>NC_060120.1:611364985-612787985 GCF_021461395.2 Schistocerca americana
CCAAAAGTAGATTCAGTCTCTTACACTGATGTTTAAGTGTGGGCTGAGTGCAACACACAGCCAGTACATCAGTCTGTTCTGTTACCTGGTTGCAGCAATGTCGCCTGAATTTGCAAGAAGTCCTTATACTGATTTACCTGTTCGATTAATTGTTTCAAATGGTTTCTGTCGATCTGCAAAATATTTTCCTTTGAACTGCCAGGAGTTTTAGTTCAGTGAAGTTAATAACTGTCCGGTCCCTCGTTAAAAGAGAATGGTTCAGATGGCCCTAAGCACTAAGGGATTTAACATCTGAGGTCATCAGTTCCCTAGACTTAGAACTACTTAAACCTAACTAACCTAAGGACATCACACACATCCATGCCCGAGGCAGGATTCAAACCTGCGACCGTAGCAGCAGGTCGGTTCCGGACTGAAGTGCCTAGAACCGCTCGGCCACAGTGGCCAGCGATAAAAGAGAGATATTAATCTGTTTCACTACATGAAGCTTATACCTAACTTTCCTCCTATTTTTGTTTTTGTTTCTTTCTGATTCAGATACCCACAGAGAACTTATTTTTCATTTATCTTGCTGCCACGTGGCATATGATACATCGTGTTGAAACTCATGAACCAAAACATTATGACTACCTTCTTAACAGCTCCTCATCTGGAATGCAATACACGGTGGTAAATTACGGGGCAGTAGTTTGTTTGCATGGATGTGGCACCCAGTTGCATCTAAAACATGTTCCATCTGGTTCAGATAAGGCAATTTTAGTGACCAAGGGGAATGAGAGTTGTATATCATGTTGCATGGACCACTGTAACATTATACTGCCCTTGTTATACAGAAAGTTATCTTGCTGGAAGATGCCACTGACATTGGGATCGAACTTGAACGGATGCAGATGGTCTGCAATAACGAACACATAGTCAAAAGTTGGCATGGGGCCTTTGATTTCTAATACATGTCCTATGGAAGCCCAGGTGAATGTCCTCCATAGCATAATACTGCTTCCACCAGCCTGTCTCTATGGCACATTACATGTTTCGAGCAGTCGTTCACGACCATTGACTTGGTGTATTAAGAAACGTGATTCATTCGGCCATGCGACATACAATATCGGATCAAAAGTATCCGGCCACCTGGCTGAAAATGACTTACAAGTTCGTGGCGCCCTCCTCCGGTAATGCTGGAATCCAATATGGTGCTGGCCCACCCTTAGCCTTGATGACAGCTTCCACTCTCGTGGGCATACGTGCAATCGGGTGCTGAAAGGTTTCTTGGGGAATGGCAGCCCCCCATTCTTCACGGAGTGCTGCACTGAGGAGAGGTACCGACGTCGTTCGGTGAGGCCTGGCTCGGAGTCGGCGTACCAAAACATCCCAAAGGAATTCTATAGGATTCAGGTCAGGACTCTGTGCAGGTCAGTGCATTACAGGGATGTTATTGTCGTGTACCCACTCCGCAACAGTCTGTGCACTGTGAACAGGTGCTCGATCGTGTTGAAAGATGCAATCGCCATCCCCGAACTACTGTTCAACAGTGGGAAGCAAGAAGGTGCTTAAAACATTAATGTACGCCTGTGCTGTGATAGTGCCACGCAAAATAACAAGGGTTGCAAGCCACATCCATGAAAAACACGACCACACCATAACACCACCGCTTCCGAATTTTGCTGTTGGCGCTGCATACGCTGGCAGATGACGTTCACCGGGCATTCGCCGTACCTTCACCCTGTCATCGGATTGCCGCATTGTGTACCGTGATTCGTCACTCCACACAACGTTTTTCCTTTGTTCAATCGTCCAATCTTTACGCTCCTTACACCAAGCGAGCCGTCGTTTGGCATTTACCGACGTGATGTGTGGTTTATGAGCAGCCGCTCGACCATGAAATCCAAGTTTTTTCACCTTCCGCCTGACTGTCATACTGCTTGCAGTGGCCCCTGATGCAGTTTGGAATTCCTGTGTGATGGAAGGTCTGGATAGATGTCTGCCTATTACACAATACGACCCTCTTCAACTGTCGGCGGTCTCTGCCAGTCAACAGACGAGGTCGGCCTGTACGCTTTTGTGCTGTACCTGTCCCTTGCGTTTCCACTTCACTATCACATCGGAAGCTTTGGGCCTATGGATGTTTAGGAGTGTGTAAATCTCGCGTACAGACGACAAGTGACACGTTCGAAGTCTGTGAGTTCGGCGGAGCGCCCCATCGTGCTCCCTCACGATGTCTAATAACTACTGAGGTCGCTCATGTGGAGTACCTGGCAATAGGTGGCACCACAACGCACTCAATATGAAAAACGTATGTTTTTGGGGGTATCCGGAGACTTTTGATCACATAGCGTATTTCCATTGATCCACGGTCCAAGCTCGATTATCCCATGTCCTCTCAATGGTAACCAGCGATGTCATTGGGTTAAAATAGAAACATTTAGCGATCGACAACTGCGAAGCCTCATCTTTAACATTTTCACTACGAAACACTTGTGCCTGCACCGACATAGTTCTCTGTCGTCAGTTCTGCCACATTTCGTCGCTTGTCCTGTTTTACAGATCAGACACGCTCCCGACTCCACGTCGTCTGGTGAGGCGTGAACGTCTAACACCTTTACATGGTAGTGGTTCGACCATACCTCAGCCACTTCCCACAGATACTCACAATGGTAGCACGTGAACAACCGACCAGCTTCGCCTTTTCCGAGATGCTCGTTTCCAGCCACCAACTCCTGATAGAATCCGCTTCTGTCAGAGCAGCTTATGCCAGTCGATACCCCCAATTGCGACCAGCATCGTAGCTAGATGACTGTCCATTCGTTACTATTCCGCGTACTCTTTCACGTGTCCGAAAAACCACTGGTCGCCAACAATTTCGAGGCTGTCAGCGGTCATAATGTTTTGGCTTATCAGTGCTGCATTACTTGTGTAACAAAGGTGTCGTAAGTGTTTACTACTGTGCTTTCCGACCGTTCTCTGTGCTGCCAGTTCTTTCAGCTGTGCATAAGGTAAAGTTTGATATAGTGTTTCATGCTTATTTAGTGCATGTGCTGCAAATCAAGTAAATGCAACAAAAGTAGTTATGTAGCTGTGGGCGGTTTGGCACAATCACAACTGAAACTGACTGTAACACCGAGAAACTCCACAGAGTAGCCATTAAAAATTCTCTTTGTCTTATATCTCGAAAATTCAGTAACTTCATGACAAGAATGTGGCATGTTTCAATGCTTATAACCAAGGTAAAGTTTCCTCATGTGAGGCTAGAATTACACTTCTCGCATTTCGTTTGATTTGTTTTATTTTTCTATGTCAAAGAATTTCATGCTGTGAGACCTATAGCTAAACAATCCCCGTCTGTCACGGGTCTTCCATATTAAAATGGTATGCCATCTAGGTTAGTTTTTTCCGCTTTAGTAGACACAATTTGAAAATATCCACGGTGATCAAAAGACCCATATTATCGTATTTTTAGGTGAGGTTGAGTGTCTTACATGGAGCAGTCTACCTTCGTGAAACGCACAATGTTCATATGGTTCAAATGGCTCCAAGGACTATGGGACTTAACATCTGAGGTCATTAGTCCCCTAGAACTTAGAACTAGTTAAACCTAACTAACCTAAGGATATCACACACATCCATGCCCGAGGCAAGATTCGAACCTGCGACCGTAGCAGCAGCGCTTTTCCGGGCTGAAGCGCCTAGAACCGCTCGGCCACAGCGACCGGCCGCACAATGTTCTGTGACAGTTTTTATAATGGAATCGTAATGTTATGACTACGTGAAAAGTAATATGCATTTTCAACATGTTGCGCTAATAATGGGACAGCAACTTGTGTTAACCTGTTTGATACAGGAGCAGTCACAGTTGAAAAATTCAGTATTTTTATTTAATTGGTGAATAGTTTTGTATTACCTGAATCCATTTTCAAATCACCAGGACATAAAAAACACTATTTTACGTATTACCAGGTAAACCGTGTTAATATTGCACATAGAAGTATATCGAAGTCAAGTTTTTCTATGAACAGTGGCAGGACAAACACACAACACAAAACATAGCGTTGTATGTTTGTTCCACCGCTATCCATAGAAAAACTTAAGTTTGATATACGTATATCTACAACGAGAGGTAAAGAGACTTCCCGGTCCGAATAATTTAGAGTCCAAAAACAGAGGATTGCGCATGCCAAAATTCAGAAATTCCTGTGTTCACAATTCCAGCGGTCTGTGGAAGGTCGGGTTACTGTTTACACAGTCAAATAGAAGCAGTAAAGTATTTAAGATACAGTATATGTCGAGACTCACTGAAATTTAATTCATGGTATCATTCCTTTTGAAATGTATTCGAGCACGTAGAAACGGTGGAAATATATTCGTAAGAACTCCGTGTCGGTAGAATTACTACAATGACGAACGTTTCACATCTGTTTCAATAGCTGAGTGGCTAGGCTGACGGTTTACGTACGTAAAGGATGAGCATTCGAATGCAACTGAAGAAATTGTCTTTTTCTTGGAATTTAGAACTGTGCAGGTAATATTTTAAACGTTAATTCGCTACGGACTGTACAGTTGTAGGCATTCCTAGATTCCGCACCCTTTCAAAAGATTTCGTTTTATAGTAGTCTAATTTGTAAACATACAAATGGTCACAGTAAAAATATTGAAAACTGATGCATTTATTTGAAATTTCTTCGACCGCTACCTGGTGTCTATAGTTTTCAGCTAGGAGAAACGTATTGGCTGACTGGCATGTCGTTACGCGCGGTTTACACGAACGTGTGGATGTGCCAGCCAGTATCTGTTGTTTCTTGTCTAATATTCTTTCTTGAACTACGGCAGGGCTATTCGAGAGATACGCTAAAAAAAAAAGAGATCGGTAGCGTGTCGACTTGTTGTACTGGTGGCTGTAGTATGTGTCGGATCGAATCTCACCGCAGCATTTTTTTAATTGTGTCGCAAATGTTTCGTGCTTTATTTATAATTTTGTTATTAAATTATGTTTTCTTTTTTTAAATTTTTCATCATTTTCTGCCGTATGTCTACTTATGGTTTGTGAATTTGATGTCTAAAAGTAATCTTTCTTGGAAGGTAATATTTATCTGACCTCCCATAATAATAAAAATAATCATTACACTTTTTTTGGAGACATATGTGTCTCAACTTTATCTTCGATAAAGGTAGAGGCTGAAATAATGAATTAAAATCTGTACTAAGGCCAAGACTTGATTCCAGCTCTCCTCCTTCCTAGACAGATGTGCTAACAAGTAAACTACCAGGGCATTACAGCGCACACATCAACATGGACAACATAAGACCAACGTCCTCGCTAACAGCAGTTTGAGGTACAATGCGTTTTTGGCGTGATGGTCAGTACATCTACCTAGACAGCAGGAGATCCACGTTCGAGTACCGCCCTTAGCATGAATTTTAACTAATTACATCAGCTTTTATCCCTATCGAAGAATACTGGAATTGATAAACGAAACAAAAAGTATCACACTTATGACAAAGATGTTCAAATTACTTCCAAAAAAAATAATAACTCTTCCATTCGGTATGAACTTACATTCACATTATCTCAGAAGAGAAGCACAGACGTGGAGTCAAAATCGCAGAAGAAATCCATAGTGGTACGATCCAAGGTGTGCTAAATATCTGGGTATTAAAAATTTGTGAAAAATTGGTCCTACTGTGATACTTCACTCAATGTCTATAGGAACGAAGACAACTATATAAAACAGCGTGACCGTAAATGAGTTAAATTACCAGCTACCTCCCTCTGCTTTATTTTCCTTTCATTTCTACAGTGGGTGAAAGGAGGAAGGTGAAGGCGCGGGGGTGCGGGCGTTGGGGGGCGTTTGTGGAGGTAGTAAGGTAGGACTGAGTTGCGTGTTGGGGAAGTCAAGAAAACTGAGGCGAGAAATTTTCTTTGAAGGAAAGTTAAGAGATGTTGCTAACCTGGGTAATTGTTCAGCCCCGTAGCTGTGAATTAGTTAGAAAAGAAAAACCTGTCCGAAAATGAAACTTCTGTTTTGAAGTAAACTCTTCCACCGCGTAAAATCGCACTCCACAGCTTCCACAGAGGTTTTTCACATTTGCATGGTGGCAAGAAATGTAATTCAGTGCGTGCTGTACGTGACTATAGAACTTCGTCTAGCCATATATCAGAGCGCATATCTTTCAAGACTTAGCTGCGCCTTCCGTTTTTATTAACAGGACGCACGATGTACCAGAAATGCTCTTACGTTATTACCGACATGACTGACTCCTTTCAGGGACTTTTTAACAAGAATGCGCCAGAGTTAAGCTCCTCCCTCATTCATGTACTAAAGGAAGTTTTGTAACCTTCGCTTCTATTTTGAGATCCTTTCAACTTTACTATTCAGCTTCCATTATTTCTTTGCCCCTATTCACGTTTGTTGATTAGAATTCTTTCTTGCTTTGTTGAGTAATTAACTTATACATTTCTCATTTCTGTCTGCTTTCTCCGTCTTTATTCCATCCTTAGAAAGACACAGCATCTTTTCCTGCAGAAATTTCGGGTTTCTGACTTGCAAACAAATCCTTCACTCGTCGTTAACATACGGCAGAAAATGGACGACAGGACTACACCGAATTAGCTTTAGTGGCTCTTTGGAAGAAAGGAGTGGGGAAAAGATTGTCATGTACGTTTCGCTGCGACATTTACATTATCGACAATGGCTTTTGATGATTTCCTTGTCTTTAGCTGACCGATTTCGTTTCTGAAATGTTGAGCGATTGTCTGATGATTACTACTAGTGAGTTAGAGACCTGAGGCAAGTGAAAGTTCTTCAAACTCGATGTCAGAAAGTGTATACCCGAAGCATTGAGAGGTTTGAGATAGCAAATCATCACCTGATCATCACGAAAGGTGCCCGTCCAGAAAAAAGAGTAGTTTGGAGCATGAGATGCACGTATCTTCGAGACGATATGGTGGTGTAACGACACGGAACAAGAAACAACTGAAAACCGTGCATGTCCAAGAGAATCCGAAAGTAACAGGTCAGTTAGCTATCATATTCGATAATTTCAGATGACACAGTATCTAAAAAAAGAGAAAAGTGTACAAGTATTAGAATTTTTCCAGTTCAAAAAACGCATAATAAATAGCAATTAATAATTAATGTAACAATATATAATATTGTAATATTGTAAAATTGTATTGCAAAATATACAAAACCATTCAAGGCATGAATAACAGAGAGACACCGGGAGATGATTTCCATTCAGCGAAATGGTTAATGCTGGAGGTAAAATAATACCCCAAGTGCTCACAAAACATTTTTCATAATATGTGTAGAAAGAGATTTCCTCAAAATTGTAACAATGGTGTTACTGTTCTTCTCAACAAGGGACAGAAAAAATATATGCTTTCTCTCCTTCATGTATCAAGCATCAACTTCATGAAAAAAACCGAACTCTAATCAACGTATAAGCTGGCTTTAGAAGTGGACACAGCACAGCGGGATATCTTCCAGTCCTGAATTTAATTTAGAGACCGGAGCAGTGACTATTAACAACAGCTTTGTCTCGGATTATCATAATTTGTGAAAGCTTTTACCTTAGTGTCAGCATTGTCTTTACTAACAACTCTTGACAAACAATGCACGAATCAGCTTATGTTTTGGTTGTTGTGGTGCTGATGCAGCTCTCCATGCTGCTTTATCCTGTGCAAGCCTCTTCATCACCGAATAGCTACTGCAACCTGCATCCTTCTGAATCCGTTTACTGTATTCATCTCTTTTTCTCTTTATACGATACTTACACCCCAAACTTCTCTCCAACACTAAACTGATGATACCTTAGCATCTCAGAATACTTCCTACCCACCGATCTCTTCATCTAGTCTAGACCTCGGAGACGATCAGTTCAGATTCCGAAGAAGTATAGAAACACATGTCGCAGTACTGACCCTACGACTTCTCATAGAAGATGGGTTAAGGAAAAGCAACCCTACGTTTATACCATTCGTAGACTTAGAAAGAACTTTTAACAATGTTGACTGGAACACTCTCTTTCAAATTACAAAGGTGGCTAGGGTACAATACAGGGCGCTAAAGGCTTATTACAATTTGTACAGTACCATATGGCAGTTATAAGACTCGAGGGCGCGAAAGGGAAGCGTGTTTGAGAAGGGAGTGAGACAGGACTGAAGCCTATCCCCGATGTCATTCAATCTGTATACTGAGCAATCAGTAAAGGATACAAAAGAAAAATTTGGAGTAGGTATTAAAATACATGGAGAAGAAATAAAAACTTTGAGAGTTGCCGATGACATTGTAACTCTGTCAGAGATAGGAAAGAACCTGGAAGAGCAGTTGAACGGGATGGACAGCGTCTTCATAGGATGATATAAAATGGACATCAACAAAAGCAAAACGAGAATAATAGAATGTCGTTGAATTAAATCAGGTGTTGCTGAAGGAAGTAGATTAGGAAATGAGACACTTAAAGTAGTAGATGCGTTTTGCTATTTAAGGAGCAAAATAACTGATGATGGTCGAAGTAGAGAGGATATAAAATGTACACTGGCAATGGAAATAATAGTATTTCTTAAGAAGAGAAATTAGTTAACATCGAGTATAGATTTAAGTGTCAGGAAGTCCTTTCTGGAAGTATTTGTATGGAGTGTAGCCATGTGTGGAAATGAAACGAGAAAATTGTGGTACAACCCGACTAAAAGAGGGGATCGTTTGGTAGGATACATTCAGACGCATTGAGAGGCCACCAATTTAGTACTGGAGGGAAGCTTGGGGGGGGGGGAGGGGGGTGAAAATGATAGAGGGAGACCAAGAGATGAATAGACTAAGCAGATTCAGAAGGATATAGGTTGCGGTAGGTACTGGGAGATGAAGAGGCTCGCACAGCATAGAATAGCATGGAGAGCTGCATCAAACCAATCTTTGGACTGTAGACCACAACAACAACAACGTGTTGTCCATAGTAGCCTACCCTCATTTCTATTTTCCTCTTCATTATTAAACCTACTCCTGCATTATCCTTATCTAAATTTATATAAATAACCCTGTAATCAGCTGATCACAAGTTCTGTCCCTCCAGCCTCAGAACTTTACTAATTCCGACTATGTCTAACTTACACCTAGTCACTTACCTTTTCAAACTATCGAACGTAGTTGTCCGATTACGGAATCTAACGTTTCGTGCTCCGGTCTGTAGAACGTCAATTTTGTCTCTCCTGATGACGACATGCTCCTGAGTAGTTATCGCCCGAAAAACCGAATGGGGCCTTATATACCTCAGTAATATTTTACCCAAAAGGACGCCATCATCACTTAACCATACAGTAGAGCTGCATGCCATCGAGAGAAGTTACGACTTTCAGCCGTTCGCAGCACGAGAACAGAGAAGCTGTTTTGCTTGATGTTACAAGTCCAAATCAGTCAGTCATCCAGACTGTTGCCCTTGCAGCTACTGAAAAGGCTGCTGCCCCTCCTCAAGAATGGCATGTTTGTCTGGCCTCTCAACAAATACACCTTCGTTGTGGTTGCACCTACGGAACGGCTATCTGCGTCGCTGAGGTGTGCAAGCCTCCCCAACAAAGGCAAGGTCCATAATTCATTGGGGGGGGGGGGGGGGGGGAGAGCTGGCAGCTAATGTTAGTATACAGCAGCTAATGTTAGCATAATGAAAATGTTATATACATCCTTGCTACAATTTCCATTCGGTTTCAAATAAACTTAAGGCAACCAAAAGATAGGCACCAACCTGAACACTCCCAAAATGATGCTGGCCTACCTGCCTAAGAAATTTACTGGGTACGACATTGTAAAAATTGCTAATTGGTAGATCAAAATGGCACAGGGTCTAACGGGATTAAATAATTCTCAGTATGAATTTTAGAAGGGTAAATGTATAGAAGATGCATTTAATGAGGTGAGAAAATTAACATACGCTGCAGACACAAAATTTACGGTACCCGTAATTATATACGTATCTGTGGCCCTTGATAGTATGTGGTATCCTTCCTTCTTTAGAACCATAAGGGAAACGGCTGTCCAAGATTGCTATACTACTGTTTAGTGAATTACTGCATAGACTCAAACGTGACACTGTCAAGTCTCACATCAGTAGTAACCACACTTATTATGAAAGAATGCGTTTTAGGCCCCAGATTCTTGAATGCTTACTTAGAACCACTTCTGGGTATAGTAGAAAACAGTCTGGAATCATTAGGAGTTGCAGCACGTGCTGCTGACCTATTACATTTAGTGCACGCCAACAACCGAGATCAGCCGGAAAATAACTGTGGAAAAATCGTTCGCGTCTTTCATGAGTAATGCTCGCAGGTGCGACTCAAGATCGAACTAAAAAATCGCCATACATGTTGCTTAAAGGAAGACTTACTAACGACTCGCTATTTTTTAAAAAAAATTTTTTTTAAATCTGGCGTTAAATCAAAGGTGCAGCATCGACAGATATTTAGGTGGATACCTGGACGAGCAATGGACATTAAATGTTCACATAGAATTTGTAGCAAGGAATGACAACTCTATTTAATGAGCAAAATTATTAATTGAAACAAAACAGATTTTATTGGCCCCTGAATTAGACTGTATCACGCATCTATATTAAATCCAGTTGCGGGCTATGTTAGTGGTGTTTGGGTGCACAGGTTACAGGTAATCAGACCTGCCACTGCAGTAAGAAAAATACAGTGAGAAATTCTGCTACCATGCGGCGGAAGCTTTAGCACAACATCTACAGACGTCCTGAATCGTCCCCTTAGAACAATTATACATGACTGTGCTTAAACTGACACACAATATTTTTTTAGCGTAACGCAATCTGACTTTCAATAATCCCTACAAAAGAATGGCCCTGACTAACATTAACCTATACCTTTCACAAATCACTTACGTCACAAAAATCTTCATTACTCGAACTACTGCAATACAGCGAGCGCCACTACTGCCAGCTAAATAAAAGATTCAAACAACGGAAGGCACTAACTACTGATAGGCATAGATAGCAAATGAAAGATTTTAATAGAGAACAAACAATGTATTTACCTTACTAGTCATAATATATATGTATAGCAGTTCATGACATCCAGTCTTACAAATTTCAAAACTCCGCCAAATCTCTCCCCACATCCACCACTGCTGGCGGCTCACCTCCACTGCGCAACGCTACGCGCTGTTAACATCCAGCTGCCCAACACTACAATAGCGAACAACAATGCAAACCAGCCACAAACTGCACACAGCACATCTAGTGATTTTCATACAGAGCGCTACGTAACGTTGCCAAGAAGAAAACATAAACAGCCTACTTACATAGCCCCCACGCTCCCCACAAAAAATTTTACAAATTGTTTTGGGCAGTGGCCAATAATGATTTGATAAAATTTTTCGTAATTACAATAACAAAGAAATCAAATGCACACACTCATTGATACAATGTTGGTCAAAAGCTAAAATTTTCTCACAGTCCATAAAGACAGTCCTGATCGTTCATCACAGTAAAATAGCAGTTTTTTCTCAAAGTCTGAGCAGTAGAAGAAAATGCACACAGAAGTAGTGGATTTCCATGCAGTCTAGAAGAAGTAGTGTTGTCCTTCCAACGAAAAGACAGTGCTGACTCTCGACATGCAGACAGGTAATGGGCCACAACAGAGCAAACCCACTGCAGAGTCAGTTGAAGTTTTGAAGAATATCGGTAGGCAGATCATCAAAGAGCAGACCCACTGTAGTCCTGGTAGAGATTGTGGTATTGGTGGGCCATCAAAGATGCAGAACCACTGTAGTCCTTGTAGAGATAATGGTATTGGTGGGCCATCAAAGATGCAGACCCACTGCAGTCCTTGTAAAGACGGCCAGCAGCCATCTGTTGCAACTGTGCAGGTGCACAATCACCATCGAAGAGTCTTGCGGAGAATATAGCAAGTCCATAACCACCAGTTGTGCACACATAAAGTTTTTGGAATTGTCCTTAGAACCAGCAATGCTGTTATCCAGTCCCTTGCTGAATTATTAACACACGTGCAACCACTAACAGTCCCTACTTCTCACATATTGTCGATATACTATGACCAACAGAAACGTGTGCAGTGAAATGTAACTTACAAGTTAATAATATGATGAACTGGTGACAATTACAATTTTATAACTTAAGAATACAATTACAAAGGTACAAAATACATCATTAAAGAATATAACAATACAGATAACATTTGTAGTACAGGCTTTACAAAAGAATCGAAATAACATATACATCAGTGTTACAGAAATTATGACATGAGTACATACATAAAAGATCAGAATAACTTTCGAGACATCAACTTCACACATGAGCATTAAAACAGAACAGAATAAATAATGTCTAAACATATTTACAAAGAAAATAACATATTATCAGAAAAATTCTACAACATAACACATTAAGACAGGAAAAACACAAATTCACATAGTGTAGTAACACAAAAATGCAGGACAGGGTTTGTTTTCAGTGTGACATTTGGTACTGCAGTCCAACCCAAAACTTCATTCCATAGATCTTTCGTCTTATTTCAACATTTGTTTCCACCAAAAAAAATCCTATCCAAGCATGCTTTTTGTATTTATATGTTCACATATTTCTTACCTCATTATTTATTTTCCATTATCTTATATCATCATTTATTTCCAAGAAAATCCTACCTATACCTGCTTTCTGTACTTTTTTCGTATAACTTCTCAATGCATTTCTTCCAATGCATTGCAACTCATTCTCTTATATAGTCTACTCCCTCTTAAACTAACTTAAATCTACTGAGCTCACATGCTAAAAAAAGGGACGAGGCAATGCAGCAGCACAAAACAATTCACACAAACAGCAATGATAAAAAATGCAAATTGGCAAACCCAGATACAGTAAATCTAAATTACCAAGCAAATGCAACATTACAACTAATATGAGCCAATGTGCAGCAACGAGAAAAATAAATCAGTAGTAAAACTGGCTTAACAGGGTAATGTAAAGTGAAATTTAATATCACTATGCCTCGCAAACAGCAGCAGCAAATGCAATAACTTATATCTAAACATGACATAGCTCAAGCAGAAAAAATATTACAGTAAAATTGGCCATGTTTAATACCTATGTCACTTCTTAACACTAGAGTGATGCATCACAAAAACATACGCTAGCAGATAAGTTACAAAATCGTAAAAAAATTATTCATGCAATTCCTGTGAAGGGAAATTTCTATTTATGTGCCCTCGTTTTCTTGGAAGTAGATCATAAATTTATAATTGACTGCATCTGTAGGCATGAAATAACTATATTAGTACATCTATTAAATTTTATTTTAACCAATACTGCAGTGCAGCTAGAAACTAGATATTAAACAAAATGAGTAAATAAATACATAAAGTAAGCCATATGGCATTTCTCTCAACTAGCAAGACAATAGCCGTGCAATGTTTCTCATCGTTTCATTAGGCATTTTAGTAAATTTAATTAAGAGCTCCACAGTATAATCATATGTTTTCAAGTTTGAGCGTGTCGTATTTGCGATGCTTTCTACAAAGGAATGTCAATAGCGAGGATAATGGCCTCTTTTTTTTTCTCCACCTGTGCCTCTGAAAGGCACACACTAATGGCTTTTTTCCAGGCGACTGTCGCGCAGCTGCCCACGTAATGCATCGTGCCCACGATGCATTACGTGAAGGTCACTTAACTTTCTTACTGAAATATTTACAACACCAGTTTGCACTACAGTGGCAGTCTCATATACAAAAATCCCAGGTCGAGAATTTGCGTTGCAAATGTGTAGAAACAAAATCTTATGAATATAACAGTGTCCAAAAAATTTTCGCCGGCATTGTGATACATTCACGCATTTACACATATTTCATAACTCTTAAAGTACGATTCTTGGTTTCCAACATCCTTTTCCACAAATCAGAGTCCCTAACCACTACTCATTATTCCTTACCTTATTATACATATACATATTCGTCGACA
Source organism: Schistocerca americana (assembly GCF_021461395.2). Taxonomy (NCBI): domain Eukaryota; kingdom Metazoa; phylum Arthropoda; class Insecta; order Orthoptera; family Acrididae; genus Schistocerca; species Schistocerca americana. Next base: position 611,378,957 of record NC_060120.1, read on the forward strand.
CTTCTTCAATATTTCATCATAACAAATACATAGCATAATCAAATTCCTCATATACGGTAGCATCATCTTATTGATCATAAACATACCTCAACAGCATAATACACATAGTCATCGTAAAAATAACATCATAACACCTCAGTCAAATCTCAAAAACGTTGTAGCTTTCTGCAATAATTTCAAACCCTAAAAAATATTCTCTGCTCATTCCAATAGTCTCATCTACCTCAAACATACTTTAAAAATCATGATGTCATACCAAATATATCATTCGAAGCTCTCTCAGTATCACAATGGTTCCGAAAAAATATGAACATTTCACAAAGTACAGACAAAATACAATTTCGTTAGTGTGAAGTAATCCAACTCTGTAATTGCGTAAACATGTGTCACTGACATAGTAAAAAAAATGTTTATCTCTCAGTTAAATGATCAGATAGCTGTATAATTTGTGTGTTAGAGAAATATGGTACCGATGTGTAAAGTTGTATAAGCAAATACCATATTAGCTAGGGCTCCTTGTGCTTGCCAAACACATGGTACACAAAGTAAGCATGTACCCCCCTGAGGATTAATGTAATTATACCCTCAGGTGTTACAGAATGCAGCAATGGAATGAAATGTATCACGGAAAACCTTTGTATCATTGTACTTCAAATATCTTTAAAAATAAATGTTTTAGTACAAAATTAATCACTCAAATACATGTCCTGTAGCGCTAAATGTGCGTCTTGCTGTAAGATAATCTCTGTGGAAGTGTCGTAGTTATCGTCCTCCGAAATCTAAGTTCTGCAGAAGCCAATGTACTTACTGTGGTGTCACCGCCAGACACCACACTTGCTAGGTGGTAGCCTTTAAATCGGCCGCGGTCCATTAGTATACGCCGGACCCACGGTCTAGAGAGACGTACTGGCACTTGCCCGAGTTGTACAGCCGACTTTGCTAGCGAAGCTACACTGACCGATATGCTCTCATTTGCCGAGACGATAGTTAGCATAGCCTTCAGCTACGTCATTTGCTACGACCTAGCAAGGCGCCATAATCCTTTGATATATATATTGTGGTTATAACATGTACCATCAAGAGCGATGTTCTACAATTGTGGATTAAAGTTAAGTATTACATCATCTACATACTTTATTTGCAATTCTCAAGATATTGTCCTGTTCCAGACCTCACGCCAGTCAGCGTGTAATTAAACGCATGCATTTCGGCCTCCTCTAGAAAAACAGTGTTGGCTCTTCTGCCAACACTACACTTACCTCATCAGAAACGAAAGTGAAATGCTTTGCATATAGATATCGTAGTTATTACGTTCCTTACTGTGATCAAGAAAGTACTATGATGTAACGTATTGTTGTGCTACAGAAAAGGCAGTCTCATTGTAGCTATACCACAAAAGTTACTACTAAAACATGTTTTACTTCCAGAATAATTCAGAAAAACTGTGCAGATATAAAACAGATACACCGCAAACCAACAATGTAAATTGTGTCACACATTAGTAGCGTCATGATATAGTCGTTTAGCTGTCACATAAACTAACCACTGTGTCATCTGGTATCTCACTGAAAGTACTTTAAATCCAAAATGTACTTTCAAGTAAACCAAAATGTTGCATTAAAATCTCATTAGCAGTACTGGTAAATGTTCTAAGTATGTGAGCCTTATGGATGATACTTAATCGTGCAACTAACAAGCAAGAATGTACACACACAATAACACTGTGTCGTCTGTTCACAATAACAATGGACTCGTAATTTCTGTTTAAATAAGTTCTCTTGGTTCTTGACTGGATATTTAACTTCAAACATTGTTGCATGTTAACAGATTCTAAGTCTGACAAATTGTACTGGTAGCGTGAAGTGAAAAATTTTATGGCAAAGACTAAGTTAAATAGGAGATTATCTCTCAATAAACGGTTTTACATGTGAAATATGGTGTAAACCTTTACTCTTCCTACTATGCAGAGCTCCAGCTTCAGTGGAATTATCATGTGGTATATGGTATATCAGTAAAGAATGCTAAATTTTTTTTTCAAGGTTAGCGTCTATGTTATTTTTTTCTGAGCCAGCCGGCGAACGCGGCTGCCTGCGGTGCGAGTCATTGTCTGTTCCTTTGTTGGCGCGTGTCGTTATTGGGATTAGGAGACCCAACTTCTACAAATTCACCTTGACGAGAAGACCCTGCCCTGTTTGAAGCTCGCCAGTTCTGGTGGAATTCAGATCTGTCGTTTTGTCGGTAGTTTACATTGTTTCTTGTTTGTCGTTCATGTGGTGGAGAATTTCTCCCGGAATAGTAACTGCGTGGTGGACCATTGCGTCTGAAGTTATTCTGTCTCCCTTGATAATAATTATTTTGGTTCCCATTTTGTCTGTTTCTATGGTTGTCTCTGTCACATTCATTACTATCGAAAAGCGATCTTTCTCTGTAACTATTATTCTGCCAACGGTTGTCATACGGATGGTGTCTGTTTTGGTCACGATTTGTGTTGTGAGAATAGCCTCCTCGTGTCTTATTTCTGTCATCGCGGAATTGTGACAAATGTGACCTGTAATTGTTGTGCTCCTGTTTTCGCGTTCCGCGATTGTCAGTGTCAATTTCCAGTTCTTGTAATAGTCCCTGAAAAGCTTCAATTTCGTCTTTGCAAAGTCCTGCTAAAATAATATGTTGTAAATGTTCAGGCAATTTGATTAAGCAAATGCAGATGAGTTCTGAGGGGCTCTATGGATTTGAAAAATACTGATTCTTATGCAACATGTCTTCAAAATATTTCATAAGACTGGGAAATTCAGATTGTTCGAAATGTTTCATCATTATGATGCTATGTTTTACTCGGTCTTGTGTAGCTTGAGACCAGTACGCTGAGAGGAAGGCATGATAAAATTCTCCTTCACTGTGGCAATTGTGAATGACCGATCGCATTCTTACAGCTGGTTCATTCGCTAAATAGCCACACATAAATTCTAACCTGTGCTCCAATGACCAGTTGGGAGGAAAACAATGAGAGAATTGATGAAGCCATGCTTGTGGATGAATGTCGTTGTAAGAATTCCTAAATGTTTTGAATTTACGTGCAGTAATGAACAGCTTACAGTCATAATCATGGTGTCGGTGAGTCGCACATCGCTCATTGTTACTTCGTTTCGGCGGTTCCATCTCAAACTCCAATGCGCCTTGCCAATTTCTTTCATAATTTCCGAAGTGTCCTGTGTTATTATTTTGTGGTTGTTCCGTATTTCTATGTCCCTCTTCCCATACTGGAGTGCGAGTGTCCTCTGAAATATGTAATTCTTGTATTACTTGTGCCAACTGATCTTGTACTTCCCGAATTTCTCTTTTGTACTGTGTATTGATTAGATTTTGATTTTGTTTGAATTTTCTAATTTGTTCATACTCTTCAGTGTCAATGAAGGCTACAGGTCTTGTGTCATTCAGATCATCATCTACCTTTGTAGATAAGTTAGTGAACTGATCTGAAAGTTCGGCTACTTTATCCGTTAGTGAAATTATTTCCTCTGTGTGTTTTTCTGAACCAAGTTTCAGAGTGTCCATTTGTGTTGAAATCGTATCTACTGTGTCTTTTAAGTTTTCCTGAGTTTTTGCAAGCTGCATAACCGAATCGGTAGATGCAACAGAGTCAATTTTAGCTTGCAAGGTGTCGTGATTTTCATGAACAATAGTTTGCAGTTCCTTTATGGCTGCTTCGTGATTCTGTAATGCATTTTCATGACTTGAAAAAATAGGTTGGAAATGCTCACAAATCTGTGTTTTTACGTCGTTACAGACTTTTTGACATATCGATTCGATTTTATGTAACTCGGTAGTTAAATCTTCACGTGTTTGTTCAAGCGTGGTGTGAAGATTTTGTCCCATTTGTTTCTGATTTTGTTCAAGCGTTGTGTCTAACTTTTGATGATTTTGTTCCATTGTGTCTAACTTTTGTAGCCTTTGTCCAATTTGTTGCATTAACTGTAATAACAATGCACTGGTGTCTGTAACATGTTCTTCAGTGCTTTTCGGCAGTGAATTTGCACCGGCAACATTCACATTTTGACGAGCGGAAAATGTGTCTTGACTCATTGGAGAAAACGGTGAGAACCAAAAATCTGAGTCTACAGTATTTGCAATATAGGGTTCTGTCATTCCCGATTCCTGAGGCGAGCTGTTGCCGACCGATCAATCGATAATGCTTCCCTGTTCACTACCTGTTTCACTGTCTACACCATTATTTGCCACCCGCACCATTTCCCTATGCACAGTTACCAAATTACTACTTTGAATGTCTGTTAATTCATTACACAGTGGTGTTGGTAAGCTACGCTCGTCGTCACTATTATTTCTCAGTTTACTTTGAAGCCTAGTGTTACGTTTTTCACACGCCATTATTGTCACAATATTTCACACGATAACACAGAAAAGCACAATTTGAAGAGCAAAAATAAGAGAACACATTAACATAGCGCTGAAAATAATATCTAGTTAATTGCAAGCACAGCTGCGAAATACTTGGTGCAAATCTACAAGCATGCCACAACTATTTTACAGTACAACAGTTAAAGACTGCAACTACAAAGGAGATTCTCTCTACAATTACGCGCTAGCAATAAACAAAAGCTACACTAATTACACAAACTACAAGAAAAAATCAGAAGATTCCAGTGAGGTATCCTCGGCTAAGGGTCGACATATGAAACGTCCCCTTAGAACAATTATACATGACTGTGCTTAAACTGACACACAATATTTTTTTAGCGCAACGCAATCTGACTTTCAATAATCCCTACAAAAGAATGGCCCTGACTAACATTAACCTATACCTTTCACAAATCACTTACCTCACAAAAATCTTCGTTACTCGAACTACTGCAATACAGCGAGCGCCACTACTACCAACTAAATAAAAGATTCAAACTACAGAAGGCACTAACTACTGATAGGCATAGATAGCAAATGAAAGATTTTAATAGAGAACAAACAATGTATTTACCTTAATAGTCATAAAATATATATAGCAGTTCATGACATCCAGTCTTACAAATTTCAAAACTCCGCCATCTCTCTCCCCACATCCACCACTGCTGGCGGCTCACCTCCAACTGCGCAACGCTATGCGCTGTTAACATCCAGCTGCCCAACACTACAATAGCGAACAACAATGCAAACCAGCCACAGACTGCACACAGCACATCCAGTGATTTTCATACAGAGCGCTACGTAACGTTGCCAATAAGAAAACATAAACAGCCTACTTACAGTCCTAATTATATTAACAGTCGTATGCCGCCTGACCTACAGAAAAAAGGGCTGTAATCTATCAAGAAAAAAAATGAATCAATATGGGGAAATTCTTGGGGAACCACCAACAACTGCATTAGTAAAAAAAAATGTTCGCAAAGCGGTATGAATGATGGACTTCCGAACACACAGAAAGAAGAACGATTGTATTATTCCTGATAGAAATGGAAGTTTAAATATCACACGTTCTGAGCCAAGCAGGAAACTGATCCTCTACCTTTCCGATTGTGGGCCATATCCTACATAACTGAAGAAAAATTTGTGTAGGGGAAACGACCAACTATTAGTTTGACGAAATTGTCACACCAGATCGTGCAGTATGGGTCTGTCCCGTAGTTGAAGATATGGCAAGGACTGTTAGTTAGGCTTTAATTGATGCACTCTGATCCGTCGTTACGCTATCTGAAGGTAGCAAAATACTGGTAGGCCCAAAAGGTGGCCGGCCTGACACAGACCGTAGAAACAAACTAGATACAGTCTACAGTGGTACATTGTGTGTGTGTGTGTGTGTGTGTGTGTGTGTGTGTGGGTGTGTGTCTGTTTGTGACATTACAGTACATAGAAGTAATGGAGGAAATGGACAGAGAAAGGAAAGAAGAGGAGACGGAAAGAGAGTGGAGAACACGAGAAGCGAGAGAAGGAATGTGGAAAGATATGGAGAGCAGGAAGAGGGGGGAGGAGGACATGAACATCTAGAGGGGGCAGGGAAGGAAGACAGGGAAAGTGAGAGGGGAGTAGGAGGGTATCGACAGACAGTGGGGGTAGAGGAAGTGGACGGAGAGAAGGGGAAGAAGAAATGGACTAAAAAGAAAACTGAGTCCCCAAGTTTGGTAATTAGTCGTTCGACGTTTAAGCACGAAAAGTACAGAGAGGTGAGCGCTCTGCCTTTACGTATTTAATACCAAGTTGTCGTTTAACAGCTTACCATAAAGACTCAGTTGGATTCGAACTTACTATCAAACTGAATTTCATTTCGATAATTTGTTTTAACATGTGTTTTTCGATACATCACAGATGGGGAATGGGCAGAAGGTCATTACAAACTAGTGTAGTATGTGACGTACTGAATCATCAAGAGTGAGTATTTTACTCATTAACAATGGGCAGCGTTCCATCACTTACACAACATAAATCAGTAACGCGTTTTGATAGACATTACTCTCATAAACACGTTGTCAACAATCAAAACATATGATTAAAACAATACAACTCTAGCAGTACGTTTTGAGCGTTCATGAAGTAAAATAAAAATAAATGCCGCAAATTATTTACTAGACTTTTAGCATTCAACCATATGCGTTGATTGTAAGCTGGTGATGAAAAAAATGTCTCTCGAAATGCGTTTCTGATTTGTGTTTAGTACGATGAAAGTGGAGAACGCTACCAATTATAATTGTTAAAATTAAGCATCCACCGCCTCACATTAGAAAAATGGGCACTATTAAATACTATTTTACTGCTGATAAGTTACAAAGAACAAAAAACTCTCTACCCTGAGAGTAAACAATGTCTGTGCGAGTAAATGAGAGAAACTCTAAAACAAGTAAATGAGAGAATAATATCGATATTGAGAATGTAGCGCACTACATCTTTCGGGTCTGCGTACCCAAATATCAAGTGCTACAAAAATAGGAGATAGATCAATACAACGCAATACTACAAGCAATGACATCCATATAGAAATATTTATACCGCCCACTGGGTACCGTCAAAAGTAAAAACCCATCAGCAAACATGCATTGTCAAAGAAACTCTAAATTCTTCTAAAAGCACAGCTGTAAACTAAAGCCAGCCGTTTTCACCTACCAGAAACAGTACTTCCCTGCAACACATGTCACAGCGACCAACGATGGTACTTTCTCGTCATAAAATCTACACCTATGAGCATTATACGTCAAGTACCAGTAAATTCGAAAACAAAAGCTACACCTATGTTGCAGTTGTGAATCCACATAGAATGGACAACAGAAAACAACCTAACGCTGCCAATTCAAATCGCATCTTCCAAAGGAGGACATGAAATGGCCCTTGGACACTCCTGTCTTGTCATTTAACACGCTCATGCATTCTTTTCTTTCAGCGCAAAAAATTACCACTTTCTCTGAGTCTGTGATGCTACCCAACTGTGTTGCTCGTTCTTGAGGTACTTGGCCCCCATCCATGAATTATTCTCTTTTTTCTTATGTTCTTTGTACCTCACTTTTAATTTTCTTCCCGTTTGCCCCATGTATTTTAATTTCGCAATCCTGTCTCTTTATTTCATAAACTTCCGCTAACGATAAATTGGCATTGTTTAAAATGCTGTACACAAAGCAAACTCCATCCCACTAAGCCCTGAGAACACGGCTGAAGAAATGGAAACACTTAGTCAAATAGCTGTAGGAAATGGTTTTGACGCAGGTGTAATAGATAGTATGCATGCAGCGGTAGTGCACAGGAACTAACAAAACGAGAAAAATCTTTCGAAACATAGAGTCATGCCTTATTAGGGGATTATCTCATACAAAATCGTAAGATTATTTAACAACGAAGAGGTAGAAATTGCATTCAGAATGGACCAAAAGGGGGGGGGGGGGCAGTGCCTGAAGCATAGCGTTGGCACAGTGGAGAACTGGATGGGGAAAGCGTGAGTTTAAGAAGGGTCAGAATTGTCCACGTGGAGCGAACTGGAAGAAACTCTAAAGTAAGGTTTAAAGAGCATAATAACAAAGAGAATGGCTCATCGGCGGTGGAGAAGCACTTCAAAAATGAGCAGCATACGTTGAGTAACATTAGAGACGGCGTGAGGGTATTGTACTTTGAGGACAAAGGGTGGTTGTTGTCACATTGAGAGGAAGTGAAGATTTTTTGCGCTTCAAGAAAAGAATGCGTCAGCGTGTTAAATGAGGATATCGAAGTGTATAAGGGGCATATTTAGACCCATTTTAGAGATGTTCTCCTTGGGAACCAGCCACCAGCTTGTTCGAATTATCAGCGTTAAGTTTAACGATTTCTGTTGTTCATTCTATGTGGAAGCACACGATACAAATTAGATGTAGTATTGGTTTTAGAATTTACTAGGACTTGGCACATAACGTTCATAGATTTTATGATCTTATCATCGTTGGGGGTTGTGACATGCGTTGCAGGAAATTACTATCTTCGGTGAATGAAGGCCGTTGCCTTTAGTTTACAACTGTGCATTGTGGGTAAAACACGGCAACATCAGAAATTCTAGAAGAATTTGTCTGACAATGCATGTTTCCTGCTGGTTTGATACTTTTGAGAGTGAGTAATGACAAAGAAACTTTAAGGTACGTTGAATTAATAAAATAGGAACCCCTTATGTCCAGTACCACAGAAGAAACAATGATAGAAAGTTGTTACGAAATATCCCATATTTTCTACTACATGTGCCGCATGGGGTAGCCGCGCGGGCTAGGGCACCTCGTCACGGTCGCCACGGCTGGCCCGTCGGAGGTTCGAGTCCTCCCTCAGGCATGGGTGTGTGTGTTGTACTTAGCGTAAGTTAGTTTATGTTAGATTAAGCAGCGTATAAGCGTTTGGTCCCATAAGATCTTACCACAAATTTCCAAATTTCTACTACATGTCATGTTGTTCTAGACCCAAAAGGTTGCACGTATCTGTTATAGGAACCGAAATATTAATATGTTGGACATTAGAGTGATACTGTACAATGTGTGTTGCAACGTAAACCATGAGCTTCGGGCAAAACGTTCTTCCCCTAATAGTTTGTGCATTTTCTGTTTCTCAGTCTCGCTTCTTTTATAATATCTCATTAATGTTTCCTATGAACGCCCTTCCTTCCCTTTCTTGGTGATTCTACATCAGTGATTTAGAAATGCCATAAAGGTGCAGAAATAATAGTTAAACAATGTAATAATGCAATGAAAATTGAGCGTAATATTCATTGTATTGCAGTAATATAATGTTTATCTGCTTTGTAGACTGTCAACTGTTTAGCAGCCAGATACAACAGCTTTAGAAAAGAAAGTAAACTACTAAGGAAATCAATGAGAAATCCAAGAGAATGATGTGTCCATCCATTAACTGTAGAAATGCCTCATGCCACTGGATATGAGGCGTTTCTGAACAAAACAGTAAAGATTACCATCTGATAATACGGAAACAATTAGGTGGACATTAGATATTTCTATCACAATCAAAGTCTCTACATGCAGAAATACATAATCCGACATTATCTCATTCTGAAAAAAATGTGTACGTGAGGGGTTTCTGATTTTATCGAGTCATTATACTGTAGGATGATATAAATATTTTTTTATGGTTGCCAGTAAGTGAGGTGCTGTAATGTGCTGATTTGTTTCCCTGTTGTATAGCACTTAATAATGGGGTAACATTGGTCCGAAACAAGCTGTGGTAAAAATATCACACGTTTGACAACTTGTGCATAAAATTCTCAGTACGTGTCATGAGACAGCAGTACGATGGCTCCACAACAAAAAGAATAATAGTTGTAGCGATGCACAGCATTAGACGCCCAACCTCAATTTAAGTGTTACATCTGCTAATGGCCTAATTCTCCAGAAATCGGTAATAACAGTTAATGAAATATGGCCTATACTCATTTGTTCATTAAAGAATAATAACAGAGGACTCTTCATGTCGTAACAGGAGCATCACATGGTAACTGCATATCCACGTACGTAAATATAGCCGGAGTTTAATAGGATGGGGGAGCTGTAAGGTGGTGTGGTCTCCTGACATTCATTTGTAACATATTCCGACTTAACCATCGTATTCTGCGTATCAAGACATTTCATTTGAGCCCAAACTCCATGGGGAAGAGTCAATTTTACATATTTCCATTTAATCAACATGCAAATCTAATAAATAAATCGCAAGTGCGCACCTAGATTAAAAAGTCGAGGCAGGTGTACACAAACATTCAAGACACAATGCCCACAGGAGTTTTTGTTTGGCGGAGGCAACCAGCCCGACCGCCCACGGACCAAAACACATGAAAAAGGCCTGCTTGTTCACCTTAAAAGCAAAATCCACTGTACTGTTTGGAGGAGCCCCAGCAAAAACATTTTTTGACGGACCTACTGCGCTGTTTCAGAGTTCTCACAAGTGGACAGTAAACGCCTAATGCAGATGCGATACAGGGTGGTCCGTTGATAGTGACCAGGCCAAATATCTCACGAACTAAGCATCAAACGAAAAAAACAAAAAAAACGAAACTCGTCTAGTTGAAAGGGGAAACCAGATGGCGCTATGGTTGGCCCGCTAGATGGAGCAGCCATAGGTCAAATGGATGTCAACTGCGTTTTTTAAAATAGGAATTCCCATTTTTATGACATATTCGTCTAGTACATAAAGAAATATGAATGTTTTAGTTGGACCACTTTTTTCACTTTGTGATAGATGCCACTGTAATAGTCACAAATGTATAAGTACGTGGTATCATGCAACATTCCGCCAGTGTGGATGTTATTTGCTTCATGATACATTACCTGTGTTAAAATGGACCACTTACCAATTGTGGAAAAGGTCGATATCGTGTTGATGTATGGCTACTGTGAGCAAAATGCCCAACGGGCTTATGCTATGTACGCTGCTCGGTATCCTGCATGACATCATCCAAGTGTCCGGAACGTTCGCCGAATAGTTATGTTATTTAAGGAAACAGGAAGTGTTCAACCACATGTGAAACATCAACCACGACCTGCAACAAATGACAGTGCCCAAGTAGGTGCTTTAGCTCCAGTAGCAGACAAATTGTGCGAGAATCGGGAATCTCAAATACGTCGGTGTTGAGAATGCTACATCAACATCGATTGCACCCGTACCATATTTCTATGCACCAGGAATTGGATGGCGACAACTTTTAACGTCGTGTACAGTTCTGCCATTGGGCACAAGAGAAATTATGGGACAATGACACATTTTTTGCACGCGTTCTATTTAGTGAGGAAGTGTCATTCACCAACAGCGGTAACCTAAACCGGCGTAATATGCACTACTGGGGAACAGGAAATCCACGATGGCTGCGACAAGTGGAACATCAGTGGCCTTGGCGAGTTAAGTATGGTGCAACATTATGGGTGGAAGGATAATTGGCCCCCAATTTATCGATGGCAATTTAAATGGTGCAATGTATGCTGATTTCCTACATAATGTTCTACTGATGTTACTTCAAGATGTTTCACTGCATGACAGAATGGCGATGTCCTTGCAATATGATGGATGACCGGCACATAGCTCACGTGCGGTTGAAGTGGTATTGAATAACATGAAAGGGTACAGTACCTTCCGACATTGAAAATAGGTACAACATTCTTCGTTATTCTAGTCAGAACAACATACTATTTCTAATAATAACTCAATTTCAATTAATACAGCGAAGCTGGATACCAGTGTGGGAAAGAATGACAATTAATTTATTTAATTGATCACATATGCACTCCCACAAAATAAATCCCTACATCCAGTTTGGTGAGATCTGTGAAATGAATGAATGTATGGTCGTCTGCTAACTGCAGATAGTGAATGTGAATATATGATCATCTTTGAGATGGTACTTGGGTCACCTTTGGTGGGACCAAAGAGATGAAATTTACCTGAGCTTTGAGCACCTGAAATGTGGCTGACCAATACGGTAGGAAGGTGCTCCCCCACTTCGGCAGAGGTGCGAGAGGACCTGAAGAACGGCCATGTTTCAGCTCTCTGACACTGGATCTAGAGTTGGTAAGACCTGTCTTAGGCGTGCTCCGTAAGGACGAAAGAGTGGAGACACGGTATGGTTCAAATGGCTCTGAGCACTATGGGACTCAACTTCTGTGGTCATCAGTCCCCTAGAACTTAGAACTACTTAAACCTAACTAACCTAAGGACATCACTCACATCCATGCACGAGGCAGGATTCAAACCTGCGACTGTAGCAGCCCCGCAGTTCCGGACTCCGCACCTAGAACCACTAGACCACCGCGGCCGGCGAGACATGGTATGCATGTAAAATACTTAAGAGTAGTTTAGAATAATAATTTCTCTATTTCAGGAACTTTTGTGGGGAGAATTAAATATCAGGCAGGTAATATTAAGGGGACCGTAGTAATCTTCGGAAGTGACCAGCGGTCACAATGAAACCACGAGTAGCAATAAGTTGAAATACTTCTGAGTGCTTAAGTTAAGCTGAATTACTAGCGTGTGTACTATAAGTTGGAAATATTTAAGAAATGGCGTGTGCAGGACTTGAAATTAGAGATGAGTACTTCCACGTGGTGAGTACTGTGTGAGTCTCAATCTGTGTATGAGACAAAGGATAAAGAGAAGTACTCGTCCATGGTATCAGTTGAGGACTCGCGTGTGTGATGAATATGTTCTTAATATTACTTTGCGTGTTATGCTTCCGTGTGACACTTGATTCAAACTATAATACTCTGAGAGAGAAGCAAGGTGAGTCAGCCATCTATCCAGCAACGCCACTTGGCTTGCATTGCACAGGAAGACGTGCATATATCGTCCAGAATTCGTAGTAGGAAAGAAAAGTTACGAAGTGGGGAAGTGTCGTGTGAAACTGGGATGAATTTTAATTGAAGTGGGAAAGCTGAAGGTGATGGGATTATAACGTTGTGATTATTCCTTGTTTTGTATTGTATGTTGCCGGTGTGATGTATTTCATGAAATTTAAGTATGTGTGGTTTGCGTGGGAGAGTAGCAAGGTAGTTTCAGAGGTAGTGCGTTATGCATGTACCTTTTGTACCGCTCGGCCTTGAGGAAAGTTTCGTGATGATGGTTGTGAGAGTCGAAGTGTGAGATATAGCAAAAGATCCACCATTCTATCCCGAAAGTGCACTGTAGCGTCAAATAATTACGAGACCATAAGATAGAGAATCACCAATGTAAGGCCATGCCCACTGGGCGGAATTTCTCCTGTTATTGTTGTAGGTTATAGAATTTGTGTGTTTAGGTTATAGAATTTATCGGAATAAATAAGATAGTGGAAAGAAAAAGATTGGTGGCCTTTTCCTTCGAATTGTATGTTGTCATGATATCCAGAATTTATAATGTGTGCACCATTCATATTCAGTGCGATGGCCACGTGTTGATAAAAGCCGTTAAATAAAAAAAGAAAATGTGGTATTGCCGATGCATAGTGAACAGTCAGAGTAGTGTAAATTACTAAAAGTCAGATGTGCGTTTCCGTTGCGTAATATTCATACAGAAGAATAATTTGTAACTTAATTGTGAGTACTAGAGTTCATGTTACTCGTAAATAAGAATAAATCCACTCGCTTGGGAGACCACTCATCTTGCAGGCCTGACTGCTTGATGCCACAGTATGAGCAAGGCATGTGGGTGCCTCTCATAATTTCGACCCTGCCAGGATTTTGCTGTTAGGGTTTGCTGTTAAGATTTTTTTTATGGAATGTCTTGTGATAGCGCTAAGGAGTAAAATTTTTTTGTTTGCAATTTCTTTCTGGATTGGTGAGGATCTTTAATTTTGTTTATGTAATCGCCTGCTACGTAATCCAGGGCTGGACTATCGTTGTATAAATTTTTTTTTGCGTAATATCCGTAGTAACTAGGTCGCAGTCGAAAAGTGTAGTCACCATGGAGAATAGTGATTCTGGAGTGAACGTAGCAGTGCAGCAGGAAGTAGGTGTCAACCTTGGGTTAATGAGCGAGAACAGCAAACACTCGGAAAGGGCTAAATTGGTCAGCGGACCGCGGCGAGGTGATCCTTCAAGCGGCGGGCTTTGTCCACAATTGGGGCCTTTTCCCGACGATGCGGACGAGCCGGGACTATGTCAGGACTATGTCAGGTATGTAGTGAAAGTGTAGCTACCCTTAGAGAAGCTACGGTTTCTCAGGCGAACGAGGTGAACGAAAGTAGCAAATGACTATGTGCAACTGCAGTTCTTACAGAGGATGGATAGAGATAATAAGGAAAGATTGGAAGCGATGGATAGAGATAATAAGTGGGGCAGTGTCGTGTGAAACTGGGATGAATTTCAATTGAAGTGGGATAGCTGAAGGTGATGGGATTATAACGTTGTGATTATTCCTTGTTTTGTATTGTATATTGCCGGTGTGATGTATTTCATGAAATTTAAGTATGTGTGGTTTGCGTGGGAGAGTAGCAAGGTAGTTTCAGAGGTAGTGCGTTATGCATGTACCTTTTGTACCACTCGGCCTTGAGGAAAGTTTCGTGATGATGGTTGTGAGAGTCAAAGTGTGAGATATAGCAAAAGATCCACCATTCTATCCCGAAAGTGCACTGTAGCGTCAAATAATTACGAGACCATAAGATAGAGAATCACCAATGTAAGGCCATGCCCACTGGGCGGAATTTCTCCTGTTATTGTTGTAGGTTATAGAATTTGTGTGTTTAGGTTATAGAATTTATCGGAATAAATAAGATAGTGGAGGGAAAAAGATTGGTGGCCTTTTCCTTCGAATTGTATGTTGTCATGATATCCAGAATTTATAATGTGCGCACCATTCATATTCAGTGCGATGGCCACGTGTTGATAAAAGCCGTTAAATAAAAAAAGAAAATGTGGTATTGCCGATGCATAGTGAACAGTCAGAGTAGTGTAAATTACTAAAAGTCAGATGTGCGTTTCCGTTGCGTAATATTCATACAGAAGAATAATTTGTAACTTAATTGTGAGTACTAGAGTTCATGTTACTCGTAAATAAGAATAAATCCACTCGCTTGGGAGACCACTCATCTTGCAGGCCTGACTGCTTGATGCCACAGTATGAGCAAGGCATGTGGGTGCCTCTCATTATTTCGACCCTGCCAGGATTTTGCTGTTAGGGTTTGCTGTTAAGATTTTTTTTATGGAATGTCTTGTGATAGCGCTAAGGAGTAAAATTTTTTTGTTTGCAATTTCTTTCTGGATTGGTGAGGATCTTTAATTTTGTTTATGTAATCGCCTGCTACGTAATCCAGGGCTGGACTATCGTTGTATAAATTTTTTTTTGCGTAATATCCGTAGTAACTAGGTCGCAGTCGAAAAGTGTAGTCACCATGGAGAATAGTGATTCTGGGGTGAACGTAGCAGTGCAGCAGGAAGTAGGTGTCAACCTTGGGTTAATGAGCGAGAACGGCAAACACTCGGAAGGGGCTGAATTGGTCAGCGGACTGCGGCGAGGTGATCCTTCAAGCGGCGGGCTTTCCGGGACTATGTCCGGATTATGTCAGGTATGTAGTGAAAGTGTAGCTACCCTTAGAGAAGCTACGGTTTCTCAGGCGAACGAGGTGAACGAAAGTAGCAAATGACTATGTGCAACTGCAGTTTTTACTGAGGATGGATAGAGATAATAAGGAAAGATTGGAAGCGATGGATAGAGATAATAAGGAGAGAGATAGGGAGACTAAGAAAAGACTGGAAGCAAATAAGGAAAGATTGGAGGCAAATAAGGAAAGATTGGAGGCAATGGATAAGGGAAATAAAGAGGCAATGAGGAAGCTACACTCAGTTATCGATGAGTGTCTGCCCACAGTTAATAATCGGTTAGATGAGGGGGAGAAGAATCTGGAAGCACTGAAGCAAGTATGTGATGCCGTGAAAGAAAAAGCCAATAATTTGGAGGCACGAATAATTGCAATAGAGAGTGATATTACAGAACGTAGGGGCGTGTTGCCGGATGAGCGAATCAAAGAGGTAGTGGAGGACTTACTTGCAGATAAACAAGGGGCATTAGACAGCATGGAAGCTCAAGGCACCCGGCAAGAAGTGGCGCTAAATAAACACAGGGATGAAGTTGCGGAGGTAGTCGTCAGAAAGAATAAGATTAGTGCAGATGTAGAAAAGATCAGTATAAGAGGCGAGACAGGTTCTGACAGTACGCAACGAGAGGTTTATGCCGACCAGGAGGAGATACGATCACCATTACTGTTTAAAGAGGCACAATTAGAAATAAATAGGAAACATAGGGAAGAACTTGCACAGTTGCAAATAATGTGCAGTGGCGAAGGTGAAACACCACCAGGTAGATTGCAGACGGAGGGTGAGATAAATTCAAAAAAGGAAAATAGGCAGAAAGAGGAAGACGAATTCAGAGAGTCAGAAGAACGGTTGTGTCGGATAAAGCAGGTGGCATACCCAACTGGGTATAGTCCAAGGCTGTTTCAATTTCAAGATTCATTACCTTCATCGTGGGGACCGCTCCTCAAGATGAAGTTAGTGTGTAACCATTTGAGGGACGAGGATAGGACGAAAATGCAGAAAGTTATTGAAGACTGTGGTAGCTACAAGAAATTTTGTGACAAGTTCTTAAATGAATTCTGGTCGAAAAGTAAGCAGGACCAGGTTAAGCAAAGCATATTGATGATACCAAATTGTAACGAAGGTGGTATAAGAGACCCAGTGGCGTGCTATCAGGAAATGATGAGACTAAATAGGTATTTGGATGTGCCATACGAACCTGGGGAGTTCATAAGGATCTGTATAACGAAGTTGCCAGTGAAATTGCGCAGAGATATAGCGATAGCAGGCAGAGGCGTAGACGATTCTGCGTCATTTCAGCACTTGTTACAAGAATTGGGTAATGAGTGCAATATCGTGAACGGAGACACGACTCATAGGTCAGATAGTGTCGAGGATAGGAACGGCAAAAACTATCAGAATGACAGGAGAGCATGGAATTTTGGCATTTCATTCTTGTCGTAATAGATTGATGGATAGGAGAAACTAATCCAACATATCAGCCCTTAGCATCTTGCCTTAAAACACATGCCGCTGGCACTGAAAATTGTCTATGTAGCGGACATACTCTACTAATATGTAGGAATGCAAATACCATACTTCTGATCAGAGAATAAAACACCAGTAATGGCATCTGTTAGGCTGGTCTCTCAGAGCAAAATTTGCAAATTTTTATTTGGAACACTAAAGTAAAAGGACTGCTTTCTCAAAACAAACCAGTTACTAAAAATGTTATGTAATAATCCCAATGAGTCCAGTTTAATTAGTGCGATTTGACTATTGCAGGTACTTAACACGTGATGTAAAAGGTCAACATTGTGGTCGAAGTTTTTAAATTACACTCCTGGAAATGGAAAAAAGAACACATTGACACCGGTGTGTCAGACCCACCATACTTGCTCCGGACACTGCGAGAGGGCTGTACAAGCAATGATCACACGCACGGCACAGCGGACACACCAGAAACCGCGGTGTTGGCCGTCGAATGGCGCTAGCTGCGCAGCATTTGTGCACCGCCGCCGTCAGTGTCAGCCAGTTTGCCGTGGCATACGGAGCTCCATCGCAGTCTTTAACACTGGTAGCATGCCGCGACAGCGTGGACGTGAACCGTATGTGCAGTTGACGGACTTTGAGCGAGGGCGTATAGTGGGCATGCGGGAGGCCGGGTGGACGTACCGCCGAATTGCTCAACACGTGGGGCGTGAGGTCTCCACAGTACATCGATGTTGTCGCCAGTGGTCGGCGGAAGGTGCACGTGCCCGTCGACCTGGGACCGGACCGCAGCGACGCACGGATGCACGCCAAGACCGTAGGATCCTACGCAGTGCCGTAGGGGACCGCACCGCCACTTCCCAGCAAATTAGGGACACTGTTGCTCCTGGGGTATCGGCGAGGACCATTCGCAACCGTCTCCATGAAGCTGGGCTACGGTCCCACACACCGTTAGGCCGTCTTCCGCTCACGCCCCAACATCGTGCAGCCCGCCTCCAGTGGTGTCGCGACAGGCGCGAATGGAGGGACGAATGGAGACGTGTCGTCTTCAGCGATGAGAGTCGCTTCTGCCTTGGTGCCAATGATGGTCGTATGCGTGTTTGGCGCCGTGCAGGTGAGCGCCACAATCAGGACTGCATACGACCGAGGCACACAGGGCCAACACCCGGCATCATGGTGTGGGGAGCGATCTCCTACACTGGCCGTACACCACTGGTGATCGTCAAGGGGACACTGAATAGTGCACGGTACATCCAAACCGTCATCGAACCCATCGTTCTACCATTCCTAGACCGGCAAGGGAACTTGCTGTTCCAACAGGACAATGCACGTCCGCATGTGTCCTGTGCCACCCAACGTGCTCTAGAAGGTGTAAGTCAACTACCCTGGCCAGCAAGATCTCCGGATCTGTCCCCTTTGAGCATCTTTGGGACTGGATGAAGCGTCGTCTCACGCGGTCTGCACGTCCAGCACGAACGCTGGTCCAACTGAGGCGCCAGGTGGAAATGGCATGGCAAGCCGTTCCACAGGACTACATCCAGCATCTCTACGATCGTCTCCATGGGAGAATAGCAGCCTGCATTGCTGCGAAAGGTGGATATACACTGTACTAGTGCCGACATTGTGCATGCTCTGTTGCCTGTGTCTATGTGCCTGTGGTTCTGTCAGTGTGATCATGTGATGTATCTGACCCCAGGAATGTGTCAATAAAGTTTCCCCTTCCTGGGACAATGAATTCACGGTGTTCTTATTTCAATTTCCAGGAGTGTAGATGCCATCTGATCTATAGTATGTCATAGTCGTGGTGACAGTTATAATGAGGTGCTGCGTACGGTTGTTCGGAATCTGGTGTTAGTGAAAGAGGCCACTAGCACCAAAGTTTCTAACACTTGGGCTGTCCCATTTCTCCCAGCTCGTATATTCTCTGCACACATTTAATTTTCATGTAAGCACAGATTCCTAACTAGCAAATTCTTTACTTTGTATGGTGGACCATTCAGAGTGAGGCGGATTGTCCATGAAAATGCTTTACTGATTGAGACGATCAAGGGAAAACAATCGCGTGGGCTTCATCACATTTCTAACATCAAATTATGGAAAAGTGAAGGATAGATCGAAAGTAGGCAAGTTATGGTAGATAGTCAGTGTATTAATTTGTGGTGTGTAACGTTGTGCAGGGTCAAATCGAACATAAGAATTTTCGGGCGGGATGTCAGGAAGTATGACGGAATAGACTGGTCGAATGAGTTATGAACAGGAGTCGACAGAGTGGTGTATGTACGTATTTTTTGTCATATGAATAAGGATCAAGCAGAAACGACGTGATGAGTAATGAGAGGATAAAGATGGTAGATAGTGAGAGAAGCGACGTGATAAATAGTTGTTGATAAAGGTGATATTTAAGGAGAGAAGCGACGTGAAGCAGTGTGATTAATAAAGAGAGATTCGACGTGACGAAACAGTGGTAAATAAAGGTGAGTAGAACTAATAATGTGGAGATGTCTTAGAGGTATGTTACAGAGAGGCCTGTGTATGCCGCAATCGAGATTGATGCGAATGGCGAAGGAAGACCAGGAAATGATGGAGTAATGGACGGACGGAGAGCCGAAATACGAATGAAGAGATGAGGATAACTGCACAACGTAAAGGGACTTGAAGGGAGTATGAGATCCAGAAGGTGAACGTTGTGGAATACCGACGTAAGATGTAATATAAGTGTAAATCTAATTCTTACCATAACATTTGCTATACGAAAAAAATAATTTTTGTTGTTGTTGTTGTTGAAGCCTGGTACCAGTATAACTAATCAAAACGGTACCAAGAATGTGTACAGTTATTTTGCAGGATGAATAATTTGTGTATTTTTTGTTCTTAGATGAAATGTCGCAATTCTAAGTTGATATTTAGCAGGATGAGTAATCGGTAAAGTGAATGCAGAGGTAAGCCGATGGAGAGAGGTGCCAGAGTGAAAGGACGAATTCGGCGACAGGAAAGCTATCTCCGAAACAGCTTCATGTGTTATGTGGTTGAGTATAAGGGAGCAAAGGTATGGTATGTTGTCGTGAGTGTGGTGGTGTTAAGGTTAGCTGTCTTCTAGATCTATTCTGTTAGTGTATTAGTGGGTTGAATGAGAAGGAAAGGTATGGTATGTTGTCTTGAGTGTGGTGGTGTTAAGTTTAGCTGACTTCTAGGCCTATTCTGTTAGTGTATTAATGGGTTGAATGAGAAGGAAAATGTGATGTCTGGTGAGTGAGAGTCGTAGAGTAGTGTGACCAATGCGCACACTCCTGTAAAGGGGATGCTACCGATCCATAACTAAAACATTATTGTGTTTTATTGTTTGATTGGAATGAACCTCGATGGCAGGTCAGGATCTGACGTGTGGATGGTACATACGTGTCCCAGAAATGTTGTTATATATAATAAAATGTAAAATATATAAAGAGATACTAATTTCAGTCTGTCACAAGCACAAAGGTGCGTTGTATATTGTAGTTTTAGAATCAACAGTTTCTAATATTTTTACTGTGATAGGGTGTTAGAGTAGCCTACTGTTTGATATTGTAATTATGAGCTGTATAGATTGTTTCTTATTCCTTTCTTTTTTTTTTTTTTTTACACTTTCATGTTTTGTATGAAGGACGACAGGTACAATCAATAGCACGCATGTGGGCCGTATATAGAAAAGGGATAAATGTTGATGTTGTATGTGTAGAAAACTAGGGTGTATGATTTTGTTTTTTTAGAACAAAGATTCTTTTATTACCAATGTATCTAATAGATCATACATGTAATCAATGAGTATTTAAATACTGTAAGAATATCCTTTTGTCTGTAATGTTGCGAGATGCACGGAAGGGACTGACTGACTGGGTGTCGTAGTGCTGAGGGGCTACACCGAATGCACCTATACCACATAAGCCAAGCAGACGTCGGCAACAGAGCCGGTGCACTCCCCACTCCACTGCCGGTCGGGGTACACTCCACGCGCCCGCTACAGCAGGTCAACGGCCTGGGGCGACATGCACGTACCACTGGCCATTCATAAGTTCCGCCACCCTTACGACTGGGGAAAGTATCCCGCGGAGGCAACAGCGGGTGGTTTCTTCTGCTCAACGGCGGAGCGACGGCAGAATGAACGACGCACGGCAGAGCCCGGCGGGCATTTTTTACCAGCAACTATTAACTAGTACTGGACTGTGGAGCCGTGAAACAAGATGACTGCTCGTATGTCTCCGTAAGGTGGAAAGTGAAGGACTGGTGTTTCCACGTTGTGAGTGGTGGAAAAGATTTTGTCTTTAGGAGACAGGACGATCGTTTTGTTTTGTCTTGACCACTGAATGGTGGGATCTATAAACTTTTGGCAGTGACTTGTTAAGTGTGCTTTGTGAATTGCATGTGGGACACTTGTGTACTTAAAGAGGACAGTTGTCTTTTGGTGACTAATTATTGTATGAACGCAAGAAACTAAAGTGGGACACTGACATTTGCATTTGCAGTAGGAGACATTAATTGGTGCGGGAATAAGTGCTGTTTGTTGGAACTTACGACTTTTAATTACACCATGAACTGAAAGGACAGAACCGTGGGTAATAGTAGTTGTAGGGCCAATTTTGGACGACCAGATTCGTGTGGATGGTACTCTGAGAGTGACTATGACATTTGTGTTTAATGTGAGATACAGTTTACTGTTCAGTGCGTGTTCAAAATGCCGATTTGAGTGACTTAAAGACTTTCGTCCAGGTAACCATGGGAGAGCTTTGACACCGAGACAGTGTTTCTGGGGAACCTGTCAGCAACTTTTTTGACCCCAAGAAAATCACAGAATGAAATGATTCCGTGTGACTCGCAAGATAGGGAATAATGTATTTGTACTTATAATTGTGTAAATTTTTGTATATGTTTCATTCCTGAAGGGACAGCATGTGTGATTGTATTTCATTAAGATTTGTGTTTAGAATAGTTAGTGTTTTTTTTGTTTGTTTGTTCTGGGCTACCAGTTCACGTAGCATGTTTCTTAGAATATTTGGTACAATGATGCTTTAATTATTAGCCAGTGGCGTAATACTAATGTAGCGGCTCTTGTTGCAATGGTCAGTAAGGCTGTCACAGGGGACAAGAGTTTGCATTGCACAACAAATACCGGAATTAACTGATGCATTTGATGGCATGGACAGTAATGATCTTGTTGGTGTGTTGACACAGTGGTGATATTTCACATTAAAGTGTAACGAAGGCTAGTCGAAATGCAAGTTCTCGTCGTCTAAATGTGTAACTACAGAGAAATGAGCAGTAGAGTGAGATACGAGAGCTACTGGTGGATTCCAGCACTTATTACTAACTATTTACTGCGTGTATTGATCAAAGTTGATGGACTGACTAGTTCAGCAGCAGGTATTTGTACTGGTGGACAAGGATAAGGTTAAACTCACAGTCGAATAGTGGTGGCAGTTGCTTAAGTGATGATAGTTAATGAGGTATGACATGATGTCTTAGATGAACTATATTACATAACCAGTATGTAACTTGTGGTGTATATCATTGTTTTTCTTCTCAGTTTTATTTCTCTGTAGGTTTGATGTATATTTTAGAGTAATGGTACGGAGCATGACATTATACATGGAACTAGTGTACGCAAGTTTTTTCTTTTGTTGATTTTGTTTTGTATTTAGGTATTGCCGTGTAAAAGATTATTACAACGCAATTTATGAATGTCCGATTACTTGTTCTGTGTTTGGACGGTGAGCTATTTAAAATTTCATGAGTACAATTAGTATTTTTTTTATTTGTCATAGAATTAGTGAAGTTTGGATTGCTCATAAAAATAACGAAGATCCCAGTAACTAAGCAAATTTTAATCTCAACATCATTTTTATTTGTATGATGTAATGTTTTATTTGTCATTTGAATTGATGTAAATTTGTATGTGTACGTTACTCCGGATTGTGGAGAGTACAATAATGCAACAACTGTGTCATTAATTTGGTAAAGTAACAGCATTTGGTCGTCTATTAGAGGTCACCAAGGACTAAGGTTTCCTCCTGGTAATTTGGTGACTTGCTGCGTTTGTTCTAACACAGTTTTCTTAAAAAAATGTTCGGAACTACCCTCGCATTGGAAGGATAGTACTGTACCATTTTTTTCTGCATGAGTAGCCGGTGGTGAAAGGGTAGGGTACCGCCAGACATTGAAAATAGGTACAACATTCTTCGTTATTCTTGTCAGAACAACATACTTTTTCTAATAATAACTCAATTTCAATTAATACAGCGAAGCCGGATACCAGTGTAGGAAAGAATGACAATTAATTTATTTAATTGATCACATGTGCACTCCCACAAAATAAATCCCTACATCCAGTTTGGTGAGATCTGTGAAATGAATGCATGTATGGTCGTCTGCTAACCGCAGATAGTGAATGTGAATATATGATCATCTGTGAGACGGTACTTGGGTCACCTTTGGTGGGACCAAAGAGATGAAATTTACATGAGCTTTGAGCACCTGAAATGTGGCTGACCAATACGATAGCAAGGTGCTCCCCCACTTCAGCAGAGGTGCGAGAGGACCTGAAGAACGGCCATGTTTCAGCACTCTGCCGCTGGATCTAGTGTTGGTAAGACCTGTCTTAGGCGTGCTCCGTAAGGACAAAAGAGTGGAGACATGGTATGCATGTAAAATACTTAAGAGTAGTTTAGAATAATAATTTCTCTATTTCAGGAACTTTTGTGGGGAGAATTAAATGTCAGGCAGGTAATATTAAGGGGATCGTAGTAATCTTCGGAAGTGACCAACAGTCACAATGAAACCACGTGTAGCAATAAGTTGAAATACTTCCGAGTGCTTAAGTTAATCTGAATTACTGGCGTGTGTACTACAAGTTGGAAATATTTAAGGAATGGCGTGTGCAGGACTTGAAATTAGAGACGAGTACTTCCACGTGGTGTGTACTGTGTGAGTCTCAATCTGTGTATGAGACAAAGGATAAAGAGAAGCACTCGTCCATGGTATCAGTTGAGGACTCGCGTGTGTGATGAATATGTTCTTAATATTACTTTGCGTGTTATGCTTCCGTGTGACGCTTGATTCAAACTATAATACTCTGAGAGAGAAGCAAGGTGAGTCAGCCGTCTATCCAGCAACGCTTGCATTGCACAGGAAGACGTGCATATATCGTCCAGAGTTCGTAGTAGGAAAGAAAAGTTACGAAGTGGGGCAGTGTCGTGTGAAACTGGGATGAATTTTAATTGAAGTGGGAAAGCTGAAGGTGATGGGATTATAACGTTGTGACTATTCCTTGTTTTGTATTGTATGTTGCCGGTATGATGTATTTCATGAAATTTAAGTATGTGTGGTTTGCGTGGGAGAGTAGCAAGGTAGTTTCAGAGGTAGTGGGTTATGCATGTTCCTTTTGTACCGCTCGGTCTTGAGGAAATTTTCGTGATGATGGTTGTGGGAGTCGAAGTGTGAGATATAGCAAAAGATCCACCATCCTATCCAGAAAGTGCACTGTAGCGTCAAATAATTACGAGACCATAAGATAGAGAATCACCAATGTAAAGCCGTGCCCACTGGGCGGAATTTCTCCTGTTATTGTTGTAGGTTATAGAATTTGTGTGTTTAGGTTATAGAATTTATCCGAATAAATAAGGTAGTGGAAAGAAAAATATTGGTGGCCTTTTCCTTCGAATTGTGTGTTGTCATGATATTCAGAATTTATAATGTGTGCGCCATTCATATTCAGTGCGATGGCCACGTGTTGATAAAAGCCGTTAAATAAAAAAAGAAAATGTGGTATTGCCGATGCGTAGTGTACAGTCAGAGTAGTGTAAATTACTAAAAGTCAGATGTGCGTTTCCGTTGCGTAATATTCATACAGAAGAATAATTTGTAACTTAATTGTGAGTACTAGAGTTCATGTTACTCGATAAATAAGAATGAATCCACTCGCTTGGCAGACCACTCATCTTGCAGGCCTGACTGCTTGATGCCACAGTATGAGCAAGGCTTGTGGGTGCCTCTCAAGCATATTTCATGACAGGTGGATTGGTCGTTGAAGCACTATATCATGGCCCGCACGTTCACCGGATCTGACGTCCGCGGATTTCTTTGTGTGGGGAAAGTTGAAGGTATTTCCTATCGTGATCCACCGACAAAGCCTGACAACATGCGTCAGCGCATTGTCAATGCATGTGCGAACATTACGGAAGGCGAAATACTCGCTGTTGCGAGGAATGTCATTACACGTATTGCCACATGCATTGAGGTTGACGGACATCATTTTGAGCATTTATTGCATTAATGTGGTATTTACAGGTAGTCATGCTGTAACAGCATGTGTTGTCAGAAACGAAAAGTTCACAAAGGTACAAGTATTACATTTGAACAACCGAAATAAAATGTTCAAACGTAATTACTCGCTACCAACTGTTTGTGTAAAATTGTGAGACATATGTTTGTGACTATTACAGCGCCATCTGTAACAAAGCGAAAAAAGTGGTTCAACTAAAACATTCATATTTCTTTACGTACTAAACGAATATGTAATAAAAAATTGGGGTTCCTGTTTTGAAAAAACGTAGTTGAAATCCGTGTGACCTATGACAGCGCCATCTAGCGGGCCAACCATAGCGCCATCTGGTTTCCCCCTTCAAGCTAGACAAGTTTCGGGCTTTGTAGTATTTTCGTTTGACGATAATTTCGTGAGATATTTGGCCCGGTCACGATCACTGGACCACCCTGTATATTTCCGGATTGGTCGGCTTAGCCATTCTCCCGCTTGTAAGAGTAACGCTGATTGGTGGACTATTTCTGACGCAATGAGCTGGAGGAGTGAGGGAAAGACAGCGGATGATACACCCTTTCGCTTTTTGCGAGGAGGGAAGTTGTTCCGGTGACGCTCTTGTAGCGGGAGCACATAGCGGGAGCGAGTGCGATCGTGCGTGTATGCAGAGAGCGAGGAAGAAAGTCTCTACTCAGTACCGCGCTGAGGGAGCGCCTCTGTCGCTAGCGAATCGGAGTGATACTCTATACAGAGTCGCTCATGATGAAGTGTTTGTCCACTGTGTTGGCCGCGACACTTAATGTGCAGTGTGAACACAGACAGAGTATTAGTTAGCGCCTGCAAGTGAATATTGAGTGGCATTGCGGTGGACTGGTTATCTGACTGGTGTACCACGCCAATAGTTAGACTAGGGGCAGATAGGAGTCCTTGACTTCATCAAGGCGTAGTGAGAGTTCGATTGGCGATGGTCAACGCAAATAGAAATAAATAGTTTTGTTATACTGCAGTGGCGGGAGACGCAGGCAGCAGTCGTCGCAGCTCACGGTATTGTGCACTACAAAGTAGGCGAGCCCCATCTTTCCTCCATTAGAAATAACATACTTCATTCACGTCACTCCATTGCATTTCTCACGTGACAGCCTCGACCATACTTAGAAATATTCAATCGGATAATTATTCAAGTTCAGTAGGCACGGCTCTCGGCCATTCTGCTGAGTAAATAACATTCTTAAAGAAAAGGTATAAATGAGCTATCCCACTCTTTGTATATAAATGTCATCAACAGGATTCCTATCCATAAGAGGTAACCTCCTATTATGAAAAGAACCCGGAAATTTGTGTATCGGTTTATAAATAAAAGTTTCACTTGATTTTCTTAAATTTTGCAATAAATAATATTTTCCGTTCGTTTAATGTTTTTCTAACTATCAGTACTCCAGTACCCGAGTACCCCACTAGTTACGTAAGAAAATAGAATATTTTTGTGTCTTATCCTTACAGCTGACGACTCCAGAAGATATTTATTGCTGAAAGTTTTTCAGGCATTTATTTTTGGTACGTTAGGAGCGGCTGTCTGACTTCTGTAGTAGTGTGGGGTGGAAATTGCTTCTTGCAGGAGCCAAAGGGTACTTGTCAGATCAATCCGCCAATCCGTCAACTCGTCAACGTAACACCCACACGCTGACAGAGGTTGGAGGTGTTTGCTCTTACATGGGGAACACAACTGGCGACCTGGTCTTGTACGAGTCTACCACACGACAGAGGGCCCATTAGCTGCTTCCATCTTGCTCGCTGGTGCATCCCGAGTCGAACGTTCATCTCACATTCTTCATCGAACGCTGAAGAGACGACTGTAGACAGACCACCGATTGACTTTAACAGATTCGCGAGCTGATGGGAACGCGTCTTGTTCCGTGACATCTTATATACTTGTAGTCTCACTTTCGTTAGATCTTTGGAGAGCGCTGGTCCTGTTCAAAATCTTACGGTTGTGCCTACCTATCTTCTTGACGTAAAAAAAGATGCTATTTGCAATCATCTTGCAGTGTTATATTCATTGGTTGTCTCGATATGAAATTTTATCCGAGCCTATTCGTGCTATTCACTTACTTTGTCTCCTTATTTTCCTTCTCTTTCTATTAAGCAAGAAATTTTTACAAATAGGTTAAAAGTTTTAAAGGTTGTTAACGGATCAAGTTATTAATTTCATTTACACCATCTAACTGTCTTGGGACTTAAACTAAGTGCGAAGAAGTTCCAGGTAATTTTAGTACTGCACAGGAAATTAACTCTGAATCCTGCGACCCCTATTGTTCTCATCGGTATCCCAGTACTATATCACAGAGTGTGAGAGCTTTTGTTACGATTACGAAAGATGACAGATATCTAAACTCTGACGCGAAAGACGTGGTACACGCACATTGACCAACCGATGTAGTAGTTCCGCAATTTTTCTGGCGGCAACCAACCTAACTGAACGTAGGAAACAGTGACATGTTCCAATAGATGGGTGACGCAGGTGTTAAGCACACAAGAAGTTATGGTTAGTTCTAACCGTCTAGAGTTCTCGCTACGAGTGCCGTGTTGGATTACATTGCAATAGTGGAGGTTCGGCACAGCTAGTTACTGCATAATTTTACGTTTACCATACATACTGTTGACACTCTAATACTGGAGGTTCGTTAGAACGAGTGATGAAGTAACTTTTCGTTTCACGTACTGTGGACATATGCTCCGAAACTTTTATACTCAATATTCTGATGTGTAGTTGCGATACAGACACGACGGATTGATGACACAGCTACTTACGTCTGTAGATAATCCAGGGAGTTCGAAACCAGACGTACTGTAGAAATGTACAAGTGAAAGTGGAAAATAAACGACATATAAAAATTTTTAAATCAAATGTTGCTGAATTCTTTCGCCCCGAATAAGATAATATATATTTTCTTTATTACAAAATCTGGCCAATTGCAAATCGTTTAGAACCTAAGGCAGTGGTATAATTGTTTAGTTCTTATCTTCCCAGAACTTCATTTGTTGGCTGATAGCCTGCCTCTGTTCGTTTTACATCACTCACCTAGGCTGTGGTTTTTGTTGTTGGGTAGGAGATGCTGTAGTATTGATCATTAGCCTGAAATTTTCCCCTACCGTATGGTGTCTTCTGTAATGTTTTCTCGCATTTCTTCTTGTCCTTTCCAGCCATCTTATGGTATTCTTTAATTTGAAAATGAAATTAAAATTTTTAAGTGAGGCTTTTGTCATTCATTCTGTAAATATGACTCTACAACTTCAATTTCCTCTTGCTTACTGTGTCATTGATTGTTTCTATGTTTCTGTACAGATCTTCGTTTCCTCTCTTCGTCCAGTTGTTATCTTCCTAGTTTCGTGGATCTAAAATTTTTGTGAGTATTTTCCTTTCTTCCTTTTCTAGTTTTTCTTGTTCACATCTTTTAGTATTATGCTTTCAGATCGGTATATTGCTTTAATCACTGTTGCATAGTGATTAATGTAGGCCTAGAACGATAATGATCAACTATTACATCGGTTTTGGATGAGTTTGGATGATAATTCCATTTTCTTATTTCGTTTTATCGTAAGATATTTGTTACCCGGTTTTAGCTGCGTTTTGTGAAGTGTTTCTGTCTTTGTATCCGTTTTATCCTTAGAAATTATTGCAATACCGTCAGCAAAAGCGAGAAATTTCACCTCAAATCTTCCTCTTCCTTGTTTTAGATGGATTCCTTCATTTTCGCTTGTACAACTGTATCCAACTCTCTGATTGCCTTGTCTAAGACCAGACTGAAGAGAACCGACGAGAGCCCATCGCTGTGCGGGGCACCTGAGTTACTTTCGAAGGGTTCAGAAACTTCTTCTAGAAATTTATCTTTTGAAGTACCGCCTGTGAGTGTCTGCATGACTAACAGTCTGATGGATTTGTCGATATCTGCCTCTTCTAGCGTCAGAAAAACTGTCTGTCTGTACACAGAACCATAGGCTTTTTGTAATCAATGAGCGTGCAAGGTTTAAACAAATAACACACGTTACATTGAATTCCAGAAATAATTCTGGTTAAATCAATATGTCACACGACATGGTTACGTGAAAATGTACGAATTTCATGGATATGCAAATCGAATAAACAAGACAACATTTTGTTGATATAAACGACTAACACACACACTAGTAACTGCAAGGAAGTAATTTCCCAAAACCGAGTTACGACACGCAGTTCTGAGAAAAGGAAAATTTTATGACACCAATGCCCGTCCCACTTTCGGCCGAAACCTTCACGGTGGGACATTTAGCAGACACAATGCGACACCGGAGTTACTACGCAGGTCAGCGGCGAAAGCCAACCTTGTGTCTGCTTTTAACCATGACCCTTCGAAAAGCATTTCTACAGGAACACAGATGGAGTTGGCAAATAAATTTACGAAGAAATCCAAATGAAAAAGTTGGTGACACAATGTGGCGACCTGCGTCAAAACCCACGTGAAAAGAGGCTGTTTGTCTGAGTATTACACAGCAGAAGTTAAACTCTGCTCTACGAAAGAAACAACGACTGTAATAGGCTACAGAAACTCTAGTGGGTAGAGTTATAGTAAGTACGAACATTCTGAGTGATCAGAAAGACAAATCGTAGCGTCCAGCTTTGATATAGGCAAATTGCAGACAGAGAACTTCGCCTCTTCTATTGCAGCAAATCGTCGAGTGTTTGAGCAAGGCGACTCGCGCCGCGCTGAGGCAATTGCGAGAGTTATTATGTGAACATTTGTTCACACGCTCTCCTTAACTCTTGAGGAATTAAAATGAAAAGTCTCCTCGTAAGGAGAATTGCACCGAGCACTGCCAGTTAACACTTGCGAGCAAACGTGAGCGCAACCACATACACGCTGTTCCAACCAAATAGCATGTACCACGCCAATTAACTTAGCTAGAGAATAACTAGGAGTCTCAGCTTCGCCGAAGACGTGGGAACTGTATCAGACCGGTGTTTAACAGTGGAAAGAGATTTAGAATAGTTTCTCACGTTCACAGCTCTCGCCGACTGCAGCCACTGCCGAAAGGTAAACAAGCGCGCTCACGCTACGCCAGCAAGTGATATTCAATTGGCACTCAGAACTGCTGTCATCTATGCCTCTCCTATTTTTCGTACTTTCAACCGTGACATGCAGTTAAACATATTCACGACTGTCAGGCTTAACTGAAGCAAAACTCGAGATATACGATTCAACGAAAAGAATTGATCAGCCATTGTAGAGTGATTTATACCCTAAATTTAATGAATTGTTTTCATTGTGTTAACTTCTTTCTGATTGCTCTTTATCGACCCCCATCCATTTTTTGGTTACTTTAATTGTGCATTTCAGCTTAATTGTCATCTCTGGCTCCAACTGTATTTACTTTGTTTGTATTTTATCGACCCCTAGACATGGTCATCAACCATCTTACCACTAAAGGACCTTAGAATAGCTAGTAATTTCGCTTCACAGTTGTGAACACCCAGTATCAATACTCCACCATCGTGTACACATTTCAATTATGATGGATATGTCATAAGGTCGTACTTAGAGTAAAAAATAAACCTAAATAACGACAATCTAAGATTTTCAGTTTTTGCTAACATATATTTACACCTGAATCCGGACAGTAATTTGTGTTAGCGATTACGTTTCCTTTACACAGAGTGTAGTGAAATCATCATTGAGATCATTGTCTGATTACATAACTGTCTGTACTGTATGAAACGTCTCCTTAGAAAAATTATATACGACTGTGCTTAAACTGATACACAATATTTTTTAGCGCAACGCAATCTGACTAAAGAGTCTTGCAGTAAATATAGCAAGTCCATGAACCACCACTTGTGCACTCACAAAAAATTTTTTTTCTTGAAACTTCCTTAGAACCAGCAATGCTGTTAACCAGTCCCTTGCTGAATTATTAACAAACGTGCAAGTACTAACAGTCCCAACTTCTCACATACAGTGCATATATTATGACCAACAGAAATGTGTGCAGTGAAATGATACTTAATTTGAAGAACTGGTGTCTATACAATCGTAAATTTATAACATAAGAATACAATTACAAAGGTACAAAATAGATCATTAAAGAACATAACAGTACAAGTACAGATAACATTTATAGTAACACAGGCTTTACAAAAGAATAGAAATAAACATATACATCAGTGTTACAGGAATTATGACATAAGAAAATATATAAAAGATCAGGATAACTTTTGAAACATCAACTTCACACATGAGCATTAAAACAAAACAGAATAAATAATGTCTAAACATCTTTACAAAGTAAATAAGGTATTATAAGAAAAATTCTACAACGTAAATCTTATTAGCTAGACACATAAAGACAGGAAAAACACAAATTCACATAGCGTAATAAAACAAAGGTACAGGACAGGGTTTCTTTTCAGTGTGACATTTGGTACTGCAGTGCAACCCAAAACTTCATTCCATAGATCTTTCATGTTATTTCAACATTTGTTTCCACCAAAAAAATACTATCTAAGCATGCTTTCTGTATTTATATGTTCACATATTTCTTACCTCATTATTTATTTTCCATTATCTTACCTCATCATTTATTTCCAAGAAAATCCTACCTAAACCTGTTGTCCCTAAACCCTACTTTTTTGTTCATATCCTCTTTCAAAATACTTTTTTTGCCAAACCTTTTTCTTATAACTTCTCAATGCATTTCTTCCAGTTCATCACAACTCGTCCTCTCATATAACCTACCCCATCTTAAGCTAACTTAAATCTACTGAGCTCAGATGCTAAACTAAGGGACAAGACAATGCAGCAGCACAAAACAATTAACACAATCAGCAATGACAAAAAAATGCAAATTGGCAAAGCAAGCAGCAATATATATAAATTAGCAAAGCAAATGCAACATTACAACTAATATGAGCCAATGTGCAGCAACAAGAAAAGTAAATCAGTAGTAATACTGCCTTAACAGAGTAATACAAAGTGAAATTCAGTAGCACTATGCCTGGCAAACAGCAGCAGCAAATGCAATAACTAATATCTAAACACGACAAATCTCAAGCAGAAAAAATAGTACACTAAAGACAACAATCGAGATGAGGGAAATGTCTATTCACATCTTAATGTCTGTGTAATTAAATGGTGCACCACACTTATTCTACAAAAGAAATTACCAAGTACTTGAAAAGAAAATTATGTATGCAGTTCCTGTTATTAGTCCCTTCTTATTATTCTTTCCTTTGCAAGTGCTCCTTTTGTGTTACAGAAATATGGTACCGGTGTGTAAAGTTGTATAAGCAAATACCATATTAGCTAGGGCTCCTTGTGCTTGCCAAACACATGGTACACAAAGTAAGCGTGTACCCCCCTGAGAATTAATGTAATTATACCCTCCGGTGTTACAGATTACAGCAATGGATTGATATGTATCACGGAAAACTTTCTTTGTAATTCAAAAATCTTGAAAAATAAATGGTTTAAGTACAAAATTAATCACTCAAATACGTGTCCTGTAGCGCTAAATGTGCGTCTTGCTGTAAGATAATTCCGTGGAAGTGTCGTAGTTATCGTCCTCTGTAAGCAAAGTTCTGCTGAAGTCAACGTACTTACCTCATCAGAAACGAAAGTGAAATGCTTTGCGTATAGATATCGTAGTTACTACGTACCTTACCGTGATCTAGAAAGTACTGTGATGTAACGTATTGTTGTGCTACGAAAAAGTCTGTCTCATTGTAGCTATACCACAAAAGTTACTACTAAAACATGTTTTACTTTCCAGAATAATACAGAAAAACTGTGCAGATATAAAACAGATACATCGCAAAAGCAACAATGTAAATTGTGTCACATATTAGTAGCGTCGTGATATAATCATGTAGCTATCAAAGAAACCAAATGCTAAGTCACCTTTAATCTCACTGAATGTATTTCAAATAAAGAGTCTCTTTTCAAGTAAACCAAAATGTTGCATTAAAATCTCATTAGCAGTATATGTTCTAAGTATGTAAGCCTGATAGTCGTTACGTAATCGTGCAACTAACAAGCAAGAATGTACAAATACAACACTGTGTCGTCTGTTCACTATAACAATGCATTCGTAATTTCTGTTTAAATAAGTTCTCTTGGTTCGTGACTGGATATTTAACTTCAAACATTGTTGCATGGTAACAGTTTTTTAAGTGTGACAAACCTTACTAGAAATGTGAAGTGAAAAGTTTTATGGCAAAGACAAAGTTAAAAAGCAGATTATCTTTCAATAAACGGTTTTACATGTGAAATGTGGTGTAAACCTTTACTCTTCCTAGTACGCAAGGTTTCAACTTCAACGCAATTATCATGTGGTATACGTCGGATTCTGTTAGGTCCATTGTAAACTAGAAAGAATTTGTGACTCAAGTGTTTCTTCTTATGTGACAATGAATGAGCTTTAATGAGAACTTTCTGACCAATATATAATTTCTTTGCATTTGCTTTACCGTGTAGTTTTCTCCTTTTGTCTGCTGCAGATTTTATATTTTTAATAGCCAAATCAATTATGTCTTTGTGTCGAAGTTTACGTGTATTCGGGAAAGGTACAAGCTTTATGATTCTGTTCGGTGGTTCTTCATTCTTCAGTACAAGAGTAGGTGGCAAAGCAGTGGAGTCATGAGGCATTTCATTCAGCACGCTTTTAAATAAGTGTAAGTATCTGTCCCAATGCTGATGCTTTCTGTGACAATAAAGTCTGCAAAGCTTACTGATCTCTTTCATAATCCGTTCAGACGGGTTACAATGTGGTGAGTACAATGAAACAAAAATAGGTTGATTTGATGGCTCCGAAGCATGCGTGAGCAAACAGCAGATCTGAATTGCGGTCCGTTATCTGAAATGAGTTTACTAACGTGTCCAACTTCACGTAAGAAATATTTAAAAAAGGCGTTGGATACAGACTGTCCAGTGGCTTTACGTAACGAAGTGAAAGAGACAAATTTTGAAGTAAGTTCAACAGTGACTAGAATGTACGAAAATCCATTCGATGTTCTGACAAGGGGCCCCAAAGTGATCAACAGCAGCAAATTCTTTTAATTTAGAAGGAATGATAGGAAACAACGGAGCACGATGTGAGATAGTAGATGGTTCCGCCTTTTGACAAAGTTTGCAAATAGACAAGAGTCTTCGAATTCTCTTTTCTATGTTGTTAAAATAACAAGTCGTTCGAAGAATACGATAACATTTTCGTGGACCAAAATGTGCGTAGCTGAAATGAATGTACCAAATGAGCTTATTAACAAAATCATCTGGAATGCAAAGTACCCATAGCTTCTCATCAACAGTGCAGCGTTTGAAGAGTATGTTGTTTCTAACCAGATAATATTGCCGAATCTGAGTGTGTGTCTTTTCATGCCATTTACTTTTGATGTCTTTCCAAATCGGACCTTTATCTTGTTCATGAGCAATGTCCTTTAAAGATGTGGTAATGAAGTTTTCAAAGGCGACTTTCTGAATGTAAAGAATACTGAAATTTTTCTCGAGGTTGCCTTCTGTGTTACTTTTCTCAAGCCCATCCGGTGCGCGTGACAGTGCGTCCGCAACAATGTTCTCCTTGCCGGGAATGTAGACAACTGTGAAGTGGAATTCTTGCAGAAACAATGCCCAACGTTTTAACCTGTCATGATTTAATTTTGAAGACATAAGAAATTGCAATGCACGATGATCACTGTATACTTTTACGTGCTTACCGGAAAGGAAGAAACGGAATTTGTTAAATGCCCAAACGATAGCTAAAGCTTCTAATTCAGTAACGGAATAATTTTTTTCTGCTTTTGTTAGCACTCGGCTAGCAAAAGCAATGGTTTTCTGAACGGTAGTGTCATTTTCTGTGGCTTCTTGAAATAAATGGGCACCATGACCGACTTTAGAAGAATCCGTGCTAAGGCAGAAATCTTGTGACAGATCTGCATGAGCTAGTATTGGCGCATTAAGTAGCGATTCTTTCAAAGAATTGTATTCCAACTGTGCTTGTTCGTCCCAGTTCCATATAGTATTTTTTCCAGTGAGAGAACAAAGTTTTGGTGTAACTAGAATTTGCATATTCAGAAAACGACGGTAAAAATTTACGAGACCTAGAAAACTGCGGACTTGTTTTTTTGTGGATGGAACTGGAATGGCTCTGATTGCTTTTAACTGTTCAGGATCCGGCTGAATGCCTTCAGAAGAAATAATATATCCCAAAGACTTCACCTTTGTCCTACCGAATTCAGACTATTCCAAGTTAGTATGCTCACAAACACGAAATTGGTATTGAAATCCCTTGATTGTTCCTGTTTTGTGAGTAAAAACTGTGGAATGTGCTTGTAAAATCTCAAAAAGGTCTTGCCTATCAGTGTCATTACAGTTCTCAATTGTTTGAATTTTATTCTGAATTAACTCATTAGTATCAAATGCGCCGTCGATATCATCCCTGTCAGTACTTGCAGAGTGATTGTTAGTGTCTAACAGAAGGTAAAGCCGATTAATTTCTTCGTCATGATTTGAAAGCCAATCTTCAAATTTCAGAGCTATTGACTTACCATCTTCCTCTAAACTTATTTCAGCATCGTGAAAGTTTAAGATTGCTTTGTATTCATTAAAAAAGTCTACTCCCAATATAATTTCCGTCGACAATGGAACAATAAGAAAGTTCATCAAGAAGCTGTGGCTTTGACAAAAGAATTCTAAGTTGGTTTGTTGGCATGCATCTACACTTTTTCCAAAGATTGCACCTTGTAATTTAATCTTACGTAACGGAAGTGTGGGGCAATCGTTCGATTTGTTGCATTTGCTAAAGGCTGTTTCACTAATTACTGAAATGGGACTGCCGGAGTCAAGTACTGCCGTAAATTTTAAGTCATTTACTGTAATGTGAATCACAGGGTATGCCATGTTGTTATGCTTTACGTCGTGTTGCTGGAGCAAGATGTCCCTAATGTCTTCCATTTTTATGTAATTACTACCTACGGCAGCTGCGTCGTCAGTTTCAGAAGTACTTTTTGTGGCTGCCAGCGGTATGAGTCATTGCCTATTGTCTCTTTGATGGCGTGCGTCGTTATTGGGATTTGGAGACCTAACTTCTACAAATTCACCTTGTCGAGAGGGCCCTGCCCTGTTTGAATCCCGCCAGTTCTGATGCAATTCAGGTCTGTCGTTACGATCATATCGTCTGTCGTCATGTCGGTAGATTCCATAGTTTCTTTCTTGTCGGTCACGTGGTGGAGAATTTCTCCTTGAATCGTAACTGCGCGCAGGACCGTTGCGTCTAAAGTTACTCTGTCTCCCTTGTTAATAATTATTTTGGTTCCCATATTGTCTGTTTCTCTGATAGTCTCTGTGATACTCACTACTGCAGGGAGGTGATCTATCCCTGTAATTATTACTACTCTGCCAATGGTTGTCATACGGGTGGTGTCTGTTTTGGTCACGATTTGTGTTGAGAGAATAGCCTTGTCATGTCCAGTTATTATTTCTTTCATCGCGGAATTGTGACGGATGTGACCTGTAATTGTTGTATTCCTGTTTTCGCGTTCCGCGATTGTCAGTGTCAATTTCATATTCTTGTAAGAGTCCCTGCAAAGCTTTAATGTCGTCTTTGCAACGTCCTGCCAAAATAATATGTCGTAAATGTTCAGGTAATTTGATTAAGCAAATGCGGATGAGTTCTGAGGGGCTGTATGGGTTTGACAGGTACTGATTCTTGTGCAACATGTCTTCAAAATATTTCACAAGACTGAAAAATTCAGACCGAAATGTTTCATCATTATGATGCTATGTTTCACTCGGTCTTGTGTAGCTTGAGACCAATATGCTGAGAGGAAGGCATGATAAAATTATCCTTCACTGTGGCAATCGTGAATGACCGATCGCATTCTTACAGCTGGTTCATTCGCTAAATAGCCACACATAAATTCTAATCTGTGCTCTAATGACCAGTTGGGAGGAAAACAATGATAGAATTGATGAAGCCACGCTTGTGGAAGAATGTCGTTGGCGGAATTCTTAAATGTTTTGAATTTACGTGTAGTAATAAACAGCTTTTAGTCAAAATCATCAGGCCGGTCGGAGTGGCCGTGCGGTTCTAGGCGCTACAGTCTGGAACCGCGAGACCGCTATGGTCGCAGGTTCGAATCCTGCCTCGGGCGTGGATGTGTGAGATGTCCTTAGGTTAGTTAGGTTTAAGTAGTTCTAAGTTCTAGGGGACTGATGACCTCAGAAGTTGAGTCCCATAGTGCTCAGAGCCGTTGGAACCATTTTTTTTTTTTTCAAAATCATCATGTCGGCGAGTCGCATGTCGGTCATTGTTACGTCGTTTCGGCGGTTCCATCTCAAAATTCGGTGTACCTTGCCAATTTCTTTCATAATTTCCCAAGTACATCGTCTTATTATTTTGTGGCTGTTCCGTATTTCTATGTCCCTCTTCCCATATTGGAGCGCGAGTGTCCTCTGAAATACATAATTCTTGTATAACCTGTGTCAGCTGATCCTGTACTTCCCGGATTTTTCTT
This sequence comes from Schistocerca americana, assembly GCF_021461395.2. NCBI lineage: Eukaryota > Metazoa > Arthropoda > Insecta > Orthoptera > Acrididae > Schistocerca > Schistocerca americana. Next base: position 611,416,749 of record NC_060120.1, read on the forward strand.
TGGTGTTGCGTATTAATTTGATTCTGATTTTGTTTGAATTTCCAAATTTGTTCGCACTCTTCTGTGTCATTAAAGACTACCGGTTTTGTGTCATTCAGATTATCATCTACCTTCTTAGATAAATTATTTAGCTGATCCGAAAGTTCAGCTACTTTCTCTAATAATGAACTAATTTCCCCCATGTGTCTCTCTGAACCAATTTTCAGAGTATCTACTGTGTCCTTTAAGTTTTCCTGAGTTTTTGCAAGTCGCGTAACCGAATCGGTAGATGCAACTGAGTCAATTTTAGCTTGCAACATCTCATGATTTTCATGAACAATAGTTTGCAGTCTTTTATGGCTGCTTCGTGATTCTGTAATGCATTTTCATGCGGCGAAAAAATAGGTTGAAAATGCTCACAAATTTGTGTTTTTACGTTATTACAGACCTTTTGACATTTCGATTCAATGTTATGTAACTCAGTAGTTAAATCTTCACGTGTTTGTTCAAGCGTGGTGTCTAATTTCCGAAGATTTTGTTCCATTGTCTCTAGCTTTTGAAGCTTTTGCTGTGTTTGTCTCTGATTTTGTTCAATTGTGTCTAACTTTTGAAGCTTTTGTTGTGTTTGTCTCTGAATTTGTTCCATTTGTTGCATTAATTGCAATAATAATGTATTAGTGTCTGGAATCTTTCTCTATGCATTTTGGCAGTGCATTTTCACCGGCAACATTCACATTTTGACAAGCAGAAAATATGTATTGACTCATTTGAGAAAACGGTGAGGACCCAGAACCTGAGTCTACAGTATTTGCAATATTGTGTTCTGTCATTTCGAATTCCTGAGGCGAGCTGTTGCCGACCGATCGATCGATAATGCTTCCCTGTTCACTACTTGTTTCATTGTCTACACCATTATTTACCGCCCGCTCCATTTCCCTATGCACAGTTACCAAATTACTACTTCGAATGTCCATTAATTAATTACACAGTGGTGCTGATAAGCTACGCTCATCGTCACTATTATTCCTCAGTTTACTTTGGAGCCTAGTGTCACGTTTTTCACACGCCATTATTGTCACAATATTTCACACGATAACACAGAAAAGCACAATTTGAAGAGCAAAAATAAGAGAACACATTAACATAGCACTGAAAACAATATCTAGTTAATTGCAAGCACAGCTGCGAAATACTTGGTGCAATTCTACAAAGAATGGCCTTGACTAACATTAACCTAAACCTTTCACAAATCACTTACCTCACAAATATCTTCGTTACTCGAACTACTGCAATACAGCGAGCTCCACTACTGCCAGCTAAATAAAAGATTCAAACTACTGAAGGCACTAACTACTGATAGGAATAGCAAATGAAAGATTTTGATAGAGAACAAACAATGTATTTACCTTAATAGTGTTCAAAAGTCATAATATATATAGCAGTTCATGACATCCAGTCTTACAAATTTACTGTCTCTGATGGACACACGTCCAGATCATCCGCTCTCAAAAATCCGCGATCTCACTTCCTCACATCCACCACTGCTGGCGGCTCACCTCCAACTGTACAACGCTTCGCGTTGTTCACATCCAGCTGCCCAACACTACAATGGCAGACAACAATGCAAACTAGCCACATACTGCACACAGCACAGCCAGTGATTTTCATTCAGAGCGCTACGTGGCGTTACCAATAAGAAAACCTAAACAGCCTACTTACAACGGTTGCGCTCTGCTGAACTCTGCATGGTGAGCTGGTGTCTTCCTACCCTGCAGGGCGTGGGCTCAACAGAAATTCCTAAAACTCTCACAGAGCGTCCTTGCGCAACTGTGGTAGGAAGATAGATCAGAAAGTCTCGCACATGTTAGAAGTGGCCGGCCGTTGTGGCCCAGCGGTTCTAGGCTCTTCAGTCTGGGTCCGCGCGACCGCTACGGTCGCAGGTTCGAATCCTGCCTCGAGCATGGATGTGTGTGATGTCCTTAGGTTAGTTAGGTTTAAGTAGTTCTTAGTTCTAGGGGACTGATGACTTCAGATGTTAAGTCCCATAGTGCTCAGAGCCATTTGAACCACTTTTTTGTTAGAAGTGCAACGTCTGTTTTAGTATTCTGCATTGTTGTAATCCTGAAGATCTCTTGAAGTGAAAAATTAGCTCTAGGCACGATCAGTTTTTTTTCTGAATTTTGTACACTCCAATTGTGTGTCTTGTGTGGTCTTTTATCTTTTTCTACAGAGCTCTGGATATGATTTTGTAGGTTACTGGAAGTAGAGGTTTGCCTCGAGTATTGTTGGTGTGCCAACGGCCTTACCACAGTGGTAACACCGGTTCCCGTCAGATCACCGAAGTTAAGCGCTGTCGGGCTGGGGTAGCACTTGGATCGGTGAACCACCGGTCTGCCGAGCAGTGTTGGCAAGCTTAGTGCACTTAACCCTTGTGAGGCAAACTGAGGAGCTACTTGATTGAGAAGCAGTGGCTCCAGTCTCTTAAACTGATATCCGGCCGGGAGAGCTGTGTGCTGACCACATGCCCCTCCGTATCCCCAACCAGTGACGCCTGTGGGCTGAGGATGACACGGCGGCCCGTCGGTACCTTTGGGCCTTCATGGCCTGTTCGAGAGGAGTTTAGTTTTAGTTTTATTGTTGATGTCTGTCCTGTCTCCCTTCTTATGTGGCAGATGGGTTATGGCTTCTTTACAGTCATCCGGTTTCCTTCAATAAACTTGTAAACAGTTCCAGCTGGCTACTTCATTCCCAATTTCCACGTCCCACCTAACATCGCAATGGTATACGATAGCGGAAATTAGTATAAAGGCAGGGCTCCTACGAAAGTGGCTGTACAATGTGTAAGCATATATGTATCGAATTTGTTAGAAAATTAGTAGGTACATGTAAGACATACAAAATCGTGACAGAGTTTCTTTAACAACACGAGTAACAAAATAAGGCACTTGAATTTCCTGGATGGAAATTGTTATAAAGTCAGTCACTGTCCTGTCGTGTCGTTGTATTGTTACTACTTTCTCCAACTTCCGTTCCTCCTAGTTACTTCAAAAATAATCTTCGGAACTGATTTTGTCGGGGTTTGTAGTTCTTCAAGTGAAATCGTCTGCCATTCATCGGGCATCGCTCTTTTCAGTCGATATACGGCCTCAACTGGCCTTCCGCTGTAATATCACGCCTTGCAAGTGTTCCATATAGGTTTTCCACAGTGTTCAGACCCCAGCTACGTGGAGGTCAGGGCATGACATCCATATCCTTATCCTCAAACCACCTTTTGGCTATAACAGAAACATACACAAATGCATTATGTTGTTGAAACAGACTTTCGTCCCTAGGTCCTCACACATTCTAAATTATTTCTTTAGAAGCTCAGTGTATAGGTTAGAGTTCATCCTAATGTTCAGCCAAGCAATGCGTGATTTATCTTTAGCATGGAAGGCTGCCCAAATCACAACACTACCACCACCAATACTTGTGTTCATTATTACCTGCTGCTCTGTTCTCGTATCATGCCAATCCATCCGGCCAATGTAAATTAAACTTATTCGTATCACTGAAAATCACTTTATCCCATTATGAACTCCATGACATATTGTTCAGTAAACTCCAGACTAGCCTGTTTGTGTTTGGAAGTTAGAGGAGGTTTCTCCAGTCGTTACTTGAGTGTAAGATGTGTGTCACGTGACGGAAGTCGTACACGTCTGGCAGTTACTTGGGGACTGTAAATCAGCAACACAGTGAGGTTACTAACGGTTTGTGGCCCTTCCTGTGCACAAAAATAACCTTTCCGATGACCCAGATAATTTTCTACTTTGCCATATTTTCCTTTCTGTCTATATCGTGCAACCAATCTAGCTAAATCATCAATCACTGTACTTGAAGGGTGAATTTCCTTGGCGACTTCACGATTACAGAGTCCCATTTCCTTGTACGCACAGACTTTTGCTTTTTCATCACGTGATAACTGTTTTCCGCGTAGCATTGTCACAGTCGTAGCTTACATACACAACACTAGTGGTATCTGTTCCCAATCTGCGATAAACACACGTACGCGCTCACTAACGCCGCAAAGAGCCGATTGCCTTTACAGCGGGTTCCACCCTCTGCTACCTGAATCGTTGATGTGTTGCTACGTACTTTACTACTGACATCAAGTGCTGTACCATTTGACAGCATTTGTCGATATACTGGATCTCTTCCTACTGCATATACAGGGTGGTCCATTGATAGTGACCGGGCCAAATATCTCACGAAATAAGGCGTTGCCATAGGTCAAACGGATATCAACTGAGTTTTTTTTTAATAGGAACCCCCATTTCTTATTACATATTCGTGTAGTACGTAAAGAAATATGAATGTTTTAGTTGGACCACTTTTTTCGCTTTGTGATAGATGGCGCTGTAATAGTCACAAACGTATAAATACGTGGTATCACGTAACATTCCGCCAGTGCGGACGGTATTTGCTTTGTGATACATTACTTGTGTTAAAATGGATCGTTTACCAATTGCGGAAAAGGCCGAAATCGTGTTGATGTATGGCTATTGTGATCAAAATGCCCAACGGGCGTGTGCTGTGTATGCTGCTCGGTATCTTGGACGGCATCATCCAAGTGTCCGGATCGTTCGCCGGATAGTTGCGTTATTTAAGGAAACAGGAAGTGTTCAGCCACATGTGAAACGTCAACCACGACCTGCAACAAATGATGATGCGCAAGTAGGTGTTTTAGCTGCTGTCGCGGCTAATCCGCACATCAGTAGCAGACAAATTGCGCTAGAATCGGCAATCTCATAAACGTCGGTGTTGAGAATGCTACATCAACATCGATTGCACCCGTACCATATTTCTATGCATCCGGAATTGCATGGCGACAACTTTGAACGTCGTGTACAGTTCTACCACTGGGCACAAGAGAAATTATGGGACAATGACAGATTTTTTGCATGCGTTCTATTTAGTGAGGAAGCGTCATTCACCAACAGCGATAATGTAAACCGGCATAAAATGCACTATCGGGGAACGGAAAATCCACGATGGCTGCGACAAGTGGAACATCAGCGACCTTGGCGGGTTAATGTATGGTGCGGCATTATGGGAGGAAGGATAATTGGCCCCCATTTTATCGATGGCAATCTAAATGGTGCAATGTATGCTGATTTCCTACGTAATGTTCTACCGATGTTACTACAAGATGTTTCACTGCTTGACAGAATGGCGATGTATTCCAACATGATGAATGTCCGGCACGAAGTTCGCGTGCGGTTGAAGCGGTAGTGAATAGCATATTTCATGACAGGTGGATTGGTCGTCGAAGCACCATACCATGGCCCGCACGTTCACCGGATCTGATGTCCCGGGATTTCTTTCTATGGAGAAATTTGAAGGGTATTTGCTATCGTGATCCACCGACAACACCTGACAACATGCGTCAGCGCCGGCCGATGTGGCCGAGCGGCTCTAGGCGCTACAGTCTGGAAGCGCGCGAACGCTACGGTCGCAGGTTCGAATCGTCCCTCCGGCACGGATCTGTGTGGTGTCCTTAGGTTAGTTAGGTTTAAGTAGTTCTAAGTTCTAGGGGACTGATGACGTTAGCAGTTAAGTCCCATAGTGCTCAGAGCCATTTTTGAACATGCGTCAGCGCATTGTCAGTGCATATGCGAACATTACGGAAGGCGAACTACTCGCTGTTGGGAGGAATGTCGTTACACGTGAAACGTCCCCTTAGAAAAATTATTGAATTACTGTGCTGGTAAGCCCCTTACGTTATCTGATTTTCAGACAGCTGAGCAGAACTGAACGTACTCAGACATTACTCTCTTTACTTATTCTGATCAACACTAAACTGACACAGAATATTTGTAGCGCACCGCAATCTGACTTTCAAAAATCCCTACAAAAGAATGGCCCTGACTAACATTAAACTATACGTTTCACAAATCACTTACCTCACAAAAATCTTCGTTACTCGAACTACTGCAATACAGCGAGCGCCACTACTGCCTGTTAAATAAAAGATTCTAACTACTGAAGGATCTAACTGCTGACAGGCATAGTTAGCAAATGAATGATTTTGATAAAGAACAAACAATGTATTTACCCTAATAGTGTTCATAAGTCATAATATATATAGCAATTTATGGCATCCAGTCTTACAAATTTACTGTCTCTTATGGACACACGTCCAGATCATCCGCTCTCAAAACTCCGCCATCTCTCTCCCCACATCCACCACTGCTGGCGGCTCACCTCCCACTGCGCAACGCTATGCGCTGTTCACATCCATCTGCCCAGCACTACAATAGCGAATATTTCACCAATGCCAATCAGCCACAGACTGCACACAGCACAGTCAGTGATTTTCATATAGAGCGCTACATGGCGTTACCAACATAAAAACCTAAACATCCTACTTACAGACGTATTACCAAATGCACTGAGGTTGACGGACATAATTTTGAGCATTTTTTGCATTAATGTGATATTTAAAGGTAATCACGCTGTAACAGCATGCGTTCTCAGAAGTGATAAGTTCACAAAGGTACATGTATCACATTGGAACAACCGAAATAAAATGTTCAAACGTACCTACGTTCGGTAGTTTAATTTAAAAAACCTACCTGTTACCAACTTTTCTTCTAAAACTGACAGCCATGTGTTTGTGACTATTGCAGCGCCATCTATCACAAAGCGAAAAAAGTGGTCGAACTAAAACATTCATATTTCTTTACGTACTACACGAATATGTAATAAAAAATGGGGTCTCCTATTTAAAAAACGCAGTTCATATCCGTTTGACCTATGGCAGCGCCATCTACGGGGCCAACCACAGCGCCATCTGGTTTCCCCCTTCAAGCTAGACGAGTTGCGTTCTTTGTAGTTTTTTCGGTTGACACTTATTTCGTGAGATATTTGGCGTACACAACTGTTTCATTCGACAATGTTGATTTTCCTGTGCCAATCCATGCTTCTATACTGATTCCGACTGCTGTATGGGGAAGACCACATCTAGAATGTAACTGCTAGCCGTCCGGATAGTGGGAACGTCGCTGTACCGGCTACTCACTGACTGCCCGTGGCGGTAGCGGGCGGGCCACGCACACAGCGCCGCCGCAGCCGCTGCCGCCTCCCGGCCGCGGTCCGCAGCTGTCACGCTGTCACAGCGCGGATTCGCGCGGCGTAATCGATTACGCTCCCCTGGTGTGTCGGCCAGGTGAGAGGGGCGCATCATAAATTTAAAGGTGTGCGCCGCCGTGGCGAATGCAGGCCGCTTCTCCCCCGGCGGCCGCGTGCAACCTGTGCCGCGCCGAGCCGCTCCGCGATACACTTCCCTCCTATCCGTCCGTCCGGAGGACAATGCCGATCCTCATCGTCCTGTCTCACGCTCTGCCAAAAGGAGCGCGTGATGGTCTACCCTCCCCTGCCGGAACTCTGTAGAACGTACCAAACGGTTTCGGGTCATAGCCGACGCTCTCCGGTGGCGTGAGAACACTAGGTGACTTCTATACCGGAATTTCCCATCTATTCTCCAACTATAACCCATTTTCAAGGGCTTCCGCTTGTACTGTAGGAAAAAGTTTCGTTTGTGAAAAGGAATGTGTTCAGTATGTTTTTAACAACCACCGTTTGTTATTGATTATATAAAATCAACCTTCGCCTACCGATATAAGGGTTCCATAAATTATCTTTACAAATTATGACTTTAATACCTTTAAAACATATTAGGCATTAAAAAATGATTTTCGATATGTGATAAAATAACTCAAAAGATTTTCCTCATTCATACACATCAATATGTGCACCCTTAGTGGCACGACTAATGTCCACTCGGGGTTCCATTTCTCTCCACATACGATTCATGGTGATTTATCCACATGCACTGCAAATGACTGCCGGCCGGTGTGGCCGAGCGGTTCTAGGTGCTTCCGTTTGGAACCGCGCGACCGCTACGGTCGCAGATTCCAATTCTTGCTTCGGGCATGGATGTGTGTGATGTTCTTAGGTTAGTTAGGTTTAAGTAGTTCTAAGTTCTAGGGGACTGATGACCTTAGGTGTTAAGTCCCATAGTGCTCAGAGCCATTTGAACCATGTGCAAATAACTGCTTTCAAGTCCTGTAGGTCTCTAACCTTGGTTCGGTGCACCAGACGCTTTACAATAGCCCATAGGAAGAAGCTTTAGTGGTGCCAGGTCAGAGGATCGTTGCTGCCGTCCAATTGGATCATCTCGCCCAATCCACCAATCCGGAAACTTTTCATCTTCAGATTGACGGACATTTAGGGATCCGTCAGGTGGTGGCTCATCCTGTTGGAATAGACGTCAAGTTGCAGGTGTTCGAATTCTGGCACAACAAACTCTGGTGACATTTAAAGGCGGCTACACTGAGTCACAGCGCCAGAGATTGCGCCAAAGATTATTATTCCGCCGCCTCCACTGTGTAGTAGTAGTTCAGAGGTTGTCCAGGGCAGTAATAGCTCAGAGGATGTCGAGTGCAGTTGCTCTGTTGGGCGAGAGAGTAGATGCGGTTCGGTAGGTGTAATGTATAGATGGAAGATGTTGCAATGATCACAGTATTTTTCGCCAATATATATTGAGGTAAAAAAAGTATTACAGATTTCTTTAATGACAATGCCTCTTGGTCACAGGTTCAGTCAACAAAGCATCTGGCTCGTGTTCATGTATTAGACTTCTAATTCTGGCTTCTATATGCAATTATAGTATTTCTGGTTTTTCAATTAGTTCTTTGTAAGTGGTGTTTAAAATATCTTTTCGTATTGCGGAAGAACCGAGCCAGATACATGTACGTTGAGTCACACTACCACACACAGAACAGTTACACTTATGCTTTGTTGTTTCGTAGTTTTTATAGTTGCAGGGGAGTTAATTAATCAATTGTGTTAATGGAAATTCTTTGTCATTCTTTATTTTTATTTTATGCAGTCAGATTGTGTACTATTACTAGTCAGGGCTAACCGGTTACGAGACTTCGTAACCGGACACACAGCTACTAAAATTATTGCATTTATCCTGCATTTTAATTAAGCCCCCACGCAATATGTCTAGGTAAACACCACTGTTGACGGCGGACTCGATGAGAAAGAATGGACCAGTGATGCAACTGTGCATCAGTCCGTTCCAAACATTGACCTTGGGACTGTCTTTTCCCACTTGACATGTAAAAGAGGATGCGGTGAATCCCATATACGAACGTTATGGCGATTCAGTTTCCGGGATACGTGAAACGTTGTCTCATTGGAGAAACATATCTTTTCCAAACAGCCGTTGTTTGCATCAGTCTTGCATAGCAGATCTACTGCAAACTGTTCGCACTAAGATTTGTGCGTAGGCTCTAATGCCTGAAGTAGCTGCGCCTAGTGGGTATACAGGGCGGAGTTCACGCATTGCGCAGACGTAGAACAGATAAGAGGCTCTAAAAGCTACAATAATTTCGCATTGTTTATTACTCCACACCTACCTATCATTTGGAGAAAAGTCGTGCAAGTAGAGGATGAATGTTGCAATCACAGAAGAAAAAACTGAAATTGTGGTATCGATAGCTACGATGCCACGGCTTAGGTACAAGTTCTTAGGTTGGCACTACGAGAGTGGACGATCCACACCGACGACAGCGCCCTCTAGCCGGCGCTGTGCAGACCGAAGAGCGCAGCTCGAGATTCAGCCCATTTGATCACGAGCAGACGACCAACCAACATTGTTTCATTTTCATAGCGGGCGAGCCACTACAGATTTTGCCTGTGGTGCCTTTGATACATCCAGCTTCGCAGCTACGTGCTCCTCAGTACAAAGTTATGTATTCACGTTTATTATTGTGTTGAGATATAGTAAGACCACTTTTACTTTACTTGCAGTACCGAGAGTTCTACCTCATCTGCTCCTCCTAGCTTCCTACATTCGGCCCACCCTCTAAATTACAGGAGCAGACCCACGCGCCCCATTCCAGGCGGGATACAAAATAAATGTTCCTGATTGGCGGAGAATGTAAGAGAAATGCTGAGTGTCTTTGTATTTCAAGCGTTTTCCAGAGAAAACTCGCTCTCGTTCTTTCTTTTACAAAGCTGTGAACATCTTTATGTCTCACAAGCTACGACGTTGTCCTGAATAAAATAGTGACCCGTATATGCAATAAGTTTCCTTTACTTTACGCCTATGGTCACAAACTTTTAGTTACCAAAACGTTTGTGACCATAGACGTAGGAAACCTTTATGTCTGATGGCAGAGTACAGACCGGAAAAATCAAACGAAGCAAATGTCTTACAGGAGAAGCTAATGAAATAGCTGTACTAGTAGCAATGCACCACAACCCATGGATAAGCGCCAGCAATTACAGAGCCATTCTGGTATGTCCGTAGGTAGTATTGTTCACCACGCTGCATCGTCAGAAGTATCATCCATACCACGTATCGCTGTATCAAGAACTTCATGGGCCGACTTCTATAAGAGGTTAGTGTTTTGTGAATGGGCGCGTCAACAAATGGTAAAGTCTCCACGTTCTTTGCCGAGGTACTATTTTCCAATGAATCTACAAGTACGAACCATAGTAGCGTTAACCAGCATAACATGCGTTACTTGAGTGTAGACAATACCCACTGGTTACGGCAAGTTGATCATCAACGTCCTTTGACGGTTACGTATGCTGTGGCACCATAGGGAACAAACTCATTAACTCATTGGTCCGTATTTTATCGACGGCACGTTTAATGGTCGCAAATATGGAATGTTTTTGGAACGACCGGCACTACTGTAGGATGTTGCCCTAGGCGTTCGACAACGTATGTCATTTCAGTATGACGGCTCCCCAGCGCATTACGTACCTGAACCACAGGAGGTATCAGACCTTGTTTACACTGGTGGGTGGAATGGCAGAGGTGGCCCTATTAAAATTGGCCCGCTAGGTCGCCGGATTTGATGTCGCAGTATTTCTTTCTGTGAGGATATTTATAACAGGCTGTGCAGACATGGTCGACCGCGTCGAAACGTCATTCCCCGCAGAAGTTGGCGGTACTACGTATCAACACTTACTGTAATTGGGAAAACAGATTAACGATCGCCTCGAGCCACGACCACAGTAGCGAGTTGAGTAGTCCCCTGTTAGATATGTCGGAAGAATACAACGTTGCGAATGGGTTTTCCTATTAGAAGTTAAGAAATACTAGCCTTTCCTACGCTAGTAACATGGTCGCCATTGGATATTCAAGGACCATTGAGTAGGATGTCGTAAATTACGAATTTCTATTCCTCCGATTACGGCACCATCTGTGGCGAAACGATGAAAATGCTTCGCACAGAACGTATGAAGATTTTTCAGTAATCTGCAATAAAAAACGGGGGTTCCCAATTAAGTTTTCAAAGTTGGCCCCCGCTACCCGTGCTCGGATTGGGGTGGTGGCTCGAATGTGGTAACATTGGATATCTCCCGCTGATACAAACAAATTTAATTATAACTGATTTTGATCTTATGTATAGTTTTCGAGATATTTCAATGTCTCCAGTTAAACTGAACACCCTGTGTAGCCAGAACCTCTTACGAAAGACATTGTGCACTGGTGATCGTCTCCTTTCCGACTCTGTGGCCACCATATGCAACGATTTTGCAAACGCCTGCCGTATCTTGTCCACGTTGACTTCTAAATCAGATGAACGCCCCCCCCCCCCCTTTTTATGGAGAGCATTACCTGTTTCCATAAATGACGTATGCCAAGCCCGAATAGTCGGAACGCTTGTCGTCTTCCATGCCGTGTTCCGAATCTTTCGTTGGACTCGGGTATTGGACGTCGCCTGTATGAACCAGGCCACACGCCGACCTTTCTCCTGTGGCGTCCAAATTTTATCAGGTTCTCAAGTTCAGTTTTGCTCCAAAACTCTGTCACCTGGAAGGTAAAGGAAAACATAAGTTGTCTTATCACTTGTAGAAAACCATTTGTTAATATCTAGTACAGTTTTAAAATCTTGAGTTGTAAAGATAATTTATGAACAGCATATATAATGTCCAAAGCGTTGCATCTGGACAAAAGAGTACCTACGCCGCAACGAAGAGTTCACAACGGCCCGAGTCGTCATGAGAACGCCAAATGTAGGTGGGAAAAACTTACAGTTCTGTAAAAGACGTCAAAAGTGTCGTTTAACTATGACAATGAGACTTTTTATTTTACACTCAATATTTCCTTTGAAGCAGTCACATAAGAGTTTTACACTATCAACCAGTATTGGGTACAACTGGTCCTTGTCAGAAAAATTTAAGCATCATCAGGATGATATCCATGTCCCCAAGCCTGATGTACCAGGTGATCAAAAAGTCAGTATAAATTTGATAACTGAATAAGTCACGGAATAATGTAGATAGAGAGGTACAAAATGACACACATGCTTGGAATGACATGGGGTTTTATTAGAACCAAAAAATACAAACGTTCAAAAAAATGTCCGACAGATGGCGCTTCATCTCATCGGAATAGCAATAATTAGCATAACAAAGTAAGGCAAAGCAAAGATGATGTTCTTTACAGGAAATGCTCAATATGTCCACCATCATTCCTCAACAACAGCTGTAGCCGAGGAATAATGTTGTGAACAGAACTGTAAAGCATGTCCGGAGTTATGGTGAGGCATTGGCGTCGGATGTAGTCTTTCAGCATCCCTAGAGATGTCGGTCGATCACGATACACTTGCGACTTCAGGTAACCCCAAAGCCAATAATCGCACGGACTGAGGTCTGGGGACCTGGGAGGCCAAGCATGACGAAAGTGGCGGCTGAGCATACAATCATCATCAAACGACGAGCGTAAGAGATCTTTCACGGGTCTAACAATACTTTTTTTGTTCTAATAAACGCCCATGTCATTCCAAGCATGTGTGTCAATTTTTACCTCTCTATCTACATTATTCCGTGGTTTATTAAGTTTTCAAATATATACTGACTTTTTGATCACCCGGTATTATTGCTTAGAGACAGCCTGGAACTGCTTCAAATGTTTTTCTGTCATCATCATCATCATCATCATCATCATTTAAGACTGATTATGCCTTTCAGCGTTCAGTCTGGAGCATAGTCTCCCTTATAAAATTCCTCCAAGATCCCCTATTCAGTGCTAACACTGGTGCCTTTTCTGATGTTAAGCCTATTACTTCAAAATCATTCTTAACCGAATCCAAGTACCTTCTCCTTGGTCTACCCCGACTTCTCCTACCCTCTACTGCTGAAAACATGAGTCTCTTGGGTAACCTTGCTTCTCCCATGCGTGTAACATGACCCCACCATCTAAGCCTGTTCGCCCTGACTGCTACATCTGTAGAGTTCATTCCCAGTTTTTCTTTGATTTCGTCATTGTGCACACCCTCCTGCCATTGTTCCCATTTACTAGTACCTTCAATCATCCTAGCTACTTTCATATCCGTAACCTCAACCTTATTGATAAGGTAACCTGAATCCACCCAGCTTTCGCCCCCATACAACAAAGTTGGTCGAAAGATTGAACGGTGCACAGATAACTTAGTCTTGGTACTGACTTCCTTCTTGCAGAAGAGAGTAGATCGCAGCAGAGCGCTCCCTGCATTAGCTTTGCTACACCTCGCTTCCAGTTCTTTCACTATGTTGCCATCCTGTGAGAACATGTATCCTAAGTACTTGAAACCGTCCACCTGTTCTAACTTTGTTCCTCCTATTTGGCACTCAATCCGTTTATATCTCGTTCCCACTGACATTACTTTTGTTTTGGAGATGCTAATCTTCATACCATATTCCTCACATTTCTGATCTAGCTCTGTAATATTACTTTGCAAACTTTCAATAGAATCTGCCATCACAACTAAGTCATCCGCATATGCGAGACTGCTTATTTTGTGTTCACATATCTTAATCTCACCCAGCCAGTCTATTGTTTTCAGCATATGTTCCATAAATAATATGAACAACAGTGGAGACAGGTTGCAGCGTTGTCGTACCCCTGAAACTACTCTGAACCATGAACTCAATTTACCATCAACTCTAACTGCTGCCTGACTATCTATGTAAAGACCTTTAATTGCTTGCAACAAAAGTTTGCCTCCTATTCCATAATCACGTAGAACAGACAATAACTCCCTCCTAGGAACCCGGTCATATGCCTTTTCTAGATCTATAAAACATAGATACAATTCCCTGTTCCACTCGTAACACTTCTCCATTATTTGCCGTAAGCTAAAGATCTGGTCCCGACAACCTCTAAGAGGCCTAAACCCACACTGATTTTCGTCCAATTTGTCCTCAACCAATACTCGCACTTTCCTTTCAACAATACCTGAGAAGATTTTACCCATAACGCTGATCAAAGAGATACCTCTGTAGTTGTTACAATCTTTTCTGTTTCCATGTTTAAAGATTGGTGTGATTACTGCTTTCGTCCAGTCTGATGGAACCTGTCCCGACTCCCACGCCATTTCAATTATCCTGTGTAGCCATTTAAGACCTGACATTCCACTGTATTTGGTGAGTTTCGACTTAATTTCATCCACCCCAGCCGCTTTATTGCACTGCAATCTATTGACCATTTTCTCCACTTCCTCAAATGTGATCGTATTTTCATCATCATTCCTATCCCATTGTACATCGAAATCTGAAAAATTACTGATCGTATTTTCACCTACGTTGAGCAACTCTTCAAATTATTCCCTCCATCTGCCCAAGGCATCAACAGGATTCACCGGCAGTTTTCCTGACCTGTCCAAAATACTTGTCATTTCCTTCTTACCTCCCATTCGGAGACTGCTAATTACACTCCAGAATGGTTTTCCAGCAGCTTGACCGAAGGTCTCCAACCTGTTTCCAAAGTCCTCCCAAGATTTCTTCTTGGATGCTGTAATTATCTGTTTGGCTTTGATTCTTTCTTCAACATAACTTTCTCTGTCTACCTGAGTTCTAGTATGTAGCCATTTTTGATATGCCTCCTTTTTCCTTTTACAGGCTGCCTTGACTGTGTCATTCCACCAAGCTGTTTGCTTCATCCTACCGTTACACACTACTGTTCCAAGACATTCTTTGGCCACTTCTAGTACTGTGTCCCTGTACCTTGTCCATTCCTTTTCCAGTGACTGCAATTGACTACATTCAACTAACTGGTACCTTTCTGAGATCACTGTTATGTACTTGTGTCTGATTTCCTTATCCTGAAGTTTCTCCTTTCTTATCCTCCTACACATGGACTTGGCCTCCTGCACTTTCTGCCTCACAATACGAATTTCACTGCAGATTAAATAGTGATCAGTGTCATCAAAGAATCCCCTGAATACACGTGTGTCCCTCACAGCCTTCCTGAATTCTTGATCTGTTATTATATAGTCAATGACAGATCTGGTTCCGCTGCGGTTATGTTTAGCTATGGCACAAAGTCCACGAAAATCAACCAGACGATTAGCAACTGAGCTGGATTTACCACGAAGGTCAGTGCGCGGAATGTTACACAAACAGAAGTTTAAAGTTTACATTCCACGTTTACGACATGGGTTACTGGAAGAGGATGACATCGACGTCTTCAGTTTCGTGAATTGATGCTTGAGCAACAGAAACATGATCCTAACCTATTCAATAAAACTGTATGGTCTGTCGAGGCCAATTTTAATTTAAGCGGACAGGTTAACAGACATGACTTCGCTTACTGGTATACTGCCAATCAAAATCGTTTGTTAGAAAAACAACTAAATCAACATTATGTGAGCTTTTGGGGGGCAATATCACCATTTGGCTTAAGTGGACCACATTTTTATGAAGTAACAGTAACAGGAGTTAACTGGATGTGCCTCAGAATTGCATGGTACCAGGACTTACTCCACGACATTCCATTACCTTTGTTATACTTATTTTTTTGTTAAGTTCGTAATTATTTTGAAGACTCCGTTCAACTGGTCTTCCATGTCCTTAGACGTCCCTGAAAGAATTACAGTGTCATCGGCAAACAGCAAAGTTTCTGTATATTTTCCCTGAACTTTAATTCTCTTTCAATATCTCGCCTTGGTTTGATAGCTTGTTGAACGTACAGACCGAATAACATCGGGAAAGGCTGCAACCCTGTCTAACTTCCTTTCCACTACAACTTCCCTTTTCGTGACCTTTCATTCTCATAACTTGAGTCTGGCTTCTATACAAGTTGTAAGTTACCTTTCACTGGCTGTATTTGATTCCTGATGCCTTCAAAATTTCATAGAATGTAATCCAGTCAACAATGCCAAAAGCTCTCGCTAAATCTACAAACGCTACAAACGCAGATTTGCCATTCTTCAACCTATCTTCTAAGAAAAGACATAGAATTGGCGTTACTTTACGTATTCTTACATTTGTGTGAACTAAAACTGATCTTCTCCGAAGCCAGCTTCTACTAATTTTTCCATTCTTGTGTCAATAATTCATATCAGTGTTTTGCAACCATGACCACACTTGTCAGTACCTGCCTCCTTACGAATTCGAGCTAATACGTTCTTCTCGCTGTTTGAAAGTATTTCATCTGTCCATACATGGTGATTCAAAGTTCCTATTACAGACTGCAACGGCTTGTAGAAGCCAAGTCCGGAAACGTTCCGTTTGAATATAAAATTAGTTTGAAGGTCGGATCACTTTCAAATCTTCCACTTCACGGTACGCATACAAGCTGAGAAAAGGGCGCCAAGTATTGTACTCATGACATCACACAACGCATTCGACGGGCTGCAACAACGGTTGCCAGTAACAGGTATCTTCAAAACTAGGAGGGTTGGCCGCGGTGCTTCGCGGACGCGCTTCACTCTCGATTTTGCAGACATCCTTTGTCATCCAGAAGAGAGCCCTATGACAAGTACTCGAAACGTTGCCCATGCCATGTGCTCCTACAGCACTTGCCATAGCTTATTGTCTCCGCTGTGCATACCGCGGAAAGGATGATTTGAAATTTATACGATCCTCATACCGATTTTACATCCTAACGTTTCCGGACATGGTTCCTTATCATAATTTCATCTACTAAATCCCTTCTACAAGCAGTAGAAGCTTGTAATATGAACTTTAAATCACACTGTATATCTTGCACATCAGGTGAAATAGTTTGTTATTGTTCAGTCTATCAAGAACCTCAAAAATTCAAAGGGAATGTTTTCTACACCAGAGACCTTGTTTCCACTTTCGTCCTTTAGTGCTTTTCAAATTCATCTTCCTGTATCGTATCTCTTCTCTCATCTTCGCCTACTAGTACTTTTCTTTCTATGACGTACAAGTTTGTTTCATCTATATAGACCATTTACATATTACTTTCACCTTTCAGATTTATTTGGTTCTGGCTTGCCATACTAGCTCTTGATATCCATACAAACGCTTCAGTTTTCTCCAAACGTCTCTTTAACTTTTCTATAGCCAGTATCTACATTTCTCCTCGTCATGCATGTTTCTACAGCCTTGCGTTTCTTATCCACCCATTTCTGCTTATAGATTTTTAGCATTTTCTGTCAATTTAATTTTCTTTTTGTGTCTGTATTCCGTCTCACCTGCGTCATTTGCTGTAATTTTATATTTTCTCCTCCTGTCAATTAAATTCACGTTTACCTGTGTGTTTCTGTGCTACTTTCACTATTTCATCGCTCAGACCTACCCATTTGTTATCTACTGTATTACTTTCCCTGTTCAACTCTGAAACTCTCAACAACCTCTGGTTCCTCCGGATTATCCAGCTCCTATCTCCTTAACATTTTACCTTCTCGAAATTTCTTCAGTTTTAATCTGTATGGTTAGTGTCCACATCTGCCACTGGAAACATCTTACAGTTTGAAAATCTGATTACGAAATCTCTGTCTTACCACTGTATAGTCATTACGAAACCTTCCAAGCCTTCAGCATAATTGAAGATAAAGCCTTCTGCCTTGTGTTTTTTTGTTTAATTTTCCCTTGAGTCTTAAACCATCGGCCTTCAGCCGTCCTTAAATTAAGGTTGTTTCCTTTCAAGTGTTAGATTTTTGGGCCTTCAGCCAAATGATAGAACTTGCTTAACGCGAGGCCTTCTGCCTTCTAAATATTCTTTTTGGCGTCTGAATTTTGAGTTAATGGCTTTCAGCCGTTTTTTTTAGTTAAAGTGGTTGCGCCCTTAAGGCATAAGATAGTGTGGCGTATTCAGCCGATAACTAAGGTCAAGAATTTGTTCTGTAATATTTGGTCAAATAAATAAGCGAGTGACTGCGTGTGAGATCGCTCTCTAAGTTTTTATATATTTTTAGGTTTCAGATACATATTTTAACGGTTTTTGTTATAATATTCACTATATAAGTGACGTATTAGTGGTTTCTTCATTCACCTCTGCCTTTCTTGTGTTGTGACCTGATATTTGTGAGTGTTTCGTATCGAGCAATGTAACCTCTTACCTGTGTTTACATTCTGCGCTGACCAGTTGCAGCTGTAGCGGTGCATCGAAAGCTAAGTGCTAATTAATTGTTTGTGTAAAGTGGTTTATTTAGGAACTTTAGTAATCTTCAACCGGTGTTTTTTGTGTTTTCTGGTGAAATAATTTCAGAAGAACCTTTTGGGAACTGTTTTCAGCTTCGTTACTGTGTCATTAGACGTTTGACTCTCTTTCTGTATTAGTCTTTTGTTACACTCACATTTGTTGTTTATTAATACTAATAGTAGTTACTTCCCTTGTAGAGTAAGTTTGTGATTATTGTAGTCAGGTTTTTAACATCTTCTTATTGTAGTAGCGGAACTTAGAAAAAGTAAAACTTTACCATGAGTGGGAAGTGTGGGCTTTGCCGTAGGTTCGTTAGTAGTGGATTGCGGTGGGAGACTTGTTCGAAGTATTTTCACTGGGGGGAATGCAGTGGGGAAGCCAGTGGGCATTCTGGTGAGATCCTCTCCTGGAACTGCAGGTTATGTAGCAAGAGTAAGTTGATAGAGGAGCAGGAGCGTAAGATCTGTGCCCTTCAGGTGCAGTTGAAAAACGCACAGGAGGAGCTAGATAGGATGAGGAGGGAGAAGGGGGTTGAGGAATGGGAGGTGGCTGTTGGCAAGAGATCTGCTAGGAGAAGAAGATTTTCAGATAGTTTTACTATTGGTGTTTACAATAGACATGACCAACTGTTAGAGTCTAGTGGAGAGGAATTTCTAGTAGCTGTAGATGTAGGAAGTATGCAGCAGACCTCAGTAGTTACGGTGGCTAGAATAGTTGCAAAGTCGAAGAGGAAGAAGAAGGTTCTGCTGTTAGGTAGTTCTCATGGCAGAGGTGTAGGCCAGCAGTTGCAGGAAATGCTGGGGAGTGAGTACCAGGTCACCAGCATTGTGAAGCCTAATACAGGATTGGCTCAGGTGACTGTTAACATAGGGGGGTTATGTAGGGATTTTACTAAAGAGGATCAGGCAGTGATTGAGGGTGGGGCTGGTAATAGTATTGATAGGGATGGGGAGTATGACATAGATGGTAACCTGGAAAAGATAGCCACTCAGACTGGCAACACGAATGTACATTTCGTGGAACTGTTTCAGCGTCACGATCGGCCTCATCTTAATACAGCCGTCAGGCGTAATAACATGAAACTTGGGGGTGCGCTGATGACAGAAAGCATGGGTCACATTTCAGTGGTGTCGGTGGAGTCTGTCAGCAGGACTGGTTTCACTAGACATGGCCTGCACCTCAACAGGTATGGAAAGGGGAGGTTGGCAAAGCTTATAGGTGACAGCATAGGTGGGGTTGGTGGGATCACTCATGGAAAAATTCCTGCAGTAGTGCGTGTTAGAGCTGCACCTTTTTTAGATTGAAGTCAGCTGATAGGTATTCCTGCTTAAGGGAAGTCTCTCTAACAAAGGAACCACATTTGACAAAGCTTAGGTATCCAAGTAATGAGGGAATTAGTATATTTCATCAAAATATACAAGGTATTAGAGATAAAGTTAGTGAACTGCTTATAGATGTTGACTCTGAAATTATTGGTATATCTGAAAACTTCTTAAATAAGGAGATAATTCAGAGGCTTCCTTTGCCAGGATTCAGGTTGGCTGGCAGCTTTTCGAGGAGCTCTTTGCGGTGTAGGGGAGTAGCCATGTATGTGAAAAACGGCATCCCATTTGAGTCAATTGATGTTTCAAAGTGCTGCACTGAAAAGGTGTTTGAATGTTGTGCAGGTGTGGTTCAATTTAATGGAGCTAAACTTCTAACAGTTGTTATTTATAGATCCCCAGACTCCGATTTCACAACATTTTTGCTAAAGCTAGAGGAGGTTCTTGGTTCACTTTATAGGAAATACAAAAAGTTAGTTATATGTGGTGACTTCAATATTAATTGTATAAGTGATTGTGCAAGGAAGAGGATGCTGGTAGACCTCCTTAATTCCTATAATCTTATGCAAACCGTATTCTTTCCAACGAGAGTGCAGAGGAACAGTAGAACAACCATAGACAACATTTTTGTTCATTCCTCATTACTAGAAGGGCATTCTTTTAGCAAAAAGGTGAATGGCCTTTCAGATCATGATGCACAAATTTTAATTCTAAAAGATTTTTGTGCTGCAGCACGTGTTAAATATAGTCATCAGCTGTTTAGGAAAGCTGATCCAGTTGCTGTAGAGACCTTTGTAAACCTTATAAAGGAACAAGAGTGGCAAGATGATATAGTAGAAGATAAATATAATGCTTTCCTCAAGACTTTTCTCGTGCTCTTTGAAAGTTGCTTTCCGTTAGAACGTTCAAAACAGGGTACTAGCACAAACAGGCAGCCTGGGTGGCTGACTAGGAAGATAAGAATATCTTGTAGAACAAAGTGGCAATTATATCAAAACGTTAGAAACAGTCAAAATCTAAATGCAGCAGCCCATTACAAACAGTATTGTAAGGTGCTTAAAAATGTTATTAGGAAGGCAAAATGTATGTGGTATGCAGATAGAACAGCTAAGTCTCAGGATAAAATAAAAGCCGTATCGTCACTCGTAAAGGAAGTGGCTGGTCTGCAGAGACAGGTCGAGGATATAGAATCAGTGCGTAGTGGGAATGTCCGTGTTACTGATAAGTCGCATATATGTACAGTATTTAATAATCACTTTCTGAATATAGCAGATGAACTTAATAGAGACCTTGTCCCAACAGGGAATCATATAGCGCTCTTAGAAAAAAGTGTTCCGAGACTGTTACCTGAAATGCTCCTCCATGATACTGAGAAGAGGGAGACTGAGTTAATAATTAAATCACTAAAGACCAAGAACTCTCATGGATATGACGGGGTATCCAGCAGAATACTGAAGTATTGTTCAGTGTATGTTAGCCCAGTACTTAGCCATATCTGTATCTTTTCCTTCAGGAGTGGTCGGTTTCCTGACCGATTAAAGTACTCGGTAGTGAAGCCACTTTATAAAAAGGGAGACATGGATAATGTTGACAATTTGAGACCTATTTCTATGCCATCGGTGTTTGCTAAAGTTATCGAGAAGGTTGTATATACAAGGTTACTGGAGCATTTAAATTCACATAATTTGCTGTCAAATGTTCAACTTGATTTTAGAAATGGTTTAACAACTGAAAACGCTATATTCTCTTTTATCTGTGAGGTTTTGGACGGATTAAATAAAAGGTTGCGAACGCTAGGTGTTTTCTTTGATTTAACGAAGGCTTTTGACTGTGGTGACCACAAAATATTACTGCAGAAGCTGGACCATTATGGAGTAAGGGGAGTAGCTTATAATTGGTTCGCCTCTTACTTTAAGAACAGAAAGCGGAAGGTAATTCTCCGCAACATTGAGAGTGGTAGTGATGTTCAGTCCCAATGGAGCACTGATAAGTGGGTCGTTCCCCAAGGGTCGGTGCTGGGGCCACTGCTGTTTCTTATTCATATAAATGATATGCCTTCTAGTATTACAGGTGATTCAAAAATATTTCTTTTTGCTGATGACACCAGCTTGGTAGTGAAGGATCTTGTGTGTTATATTGAAACAGTATCAAATAATGTAGTTCATGACGTAAGTTCGTGGCTTGTGGAAAATAATTTGATGCTAAATCACAGTAAGACTCAGTTTTTACAGTTTCTAACTCACAATTCAACTAGAACCGATATTTTGATCAGGCAGAATGGGCATATTATAAGCGAGACGGAACAGTTCAAGTTCCTAGGCGTTCGGATAGATGAACTCTTTATTTACCATTAGAACAGTATCTGAAATAAGTGACACTTCAACACGAAAAGTAGTCTACTTCGCATATTTTCATACGCTTATGTCGTATGGTATTATTTTTTGGGGTAATTCTTCTGATTCAAAAAGGGTATTTTTGGCTCAAAAACGGACCGTTCGAGCTATGTGTGGTGTAAGTTTGAGAACCTCTTCTCGACCACTATTCAATTGTCTGGGAATTCTGACATTGCCCTCACAGTATATATTTTCTTTAATGTGGTTTGTTGTTAGCAATATTAGCCTATTCCCAAGAGTTAGCAGCTTTCACTCAGTTAATACTAGGCAGAAATCCAATCTGCATGTGGAATGCACTTCCTTGACTCTTGTGCAGAAAGGAGTGCAGTATTCTGCTGCATCCATTTTCAATAAGCTACCACAAGAACCCGATAAACTTAGCAGTAGCCCAAACTCTTTTAAGTCCAAACTGAAGAGTTTCCTCATGGCTCACTCCTTTTATTCTGTCGAGGAGCTCCTGGAAGAGCTACAAAATTAAGCAAATTCCAGTGTTACATTGTTGATTTTCTTTATTTAAAATTACGACTTATCACCTGAATGTTTTTTTTTTATATTTCATTTTATCTGTTTCTAATATCGTGTTATAATTTCATGTATTGACTCGTTCCATGACCATGGAGACTTCTCCTTAATTTGGTCCCACGGAACAATAAATAAAGTTATATGAGTTCGAGTGTAACTAACAGCCGCTCATATAGGCCCATTTTCACAATTCCAACTACCTGTCCTGTCCTGCGGGTTTAGCAGGGCGTTTCAGTGGCTTACAAGGCGCTTGTTTTACTGTTTCTTGAGTATTGTTCATCAATCTAGGATTCTTACCAGGCAGGACTGAGAGGAGAGACAAGCTCGGACGAAAAGCGGCCCATTTTGTCCCGCGATCGTTTAGTCCACGCGAGAGATTCACACATACATTCAACAAACTCCATTGGTAGACGTTACAAGAGAGGCGTTGTGCATTACTATCGAAATTTTGAGAGAGCATTTTTCACGAAGAGTCGAACAACATAATGCTTCGTCCCAAATACATCTCGCGAAATAACTACGACTAGAAAATTCGATAAATTAGAGCTAATACTGATGAAACGTTGTACTTACTGGAATTACGGAAAACGTGGGAGGGAGGACTCACCAATATACCTTTCTTTTCATACAACCTGTTTATTTAACAATATATACAGTGGCAGATTAAAACTGTGTGCCCGACCGAGACTCGAACTCGGGACCTTTGCCTTTCGCGGGCAAGTGCTCTACCAACTGAGCTACCGAAGCACGACTCACGTCCGGTACTCACAGCTTTACTTCTGCCAGTACCTCGTCTCCTACCTTCCAAACTTTACAGAAGCTCTCCTGCGAAACATGCAGAACTAGCACTCCTGAAAGAAACGATATTGCGGAGACATGGCTTAGCCACAGCCTGGGGGATGTTTCCAGAATGAAATTTTCACTCTGCAGCGGAGTGTGCGCTGATATGAAACTTCCTGGCAGATTAAAACTGTGTGCCCGACCGAGACTCGGACTCGGGACCTTTGCCTTTCGCGGGCAAGTGCTCTACCAACTGAGCTACGTAGCACGACTAACGTCCGGTAGTCACAGCTTTACTTCTGCCAGTACCTCGTCTCCTACCTTCCAAACTTTACAGAAGCTCTCCTGCGAAACATGCAGAACTAGCACTCCTGAAAGAAACGATATTGCGGAGACATGGCTTAGCCACAGCCTGGGGGATGTTTCCAGAATGAGATTTTCACTCTGCAGCGGAGTGTGCGCTGATATGAAACTTCCTGGCAGATTAAAACTGTGTGCCCGACCGAGACTCGAACTCGTGACCTTTGGCTTTCGCGGGCAAGTGCTCTACCAACTGAGCTACCGAAGCACGACTCACGTCCGGTACTCTCAGCTTTACTTCTGCCAGTACCTCGTCTCCTACCTTCCAAACTTTACAGAAGCTCTCCTGCGAAACATGCAGAACTAGCACCCCTGAAAGGAAAGATATTGCGGAGACATGGCTTAGCCACAGCCTGGGGGATGTTTCCAGAATGAGATTTTCACTCTGCAGCGGAGTGTGCGCTGATATGAAACTTCCTGGCAGATTAAAACTGTGTGCCCGACCGAGACTCGAACTCGTGACCTTTGCCTTTCGCGGGCAAGTGCTCTACCAACTGAACTACCGAAGCACGACTCACGTCCGGTACTCACAGCTTTACTTCTGCCAGTACCTCGTCTCCTACCTTCCAAACTTTACAGAAGCTCTCCTGCGAAACATGCAGAACTAACACCCCTGAAAGAAAGGATATTGCGGAGACATGGCTTAGCCACAGCCTGGGGGATGTTTCCAGAATGAGATTTTCACTCTGCAGCGGAGTGCGCGCTGATATGAAACTTCCTGGCAGATTAAAACTGTGTGCCCGACCGAGACTCGAACTCGGGACCTTTGGCTTTCGCGGGCAAGTGCTCTACCAACTGAGCTACTGAAGCACGACTCACGTCCGGTACTCACAGCTTTACTTCTGCCAGTACCTCGTCTCCTACCTTCCAAACTTTACAGAAGCTCTCCTGCGAAACATGCAGAATTAGCACTCCTGAAAGAAAGGATATTGCGGAGACATGGCTTAGCCACAGCCTGGGGGATGTTTCCAGAATGAGATTTTCACTCTGCAGCGGAGTGTGCGCTGATATGAAACTTCCTGGCAGATTAAAACTGTGTGCCCGACCGAGACTCGAACTCGGGACCTTTGCCTTTCGCGGGCAAGTGCTCTACCAACTGAGCTACCGTAGCACGACTAACGTCCGGTACTCACAGCTTTACTTCTGCCAGTACCTCGTCTCCTACCTTCCAAACTTTACAGAAGCTCTCCTGCGAAACATGCAGAACTAGCACTCCTGAAAGAAACGATATTGCGGAGACATGGCTTAGCCACAGCCTGGGGGATGTTTCCAGAATGAGATTTTCACTCTGCAGCGGAGTGTGCGCTGATATGAAACTTCCTGGCAGATTAAAACTGTGTGCCCGACCGAGACTCGAACTCGGGACCTTTGCCTTTCGCGGGCAAGTGCTCTACCAACTGAGCTACCGAAGCACGACTCACGTCCGGTATTCACAGCTTTACTTCTGCCAGTACCTCGTCTCCTAACTTCCAAACTTTACAGAAGCTCTCCTGCGAAACATGCAGAACTAGCACCCCTGAAAGAAAGGATATTGCGGAGACATGGCTTAGCCACAGCCTGGGGGATGTTTCCAGAATGAGATTTTCACACTGCAGCGGAGTGTGCGCTGATATGAAACTTCCTGGCAGATTAAAACTGTGTGCCCGACCGAGACTCGAACTCGTGACCTTCGCCTTTCGCGGGCAAGTGCTCTACCAACTGAACTACCGAAGCACGACTCACGTCCGGTACTCACAGCTTTACTTCTGCCAGTACCTCGTCTCCTACCTTCCAAACTTTACAGAAGCTCTCCTGCGAGACATGCAGAACTAGCACTCCTGAAAGAAACGATATTGCGGAGACATGGCTTAGCCACAGCCTGGGGGATGTTTCCAGAATGAGATTTTCACTCTGCAGCGGAGTGTGCGCTGATATGAAACTTCCTGGCAGATTAAAACTGTGTGCCCGACCGAGACTCGAACTCGTGACCTTTGCCTTTCGCGGGCAAGTGCTCTACCAACTGAGCTACCGAAGCACGACTCACGTCCGGTACTCACAGCTTTACTTCTGCCAGTACCTCGTCTCCTACCTTCCAAACTTTACAGAAGCTCTCCTGCGAAACATGCAGAACTAGCACCCCTGAAGGAAAGGATATTGCGGAGACATGGCTTAGCCACAGCCTGGGGGATGTTTCCAGAATGAGATTTTCACTCTGCAGCGGTGTGTGCGCTGATATGAAACTTCCTGGCAGATTAAAACTGTGTGCCCGACCGAGACTCGAACTCGTGACCTTTGCCTTTCGCGGGCAAGTGCTCTACCAACTGAACTACCGAAGCACGACTCACGTCCGGTACTCACAGCTTTACTTCTGCCAGTACCTCGTCTCCTACCTTCCAAACTTTACAGAATCTCTCCTGCGAAACATGCAGAACTAGCACCCCTGAAAGAAAGGATATTGCGGAGACATGGCTTAGTCACAGCCTGGGGGATGTTTCCAGAATGAGATTTTCACTCTGCAGCGGAGTGCGCGCTGATATGAAACTTCCTGGCAGATTAAAACTGTGTGCCCGACCGAGACTCGAACTCGTGACCTTTGCCTTTCGCGGGCAAGTGCTCTACCAACTGAGCTACTGAAGCACGACTCACGTCCGGTACTCACAGCTTTACTTCTGCCAGTACCTCGTCTCCTACCTTCCAAACTTTACAGAAGCTCTCCTGCGAAACATGCAGAATTAGCACTCCTGAAAGAAAGGATATTGCGGAGACATGGCTTAGCCACAGCCTGGGGGATGTTTCCAGAATGAGATTTTCACTCTGCAGCGGAGTGTGCGCTGATATGAAACTTCCTGGCAGATTAAAACTGTGTGCCCGACCGAGACTCGAACTCGGGACCTTTGCCTTTCGCGGGCAAGTGCTCTACCAACTGAGCTACCGTAGCACGACTAACGTCCGGTACTCACAGCTTTACTTCTGCCAGTACCTCGTCTCCTACCTTCCATACTTTACAGAAGCTCTCCTGCGAAACATGCAGAACTAGCACTCCTGAAAGAAACGATATTGCGGAGGCATGGCTTAGCCACAGCCTGGGGGATGTTTCCAGAATGAGATTTTCACTCTGCAGCGGAGTGTGCGCTGATACGAAACTTCCTGGCATATTAAAACTGTGTGCCCGACCGAGACTCGAACTCGTGACCTTTGCCTTTCGCGGGCAAGTGCTCTACCAACTGAGCTACACTCCGCTGCAGAGTGAAAATCTCATTCTGGAAACATCCCCCAGGCTGTGGCTAAGCCATGTCTCCGCAATATCGTTTCTTTCAGGAGTGCTAGTTCTGCATGTTTCGCAGGAGAGCTTCTGTAAAGTTTGGAAGGTAGGAGACGAGGTACTGGCAGAAGTAAAGCTGTGAGTACCGGACGTGAGTCGTGCTTCGGTAGGTCAGTTGGTAGAGCACTTGCCCGCGAAAGGCAAAGGTCTCGAGTTCGAGTCTCGGTCGGGCACACAGTTTTAATCTGCCAGGAAGTTTCATATCAGCGCACACTCCGCTGCAGAGTGAAAATCTCATTCTGGGAATATATACAGTGTACTACAGATAACTGAAGCATTTAACCATAAAATTTTCTTTAACAAAATGAACTAATTTGCAAAATTCTTTCGACCTTAAACTTTAATCTGAATAAGCTTTAATCTTTGCAAAAGAAATTTGAAGTGCTGTATTGCAAAACAGCAAAAAATATGACAATGATTACAAGACTGCCGGACCTGCAGCCCGCCCGTTATTGGGTGAAAGAGCAGTGTTTACTACCGCCATGGACACAGTATGCCTTATTAAATGCCCTTCTGCAACACATGAAAACTATATAAGCACCATTGATGACAAGAGTGATTCAATTAGTCAAAACAAATGACTTAACTTTTAATTTGAAAGCTGTATGTTGAAAGATTCAGGGATAAGATGCGCACCTGTGCTTAAAGGTTAAACAGATTAGCAAACAAAATGACAATGATAAGGCTTTTTTCAAAGTAACCAACCTCTTAACTTCAATCGGCAACCAAGGTGCGACTGGATCCTAGCCTGTCCCATCTGACATTTGACTAAAGCCCTGGTGAAAGTTGGCGGTTAATATTTTCAAGGTTAAAATAATTGTCAGTTTTTAAGACCGCAAAGTTGTCTTAAAACATCACTTATGAACACTTATTACGAGAGAACTCACTCGACGGGACCACAAGATCCAGCTAAAATACACCAATCATGACCCAGTCTTTCAAACACAGCAACGAACAGCATCGTACCACAGGTTGTTCAGATTATAACTAATGACTGAGAAATGGAATTACAATCGAATAATTGAATCGATTAACAGCTAAACCTGTAAGTAGGCTGTTTAGGTTTTTATGCTGGTGACGCCACGTAGCTCTCTGTATGAAAATCGCTGACTGCGTTGTGTGCAGCCTGTGCCTGGTTGGACTCATTGTTGGAATATTCGCTAGTGTAGTGCTTAGCAGTTGGATGTGAACAGCGCGTAGCGTTGGGCGGTTGGAGGTGAGCCGCCAGCAGTGGTGGATGTGGGGAGAGAGACGCCAGAGTTTGGAGAGGTTAGTATGAGCGGATGATCTGGACGTGTGTCCGTCAGAGAAAGGAAATTTGTAAGACTGGATGTCATGAACTGATTTGTATACTATGACTTCTGAACACTATTAAGGTAAATACATTGTTTGATCTCTATCAAAATCTTTCATTTGGTTACTATGCCCATCAGTAGCTAGTGCCTTCAGTAGTTAGAATCTTTTATTTAGCTGGCAGTATTGGCGCTCGCTGTATGGCAGTAGTTCGAGTAACGAAGATTTTTGTGAGGTAAGTGATTCTTGGAACGAATAGGTTATTGTTGGTCAGGGCCATTTTTTTTTTTTTTGTAGGGATTATTGGAAGTCAGATTGCTTTGCGCTAAAAATATTTGTGTCATTTTAGTGACGATCAGAATAAGTAAAGAGAGAACTGTCTGGGTACGTTCAGTTTTGCCCAGCTGCTTCAAAATCAAATAACGTAAGAGTTTTTCCAGCACTCTCATTCTTTACATACAAAGGGGAAGTTTCAAATCTAACCACAAGATCCCTATTTTGTTAAACAGCAACTGTGCCTTAGTACAATTGTTCCGGCTGTATTTACGACTAAGTGCTGATTAATTAGAACATTAATGATCGGGTACAAACCAGAAAGGAAAGGCAATGTAACAGCAGGACAAATTTTCAAACGACAACTAGTGTCTTAGTCCAATACTATTGCCTATATCTACGACCAAAGAGCCGACCTCGTAAAACTCGGAGGGTCGGGTACAAACCAGAAAATAATGAAGGCGGGTAGACAATGAAACAAATCATCAATAGGATTACAGAATGTTACTGCCCTTTATCAGCAAACTGTTCCATGGATCCACAGAGCATCGCAGCGGTTACTGAGTGGTGATGATGAAAGCCGGGCAGAAGAGGGCAGCCAGGCCAGCAGCGGTCGTCCGACACGAATGTTGCCAAACAACCGACGGAATGTCGGCCTGCTGCTTGTAGTCGGCGTTGACCCTGGTGAAATACTCCTGTATCTTCGCTCTGCATAGGCCCTCCTTGCCCAGCTCGTGGTTTCGGACCTCGTGACCACCTCATGTTGGGACGCTACCGCGAGTCCCGAAACTTCGTGCCTCTCTCTCGGGCCAGCAAACCCCGTATACAGGGTGGTCCATTGATAGTGACCGGGCCAAATATCTCACGAAATAAGCTTCAAACGAAAAAACTACAAAGAACGAAACTCGTCTAGCTTGAAGGGGGTTACCAGATGGTGCTATGGTTGGCGGGCTAGATGGCGCTGCCATAGGTCAAATGGATATCAACTGCGTTTTTTTTTAATAGGAAACCCCATTTTTATTACACATTCGTGTGGCACGTAAAGAAATACGAATGTTTTAGTTGGACCACTTTTTTCGTTTTGTGATAGATGGCGCTTTAATAGTCACAAACGTATAAATACGTGGTATCACGTAACATTCCGCCAGTGCGGACGGTATGTGCTTCGTGATACATTACCCGTGTTAAAATGGACCGTTTACCACTTGCGGAAAAGGTCGATATCGTGTCGATGTATGGCTATTGTGAACAAAATGTCCAACGTGCTTGTGCTATGTAAGTTGCTCGGTATCTTGGACGACATCATACAACTGTCCGGACTGTTCGCCGGATAGTTATTTAAGGTAACAGGAAGTGTTCAGCCACATGTGAAACGTCAACCACGACCTGCAACAAATGATGATGCGCAAGTAGGTGTTTTAGCTGCTGTCGCGGCTAATCCGCACATCGGTAGCAAACAAATTCCGCGAGAATCGGGAATCTCAAAAACGTCGGTGTTGAGAATGCTACATCAACATCGATCGCACCACTACCATATTTCTATTGGCCAGGAATTACATGGCGATGACTTTGAACGTCGTGTACAGCTCTGCCACTGGGAACAAGAGAAATTACGGGGCAATGACAGATTTTTTACACGCGTTCTATTTAGCGACGAAGCGTCATTCACCAACAGCGGTAACGGAAACCGGCATAATATGCACTATTGGGCAACGAAAAATGCACGATGGCTGCGACAAGTGGAACATCAGCGACCTTGGCGGGTTAATGTATCGTGCGGTATTGTGGGAGGAAGGATAATTGGCCCCCATTTTATCGATGGCAATCTAAATGGTGCAATGTATGCTGATTTCCTACGTAATGTTCTACCGATGTTACTACAAGATGTTTCACTGCATGACGGAATGGCGATGTACTTCCAGCATGATGGATGTCCGGCACATAGCTTGCGTGCGGTTGAAGCGGTATTGAATAGCATATTTCATGACAGGTGGATTGGTCATCGAAGCACCATACCATGGCCCGCTCATTCACCGGATCTGACGTCCCCGGATTTCTTTCTGTGTGGAAATTTGAAGGATATTTGCTATCGTGATCCACGGACAACGCCTGACGACATGCGTCAGCGCATTGTCAATGCATGTGCGAACATTACGGACGGCAAACTACTTTCTGTTGAGAGGAATGTCGTTACACGTATTGCCAAATGGATTGAGATTAACGGACATCATTTAGAGCATTTATTGCATTAATGTGGTACTTACAGGTAATCACGCTGTAACAGCATGCGTTCTCAGAAATGATAAGTTCACAAAGGTACATGTATCACATTGTAACAACCGAAATAAAATGTTAAAACGTACCTACGTTCTGTATTTTAATTTAAAAAACCTACCTGTTACCAACTGTTCGTCTAAAATTGTGAGCCATATGTTTGTGATTATTGCAACGCCATCTATCACAAAGCGAAAAAAGTGATCCAACTAAAACCATATTTCTTTACGTACTATACGAATATGTAATAAAAATGGGGGTTCCTATTTTTAAAAAAACGCAGTTGATATCCGTATGACCTACGGCAGCGGAATCTAGCGGGCCAACCATAGCGCCATCTGGTTTCCTCCTTCAAGCTAGACAAGTTTCGTTCTTTGTAGTTTTTTTGTTTGACGCTTATTTCTTGGGATATTTGGCCCTGTAACGATCAATGGACCATCCAGTATATATCGGCAAGCAAAGACCTAAAGACACAACTCACAGATACCAACTCTTCCTCATAGATACTGGCAATGGGGCCGCAAGAGGGATAGTCGATACTACACCTCAGCCAGCGGCGCCAGATAGGTCTACTAACTCAAAGGCGCCACGGCTCAGCTGAGGCTTACGACAGTCGTTTCTCCCAAGCGCCATTCACGAGCGATACAGGAAAGGCGAGATGAGCCAGTGATACAGGAAGCGCCCTCTGCCACACACCGTCAGGTGCCTTGCGGAGTACCGACGTAGTTGTAAATGTACATAAGAAAAGATCTGCACAAGATAGACGAGTGGTGATCGCTGTGTCAAGTCACCTTACGTACAGATTGTACAAGGATACGACGAAATGCTGTGCACCGAGCATGCTTCGAGCCTCCTGATTAACACTGGCTGTTTGACCACTGGAGCGTCGGTTGTTGGTACCAGCGGAGGAAGAGCCCTCAGCAATCGCGCAGAAAATAGCAAAGTAGGTCGGTAATGCGTATAATCGCTGGTTGATTGCACGTTTCCTTCGCAGGGGCGGCTGTGGCGCTGCATAATGCAGGAGGCGGCCAGAACAAGGGAGCCGGGGAGTCGACATTAGCGGCCAGTCGCGCGGAAGGCGCGCAGCTGCGATTGGCTGGCCGGGCGGCGGTCCGTGCACAATGGCGGGATTACGGCGCGACACGCACGACGATACGCGGTCTCAGGTCGCTGCGATCCTCCGATAAGCGCCGCGGCTGACTGCACTCGCAGCCCGCGATGGACTGTATCGCGTCTGTTGCAGCGAGTGTTCCCTCTGCAACAAGGGGGCGCTTACCGCAGACCACTCTGCCCTACTGTGTCCTACCTCGCTAGCAAGCGTAGTCCACTGTTCTAATACCGCCACAATTCATGCCGGCGAGTAGCGAGAGTATCCGTAAACGCAGAACAAAACAAGCTGCTGAAAGTTCCCGAAGCAGAGCTTTCACTTTTATTTAACAATTAGCTGAGAGAGCCGGTGTCTCCCGAGTATTTATTTGTTCTATTCTTCTATTAGTCCATCTCATCTCCCCCCCCCCCCCCCCTCTTCTCTCTAACAATCTCCTCTTTCATCTTCTCCCCATTACCTTTCTGTGTGCATCGGCGATCCTTCATGACCATTTTGTACAGTTTTGCAATGATTTCTGGAGTAGTGACGCATCTTGGCCAACCACTGCGCGGATCATCATCTAAGCTCTCCCGACCAAATTTAAATTCATTTGTCCACTCGGAAACAGTTGAATATGAAGGAGCATACTTTTCTTTACGAAGTACTTAATCATTGCTCGAATATCGATTTTTTCCATCTTCGCAAATCACTAAGCGGGAACAACAACAGAGCCACGTCACCGCCGCAGCTCTCTTCCAGAGCACTGACGTGGCACGTGTTTACAGGCAGCAGTCCAATGAATATCACGTGAACAACTCGCTGCGCTAGCGCTGAACTCTCGTGGTGATTCTGAGACCGTTTCAGACCACACTCGTATTTAAAATATAATTCTGCACTATGTGTCCTACAACGATATATTTTTGTTGGTACAATCAGCGGATTGTGTGGATACAGTATCCAAAATGTGTTGCAAATAGAGTTAGTAATAAACAAGTAACTAATGAAAACGTCATGCATGATGCGGCTGTTTTTTCTCGCATCTCAAAAAATGGTTCAAATGGCTCTGAGCACTATGGGACTCAACTTCTGAGGTCATCAGTCCCCTAGAACATGGAACTACTTAAACCTAACTAACCTAGGGACATCAAACACATCCATGCCCGAGGGAGGATTCGAACCTGCGACCGCTGCGGTCCTCGTGCTTCCAGACTGTAGCGCCTAGAACCGCTCGGCCTCCTCGGCCGGCTCTCGTATCTCAGTACGTGAAATCATTCCTGAAATGTGTCGTACAATGATATATTTTTGTAGGTCATTCAGCAGCAGATGTGGATAATGTCAGTGAAACGTGTTGAAGTTAGAGTTAGTAGTAACGAAGTAATAAATTTAAACGCCATGCATGAGGTGGTAGTTTTTCACACATTCATTGTTTATGACGTCGTATATCTTGACCTAAGTGTCGTACAATAATGTAATTCTTCATACACATTAAGTCAGGGGTGACCAAGATTTCGGCTCGTGAATTGTGTACCGGCATGAGTGCCAAAGCGGTCAGCACCACTGCACGTTTGCCCCCACCGCCATGCCACGCTACCTGAGCGCCGCATTTAAATGGCACTGCGGTCACAATGCATACGACTTGTTTTTATATTTCACATTTCCCAAAAACATAGATCACAAACAAAACAATGTTTTCTATTACTTAATTATTTTTGGAGCGCTGAAGACATAGTATAACTTCTATCTAGTACAAACTGTCGGCTTACGGACATACTGGGCGCTGGCAACCTCGGTGTTGAGCGCATGTGAGCTCCAAACACGCGCGCACATACACACACACAGATGGAGACAATTTCAGAGTTTCACACTCAAGCTGCCACATAATCGTGACTTATTTAGTTGCGTGATCTAAAAAAGGTCTTTCACAAAAGAATTTCTATCGAAAGATTGTAGAACTTTTGCAACCTCACTATCGAGACTTGGAAACTACCTGAGGAAAGCAATGTAGACGTCCTGGACAGTTTTAGCGTAAAATGTTAATGTAAAAATATTTGTCATTAAAACTGGAATTACTCTGCAGGTCCATCAGTCACGACTGCACATGCACGGGGGCGTTTTCATCTGAAACGGCTATCGGTCTCGAAAACAGACGTAAGGGTGATAATATGCTCGACCGGCTGTCTTGTCATCCTCAGCCCATAGGCGTCACTGGATGCGGGAGGATATGGAGGAGCATCTGGTCAGCACACTGCTCTCCCAGCCGGATGTCACTTTACGAGATCGAAGCCGCTACTCCTCAATCAAGTAGCTCCACAGTTTGTCTCACAAAGACTTAGTGCACGCCGCTTGCTAACAGCGCTCGGCAGACCGGATGGTCACCCATCCAAGTGCTAGCCCAGCCCGACAGTGCTTAACTTCTGTGATCTGACGGTAACCGGTTTTACCACTGCGGCAAGGCCATTGGCAATCCAGATAGGTGAAAACCTTAATACTGACATATCGGCAGATACACCCGCTGATGTCCTCATCTGCCATATCTGCAAAGTAAAGGGTGCAATTTCCTGGCGGGGATTATTTCCACCGCCGTCAGGCAACCGGCGGCGGCGGCGAAACTGGGGAGTATGTTTCCTCTCTGATGGGAGGCCTATGTGTAGAAATCCTGCAAGGATAACAAATGTTTGTTAGACGACGCAATACAGTGTATTGAGTAAAATTGTTTCAAGTGAAATAGCGAAATAGAAGTACTCTATTTGCAAAAGAGTATTCTTGTACGCTTCATAGGATCATACAGAATTAGCCTGTGCTGTTAGGACATTTTCCCAAGGGGAATTTCCTGATGTTCAGGTTTCTAATCGGAGTAGCTATGTCGATTGATAAATAAATTTCGTGTATCGAGAAGTGTTCTTGACAGGAAACGTAGCTACCCATGTCGAGTACTCAAAGAAGAAACTGTCGATAACATTGGGCATCGTCTGGAAAGGTTTTCTAAGAAAAGAGTTCATCTTCATTCTCAGCAAACGGAAATTTCGTATGGCTCTGTTCAAACGGCTACAAAGTTACTGAAGTTACAGCCTTATAAAACAGCTGCAGTGCTACAACTTAAACTGGGTGGCCGTGCAAAAAGATTATGGTATTGTGAAAGAATTTTGAACAGAGTGCATGAAGGAGTAATTGACCCTCACCAGACTTTCTTTTGGGACGAATAATGGTTCCACCTAAGTAGACACGTTGAAAAGTGGACATATGTAGGTCGACTGGACATTTGTTTGGGGATAGTTTCAGAATGAGTCGAAATTTCATCTTACGTGAGCGAAACAGTCGCGTGTAACATCTGTGGAATAGTCGATTTACGGCAGTGACCATAGTATCTCACAACTTGTGTATATTTGGCTCCAGGGTTGCCAAGTTAGCGGAATTTCAGCTAAATTCGACAGATTTTACACACTGTCAGCGGGTGAAATTTTGCATTTAGTGGTAAACGGATTTTTTAACGGATTTGTGGATTGATGTCTGCAACAATATTTTTCTGTTTAATTCAGTCTTTCCATTATACAATTTGAAACTATATTTTGCGTGAAAAATCCTGAACTGGTGACAATATGGCTCCAGCTAACTCTTAATAATCAGATTTCGATAGAGTGTTTCGCCTGCCTCAACACAACAGAACAATCCTTTCCAGTCTCAGTTCTTTGTTTTTAGCATTACAGTAATACAAGTTACCGTGGACCGATGTCGGTACAATGCACAGTTTTGAATTGTTAATGTTTATGGTGCAGTTAATCGCGTTGTGATCAGTGATATTCCTTATATTTTTATTAGTTGTCTCATCAAAACGTCGAAGCAAAAGGACAAAAAATACACCCAACAGTTAAGAAAAGAGTGGCTTAGCAACAAACAATTGGAAGACTGGCTTCTTGAGATCCCCGCCGCTCCTGATAGTGTGTGATGACGATTTTGCCAGTGCAGTTTAAATTCGCGTCTTTCGGATTTATTGAATGATTAAAAAAGAAATAAGCATGTAGAAGTTGCTGCATCTTTTCTTCGCAGGGGCAGTTAAAACTACATGCACATGTAGTTAGGCAGTCCAACGAAGTTTCTGTTGCAGAATCTGCATTATGTTTATGTGTGGCTAACCATTCCATAATAAGATCTGTGGATTACCTCTGCAGCCTTTCAAAAAGGTGTTTTATAGGCGCTGACCATGTCTCTCAGATGCATTTGTACAGAAGCCAGTGTAGTGGTGTGATTAAAAACATTCTTTACCCA
This sequence comes from Schistocerca americana, assembly GCF_021461395.2. Classification (NCBI taxonomy): domain Eukaryota; kingdom Metazoa; phylum Arthropoda; class Insecta; order Orthoptera; family Acrididae; genus Schistocerca; species Schistocerca americana. The sequence goes on from NC_060120.1 coordinate 611,453,038, forward strand.
CATTTCAAGGCCAGTCCGAAAAAGAACTTAGGAGACGAATATTTCAGTGTACTTTTGGATGAATCTACAGACATTAGTGGCAGTAAATTGTTAGCTGCGTTTGTGATATACTTTCCTGAGGCCGAAGGTCGCATTGTTCCCACATTATTGGGAATGGTAGAGTTAGAGGAAGGCAATGAAGTTGCCGTAACCAAAGGTTTGAAATCTTTGTTTAATGAGTACGGTTAGAACATTTATGTAATGCGCGGATTGGATACTGACAATGCAGCGGTTATAATAGGCATCGATAATGGTGTGTATATCAGAATTTGAAAAGTGAAGTTCCTCATCTTGTCTTAATTCCTTGTGTCTGCAATTCCGTGCAGCTGGCGGTATCTTCTGCCTCAGCTGAAACTTTGCCCCAGAATTTGGATTTTTTTGTAGTCAGAAACATATTCTTGGTTTTCCAAGTGTTCATCTCGTCAAATTGCTTATAGAAAGTTATTCATTGCAATAAACGATGGAGCTAATCCACTGAACATAGTTCGGAAGTGCAATATACGTTGGATGTCTGTTTTAGAGGCTGTTTCTCGCGCTTTGTCTCAGTGGCTTGAACTAAAAAACAGCGCTTCATGAAAAATGCTATACTGCCCAAGTGCTCGACAATATGTACAGTGATGACGTAAACAAAATTTATCTTACCTTTCTGAAACCTTATTTGGAAGAATGTCAGCTGGTAAATAAGGAATTTCAGTCAAGTTCTGCGGACCAATCACGGCTCCTAAACGATGTTTTTTACTAATCAATGGGCTCGTAAGGAGAAATGTTGTACCAGGGTACAGAGGCGATCTTTTAACAGTAGATGTTCGCAAATATAAGTCGCCAAGAATAGACTTGGTCACGAAGTCAAAGTCTTATTGAAGGATATGAATACTTACAACAAAATTTCATGTGAGGGTGAGAATGCCATAAGGAAAAGTGGACATTTTCTTGTTTCCCTTGCTTCTGAGGTGCAACGCCGCTTGCCGCAAAATGCAGAAGTGTTGCAAAAAGTATTCTTAATTGCTCCAAGAGACCGCCTGAGAGTGATAAAAGAACCAATAGTATCGCTGGCTAAGGAAATGGGCTTGTCAGACAGTACAGTAACAAAAATTGATTTTCAATGGTCCAAGCTCACTACTGTCCAATGGAAAAAAATCAACAATACTGCGGCGTTCTGGAATGAAATTAGGTCATACAGAGATGCCAGCGGCTTAAATCCTTTCCAAGAACTCTCAGATCTATTATGCTTTTGGTTTTACTATGGTCCAGTGCAGAGGTGGAAAGGGCCTTTAGCCAACTAAATTTGATAAAAACGTCTTTGCGGAAAAGACTAACTACTATTATGGTGAACGCCATAATTACAATAACAGCTGGTCTTAACTGTGTTAATAAATGTTGTCACTTTTTTGAGCGGCCAAAAAATGTTCTCCAAGATATCACCACGATGAGAAAATATGCCCAAGGTGTAACATCATAGATTAAGGGTCGACCTGCGACAGCAATCGCACAACTTACGTACGGGCCGCGAGGTGCCGCCACGAGCGCAACCGTATATAAGTGCCGACGGAGTGCGGCCCGCTCTCATTTTGTTGGCATCTCATTTTTGCCTTTTCTCTTATTTGCTTAGTTGCTTAGCTCTTTTCGTTTATGGCTCATGTTATTGTGCTCTCTTTCAGCCATTCTGATTGTTTTGATTTACTTCCAATTGAGAAGTGCTCATTTTGGCATTTCACTTTTGCATATTTCTCATTTTGCTACTAATATGCTCCTTATCTTTTTACAGTTGAATTGATGAACACAGTCTCATGTACTGTTTGTTCATTTCAGCCTGTTCATATTTTGATGTTCTTTAAATATTGTAATAATTATCGGAAGCATTTCATCCCTTAAACTTGTGTAAAGTATTCTCGATGTAGAATTTGTTCTGTGACACAGGTCTAAGGTTTTGAATATAAATTATATGCGAAACTGTGCTTTAAAAGGAATTTATTTTTTCAGTTTGTACTACATCAGACGACAATTTTGTGACATGAGGGAGAAATTTGAGGGGCGAACGCATGGAAATAGTCTTAAGTGGTCCCCTTTTAAAATAAAAATTTGTGTGACACTGAAAGACGTGACACTGTAGGCACCGAAAATTTTTGTACGTCACATTGAGATGCCTTCGCGCCGGCCGGAGTGGCCGAGCGGTTCTAGCCGCTACAGTCTGGAACCGCGCGACCGCTACGGCTACAGGTTCGAATCCTCGGGCATGGATGTGTGTGATGTCCTTAGGTTGGTTGGGTTTAAGTAGTTCTAAGTTCTAGGGGACTGATGACCTCAGATGTTAAGTCCCATAGTACTCAGAGCCGTTTGAACCATTTTTGATGCCTTCGCTCGGTCCCAGTACTTCAGCATTGGACACGGAAGACAACGTACTGCAGGATGAGGAGGAAAATGAAACACTGTGGCTTGAACTACATTAAAGTGGTGAGTGGAATCTGAACTTAGTAAACTTCCTTTTAGTAGTAGCAGTAGTAATGATAATAATAATAATGATCATAATAATAATAATAATAATAATAATACGCCCCATGCCGATGACAAAAAGTTTCTTTGTAAGTTATCAGTGAATCGAAATTTCGATTTTAGGTGGGTAAATACCAACAATACGCGTTTAGCGGATTTTAGCGGAATTTTAACTTCAGTTTAGCGGAATAAATTTCTCTGTGTTGGCAACGCTGTTTGGCTCAGTTGTAGTGCGGAGAGTGGTCGAATATTGGACGTGGAGTAAGCTGGCAGAACTTTTAGCGTAATACATATTTGGGAAGGCTTTCGCTGAAGAAAATTGTTAGGAATTATTAATCTGATGGAAGGGCGTACAGACGCAGCATTTGTTGAACAGGTAGAATGGATGTGTTTCTAAGGTAATAATTTTTGCTGGCGCGTACTGATATTATTAGCGATTCTTGCAACAGAGTAGTCCACCTCCCCACCTCAGTTTAGGTCATTTCAGTTTAACTGATTTCAGTTCACATAATCGTAAAGGCATTGCCTTGTAAGACATTTGTAACGAAAGCAAAGATTCTTTCTGTGAGTTTAAAACACAGCATTGTCAGTATAATGAACGGAACAGTATTTTCATTGCAAGTAAAAAGTTTCATTCTTTAGTATAAAAAAACAATCCCCGTCTTTCTTCCAGTAGTTTAGTTTTACTTTAGCATATTTTAGCTGGCGCAATTTCTTCATGCTATGTTGTTGGTGCTGATTGTTCTGTATTTTTCTGGTGAAATTCTTTTCATATTTCGTTGGTTCTTTCGTTTCTCATCTTACGAATTCACTGTGCAAATTCTATTTTCTTTGTAATTCATATTCTTGATGTGTAGGTGAACAGTGTGTGTTTCATAGTGTTACTACATAATTTCAATGTTTCATTATTTTTTGTTTTCTTTGGACAATGCACAGCTTGATTTTGGTAGTGGGTTTTGAGTAAGAGGTTTGATTTAATTTCTTGCACAGTCAAGGCCAGATCGTTTTGCGTTTATGTAAATGTGTGGACGGAGACACACTGTTCGTAAAAGCAATTTAAGTTCAACCTTTTTTGTAACAGAGGACAGCACTTTCAGTTTTGGGTAAAAGATTGGCACACGTTTTAATGAATGAATGAATGAACGAACGATCAAGTCAGAGCGAAAAACTTCCAGCGTTAATTCACAAGGTAACCGTTACTGGAGTTCTGAGAAGCCCAATGTAATACCCGAGGCACCCTTGCGCAATCAAAAAATTGAAATGTGGTGCGCTTCAGCGGTGAGAGAATAATAAACAGTTAACAGTTAGAGAGATGTGGAATATATTTTGCAGCTTTTTTCCGGTTACCTGAGGGTGAACGAGCTCTCGCGACCCTTTAGTAGCACATACAGCCAACTTCTCATTCAGGAAATTTGTGACGTGTTTCTGAATAGACTTATCACAAGCAACATACGGCCCTCCTCGTTCCCCCGATTGAAGCCTCTGCGATTTTATCTTCAATGGCCATTAGAAGAGCAAGTGTACAAATCAAATCCACACCTTTTAGATGAACTTAAAACTACATTCGTCAGAGGGAACTGCAGAGTGTAATGAGCAATTTTGTAAGCAGGTGTAAGAAACGCTTGAACAACAAAGAGAGGCATTTCCAGCATCTCTTTGCTTAATATACGCTAATAATGTACTTATCTTTTAAGTGTTCTTATTTATGTTAGATATAACTTACGCGACAAAACCAAACTATATTTACTGCTGTCCTCCTGTCACCAAAGCCGCGTACACACCATGTTGCGTCGCCAGCCGGCGGTTGCATTAACGATTCGTCGCCCTGTAATTACTGCTGCGGATGTCGGCTGATTGCTTCTGAATCATGCTGTATGTCAAAGGAACGGGCAGTTGGTTGTCAGTTCCAGAAAATACAGTAAGAGAAACGTCGTTCTAGGTATCAAGTTCAGTCAGGTACGTGGGTAGGTGAGTGTGAGCAACCGGGAGTACAGAAAGTCGCTCGATCAGCTACTGCGGCGCGCCCTCCTATCTCGGTATCTGCGGACAATTGCCGACAACAATGGTGTTTGTGAGTCTTCCTCCGGGCTGACAAAGGCAGCCAGTCGATGAAGTTTCCGTAAATAAAGGCGGCTGCCGTAACGTGCGGAGGGTGTGCCGGTAGCCACAAAGCGCGCGGACGCTCACCGAATTACTGACAATGACACTCTTACCGGCTGCTAGGGCCGGCCGACCGGGCGGAGCCTGGGGGAAAAAAACGCGAACCCTTTGAGGGGAGGGGCGGCGCGACGAGCCGGGGCAGGAATGAAAATAAAACCGGACGAAAAACGAATGAGATTTCTCGTACAATGGACTTGATTAAATTTTATTGCCAGGTGTTTGTGTGAGCAAGGGTGAGGGATCAAGGGTGGCCATTGTTAACACGTGTAGCACTTTACGCCGTCCCTGTACCCTAGGCGGCCGGTTCGCACAGCAGACGACGTTCGTCTTGTCTTGTCCTCTACCTCTCCTCTTCCTTTCCTTGCCTCCCCTCTTAATCCTGTTATGAATTCCCTTTTTTCTTCAGAAAAGAACGATGAAGAAATACTTGGGCCTCTTGGGAGAGTCCCGCAGTAACTCAGAATATCGTTCACGTAATCATTCGCAGGAGGCAGGCGTGTGAAACATATTTCAGCAGCAGACAATGCCGTGGGCGGACACAGTGTTCTCCTGACAGAACGCTGCCCCTCACTGCACTGCAGACTCAAACGAGCTATTGTAGTTGTGTATGCGGCTTTTAGAAAGAAGCTAGTCGCTTTATTGACCTCCTTTTGTAGCCTGTCTGATACGGAACAATAAGGTTTGCTCTAAAGAATATTTTTATGAATACCTACCGGAATTCTGAAGTCTTAATTCCGTTTAAATAGGTTGATTACGTATATGATAAACGCAGATTGTCTACTAAATAATAAATCTCTTTTCAAGCGGCAAAGGGACAACAGCACAGAGTGCTAGTAGCCCTGATACAAGTAGGGCCTATATGATGTAAACAGCGCAGCTTACACCTAAGTTGGAAGTAAATATACTGTCTCCTGCATAAAAGTTTTACAGACAACTTTCAACTTTATGTTCCTTTATCATTATATGCTAGTAACTGATACTTCAAGGAGAAACTACAGAAGTAGCTTCAGCTAGCAAGAGAAAATAATTAGATGGCCATGGGGATGTCATAGTTAGTACGGAAAAATTATTATTATTTATTTTATGGCCTTCGTTGGACCACTCTAGTCAAAAATACAAAGTTTTAAACAAGTTGTTACACAGGGATACAACTTGGTTCAACAATAACTTAATATGATATTTAGGTAATATAATTATTAGAGTCTATTCTTATATGAAAGGTGTTTTGCTCTTCTGTCTGCCCAATATTTCTTCGTTCTTTCAGATATTTCCTTTCTTTCTTCATCTGAGACAACTCTTCCTGTACTCCTTTTACTGATTTTCATTTGTAGTCTGGTTTGCGGGTCTTGCAGTATTCTGGTTTTCTCTGTCTTGTTTTTTAGGTCATCCACTGTAATTTGAAGTTCTTTTATATCTTCCTTAATTTCTGTGATCCATTTAATGTCGCTCTTGCTATTCCACAATTTTTGTATTATTTTTTTACTAATTCTGTTTTCTGGAGTTCTCATCAGATGTCCAAAGAATGAGATGCATTTCTTCCTGATTATGCTCATGACTGGTTCTGTTTTCTTATATACTGATTCATTTGATGCTATTCTCCAATGTCCATTTATTTTATACTGTTTATTTATACATGTCCTAATTATTCTTCTTTCTATTTTTAGTATTATGTCAATTTCTGCTGTATTAGTTGTTTTGAAGATAGTTTCAGCTGCATACGTTATTTCTGGTTGTGTAACTGTTTTATAGTGTTTTAATTTTGCATCTGTAGATAGGCTTTTTTTGTTGTATGTAGTTTTGGTAATGTAATTTGCATAGTTCAGTTTTTTTTATTCTATTCTGTCATGATGGCTTCTCATTTAGATTGTATGTTATTATTTCGCCTAAATATTTAAATTTATCAACAATTTTGATTTCCTTTTCTCCTATTGTACTTTTGTTTGCAAGTGGTGGATCAGTTAGCATAATCTACGTTTTTTCAAATGATTTTCTAAGGCCTACTTTCTTTGCTATTCCTTGTAGTGATTTCACTTGTTGCCCGGCTTCTTGAACGGTGTTGGCTAGGAGAGCAAGATCATCAGCGAATCCCAAGCAGTTTAAGCTAATATCATCTTTTGAACTTCCAATTCTTATCCTCTTTGCATTGTCCTTGTACCATTCTCTCCTTATGTATTCCAGTGCACAGTTGAACAGTAATGGTGGTAGGCAGTCACCTTGTCTTAAGCCTGTTTTTATGAGGAATGGTTCCGAAATTTCTCCTCTAAACTTCACTTTTGATTTGGTGTTGGTTAGAGTGAGTTGTATTATTTTAATTAGTTTTGGATGGAGTCCTAGATTTCTTAAAGTTTTTAGTACTGAAGGTCTGTGGAGACAGTCATATGCCTTCTTAAAATCTACAAATGTTATTGCCAGAGGTTTGTTCCGTTTCTTGTAGTATGCCATAATCAATTTTAAACTAATTATCTGCTCTGCACAGCTTCTCCATGGTCTGAAACCTCTCTGATATTCCCCTAACTCCTGATCTAATTGCTCCTTGTTTCTTTCATATAGGATCTTGGATAGAATTTTGTATGTGCAATCTAGGAGAGAGATTCCTCTGTAGTTGTCTGGGTTGCTCTTATCTCCATTTTTGTGTAGCGGGCGGATGATAGTTGTGGTCCAATGTTCGGGAAAACGTTCTGTTACCCAAATTTTTGTTAGAGCCACGGAAAAAAATAAGATTGATCCATGAAAACAGGCTTGGGAAGACCTGTCCACCAGAAGAATCATCTTTTTTTGGTTCTGTACGATTTTCATTTCTTTAAAACGTACAAAATTAAAAAGTCCTATACAACGTATGTTTTTGGATAGGGTCCAGCAAAAACACAATTTTGTTTTTTAACCCAAACATGTTTCACTGCAGTTGCAGCATCTTCAGTGGGCTTTTATTTTTCATCTGTTAAAGATAAAGAATGTTCTTTACTGTTTGTATACATGTAGCTATTATTTTTTAAATCATAATTGCCGATATTTGAAAAAAAAAAAAAAGATAAATTGTGAGTTCAAACCTGTTTACCACGTGGTGTGGTTTTTCTGATGTGTTGTGTTTCTACATTGACTGTTTTGTTCCACAGTTTCTCATCTGCAACGACTTTCACATTAAAGTAGATAAATTGTTTGAGCCAAAATTACGATTTGAAAGTTATTTCAATGCCTGAAAATAATTAATTCTGTGTGTGCGTGTGTGTGTGTGTGTGTGTGTGTGTGTGTGTGTGTGTGTGTGCGTGCGTGTGTGTGTGTGTGTGTGTGTGTGTGTGTTTGTATGTGTGTGTCTATTTACATAATGTTTCACTTACGTTTTCTTTTTCCTCATCTTTGTCACTGTCAAGCACTATACATTGAATTGCCACCCTCACTGTCACTGTCACTGTTTTTCTGTTTACCAGCTGTAAAAACAAACATGGCGGACAGTGGAACAGGTGAAGGTGTAAAAACAAGATGGCTGACAGTGGAACAGTTTAAGGTGTCCTGGCGGTTGTTCTGGATCTTTCAGAGGGGTCTGTGATTTTGTGTGTGTGTGTGTGTGTGTGTGTGTGTGTGTGTGTGAAGAGGGGGAGAGAGAGAGAGAGAGAGAGAGAGAGAGAGAGAGAGAGGGAGAGAGACAGTTGTTTTTAGGATTTTTGTGTGTGTCTGGGGGGGGGGGGGAGCTGGGCTGATGGGGGGGGGAGGGGTTAGAGCTCTATAGGTTGGTATTGTCTAATAGTTCTTTGAGGGCAGAGAACAGAGTTCCATTGCAGAAGGCTGTGTATTCATTTATTACTTGTTTGCCTTTCACTATGGGTTTTTGTATCTGATAATTTTCTTCAATTATTATACAACGGTTTGATAATCATCAAACCTAATTTGGGGGCAGTTAAACCAAGGACTAAACTATTTCAACCAAAACTTAACAAATGGCAATGAAGTCTATGAATGAGGTTACAATGAAGTATGTAATGGCTGGTTTAATGGCAGAAAATTACCTTGAATTTCAGAGATTTGGAGAATAACGTTTATGCTCTACATCAGGGGTCTCCAAACTTTTTAGTCCGCGGGCCACATTGACTCCTCCACGAAGTCATTAAGGTCCAAGATCTACCTAGCGGGATTAAAGCACCCTAGCACCCCATGATCACCGTAATGTAAGGCTAAAGGAAAGGTGAAATCGCAAAAATTTAAGGTTGTGGGAATAGGTAGCACTGAAACGGACTACGATTTCTATTTAATTACATAATTTTTATTGGTGGACGTACCTGACCGAAATTTGGCGTATTTTATTCTGGCGAATTTCACCGACAAAAAAGTATGTCATTTCACATTCTTCACGACAGCGTCAATCATTGTTAGCAACACTATTACTGCAAGACGTAACAGAGGTAGAGTATGTCAACGCATTGTTATTTCAAGCGGCGCAACAACAAGTTTGGTTATGTAGTCTCGTAGCGAGTAGCAGAGCCAATGTCGCGGTGTATTGGTCGCGATAGGCCTCGAAACTCAATTGTTGCCAGTATAGGTACCACCTCAAATATTTGGCGGGCCGGGTACCGGGGATGTCCGGCCAGCTAACGCGGGCCGGTTTGCCGGCCCTCGCGGGCCGGTTTTGGCCCGCGGGCCGTAGTTTGGAGACCCCTGCTCTACGTGATTTAAACAAGCGCGATATTTAAAGAACAGTACTTCTGAGTCGTTCCTCCCGTTTTTTTTTCTTTTTTTTTTTAATAAACAGGAGGTTGGGAAGCTAAGACATTCCACACTATGCGGTGACTAGACGTAATTGAAAGTACAGTAACTAGAGAAAATGTGGAAATTTGGGGTAAGATCTTATGGTACCTAACTGATGAGGTCATCGTCCCTAAGCTTATTCACTACTTAAGCTATGGACAACACACTCACCCATGCCCGAGGCAGGACTCGAGCCTCCGACGGGGGGAGCCGCGCGAACCGTGACAAGGCGCCTAAGACCGCTCGGCTACCCCGCGCGGCCAGTAACCACAGACAAAGTGCATAACCAAAGTACATAATACATAATAATGTATCACCGAAGTACACAATCCAAAATACACATGTTTGCACCGGAAACTCCTGTTTACTATGTTTACAAAACATGCTACTCGTTACATAACCACGAAAGCCCACTACATTACCACTGCGTTACTTGCCAGAAATTGACAATTTATGTGAAGTATAAAATTACAACTGATACACACTGTATTTTTGTATCGCTTTTAGTTCATTTTCGGAAAATAAGAGTGGAATACTTTTTTGCTTCTGTTGTTCATCTGCCCGTCCGCAGATCTCATTCCCCGCACAGCCAGAACATCGGTATAACCAAACGAATTTTGTCCTGCATATTATTGTCAAACGTCAACAGGTTTTGAGTGCCTTGATGTGCGTGGTGACGAATTTCTCGATCGTCTCATCCTTCCCTACCGAATACACTTTGTTCAGTGTAAGGACGTTACTTAGCTGCGTCTGCTTCCGGCGATGAAACATGAGTTCCATGCACAACAGTGTTCAAATCGAAATTATTCTATTTATAACAGAATTTTCGTTTTTTTTTCAATTGTTGAGCACAATTACTACGCTTGCCATATAATCCGTACCCAGACAATCGAAAGTTTGCTGTAGTTTTCTTCTAGTGTCATTAAACAATAAAATCCTTATTGCAAGTAAAAATATAATTCCACTTTGTGTAATTATGATTTTAAGAGATGATGGCTACTTTCGTTTCACTTCGGTTACAGAAAACATATTTGTGTTTCTGATCGTTTAGTAACTGTAAACTATTTTTTTTATATCTTATCGCTTCTTTCACTTCTAATAATGATACGTGAATGTGAGAAAAGCCAAGTTGAATTTCATCAAGTAACTTACGGGGTAACCGGAGCAGTAAAGGACTGAAATATACAAATTGCGTCTAAAAAGGTGCAAGATTGATTTTATTTCCGGCGTATAAGCGAAATCAACGCAGTAACTACGGTGGCAACTCAACAGTTGTACGAACAGATGTCATCCGACCAGCTAGTTGTGTGCAGTCAGTGTTAAGCAGTGCACTTGCGGCTGTATTTTATTAACGTTGCTGTTTCTCAAGTCGTAATGGAGCAGCAAAATGGCTCTGAGCACTATGGGACTCAACTGCTGTGGTCATAAGTCCCCTAGAACTTAGAACTACTTAAACCTAACTAACCTAAGGACATCACTCACATCCATGCCCGAGGCAGGATTCGAACCTGCGACCGTAGCGGTTGTGCGGTTCCAGACTGTAGCGCCTTTAACCGCTCGGCCACTCCGGCCGGCAATGGAGCAGCATCTCTAAATCAAGTATTCAAGACGGGTGAAAAGTGTATGCGAGGTAGTCACGTTACAGTAGACTTCCGAACAAAAGCAACAACGCGTGAACGTCCGCCACCACTTGGTTGAAATGCAAACCGCGGGCAATTCTTCTCTGGCAATAATCATCACAAGTGTTATCAATGCGAACTTACCGCAGAACGACAAAGAGCAGAAATTCACATGAAGAGTCAACGCTTTGGCGACGTAATCGATATTCATCGAGCGAGGTGGAAGAGTGGCTGGCACTCGGGACTCGCATTCGGGAGGACTACAGTTCACCCTGATTTAGATTTTCCGCAATTACTCTAAATCACTCTACGCAAATACCGGAATAGATACTTGGCACGATCAGTTTCCCTCTTAATCCCTGAAACAACGCAACCTTGTTCTCCGACTCTGATAACCACGTTGTCGATGTGACCTTGAACTTTAATCTTTCTTCTCCCTATAACCGATATTCAAGCCAACGTGTCCCGCGAATTGAACAATATCCCAACAATGGACATTTCTGACAGTTGCACGTGATTGCCAGAGCTTTCCATGAATTGCACTGGAGTGAAAATGGTTCAAATGGCTCTGAGCACTATGAGACTTAACATCTGAGGTCATCAGTCACCTAGAGCTTAGAACTACTTAAACCTAACTAACCGAAGGACATCACACACATCCATGCCCGAGGCGGGATTCGAACCTGCGACGGTAGCGGTTGCGCGGTTGCACACTGAAGCGCGTAGAGTCTACATAGAACACTGGAAACACTAAAACCACCACCTAACTTCTCTATGTCATCCAAAAATTCATAGTCATTGATTGGATTCCTGGCCATGGGTGGAGGCATTTCCGAAATGGCTAAGTTTGGGAGCTGTTCGCGGACCGCCGTGGTAGCGTGCGTAGCAAAGCGGCACTACCCACTACCCAAAACCAGCACCAAGCAGCTGTGATGCATCACAGACCATAGAAGACACGGGTGAACGACGTGCAATTTTTGAGCAAATGACCGCCCAGATGAACCAAGGGGCTACCAACAGGGTCTCTTCACCGACCGTTCAGCATACGTTGTTGCGTATGGGCCTCCGCAGGAGGCGCTGCTTCATGCACCCATGCTGACTGCTGTTCATCAGCGACGAAGGCTGCAATTCTCATGCCAATATCGCACCTGGACGTCTACTGAATTGCGACACATGGACTTTCCTGAAGAAATCACGTTTTATGCCCCTTTGGACGGATTACCTTTTGATGTGTACAGCCCTGTAACAATCGCCGTAATGGTCCAGGCCGGAGGAGAGAGCACTATGGTCTGGGGAATGTTTTCGTAGCATTTCCTGGGTGACCTAGTCATTCTGGAAGGCACACATGTATACATCTCTCATTTGGGACCATGTGCACCTCTACAAGCCGTCTGTTTTTCGTCGGGACGATGTCATTTACCAACAGGATAATGCAACATGTCACACAGGCCGCAGTGTACGTGCGTGGTTCGAAGGGCACCAGGATCATTTTACCGTTCTGCACTGGACACCAAAATCCCTGGATTTAAAACCAGTAGAGTCTATGGGACAATCTCGATAGGGCATTTCGTGCCGTAGATCCTTAACCGAGCAACCTAGCAGAGCTGGCCACGGCTCTGGAGTCGACAAGGCTCCAGATCACTGTCGGTACGTTCCAGAACTTCACTGACTCCCTTCTTGCACGTCTTGCAGCGGTCCGCGTTGCGAAATGCGCCTATTCAGGCTTTTGACAGGTGTTGACATTAATATGGCTGGACAGTGAATTTGCGATTCCTCAGCATCTGTGTTACACACATTTTCCAAACCCTATTTACAACGTTTCGAAAACGATTATTAAGTAAGGAATCTAATAATATGTACAGTGCCCTACGCAGGGCTTCCGCAGTGCTTCCGCAGATACGACAAGGACAAGATTAGTCGAATTACGGCTTGTACAGATGCATTTAAGCAATCATTCTTCCCATGTACCGTACGGGTATAGAACGGGAAGTAACCCTATTATTTGGTACTATGGCTAGTACCATCTGCCATGCATTTTGCAGTGGTCCACAGAGAGTGGATGTAAAGGTACATTTACTACACTACTGGCCATTAAAATTACTACACCACGAAGATGACGTGCTACAGACACGAAATTTAACCGACAAGAGGAAGATGCTGTGATATGCAAATGATTAGCTTTTCAGAGCATGCACACAAGGTTGGCGACGGTGGCGACACCTACAACGTGCTGACATGAAGAAAGTTTCCAACCGATTTCTCATACACAAACAGCAGTTGACAGGTGTTGTTTGGTGAAACGTTGTTGTGATGCCCCGTGTAAGGAGGAGAAATGCGTACCATCACGTTTCCGACTTTGAGAAAGGTCGGATTGTAGCCCATCGTGATTGCGGTTTATCGTATCGCAAGATTGCTGCTCGCGTTGGTCGAGATCCAATCACTGTTCGCAGAATATGGAATCGGTAGGTTCAGGAGGGTAATACGGAACGCCGTGCTGGATCCCAACGGCCTCGTATCACTAGCAGTCGGGATGAGAGGCATCTTATCCGCATGGCTGTAGCGTATCGTGCAGCCACGTCTCGATCCCTGACTCAACAGATGGGGACTTTTGCAAGACAACAACCTTCTGCACGAACAGTTCGACGACGTTTGCAATAGCATGGACTATCAGCTCGGTGACTATGGCTGCGGTTACCCTTGACGCTGCATCACAGACAGGAGCGCCTCCGATGGTGTACTCAACGACGAACCTGGGTACACGAATGGCAAAACATCATTTTTTCGGATGAATCCAGGTTCTGTTTACAGCATCATGATGGTCGCATCCGTGTTTGGCGACATCGCGGTGACCGCACATTGAAAGCGTGTATTCGTCATCGCCATACTGGCATATCATCCGGCGTGATGGTATAGGGTGCCATTGGCTACACGTCTCGGTCACCTCTTGTTGGCATTGACGACACTTTGAACAGTGGACGTTACATTTCAGATGTGTTACGACCCGTGGCTCTACCCTTCATTCGATCCCTGCGAAACCCTACATTTCAGCAGGATAATGCACGACCGCATGTAGTAGGCCCTATACGGGCATTTCTGGATACAGAAAATGTTCGACTGCTGCCCTGACCAGCACATTCTCCAGAACTCTCACCAATTGAAAACGTCTGGTCAATGGTGGCCGAGCAACTGGCTCGTCACAATACGCCAGTGATTGATGAACTGTGGTATCGTGTAGAAGCTGCATGGGCAGTTGTACGTGTACACGCCATCCAAGCTCTGTTTGACTCAATGCCCAGGCGTTATTACGACCAGAGGTAGTTGTTCTGGGTACTGATTTCTCAGGATCTATGCACCCAAATTGCGTGAAAATGTAATCACATGTCAGTTCTAGTATAATATATTTGCCCAATGATTACCCGTTTATCATCTGCATTTCTTCTAGGTGTAGCAATTTTAATGGCCAATAGTGTACGTACAGTGCCCTACGAATCGCTTCCGTAGATACGACGACGACAAGATTAGTCGAATTGCAGCACGCACAAATGCATGTAAGCAATCATTCTTCCCATGTACCGTACGGTTGTAAAACGGGAAGTAACCCTACTGTTTAGTACTGTGGCTAGTACCATCTGCCATGTATTTTGCAGTGGTCCACAGAGTGTGGATGTAAAGGAACATTTACATTTCTCAGCTCCACCCTTTTTGTAGAAGGTATGTGGACGGTAATCCTTTATTGAACCTCCCGTCATTCTAAGCCGCTGCTAGAGCTAGCTTGTCTGATATTTAAGAGACTGGTGTTCTCTCATCCCCCGCTTGTCACTCGTTGTGTCTTCCTTTCATTCATCTCCAGGTCGATCTCTGTGTGAAGTTGCCGGCGTGTCCAAAAGTCTGACAGTATCAGAACGTATCTCTGCTGTTTCCCAGTAATCCCCGGGAGGAGAATGGGTCCTCCTAGTGTGGAGACGGGCGGGTTCACACGCCGGCCGCATCTTCCGGAAATGAGGAAGGGACCCGGTGGCTGGAGCCGCCAGGTGTGCCTGCACACAATGGCAGCGGCGTGTCCCGGCACAACAGTTTCGAGTGTTTGGCGGCCGCGCAACTGAAAGGGGCCTTTGACGCCGGGCCTCGCTGCTGTTTGGACGGCCGCGTCCCGCCCCCTGGAAGCCACAAAGCAGCCGGCGGCCACCCGTCCCTAGTGTTGCCTGAGATCCCGCAATTTCACGCACCGCCTTGTCCGCTATCAGCCACCGGCCGCAATTCCGGTACAATACAAGTACACCACTTTGAGTCGCTATGAGGCTTACAAACAAGCTCTGAGCGACTTTTATTGAACTCCAGAGCCAGAGCTCCAAATTCAAAGTGTAGCCCTCCATCTTAGCCTCTTGAAACATCGGGTAGTTATAATGAAAGCGAAGCTATTCACGGCGATCTAGTGCCAATAGCGGCGAAACATGGTAGACGCAGAAGGAATTCATACTCAAAAAAAAAAGTTACAAATTTGACCACCAGGTGCAAATCTGGAGTAGTACAGGATCTCGTATAGAAGAAATTGTGTAAGCAGTAGTTAAAAATAAAATCAACATAGCGCCTTTCTCACTTATTTGACCATCTCTGACCATGTTCCATTTACATTGACAGCGCCAGATTTTCACCTAACGGCTAAAACTGGAACTATCTTTTCCAGCACGGATCGGTTTCGCATTAACCTATTAGAGTGTCTATTAAGTTTCGCTACCATACGATAATTACAGCACACACTGGACCACTGCGAGTAGCTGCACTTAAGTTATAGCCACGCGGCAGCTGTCTCTGAGAGGGGCTGCATTCATACACTACTGGCCATTAAAATTGCTACACCAAGAAGAAATGCAGATGATAGACGGGTAATCATTGGACAAATATATTATACTAGAACTGACATGTGATTACATTTTCACGCAATTTGGGTGCATAGATCCTGCGAAATCAGTACCCAGAAGAACCACCTCTGGCCGTAATAACGGCCTTGATACGCCTGGGCATTGAGTCAAACAGAGCTTGGATGGCGTGTAGACGTACAACTGCTCATGCAGCTTCTACACGATACCACAGTTCATCAATCACTGGCGTATTGTGACGAGCCAGTTGCTCGGCCACCATTGACCAGACGTTTTCAATTGGTGAGAGATCTGGAGAATGTGCTGGTCAGGGCAGCAGTCGAACATTTTCTGTATCCAGAAACGCCCGTATAGGACCTACAACATGCGGTCGTGCATTATCCTACTGAAATGTAGGGTTTCGCAGGGATGGAATCAAGGGTAGAGCCACTGGTCGTAACACATCTTAAATGTAACGTCCACTGTTCAAAGTGCCGTCAATGCCAACAAGAGGTGACCGAGACATGTAACCAATGACACCCTATACCATCACGCCGGATGATATGCCAGTATGGCGATGACGAATACACGCTTTCAATGTGCGGTCACCGCGATGTCGCCAAAACGGATGCGACCATCATGATGCTGTAAACAGAACCTGGATTCACCCGAAAAAATGACGTTTTGCCATTCGTGTACCCAGGTTCGTCGTCGAGTGCACCATCGCCGGCGCTCCTGTCTGTGATGCAGCGTCAAGGGTAATCGCAGCCATGGTCTCCGAGCTGATAGTCCATGCTATGCAAACGTCGTCTAACTGTTCGTGCAAATGTTTGTTGTCTTGCAAGCGTCCCAGTCTGTTGACTGAGGGATCGGGACGTGGCTGCACGATCCGTTACAGCCGTGCGGGTAAGATGCCTGTCATCTCGAGTGCTAGTGACACGAGGCGGTTTAGATCCAGTACGACGTTCCGTATTACCCTCCTGAACCCACCGATTCCATATTCTGCTATCAGTCATTGGATCGCGACCAACGCGAGCAGCAATGTTGCGATACGATAAACCGCAATCACGATAGGCTACAATCCGACCTTTATCAAAGTCGGAAACGTGATGGTACTCATTTCTCCTCCTTACACGAGGCATCACAACAACGATTCACGAGGCAACGCTGGTGAACTGCTGTTTGTGTATGAGAAATCGGTTAAAAACTTTCATCATGTCAACACGTTGTAGGTGTCGCCACCGGCGCGAACCTGGTGTGAATACTCTGAAAAGCTAATCATTTGCATATCACAGCATCTTCTTCTTGTCGGTTAAATTACGCGTCTGTAGCCCGCCATCTTGATAGCGAAGGATCTTGTGTGCAATATTGAAACAGTATCAAATAATGTAGTTCATGAAATAAGTTCGTGGCTTGTGGAAAATAATTTGATGCTAAATCACAGTAAGACTCAGTTTTTACAGTTTCTAACTCACAATTCAACAAGAACCGATATTTTGATCAGACAGAACAGGCATATTATACGCGAGACGGAACAGTTCAAGTTCCTAGGCGTTCGGATAGATAGTAAGCTGTTGAGGAAAGCCCATGTCCAGGATCTTGTTCAGAAACTAAATGCTGCTTTATTTACCATTAGAACAGTATCTGAAATAAGTGACACTTCAACACGAAAAGTAGTCTACTTCGCATATTTTCATACGCTTATGTCGTATGGTATTATTTTTTGGGGTAATTCTTCTGATTAAAAAAGGATATTTTTGGCTCAAAAACGGGCTGTTCGAGCTATATGTGGTGTAAGTTCGAGAACCTCTTGTCGACCCCTATTGAAAAATCTGGGGATTCTGACATTGCCCTCACAGTATATATTTTCTTTAATGTCGTTTGTTGTTAGCAATATTAGCCTATTCCCAAGAGTTAGCAGCTTTCACTCAGTTAATACTAGGCAGAAATCAAATCTGCATGTAGAATGCACTTCCTTTACTCTTGTGCAGAAAGGAGTGCAGTATTCTGCTGCATCCATTTTCAATAAGCTACAACAAGAACTCAAAAATCTTAGCAGTAGCCCAAACTCTTTTAAGTCTAAACTGAAAAGTTTCCTCATGGCTCACTCCTATTCTGTCGAGGAGCTCCTGGAAGAACTAAAAAATTAAGCAAATTCCAGTGTTACATTGTTGATTTTCTTCATTTAAATTTACGACTTGTCACCTGAATGTTTTTTTTATATTTCATTTTATCTGTTTCTAATATCGTGTTATAATTTCATGTATTGACTCGTTCCATGACCATGGAGACTTCTCCTTACTTTGGTCCCACGGAACAATAAATAAATAAAGAAACTGTCGTCAAGCAGCTGGCACGAGAGACATTAATGCCCCAGAAAATTCAAAAACATAACTGCCCTTCGGACTTCAGTCACTCCTGTTTCAGAAAACGCCTACAAGACACAGATTTATTTGCGTTCTCGTTAAGCTGCTGCGATCCCAGCAACATTTATTTTGAGGTACGAACAGAAGTGACCGTTCAAGACAGATACCAGAACAAATACTCTGTGTGACTTCTCGTCCGCATAATCACCACTAGCTCTGATTTGTTAACAGAACTCGAATATAAATTGCCTCTTATAACCATTCTGTGGAAACACTCATCAGTTTCTAACGAATCACCTGTTTTTGATTGGGTACATATTTACAATGTTATTGTGTTATTTAACAAATGTATACGTTCTTATGATCGCGTGCGTATATATATATATATATATATATATATATATATATATATATATATATATATATATATATATATGTGTGTGTGTGTGTGTGTGTGCGCGCGCGCGTACGCGAATCCACGTCCGTCCTTCACAGTTGTTTGTTCCAGCTGCCACCGTAGTTACTACGCCGACATCGCGTATAAACCGGAAGGGTCATTAGTTTCGGAGTTTTTTGGACGAATGGTGTATATACATGACGGTTGTGTCAGTCTCTGTTAAAACATAAATAAAAAATAAACGGGAAATCGATGCCGTAAAAGAATTCAAGGAACACCGTGTGAATCAAGTGAGCTGGACCACTGGAATCGTTATCCAGTCCTCCTCCATCCATCATCACTTACGTTTTCTGTTGTTCCCCTAGATCGCCTTGCTGGCGTTCGTACCTTCTGTAGTGATCTTACTTTTCGTCTTTTTCTTTTTTTGTTTTGCTCTAAACTTAAGCTTCAAAACTATTCTGAATATCCAAACAACCTTAATAACGAATTAGGCGTCTTATAATGGTGAGTATATTGCTCCGTGGTTGATACTTCTTACATTTCTACATTCATATACCTCATTACTCAATTAGTCCCACAGGGAAAAGGCCAGTTACGACAGTGTTTTCTTTTCTTATTTTGGTTGAGAAGGGAGGATCGACGTCTAGAGTGTCTATTGAGGGTTTCCAAGGCAGTATTTTCTTTTTTTAACAGCGTCCCAAAATATAGTATTTAAACGTGAAGCTTTGTTGTTTGGTGGTAAGGTCCTATGGGGCTAAACTGCTGAGGTCATCGGTCCCTAGGCTTATACATTATTAATCTAACTTCAACTAACTTACGCTAAAGGCCAACACACACACCCATGCCCGAGGGAGGACTCGAGCCTACGAGGGGGGGGGGGGGGGGGGGGGGAAGGGGGGGGGGGGGTGAAGCCACGTGAACCGTGGCAAGGGGCCCAGACCACACGGCTACCCCGCGCGGCTGAGACTTTATTGTAGCTTTCAGATTCCTCTCTTCATTGACTTCTAGCAATGACTTGTGTTTGTGAGAAATACATAGACGCTCGATGATGCGGAGCTAAACTGAAAGTTTCTCGATAACTAGCGGGGAATGTATTAAAAACTCAGGGAAATATATGGGCATGCCATCTACAACATGATCATGCCTAGTAAACCACTCCAGTGATCACACCAGCCTTGGCGTTGAGGAGAAATTTTTCTTAGTGAAAGTTATTTCAAAAAATGGTGGGAAATACGTTGATCATGAGAGTGAAGACTACCAGCACAATGTGATATTAATTCTAGTTTCATGTCAGCGGTGAGTGTCCATCAGAAAGAAGGGTATCATCAGGCGTGCCACAGGGAAATGTGGTAGGACCGCTCTTATTCATTCTATGCATAAATGATCTGGCTGACAGGGAGGGCAGGGGTACACGACTGATAGCTGATGTGGTGTACAGTAAGGTGTCGTACTTGAGTGATACGAGACGAGTTTCTAGTTGGTGTGATCACTGGTAGCTTGCTCTAAATGTAGATAAATGTAAGTTAGTGCGCGTGAGTAGGAAACACAATCCTGCAATCTCCGAATACTGCATCAGTAATGTGCTGCTTGACGCAATTACAGCAGGCCGGTGTGACCGAGCGGTTCTAGGCGCTTCATTTTGGAACCGCGTGACCGCTACGGTCACAGGTTCGAATCCTGCCTCGGGCATGGATGTCTGTGATGTCTCTAGGTTAGTTATGTTTAAGTTGTTCTAAGTTCTAGGGGACTGACGACCTTCGATGTTAAGTCCCATAGTGCTCAGAGCCATTTGAACCATTTTGGCAGAACCACATTGCTTAAATATCTAAGCGTTGCGTCTCAGAGCGATATGAAGTTGAATGTGTACGTCAGTTTGGTGGTCGGGAAGGCGCATCTTCGACTTCGTTTTGTTAAGAGAAGGCACATAGAATACAGGGTGTTTCAAAAAGAACTTTACATTTTTGGAAATTCATATAAATTAATTCATAGCACCTACAGAGTTGATCGTAGTGTCAACTTGTAGAGAAATACAAGTTTTGTCTCGCGTGCTTTGCTAGTGCCGAATCTCAACGTGAGGAGCGCTAGCGAGAGTTGCGTCAAACATGGCTGCCTTCACTGGACCCAAGCATGCTAGCTGTGTATTTTGGTTCAGCGTAATTTCCGTACCCACTCCGCTAAATATCCTCCCAGTTTATAAGTGGCATAAATGTTTTGTAGAAATAGGGTGCTCGCTAAGACATGGGAAATGTCCAAGCACATCTGACCACGTCACTTAGCGAGTGAGACAACATTTTGTCAACAGCCCTACGAAATCGAACCTTTGTGCATGTCGCGAACGGCAAATCCCACATACGGCTGTTTGGCGTGTGTTGAGAAACCGTTTGCATTAGAAACCGTTCAGACTGACGATCGTACAATCAATAAAAGACACTGACAAAATTGCTCGCAAGAACTTCTGTGTAGATGTGTTAAATGCATTACAAGAGGATGAACATTTCTTGGACGAAATCATCTTTTCTGACGAGTCGACTTTTCACTTACTGGTAAGTGGCAAGGTTAATACACATAACTGTAGGATTCGGGGCAGTGAAAATCCACGTCAAACATTGCAACATGGCCGTCACAGCCCTAAAGTGAACGGTTTTTGTGCACTGAGCAAGAACAAAGTGTACGCCCCCAATTTTTTTCTCTCGAGAGAACCATCAACAAGATAGTGTACCTGGATATGTTACAATTATTTTTGATACCACATATCGATGAGGATGACCAAGAAAGAAATGTTTACTTCATGGCTACTACCTGGCTGACGTCCGGGATTTTTTCAGAGACCACTTTCCATGTCAATGGATTGGCTATGATGCGCCAATTGCATGGCCTCCACGTTCCCCACACCTGACACCACTCGATTTTTTAATGGGGATTCATAAAAGATATCGTGTTTGTAGCTCCTGAGCCAATTTCTCTGACTGAAATTAGAGTAAGAATTTACGTCGCCACTGAGCAAGTTACACCTGCAATGCTACAGCGAGTTTGGTAAGAAATTGACTTCCGATGGGATGAGTGCAGGATAACCAACGGAAGCCACACGCAAAATCTTTAGTTTAAGGTGAAATAAATTTTGCGTGTTTCCCTGCAAAATAACTCTAAACCCAGCTCTATGCCTTCTTTCAATAAATTTATATGAAATTTTAAAGAAGTAAAGTTCTTTTTGAAACATCCTGTACTAGTGCGACCCGTGATGTTCAACACTTACCGAATGTTTGGGATCCCTACCAGGCCGGACTAAAGGAAGACAGTGAAGCAGTTCTGAGGTTTGCAGCTAGGTTTATTACTGGTAGGTTCGATCAGCACGCAAAAATTAAGTAAATGCTTCATGGACTCAAATGGGAAAGACATTCCTTTCGCGAGGCACTATTGCGGTAATTTGGAGAATTGACATTTGAAGCCGACTGCAGAACAAGTCTACTTCCACCAACGTACTTTTCGCGTAAGGAAAATAAAGATAAGATGTGAAATATTACGGCTTGTACGTGAGCTTTCAGATAGTCGCTTTCCCCTTGGTCTTTCCCCTTGCATTTTCAATGGAAGAGGAAAGGAAATGTACGTGGTGCCCACCACCTGAATGGTGTAGTGGCTTACGCAAAACGTATGTAGATTTATATGTGAACGACAGGTAAGGAAAACAAAGTTGAATATCTCGGTTGGCTCTGAGCACTATGGGACTCAACATCTGATGAGGTCATCAGTCCCCTAGAACTTAAGAACTACTTAAACCTAACTAACCTAAGGACAACATACACATCCATGCCCGAGGCAGGATTCGAACCTGTGACCGTAGCGGTCACGCGGTTCCAAACTGAAGCGCCTAGAACCGCACGGCCACACCGGCCGGCCAATATCTCAGTTGAAGAAAAGGTTAACAGTGCATAATGATCCAACAACACGTTCGGCTGTTATGTACTATCAGTTGGGAACAGCTTGAACTGTTTAAGAAATGGTTGGTGAACCCCATATTGCGTCGAATACTCAGTTCGTGGGAAGAACAGCAGTTGTGAAACTACGTGTACAATACACCTCTTTAGTAGCAGCACCGCGTTCTGTTCCCGAGTAACTGACTCTTTTATGTATGTAGTTCTCTTGGAGATATTAGGACGCGGTAGGAGGGAAAAAACAACGATTCCGGTATTTGCTTCTCGGCTGACACGTGAAACAAATGCGACTGTGAAGGCGAGAGGGAGAACGACAGAAACCTGTAGAGCAACGACTGGTGGCAGAAGAGGGAGCCGTGTGTGATGCGCGGGATGGGGGGAATCTAATAGGGGAGCAGGGGGGGGGGGGGGGTTGGGGACAGACTGGTTCCGCGGAGAGGGTGGCAAGAAAAGCTTACTTTATTCAGGGACAAATCCTCGACAATGCGCTCTTTTCGATCTGTCCTCCAGATACGTCCAGTGCACAAAACTGAGTTAAGAGCCCGCACGTCCCCATTCTGGCGCACTGAGCCAAGGACAATGGCCGTGAAAAGGAGCGGCCTCGGCCTCACTGCGGCTAAATACTCGCTGAATGCCGCCCCGAGGAATCGCCTCGCCTGGCCTCTGCCAGGTAGCCAGCGGACGCTTTGCTCGCCGACAGTGACCTAACGCCGCGAGAAACGCCGCACTCTTGAGACGCCGCACCGCTCGTACGATAATCGGCACAGCGACTGTTTCATTAACAATGGTCACAACCGGAAATACTCGCACCACACAGACGGCTTCTTTATGCCCCTGCACAGCGCGTCGTCATGATGCTACAGTCTCTACAACGTGAAGCTAAACCGTAAAGAAAAACGAAATACATATGATGAATTAAATAATGAAACACAGCACCATATACGTATTGTTTCATGCTTAGCCCAGTGCGTATCGAGAATTTATTCTCATTGTAAAGTGTAAATATCTACACGTGTGTTACGTGTGATGACTGTATGTACACTACTGGCCATTACAATTGCTACACCAAGAAGAAATACAGATGATAAACGGGTATTCGTTGGACAAATATATTATACTAGAATTGACATGTGATTACATTTTCACGCAATTTGGGTGCGTAGATCCTGAGAAATCAGTACCCAGAACAACCACCTCTGGCCGTAATAACGGCCTTGATACGCCTGGGCATTGTCTCAAACAGAGCTTGGATGGGATGTACGGCTACAGCTGCCCATACAGCTTCAACACAGTTCATCAAGAGTAGTGACTGGCGTACTGTGACGAGCCAGTTGCTCGACCACCATTGACCAGAGGTTTTCAACTGGTGAGAGATCTGGAGAATGTGCTGGCCAGGGAAGCAGTCGAACAATTTCTGTATCCAGAAAGGCCCGTACAGGACCTCCAACATGCGGTCGTGCATTATCCTGCTGAAATGTAGGGTTTCACAGGGATCGAGTGAAGGGTAGAGCCACGGGGAGTAACACATCTGAAATGTAACGCCCACTGTTCAAAGTGCCGTCAGTGCGAACAAGAGGTGACCGAGACGAGTAACCAATGGCACCCCATACCATCACGCCGGGTGGTACGCCAGTATGGCGATGACGGATACACGCTTCCAACGTGCGTTCACCGCGATGTCGCCAAACACGGATGCGACCATCATGATGCTGTAAACAGAACCTGGATTCACCCGAAAAAATGACGTTTTGCCATTCGTGTACCCAGGTTCGTCGTCGAGTACACCATCGGAGGCGCTCCTGTCTGTGATGCAGTGTCAAGGGTAAACGCAGCCACGGTCTCCGAGCTGATAGTCCATCCTGCTGCAAACGTCGTCGAGCTGTTCGTGCAGATGGTTGTTGTCTTGCAAACGTCCCCATCTGCTGACTCAGGGACCGAGACGTAGATGCACGATCCTTTACAGGCACGCGGATAAGATGCCTATCATCTCGAGTGCTAGTGATACGAGGCCGTTGGGAGCCAGCACGGCGTTCCTATTATCCTCCCGAACACACCGATTCCATATTCTGCTAACAGTCATTGGATCTCGAACAACGCGAGCAGCAACGTCGCGATACGATAAACCGCAATCGCGACAGGCTACAATCCGAACTTTATCAAAGTCGGTAATGTGATGGTACGCATTTCTTCTCCTTACACGAGGCATCACAACACCGTTTCACCAGGCAACGGCGGTCAACTCCTGCTTGTGTATGAGAAATCGGTTGGAAACCTTCCTCATGTCAGCTCGTTGTAGGTGTCGCCACCGGCGCCAACCTTGTGTGAATGCTCTGAAAAGCTAATCATTTGCATATGATAGCATCTTCTTCCTGTCGGTTAAATTTCGCGTCTGTAGCCCGTCATCCTCGTAGTGTATCAATTTTAATGGCCAGTAGTGTATGTTTTGCCGCTTCTCTTGTACTGTAGTAGTCTTTTTTTGGGGTTGTTAGGAACTCGTACTATGCCTCTTCCATTACGTACAATACCACAAACATGGAAATCACCAATCATACTGTTTGTTTGTTTAAAATGACTAATAGTGTGACTATTTCCTTATGTGTGGTATTGTACAAGTTCGTTGTGTTTGTGTTTTAATGCTCTTCAGTCCAGAGGCTGGTTTGATGCAGCTCTCCATGCTACTCTAGCCTGTGCAAGCTTCTTCTTCTCCGAGTAACTACTGCAACCTACATCCTCCTGAATCCGCTTATTGTATTAATTTCGTGGTCTCCCTCTACGATTTTCACCCTCCAAGCTTCCGTCCAATACTAAATTGGTGATCCGTTGATGCCTCAGAATGTCTCCTACCAACCGATCCCCTCTGCTAGTCAACTTGAGCCACAATTTCCTCTTCTTCTCTGTTCTGTTCAGTACCTGCTTGAAAGTTACTTGATCTACCCATCTGATCTTCAGCATTCTTCTGTAGCACCACATTTCGAAAGCTTCTATTCTCGTCTTGTCTAAACTATTTATCGCCCATGTTTCACTTCAATGCATGGCTAAACTCCATGCAAATACTTTCAGAAAAGACTTCGTGACACTCGATGTTGACAAATTTCTCTTCTTCATAAACTCTTTCCTTGTCATACCGAGTCTACATTTCATATCCTCTCTACTTCGACCATCATCAGTTATTTTGCTGCCGAAATAGCAAAACTCATCTACTGCTTTATGTGTCTCATTTCCTAATCAAATTCCGTCAGCATCATCTGATTTAATTCGACTACATTCCATTATTCTCGTTTAGGTTTTGTTGATGTTCATCTTATACCCTCCTTTCAAGACACTGTCCATTCTGTTCAACTGCTCTTACACTCCTTTGTTGTATCTGACAGAATTACAATGTCGTCGGCCAACCTCAAAGTTTTTATTTCTTCTCCATGGATTTTAACTCCTACTCCACATTTTTCTTTTGTTTCTTTTACTGCTTGCTCAGTATACAGACTGAATAACGTCGGGGATAGGCTACAACCATGTCTCACTCCCTCCTCAACCACTGCTACCCTGCGAATTCCTTGTTGTTGTTGTTGTGGTCTTCAGTCCTGAGACTGGTTTGATGCAGCTCCCCATGCTGCTCTATCCTGTGCAAGCTTCTTCATCTCCCAGTACCTACTGCAGCCTACATCCTTCTGAATCTGCTTAGTGTATTTATCTCTTGGTCTCCCTCTACGATTTTTACCCTCCACGCTGCCCTCCAATGCTAAATTGGTGACCCCTTGATGCCTCAGAACATGTCCTACCAACCGATCCCTTCTTCTAGTCAATGCCACAAACTTCTCTTCTCCCCAATCCTATTCAATACCTCCTCATTAGTTATGTGATCTACCCATATGACCTTCAGCATTCTTCTGTAGCACCACATTTCGAAAGCTTCTATTCTCTTCTTGTCCAAACTATTTATCGTCCATGTTTCACTTCCGTACATGGCTACACTCCATACAAATACTTTCAGAAACGACTTCCTGACACTTAAATCTATACTCGAAGTTAACAAATTTCTCTTCTTCATAAACGTTTTCCTTTCCATTGCCAGTCCACATTTTATATCCTCTCTACTACGACCATCATCAGTTATTTTGCTCCACAAATAGCAAAACTCCTTTACTACTTTAAGTGTCTCATTTCCTAATCTAATTCCCTCAGCATCACCCGACTTAATTCGACTACATTCCATTATCCTCGTTTTGCTTTTGTTGATGTTCATCTTATATCCCCCTTTCAAGACACTGTCCATTCCGTTCAACTGCTCTTCCAAGTCCTTTGCTGTCTCTGACAGAATTACAATGTCATCGGCGAACCTCAAAGTTTTTATTTCTTCTTCATGGATTTTAATACCTACTCCGAACTTTTCTTTTGTTTCCTTTATTGCTTGCTCAATATACAGATTGAATAACATCGTGGACATGCTACAACCCTGTCTCACCCTTCCCAACTACTCCTTCCCTTTCATACCCCTCGACTCTAATAACTGCCATCTGCTTTCTGTACAAATTGCAAATAGCCTTTCGCTCCCTGTATTTTACCCCTTCCACCTTCAGAATTCTAAAGAGAGTATTCCAATCAACATTGTCAAAAGCTTTCTCTAAGTCTACAAATGCTAGAAACGTAGGTTTGCCTTTCCTTAATCTTTCTTCCAAGGTAAGTCGTAGGGTCAGTATTGCCTCACGTGTTCCAACATTTCTAGTTTGTTGAAGATCTGGTTGTTTAGTCTGTTGTTATCAATTCGGTATATATATCCACAAAACTGTAGTATTCTTTTCCTTATTACATCAATACGCTTTTCCATTTTGAAATGCAGTTCTCTGATTGATCTTAATTTGTGTTCAAACATTACTATTACTTCTAAGTCCCAATGTTTTCCTCAGAATTCTTCTTTTAAATTTTTCCAGTTTTTCAAGATCCCCAAATAGTGTTAGTTTCAGTACACCATATGTACAAACTGTGCTGTTTTATGATATATGGACATGTGTGCTCGCACTATTTAGCAGCGTTACGAATGTGTATAACAGCAAATGATAACGACATATAAACGTGTCACCTTGTATAAAGTAGACGTGGCTTAAAGCCAAAACATCTGCACTTGATAATGGTCTAAGTTTAAAAGCCACTGGCATTAACCTGATGTCTTTCAAGAAATTAACAAGTGACCTTCTGAATAAAGATGGAGGTTTTTGCTTAGCTTCTGCTTAGAAATCTGCTCTCTCCCAGGCGAAACAACAGAGGGACAGAGTTAACGCTAACGTACCCTTTTGCAGTCAATATTTTGTGTGTGTGTGTATGATGTCTTTCAGCATATGTTTCGGGTATCGACATTTCAAATTTCCTTTCACACTGCCCCCTTTTAGTATTTCTGCGATAATGATGAAAAGGTATGCACCTACCGAAATATCTAAGGTTATCGATAACGTCAGTCTGCTGCATCATCGTAAGTTATCTGAACATTTTATACGCTGGGAGACACTAAAATTTCACATACCGGGCTGTACTCGTATTTGATTGCTGTGACAAGTGGTTAATGGTTGCTCAGAAAATTTTGACTCTTACTTCAGGCACACTCACTTTTAGACAAGCTGTGTCTTATTGGCTAATATATTATTTAATGCACTCATAACAACCCATTTTGTTGGTGTACTGTTTTCCAATTTGCATTTCTAATATCTGTTTTCTGTAACTGTGTCGAATAGGACCTTTCATTGTATACTGAAAGTATGATGAGTGATATACGACACAAAAGGAATGCTTTTAAGATGTCGCTCCCGTGATGCTGCAACTTTTTTTGGACAGCAGTGTACCGCAGGCGGCGAGGCCTGCAGACAGCGCCCTCAGTTATTACGCAAATCAGGAGCCCACCGCCGCCGCTGGCAGTGTCACCCCACGCGGAGAGACTCCAGGTAGCAGCTTAGCGCAAATAATGAGGAGAGTTCTTCATTGCAGAGTAACGATCCAGGTACCCACGTGGCTGCCACGTGGCCGGATCGCAGCACGTGGTCTCCGTATTTGTCACCGCCTGTGCACCTGGGCCTTTCACCGTGACATGTGCCTCTGGGTCTCGTGACTGAGTTGTCAATGTGGCTGCAATATTTTGCTTTGCTTCCACTTCAGCCTTTTCGAATTCAGTGAAATTTTGTGATTTGAAAGGAGTTATAGTTACTTAACATTCAAACAATGCCCACACTCGACCACAACTGCCTATTGTCGGGCGTCCTCTGCCAACTGAGCATCGACATCTGTCGGCACGCATTCGTGTTGGAGCCCTTGTAAGGCGTATACACTGTCCACTCACATTAATGTGACCCCTGTCAAAAGTCTGAATAACCACCGTCTGCATCACAGTCCGCGCAAGACTTCCAGGAGTAGTGTCAGAGAGGTTCTGGGAGGTACCGTCAGGAATGTGGAGCCATGCCGACTCAAGTGCCGTGGCCATCTGCACGAGGTTTGTCGTTTGAGGATCCATGGCACGAACAGCCCTGTAGAGGTGGTACCACGGATTCTCGATTGAGTTTAAATCGGTGGAGCTTGGTGGCCAGGCGAGGACGGCAATCTTATCCTGGTGGCACGTTGCATTGTCCTGTTGGTAGATGCCATCATCCAGAGGAAAAAATTACCTGCATGTATTGGTAGACATGGTCTCCAGGAATAGATGCATACTTCCATTAATCCATTGTGCCTGCCAGAATGAAGAGATTATCCTGGGAATGAGACAAAAGCATTTCCCAGACCATGACGCTCCCTCCTCCAGCCTGGACCACTCCAGCGAAAGTTGTAGGTTGTTTGCTTTCTGTCTGATGTAGCATAATACGTGATCCATCTGTAAAGTCCATCTGTTGGCACTCAGAGGACGTTCAATTGCGGTGTCGACCTGCGAATTCCAGCCTTCGTCGCCGATGAACATTAGTCGATATGGGTGCATGAACCAGGAGGAGGCCGGTACGCAGCAACGTTCGCTGAACTGTCATTGAGGAGAGACTGAACTAGGAAAGGGGGTGGGGGGGCAGCTGCTCGACAGTTGCACGGCTATTCGCCGGTGCACATCTCTGCAGCCCAGCCGTTGTTCACCCCTGTCGTCTATCGCCCCCAGTGCACCACAGTTTCTTCGGCGCCGGTTTAGGATAGCGCCGTTTAAAGTTCAAATGTGTGTGAATTCTTAAGGGATCAAACTGCTGAGGTCATCGGTCCCTAAACTTACACACTACTTAAACTAACTTACACTAACTTACGCTAAGAACAACACACGCACCAATGTCCAAGGGAGGCGCGCTGTTTAATGGAGCACGGTATATTTTAAGCAAGGCGGCACGCGAGCATTTTACATACTTAACCGTTTGGGAAATGCTGCCACCCTTGGTCCCAAAGCCAATAATGATCGTGCCCTTTTGGACGTCAGATAAATCGCTCCGTTTCTGCATTCTGACAACAACTGAACGGTTTTCGGAGTCCCAGGACAAGCTTTTGTATACCCTCGACTGTTAATGCTGACACCTGACGTCTCTAAGTGATTATTGCACGTTGACATCGAACCCAGGTGACGGTCACATTAATTGATTGGCGACTCCATGGCGTGTTGTGTGTACCACGACGAAATAGTGGATAGAGTTGGAAGGAAAATCAACATTGGCCTGCTCAATTTATGTGATCGCTCTAAGCTTGTGATTATAGCTGGATACTAGTGCCTACCAATTTTAATTGTATATTACAGCACTGAAG
This sequence comes from Schistocerca americana, assembly GCF_021461395.2. NCBI lineage: Eukaryota > Metazoa > Arthropoda > Insecta > Orthoptera > Acrididae > Schistocerca > Schistocerca americana. Next base: position 611,483,371 of record NC_060120.1, read on the forward strand.
ATGGTCACTAAGTGACCGAAAATCGATTTTGTTGACAATAAAACAACAAAATACGTCCAATGCTGATTTTCCTTCCAATTCTGGTCACATTAATGTAACTGCTCCGTGTACTCCGCTTGCTGCACGTGACGTAAATAATTTATTATAGGGTGTTATTCAGAGCAGGAAACCTCCACAATATATTGCCTCTAATATTCTTCTCGCCTCACGTTGTATATTAGCCACATCCTCACGAGAACACTCTGTCCTTCCGTGCTTGCGACCACTGCATTCGTATGGCAGTCATCACTAATTTAATTTATACACAAAATCATTATCACAGAGCACTGCTCAGTCTTTCGCTGAGTACATACGACCCACCTCATGCCAGTTTTACTACTGCCAGATTATTATTTACTCAGAGTTCTGATTCCACAGAGCGAGGACAGTGACTACGTCTTTTTCTATTGACTACCTACATCGACTCTCCGAAGGGCTTGTGTATGTACTAAATTTTCGCGTCCTCCATGTCATATGCACTTGCCCGATTCAGATCGGCATAACTATCGGTACTGATCATACATTAAGTTTTTAATTATCAGTATGCAAGTACAGTAGTATACAATTGCACAGTCGTACGGAATTTGAAATTTAAATGAAATAATTTGCGCAATAAATTTTATATAATATCCAAAATAATTGGAACGTATTTTCTTATTTTTCTGGTTGTTAATTAGTGTGGGTCCGCTACACACTGTCTGATCAAAAGTATCTGGGCACCCCTACTCAAAGCGAATCAGCTATCACGAGAGACAGACCTGCCAAAGTAAAGGGAGGCGGATAGATTATTGTGACGCCGGCCGCTGTGGTCGAGCGGTTCTAGGCGCTTCAGACCGGAACCGCGCTGCTGCTACGGTCGCAGGTTCGAATCTTGTCTCGGGGATGGATGTTTGTGATGTCCTTAGGTTAGTTAGGTTTAATTAGTTCTAAGTCTAGGCGACTGATGACCTCAGATGTTAGGTGCCATACTGCTCAGAGCCATTTGAACCATTTTTGTTTATTGTTTTGTTAGCAGAGAAGCAGTAACAGCAGAATAAGTAGTTCAGGAGATATCAGTGACTTCGAATGCGGAATGATAATTGGTTGTCATCTGCGTGGCAAATCTGCTAGGTAATTTCGGCGCCCTCTAAAGCTGCCCAAGTCGACTGTCGGTGATGTGAGTGTGAAGTGGAAACGCGGAGGATCAACCACAGCTAAATCAAGAGCAGGCAGACATAGTGTACTGACGGACAGTAACCATAGAGCATTGTGGAGGGTGGTTGTAAAAAATCTCACGAAATCAGCGTAGAGGCCACTCGTGAGTTCCACAGTGCTACCAGCAGTCCAGCCAGCAAGACGACGATGCGCCGGTCCTCGCAAGCCACGCATTTCTGCAGTCAACGCTAAGCGACGGATGGACGGCTGCAAAGAGCGACGCCGCCGGGCAGTGGATAATTTCACTACTGGCCATTAAAATTGCTACACCAAGAAGAAATGCAGATGATAAAAGGGTACTCATTGGACAAATATATTATACTAGAACTGACATGTTATTACATTTTCACGCAATTTGGGTGCATAGATCCTGAGAAACCAGTACCCTGAACAACCACCTCTGGCCGTAATGACGGCCTTGATACTCCTGGACATTGAGTCAGAGCTTGGATGGCGTGTACAGCTACAGCCGCCCATGCAGCTTCAACACGATCAAGAGTAGTGACTGACGTATTGTGACGAGCCAGTTGCTTGGCCACCGTTGACCAGACGTTTTCAGTTGGTGATAGATCTGGAGAATGTGCTGGCCAGGGCAGCAGTCGAACATTTTCTGTATCCAGAAAGGACCGTACAGGACCTGCAACATGCAGTCGGGCATTATCCTGCTGAAATGTGGGGTTCAAAATGGTTCAAATGGCTCTGAGCACTATGGGACTTAACATCTGTGGTCATCAGTCACCTACAACTTAGAACTACTTAAACCTAACTAACCTAAGGACATCACACACATCCATGCCCGAGGCAGGATTCGAACCTGCGACCGTAGCAGTCGCGCGGTTCCGGACTGAGCGCCTAGAACCGCTAGACCACCGCGGCCGGCGAAATGTAGGGTTGCGCAGGGATTGAATGAAGGGCAGAACATACGGGGAGTAAAGCATCTGAAGTATAACGTACACTGTTCAAAGTGCCGTCAATGCGAACAAGAGGTGACCGAGACGTGTAACCAATGGCACCCCATACCACCACGCCGGGTGATACGCCAGTATGGCGATGACGAATACACGCTTCCAATGTGCGTTCACCGAGATGTCGCCAAACACGGATGAGACCAGCATGATGCTGTAAACAGAAACTGGATTCATCCAAAAAAAAAAAAAAAAGAAGGCGTTTTGCCATTCGCACACCCAGGTTCGTCGTTGAGTACACCATCGCAGGCGCTCCTTTCTGTGACGCAGCGTCAAGGGTAACCGCAGCCATGGTCTCCGAGCTGATAGTCCATGCTGCTGCAAACGTCGTCGTACTGTTCGTGCAGATGGTCATTGTCTTGCAAACGTCCCCATTTGTTGACTCAGGGATCGAGACGTGGCTGTACGATCCGTTACAGCCACGCGGATAAGATGCCTGTCATCTTGAGTGCTAGTGATACGAGGCCGTTGGGATCCAGCAAGGCGTTCCGTATTACCCTCCTGAACCCACCAATTCCATATTCTGCCAACAGTCATTGGATGTTGACCAACGCGAACAGCAATGTCGAGATACGATAAACCGCAATCGCGATAGGCTACAATCCGTCGTTTATCAAAGTCGGAAATGTGATGGTACGCATTTCTCCTCCTTACACGAGGCATCACAACAACGTTTCACCAGGTAACGCCGGCCAACTGCTGTTTGTCTACGAGAAATCGGTTGGAAACCTTCCTCGTGTCAGCACGCTGTAGGTGTCTCCACCGGCGCCAACCTTGTGTGAATGCTCTGAAAAGTTAATCATTTGCATATCACAGCACCTTCTTCCTGTCGGTTAAATTTCGCGCCTGTAGCACGTCATCTTCGTGGTGTAGCAATTTTAATGGCCAGTAGTGTAGAAAGGGGTGACAGGAAGCGTTGAATCGCGTTATGATCACGTTAACCTTTTGAGTATTTATGTTACATTGCCTCGCCAGTCATAAAAAGCTTGTACCCTTTTGTACAGCCCTTCCTTGCCTGCTGTGCGTCAAACCTCATACGGGCCCCGTGTATGTCAGCTGTGTTCAGATACAGTAGGTTCATTTTGTAAGCGTTCTCTGTTTCCCGGTATCTCATCAACGAAGCGTAGCCTGCCGTATACTTGGCACACAACTGAACATATGTGATCCTCCCACTTCATATCTTTCTCCCGAATATTTGTTTGAAATGACTGATTCTAGCTGTCACTCACAAATCTTAGCGACGCTTTTACCTTTCAGTGAAGGGCACAATTTTGCGTTTCTCTATGTGAGTATTTTGTGAGGAACTAATTAGATGTTGCTGCTATTTGTATCAGATAGAATTTCCTCGTAGATAACTAACGTTCCTAGTTTCGACAACACTCAGAAAAAGGCATGTTCTGTGTAACTGACGTAAAGTTCTGATCATTAAGAAGCTGAAATTTTGAATGTGGAACCTAATTATTTTCACTTTTATTTTCCTACACTGTCACAATTATCTTTACAGACGATAGTTTGCGACTGTCTCAAACGGCTGCCTTCGGATCCAGTTGCTATATGTAAAGGGCTTGTGTTGTCAGTTATTAGTTGTCGTGTGCAAAAACTACATCTGAAGATGGCCGTTTGTGAGAGTCGGAAATTGTGATTTTGAGGGAAAATAACAATAAATAAAATAATAAAAATCTCTGACACACAATCCTGAGAAGGGGGGGGGGGGGTCCGTTTCTTTGTACACGTGAGAAAGTAGGCGGACAGTACATTATTATATTGTATTGTATTGTACGTTAACCGGGGACCTAGAAAAGACGGAGAGGCTCCGTCCCCGCCGCAGTGATCCACAACCCCGCGACGACTATCGCAGTCCACTTTACACCTCCGCCGCTCGACACGGAACCACTCTTCCAGGGTTACTGTGCGGTTCGGCCCCTCCAGTGGACCCCCACAGGGAACGTCTCACACCAGACGAGTGTAACCCCTATGTTTGCGAGATAGAGTAATGGTGGCGTACGCGTACGTGGAGACCTTGTTTGCGCAGCAATCGCCGGCATAGTGTAGCTGAGGCGGAATAAGGGGAACCAGCCCACATTCGCCGAGGCAGATGAAAAACCGCCTAAAAACAATCCACAGACTGGCCGGCTCACCGGACCTCGACACAAGTCTGCTGGTCGGATTCGTGCCGGAGACCCGGCGCTCCTGCCCATTCCGGAAAGCCGTGCGTTAGACCGTACGGCTAACCGGGCGGGCGGAACAATAGATTAACTAAAAGAATCTTCCAGTATTTAAATAACTAAAAGAACAATAATTAATAGAGAGGTATACAAACAAGAAACACTTGCAAGTGGTGAAAATGACTGAAGAAGAATTCAAAACGGAGAAACATTGAAAGCAAAATAAAAAACTTCAAGCGTTTTCAGGAAAAAGAGACGAAACGTCTACATCTATATCTACATCTACATACATACTCCACAATCCACCATACGGTGCGCGGCGGAGGGTACCTCGTCCCACAACTAGCATCTTCTCTCCCTGTTCCACTCCCAAACAGAACGAGGGAAAAATGACTGCCTATATGCCTCTGTACGAGCCCTAATCTCTCTTATCTTATCTTTGTGGTCTTTCCGCGAAATATAAGTTGGTGGCAGTAAAATTGTACTGCAGTCAGCCTCAAATTCTGATTCTCTAAATTTCCTAAGTAGCGATTCACGAAAAGAGCGCCTCCTTTCCTCCAGAGACTCCCACCCGACTTCCTGACGCATTTCCGCAACACTCGCGTGATGATCAAACCTACCAGTAACAGATCTAGCAGTAACAGATCTAGCAGCCCGCCTCTGAATTGCTTCTATGTCCTCACCCAGAAACATGAACAACTGCAGAGAGAGAGAGAGAGAGAGAGAGAGAGAGAGAGAATGAAAAAGTGCTGGGAGATAGGAAGAAGACCCTTATTCGACAGAACAGCTCCGAGTGTTGGCCGGAGTCGACGCAAGAAGAAGAGGAAGGGGAAAACAAAATTTGGAAGGGGTTCTAATCGCTGACTTTCAGTCTCATATTCTGCAAGTTTTCCCAAACTCTCATTAGCTGAATGCCACAATCATTTCTTTCAAACACTCGTGTCCTATACTCCAAATCCCGTGCAGGTGCAGTTCGTATCTTTGCTCCGTCTTCTTTGGAACTTTAAACAACAAATTTACTTCTTGTTTGTGCACCATGTTAACAGTGAGTAAATTCCTATGTCGAATTCTTGGAGCCAAGTGTTGTCTCAGATTCTGATGGTTGTGGCGATTAGTAGCTGGAGAACTTGAAATAATGAGGAAAGCGACCTCCACATCGCAAGCGTTCCGCGAGCTATTCTGGTGGCGAATGCAGCGCGCTGACGCACGGTCGGACTCGTGCAAGCCACGGGTGCTGTCCGTGGCGCATGATTAACACTGCTGGTTTCCGAAGGGGAGAGGCAGCGAGGGAGAGGGCCGACATTTTTAGTGGCCCGGCCCGTTAATATTAACACGGCAGCCGGTCGCCGGACCGGTCAGAGACAGCTACACGGTCCGAGAGAACAAGGAGCGCGGGGAGGGAGGCGCAGTGCGCAGTGGTTACCGGGATACAAATATTTAAAACTGCGGCCAACGCTCCGTCTGCCGGACGGCCCGGCCCCGCAGCGCCTCCCGCGCGCCGGGAAAACTTGTCCCTAACACGCCAGAACACATTTTATCAATACCTGCCATTGTCAATAGGGCTGAATAGCTCCGCTCGGACGTGCTATCTGGCCACGGTGCGAGAGGGAGCCGCGAGGAAGAGCTGGCAGAGGGGCCCGCTGCAAGAAACGGCGCATTTCCATTACAATTTTATCCAATTGTAACAGAGGTGCTGGAGGGGGGAGGGGGGTGGTGGGGTGTGGAGGAGAGAAGAGGGGGAGGGGGAGGAATCCGGAGGTAGCGACGCGGGTGCAAGAGCGCGGTGGAAAGGCAGGCGAGGAGGAGGAGAAGCGAAAGACACAGAGACAGCAACTGATGCGAGAGGAAATATGGCCGCCGCGGCGTGCCGACCGGATTCTTTACATTAATAAACACTAAACATTTATTTTTCGGCCGTGACACGGGCGGCGGGGCGGCGTGATGGAGAGGCGGCCTTTGTGCCGGCCATAATGACGCTCGATTGTGGCACAAAGCGCTTTGTGCGCGAGTGTCGGGGAGCGGGGCCGCGCTTCACGCCGGACGCTGTCCCTACTGCACACTCTACTGTGCCCTGCTGTGCCGCCTATGCACGCGGGCAGTCCGACCCTCAGAGGTGGCCGCCGGAGCAACACCACAGACAGCTCCGCTGGCGCGCGGCCACCAAAACTGCAAACAGCTGAACTGCACGAAACCCTCCGCAAAGAAAACCACCGTCCTAAGACAATAAATCAAGGTGATATCGTCCTCACCATCACCGTCATCATCATCAAAACCAGCTGGCTACATATACATGCACGCGCGTACGTACACGCACACGCAAAACACACCGATTTTTGTCTGTGACAATGAACAACATTGCCACTTGATGGGGAGTATCCAGTATGTCATCTGCAGGGTGAAATTATTTAAATCGATTAACTGTGGGAGATTGGACGGGACACCAACACAAATATTTTTATCTGATATATTTTCCAGTGTTTTTTTCTATTTTTCAAAACCGGTTAGGTTACAAGGGAAATTGAAAACAATTTTAAATCTTTCCCTGTGATATATCATCGGACGACGACATCAAATCTTACGGTAGACATAAAGTAATGGAAACAATTTTTAGGTCTTTATTACCAAGAAGCAACATCATTGAGACAATTGCTTCAAAATGTTCAAAATGTTCAAATGTGTGTGAAATCTTATGGGACCTAACTGCTAAGTTGCTTGCACACTGTTGTTGTTGTGGTCTTCAGTCCTGAGGAGACTGGTTTGATGCAGCTCTCCATGCTACTCTACCTTGTGCAAGCTTCTTCATCTCCCAGTACCTACTGCATCCTACATGCTTCTGAATCTGCTTAGTATATTCATCTCTTGGTCTCCCTCTACGATTTTTACCCTCCACGCTGCCCTCCAATGCTAAATTTGTGATTCCTTGATGCCTCAGAACATGTCCTACCAACCGATCCCTTCTTCTAGTCAAGTTGTGCCACAAGCTCCTCTTCTCCCCAATTCTATTCAATACCTCCTCATTAGTTATAACCTAAATTACCCAAGGACAAACACACACACCCTTGCCCGAGGGAGGACTCGAACCTCCGCCGGGACCAGTCTCACAGTCCATGACTGCAGCGCCCAAGACCGTTCGGCTAAACCCGCGCGGCTTCAAAATGTTCCCATTGACTTGTAAACAGTGCTTACACCTATGGGTAACGTTCTAACACAGTCAAAGACTGCAGGAGTGTCCTTACTTTCTCCTGCAGCTGCTACTATCCGGGCAACCTAATCCTCTGCTTATTTAACCGGGGTTTTATAAACGAGGTTGCACATCACTCCTCATGCAGAAACGCCCAGAGATATCGCATAAGGGGGAAGAGTACGCCACGATACAGGATCAACTCTGCTAATCCACTTTCCTGGAAACTGTTGGTCAAGAATCGACGCACAGGACGACTGAAATGTCCCGGCACCCCGTCACGCTGGAACTGTATGCGCTATCTAGTAGCGAGGGGCAGCAATCCTGGCAACGCTCTGGCGAGAAAATTGTAATAATGCCTGCATTGTAAGGGCCTAGATACGAAACAGTCACCAACACCTGCCCACACATTCATGTATAACCGCACTCTATGACCGCGAGTAGATCTGGCAGGTGCATTAAGCTCACTACAAATATGTGAAGACCTCTCCGCTATGTCGACCGTATCGACTTAATCACTCCCGCTGTATCGCTACATTAGTAAACCAAGTTTGACCAAGACATAACAACTAAATGTGAATCTGAAACAGGTATTACTACTGAAGAGTGACGGTTGCTCTCTACTGGTACAACAGGAACTGTTAACAACAAATCATTCACTACAAGTGATGAGTGAATACGCCCTCTACTGGATTAAATAATGCTCACGGAAATTATGACGCTAGAGAAAAGTATTTGTTTAGATTTAGCGTGCATCCTCCCATAGTTTGTCGGTTTAAATAATTTCCAACCTGTGTATCTACATATACACTTCGCAATCTACCTCAGGGTCTGCTGCGAACGGTATTTTGTGTAACAATGCCACTTCCCTCCTTCGTATTCCAGCCGCTAATGGTTCGCAGTAAAAATGTCTTGCAGCGTCTGTCACTGGAGCTGGTTGAACTTATCTTCAACGCTGTTGCGCCTACTAGATAAATCTGTAACAAAACGTGCTGCTCCTCTTTGGATCTCCTCAACCTTCTGTATCACTCCTCTCTGGTACGATTCCCAGATTGATGAGTTATAATAAAAATATTGATCGAAAGAGGGTTTTCTAGGTTACCTCCTTTGGAATTGTAGCAACGACTAGTTTATGTGGTTGTTTATTTTCAAATCGCTCCATAGTCGTACTCCAAGATATTTGACGAATGTAACCATTTCCAGTGATTGTTCCGCAATTGTGTAACACACAGTGATGTGTCCTTTTACAAGTTTATGCGCACTGTTACATTTGCCTATGTTGAAAGTGAACTGTCAATCTACATCTACATCTACGTGATTACTCTGCTATTCACAATAAAGTGCCTGGCAGAGGGTTCAGTGAACCACCTTGATGCTGTCTCTCTACTGTTCCACTCTTGAACGGCACGCGCGAAAAACGAGCGCTTAAATTTTTCTGTGTGAGCCCTGATTTCTCTTATTTTATCGTGACGATCGTTTCTCCCTAAGTAGGTGAGTGCCGACAGAATGTTTTCGCAATCGTAGGAGAAAACTCGTGATTGAAATTTCATGAGAAGATCCCGTCGCAACGAAAAAGCCTTTGTTTTAATGATTGCCACTCCAATTCACGTATCATGTCTGTGGCACTATCTCCCCTATTTCGCGATAATACAAAACGAGCTGCCCTGCTTTGTACTTTTTCGGTGTCATCCGCCAGTCCCAGCTCATGCGGATCCCACACCGCACAGCAATACTCCAGAATAGGGCGGACAAGCGTTGTGTAAGCAGTCTCTTTGGTAGACCTGTTGCACCTTTTAAGTGTTCTGCTAATGAATCGCAGTCTTTGGTTTGCTCTACACACAATGTTATGTATGTGATCGTACCAATTTAGGTTATTTGTAATTGTAATCCCTAAATATTTAGTTAAATTTACAGCCCTTAGATTTGTGTGGCTTATCGCGTAATCGAAATTTAGCTGATTTCTTTTAGTACTCATGTGAATAACCTGACACTTTTCTTTATTCAGGGTCAATTGCCACTTTTCGCACCATACAGATATCTTATCTGAAACATTTTGGAAGTCGATTTGATCATCTGAAGACTTTACAAGACAGTAAATTGTTTGCATCATGTGCAAACAATCTAAGCAGGCTACTCAGATTGTCTCCTATGTCATTAATATAGATCAGGATCAATAGAGGGCCTATAACAATTCCTTGGGGAACGCCGGATATTACTTCAACAATCCTTGTTGCAAGCGCCGAAATTCTACATATCTTAATGGATTCCGCTCCAATTTTCTAGCGCTGCTACTTCTTGACATAATCCGCAAAATGCCTTATGAAACTTCGAGCATTATTCACTAGGTCCTTTACATGTAATGTGAAAAATAATCGACCTAAAACACTTCTTTGTGTTACGGCCGAAGTTACTTCTACGTCCGGAGATTTCTCTCTGCTGACAATAACCTGATGTATTCTATTTGCTGCAACTCTTAAACACAGTCACACGGCAGGACTAATTTTCCATACGATCGTATTTTGTTCATTAAGCAGCAGTGCAAAATTGTATCTGTCTTCTTTCAGAGTCAAGAAACACGGCACCTATCTGGATGCCAGTAGCTACTGCATTCCGTTTCTTGTTGACGGATAGAGCGAGCTGGGTTTTACACGATCGTTGTTTTCGGAACCCATATTCATTCTACAGAGGAGATTTTCGGTCTCCGTAAATGTAGTAAACGCAAGTATAAAACATGTTCCAAAGTTCCACAACAGGCCGACGTCTGAGGCCATTAGTTTCGTGCAGCTACCCTTGTCGAAACGGAAATGACATGCGCTTTTTTCCGACCATTTGAACACTTCGTTTCTCCTGCGACCTACGGTTCGCTGCTGCTGAAAGAAGAGCAAGTCGTTTCTTATTCGATCCCGTCGGGTGCTGTTCCATTCTGTGCCCATTATTTCGCTGACTGTCATTTTGACATTCGTGCCACAATAAGGGACGAACCACAGTACGGTCTTTCTCAGTGAAACGGTTTTTAAGAAAACGTTTAATATTTCAGCGTTCTCTGTGTTTCGATTCCAATATGTTCACAGAGTGTCTTGATCAAGAGCCATCGACTGATGTAGAAATAACTTCATATGTGCCCCAGGGAGAAGTGTTTTGGGACCCTTACGGATTATGTTGTACATCGATGATATTACAGACAATATCAATAACAGCCTCAGATTTTTGCAGATCATGTGGTTATCTGTGACGATGTTGTGTCAGAAAAAGCTGCACAGATATTCAGTTGGCTCTTGATAAGATTGGGGAAATAATTGGTAATTGGTTTTAAATGTTCAGAAATGTAAAATTTTTCTCTTCACAAAACGAAAACCCATAGAATTCTATGGGTACTACGAGATAAGTAATGAGACTGATTTTCTTTGCAAGATGTGGCAACCCTGCAGGCTTGCGTAGGCAAAAATCTTTGACCTTGGTCTGTAAGCTGATTCTAGTCCAAGTGGCACATCGATGCAATTGCTCAGTCGTGAGTTGTGCTGTAATAAGTTAACACGTGTTTGTGTCTCTCGTCACGGAAATGGAACCTCATAATATTGCGCAACGGTATGCCATTTCTTTTTGCATAAAATTGGGTGAAAACGCGACGACAACTTACGGTAAGCTTCAGAAGGCTTTTGGAGAGGAGGTTATGTCAAGAGCTCAAGTTTTTCGTTGACATAAAATGTTAAGTAAAGGCAGAACGAATGTTGAAGATGAAGACCGCATTGGACGACCACCAACCTCGCGGACGGATGTCAGCGAACTGTTCATAAATTCTTCATAAAGATTGGGTGTCTCCTGGACAAACAGTTAACCAATATTACTACAAAGAAATTTTAGAAAGATTTCGTAAAAGAGTTCTTCGTGTCCGTGCCAACATTGCTGATAATTGGATTCTGCATCACGATAATGCGCCATCCCATACTGCTCTGTCAGTATAGCAATTTTTAACCTCAGAACAAATTTCAGTACTTGTGGTAGTACAGCCACCTTATTCACCAGATATCGCTCCATGAGACTTTTTTCTATTTCCAAGAGTCAAAAGGGAGGTCAAGGGACACCATTTTCAAACAACACGAGCTGTCCTAAAGACGAGGGTCAAGGGACACCATTTTCAAACAACACGAGCTGTCCTAAAGACGAGGGTCTTGGAGGATGTTACAGAAGATGAGTTCCGGAAATGTTACCATAAATGGCAGAAGCGCTAGAAAAAGTGTGTGCAATCAGAAGGGAACTACTTTGAAGGAGAAAACACTAAACTTCACTAAAACGGTAAGCAACATTTTTTTCACATCAGTCTCGTTACTTTATTGTCGCATCTCGTACATCAATGGGTCATAACTGCAATCAGTTAGCTCATAGAAGTAACTGAGTGTAACAATTTGCAGAGATATGAAATGGAACGATCACATGGACTCAGTCGTAGGTAAAGCAAGGTGGAAAACATCGGTTCATTGGTAGAATTCTAGAAAAAAGCAGTCAGACCGAAAGAAATATTGCATACAGAACATCCACGTAACCCACCCTAGATGACAGCTCATGCGTGTTGGACCTCTATCAAATAAAACTATAATGGGATACTGGAGGTACACAGAGAAGAACAGCACTAATGGACCTCTGATTCGTGTTATCTTTTCACGATGGTCATGTACCATAAGTGGCAGCCAACAAAACATTTTTTGGCATACGGAGCAGAGAGTTGATGTTTGAAATTTCATGAAAATATCTCGCCGGAAAATGAAGGTCGTCTTTGATTTAATCATTGTCATCCAAACTAGCTCATGAAATCGATGATACTGTCTACCATAACAACACAAAACATTATCGAATTTTATCGACATCCGTTGTCAGTCCTATCTGGTAAGTGTCGAATACTAGGCAGAAGTATTCCAGAAGAGGACGAGCGTAGTGTAAGAAGTCTCTTTGGAAAATTTGTCTGACTTCCTAAGTCTTCTGCTAATAAAAGGGAGTATTGTTTGAACCTCTTTCGTCAACACAGTCAGGAATTAGTTATATCAAGCGCTCGCATTTTTAGCTGATCCTGTTCTTCACATTGCATTAGAGTCTAAGATGCGTCCATTCATTTATTGGCTTTCCTGCCCTCATTTTCTAAAGGAAGTGAAGTTCGGAACTTAATTGCAGTAATTTCAGGTCGTATTTCAGTAGCTAATGGATCTAGCTCCTTTTTGTGAAGTAAAGCACTACGTAAGTTAACTCAGGATGTGCTATTTTATTATCTGGAATTAGGATATATGTAGATATTGTTGCATGTGGTACTGTTTTGTTATGGTGACCATTGGCATCCTACACGTTACAATTGTGCCATTTTCGCCTTTTCCATTTTCTTGTGTTACAACACATTCCCAATTGAACAATATTAAAAAAAATGGCCCTGAGCACTATGGGATTTAACATCTGAGGTCCTCAGTCCCCTAGAACTTAGAACTACCTAAACCTAACTAACCTAAGCACATCACACACATCCATGCCCGAGGCAGGATTCGTACCTGTGACCGTAGCAGTCACGCGGTTCCGGACTGAAGCACCTAGAACCGCACGGCCATCGCGGCCGGCTGAACAATATTATCAACTTTGGGATACGAAGTGGTTACTTAAAGCTGTAGATAAGTTGTTTAATGTCTGCACTTCCTTACATGTAACCAAAAGTAGGCTTCCAATGTGACTGGAAACTAATTCTTTGTGATAGTTCCAATTTAAGTTGTTGGTAATTGTAATACTTAGCTATTTAATTGATTCGACAACTTTTAAATTTGCCTCATTTGTCGTATAACCGAAATTTAACGAATTTTGCTTAGTACTAACGTTGAAGACCTTAGACTTTTTATTGGTCAGCTTCAAATGGAACTTCTCACACCATTCAGCTTTCTTTTGTCTTAATCATTTCATAATTCGTTTTGACCTTCTAATGACTTTAGCAGAGGTAAACGATGACATCATCCCCAACTGGTGACCCCGTCTGTTCCGTTTCCGGCCCGCTGAGACATTCGGCTGAAGACAACCAAGTTCTACTACATCGCGCTCAACTCTCAGCGACGTGGAGTGAAAGGTGTAAGAAAAACAACAAAGAGCATAATCCATTTGACATCCACTGCTGTATACGAAACGGTTACGTAAGGCAGTGGGGACGATGTTTATTGTGCACACTTCCTTACATGTCATCAAAAGTAAGCTCCCAATGTGACTGGAAAATTATTCTATGTGACAGTTCCAGTTTAAGTTGCTGGTAATTGTAATCCCTAGTTATGTAATTCATCGGAAAACCTTTAAATTTGTGTGAATTGTTGTATAACCGAAATTTAGCGAAATTTCTTTAGTACTAACGCTGAGGACTTCACGCTTTTTATTGTTCAGTTTCAGTTGCCAGTCTTCTTGCCATGAGATATTTTGTCTACATCATTTTGTAATTCGTTTCGACTAACTAATGACTTTATTTGTCGGTAAACGATGCCATCATTCCCATTTGATCACTCCTTCTGCCCCGTTTCCGGGTTACTGAGATATTTGGCTCAAGACAACTATGTTCTGCTACATCGCGGTCAACTCTCAGGAACGGAGAACGAAAGGGATAAAAATAAAAGCAAATAGCATAATCCACTTTACATCCACTGCTGTATAGTGGCCTTGTCTAGACTTAACCGTGTATTATGGTTTTCAGCGAGACTGGGTGTCTGTCCTATGAATAATCAAGCGCACGTTTGCTCTGGTGTTTTGACAGAATTTTTTCAGTTTGGTTTTTGCGTTTGTGTTTATTGAGTCAGCCCAAACTAGTACTGCACGTCACGTATTTCACGGCGTTTGAAGTTTAGATTCATGTTATTAGCAAAATGTTTCTTAAAGTCACTTTTATATGTGCATTTGATAGAAAGCTTCAGCCTGGAGCAGTATTCGATTTAACGCTACGTGTTAACAAGAACAACAAAATGGGAAGTATAATCATTTCTCCAGCAGTCACTCAGTAGTGACGCTGCATGGGAGTAGAACAGGCAGCTTTCCAGAGGTCGGTAAATGACGCTGGAGTAGTCACGCGACGAAGACGAGCAGAAAAAGCTGTTTACACGTATGAAAAGCAGTAGATGAGATGTCGATAATCCGAATATACACTAACTTGTAACCGCTCTATCGAATGCCTGTCTCACCCACCATTTCATTTCCATTACAGTCATAATTACGCCCTGTCCGATCTGGTTGTACTGATTCCTTTCCTATAAATTCCCAACATGAATCTCACAAGATGTATCTCTACGTTGCTTTCGGAGCGACTAACAGCTTTTGATTGGTTTCGGTCGTAAAGCACACGTCTCGTTTCTATTGTTGAAAAGTGACACTAAGCTACAGATTGCTCTAAACTTTAGTTCTCGAACATTAAACATCGACCCCACAGCTACAAGTAACATTTCCGTATCCCGGAACTGATAAGATCGTGAGACGGGGAGGAGGTGGTTTACAAGAAATTAAGAAAGAAGGCAATGGTAAAACCTTATCTTGTTGGATACCGATATTCATTATAGCTATAGTACCAAAAAAGAACCAAATTGAAGAATATTTAAGTAAATCCAAATTCCAGAGAAAAGTAACTAAATTTTTTTTCTTGATTCTACATCGTAGTGGGAACGTAGCCCTTAATTATGAAGACAATAAATGAAATAGCCTTAGACTTCAAGGAAAGTTTTATAACATTTTTATTCCATGACAAATTGCAAGATTCCATGTTTCATGTTCAGATGTACCTTAGTACACATCTAATCGATTTTAAGCACTAAATTCCCAAGTAACAGGAGGCTGTCTACCGAATTCGACGTGTACGCACTCTAAGTTCACAGCATCATCTAGGGGTCCTTTTTTTTTGTTGTGAACGTAGCATGTACACCTGGAGTTCGGTTGACAGCCTGCTGTGATTTGTAAAATTAATACTTAACATCGATCAGGTAGTAATGTACGTCTGAAGATGGGACATGAACTCTAGCAATCTAGAAACTGAATCAAAGAATTAAAAAGTTATAAAACCATCCTTGCAACCAGAGGTTATTTTATTTATTGTTATTAACTAAAAATAGTTTCAGATGTTCTCAACTAGTTTAAAATACCTTGCGCTACCGTACCAGCGCTTTACGTCGCAAAAGATGATAGATTAATCAACTAGTAAATCACGACATGAAATCATTAAAACGTCATGTCTATAGAAACCGATGAGAAAAAAGCACATAAATAAATGTTCCAAAGATAGAATCTAGTGCAGTATTAAGAATAATATCAGCTGCAAAGAAATAACAGATTCTTGATAGTCTTGACAACATCCATACAAAAATCTACATATTTGGTTTCATTGTATGCAGGCTAACCACAGACGTAATAGTTCGTAACTGAAGTCTAATAAATTGATTTCTACCCTACATATACTCAAAATTACGACCATTTGTACGAACGTAATATGATGAGACCACTATTTTGCCCAGTACACTAACACTTGCAAAAACAATAACAATAAGTTTATAGAAATCAGTTATCCACAGAGACATGATTATCATTGATTGCTTCGTGGTACCTCCAAGAATAAACGGGCAAGGAGTAGAATTATACTGACGATTTCTTCGCTTCACCATTCCTTGAAAAATAGTTATCTCGGCACTGAAACCCGATATAGACAACGCTTATGGCTATTCAGTGTTGTTCAAGTGTATAATCACGAAGTAAAGCTAATTTTTAGGTGTGAATGAGAGGAGCTTTGCGAACTGCGTAGTAATTCGGTGTATATAGCTGTTGATATAAACATACTCTTATCTTCTCATAACTATCTGGAGAAATTCGTGAAAAATTTTCTCAAGTGGTATTGTTGACTTTTAGTTGCCTCCATTTCTCGCCATCAACACGGTCATCCTGTAATGTGGTTAATTGTATTTTATTTACTAGTTATACGCACAGTGCACCCTTTGATCTCCACTACGTGAAGTAAACTGCAGAAATACATCTGATATTCCTGTCTACGCTAGTTATGTATAAAACTTGTAAAGAAAAGTCAGAGAGAGGATATGTCAGAATCGATCATTCCGCAGATCTACCACACCCCCTTTTTACATTTCTTTGTTCTTTTGGACAATTGTTTTACAAGTAAACGAGAGGTAAAATGCTTTGTATTGCAGTGGGATTCTGAAATTTTAGAAGAAGGTGCGATTAGAAGATACTAGAAAAAGGACAATTCAATCCGCGTGCACATAAAAGCATGTTATGAACTATCTTATGAAAATATACTGAAATACGTTAATACCATTCAGCATTATTTATTTGTAAAAAAGAAACGTTGTTGACTGCCTTGACCAGTCAGAAAGTGGACCAGTGTGTACTGTTACGGATGAAAATTGGTGAAATATTATAAATAACTGAAAGAAAAGCACAAATAAATATTCTATGAAACGGAAAATCAGGAGAAATAAATACAGACGTAAAATATTGTTGAACAGATGAAGACGCTGGGACTGCAATGGATTCAGTATAATCTAGGATGACAGAGAGAGAGCAGAAAACTTTAATTTCAGTGCAAAGAACGTGTAATGAAATTATAATAAGAGGAATACATAGGATGGGATGAAAGGATAATGCCTGAAACTATGTGTCAAAACTAAATACCACGGAGGAACGACATACAAGGTAGATTCTAGTGGAAGAGAGTTCTTGTTCAGACGACGTTCAATGTAAGTGACGTGAAGCAGAGAACGGGAAAAGAAGCGACGCGAAATGTGCAACACAGACAGCACTACACATCAATCGGCGCTGGTAAGGGAAATGTACTACGAATAAAGGGAATACAATTTACGGCCTCATTAAGCGCATACTAGCTCCATGAAGAGAACTTGTGGGTACACGAAAGTGCAGCCGCCGCACAAAGTGATAAAGCTTGTTATAACTTACACTCTGCTGCCGTTTTCTCGAGCAAAAAGAAGGCAACAGCAGCAGCTGACCTGGTATCCGGGACAGGGCTATACGTCACTTTGCTCTGCCAGCACTGTTCTTTGCTAAAGAGCAACGACTTTCATTTCACACATTTGTTACACCCAGTATTTCATACTGCAGCGTTTAAGACTTTAGACCTGCAGTTCGTCATTAACAACGCTGTATTTATTTGGTAACGGAGTAATATAGCTCCGTAATATTATTAGTCCATATGAGAACATGAATCTGACTGAGGAGAATTTGCAATCTCTGCTGCCAGCAGCATTCCGAGAATGTGTCTTGTAGAATAACCACGAAATAGCAATAAAATGTGTGCAGAAATATTGTACGAGTTAATACGTATCCTTTAGATCAGTCAGCAACACATGTGTAAGACAATTATGTCAGAGAAGCTAGAGCACAAGGTCGTTTTCTTGGGAATTACAGAGAGATTAAAACTTTGTGCTTGACCGAGACACATACGCTGACTCTTTTCCGCCGCAGTGCTTTCGTCGACTGAAATATCCAGACATGTCACATAGACCGTCACAAACCTTTAATCTTTCATTATTTTCCTTCTTCTTTTCAGCGCAAGTTGCCTGAAATGGCCACGTTGAGGGAAAGGATATTGTGGAAAATCTTTAAACAACAAAAGGCATGAGTGCAAAGTAGAAACCCACTGCTGCGCACAGTCAGAATACATAATATTATAAACAATTTGTTTATATGAGTTAAGAGCCTAGATGTTTTTTTACGCAAAACTGCCTTGTTGGTTGCTATTAATACCTGTTTAATTTCATAGGAAATATTATTTCAGTGGGTGACTGTCGATACCAAGTATTTACACTTCTCATATCTGTCCAAAGTATATTTTCCCAAAGTTACTGTGGCTTGCACGTTCTCCTTGCGTGGTTCCATAGCAGCCATATATTTTGGTTTCTGCTTGTTGATATTCAATCCTGTTTTCCTGCTAGTCTGCTGAAGTACGATGAAAGTCTCCTTCATGCCTTACGAGTTCTCGAAACAATCTGCGTCATCTACATGCGTGAGTACCTGCACACATTTCTAGAAGATCTTTTCCCTGCCTAGCTGGTTTGCGCCCCTCATCATCTTTTATAACGTAAAATCAAAAGCGAAACACGCAACCACGTCTCCTTGCCTTACACTATCTTGTATATCTAGTTGATAAGACACCATCCTTCCCGTTCTAGTACAAACCTGTGCCACATTCGCTGTCATATACAAAATTATTTTTCAGGATTTCCAAGTTCAGTCGAATCACGGTACTGTTGCTATCAGTCTATGCTTCCGATTACTGTTCTGAGTCAACGAACAGGCAATGTGTGCCAATCTCGAATTAAACTTTTTCTAAAATTTGCTTTGTGGTGAAGTGTGTTCTGTAGTTGATTTCCCAGGGATATATCCACGTTGGTATGAGGCAGTCTGTCTCTGGCCAATACAATAAACAGTATGTTAAGCGGACATACTGGCTCCTAGTGCCTCGCATTGACTTTTTAATTTCATCCGTGCATGTTTATTCCCGGAATATATTTACGGCAGCGATTATTTTGGTCTAAAAATTTGAGTTTCTTTGTTGTTGTGTGTTTCAGAACTTAATGCTACGTCGACGGCAATCGCACCGACACACACAAACGCACATAGACTCAGAGAGATATGACTGTGACAGAATTTGCACCAAAACGAAGTGAGAGTTTGCCGTTTCTGTCGAGACCGTTCACATCTTCTTTCCTCCATGATTTTCTCGATAAAAGCAGTAAGTGGGAAGTGTCTACTGCACTGCTTCACCTAGTGGAGATTGTTCTGAGTAGGGTCTTCGTCTCTTCATCTCTTTTCAACGTATCACTGATGTTTATATACTTGTATGAGCTGCCTTTTATGTGGCCTTTCGTTTACTTCAATACCAGTAACCGAACGATAGATAATGTTCAAGCTGACACGACCTAACAGAATTCTTTACCATTTGTTTGCAGTTGCACCAGTTCCCACATCTACGTCAAACTGTCTGAATGGAAGTATTATGTCAGTCTGACTGCCCTAGGCTGAGTTTAAATATCTCTTTATTTTGTTTTTATTTCTGCGTAATTTCTTGCGTGATTTCATTTTCAAGTGTTGGGTAGAATTACTCATGAAAATGGAAATACTTGGGTGAAAAAAAAAAAAAAAAAAAAAAAAGTGGTTCAAATGGCTCTGAGCACTATGGGACTCAACATCTGAGGCCATCAGTCCCCTAGAACTTAGAACTACTTAAACCTAACTAACCTACGGACATCATACACATCCATGCCCGAGGCAGGATTCGAACCTGCGACCGTAGCAGTCATGCGGTTCCGAACTGAAGTGGTGAAAGGCAAAGCACTCGTCAAATAAGACAGTGAAATCGTGAAAACAGTATAACGTGTAGGCCGGACTTCACAACATGTCACCAAGTTTATCTAAAAGAACAGCGAGCAGTTAGCTGCGATATGTTACTATACACATTGAAGTAGTTCCTTACGCTCCTAAATTGTACAGATACACTTGGTGTCATGTCTATAATTGTGATTTCCAATGGATAAACTGTGTTTTCGTCGAAAGGACGAACCTCATCGATTGTTTGCGTGCTGCTGCTGGGAGTATCTTTGGAAACTGGCTGAAGGGCAGTGAAGCCACGAATGGGAGACAAGGTGTTGGGCGTCTACACTACACCTAGTCACAGACCGTGGGAGTCAGAGTTCTTCCACTTTGTAAACAAGGTTAGGTGAAGATCTTTGGCATATCTGGCGGTGCAAGGCTGGTGCAAGCACAAGTTTTTCGGAGCACACCATTCAGCGTATACTGTTGAACACGGGCACTGCAGCAGACGACCAATACGTGTTCTTATGTTGATCCATTCTGTCACCAATTACATCTGCAGTGGGCATGGGATAAGCGAGATCTGACCTTATATCCATGAAAATGTATTGCCTGGTTTTATGAAACACATTTCTTGTCACACCAGCTCGACGGTCTTGTACGGATACACCTTCATTCATGCGAGCAGCTGCTAGCAATATGCGCCGTGCCATGCCCGCAGACCGATGGAGGCAGTATCATGCAGTGGGTGTTATTCAGTTCGGCTCTGGTGGCACCTGTATTACTAATCGAAAGTGTCATGGCAGCAGTGCACTAGGTGAACATACACTCCTGGAAATTGAAATAAGAACACCGTGAATTCATTGTCCCAGGAAGGGGAAACTTTATTGACACATTCCTGGGGTCAGATACATCACATGATCACACTGACAGAACCACAGGCACATAGACACAGGCAACAGAGCATTCACAATGTCGGCACTAGTACAGTGTATATCCACCTTTCGCAGCAATGCAGGCTGCTATTCTCCCATGGAGACGATCGTAGAGATGCTGGATGTAGTCCTGTGGAACGGCTTGCCATGCCATTTCCACCTGGCGCCTCAGTTGGACCAGCGTTCGTGCTGGACGTGCAGACCGCGTGAGACGACGCTTCATCCAGTCCCAAACATGCTCAATGGGGGACACATCCGGAGATCTTTCTGGCCAGGGTAGTTGACTTACACCTTCTAGAGCACGTTGGGTGGCACGGGATACATGCGGACGTGCATTGTCCTGTTGGAACAGCAAGTTCCCTTGCCGGTCTAGGAATGGTAGAACGATGGGTTCGATGACGGTTTGGATGTACCGTGCACTATTCAGTGTCCCCTCGACGATCACCAGTGGTGTACGGCCAGTGTAGGAGATCGCTCCCCACACCATGATGCCGGGTGTTGGCCCTGTGTGCCTCGGTCGTATGCAGTCCTGATTGTGGCGCTCACCTGCACGGCGACAAACACGCACACGACCATCATTGGCACAAGGCAGAAGCGACTCTCATCGCTGAAGACGACACGTCTCCATTCGTCCCTCCATTCACGCCTGTCGCGACACCACTGGAGGCGGGCTGCACGATGTTGGGGCGTGTGCGGAAGACGGCCTAACGGTGTGCGGGACCGTAGCCCAGCTTCATGGAGACGGTTGCGAATGGTCCTCGCCGATACCCCAGGAGCAACAGTGCCCCTAATTTGCTGGGAAGTGGCGGTGCGGTCCCCTACGGCACTGCGTAGGATCCTACGGTCTTGGCGTGCATCCGTGCGTCGCTGCGGTCCGGTCCCAGGTCGACGGGCACGTGCACCTTCCGCCGACCACTGGCGACAACATCGATGTACTGTGGAGACCTCACGCCCCACGTGTTGAGCAATTCGGCGGTACGTCCACCCGGCCTCCCGCATGCCCACTATACGCCCTCGCTCAAAGTCCGTCTACTGCACATACGGCTGACGTCCACGCTGTCGCGGCATGCTACCAGTGTTAAAGACTGCGATGGAGCTCCGTATGCCACGGCAAACTGGCTGACACTGACGGCGGCGGTGCACAAATGCTGCGCAGCTAGCGCCATTCGACGGCCAACACCGCGGTTCCTGGAGTGTCCGCAGTGCCGTGCGTGTGATCATTGCTTGTACAGCCCTCTCGCAGTGTCCGGAGCAAGTATGGTGGGTCTGACACACCGGTGTCAATGTGTTCTTTTTTCCATTTCCAGGAGTGTAGTTGCGGAGCACCTCCATACGTTCATGCTTGTTTTCCCCGATAAGGATGGCATCTTCCAGCAGGATAAATACCCTTGTCACTAAGCCAGAATCGTGCTGCAATGGGCTGAGGAGCGAAAACTCACGTTGATGTCTTCGTCACCAAATTCGCCCTATCTGAAGCGTTCGTAACCCATCTGGAACGCCAGATTGCTAAAAGAAATAACTAAGGAAAATATAGGTAGGGTAGGCCGACGTCTGACGTCATCATTAGTGTTCTGTCCAAAGGCAGGTTTTCACGTGGTAACTCTCCCCTGTTCTGCTGTTCTTTCCATGATTGCCTATCTTCTACAGTCCTCTGCAGGTCCGCATAAATTCCGCTTCCCTTATGTCATCTATCATCCAGTGTCTCCTCCTTCCTCTTAAACTCCTCTCACAAAGTACTCCCTGCAAGAGTCTATTAGCAAACATTCCCAGCTCAACGAATGTCCCACGCAGTTCATCTTTCTTTCTCTTATAGCCTGCAGCAGTTTAATGAAGAGGATGAAAATTGAATTTATTATATACTGTTAAAATGATACAGCCAATCAAATAGAAATCAAGAAGGGGTCCAGTATCTTAGATGTAAAAGTTGGGCTCACGCCAATTGTGGCACAAGAAATACGATAATTTTTGTGTACATAACTTGCGACTCGGCGATGAGGATGATGATGAGGGCTTTAACTAACATTCATACTTATATGGAGGCCATATTATGCTAATAGATGGAAGTTCGCTAAAAAATCTGTTTACTGTCACTATAATTCTTGTGTTTTACCACGCTAATTGGTTTAAGTAGACTGTAATTGTGTTCACAGCCAACAAAACATATTCTGAGAACTTGAGTAATGTGTTTTGTCTACTTCTTATTGTGTTCTGCGATATGCGAAAACGTGCCCTTATTAGTGCGTAAAATGTGCCCCATACCGGGACCACGTTTGCGCACTCGAGTTGTGGATGTATAAAATTATTTTGCACTTTTAAATGTAATGTTGAGTTAGAAGTATGTATGCCGAGTTTTACGTTAATAACCATGTCAAAAGACTAAACAGTTTAAACACGGTAAATCTAACCCAAAAAATTTAAAAGTTTCGAAAAGAAATCCGCGTAAATGTGCCCATGTCTCCCCTACTGCTTCTCCACTTGCGTCCTTTCAGGGCTACATTCAGCCTGATTGCATTTTTATAGGTGACAACTTACGACCGCATCGAAGGCCGCGGGTGGAGGAGCTGTTGGAACCAGAAGGTATTCAGCGAATGGACTAGCCTGACCACTTCCCCCACTTAAATTCTGTCGATCACGTGTGGAATACGTTGGGGGGGGGGGGGCCTATTACACCTCTCTTACATGCACCAAAGGCCATTCGCATTTGTCAATCACGCTGGTGGAGCAGTACAGCGTCCTACCACAAGAATTCCGCACTGGAGCACGTTGTTCACCCATGCACAGTCGTCCGTGGTGATTACCTGCACTTTTCAAGAAGCATGTCCAGCCCTTTGTAATGTCCAGGGGACCGACATGAATCGCGCTGACTTCAGTGTAATTATTGCCTTTGAATAAAAGTTTCGTTTCTGTTAGTCCCACTGCCTATTTCTTTCAGTTATTTCCTGTACTATACTGTAGTAGTTCTGTCTACGTATGGTCCAAGTGTCTTCGAGCTGTTACCTGCCACTGAAGCATCATCCGAAAGTTACTTTCGTAATTATGTTTTGCACATAAGTGTAGTTCTTGCAAATATATGGCACTACAGATAAGAGTATTTTTAGTGTCTTTCATATCTGCATTTCATTGTGCATTTCTGTGAGTTTGCCCCCTGACCCCCTCCTCCATTTCTCTCATGTACTCTTGCCATCATTACTATACTACGCCAATCCTATGGAGTAATCTCGTTCACCCTCCTTTCTTCAGATCCTTATATATCGTTGTGTCCGCCGTAGTTTGTTGTCCCTCTTGACCCTCCAAAGCCTTCAAACCCTTGTTTATCGTTCTGTTTGTAGTAATTTCTTGTGCACCTCCAATCCCCCCCCCCCCCAAGCCTTCTCCCAACTCTTTACCCGCATTCTTATTTACGTGATTTCAACACTCAATCAAATATCCACCAATGTTTCTTTTACTGCTTCCCCTCTCCTCCAATGCCTCCTCTATCCACCCCCCGCATATGTACGTACTTCTAACAGCACATTTCCTACTTATCCATCTTACTCACTGTCCTCCACAAGTGGACACCCCTCACCTTTCCAACCCCCTCACCTCCCCACCCCAT
This sequence comes from Schistocerca americana, assembly GCF_021461395.2. Taxonomy (NCBI): domain Eukaryota; kingdom Metazoa; phylum Arthropoda; class Insecta; order Orthoptera; family Acrididae; genus Schistocerca; species Schistocerca americana. The sequence goes on from NC_060120.1 coordinate 611,507,763, forward strand.
CTAACCCTTCCAATCACACTCTTGACTTCTTTTTCTTGATCTTATACGACCTTCACATACCAATATCTTCTATTCCTCTCCCAGACCCTCTTCTCTCGAGCTTCGCTTCGTCCCAACCCATTTTTTCGTTCTTATTGTAATATTTACTATTTTTCATATTGCTACTGGCACTTACCATATCGTTATTTGTGATTCATTAGCCTCTGCATTTTGTTCTTTACATAACGCATGTTCACTTCATATTACTAACAATCTGATGTTTACACCTAAATGCAAAGGTGATGGTTCACAGTGCCACCGACAAAATTACTTATATACAGGCCGACGACACGTAACACTAGTGAGGTTATATCTGTTATAACTATATGTTTTAATGTGTAAGGTCTTCCCCATTTTTGACAGTACTTTTATATTTACGTTTTAAAGGCATGTGCTGGTCTTGCTTTGGGCTGATTTTCCCAGATGTGTTGTGCTGCATTCCTACAAGACGTTAATTCTGTACCACATATACCACGTTAAACCAATGTTGAACTGTGAACGTGTCATCACACACAGTACGCTGCAAGATTCGTTAATAATCTATATCTCGTAATTTTGCACCAGGTAGCATTTAATATTTTTAAATTATCAATTTTTTTTACTTTATGTCTTACTATTCGCATGTTTTTGCTTTTAGCATTGTACTCGACAATGGCGTGAAAGCCGGAATTTCGGATGACCACGGAAAATATAAAGAAATACACAGTAAAATGACGGGGTATTCCTTCAAAAAATACTGCACGATGCGGCTCAACACCATCGAGGACTTTGTATTTTTAGTTGTTTGAGTTTTGTAGGTAATACTGTAGTTTAGTTTTAGTTAGAAAAGTAAAATGTTAGGGCAATTATTTTGTAAATAAGTGGATTTCGAAGAAATCTGACCACCCTCCAGCTCATTGCTACGGACAGATACTAACCATCTGGTTACTCGTCAATGGAATTTGACTTCAGTGAATGTAAAACAACATTGCAATAATGTAGTACCACTAATTACCGTGTCAAAATAAGTATTCTAGAGTGAATCGTTACAAACCCTCACAGCCACTCTGTAGCAGAAATTAATAATGTCATAATAAATGTACACTGAAACACCAAAGAAACTGTTACAGGCATGCGTATTCAGGTACAGAGATATGTAAGCAGGCAGAATACGGCACTGCGGTCGGCAACAACAAGTGTCTGGCGCACTTGTTCGATCGGTTACTGCTGCTACAGTGGCAGGTTATCAAGACGTGAGTGAATCTGAACGTGGTGTTATAGTCGGTGCACGAGCCATTGTACACAGCATCTCCGACGAAGTGAGAATTTTCCCGTACGACCATTTCACGAGTGTACCGTGATTATCAGGAATCCGGTAAAACATCAAATCTCCGCCATCTCTGCGGCCGGAAAAAGATCCTACAAGAACAGGACCAACGATGACCGAAGATAATCGCTCAACGTGACATAGGTGCAACCCTTCCGGAAATTGGTGCAGATTTCGTTGCTGGGCCGTCAACAAGTGCGAACCATTCAACGAATCATCATCGATATGGGCTTTCGGAGCCCAAGGCATACTCCTGTACTCTTTATGACTGCACGACCCAAAGCTTTACGCCTCGCCTGGGTCCGTCAACACTGACATCAGACTGTTGATTACTGGAAACATGTTGCCTGGTTTCAATTTCTATCTAGCGGATGGGCTTGTACGAACATGGACACAAACTCATGAATCCATGGACCCTGCATATTAGCAAGGGACTGTTCAAGCTGGTGGGGGCTCTGTAATGGTGTGGGTCGTGTGCAGGTGAAGTGACATGGGACCTCTGATACGTCTAGATACGGCTCTGAGAGGTGACACGTACGTAAGCACCCTGTATGATCATCTGCATCAATTCTTGTCCATTGTGTATTCCGACGGACTTGGGCAATTGCAGCAGGACAATGCGACACCTCACACGTCCAGAATTGCTACAGAGTGGCTCCAGGAACACTTTTCTGAGTTAAAACACTTCCACTGGCTGCCAAATTCCAGAGACATGAACATTATGGTGCATATCTGGGATGCCTTGCAACATTCTGTTCAGATGAGAACTCCACCCCCTCATACTCTTACGGATTTATGGACAGCCCTGCAGGATTCATGGTGTCAGCTCCCTCCAGGATTACTTCAGACATTACTGGAGTCCATTCCACGTCGTGTTGCGGCACTTCTGCATGCTCGCGGGGGCCCTATACGATATAACGTAATAAAGTTTTTTTGGCCGCGCGGGATTAGCCGAGTGGTCTAGAGCTCTGCAGGCATGGACTGTGCAGCTGGTCCCGGTGGAGGTTCGAGTCCTCCCTTGCACATGTGTGTGTGTGTTTGTCCTTAGGATACTTTAGGTTAAGTAGTGACTGATGACCTTAGCAATTAAGTCCCATAAGACTCCACACACATTTGAACGTTAGTAATAGAGTTTCTTTCGCTCTTCAGTGTTTTATGTGTGAGATTCAGTGTTCACAAGTGGTAGTGTGGTTACCGTGACACAGCTGCAGTACGTGTAGGACCTGTGGACGCCACGAAGGCTCTCCGCGGCACGGCACCCGCGGGGTGCGGCCAGGGCGGGCGGCCGGCTGACGGGCAGAGCCACAAAGGGCCCGGCGGGCCGGCAGATTATCTGGCTCCGCCACAGTGCGGCGATCGACAGCCGTCGCGCCGCCAGATAACGCCGCCAGCGCTAATGGACCGCCACTCGTCCTCGCGGCGAGCGGCACCATTTATCATCATCCTCACTTACTATCGCCGCCGTCATCGAGTCGTCTTGCCCAGCCAGATAACCCGCACACCACTTGTGCTCCGTTGTCCGTTTTGGGACTGATACCTCACCCCATTCGATAACGTAGGGAGGCGTCACACGACCGCCATTTCCACTGCATCATTACCCCATCAGAAGTTATACTTACTCTACAGTCCGGGACAGTAAAATTGCAACACCGAGAAGTACAGAAAGTAATGATATTTTGTCGAAAACTGACATTTTGTGACCGTGGCTGTGTTCAAAATGCAGCTTAATTCTCACAGAGAAGATAACAGCAACCACCCATTTCTATAATGCTATTTATTTACCACTACTTGTTTCGAACCGACAGGTACATCATCAGATGGCCAGTTCAGATCAAGATACACTACTGGCCATTACAATTCCTACACCAAGAAGAAATGCAGATGATAAACGGGTATTCATTGGACAAATATATTATACTAGAACTGACATGTGGTTACATTTTCACGCAATTTGGGTACATAGGTCTTGAGAAATCAGTACCCAGAACAACCACCTCTGGCCGTAATAACGGCCTTGATACGCCTGAGAACTGAGTCAAACAGAGCTCGGATGGCGTGTACAGGTACAGCTGCCCATGCAGCTTCAACACGATACTACAGTTCAGCAAGAGTAGTGACTGGCGTATTGTGACGAGCCATTGCTCGGCCACCATTGACAAGAGGTTTTCAATTACTGAGAGATATGGAGAATGTGCTGGCCAGGGCAGCAGTCGAACATTTTCTGTATCCAGAAAGGCCCGTACAGGACCTGCAACATGCGGTCGGGCATTATCCTGCTGAAATGTAGGGCATCGCAGGGACCGAATGAAGGGTAGAGCCACGGATTGTAACACATCTGAAATGTAACGTCCACTGTTCAGAGTGCCGTCAATGCGAACAAGAGGTGACCGAAACGTGTAACCAATGGCATCCCATACCATCACGGTGTGATACGTCAGTATGACGATGACGAATACACGCTTCCAATGTGCGTTCACCGCGATGTCGCCAAACACGGGTTGACCATCATGATGCTGTAAACAGAACCTGGATTCATCCGAAAAAATGACGTTTTGCCATTCGTGCACCCAGGTTCGTCGTTGAGTACACCACCGCAGGCGCTCCTGTCTGTGACGCAGCGTCAAGGATAACCGCAGCCATGGTCTCCGAGCTGATAGTCCACGCTGCTGCAAACGTCGTCGAACTGTTCGTGCAGATGGTTGTTGTTTTGCAAACCTCCCCATCTGTTGACTCAGGGATCGAGACGTGGATGCACGACCCGTTACAGCCATGCGGATAAGATGCCTGTCATCGACTGCTAGTGATACGAGGCCGTCTGGATCCAGCAGGGCGTTCCGTATTACCCTCCTGAACCCACCGATTCCATGTTCTGCTAACAGTCATTGGATCTCGACCAACGCGAGCAGCAATGTCGCGATACTATAAACCACAACCGCGATAGACTGCAATCCGACCTTTATCAAAGTCAGAAATGTGATGGTACGCATTTCTCCCCCTTACACGGGGCATCACAACAACGTTTCACCAGGCGACGCCGGTCAACTGCCGTTTGTGTATGAGAAAACGGTTGGAAGCTTTCCTCATGTCAGCATGTTGTACGTGTCGCCACCGGCGCCAACCTTGTGTGATTGCTCTGAAAAGGTAATTATTTCCATATCACAGCATCTTCTTCCTGTCGGTTAAATTTCGCGTCTGTAGCACGTCATCATCGTGGTGTAGCAACTTTAATGTCCAGTAGTGTAGATTTTTGTTGTACTTTACCTTAGTTTTCACTTCTCATTCTCCAATACGGTGAAAATTCTGTGCGGTGGTAGTGTCGACGAAAATTCCGCACCATTACGTTGCAATGCTGACTGCTTGTGTTCTTGCATTAAGGAAGATTATAAGAAGCGTTTTTTGATATAAGTGCGTGCAAAAATTTAACGGGACATAGAGCATGCTATACTGAACAATTCGACGTAGGGGACCTGGAGTAGGAGAAGCCAGGTTAAGGAGATAATAAGAATAAACTCATATTACTGTGAACTTTTTTATTGACGTTAGTTAACTACAAATACCATCACTTACACAACGAACGTACCATTTACACTGTATCTTGTGCTGAAACTGACGGCCATCATTCTCAACGCAAGGATGGCATCGGCGAACAAATTTGTGACGCACCGTGACAATATCCCTGGTATGTCTCGAGTCAGGTCACAGGCAGCTACACTTCTAGCATCAAATTCCATCTCCATATGCACTGATGTCTCCTACACAAGTTTCTTTAGCTATCCCCATAGGAAATAACCAACGGGATACAGGACAGGTGATCTCGCAGACCATGTAATAGGACCTCCTCTTCCAATCCAGCGACCAGGAAATGTTGCACCCGTACTGCTCCATCGTATTATAATGTACATCTCTGAATAGCACTGTGTAATGTCGTTGATTCATAGCACATTCTGACGTGGGACAATGTAAATACGATACTACATAGTGAAGTAAACAAAACCTGCATCATGAAATCCTGGTGTTCAGGGTCGTCCTCCTCGTTTCTAAGCAGGAATTAAAGAATGTACTTCTAAATAAACAGCGCAGTATGTAACTTCCTGGCAGATTAAAGCTGTGTGCCGGACCGAGACTCGAACTCGGGACCTTTGCCTTTCGCGGGCAAGTGCTCTTGCCCACGAAAGGCTGAGACGAGATACTGGCAGAAGTAGAGCTGTGAGGACGGGGCGTGAGTCGTGCTTGGGTAGCTCAGTTGGTAGAGCACTTGCCCACGACAGGCAAAGGTCCCGAGTTCGAGTCTCGGTCCGGCACACAGTTTTAATCTGCCAGGAAGTTTCATATCAGTGCACACTCCGCTGCAGAGTGAAAATCTCATTCTGGAGCGCAGCATGTGTAAACTTGTACGCATGTTAGTTGTAAATAAGCTGGAACACAGTAATGCTAGAGCCGCGCGGGATTAGCCGAGCAGTCTGAGGCGCTGCAGTCATAGAGTGTGCCGCTAGTCCCGGCAGAGGTTCGTGTCCTCCTTCGGGCATGGGTGTGTGTGTTTGTCCTAAGGATCATTTAGGTTAAGTAGTGTGTAAGCTTAGGGACTGATGACCTAGGCAGTTAAGTCTCATAAGATTTCACACATAAAAAAAGTAATGCTAGACAAAGCGGTATGATAGTTTACTCCCATATCTTCTTAAGCTGGTTTCTCCGGCCGCAGTTTTCCTGCCTTAAATTGTCCAGTGGATCATTGCCTTTGTACTGTTAAATTTTTACAAGCGCTTACGGAAACACCATGTATAAGTGCTATCGGCAGCCCATGATCAGTTGTTTTCCGTGACCTAAGGGTTCTGGAGAATGTATTGGTCCGGGCAACAGTCGAATATCCTTTGTATCCTATCCCATCAAGCTACGTGCTTCGGCTGTATCAGGGTGACGATTGCGTCCTAGGAACGTCCGTTGTAGTTAAATTTATCCGTATTATACGGATGTTATTTGACGGCTGCGACTGTATTATAAGATTCTCGTGAGATACTATATACTGCAACACTCACTTGTTACTAATATTTTACTAGCGCGACGTTTTTCGACAGGTGTCTGCCATCATTAGATGCATCTGCAGTTACTTTCACATTGTAATCAAGAAGAAGGGGGTAACCCCCCTTCTTCTTTGCTGTGTCGGTCACTGACCTTATCTGCGAGGAAGATAAATATGTTACAGTGTGTACAATATGTGACACGAATTATTAGCCATTTTGTTAGCGCGACGAAATTACCACAAAATGACTAATGATGTTCATCATTTACACTATATTTGCCTTAATGAAAAGGCGTTTTTTTGACACATAACCTTACTGGCACAGGTAGGCAAAGAAAACTACTCTCACTTCACCTTAATAGCAATGTAAATGTACCTGATGATGGCATCAAGCTGCAGAAACGCGTCGTGCTGATAAAATATTAGCAACAATTCACTGTCGCAGTTGAAAGGGTGAATCACCTTAAACTTGCACCACAAATATTGCCGAAATGGAAACTAGGATTGATGTGCGGTTTTCACGGAATGGGTTTGTAGACAGAGCGAATCAACAGACTGTGATAATACCTATTAAATGTATTTTTTGTGCAAACATACAGTTTTTAAGTGGAACTATACCTATTGACATTAAGAAACTAAAAGTAGGATAAATCAGAATATCAGTGGTGTCTGTTGCAGGATTCTAGAGCGAGTCGTTTACGAGATATCGTCAACGTTTTCGGCAATTTTTTATCAACCTCTTCAATCACTTACGTGAATGTGGTAGCGTAACACCTAGGCACGGTAACAAAAGGAGGAAACAAGTGACGACGGAAGAGGGAAAATTAATGTTCTTGCGGATGTTGCAGTTGATTTGCACTTTAGCTTCCGCGCAATCGTACGACGAAGTGGCATGAGCCAAGCAAGTGTCCTACACATTCTCCATCGACAAAGGTTCCACCCTTACCACATCTCTGTGTCCATCAATAACTGCATGGGAGCGATTACGAGAATCGTGTATTGCGGTAGCCGGTGTTCATTTTGAACACAACCTGTGATGGTCAGTTGTCTCGTTACTGGTCAGAATCCATATAACTAGTGTCTTCATTTGAGTAGTTCTTTTGTGTGCTGCCACAAGTATTTTACAAGTGTCGGTGTGGGAACTTTTCAAAATGCGGTATCTCGTTAACCTCTCGCTCTAGAATGCTGCAACAGATATTACAGACATTCTAATTTACCCTGCTTTTAGTCTGTTAAAGTCAATAACCGTTGTTCCATTTAAACAAGGGTATGTATGCACAAAAAATACACTCTGTAAGTATTATTATAATCTGTTGACTGGCGTACAATACGATCCCTAGTCTACCAATCCATTCTGTGAAAACCACACGTAAGTAGTACTTTTCACTCCAGCAATATTTTCGGTGCAAGTTTTAGGAGATTCACCCTGTATGTTATTTTATAAAAAAACGTTCTTTACCCTCTGAGCCTCCACACAATAGTAAGCCCATTGTGGTGCTGTATGCAGAACCATTATTCGTTTGAAAATATGAAGTGTTGTCGTTGGGCACAAAAATGACGTCACCATGCTCTCTGCTGTCGCGTCAATGGTCGTCCTGCCGGTAGTCCGTGGTGCTCTAGACGATGTAGCACTGTCAATGTGCAGACACATTAGCAGATTTATTGACTCAGAGTACGTGGCATGGTGGTATGATTCTGTGGTACTGAGTGAAAGACATGCTTACACTTATCTTTACTAGTCGTTTCCTTTCCTGTTACACTCATGCGCTGCAGTCTGGAACCGCAAGACCGCTACGGTCGCAGGTTCGAATCCTGCCTCGGGCATGGATGTTTGTGATGTCCTTAGGTTAGTTAGGTTTAACTAGTTCTAAGTTCTAGGGGACTAATGACCTCAGCAGTTGAGTCCCATAGTGCTCAGAGCCAGCCAGCCATACACTCACAAACAGCGCGACGGAAAAAATGACTATCTATACAGGGATCTTGTATTCAAGGTCCTTACGCGAAATTTATGTTGGCGGTAGGAGAATTGTTCGCCAGTCAGCTTGAACCGCCAGATCCCAAATTTTTTCAATAGAGTTCCTGGAAAAGAACGTCGCCTTCCCTCCAGGAATTCCCAATGAAGTTATCGCAGCGTCTCCGTAATGCTTGCACATTGTAACAAGTCTAGCAGCCCGTCTCTGATATGCTTCGATGTCTTTCTTTAACCGACCTGGTGCGTATCCCAAGAAATTCAGCAATACTCAAGAACAGGTCGCACTAGCTACTTATATGCGGTATATTTTACGGATGAAAAGCACTTTCCTAAAATTCTCCCAGAAAACCGAAACTGACCATTCACCTTCCCTACCACAGTCGCCACATGCCCGTTCCAATTCATATCGCTCTGCAACATTACACTCAAATATTTTAACGACGTAACTGTGTCAAGCAAAACACTTCTAATGCTGTATCCGACCATTACCGGTTGTTTTTCCTCATGCTCTTCTACATTTGGAGATACTGTAGCTGCCATTCATCACACCAACTAGAAACTTTGTCTAAGTCGTCTTGTGTCCTCCTACAGTCACTCAACTTCGGCATCTTACCGTACTTTTCTCTGCCTCGTGATGACTGGGTGTTGTGTGATGTGCTTAGGTTGGTTAGGTTTAAGTAGTTCTAAGTTCTAGGGGACTGATGACCATAGCTGTTAAATCCCATAGTGCTCAGAGCCATTTTCTTACCGTACACCACTGAATTATTAGCAAACAACCGCTGATTGCTATCCACCCCGTCCGCCAAATCATTTATGTTTACAGATAATAATTAGGATCCTGTCACACTTCTCTGCGGCACTCCAAACGATATCCTTGTCCCTCATCAACACTCACCGTCTAGGACAACATGCTGGATTCCATTCTTCTCAAGAAGTCTCCGTGCCAATCACATATCCGGGAGCGTGTTCCACTTGCTCGTACCTTCCTTAAAAGTCTGCAGTGGGCCATCCTGTAAGATGATTTTCGGAAATCTAGGAATATGGAATCTGAGTGTTGCCCTGCATCCTTAGTTCGCAGAATATCATGTGGGAAAAGGGCAAGCTGAGTTTCGCACGAGCGATACTTTCTAAATGATTCGTGGACTTAGGCTTTTCGGTCTCAAGGAAATTTATTATAATCGAACTCTGAATACGTTTAAGACTTCTGCAGCAAATCGATATTAAGGATTCTGATCTATAAGTTTGCGGGACCGTTCTGTTGCCCTTCTCATGTACAGGTTTACATACGCTTTTTTCCCAGTCGCTTGGAACTTCGTGCGGGACGAGAGATTCAGGATAAATGCAAGCTATGTAAGGGACCAAGAGTACTCTTTGTAAAACCCAACTGGGGTTCCAACTGGACCTGGCGATTAATTTGCTTTTAATACTTTCAGATGTTTCCCTGTGCTAGGGATGCTTATTACTACGATCCAGACCAACACGTTAATTTGGAACGATAAACTATTACTCGTATTGTCACGATTCTATCGCTGTTGAATTGCGACGCGCGTTAGTACACGTTTCTCTTGCTTGCACGAAGCATAACAAGACTCCTCACTAATAACCAACGACAATGATTTCTGAACAATAAATACATTGCTTAGTATTTTTTTATACGCATAATGTAGATTGCACTTACCCTACTTCGTGCGGTTGCGCTGAACAATTAATCATCTGCAAACATGTAGTACAGTTCACACCAATTTCGTGTTTGTTGTTTCGATGGAGTTGGAATTTTAATGCCCAGCGGTGCATATTTATTACTGTGTACTACTTGAGCGTGACAGATATCGGCATGTCAATCCATAGACCAATGTGTGTGTGTATTTGAGTATCTGTATGTGTGAAAGTGTGTATTTGTGTGATATTTGGTATTTCGTTTCCTGATTCTGTTACTGCAGGTCCAGTCACTACTTAGAATGACTGCAGGTGGATGTGGGAGGAAGGACATCGTAAAAATAATTTTAAACATATCTACTAAGTGCAGGTTAACGGGTTAATTTACAGCCTTGGTTAAGGTAACTGTTATTAAAAAGGAAATTCAAATCAGCATCCCAGGTAACTGGAGCCAATGGTATTTCCCCCAGCTCCGCATTTGTACATACGTCTCCAACTTTATACTCAAGCGACCTGTGATCGAAAATCACCAAAATAAGCATCCGAGAGTGCACGGCCTCAGCTCCAACTTCTCATAGCTGCCGACTGCTTTTACAACAGATTGAGATCAGTCTTTTATATTCGTTGGGTGAAACAAGGCCCCGGGAGTAGACAACATTCCATTAGAACTACTGACGGCCTTGGGAGAGCCAGTCCTGACAAAACTCTACCATCTGGTGAGCAAGATGTATGAGATAGGCGAAATACCTTCAGACTTCAAGAAGAATATAATAATTCCAATCCCCAAAGAAAGCAGGTGTTGACAGATGTGAAAATTACCGAACAATTAGTTTAATAAGCCACAGCTGCAAAATACTAACGCGAATTCTTTACAGACGAATGGAAAAACTAGTAGAAACCGACCTTGGGGAAGATCAGTTTGGATTCCGTAGAAATATTGGAACACGTAAGGCAATACTGACAATACGACTTATCTTAGAAGAAAGATTAAGTAAAGGCAAACCTACTTTTCTTGCATTTGTAGACTTAGAGAAAGCTTTTGACAATGTTGACTGGAATACTCTCTTTCAAATTCTGAAGGTGGCAGGGGTAAAATACAGAAAGCGAAAGGCTATTTACAGTTTGTACAGAAACCAGATGGCAGTTATAAGAGTCGAGCGACATGAAAGGGAAGCAGTGGTTGGGAAGGGAGTGAGACAGGGTTGTAGCCTCTCCCCGATGTTATTCAATCTGTATATTGAGCAAGTAGTAAAGAAAACAAAAGAAAAATTTGGAGTAGGTATTAAAATCCAGGAAGAAGAAATAAAAACTTTGAGGTTCGCCGATGACATTGTAATTCTGTCAGAAACAGCAAAGGACTTGGAAGAGCAGTTGAATGGAATGGACAGTGTCTTGAAAGGAGGATATAAAATGAACATCAACAAAAGCAAAACAAGGATAACGGAATGTAGTCGAATTAAGTCCGGTGTAAGTCACACAAATCTGAACGCTGTAAATTCAATTATATAGTTAGGGATTACAGTTACAAATAACCTAAATTGGAACGATCACATAGATAATATTGTGAGTAGACCAAACCAAAGACTGCGATTCGTTGGCAGAGCACTTAGAAAGTGCCACAGGTGGGATCCGCATCAGGTGGGACTGACGGATGACATCGAAAAAGTACAAAGAAGGGCAGCTCATTTTGTATTATCGCGAAATAGGGGAGATAGTGTCACAGACATGATACGTGAACTGGAGTGGCAATCATTAAAACAAAGGCGTTTTTCGTTGCGACGGGATCTTCTCATGAAAATTCAATCACCAGTTTTCTCCTCCGATTGCGAAAACATTCTGTTGGCACCCACCTACATAGGGAGAAATGATCATCACTATAAAATAAAAGAATTCAGGGCTCGCACAGAAATATTTAAGTGCTCGTTTTTCCCGCGTGCCGTTCGAGAGTGGAAGTGTAGAGAGACAGCTTGAAGGTGGTTCATTGAACCCTCTGCCAGGCACTTTATTGTGAATAGCAAGAGTAATCACGTAGATGTAGATAGAACACCCAAGATCCAAAGCGTTTCCTGTCTTATACGTGGCTGGTCCTGAGAAGATACCATTAACTAAGAGGCATGACAATAACACGATGAGGCTGTAATAAGGATGTCGAATATCGTTAAAAAACGTCAGTTCAGGTCGGTTGTTCAGTTAGATTGCAGTGGAAAACATTTCGTTGCACGCACTGTCGCTCGTGTTGTGGGGCGGCGGGTGTAATTATGTCAATTTTATGTTGTTTATATAAATGTTAGGTTTGTAGAATGTAAAACCAGTTCCTATTATTTAGAATGTTATTTATGCTGTCTTTCGCCGTTCTCAACACTGGCTCTCCAACTACAATACTGGCAACCAGAAAGTGATTAGCAAAACGTGAAGCCTGTAATTAGAATTCCTAGTGCCCATTTCATCTGAGAATACACTTATAGTTACAGCTTATAGCTCCTATGAATTAGGAGATTGTCTGGGATTTATAATCAAAAACGGTCGTGAAAAAACGTTCTGTATTCTGAAAGTCACAGATGAAAACAAAAGAATCCACACAATCTAACTAACAGAGCAGTTCAGAGTCTAATGCAACTACAGATGTCCAAATTAAATGTTTAAATGAATGCTCGCCATAATTTGATGATTAGGTTCATCAAACGCCACGCTAAATAATGGTAGAATGTTTATCCCGCGGCGGCACGTGAAAATACGACAATACGCAAACTGAAGATCGATAATTAAAGTCATCGCCAGCCGCGGTGTCCTAGTGGCTAAAGGCACTTCAGTCTTGAACCGCGCGGCTACTACGGTCGCAGGTTCGAATCCTGCCTCGGGCATGGATGTGTGTGATGTCCTTAGGTTAGTTAGGTTTAAGTAGTTCTAAGTTCTAGGGGACTGATGACCTCAGATGTTAAGTCCCATAGTGCTCAGAGCCATTTGAACCATTTTTTTTTTTTAATTAAAGTCATCCCAGAATTAACACTTCACTCGAAAATGATCTCATGGTTACGCGTATCCCGAGTAACTTAATACGGCATCCGAGGCTGTTTGTAGCAATGATACCGACGCGACTACCGACACAGATGGCGTGCTATTCAGCGTCTGGAGAGAACTGGGGCCCTGCTTCCTCGCGCAGCGTTCTTATATATAAAGCCGCGGTGCGGACGGCTAAGGGAACGCCTGATCAAATCGGCTCTCCCTACTAACCGCTGGGCTTGTAATGCACCACATTAAGTTACCGAATAAATCATAGCTTCTTTTGCTGATGGCCGATGAAGCTCTTAATTTAAATGTGCATTCAACACACAGGTAAGTAATCATAATAAAAGTTTGACGTGGCTAAGTTAAATCTTTTGGGCGAGAGAATTAATTTAATTACACTACACGCAGTAGACGAGTTCTGAACTTGCCCTTTGGAGATACGCTATCGCTATAGTTTTATAGTTATTCAATTGAAACTTCTCACATCTTTATGGTTACAGCGGATCTCCATTCTACTTAAATATAAACATCCTAGCCTTATTTATTAGCCTACTTAATCTATCTTGCTTCCTTAATTTTTAAGACAAAAACCAGAAAATCAGGAATTTCAACTAAAATCTTAATTTGTGAGATCCAGAAGACTGTTTCTATTAAATTATTATTGAAAAGGAATCTAAGTATAAATTTTTAAATCTGTAGCTCTTTTCTGTTGCGCGAATGATTTTTACAGAAAAACGTCCAAATTTCGAAAATGGTTAAAGTTATTGAACTGACATTCAACACATGTTGATTTAGTATTACTCCTGACATGCTAGAAACATTTTAGGTTATTTATTTGATTTTTAAAGTATTGTGCAACCTGTATGACGTCAGAGCTAGTTACCGCGGACCGGCTGGCACACAATGGAAATACTGCTGTGAATTTACTACGGCGTGAGTAGGCTGCTTCCCCACAGTGGGAGTGACTTAATGCAATGAAACCTGATGAAAGTGAAGGAATATCTTCAAATGTATGACTGATTCTTGTGTTTATTCGTAGGTTTGGCAGAGAAAAAACAGACTATGAAGGGCAGGCAAATGATAACCTAACAACACACACAATGGGACCCTGAAATGGTTCCATTCAAAAATAAGCACCACGTTAAGACATACAGCCAACTGAGGTTCAAATAGCTCTGAGCACTATGGGACTTAACTTCTGAGGTCATCAGTCCCCTAGAACTTAGAACTGCTGAAACCTAACTAACCTAAGGACATCACACACATCCATGCCCGAGGCAGGATTCGAATCTGCGACCGTAGCGGTCGCGCAGTACCAGACTGAAGCGCCTAGAACCGCTCGGCCACCCCGGCCGGCTCCAACTGGGGGACGAGACGTTCAGTTCCTGTTACGTAGAATGTGGTGGGCCGTTGACGGATCCACAATCGCACCCGCTCTTACACTTCCCCGTTCGGTTGCAATCTACGTCCACGCATGTCTTTCTTCAGGTCTCTAAAGACTTGAAAATCACACGGTGAAAGATCCGGGTTGTACGGAGGATGCTGCAATGTTCCCAACGAAATCGCTGAAGCGTTTTCTTCGTCAGATTGGCAGTATGTGGGCTGGCGTTATTGGGCTATAGTATGATTCCGTCAGTTCGAATTCCGACAGCGCGAGGGCAAATGGCTAATCCAGCAGTGGAAACATCCTACATCCCCCACCGCAAATAAATCCAAAGCGGTTCACACGAGTTCCCGTAAGGTCACGATGAGCTTTTTCTCTGACTGTAGGGGCCCTCTGCTCGTCCGGTTCCTCGAGTGTGGAACCACAATCATTGCACAGTGTTAAAAGAAAATTTGCAGAAACTGCGACGCGCTATAAAGTAAAAACACTCACGAATGTCGTTGGACAGAATCATCGTGTTGCATGCCCGCTCGCCGGCAGCTGTGGCAGAGCGGTTCTAGGGGCTTCAGTCCGGAACCACGCTGCTGCTACGGTCGCAGGTTCGAATCCTGCCTCGGGCATTGATGGTTGTGATGTTCTTAGGTCAGTTAGGGTTAAGTAGTTCTAAGTCTTGGAGGCTGATGAACTCAGATGTTAAGTCCCACAGTGCTTACGGCCATTTGAACCATGCCTGCTCCCACACCGTCAATATGAAGGTTTGGTTGGGAAACACTGCAACATACTCCGTTCAACCTGGGTCATTCCCCGTGAGATCTTCAAGTCTTTAGAGATCTGAAGAAAGGCATGATTGGTCGTCGGTTTCAGTCGGACGGGGAGGTTTTTGTTCCGTCAGCGGCCTACCGCAGTCTACGTAACAGTAATTGATCACCTCGTTTCCCAGTAGGACAAATGCCTTCACGTGTGTAGTGACTACTTTTGAATGCAATGATTTCGTCGTCCCGTTGTGGCGGGCGTTCTGTTTTCATTTGATTGGCCCTTATAATTTTCGCATCACACAGAAAAAAACAACACCTATATTTTTGGGTAGCTTGCTAGAATTACGACAGTCAGGAGTGCTAAACGAGAGTTCATATGATGAGGTACACAATGTATTTCATTAGATTTTCGGTTCTGATGTTATCGGTATGCAGTCGAATTAAGTCAGGTGATACTGAGGGAATTAGATTAGGAAATGAGACACTTAAAGTAGTAAAGGAGTTTTGCTATTTGGGGACCAAATAACTGATGATGGTCGAAGTAGAGAGGATGTAAAATGTAGACTAGCAATGGCAAGGAAAGCGTTTCTGAAGAAGAGAAATTTGTTAACATCGAATATAGATTTAAGTGTCAGGAAGTCGTTTCTGAAAGTATTTGCATGGAGTGTAGCTATGTATGGAAGTGAAACATGGACGATAAATAGTTTGGACAAGAAGAGAATAGAAGCTTTTGAAATGTGGTGCTACAGAAGAATGCTGAAGATTAGATGGGTAGATCACATAACTAATGAGGAGGTATTGAATAGAATTGGGGAGAAGACGAGCTTGTGGCACAACTTGACTAGAAGAAGGGATCGGTTGGTAGGACATGTTCTGAGGCACCAAGGGATCACATATTTAGCATTGGAGGGCAGCGTGGAGGGTAAAAATCGTAGAGGGAGACCAAGAGATGAATATACTAAGCAGATTCAGAAGGATGTAGGTTGCAGTAAGTACTGAGAGATGAAGAAGCTTGCACAGGATAGAGTAGCATGGAGAGCTGCATCAAACCAGTCTCAAGACTGAAGACAACAACAGCAACAATGTTATCGGTATCATTTGTGACCTGTGAGAGCCAATACTGTTGACATTTGACGAAGGAAAAGGCAAAGTGGTTGAAAGAAAAATGTTTCACGGCGCTCAGAATTTTAAACGTGTCTAGTCTAACGTAGAGAGAGCAAGCAATAGATAAGCATTCTGTTAGAAAGGTGCTCCGTTATTAACCTCCCGGACGTAAGGTATTCGCCCACCCGTGCGCATGCCGTTTTTCGTAGTCATTGTAGCAGCACACCGTCCACACATTATTATAGCTTATGAGTCAAAGAGCACTACCACACATGGCGTCGCGGCTGCAGCTTTATATGTAGAAGGTGCGGAGATTTAGAGGCCTGCTGGTCTTGTTCTGTAATTGCGGTGCTGAGCTGTAGCAATTCGCGATGTCAGCTCAATGACGTATGACCTTCGTTGTAGATTCGAAAGATTTCGCATGAGATCCGGTTTGAAGTAGATGGCTCAAGCATGCCTTCGTTATTGAAAGTGTGCTCCCACGAATGAGAAAGAAAGAAGTCTAACTATTTTTCACGTTAGATTCCCGTTTCACTCAAACTGACAGTAGGTAAAATAAGTAATCTCTGCCTTACCAAACAAGAGGATCCGTCCGAGGCGATCGATTGGTACGAAGCAGAGGCCGGGATATGTATTTAACATGGTCACCATACCATTTCGATTTAGGTTTTAGTTACTTCACTGCATAACCTCACACAAATTCCGGATTCCTTTCTAAAGTCGTCCAAATTTTCTGCCTTGGCCTAATGCCTTAGAGAGAGATTAAATGTTACATTTATTTTCAGTTCTTGCGAAGAAGATGGGTGACATGGTTGTCAACACTAGAAACCACTTTGTCAGTAGTAGTACCGAAAGTACGATGCGACCACCTATTATTTAGGTGATAAGGGGAACGAGTTTCGGTATCAGCCAATAGTTCAATTAATGATTCAGTACTCCACTTTGTGGACATGAATGTCAATGTGTACATGGACCACTGTTTACTTGATAGAGGCTTACGGGCTGGTACAAGCCTTTCTAGTTGACGGTACTTGAGTGCCTTTCGTAAATCCATTTATTTTGTGGATGTATCCGTGATGCAAGAGTGAACAGCGTTATGTGGTGTGTGCGTTTTTTGTTGTTATTGTTGTTGTCGTTATTGCAATAGCAGTTGTAGTAGTAGTAGTAGAAGTAGAAGTAGTAGTTATTGTTGTTATTGCCGTCGTCGCCTTCTTCGACGTCGTCGTAGTTGCTATTGTCATCCGTCGTTGATGGGTGGCTATGACAGAAGATAGGGTCTGAAACATGTGCCGACACATTGCCTATTGCTAGTGAATAGCTGCAAAAGAGTCCCAAAGCTTAATGTCTCTACGCGACGGCAGGACACCATGAACAGTGTGAAATGTTCCCACTGCCTAAGTCAATGCGAGGTATAACTTAGCGTATTGTGGAAGGCGGGGACTTGGAGTTTTCCACACCAAGTCTCCTATTCGTGCGGTTCAAATACTGGTTTAGATTGAACTAATGAGATGTGTACGTAATCCACTGACAGATTTCTTATTATTCCCTACAGGGATACTACTCGTTCCACGTAGAAACGATCCTTGGTACCCGATCTTAGCATGAAAGACATTCACTAGAAGAATGACTATTGCTATGGTTTCGCTCTTCAATCGTCCTCACGAACACAAAATGAAGTATTTAGCTTACCACGATCGAAACTACTCTCTTGAAACGTAAGTAAACGCATGCACCATTTCTTGTTATCTTGGAGGTACGACTGTCAAAAGAACCAACAAACCACATTCATTCTATCACGTTTTGTGCTTATATCCTTTAGTATAACGCTAGTACTAAGCACTTCTGATCGCAGTCAGCGAACTTTCACAAATACTTCATCAATCACTGTATTGAGGTTTCAGCAGTTCAACACTTTATATTCGATCTACTATGTAATCCGTTAAAGTTGATGTGTTTCCAAACACTTCGGCACTCATGTATTTCTCCTTTAGTTCCATTAGATGGAACTCCATAGTTGCTCCATAATACTCGTAGAGGAACGATGCAAAATGTTCTGCACTCTTCGATTTTCTTCGTACTTACAAGATTGATTCCCTAAAAAAAGTAGGACACAAGTAAAGAAATCAAGAAACGGAAAAAAATTACCTTTGAAAATTGGGTTTTCAAGCGTTGTTAGCAACAAAACATTTGGAGCATGTTCAAAGAATTGCAGATATTTGAATGCGTAGTATTTATTCAGTTCCCACTACCAGGATTTTTTGTTACTTATAAATTATATATGTATTTCCAAATGGAAATTTTTGTTAACAAATACAGAAACATAATTTTGTGATAAAAATACAAATCTAATTTTAGCTACTAATAATATAAACATGACAGTATTCAAAATAATTTAAAATTTTCTAAAGAAATACGGAAGATCAAATAGAAAGAAAAGAAGTTTTTGTTTCCAGAGATTCAATAATTTTATTGTTATAATATGTAATTTTTCTCATTTACCAATAATGTTTTCTGCCTGCCTGTATCAAATTTTAATGTATTTTTATGCAATTAGTCATTAAAAATATATTTATATTTAAAATTACGATTCAATATTTGTGAATTAATATTCCCGTTTGATAATAAATACAGAATTTGTGAGTAAGAAAGTAATGAATCAAGGGACTCATGAATACAAGAATTATACGCTGCAGATTCAGCTATATATATTTTTTTATTGTTTCATTTGATGTTCTTCAACAGCTTAATAGTGCTTCGAAATTTTCAAATCTTCAATTGCAATTTTTCGAGTTATTTTTTGAAGCACGTCATACTGCTTGAAAACTGATATATTCTTGTTTGGAAAGCACGAAGAAAGTCGAAAAGAACCAGTCTGTGAGGTCTCCTTGTCAGTGTAATCGATGTATTTTCGCGGCAGTTGTGGTATGACGTACTGTATCCTTACTGCCTGTAAGAGCCACTCTCTTCACATTCTTTCTACTTTTTTTTTCTTTCTATGCGACTTAACTTCTGAGGTCATCAGTCGCCTAGAACTTAGAACTAATTAAACCTAAGTAGCCTAGGGAAATCACACACATCCATGCCCGAGGCAGGATTCGAACCTGCGACCGTAGTGGTCGCTCGGCTCCAGACTGTAGCGCCTAGAATCGCACGGCCACTCCGGCTGGCATTTCCTTCTACTGGTGGATAAAATTCATGCAGTAACTAAAAAGCGCTATGAACACACTGCATGAACAGAAACACTCTGCTAATTCCGTAACATGAAATTGTTCGGAACGAAATAATCGTCCTCCGTTATTCTCTCTGCCACATCCTCACTTTGACACAATCTACCCCATTCTCCAGTCTCTTTCCTTCAGTGCAACACATTCATATAGGATTTTATCCACAAAGAACAATCTATATCAGGTGTGTTTTATTACAGTGATCGATTTCCGGAGGATAAGGCGACCTGCTGTTCTCGGACATATAAAGGATGGTAACTATCATCGTAATCAGCTTATGCCGAAGGATATGTTCCTAGTATTTGGTTTTACAACTGACCTCTTTCGATGCATAGCTGCACATTATTTTATGTGTGGTAGAAACACATCTTTGGAAATAAGTTTGTTACGAATTACGAAGAGAGAAATGGGATACAATAGTGATCCTGTAAGCAACCCGTAAGTGTGTTCAGTGTTTCTTTGGAGGATACAATTTTTTAGCATTGTAGAAACTAATGTAGTAGCAATGTATCTTGAAGAAACTTCAGCGAAAGATTAGTTTTTAATTGAATATTCTTTGTGTCAAATTGCTACAGAGACAACAAGGCAATAAAAGTGTTAAGCAACTACGAGTAAGGCTACAACAAATTTCGACCAGAATTTGACCACGTCAATTGCGAACAATCTTTCGAACGTTCTGTTGTATTTGGTAGAAGATTACTGACATGACTAACGATTCATTATGTCAAATATAGTCAGCACGTAACACTACATGCCGAAGCAGCGAACTCAAAGTGCCGTCGCAGTCACACTAATGTGGAGGCACTTCAAGTTTTTCTACACTGGAAGCGCATCGTATTCTTTGAAGTATCCTCCAAGGCTGCTGTGCGTAATAATGTGCTGTGCATATAATGTGCTAATAATTTTGTTACCGGACCGATAACTTGCTAAAGCAGTCCTGTTTACAGTAGATGAGCGTATTGTAGGTGCAATAACAAATAATAGTAACAGCCAGCTTCGAGAAAAATACACATAATTATTTTTACAACATGTTTTTACTCTACAGACGGGGTGCCGATGAAGGACTTCAGTCTGCTGCTGGTTCGGTAATCAAATCGATCGTTATCTACTGCTAATTGATTATTGAAAATTATGTTGTTCCTACACTTGAATATTGCAGAGAGAGTGATACTTGATGCCATTATATACACTGTTTCTATATAACACACTTTTCATGTTGTTTGTTCTCGTTATGAGCAATGAGTAAAATTATCGCATGTTAGCTCTTTTCTTATTTTGGCCTTGGATCGCGATGAACACTTCACTATTGTGGATGGTGGTAGATCATTTGTAAATCGATAACTCCTTCTGGACTTTAGTCTGTTTCCCCTTTATTTGGTGGCCGATCTTGGAATTTAACCCGTTCTGGACCAGTTTGTTGATCCCGCTGCAGCTGCAGCTGCGGTTGCAACGTCGCTACGCACTGGTAGCTGTGCTATTCTGTTTTACATGACTGACTGTTCTGTCGCATCTTGGTAGAGTATTTTATACATTATGAATGAAAACACCGTGTAATATTCTACAATATTTATTATTTATTTCGCAAACCGGTTTCGGTTGTTACTCCATCAACAGGTACAAAGATAAATACGTGATGCAACGAAATTTTGTTGCCTTAAAGATTTTAAACTAGTGCATCTACACAGTATCTCCTTTTCCGGAGATGAAAATGTGGATATTAGTTTTAGGAATGAAACGAGAGGATTTATTTCAGCGTAAATACGGTATAAGATTATTTAACTCAGACAAAATATGTGAAAAAATTAACAAATAAATTATATACAAATTGCAACACTTGTTCAAAGAAAAAAATAAATTTAACAATAAACTTTGGTTCCAAGGATGTCTTGTCTTTTGTAGATCGTAAATTACAAATAGATGAAATACACTAGTCAAGTTAAGCAGGTAAGTGAAGCAACTATGAATATAGAAAGTTTTTTTTTTAACATGACAAGAGAAGTTTTAGTAACTGAACTACAGGAAAAACGCATTTAAGTAAGGGGGTAATTTATAACATGTCCTGGATGGGACTATGAGCAGAATCTACAATTAAAAGAGGCGAAAAAGGGAAAGTGTCTGGTCATTCAGTGCTAAGGTTGGGCAGATGGACAAATATTTATTAATTTGTATTATTTTAAGGAAGTTCATCTTTCTTCCTTTATAGACGTCATCTAATGGTTCATGTTGCACCTTATAAATACGGCTTCCTTGAAGCATATGGTGTGCAAAAGTAGAGTCTCCTTTTACAAGTTTCCAATTTCTATGCTGTTCCTTCAAGCGGGTGCACATTGTCCTGCCTGACTTACCTACACAGTATTTGCCACAATTACAAGTCATTTTGTACGTTCCATTCTTTTCCAAAGCTACAGCCCTCTGTTTAGCATTTGGTAAAAGGTGTCGAACAATGTTCGACCCATGAACTGGGAATGTCTAACCTCATTTCTGATGCGGCACCATCGAAAGAACAAGTATTAGACAATTTCAAGAATAAAATGAGCGACAATAATGCCATAGCAATCCGCACAAACAAAAGCAATAATGTTGTCTTAATGAACAAATATGTTAACAAAGTGGAAGGTTTCCTAAACTCCACCAACTTCTTCCAGCAGATGCAGAAAGACCAGATACAGTCCTATAATGATAGAATTAAGTGTTATTAAAGTGTGTAAAAGTATACCATTACACTCTGATGCATACTTTCTCACCATAATGGATCCTATAACTCCAAGACTTTATGGACTTCCTAAAATCCATAAAGGTAATATCCCTATCCGTCCTGTGGTGTCTTCATTCTCAGTTCCATGTTACAAATGAGGCAGAGAGTTTAAATGACCTGATCAAGATCAAAACCAAGTTTAAACCTAGTAACCTAGTAATGGTTTTCCGAACTGACTTAGTGAACAAGCTAAAAGACATGCAAATCCCTCCTGATGCCAAGCTAATTTTATTTGATATTAGAACCTTATTCACTAATATACCTATTCCAGAGTGTTTAAAAATTCTTACATACTAGATAAATCAGGAGTTAGCCCAGGTGTCACAGATGACGTAAGGTTAGCTACACAAACATGCCTAACACAAAATTATTTCCGTTTTAAATGCAGCATATATTAACAGTTGGAAGGTCAGCGATGGGACCCTTTCTCCTCAGTCCAGTCCTTGCTATAATCTTCATGGACCATTTTGAAAAACAGTTTTTGGAGAATAATTCACCCTCTTCTAAGGTCGTGTGCTGGTTTAGGCATGCTGATGCTGATTTGTGGTTGTGGACACGTGCTACCACACAACTTCAGAAACTTCAAAAATTCCACAAGCAGTAAAATTCTAAACACGACAATGCAACTGCGTAAATTATTTAGATATAACCATAGACATCAGTGATCATATTTGTACTTTCAACGTTTATAGGAAACCTACCACCACATATGTTGCAATACCTGCCAGTTCTCAGCACCTAGTGAACTACAAAACCGATGCCTCTTTCCAAGAGACATCACCTTATATCCAGCTAGGAAAATCTTATGGACAGTATTATACAAGAATAAATACGCTCAGCAAGTTAGAAAGATGATAGAAAGCCTACGTAGAAATAAACAAAGATCCATCGATAAACTGAACCAAATTTCTAAAGAATATGTTACGAAAACATCCATTCCAAAAACAAAACTGATGGCTTTCAAAGGGACGAAACTGCTGGGGACTATGATCATAGTAGGAAGCAAAACAACCGAACAAGTTAGTCACTTCAGTTACCTGGGAAATATTATAAGCTGCCAGAATGAACTCGACATTCACAACAAACTGCAGAAATATTAAACGATATGTGGAATAATCAATAGAAAATTAAGAGATAAAGTGAAAACATATACGAAAATGAAGTTAGCTAAGATATTGGACCCCCCACACTGCTGTTTGGAAGTAACTTGGAGAACTGCTAAAAAGCAAGAAAGTAGAAACCAAGTGTCAGAAATGAAATTTCTACAGCAGTTGAAAAGCTGTGCGAGATTGTATACACTAAGAGATGGTGACATAGGAGCAGAGCTTGGGATGTATACTATAAATGAAGATAATCGACAAAGCTCACTAGAACGTCTACAAAGAATCTCAGATTTTACCAAAACAAACAAATTTCGTACCTTTAGATACAAGATCTGCAGGAAGAACAAGAAAAAGATAGCTCGATACTTAGACGAGGGAACAGGTCTACGGTACAGGCCACAATGAAACAAAAAAGAAGAAGACAGGAAGTACACCACCATTCCCAGACAGTTTCCAACTCGCTAAAGTAGCAGCGAGCTGTAGCCTAGACGTGGAAAATTATGAATTACCGGCACTAAAAACCGATACATACAGTCAATGCTTCATTTACTATTAGTTTCGCTAGTGTCAGACTTCTGACCAATAATGTATCATGTTTGGCATCAGCAAATGGCAATGAAGACTGTATCACATCATCCGCATGGTTTGGCGTTAGGTCCTACATGAGAGACCGGGGCATATTTACGAGGATTTATTGCCAGGAATTTTTAAATTTTTTGGGTTTGTTTACTCTTGTAACATGGCTATTAAAGTACAACGTCGTATATATACTCCTAAATCAGCACTACAGTTAAGAGTCCTACATAATTTTGTGTAGGCTCAAGTCGAGGAAATAAATGTGCCCTGCGTATGGGGAGTGTTTACGCACCTATGGGGGCTCGTTTACGCGTATCATAGAACACAATAACGAGAAACCATATTACTAAGCTTTTCG
This sequence comes from Schistocerca americana, assembly GCF_021461395.2. Classification (NCBI taxonomy): domain Eukaryota; kingdom Metazoa; phylum Arthropoda; class Insecta; order Orthoptera; family Acrididae; genus Schistocerca; species Schistocerca americana. The sequence goes on from NC_060120.1 coordinate 611,532,018, forward strand.
AGTTATGTTTTTGGCAGTATACATAATTACAGCCTTACTTACGCTAATTAAGATCGTAAAACACAATAACTCTACTGGCAGGAAACAAACTTTTAGCAAACTTCCACTTGTTAGCATAATACGATCTACATAGAAGTTTGAACGTTAATTAAAGACCTATTCGTCACCATGGTCGAGTTGTAATTTGCGCACACAGAACATTGTGTGTTTCCTGTGGCAGAATCGTTGTGAGTCCACCTTTTACATATAATTCACTGCGCCCGTTCTTGATTTCTTTCTGATCGGTTGTATCGTTTCAAGCAGCAAATACAAAGGCAAGTTTCACCCCCTTCATCAGATTGCGGCTTGTTATGAAAAGCGAAGAACTGGATAGGACATTCGTTGAGACGAGAACACTGGTTTGTGAGAGAAATATGAGAGGGAGTAGATATGCTGACAGATGACATAAGGGGAAGCGAGAATTACATGAACCCGTAGACGATGGCAGAACACAGGAGAGCATGAAGAGTTACAATGTGAAAACCTGCTACTGGGCAGAACACTAGTGACTTTTAGCAACTTCTTGGCCCTCATACAATTAATTCTTTCTGCTTGAGATGCATTAGGTTTAAATAGCTTTTCTAGTAATGTCTACTTTTGGTCTTCTGTGCCTTCATTTTTTTAGATTGCGTTTCCTACTGATGTTGTTCCGTGACTGGGTTATCGGGTAGGGTAATAAGTAAAAGTACCCCAACAGAACTGCATTAACGTGGCAAATTACCATGTTTGAATTGATCTACTGCAATGTCTGTGTTATTAGAGGAACGATGTTATGTTGCATGTCCTAAGAAACAAGCACTGCAGCGACAAAAGCCGCCACGAAATACATGAAATGTATTCGCAGTTATGCATACAGACAACCGTCCACTGTTTAATGGAATGCCTACAGTGAAAATTTATGCTAGACTGGGCTCTAACCCTGATTTCCCGCCGGCCTGAGTGGCCGAGCGGCTCTAGGCGCTACAGTCTGAAACCGCGCGACCGCTACGGTCGCAGGCTCGAATCCTGCCTCGGGTATGGATGTGTGTGATGTCCTTAGGTTAATCAGGTTTAAGTAGTTCTAAGTTCTAGGGGACTGATGACCTTAGAAGTTAAGTCCCGTAGTGCTCAGAGCCATTTGAACCATTTTCAACCTGATTTCCCGGTTTAACCGTGCGGTCGCCTTAAGTGCTGTGTTATACGTGCACGAACCACGGATACACTCAAAGTTCCATACATTGTCGTTCATGCGTCATAACCTGCACAACTCACATCCGAAGGAAATTGTATAGTATTTCCTAACAACATAGGCACTTCAATGTTGTATTTATCCACCGATGCCAAGCAGCGTCTTTCAACTAAAATTTCCTCCTCCCCCCCCCCCCCCAAACGGGAACTACATAATGTGTACGAGTACAGGTTATTACGCTTGAACGACGACATGTTGCAGTATGGGTCTGGCCATGATTCGCGCACGGATAACAAAGCAGTTAAGGCGACCGATTGCGTAAAGCGGGAAATCGTGGTTTGCGTTCCGGTACGGCTCAAATTGTCATTGTTGTCCGTCATTGGCTATTTTACTGACTATGTGGCAGAATTACTTAACTTCATCTACTTAGTGACCATCAATCCTAATGTTAAGCTTCTCGATGTTCTCATTTCTACTACTTCTCATTACATTCGTCTTTCTTCGATTTACTCTCAACCCGTAATCTGAACTCATTAGACTGTTCATTCCGTTCAGCAGATCATGGAATTCTTCTTCACTTTCAATCAGGATAGCAATGTCATCAGCGAATCGCATCATTGATATCATTTCACTTTGAATTTAAATTTCATTCCTGAATCTTTCTTGTAATTCCATCATTGCTTCCTCGATGTACAGATTGAAGAGTAGGGGTGAAAGGCAGCATCCTTGTCTTACACCATTTTTAATACGAGCACTTCGTTCTTGGTCGTCCACTTTTATTATTCCCTCATGCCTGTTCCACATATTGTATTTGACCCGTCTCTCCCTATAGCTTACACCCACTTCTCTCAGAATTTCGCACATCTTGGACCATTTTACATTTCGAACGTTTTTTCCGGGTCGACAAATCCTATGAACGTGTCTTGGTTTTTCTTTAGTCTGGCAACCATTATTAACCGCAACGTCAGAATTGCCTCTCCCTTGCCTTTACCTATGCTAAATCCAAACTGGTCGTCATCTAACGCATCCTCGATTTTGTCTTCCATTCTTCTGTATATTATTCTTGTAAGCAACTTGGATACATGAGCTGTTAAGCTGACTTGTCGTAATTCTAGCACTTGGCAGCTTTTGGCGTCTTCGGAATCGTGTGGATGATGCTTTTCCGAAAGTCAGATGGTATGTTGCCAGACTCACATTCTGCACACCGACGTGAATAGTCGTTTTGTTGCCACTTCCACAATGATTTTAGAAATTCTGATGGAATGTTATCCATCCCTTCTGCCTTATTTGATCTTAAGTTCAAATGGCTCTGAGCACTATGCGACTCAACTTCTGAGGTCATCAGTCGCCTAGAACTTAGAACTAATTAAACCTAACTAACCTAAGGACATCACACACATCCATGCCCGAGGCAGGATTCGAACCTGCGACCGCAGCGGTCACGCGGTTCCAGACTGAAGCGCCTTTAACCGCACGGCCACACCGGCCGGCTGATCTTAAGTCTTCCAAAGCTCTTTTAAATTCTGATTCTAATACTGGATCGATTATCTCTTCTAAATCGACTCCTGTTTCTTCTTATACTATATCAGACAAATCTTTTTTCCTCACAGAGACTTTCAATGTATTTTTTCCACCGATTAGCTCTGTCTTTTGCATTTAACAGTGGAATTCCCATTGCATTCTTAACGTTATCACCCTTGCTTTTAATGACACTGGCGGTTGTTTTGACTTTCGTGTACGCTGAGTCTGTCCTTCCGACAATCATTTCTTTCTTTGTGTCTACACATTTTTCCTGTAGCCATTTCGTCTTATCTTCCCTGCACTTCCTGTTTATTTCATTCCTCAGCGACTTGTATTTCTCTTTTTGTAATTCCTCCTTTCATCGATCAATTGATGTATTTTGTGAGTTACCCATGGTTTGTTCGTTGTTACCTTCTTTGTACCAACGTTTTTCTTACCTACTTCTGTGACGGCCCTTTTTAAAGATGTCCGTTCCTCTTCTTCAACCGTACTGCCTACTGAACTATTCCCTCTTGCTGTATCTATAGCCTTAGAAAACTTCAACCGCATCTCGTCATTTCTTAGTACTTCCGTATCCCACTTCTTTGCGTTTAATCCTCCCTGACTAATGGCTTAAACATCAGCCTACTCTTCATCACTACTATATTGTTATCTGAGTCTATGTCTGCTCCTGGGTACGCCTTGCAATCCAGTATCTGATTTCGGAATCTCTGTTTGACCATGATGTAAACTAACTGAAATGTTCACGTATCACCCGACGTTTTCCAAGAATACCTCCTCCTACTATGGTTCATGAATAGAGTATTGGCTATTACTAGCTGAAACTTGTTACAGGGCTCAGTCTTTCTCCTCTCTCATTCCTTCTCCAAAACCCATATTCTCCCGTAACCTTTTCTTCTACTCCTTCCCCTACAACTGCATTCCAGTTTCCCATGACCATTAGATTTTCATATCCCTTCACATACTGTATTACCCTTTCAATATCCTCTGTCTCTGAACTATCGTTGTCGGTGTTGGTTTGCTGTCGATTCTGATAAGAACAACCCTATCACTGATCTCTTCACAGTAACACACTCTCTGCCCTACCTTCCAATTCGTAACGAATCCTACTTCCGTTATATCATTTTTTGCTGCTGTTGACATTACCCTATACTCATCTGAACAGAAATCCTTGTCTTCTTTACATTTCACTAACAAGAGCCCTACTATTTCTAGACTGACCCTTTGCATTTCCCTTTTCATATTTTCTAGTTTCCCTACCACGTTCAAGTTTCTGACATTCCACGCACCGATTCTTACAACGTTATCCTTCCGTTTTTCTCATGGTAACCTCCTCCTTGGCAGTCCCTTCCGGGAGATCCGAATGGAGTACTATTCCAGAACCTTTCGCCACTGGAGAGATCACCATGACACTTCTTCAATTACATGCCACGTGTCCTGTGGATACATGTTAGGTGTCTTTAATACAGTTGTTTCCATTGCCTTCTGTATCCTCATGCCGTCGATCACTGCTGATTCTTCCGTGTTTAGGGACAGTTTCCCACCCCTAGGACAAGAGACTGTCCTGAACCTCTGTCCCCTCCTCCGCCCTCTTTGACAAGACCGTTGGCAGAATGAGGGGTGACTTCTTATGCCGGAAGTCTTCGGCCGTCAATTCTGATTATTAATCAAAATTTAAGGAGCCGCGGGATTCCAAACCGGGACCAAAGACATTTTGGTTATGATTCGAAGACGCTACCCCTAGACCACGGGTGCATCATCATATGCAACGATATTTTGGCTATGTGCAGACAAGCTTTTCATAAATCCTGGCTAATTGATAATATGCAGTCTGTCATATCTCTCCTCGCCCTAAACGCACTTGGTCAAACAACAAACCCGAAACACGCGTACCCATAAAACTCTTTCTCTTCCCACTTCACCTCATTGTCACCTTCTCTAAGTGCTTTTCGGTAGCTGTAAGCCAAACGCAATGTAATATAACTCACAATATTAGATACTTGGAACACATATACTGTATCAGAAGTCACCTAATTACCTATTAAAACAACAGTAATGTCCGGTTCTAGGCGCTATAGTCTGGAACCGCGCGCCCACTACGGTCGCAGGTTCGAATCCTGTCTCGGGCATGGGCGTGTGTGATGTCCTTAGGTTAGTTAGGTTTAAGTAGTTCTACGTTCTAGGGGACTGATGACCTCAGAAGTTAAGTCCCATAGTGCCTGGCTCTGAGAACTAAGCGACTTAACTTCTGAGGTCATCAGTCGCCTAGAACTTAGAACTAATTAAACCTAACTAACCTAAGGACATCATACACATCCATGCCCGAGGCAGGTTTCGAACCTGCGACCGTAGCGGTTGCTCGGCTCCAGACTGTAGCGCCTAGAACCTCACGGCCACTCCGGCCGTAAGTCCCATAGTACTCAGAGCCATTTTAACCATTTGGACAGTAATGTCATTCTTTGATTTTGCATGCAACGAAGCATACTCCTTTCCCGCAAGCTCTTTCCAATTCGCCGAAGTCACTTACTGTAACAATTTAGCTGATTTTCTCTCTCTTATAACTCACACTGCTATACTTTTTACGGTAGGGATAGCTTTCAACTCTTATCCATCTACGACTATACTCGTATATTCTACCATTATCGTTACTATTATTATTATTGTTATTAGCTGTAATAACGCTAAGGAGTAGTATGCTATTATTAATGCAACAAGTTTTTTTTTCAGATTATCTTAGATATAAGCAAATTTTGTTTCAAATCATCTTACATTTCTATTGTTCTTGCCAGTATTACCGTTTATAGCATTATAATTATTTTCATTATTTAAGTAAAGAATGGTGCTATCCTCCTGTGTGTGTGATCCCACGATCCAGTCAGGGAAAGCTTGGAGGCTCTAATCTGATTAAAATAAATGAATAAAATATAAATTCAAATTTTTTGTTACAGGTATCCCAAATGAAACCCAGCACCTACATTAAAAACTTATCCAGGATGTTTTCATAATGTTGTCTCAAAGAGTAAATCACGCAAGCTAAAGATGGACTTTCGCGAGCCAATAGATAACCTAAAACGAAAATACTGGAGAGAATGTCCGTGAAGAGTTGCTATAAAATTCAATGATGAGAGATAATGTAAACTTTTTTTTCGGTCACCAATCTTCTGATTCGTTCCATCCAATCTACTCCAAACCACTCTCTCGTTCCACTTCTTCATCACATCGTAGTACTAGCAACCCACTTGTACCATGGATGCAATGGAACTTAAGCCCCAGTGTCTTAACAGGTGTCCTATCACCATGTCCCTTCACCTTGCCAGTGTTTTTGATCGATTTTTCTTTTTCTTCTATAACATCACGTCCCAAAATCTTCGATTCTCTTCGTTTCCGGTTTCCCCACAGACCATTATTCACTATAATACAATGATGTGCTCATAAAGTAAGTATTGGGGCAACCTGCATTCTTAGCTATTCTGCATTGTTCCCAGATGTTACCAAGATGTCGGCGAAGACTTCATTCAAGATGGCGGCATGTAGACTTGGCGACAGCGCATGCTGTCAGCCAAGATGACGGCTATGACGTCATCAAAGATGGCGAATTTTGGAGGGACGTTACGCCTACTAATCTAAGAAAATCGCGGGATGATAGGTTACTTGGGCTACCCCCACTAACCTAAGTCACCCGACCATCACCTCTTCCTAGGAACTGGCACCCAGTTTGAATTTTGGCAGTAAAGATAGGTCAATTGGGCTATCTCTACCACTATAAGAAAACTGTGGGAAAGAAAGCTCACCTCCACTAACCTAAGTCACCAGACCGCCGCCTTTTACTAGGAATTGGTGGGAGAAGGACTCAGCCTGCACTGGGCTCGTGGAGAGAGGAAGGAGTGTACTTTATTTATTTTGGAACAATTTATTTAGGGATGGAGTATATTTATCACAGTGATACAGAACACATGCTCTAACTTGCCACATAGCATACAGACCTGCAAACTACTGCTAAATAACTCATGTATAATGCTCAGCACACGTGCTTACTAATTGTAAACAGACAAAATAACGCATTACACAGCCTACAGACCTGCAAATCACTGGTAAATAGTACAATAATTTATATCCAGAGGGCCAGACAACCTGTAAATTGTCAAAATAATAATCCATCTAAAAGAGTCTGCAAACATACTAATCATCAACTGTCGAAATCATGCACCTGCCTTTATTTAAAGAATTAGAGGTGGCACCACCATCCAGTGTGTTCGCCATGAGGTTAGAACTGCAAGTGACTTAGTACACAGTAACACAACCAGAGGGCACTCTCATTCATCCCATGACATAAGCCAAGATGGCAGCCATGATGTCAGCTGATGACACGAGTACCGTTACCCAAGATGGCGTGAAACAGTGTGTTCACTACATGGTCTGGACCTAGTACACAGTGCACCACCAGAGAGCTCTTTCATCTGTTCCATGACGTAATCCAAGATAGTAGGGGGAAACGGCGGGAAAACGAATCTGCCTGTGCTGGATGTAAGTTTTTCTTTTGCAGGCAGTGTCTCCACCACGAGCTCTAGAATCTAACTGACCTAGTACGCAATGCTGCCACCAGAGGGTTCTCTCATCCCTCATGTGATGTAATCCAAAATGGTGGTCTGAAAGGGGATAATTGCGCGAAAATGACTCAGCCGGCGCTGGGATGCTGGAGAGAGTAAAGAAGGGTTGTACTTTGTTTCTTTTGGAACAATTTATTTGGGGATGGAGTATATTTATCACACTGATACAAAACACGTGCTTGGGGTCACGCCACACAACCAACAGATCTGTAAACTACTCCTAAATAACGCTCTGCAGACATGCAAACAATTCCTAACTTACCGAAATAATATCAGTACAGACATGCAAACTCCCCCTAAATAATGCAGTACACAGATGTGCAGACACGAAATCAACCTGTAAACAGTCCAAATAATGTATAGGCACAGACCACAGACACGCTCGCAAAATATTGCAATAGACACGCGCAGACACTGCCCGCTGCCCCCCTGCCCACTAGATCGCACAGGGAGCTACTGACACCCCCGCGAAGTGCTGCAGCTGTCAGCTGTCAAACCACACACAGGTGCTCATACGGGTCCCACATGCATGAAGTGGTGACAACCCTTTCATACTTGGTACCTAAGAAATTCCTCTCGAAATACGTGTTCACCTAGGCGCCATTGCTGACGCGACTGGATGGGAGTGAAGAACTATTTACACTCCAAGTTGGCCCACGTGGGCGTGTGTTCGCCATTGCTGGTGTGAACCCTCCCTCTACCTGTGGTCCGACAAAGAGCTTATTGCTGAGCAACGCTGCAGAAATCCGTTCCAGAATAGCACAAGCTGCATTCCCTTTAGCGATTCTAACAGACAATGCGTGACGTGTGGCTGACGCATGGCCCTGCGTAGCTACATACCGTAGCTACATACCGTCACAAGCGAATCTAGCAACGTTCTCAATGTTATACTGAAGCCCCATGGATATCTAGAAGCATAACCATGTCGAAGTCTAGTAAATTGCATAGTGGCCCAGAAATACTTAAAATGCACTATTGTAGGAGTTTTTATGATGTCTTAGCTTGTATGCACAGAAATTCTTGCCCTAACAGAACCTGTTTACGAAAATAGCGCAGAATAATATCTAATGCACTCTTCCCAGCGGCCCTAACGTGATACCCTGTCGATCACGTGTTACCCTGCCTGTTTTCAACACACACAAACGTTCCCACCTCTAAGCAGAGACTCCTATATCCCAGCACAAAGGATGTCTTATGAATGAGTCGAGTACTATGATTGGCTCTTATCGAATTTACCTGCCAAATTACTGATGCCGCCGGTATAGAAGCACCATACACCCTTTCTGTCTTTCTGCAGACAAGACTTTTAGCGGTAAAATTATTTTGCACAGATCGCTAAATTGCATTGACAGTTAAACCCGCAAAGTAGTCTACAGATCATCAAATACATATGAGACTCACAAGAATATTCGAAGCCAGGAACATATTTACCAGTGTAACTACAATTAAATATTACGATTGCTGCTACAGTCTGACACCGATCGATGTGCAGGTAATGTCTCCTTTGACGGCTGTGCTTCCGGAACGAATCTCAGTATCTATAGCGCACATAATTTTCCACATAAAGTATCTCTCGCATACCCTCGCGGTTATCAGTGTGCTAAATCTATATGTCCCTCACGATAGGACACACAGACATCATCTCTAGTCATGCCACAACATAAACCACAGTAACTTTACAATGCAATATATATACGTCTTACACAACATAAGCCACAGTAACTTTACAGTGCAATATATACACATTTTACACAAACAGTGCAGTTATCTTCTCTATCTGTGCAGCACCCGAAAAAATTATCGTATACCTACGCTCATACCGGCTATATGTCACGATTCTCCTCAGTCCCAGGGAAGCACCGTCCACCTTTTCTTTCTTCCTACAGACGTGACTGTCAGCAGGAGAAAACTATTTTACACTGATCGCTATATTGCACTGACAACTAAACGTTGCAAAGTGCCACACATATCATCAAATACAGAAAGGCTCCTACCCAATTACACTGTTCTCCCACCGAGGACAGGAGCTTGAATATTAGAAACAAAAATGGTTCAAATGGCTCTGAGCACTATGGGACTTAACATCTGTGGTCATCAGTCCCCTAGAACTTAGAGCTACTTAAACCCAACTAACCTAAGAACAACACACACATCCATGCCCGAGGCAGGATTCGAACCTGCGACCGTAGCGGTCCTGCGGTTCCGGACTGAGCGCCTGAACCGCTAGACCACCGCGGCCGGCTATTAGAAACGTGAAACTGACCTGCAACCAATCAGTATATCACCACGTACCCGACATGGAATGTCAGAAGCTTGAACGTGGTAGGGAAACTAGAAAATCTGAAAAGGGAAATGCAAAGGCTCAATCTAGATATAGTAGCGGTCAGTGAAGTGAAGTGGAAGGAAGACAAGGATTTCTGGTCAGATGAGTATCGGGTAATATCAACAGCAGCAGAAAATGGTATAACAGGTGTAGGATTCGTTATGAATAGGAAGGTAGGGCAGCGGGTGTGTTACTGTGAACAGTAACACCACCGACAACGATAGTTCAGGTATACATGCCGACGTCGCAAGTTGAAGATGAACAGATAGAGACGTTGAAAGGGTAATACAGTATGTAAAGGGGGACGAAAATATAATAGCCATGGGCGACTGGAATGCAGTTGTAGGGGAAGGAGTAGAAGAAAAGGTTACAGGAGAATATGGGCTTGGGACAAGGAATGAAAGAGGAGAAAGACTAATTGAGTTCTGTAACAAGTTTCAGCTAGTAATAGCGAATACCCCGTTCAAGAATCACAAGACGAGGAGGTATACTTGGAAAAGGCCGGGAGATACGGGAAGATTTCAATTATATTACATCATGGTCAGACAGAAATTCCGAAATCAGATACTGGATTGTAAGGCGTACCCAGGAGCAGATATAGACTCAGATCACAATATAGTAGTGATGAAGAGTAGGCTGAAGTTCAAGATATTAGTCAGGAAGAATCAATACGCAAAGAAGTGGGATACGGAAGTACTAAGGAATGACGAGATGCGGTTGAAGTTCTCTAACGCTATAGATACAACAATAAGGAATAGCGCAGTAGGCAGTACAGTTGAAGAGGAATGGACATCTCTAAAAAGGGCCATCACAGAAGTTGGGAAGGAAAACATAGGTAGAAAGAAGGTAGCTGCGAAGAAACCATGGGTAACAGAAGAAATACTTCAGGTGGTTGATGAAAGGAGGAAGTACAAACATGTTCCGGGAAAATCTGGAATACAGAAATACAAGTCGCTGAAGAATGAAATAAATAGGAAGTGCAGGGAAGCTAAGACGAAATGGCTGCAGGAGAAATGTGAAGACATCGAAAAAGATATGATTGTCGGAAGGACAGACTCAGCATACAGGAAAGTCAAAACAACCTTTGGTGACATTAAAAGCAACGGTGATAACATTAAGAATGCAACGGGAATTCCACTGTTAAATGCAGAGGAGAGAGCAGATAGGTGGAAAGAATACATTGAAAGCCTCTATGAGGGTGAAGATTTGTCTGATGTGATAGATGAAGAAACAGGAGTCGATTTAGAAGAGATAGGGGATCCAGTATTAGAATCGAAATTTAAAAGAGCTTTGCAGGATTTACGGTCAAATAAGGCAGATGGGATAGATAACATTCCATCAGAATTTCTAAAATCATTTGGGCAAGTGGCAACAAAACGACTATTCATGTTGGTGTGTAGAATATATGAGTCTGACTTTCGGAAAAGCATCATCCACACAATTCCGAAGACGGCAAGAGCTGACAAGTGCGAGAATTATCGCACAATCAGCTTAACAGCTCATGCCTCGAAGCTGCTTACAAGAAAATATACAGAAGAATGGAAAAGAAAATTGAGAATGCGCTAGGTGACGATCAGTTTGGCTTTAGGAAAAGTAAAGGGACGAGAGAGGCAATTCTGACGTTACGGCTAATAATGGAAGCAAGGCTATAGGAAAATCAAGACACTTTCATAGGATTTGTCGACCTGGAAAAAACGTTCGACAATATAAAATTGTACAAGCTGTTCGAGATTCTGAAAAAAGTAGGGGTAAGCTATAGGGAGAGACGGGTCATATACAATATGTACAACAACCAAGAGGGAATAATAAGAGTGGACTATCAAGAACGAAGTGCTCGTATTAAGAAGGGTGTAAGACAAGGCTGTAGCCTTTCGCCCCTACTCTTCAATCTGTACATCGAGGAAGCAATGATGTAAATAAAAGAAAGGTTCAGGAGTGGAATTAAAATACAAGGTGAAAGGATATCAATGATACGATTCGCTGATGACATTGCTATCCTGAGTGAAAGTGAAGAAGAATTAAATGATCTGCTGAACGGAATGAACAGTCTAATGAGTACACAGTATGGTTTGAGAGTAAATCGGAGAAAGACGAAGGTAATGAGAAGTAGTAGAAATGAGAACAGCGAGAAACTTAACATCAGGATTGATGGTCACGAAGTCAAAGAAGTTAAGGAATTCTGCTACCTAGGCAGTAAAATAACCAATGACGGACGGAAAAAGGAAGACATCAAAAGCAGACTGGCTATGGCAAAAAAGGCATTTCAAGCCAAGCGAAGTCTACTAATATCAAATACCGGCCTTAATTTGAGGAAGAAATTTCTGAGGATGTACGTCTGGAGTACAGCATTGTATGGTAGTGAAACATGGACGGTGGGAAAACCGGAACAGAAGAGAATCGAAGCATTTGAGATGTGGTGCTATAGACGAATGTTGAAAATTAGGTGGACTAATAAGGTAAGGAATGAGGAGGTTCTACGCAGAATCGGAGAGGAAAGGAATATGTGGAAAACACTGATAAGGAGAAGGGACAGGATGATAGGACATCTGCTAAGACATGAGGGAATGACTTCCATGGTACTAGAGGGAGCTGTAGAGGGCAAAAACTGTAGAGGAAGACAGAGATTGGAATACGTCAAGCAAATAATTGAGGACGTAGGTTGCAAGTGCTACTCTGATACGAAGAGGTTAGTACAGGAAAGGAATTCGTGGCGGGCCGCATCAAACTAGTCAGTAGACTGATGACAAAAAAAAAACCGACATATCGTCAACACAGAAAGAAACCTATTCAATTACCCTGTCACCCACCGAGGACACGAGCTTGAATATTAAGCATGAAACCGATCTCCAACCCAGCAATATATCATCTGGATGTAGTAAACATACAATCCGTATCCCGTGCTATACAGAATCAGCCCTTTTACATCATTTGTACATATACTGTGAAGACAGAAGCACAGTATGTATAGCCACAGCAGTAGATATTTATCGCGCGGTCGGGTGGGACCAGAGTGGATTCAGTGGATCGAAGTCATACTCAGAACTTTTTTACAAATTCGGCCTTGTTTCCCCCCCCCCCCCCCCCCCCCCCTCTGCACAAACGCATTACTGTTTCTGGTCCTGACCTGCGTGCTTGCTCGCTTTTCTGCACACATCTCCAGACTCTGGGATTACAAGAACATATCTAATTTCACACAGTTTGCTAGAATATCATACCATTTCCGGAGTATTCTCGATATCAAGCATATATCAATATCACTTGCATAGCAGTACCTCTCGCGCGATATAATTCCGATGATATAGCACTCCGTCGTCAGGCCACGAGTGGCCTACCGGGACCATCCGACCGCCGTGTCATCGTCATGGTGGATGCGGATAGGAGGGGCGTGGGGTCAGCACACCGCTCTCCTGGTCGTTAAGATGGTATTCTTGAACGAAGCCGCTATTATTCAGTCGAGTAGCTCCTCAATTGGCATCACGAGGCTGAGTGCATCCCGAAAAATGGCAACAGTGCACGGCGGCCTGGATGGTCACCCATCCAAGTGTCGACCATGCCCGACAGCGCTTAACGTCGGTGATCTCATGGGAACTGGTGTATCCACTGCGACAAGGCCACTGCCAGTTCCGAAGATATAGACTGGAAATTATTTCTCTAGAAACCCGAAACCTTAGCTAAGTGGGGCGTGCTGTAAACCACTGACTAGCTAGAAACCTGTCATGTCTGCGAAGACATTTACTCGGAAACTAGAAAAAAAATTGAGAAAACTGATATTTCCACTCATGAATACTGATGTCAGTGATGCAGCAGATTCCAAATCATCCCTATAACTAAGGTGTTTACCATGTCTAGAGAAATGGCGAACGCGTCATCCACATTACAGATGCACCCGCCACAATCGATCTTCTCTCAACTAAATAAAGGTGCAAAATATGCAGAAGCAGTCAACAGAACAATTTACGTGGGAAGGAATAACGGTCCAGTGCAAACGCAACTCCACGTTCCATCCCAAATTTCTTGTGCTCACGAAAGCTATCCAACACATACTAAGTATTAGTTCGCTATTCGGTAGTCTAGAGGACAACACGTTGATTCATGTACATTCCTACACTCCAACAGGCCTCTCCATTATGACAGCTCCTACTGTTAAAGGGAAACATGAATCACCTGCGCTGCAGGCTGAGCACACACAGGAAGAATCAATCATCCTAAGGAATCGCTCACATATATACACTCCTGGAAATTGAAATAAGAACACCGTGAATTCATTGTCCCAGGAAGGGGAAACTTTATTGACACATTCCTGGGGTCAGATACATCACATGATCACACTGACAGAACCACAGGCACATAGACACAGGCAACAGAGCATGCACAATGTCGGCACTAGTACAGTGTATATCCACCTTTCGCAGCAATGCAGGCTGCTATTCTCCCATGGAGACGATCGTAGAGAAGCTGGATGTAGTCCTGTGGAACGGCTTGCCATGCCATTTCCACCTGGCGCCTCAGTTGGACCAGCGTTCGTGCTGGACGTGCAGACCGCGTGAGACGACGCTTCATCCAGTCCCAAACATGCTCAATGGGGGACAGATCCTGAGATCTTGCTGGCCAGGGTAGTTGACTTACACCTTCTAGAGCACGTTGGGTGGCACGGGATACATGCGGACGTGCATTGTCCTGTTGCAACAGCAAGTTCCCTTGCCGGTCTAGGAATGGTAGAACGATGGGTTCGATGACGGTTTGGATGTACCGTGCACTATTCAATGTCCCCTCGACGATCACCAGTGGTGTACGGCCAGTGTAGGAGATCGCTCCCCACACCATGATGCCGGGTGTTGGCCCTGTGTGCCTCGGTCGTATGCAGTCCTGATTGTGGCGCTCACCTGCACGGCGCCAAACACGCATACGACCATCATTGGCACCAAGGCAGAAGCGACTCTCATCGCTGAAGACGACACGTCTCCATTCGTCCCTCCATTCACGCCTGTCGCGACACCACTGGAGGCGGGCTGCACGATGTTGGGGCGTGAGCGAAAGACGGCCTAACGGTGTGCGGGACCGTAGCCCAGCTTCATGGAGACGGTTGCGAATGGTCCTCGCCGATACCCCAGGAGCAACAGTGTCCCTAATTTGCTGGGAAGTGGCGGTGCGGTCCCCTACGGCACTGCGTAGGATCCTACGGTCTTGGCGTGCATCCGTGCGTCGCTGCGGTCCGGTCCCAGGTCGACGGGCACGTGCACCTTCCGCCGACCACTGGCGACAACATCGATGTACTGTGGAGACCTCACGCCCCACGTGTTGAGCAATTCGGCGGTACGTCCACCCGGCCTCCCGCATGCCCACTATACGCCCTCGCTCAAAGTCCGTCAACTGCACATACGGTTCACGTCCACGCTGTCGCGGCATGCTACCAGTGTTAAAGACGGCGATGGAGCTCCGTATGCCACGGCAAACTGGCTGACACTGACGGCGGCGGTGCACAAATGCTGCGCAGCTAGCGCCATTCGACGGCCAACACCGCGGTTCCTGGTGTGTCCGCTGTGCCGTGCGTGTGATCACTGCTTGTACAGCCCTCTCGCAGTGTCCGGAGCAAGTATGGTGGGTCTGACACACCGGTGTCAATGTGTTCTTTTTTCCATTTCCAGGAGTGTATTTTATCCCTATACTTACAACTAAATGTTACGATCGCGGTCTCAGTTGAACAACATTCGACAATGAGCGAAGTTACAGAAATACACCCTGCTGACGGATATGGTTCTGGAAATAGGAATATCAGTACTAGACGTCAAATCCACAGCTTCCTTATAAATGGACACAGTCATTTCTTTTGCATGTGTCAGAACACAAACACATACTTTATAAGCCTGATGCTCAAGGCAAATGCATCACGTATCCCCTACTACTAAGAATAATACTTCGTCAATAACTGATTACCTACGATACGAAATAGTAGTGAGGGAAAATCAGCGATGTGGGGACATGCCTCATAATTTTTTCCTGTGAGTGATAGCACTGTGTCTTCGAAAGAGAGCAGTAACCGTCTCATATGTTAAAAAATTCGATCGCAACACCTACTGTATGTCACTGTCACAGGCGGCCTTGGTTCTACAGGTGCACACAAGTATCCATGTTAAAAACTATACTTGCTTTATAAATCCACGCATTGCGTTACCTACGAATCACATAGGTTTTCCAAACAAATACCGAGATGATGATCATCTTACAAACCGCCAGAAATTAAAAACACGATCCAATCAAGTACTGTGTGTTACTGTCACAAGTAGTCTTGGTTCAACTAATGCACACAAGTATCCATGTCAAAGGCTATACCGGCTTTATAAATCGACCTATGGCATTAGCTACGAATGATGCGGTTTTTCCAGACAAATAACATGACACCGAATATAGACGGTGTTCGCCATAGTGTATATTATCACACCAGCAGTGCGGTTACACTTCGCCGGCGTTGCACCCTCGTAATAAAATTACCAAATTTTGCAAGTGATTCGGCTGCGTGGTCTTCAGTCCAGAGACTGGTTTGATGCAGCTCCCCATGCTACTCTATCCTGTGCAAGTTTCCTCATCTCCCAGTACCTACTGCAACCTACATCCTTCTGAATCTGTTTAGTGTATTAATCTCTTGGTCTCCCTCTACGATTTTTACTCTCCACACTGCCCTCCAATTCTAAATTGGTGATCCCTTGATGCCTCAGAATATGCCCTACCAACCGACCCCTTCTTCTAGTCAGGTTGTGCCAGAAATTTCTCTTTTCTCCCATTCTATTCAATACCTCCTCATTAGTTATGTGATCTACCCATCTAACCTTCAGCATTCTTCTGTAGCACCACATTTCGAAAGCTTCTATTCTCTTCTTGTCCTAACTATTTATCGTCCACGTTTCACGTCCACACATGGCTACACTCCATACAAATACTTTCAGAAACGACTTCCTGTCACTTAAATCTATATTCGATGTTAACAAATTTCTCTTCTTCAGAAACGCTTTCCTTGCCATTGCCAGTCTACATTTTATATCCTCTCTACTTCGAAAATCATCAGTTATTTTGCTTCCCAAATAGCAAAACTCATTTACTAATTTAAGCCTCTCATTTCCTAATCTAGTTCCCGCAGTACCACCCGCTTTAATTCGACTACATTTCATTATCCTCGTTTTGTTTTTGTAGATGTTCATCTTATATCCTCCTTTCAAGACACTGTCCATTCAGTTCAGCTGCTCTTCCAGGTCCTTTGCTGTCTCTGACAGAATTACAATGTCATCGGCGAACTTCAAAGTTTTTATTTCTTCTCCATGGACTTTAATACCTACTAAGAATTTTTCATTTGTTTCCTTTACTGCTTGCTCATTATACAGATTGAATAACATCGGGGGTAGGCTACAACACTATCTCACTCCCTTCCCGACCACTGCTTCCCTTTCATGAACCTCTACTCTTAAAACTGCCACCTGGATTCTGTACAAATTGTAAATAGCCTTTCGCTCCCTGAATTTTACCCCTGCCACGTTCACAATTTGAAATAGAGTATTCTAGTCAACATTGTCAAACGCTTTCTCTGAGTCTACATATGCTAGAAACGTGGGTTTGCCTTTCCTTAATCTATTTTCTAAGATACGTCGTAGGGCCAATATTGCCTCGTGTGTTCCAACATTTCTGCGGAATCCAAACTGATCTTCCCCGAGGTCGGCTTCTACCAGTTTCTCCATTCGTCTGTAAAGAATTCATGTTAGTATTTTGCAGCCTTGGCTTATTAAACTGATAGTTCGGTAATTTTCACATCTGTCAACACCTTCTTTCTTTGGGATTGGAATTATTATACTCTTCTTGAAGTCTGAGGGTATTTCACCTGTTCATACATCTTGCTCACTACATGGTAGAGTTTTGTTAGGCCTGGCTCTCCCAAGGCTGTCAGTAGTTCTAATGGAATGTTGTCTACTCCCCGGACATTGTTTCGACTTAGGTCTTTCAGTGCTCTGTCAAACTCTTCACGCAGTATCATATCTCCTATTTCATCTTCATCTACATTCTCTTCCATTTCTATAATATTGTCCTCAAATCATCGCCCTTGTATAGACTCTCTATATACTCCTTCCACCTCCCTGCTTTCCCTTCATTGCTTAGAATTGTGTTTCCATCTGAGCTCTTGATATTCATGTAAGTGGTTCTCTTTTCTCCAAAGGTCTCTTCAGTTTTCCTGCAGGCAGTATCTATCTTACCCCCAGTGATATGCGCCTCTACATCCTTACATTTGTCCTCTAGCCATCCCTGCTTAGCCATTTTGCACTTTCTGTCGATCTCATTTTTGAGGCGTTTTTGCTCCTTTTTGCCTGCTTCATTTACTGCATTTTTATATTTTCTCTTTTCATCAATTAAATTCAATATCTCTTCCGTTGCCCAAGGGTTTCTATTAGTCCTCGTCTTTTTACCTACTTGATGCTCTGTTGCTTTCACTATTTCATCTCTCAAAGCTACCCATTCTTCTTCTACTGTATTTCTTTCCTCCATTCTTGCCAATCGTTCCCTAATCTCTGCCTGAAGCTATCTATAACCTCTGGTTCTTTCAGTTTATCCAGGTCCCATCTCATCAAATTCCCACCTTTTTGCAGGTTCTTCAGTTTTATTCTACAGTTCATAACCAATAGATTGTGGTCAGAGTCCACATGTGCCCCTAGAAATGTCTTACAATTTAAAACCTGCTTCCTGAATCTCTGTCTACCATTATATGATCTATCTGAGACCTTCCAGTATCTCCAGGGTTCTTCCATGTATACAACATTCTTTTATGGTTCTTCAACCAAGTGTTAGCTGCGATTAAGTTATGCTCTGTGCAAAATTCTACCAGGTGCCTTCCTCTTTCCTTCCTTAATGCCATTCCATACTCACCTACTACGTTTCCTTATCATCCTTTTCCTACCTTCGAATTCCAGTCACCCATGACTATTAAATTTTCGTCTCCCTTCACTATCTGAATAATTTCTTTTATCCCATCACACATTTCATCAATCTCTTCGTCATCTGCGGAGCTAATTGGCATATAAACTTGTACTACTGTGGTAGGCGTGGGCTTCGTATCTATCTTGGTCACAATAATGCGTTCACTTTGCTGTTTGTAGTAGTTTACCCGCATTCCTATTTTCCTATTCATTATTAAACCTACTCCTGCATTACCCCTATTTGATTTTTTGTTTATAACCCTGTATTCACCTGATGAGAAATCTTGTTCCTCCTGCCACCGAACTTCACTAATTCCAACTATATCTTACTTTAACCTATCTATTTCCCTTTTTAAATTTTCTAACCCACATGCCCGATTAAGGGATCTGACATTCCACGCTCCTATCCGTAGAACGCCAGTTTTCTTTCTCCTGATAACGACGTTCTCCTGAGTAGTCCCCGCCCAGAGATCCGAATGGGGAACTATTTTACCACCGGAATATTTTACCCACGAGGTCGCCATCATCATTTAACCATACAGTAAAGCTGCATGCCCTCGGGAAAAATTATGGCTGTAGTTTCGCCTTGCTTTCAACCGTTTGCAGTACCAGCACAGCAAGGCCGTTTGGGTTAGTGTTACAAGGCCAGATGAGTCAATCATCCAGACTGTTGCCCCTGCAACTACTGAGAAGACTGCTACCCCTCTTCAGGAGCCACACGTTTGTCTGGCCTCTCAACAGATACTCCTCCGTTGTGGTTGCACCTAGGGTACGGCTATCTATTTGCAGCCCCCTCACACCACCTCCACTAGATATTTCTCCAGTAATTATAATGCATTCTGTCTCGATGCCATATCATACTTCTAGCACTCACATATCTCGCAAACGAGCCACCTTTCTCGAACCTATCCGCTACAGTAAAATTCCAACGTGGTTTTAGGTAGCCCCTATGTATCTTGCAATTACCTTTCAGAGTCTGCGCTACCACCCCTACCGCTTTGCGCATGTGATTGTTCCAATGTAATTCAGAACTGAGTAGAAGTCAGAGAAAGTTACATCTACCACCGTCGGCAATCTGTGTGGAAACAGGCGAAGCTGAGTTACTGTGACAGAACTGTGTTGGGTCATTCAACGGAAACGAAGCCTGGTTCTGCAACACATGGTAGTATAAAAGACAGTACGGGAGTATGGGGAAGGACGTGGATTCTGCTACTGCATTGTGATGCTTCTCCAAACTACAAGCAGGTACTACAGATCCACGTCCCTCAGGGGCCATTCACGTCTCATCGCCCTTACATTCTGTCTTCCTTATTCTATTCCATTCGCCAGAGAAAAATTATGAACTATAAAAGCTCAACTAACTTCATCCGATAGAGAACAAGATAAGATTTTTAACGCGTCTCTCACCTCACATATATCGAAACCAAATACGTCATGAATGCAGGCATCGTGCACATGTGACGATCCTATTATATATACTGGTATTGATCAACTGCACAGACCAGTTTAAGGTTTCATCACCCATTCTGTAGGATGATGACCGTATCCCACAAACTATACTGTAAGTCGCAAGAGACGTTTCCTGTGACCCTGTATCGTTGTCTGAAACATTGTTTTCTAACACGCTGTAATGTTGTTGCATTAATTTGTTCTGAAAGCGGTGCTGATATTCAAGACCATAAAAGTGGGTTAAAAGCTGTGAGCTATCTGAGGAAGTTAACCTTGCATTACTGCGCAACTGTTTCACCAGGTATCCAGTCTAGCTTACCAAATTCCCAACAAGACTAACATTAATTATAATCTTGTAGTACTCATCTTACGATAACCGGTGATATATATATAAAAAGACAATTTAAATAAAAAGAAATAAATCAGTTTATATTTGGACATTTATTTTAACATTGATCATTGTTCCGTTAAAATTTCAGCATATCAAACTTGATTCATAACTAAACTGGTGCCTTATTTAGGATTGTGAAAATGTGAGTTTGTAATCTTACGGAACACATCAAATAGGGAGCCAAAATTGGGAGACTACATACAACACTGCATTCATAAAATAACACACGAAGAACGTTGAAACATATACAAGAGGAAATGAACCACAACCAACCTATTCAATTTTCACCCAAAGAAGTTACGTTTGTAGCGCAATCCTGTCCGTCACGAAATTACCACACACTGGTATACTAAATTCATACTAACTCTCTGTGAAATCTTCCCGAAAAGAATAGCTGAGGGCTACTTTGATGCCTACAGCACAAGCTTCACGTGGTCAACTTGGTTTACACAAAGAGTGCAACTCCACAATAATTTTGATGATTAAAATAAATTACATCGAAACGCAATTTACAAAATAAAAACCACGAACTGGTTACTATCGTCTTACTATTAACCTGATGCTTCAAACAATTGTATAAGCATGTGGTACTGGTCTCACAAAGTACACCGCACGTGGGTTGAACATAAAGAAAAGTTGCTATATTGAAAAATATTGTCAAGACGAGACGTTATAATCTCACGCACATTCGCATTTAAGATTGATGATCTTAGTTAGAGTTACTGATCAACACATGGTTCCATTTTACTCACAAAGGAGTGACAAAGCAACGACCGGAAGATTTTCTGAACTTCACACTCGAATTTCACTGCATTGCAATTTATCCTAAGGACTTCGCAGAGACGCGCTTAGCCGGAAATCTTACCACTTCAGACGCTCGCCGCGGACTGACTGACCTGGGCGCCTACCGAGAGTGCTTAACAGATACAAACGGAAGTGACCAGAGAGCAGCTTCCTATACCAATATGACAAGGGACGGACAGGACCATGCTAAGAATAGAAACCTCTCTGCTTTTAGAAAGCGTAGCTACCTGTTCCGACGTTGGTCCTACTGTTCTCTAGCAGACACACTTGTCTCCTACCACCAAGCATGCAACTAGAAATATATTTGCTCATTCATCCTCTCATACAGAGGGGATTGGGGATGACAGTATCTTATCATATACAGTATATAAAAGAAAGCGGATGTAGGTTCCGTATGAGACTGTGTGACATGAATTACATATAAACTGTGTTTTAATTTGTAGTAGTGTGACAGATCGTTCTTGTTTGTGTGTAAAAGTAACACGTTCCACTGCTCAGTCTCCTTCCAGATAGTCAGAAACACCACAATAAATTTAGAAGAGGAATTTATGCCGTAAATAACAACATATTTAAGAAATTAACATGAAAGGAATCCAACAGAGACCTTTCAACGCTTTGTACACTGCCATACATTTTCTTTTTCTGCCACGACTTCGAGGTTTGTGACAGAACCTAAACTGACATTAAGACGCTCTCATCCACAGCCTCTCGCAGAAAAATAGACATTGCATGGTGTAAATCATATTGTTACTGCGGCTAGCATAACACGCGACATACGGTGGATGGTTTTAAATAAAAAACAGTTACAACATAAGCAAGCTAGAAGAGTTTGGCTGCGTTGTGGAGAGTTTCCAAACTGATGTCAGAAACTGATTCACGACCTCTACATTTAAACTAATCTGCCACAGTGACGGAATAGATGATGGCTCTGCGTTCCCTTTCGACAGATTCCTCATATTGCACTCATGTACACGATCACTATTTCGGTGCTAACAACCGCCAGAAGGTGTCACCCTTCCACAAAACTCATTCCCCAACTCAAACAAGCGCTGTCAGTCAATCATTACGTGGTAACTAACAGCGCACCAACGCACGGGTGGAATGGAAAGACCCCGCCGATGTACTGTAATAATAAGCATCACAGTTGATAGTGCTAAACAATTTTAGCAATTTTACAGTAATTTCTACACCGGCCAATTACGTGAGAGCATGTTACCCCAATTTCAGCATTATAGCTTAACAGTCACATCTATGCTTTGCAAGTATCATTGCGAATGTAGATAGATGACTGCGCAGTACGTCCATTCAGTGTTAATTCTCGAACACATAAATCATCAAAGTATACCAGACAGATCTCTACCTATTTCTAACACTCGAGCACAGTGCATAATTTACGATCTATCTCTCTGCAGATGAGAGTCACAGAGCATACTCTAAAGTATTGTTGTAGAGTCTAGGACCGGTATCTAGAAGGTATTGCTAAGAGAGAACATAAACATACGCATTCCTAGGGCTACAACGTTCTGCACTTACAACGGGCTACACTACTGGCCATTAAAATTGCTACACCAAGAAGAAATGCAGATGATAAACGAGTATTCATGGGACAAATATATTATACTAGATCTGACATGTTATTACATTTTCACGCAATTTGGGTGCATAGATCACGAGAAATCAGTACCCAGAACAACCACCTCTGGCCGAAATAACGGCCTTGATTCACCTGGACATTGAGTTAAACAGAGCTCGGATGGCGTGTACAGGTACAGCTACCCATGCAGCTTCAACACGATACCACAGTTCATCAAGAGTAGTGACTGGCGTATTGTGACGAGGCAGTTGCTCCGACACCATTGACCAGACGTTTTCAGTTGGTGAGAGATCTAGAGAACGTGCTGGCCAGGGCAGCAGTCGAACATTTTCTGTTTCCAGAAAGGCCCGTACAAGACCTGCAACATGCGGTCGTGCATTATCCTGCTGAAATGGAGGGTTTCGCAGGAATCGAATGAAAGGTAGAGCCACGGGTCGTGACACATCTGAAATGTAACGTCCACTGTTCAAAGTGCCGTCACTGCGAACAACAGGTGACCGAGACGTATAACCAATGGCACCCCATACCACCACAACGGGTGATACGTCATTATGGTGATGACAAATACACGCTTCCAATGTGCGTTCACCGCGATGTCGCCAAACACGGTTGCGACCATAATGATGCTGTAAACAGAACCTGGATTCATCCGAAAAAATCACGTTTTGCCATTCGTGCACCCAGGTTCGTCGTTGAGTACACCATCGCAGGTGCTCCTGTCTGTGATGCAGCGTGAAGGGTAACCGCAGCCACGATCTCCGAGCTGATAGTCCATGCTGCTGCAAACGTCGTCGAACTGTTCGTGCATATGGTTGTTGTCTTGCAAACGTCAGCACGTTGTAGGTGTCGCCACCGGCGCCAACCTTGTGTGTGTGTTCTGAAAAGCCAGTTTCCTGAGGGTTAAATTTCACGTCTTTAGCACGTCATCTTCGTGGCGTAGCAATATTAATGGCCAGTAGTGTATAATGTTAGATTGCCTGCGTTTCCAACCTAAAAGTCGTATGGCATGTAGCGCTGTTAATATTCCAATGTAAGAAATAAATTCAAGCGCAGGACATACATCCTTCCTCCCGGTTTATCTACGATAAACTATGTTATCGAACAATAAAACGAAAAAACTATTTTCTTAAAGCATTGACTCCGTATGATAAGAGTACAATATAACTTTCCGGAGATGTATAGCGCCCACTGTTGACATCCGATCACGGTTCGGAAGGTATGCTATGCCGGCATCAGAAAAATGGCTCTGAGCACTATGGGACTTAACTTCTGTGGTCATCAGTCCCCTAGAACTTAGAACTACTTAAACCTAACTAACCTAAGGACATCACACACATCCATGCCCGAGGCAGGATTCGAACCTGCGACCGTAGCAGTCGCGCGGTTCCGGACTGAGCGCCTTAACCGCGAGACCACCGCGGCCGGCAGGCATCAGCCTTATTTAAAATTATCGTTAGTAACGGCCAATACCTGTTACAAGGAAACATAAACGCATAGCAGCAGCGTCCGACATGTGAAAATTACGAGACATTCCATTGCCGGCCGGAGTGTCCGTGCGGTTCTAGGCGCTGCAGTCTGGAACCGAGCGATGGCTACGGTCGCAGGATCGAATCCTGCATCGGGCATGGATGTGTGTAATGTCTTTAGGTTAGTTAGGTTTAGGTAGTTCTAAGTTCTAGGCGGCTGATGACCTCAGAAGTTAAGTCGCATAGTGCTCAGAGCCATTACAAGACATTCCGTCAGTAACTCTGTAAACAGCACACCTGTGAGGCAAATGTGTACAAGGGAAATGCAATGACTCACAACCACCTATCGCTAACTTAGTTATGTCGCTGCAGTCTAAAAAAAAATATCTTTGTAAGATAACATTCAACCGTATGGACAAGTGGTTTTTGTGAATCTCTGACTGCTCTTCCGCCCTCTTTGACGAGGCGTTAGCAGGTCGAGGATGTTTTTGTATAACACAGATCTTTGGCCGTCATTGCATGTGATTTTTATTCCGAACTAAAGTAGTGTCTGGGATGGATCCGGAGACACATGACTTTTTGATTACAAGTCAAAGACGCCACCCCATGCGGTTGGCCGACTGGTGTGAATACTTTGAATACTTATCTGCTTTCTCTTCCTGTAATTTCCTTTATCAAACTGAAGGGAGATTTGCTGCGTAACCAGGCACTGTTTCACGGATGATGTCGCGATCGGAGAGTGACTCTGTGGGAGGCCGCGATGTGCGCAGATAGCGGTGGCGTCTTTGTGGCGGGCCAGCGTGACGGCTAGTTACGGCCATTGTGGCGTCGCATTCCGACCGCCGGCCGCCTCCAGCCGCCACCCAAGTGTCGCTGCCTCCCACCCGTGAACCCGTGACTCACACCGCGTCGCGTGGCCCCTCAGAGCCCCGACTGCATCTCATCCGACGGGTGTTCCGAGCCCACTCTCAGTTTGCTCCTAAACTCGAGCGGGCGCAGAAACTTTAAATTTCGTGCTGTTTGCGCCAACCGGCAGAAAAAAGGCAGCAGCAAGAAGAATTACGCAGCTAACGGGAAAATATGTCTGCCTGACACAGAGATAGAGCTGATATCACTTAAGTTTATTTATTGCTAATGTGGTGCGTGCTGTACAAACATGTAAATTAAGTAACGTCATGATCTGGAGAATAAATTTGCTTATACGGTTATTAAAAGATGATGGGTTGAATTCATTTCGTTCATCCACAAAAATTATTACACTACTGGCCATTAAAATTGTTACACCAAGAAGAAATGAAGATGATAAACGGGTATTCGTTGGGAAAATATATTGTACTAGAACTGACATATAATTACATTTACACCCAATTTGGGTGCATAGATCCTGAGAAATCAGTACCCAGTGCAACCACCTCTGGCCGTAATAACTACCTTGATACGCCTGGGCATTGAGTCAAACAGTGCGTGGATGGCGTCTACAGGTACAGCTGCCCTTGCAGTTTCAACACGATACCACAGTTCATCAAGAGTAGTGACTGGCGTATTGTGACGAGCTAGTTGCTCGCCCACCATTGACCAGACGTTTTCAATTGGTGAGAGATCTGGAGAATATGCTGGCCAGGTCACCAGTCGAACATTTTCTGTATCCAGAAAGGCCCGTACAGGACCTACAACATGCGGTCGTGCATTATCCTGCCGAATTGTAGGGTTTCGCAGGGATCGAATGAAGGGTAGAGCAACGGGTCGTAACACATCTGAAATGTAACGTCCACTGTTCAAAGTGCCGTCAATCCGAACAACAGGTGACCGAGACGTGTAACCAATGGCAACCCATACCATCACGCTGGGTGATACGCCAGTATGGCGATGACGAATACACGCTTCCAATGTGCGTTCACCGCGATGTCGCCAAACATAGATGCGACCATCATGATGCTGTAAACAGAACTTGGATTCATCCGAAAAAATGACGTTTTGCCATTCGTGCACCCAGGTTCGTCGTTCAGTACACCATCGCAGGCGTTCCTGTCTGTGATGCAGAGTAAAGGGTAACCGCAGCCATGGTCTCCGAGGTGATAGACCATGCTGCTGCAAACGTCGTCGAACTGTTCGTGCAGATGATTGTTGTCTTCCAAACGTCCCCATCTGTTGACTCAGGGATCGAGACGTGGCTGCATGATCCGTTCAGCCATGCTGATAAGATGCCTGTCATCTCGACTGCTAGTGATACGAGGCCGTTATGATCCAGCACGGCGTTCCGAATTACCCTCCTGAACCCACCGACCCCATATTCTGCTAACAGTCATTGGATCTCGATCAACACGTGCAGCAATGTCGCGATACGATGAACCGCACCACGAAGGAGTTACGAATCTTGGTCGCAAATTGATAGTCACATTAGTATCTTCGGAAAATGCAAAATTGTAAGCTTCGGCGGCCGGTAGATGAATGTGACGCTGCAGCGCTATTTCACCGCACTGCTGGCCATGTTAGTAAACTGGGCACACGTCGATACCAGCGCATAGTGATGTTTCATTCCGTATACTGAGTTAGACAGTAACTAAGCCCCACGGTCAGGCGCGTGGACCTTATACGCAGATGTCAGCATTTGAGAGAGGACGTATAGTGTGACTCAAAGAAAGCCGGTTGGAGTAATCGCTGAATTTCTCGACATCTGAACAATATCTCTCAATTGCTGTCGATACTATCTCTTTGAAATCATTCCACAGCTATTCTACGCTTACATGATCCGGCTGCTTCTTTAGTGTTTAGTATCAATATTTTCTGGTATGTTCCTTTTATAGCTATGCACCGTTTAACTTAAATATTTCCAGTTGTGCTACAACTCCACAGTCAAAGGTTTCATTTGCTCTAGTTTTGCATTCACCTGTACTGCATCCTTTTTGACAACGTAAGTCAGTTATAGTCTGATGCTGACGTCGTACGCCAAAAACTAGTTATCTACGTAAATTTGTACTCTATAATATCGGTATTCACCAGTACTGTATCGTTTTTGACGACGTTAGTCACTTATAGTCTGCTGATGACCTCGTATGCAGAAAATCAGTTATCTATGTAACACCCCACCTGTTGCTTGTCTGGATTTTGCGTGTCCTCGCCCTCGCCAAACAACTTACAGAGAAATCAGAAATGGAAATGTACGCAAGAATGGACAACGCTAGATTTAAATGTCGCCCTGTCACCCCTAATTAATCTGCGGTGGTAGTGTTGACGATAAATCACACCTATTTTTAATTCCAGACATGAACCATGATGACCAATTAGGGGGTTCAATGATATCAGACAATAAAATCAGACAAAAAAATAAAGCAAAGTGTGAATTCAGGGTCATATTACTGAAAGTAAAAGCTCTACTCAATCAATATCACCTTCAGACCAACGCTGAATAAAAACACAAATGAACCATTTACAATTTACCCTCCTAGCTGGGATTGGCAGTGAACTGTGTCAAAATCGGTACGAATCTCTTATAAATTGGCTGACCCACTGACATCGACACAAAACGAAAAATAAGAAGACGCACTGCACCCCAAAGTATCGTGAAACCTCAGTGGAAACAACAATTGCACGTAATCCAGGTGTTTAACGCTACTCTTAACGCTGCCCGAAGCGGGAGCGATCTCACCGTACTACTGCTGCGGTGGCTGCGATCACCAGTGGGCGGCGGCACGGCCGCAGAATCCGGGTGCGACGCCTCGGAAATTACACTCCTCGGACAACAGACTGCTGTCCGTAAACTTCCCAATTTGCGACAATCTTCCTATCAGCAAAGAGCTGACACGGCTCACGTCCTCTCAGAATGAAAGCCCAAGACAGAAGACCTTGACAGAGAGTCGAGCAAGATCGCTCTTCACCTCTGTTTTCCCCACCAAAACTTTACCGAGCGAATCACATCCCTAGAAACGCTCAATACCCAGTTTCCCAGTGCCGACCAATGTACGACCTGGGGATCGAACTATTTTCCACAGTACTTCCCTTTCTACCAAATTTCACGAGTACACTCCGCCCAAGCCACCTGGGAAGATCCACAGCTGCGGGCAACGACAATTTTCACGGAATTTTTAATTCCTAAGGGACTCCTGGCCTACTCCACTTCAATTACTCGAAGGCGTAAAATTAGTGTAACGTAGGCCAGAGCACGCCCAGCAAGCCACTGCTCTGTTTTGTAAACACTTGAAGTTACACACCTGGAAACATGCTGTCAGGCTGCTGGCCGAGCGCTGTCGCCGGTGCCTCGCATATAATGCATTGAGGCAAAATCTGATAATCACAAAATCACCTAATTCTCCCTGTATTACATAGCCAGCATGCCGGTGCCTTTCCACAGACGTTTCATACACCGTAATCGAGAGTATTACTCCAACAAACAACAACTAATTGTCTACAAAGCGACTGCGCCGCTGACAGCCGTTTTTATTGACATGAAGAGCTCGCAAAGTGATTATAGTTACGTTAAATGGACTCATGTAAGGGGTAAGACCATTGCCACCTTACAGTACATAAATTAATACTGTAAAATGTCAACATTTTTGTACAACTCACTTATAAACACAAAACAGACTCAAATTTACAAAGAACTTGGCAGTATGGTCTCACTGCACCCCCTCTGGTTTGGGTGCATGCCCTGCTTCTGTTGTGCGTGGTATCACAAGGTCGTTGTATCCACTTTGGAGTCGTGCTGTCCACAACTGTAGTAACTTATACTTGATATCTTGTATACTGGCACTGGGACGCAGTTGATGTCTGAACTGGTCCCACATACGACTATCGACTACAGATATGAGGATCTTGATGGCCACGGGAGTACCTCAATATAACGCACGCAATTCATACAGACATGTGCCATAAGTGGATGAACATTGTCCTGTTGAAAATGGCACCATGAATCCCCACATAAGTCTTATCGACTACAGCTCTGAGGATCTTGATGGCCACGGCGGTACCTCAATATAATGCACGCAATTCATAGAAACACGTACCATAACTGGATGAGCATTGTCCTGTTGAAAATGGCACCACGAATCTATCGCGCAAGTGGAAGAGCATGAGGATCTCCGTAAAATTACGCTGTGCCATTTGAGTTCCCTCAATCACTAGCACCTGCGACCCAGTTCAATCTGTCACTAGCATCTGTGTCTAGTTCCCTCAGTCACTATCACTCCTGACCTGAAGTAATACCGAATGAATCACCACACCATGACACCAAGACATGTGCCTCTCCACGACATTGTAAGACTCTAGGTCGTCGCCATATTTGCCGACGTTGGTCATCTGAGGTTGTACAGAACCATGATTCATCGCTGAACTGCCCGCCTAAGTGGCCGAGCCGTTCTAGGCACTACAGTCTGGAACCGCGCGACTGCTACGGTCGCAGGTTCGACTCCTGCCTCAGACATGGATGTGTGTGATGTCCTTAGTTAGGTTTAAGTAGTTCTAAGTTCTAGAGGACTGATGACCTTAGAAGTTAAGTCCCATAGTGCTCAGAGCCATTTGAACCATTCTGAACCATCGCTGAATCCAGTGCCGCACCCTGATCAGCACTTTATGCTTTTCGATAGCGGCATGACTCCAAACGCTACCCTTTGTGTTGTGGTGTTAACGGCAGCTTAGATATGGGACAGTATTGCCTTGTAGAGCTGCTGGAGCAGGATGATAGAGAATGTTGTAGGAAGTCCACTTGTCACTTGAGATCAGGCGCAGATGGGAAGTACGGCGTTCTCCCCTGTCTTCATCATATGTGGTCTACCAGAATATTGACAAGAGTATGCCTCTCCTCGCATTCATCAGGCCACTGTCATATTCCAATGCCCTACAAACCTGGATATTGCACGACTTCACCAAGCGGGCAAATGGAGGTGCTCATGACGTTATGTCACATGGGTATGAGGAATCTCTTCTCAGTAAGCAATCTGACCCTACTCACGTTCCTTACATACCATACTAGCTCTGCCAATAGTAAATTGACTCTGGTAATCCGTCCACCTGCGGTGGATTGCTAAGTAAAGGGGCCTCGATTCGTTTTCCGACCGGAACGGAGATTTCCTCACTCCGGGAGTGGGTATTGTGTTGTCCTTACCATAATTGACATGGCTGTTGAGATGGCTGAATGGGTACGGCCTGAAAGCCAATGAAACAAAACAAAAACTTCGGTCCACCAGTTACACAGAATTTCAACTCCGATTATTGACTTACCCACTGAAGGTTGCATGTATTCGAAGTTACGTTGACATCTGACCGTGTCTTCCGGATGTTTCAATTTTTTTGTCAGACGCTGTAGACGGGAAGCATGCCTGTAAGGAAGTTAAACGAGGATGTGCATCTGGTGAAGATCATATACGAGTAAACTGTTTCCCATACTGACAAAATTATGTTTAGAATAGTATCCCTCAGTTGTCCTGCCCCTGAATTTTAAGTTACAGAAGCCGTTGTGATAACGCTAACAACGGAACAAAACGTAACATTAATCTCCGGGTCGAGGAGTTCGAGAAGAATAGTTTCAAACTGCCCCGAATTGATGGATATCGTGTCCGACCACATTACTAGCAGCGAGAGGAATAGGAACTGGGACCTGGCACGTGAATGGCATTTTTGTTTCGTTGCCGGTGTTACGCGTCCCGCGTCAGAGCCTGAAAGGAGAGCCGCTGCGACGCGTTCTAAGTGAGTGGAGCGACATAAAAGCTCTGGCCGGGAGTTATCCACTTTCCGGCAGGTAGGCAGGCGTCCACGTCGTGACTGATTAATCCGTCCGCCCGCGGCCCAGTTCGGTGCCGCGTCATGACACTTAACAAATTGTTTCTCCGGCAGCGTGCACCACACCTCCCTGCAGCGGTGGGAGACCCGGCCCCACACCCGACGCCACAGCCAGCCCCTGCTAATGGAACACACGCTCCGGCCGCGCCGGCTGACGGTGATCGAGTAGCCGCGCCGCCACTGGCTGGCCATTTCTGCCGCGTGCGCAAACGCATCTTTCCTGGCCCCAGGACACTTGCTGGCTGACCACTTCGTACTGCCAACGTCCACATTACTTTCTGCCCAGGCAAATAGCTCCACCAGCAATAAACATCTGGCGTCTGGATCGCAGCAGTAAGATGTAAAATTATGCGAATTCAGGTCCGCCTATTATGAAAACAGTTGTTCTACATCTACATCTACATAAATGCTTCGCAAGCCACCCGACGGTGTGTGGCGGAGGGCACCTTGAGTACCTCTACCGGTTTTCCCTTCTATTCCAGTCTCGTATTGTTCGTGGAAAGAAAGATTGTCGGTATGCCTCTGTGTGGGCTCTAATCTCTCTGATTTTATCCTCATGGTCCCTTCGCGAGATATACGTAGGAGGGAGCAATATACTGCTTGACTCCTCGGTGAAAGTATGTTCTCGAAACTTCAACAAAAGCCCGTACCGACCCACTGGGCGTCTCTCTTGCAGAGTCTCCCACTGGAGTTTATCTACCATCTCCGTAACGCTTTCGGGATTACTAAATGATCCTGTAACGAAGGGCGCTGCTCTCCGTTGGATCTTCTCTATCTCTTCTATCAACCCCATCTGGTACGGATCCCACACCGGTGAGCACTATTCAAGCACTGGGTGAACAAGTGTACTGTAACCTACTTCCTTTGCTTTCGGACTGTGTTTCCTTGGGATTCTTCCAATGAGTCTCAGTCTGACATCTGCTTTACCGACGATTAATTTTATATGGCCATTCCATTTTAAATCACTCCTAATGCCTACTCCCAGATAGTTTATGGAATTAACTGCTTCCAGTTGGAGACCTGCTATATTGTAGCTAAATGATAAAGGATCTTTCTTTCTATGTGTCCGCAGCACATTACACTTGTCTACATCGAGATTCAATTGACATTCCCTGCGACATGCGTCAATTCGTTGCAGATCCTCCTGCATTTCAGTACAATTTTCCATTGTTACAACCTCACGATATATTACAGCATCATCCACAAAAAACCTCAGTGAACTTCCGATGTTATCCACAAGGTCATTTATATATATTGTGAATAGCAACGGTCCTACGACACTCCCCTGCGTCACACCTGAAATCACTCTTACTTCGGAAAACTTCTCTCCATTGAGAATGACATTATGCGTTCTGTTATCTAGGAACTCTTCAATCCAATCACACAATTGGTCTGATAGTCCACATGCTCTTATTTTATTCATTAAACGACTGTCGGAATCTGTATCGAACGCCTTGCGGAAGTCAAGAAACACGGCACCTACCTAGGAACCCGTGTCTATGGCCCTGTGAGTCTCGTGGACGAATAGCGCGAGCTGGGTTTCACACGATCATCTTTTTCGAAACCCATGCTGATTCCTACAGAGTAGATTTCTAGTCTCCAGAAAAGACATTATACTCGAACATAATACGTGTTCCAAAATTCTAAAACTGCTAGACGTTAGAGATATGGGTCTATAGTTTTGCACATCTGTTCGACGTCCCTTCTTGAAAACGGGGATGACCTGTGCCCTTTTCCAATCTTTTGGAACGCTACGCTCTTCTAGAGACCTACGGTACACCGCTGCAAGAAGGGGGGCAAGTTCCTTCGCGTACTCTGTGTAAAATCGAACTGGTATCCCATCAGGTCTAGCGGCCTTTCCTCTTTTGAGCAATTTTAATTATTTTCCTATCCCTCTGTTGTCTATTTCGATATCTACCATTTTTTCATCTGTGCGACAGTCTAGAGAAGGAACTACAGTGCAGTCTTCCTCTGTGAAACAGCTTTGGAAGAAGACATTTAGTATTTCGGCCTTTAATCTGTCATCCTCTGTTTCAGTATCATTTTGGTCACAGAGTGTCTGGACATTTTGTTTTGATCCACCTACTGCTTTGACATAAGACCAAAATATCTTAGGATTTTCTGCCAAGTCAGTACATAGAACTTCGAATTCATTGAACGCCTCTCGCATAGTCCTCCTCACACTACATTTCGCTTCGTGTAATTTTTGTTCGTCTGCAAGGCTTTGGCTGTTCCTTTAATACTTCTAATTTTGATAACACGACAAAACACACAAACTTAATGGCTGTTGATTCAACTACGAGGGGTGTTCAAAAAGTAATGCAACACATATTTTCTGAAAGCAGGTTGGTTTCATTCAGGATTCCAGTACACCATATTATTTCCCACTAGTTTGGCTACAAAAATCTATTTTTCAACATAATATTCATTCAATGCGACCGCCTTACGCCACCTTACTGGGAGGATCTGTATGTCTACATGCTACCATTCTACTGGTAGACGTCGGAGCCAATGTCTTGCTGCATGAATAACCTCCACATCATCCACGTACTGCTTCCCGCGGAATGCATCCTTCATTGAGCCAAGCACATTGCTGTTTATGGTCTTCTGTTAGGCACCGAAGACCCCAGCGCTCATACGCCTCTGAGTATCCCAACCGGCTGAAGAGTGTGTCAACACTACCAACAGATAGGTCCACGTGTACATGTACAGCGAGGTGTTTCATTGTGATCTGTCGATCGACTCGAATGGGAGTGTACTCACGTTCCAACATTGCTGGAGTCACAGCGATTCGGCCGGCCGGTACGAGGGAGATCGGACAAGTTAGCGCGGCCTTGTTGGGATGATAACAGTCGCTTGGCCAGTGCTGTGGTTCACTGCCAGGTCTCCACAGATATTCTTCAAATGCCTATGGAGATCTGCGATACCTTGGTTTTTCGCCGAAAAAGACCCAACGACAGCACTCTGATTGGAACACACCTCCGTAACAGACGCAAGTTTGAAAACTACATATAGCGCCGCCACCTATCCCAATTTCATGAAACTGTAGGGGTTGAAGCGAGAATATTCCATAACGTCCCACTACAAATTGCTCGTTTTTTCGATTGAAATTGACCGAGAAAGAAATGCGTCACATTGCTTTCTGAACGCCTCTCGTAAACACCTGGGGTTTACAATTAATAAAAACTTAAGTTGGGACGATTACATAGAAACTGTTGTGGGGAATATGAACTAAACATGCGTTTTATTGGCAGAACCCTTAGTATATGCTTCAGATCTACAAGAGGCACGGTCTGCACTGCGCTTATTCGGCCTCTTCTCGAATACTGTTATGCGGTATGGGGTCATTACTAGACGGGATTGACAGAGGGCATCGAAAACATTCGTAGAAGGCAGCTGTACTACAGTGACTTAGGGCAGAGAATTTCAAGAACATGTAGAGAAAGTTGGGGTAGCAATCAAGCAAAGGCGTTTTTCGTTGTTGTGAGATGTTTTCACCAAACTGCAATCAACAACTTCCTCTCCTGAATCCCAAAATATTTTGTTGACCTCCACCTGCTTACGGAGAAGTGACCGTGGCGTTAAAATAATAGGAACCAGAGCTCGTACGGAAATGTTTAGGTATTTTTTCACGCATTTAAAGTAATGAAGATGGGTATCTGCTGAAGTCTGTCAACTTTTTTTAATACATTCTGTGATATCGGATGATGGCTCTAAGCACTATGGGACTTAATATCTGAGGTCATCAGTCCCCTAGACTACTTAAACCTAACTAACCGAAGGACATAACACACATCGATGCCCGAGACCGGATTCGAACCTGCGACCGTAGCAATCGCGCTGTTCCGGACTGAAGCCCGTAGAACCGCTCGGTCAAAGCGGCCGGCAATATCGGAAGAATAGTGAATTTTCAAGGACACTGCTCAAGCCAACATTCGCGAAGTTTAAGTCTATTACTTATCTGTGCATCAAAAATTGACAGGCAACCAGAACGAAGCCGCTGGTGATTGTCCTGTCATATGTGACAGAAATCCATATTTTTCTGCTGATAATCATTTCAAGTTGCTTTACGTGGTGCAAAAAGTTCGATGCAGAAAGGGGCAAGACAATAACCGTGGTCACAGACTACAGCTACGTGCATCACATTTCGAAATACATCCAAAGACGTCAGTTCTTGGATGGAAATCAAAAGCTGACTTCCCAGTGTCCATATAGGAGGTACCTTACAAAACACTTTTCCGACCAGTAAGTGAAAATCGCTCGTCAGTTTGAGATCCAAAGAAGAGCAACACACTTTGTTACTGATACTTTTAATGACAACTAATGCGTCACGAACATGTTCAGCAAATTACAGTGGCAGACGCTACAAGAAAAGACGTTCTGTAGGCGTGATGTTGTTTACTGTTAAACTTACGGGAGCAGGCGTTCCTGGAAGAGTTAGCCAATATATTGCTTTCTCCTACGTATTCAAGCAAAAATACCGTGAAGGTATAATTTGATTTGAACTCACACGGAATCTACCCACAATCGGTGCAGAAGCTTTGTAAAATGTTGCATACAGTGGCCAACGGAGATAACTTGACTGTATTTCACTCGTACTTTGTGTTTTCTTTGTTTTACGGTTTTATTCACAGGACACTAGACATGTTTTCATATTTATTTTTACACATCATCTAAGACTAGTTTGCAACTGAATAAATACATGAATCCTGCAGAAATTTCCGTCAAACATGACTTCAAGACAGCATAAAAAAAGATTAGGATACTAATCTCAGAGAACAGTTGGCTGGTTGAAGTTCAGGATGTGGAAAATCTACACAGCTTTCGCTACCTGCGTCGGCAATAGCATGATACCTACAAACAAACTGCAGCAAAACAGACAGATCCTAAATACTGCATAAATTACCATATTTTATTAAGACAGCATGAGCAATGGAGAAACTATCAACTACCGCCAAATTCTGAGATTACGTTTCGCCAGTCAGAGAAATTGCGTTATATAGAACGGAGACGACAACCTTTCCTCAGAGAGCCTGCATCAGACTGGTGTTACGACTTCCGCACCACTTGTTACGCTTCTGGCACAGTGGCTTCGCCAAAGACTGAGACGGCGTGGAGTTTTACAATTATTTATTGAACTTTCTTTACAATTTCTCCCTCGTCGTCGCTGCCCAGCACCGCGGATCTCTCCACCTGTCTGCTGCTATGTAGATTCTCCGACAACGCGTGCAACGCGCGCCGCTGATGGCACTCAGGAGCCTCAGGCCGCCACTGCTTCGCTGAGCCAGGATGCCCTATGGTTGAGATGAACTCGTCGCTGCTCGGCGCCCCAGTACGGCACGCCCACGGAGCCGCGTCGCCGTGAGGTCAGCTGCCGACGCCTGCTGCACCGGCGGCTAGGAAGCCGTCAGTCGCGATGTCTGCGAGGTCACGTCATGGACGGACCATGCGCCGTGGGGCCGGGTTGCCGTGAAGTCCGGGCGTGAGCCCCGGCGGCGCCTGTTACCAAGACCGCGCTGCGGCCGGTCCTGCTGGAAGTTCTCGCTCTAGTTAGTCAGCCATGGTGCCGACCAAACTCGGGCCGACCTCCAGAGCTGAAGTTGAAATCTAGCGGCGAACGGATGACTCCTGTGAGCTGGAACAGACTTCCGGAATCGTCACCTATGAAGATTTACCATTTCGACATGGACCACATCCGTACTCAGATCCAAACTGCTTCCTCATGGCTTCTCCTGTTGCTCCCTGCGCTCCACTATTTATATCCGGCAGGAGGACGTTTTTTACCCTCGGTGATAGCTTTTTGTTATTACCTCCCGCAGTATATTGCAGCGTAACAGCTTGCTGGCCTCACTTCCCCTTACTCAGCACTCTCCAGGCTTCGCTTGGCGCTTGGTCTGTGTGCGTCCCTGCGCCAATCTGTTGGTTGACTGCTGCTGTCAGCAAGGCTATTTGTGCCTGCCTACTTCGCAACGCCTCGGTCGCCGGCGTGCCTCTGTTTTGCCATTCTCCACTGCGTGAAGCAACACTTACTACATGTGGCCACAACACTGCCTCCTCCTAAAAATTAAATTCGTCCCCGAAATTACCCTACACGTTAACTCTAGTTCTATCCTATATTCTACTTCTTCCCTATATGCATCCAGGTTGCCGTGACTCATACCCTACTGGTAATCAAATGGTTCAAATGGCTCTGAGCACTATGGGACTCAACTGCTGAGGTCATTAGTCCCCTAGAACTTAGAACTAGTTAAACCTAACTAACCTAAGGACATCACAAACATCCATGCCCGAGGCAGGATTCGAACCTGCGACCGTAGCGGTCTTGCGGTTCCAGACTGCAGCGCCTTTAACCGCACGGCCACTTCGGCCGGCTACTGGTAATCCATTCTACAGGAATCTCATGGAGCGGTCTTGCGTTAACATGCTGAATCCTCCGTTTTAATAAGACATATACCACACCAATAAATACAATCAACATAGTAATAGTACTGGTTGAAATACCAATGATCACTATGCTACGTTTCCGCCTGGTATCGTACTCCTCCACATGCCTTAGTGATTGCTGCATTGAAATTTAACCTTTCTCCGAATCTACTAGTTTATCTATCGTTTGCAATAGTGTAGCATCCAACATGTTGTTAATATACGTCACATTTTCTCCTGGAGCGATGCTGAATGACGCATCTGGCCAGTACAACGTCAGATGAGTATCTGTTACCTTGGTGACTCCTGTGACTGTCGCTGGTAAGCTGAAACGATCCACTACTATTTCACAATTTGTCCCGTTGATTAGCAAACCACTGTCCCATAATTCCATCTTCATGGTTGCTGTCCAATTCCCGTTGTCATAACACTTGGCTGATATCCTCTCCGTAGCGAATACTGAATACAACCAATGCCTCCCAACTTGCTGAAAATGTGGCGTAGGCTTCACTATTATTCTCTGACACTCCGAAGCTTCTGCTACTGCCCTAAATGACTGGATCTCACACGACCCCTTGCCCATGGAAACAACCCGTGATGGGCAAATGGAAACTGACTCTGTTAGACATCTACTCAGCTCTAAACTTGACATAGTAGCATGAATATCCCCCTCCTTAGAAATTGATTAAACCTCCTGTGTCCTGAACTGTACGTCCTTCCCCATGCGCTCCCATCTGACCGGATAAGGATGCACTGTGTAACAGTGATACTGTCTCCCCACACTAGTTACTGTAAATCTAATCTCTATATACATCTTAACTAGATCCGTCGTTACCTTAATCCTAGACATATGATAAAAAAGTGCCATACTCACTTCAATTATCGGCACTACGTGCTCTACCCCCTCTGGAAACTCTCCCTCCGCCTGCTTCAGACTCCGTCTGAATTTTTCTAGTTTAATCAACGTCAAACTCACCTGCCCGTGCAATGTGTGATGTACGTGATGTACTGCCTCTTGCAATTCATCCATCCTCACTCGTGCATCACCAATGCTGTTAACCATTTCCCGCAGCAATTTAGCCATTTCCAGCTTCCTTTCCACTATATTCAATCGTGTTTGTACCTGTTCCAGATTCGTATTCAATAATTTCTGTGTTTGTTCTATATATGCTCATAACCTTGTAGCCATCCCACGCACCATGCGTGTCACATTCAACAACTCTGTACCTAATCCCCGTATCTCTGTTGTGTTTATATCCACTAACTTCACTCTGCTTTCTTCCCTGTCGCGAATAACTGTTAAAGAATTGTTCAAACCCTCAATATCGTCTCTATCCACTGTTCCAAAAATTGTTTTCAGCAACTTCCCACCTGCATTCAACCAACCCCTCTTTACTTTCTTTCTCCTCCCTGGAATCATGCACACGACTTGGCGCAGTTGTTCCCATATTTCCTTACATGACCTATCCAAAGCCTCGTACTCTTCTTGCACGTCACGTAATATTCTGTTCTTAGATGCAACTGTTTCCACACTCGATACCACCTTCTGTAGCTGCCGCATCTCGTTGCTTACCAGCAGGATATTGAGTGCCAGCAGAAGCGTCCACTCGTGACTCATGAGGACCACATCCGGTTGTTTCCCAAACAACAC
Source organism: Schistocerca americana (assembly GCF_021461395.2). Classification (NCBI taxonomy): domain Eukaryota; kingdom Metazoa; phylum Arthropoda; class Insecta; order Orthoptera; family Acrididae; genus Schistocerca; species Schistocerca americana. The sequence continues at coordinate 611,571,176 of NC_060120.1, forward strand.
CCCACTTCGCAACGGCATATCCTGTACCTGGCCAGCTTGTGTCAGCTGCCAGAGGACTACACCCCATACCATCCACTTGTACCAAATAAAATAACCCTAGTCTGTGCAGGAAAATGATACACACCTGATAATTACTTCTAACTACACATCCCTCGAACGCAACTTATGCTTAACATCCGGTTTACTGTCTGCTTCTGGCGCTTCTTTTCGCTTTCTGCCAGAAGGAGAAGTATATATACATGGATCTACTACCCCTTGGAACGGCTTAGCTCTATTAACGTTAACCACTGTTGTCTTGGTAGGCAATTGTAATTTTACATTGACAGGTTATGTCATTTCCACTACCTGGTACGGTTCCTGTAACTTGTTTCTGAACTTCTTGGTTCTCTCTTTTGGAACACACGGATTGGCTAGTAGCACCCATTGGCCTACTCTGTACGGTGGCAACTTTCTCGTTGTACCTCCCATCCGTTCTTGTCGTTCCAAGGCTTTCGTGTTAGTTCGTCTAACTCTCTGCCATACTTCCTTAGTGGTTTTCGCAAATTGCCTTACATGCTCGCCCTCCACTCCCAGCCTTGGACGAAGCATGTCAAAAGGTGATGGCATCTTCCGCCCATACACCACTTCGTATGGCGACAATCTTGTCAAAGTATGTACCTTACCATTATATGCACTGGTTATGAATTGTAAGTACACATCCCAGTCGGTGTGTTGACTATTTACATAGTGACTCAACATGTTAGCGATCGTGCGATGCACTCTCTCCGTTCGTCCGTTTGCTTGCGGATGGAATGGACTAGTCCGCAGTTTCTTTACCTTCAGTAACTTACACAGCTGCTTCATCAGATCAGACGTGAAATTAGTACCTCGATCCGAGATTATGGACTGAGGTTTGCCATACCTGAGTAACCAATTATTAACTAAAGCTTGTGCCACCGTACTTGCTTTCTGATCTGGTAATGCGACCACGACTAAATACCTAGAAAAGTGGTGAATCACTGTTAACACATACTTATTCCCCGCTGCACTCCTATTAAATGGGCCTAATACATCAATTCCGATTTGTTGGAAAGGTCTGTCTGCCTCTGGCAATCTTTGGAGCTGAATCTTTTGATGGCTCAAGTCCGCACGCTGTGAGGATGGCACACAATTCCTGACGTACTCGTCCATGTCTTGACATCATGTACTCCACCAAAACTTCTCCGCTATCCGCCTATCCATAGCTCTTCTCCACCCACGTCCTGAAATAAAATGGTCATGCACCTGTTGCAAAACTTCAGATCTTAACGCTGCTGGTACAACGACGCACGGGCCGCATTTCGTCAACCTGCAAAGTAACCCGTCCTGTACTAGGAACTGCGGTTGCTTTCTGAACAATTGGCAGTCACAACCCACGGCTTGTGCCCTTTTCCACTAATCTTCAGTCACCCCTGTTACTTATAATACTGCCACTTTCCTGCTCAATGCGTCAGCATTGGCATATTTCACACCTGGCTTGTGGATTACCTCGTAATCGAACTCACAAAGTTTCAGCGCCCATCTCACTAGCCAACTCGCTGGGTCTTTCAGACCTAATAACCATTTTACAGCTGAATGATCCGTCACAACCTTAAACCTTCTACCGTACAGATAACATCGAAAGTACGAAATCCCGTATATTACCACTAACAATTCCTTCTCCGTCGTGGAGTAATTTTGTTCCGCCTTGTTAAGTTGACGAGACGTGAATGCAGTCGGATGTTCTTTGCCATAAATTTCTTGCCCAAGTACAACCCCAAGAGCGTGATTAGACGCGTTTCATTGTAGTATAAACTCCTTCGAAAAGTCTGGCAACCTCAAAATTGGATCTGATATCAGAATCTGTTTCAGATCTTGAAGTGCTTTCTCGTAATCTGACGCTACTGGAAGGTAACACCTTTTCTTAGCAACTTAGTGGCCTCGCTATTTCTGCGAACCCCTGTACGAATTTTTGATAATAGCTCGCAAGACCAATATACGATTGCAGTTGTTTAACCATTTGCGAAACCGGAAAATCTCGTACTGCGGAAGTGAGACGGGGACCTGTCCGTACCCCATCCTGACTGATAACATGCCCGAGATAATTTACTTGTGCTTGCGCAAAATGGCATTTGTCCAAACTTAATGTTAGCCGTGTTGCCTCTAATCTTTTAAACACCTCCTCTAACCGTTCCACATGCTGCTCTATGTCTCTTGAAAAAACTATAATGTCATCCAGATACACCAAGCATTTTTTCGGTTTCAACCCGCGAAGGACTCCATCCAACAACCTCTGAAAGGAGCGTTTTTTGGTCCAAACGGCATTCTTTTATACTCTAAGTGACCACAATGCGTCGTGAATGCTGTTTTTGGCCTGTCCTCCGGACGTAATTCACTCTGGTGATAACCGCTTCTCAAATCCATAGAGGAGAAAAATTTACACTGCCCTAGATTGTCTAACGTTTCTGTGATATTCGGAATTGGATATACGTCCGCCACTGTCCGTTCATTCAAATGTCTGTAATCGCAACAAAAGCGAAATTTTTTCAACCCGTTCGGTGTCTTCTTCGGAACTAGGACCACGCTACTAGACCAAGGACTATTACTGTGCTGGTTTATCCCATCTTCCAGTTGTTGCTCTATTAATTGCTCTACTACTGGTTGTAATTGTTTCGGTAGTCTGTATGGCTTACGATACACCGGAGCGTGAATCCCTGTTGGAATACGATGCTGTGTTATCGGTGTAGCAGGTAACGTCCCCTATGCTTCAAACAATGCTTTATACTTAAACGTCCCCTTAGAAAAATTGTACATGACTGTCCTTAAACTGACACACAATATTTTTTTGCGCAACGCAATCTGACTTTCAATAATCCCTACAAAAGAATGGCCCTGACTAACATTAACCTATACCTTTCACAAATCACTTACCTCACAAAAATCTTCGTTACTCGAACTACTGCAGTACAGCGAGCGCCAGTACTGCCAGCTAAATAAAAGATTCAAACTACTGAAGGCACTAACTACTGATAGGCATAGTTAGCAAATGAAAGATTTTGATAGAGAACAAACAATGTATTTACCTTAGTGGCGTTCAAAAGTCATAATATATATATATATACATATATCAGTTCATGACATCCAGTCTTACAAATTTACTGTCTCTGATGGACACACGTGCAGGTTGTCCGTTCTCGAAATTCTGCCATCTCTCTCCCCACAACCACCACCACTGCTGGCGGCTCACCTCCAACTGCCAACGCGCTACGCGCTGTTCACATCCAACTGCCCAACACTACAATAGCGAATATTCCAACAATGCTAAACAGCCACAGACTGCACACAGCACAGTCAGTGATTTTCATACAGGGCGCTACGTGGCGTTACCAATATAAAAACCTAAATAGCCTACTTACGAGACCTAGGTATGACCAGTATGAGAGTGTAGAAGCAATTTCGAGTACCATACTGAAGAGAAGACTGAAATATCCGTGGATTTCGTGAAGATGTACGACAACATATTGATTGAGACAATATAGAATGCAACACGCTTAATATGGAACAATCGGATGGAAAAAGTCACCGAGGATTGAGCAGTAGATGGAGCCATGGAAAAACAACCATGTGAAGCATTGCAAAAGACGTTTAGCTGTGGGATAATGGTGGCAGACTGCAGATGGACTTTTTAAATTATGATCACAAAGCAGAGAAAACAGAGTGGTGCTTGAAAGAAAGAAACCATTCTGAACAAGTCACTCTCAACACTCTGGTCCTACGAGGCAAAATTGTGCTAAATAAAAAATATTAATGAGAGTGCTCGTATTTGCAGCCCTTTTTCTTAGCTGCTACTTTAATTGTACTCTGTGATATACCTGAGAAAAATTACTCCCTTTGCAACTGAATATTTTATTTGTGTGTATCAACCAGGTGTCGTTTATCCATGACAGGCATCATCAGTAGCCTATAAAACAAAATTATTTGATTATAGAGGTGAAATAAAACTGTATCGCAAAATATTTTATGCACTTCAAGATCAGCAACCCCACTTTCAAGATCTGCCCCAGGAGTGAATGATATCAGTTAATTTGACTATCTTAAGGTACCCAAAATATTTTCTGGGCCAGTCTGATTTCGACCAACCAGTTAGATATTTTGTTAGAAGATCTGTTGTGATTCTCATTTAAACCACCAAATTTTTATAAACATATGTTTTTCTTTTTACATTCATTCCTCTGTCCCTTTCATGTATCGATGTGCTACTCTCCAAGTAGTAGATGCTCCTAGCATGCGTTCAAAATAGATAAGTGCATACTTTATAGTATCTACAGAAGAACAGATAGAAGTAGTAAAAGGACAAATAGAAGGAATGAATCAAAAGCACAACTATATTTTAAGGTTTATAATTGAAACAGCAACCAGTCACAAATATAATTTAACAAGTTTTATTTCGATCAAACTACGATCGGTTTGGGATTTTATACAAATCCATTTTCAATGGTTATTATACGTTCCGTTGTTTTCTTGCTGGGACCTCCTATTTATCCTTTGTTGGTTTGCTGCAGTAGGATATACAGAACGTTTTTTGTTCACTGTTCGGTAAAGTTGACAATAGATTTATTTCTTACAACCTCTATCGAAGCATTCATCGAAAGAGTTTACAGTTATTAAAACATGATATTTGATGAAAACTTACGTGCTTACATTTTAATAATTTTAAAAAGTTTTCGTAAATGCTTTGACTGAGTTCGTAATAAACAAAATCTGTCGTAAACTGTAGCTACTAGTGAACAAATACTATCTCCCCCTCTGTGCGCAACAAAACCAACAGTCGATACAAAACCAGGATCCTCCATGTTAGACTATACTTGTGGCTGGTTGCTGTTTCACTTACAGAACTTACAGTACACCGAAGCGCCAAAGAAACAGGTATAGGCATGCGTATTCAAGTACAGAGGTGCGTAAACAGGCAGAATACGGCGCTGCGGTCGGCTACGCCTATATAAGGAAACATTTGCCTGGTGCAGTTGTTAGATCAATTACTGCTGTATCAAGATTTAAGTGACTTTGAACGTGGTGTTATAGTCGGCGCACGAGCGGTGGGACACAGCATCTCCGAGATGGCGATGAAGTTGTGATTTTCCAGTATGACCATTTCACGAGTGTACCGTGAATATCAGGAATCCGGTAAAACATCAAATCTCTGACATCGCTGCAGCCAGAAAAAAGATCCTGCAAAAGCGGGACCAACGACGACTGAAAAGAATCGTTCAACGTGGCGGAAATGCAACCTTCCTCAGATTGCTGCGGATTTCAATGCTGGTCCATCAACAAGCGTCTGCACGCGAACCATTTAACGAAACATAATCGATGTTGGCTTTCAGAGAGAAGGGCCACTCGTGTGGGCATGACTGATATGACAGCACAACACAAAGGTTTACTCCTCGCCTGGCTCAGTCAGCACCGACATTGAACTATTGATGACTGGAAACATGTTGTCTGGGCGGACGAATCTCGTTTCAAATTATACCGAGCGGATGGACGTGTACGGGTATGCAGACAACCTCATGAATCCATGAACCCTGCATAGAAGCAGGGGACTGTTCAAGCTGGTGGAAGCTCTATAATGGTGTGGATCGTTTGCAATTGGAGTGATATGGGACCCCTGACACTTCTAGATACGACTCTGACAGGTGATACATACGTAAGCATCCAGTTTGATCACCTACGTCCATTCACGTCCATTTTGTATTCTGGCGAACTTGGGCAATTCCAGCAGAATAATGCCACAACCTACACGTCCAGATTTGCTACAGTTTGGTTCCAGTAATACTCTTCTGAGTTTAAACACTTTCACTGGCCACCACACTCCCCAGACATGAACATTATGGAGCGTATCTGGAATGCCTTGCAACGTGCTGTTCAGAAGAAATCTCCAACCCTCTCGTAGTCTTACAGATTTGTGGACAGCCATGTAAGATTCATGATGTCAATTCCCTCTAGCACTACATCAGAATCTAGTCGAGTCCGTGCCACGTCGTGTTGCGGCACTTCTGCATACTCTCTGGGGCCCTACACGGTATTAGGCAGGTGTACTAGTTTCTTTGGGTCTTCGTTGTATTACAGCCACGTTTCTAAACACGTCAACTATCTTTGTACGGGGTGTTCAAAAAGTCTCTCCGCTGTACGATTGTTAGCCGCACGTGCCGTATGATTGTTCGCCTGTCTGGGTTACGCCCCTTCAAGTGGACTCTCCAAACATTCCACTGTTTCGTTTATCTCAGCCAGTGTCATTAGTATCGTTGGTGTGTTTCGTTATGTGATGACGTCAACGTTTTTTTCCATCGTTCGTTTGTTTATTTTCTGTTACCGTTAAAATGCTAATCATTGAAGAACATGTCTTCAAAGCTGGCGGTAAATACACAGTTCAGTTCGTCAAACATTTAATTCAGTTTTCCAGGAGACAACACTGCCACATCACGATACTGTGCGAGATTTGATTTACAAATTTCGAAGTACGGGTTCAGTGACATATGCACCGAGAAGTGGTCGCCATAGCGTTTTGTCGGAGGATGAACTACTAATACCACGTTCAAACACACAGCTGTAAGGAAAAAATTAGAACTTTTCCCATACCAAGATACAGTCGTGCAAGAACTGAAAAATACTGATCATGGCAAGAGGCTGCGTTGTCAATGGTTCAAAAATTTCGTGCAACAAAATGGAAGATATATTCTTAATGAAACGTTTTTCACTGATGAGGCGTGGTTTCATTATCCGGGAACATGAACTCACAAAATTCTCGTATGGGTAGTACTGCAAATGCATTGCGTATTCATGAGGAACCACTTCATTCTGTGAAAATAGGAGTTTGGATTGCAAAATCTAGACGTCGGATTGTGGGTTCCATATTTTTCAACGAAACAATAAACACACAACGATACTTCAGAGATATTCTGTACCATTCATAGGAGAACTTGTGTGAAGTGAAATACTGAACGGTTATTTTCAACAAGATGGTGCAACCGCCCATACAGCTCTCGTTTCAGTGTCATTGCTTGCTGATGGTTTTGGTGATCCCATAATTTCGCAGGGACTTTGGCCTCCACTATCGCCTGACCTAGCACCATCTGACTTTTTCTTCTGCGGTGCAGCGAAAGCAACTGTCTATAAAAACCGTCCAAAATCCATCGAGGAACTGATAACTGCAATATCCACTTTCACTGCTTCTGTTACAGATGAAATGTTACAGCTTGTGTTGGGAAACATGATTAGACGAATTGAATTGTCTGTTCAACAACACGGGGAAACTTTGATCATTTAATGTGAAAATTTGTAAGTATAAATGAATATTCAATAGACTAATAACTTGTATTTCACTGAGTTTCATTTCGGTATATTCACTGCGGCATACGGCACGCGCGGCTAACACTGTGGAGAGACTTTTTGAACACCCCGTACATCATTATAGCTTTCCCAGGAAATTATGTGTAATTAAATAATTTTCTTTATGTTATAGGTCACTGACGACGCCCAGTAAAAATCGGCAAAACATATTTGGTAGTCAAAACTAAGGCATTCAGTTGTGAAAGACGGAATTTTTATATTTATATGTTAAAGCATTACTAGTGAGATACGTAATGAAACAGCAATTTTAGTTAGTTGATTCCAGCGTTGAGAATGTGCCTGCGCTTAGGTCTCGAGGTGGGGTCGTTCAGTGGGTGAGTGATACGCTTTCTTCTGGAGTTTCCGCTGCGCTTGTAATGGTACTTGAATTACGTAACCATTGCAGTACCTCACCTGAACCTCTCGATACCAACAATATTCTACTGTTTTTCTGTTACCTACTTAACTTACTTCTGAGACAACATTCAGATTTGATTACATTCGTGATACACCGATATGTTTATATATTATGTGTATTCTTTCTTTTGTCACTATGATCTTTGACGTACTTGTAACTCTGATTTTTGGGCGCGTAAGCGATTATTAGTTAGTAGTTAGAGTCGGACCTTGAAAAAGTCAAGTCTTGGACGTCATGTTGGAAAGACGCATATTGTAGCCAGTTTATAAAATGTAAACTTTGACAGTGAGGAAGATGTTTTCAAGTATGTTTTGTATTGTGAAGTGATGTTATGTGTGTTACGTGCTATCGCAACAAAAGCAATAAAAGAGAAGTGTAACTTGAATTCGGAGTGCTGATTATTTTTTTTCATCACCATTGTGCTAACTTTGAAAGGTTTAATCTTCAAGAGTGGTTTGTGAAGCGCATCTACAAAACTTTTGAATATAGCAGAATAAAACCTAGGCCTTTTTGCATTCGAGCTAGGAATCATCACCACCTAGATTTTCGACGATTGAGCCGTGATTTTACAACGAGACCAGCGTTGGAAACACGAAAAGATGAGTGCCTAGTTTATTCATTATTACATGAAATGACTTTAATAACTGTGCTCTACTGACACCTGCCACGTAATAACTTAGCCGGCCGCGGTGGTCTCGCGGTTCTAGGCGCGCAGTCCGGAACCGTGCGACTGCTACGGTCGCAGGTTCGAATCCTGCCTCGGGCATGGATGTGTGTGATGTCCTTAGGTTAGTTAGGTTTAAGTAGTTCTAAGTTCTAGGGGACTGATGACCACAGCAGTTGAGTCCCATAGTGCTGAGAGCCATTTCAACCATAATAACTTAGTTGTTGTCCACAAATGCAGTATTTAGCAGCGTGAGCAACACCACAATCGTTGTTAAATTTTGACCATTGTTGTGGTAGGGTTGTTAGACGCTGCTGCTGCTGAGGCGAGCCTCCCGGCGGCTGTACCTGCTGTTGCGTGCCTGCCTCGTGTGCCGACCTCCTGCAGGCGAGCCGCGGCCGGTCCCTGTGGGAGAGGAGAGGCGAGCCGAGCCGAGCCGGACTTGAGGCTGGTTGATCACAAGTGCCGGTTATTGGATCAGCGGGCCGGCCCTCGCGGGGCAGTTTGCGGCTCTTCTTCCCTCCTCAGCTCTTCTCCCGTCTTCAGTAGCACCCGGTGCGTGTGTGTGTGTGTATGTGTGTGCGTGAGGCGACCCGCCGCGGTAGCCGCGCGGGATTACAGCTCGGCCCCCATTGTCCAGAGACAAAAGCGCGCCTTTGTGCGCCGCCACCAAGTCCAGTTGGCAGATGTGTCCCCTCCACAAAGGGATGAAAGGAAAACGTTAAAGTAGTGCGAGTTGACACATGGCCACAAAGCGCCTGAATGGGCCGGGTCGCGCCGCAGGTTGCTCTGTGGGGGGAGGGAGGGTGGCCTGGAGGGCAAAAAAAGGAAACCCTCCAGCGCAGCCGGCCATTCCGGGGCACAGCGGCCGGCCCGCCAGCCAGCGGGGTGTCCATTCACCTGGCCAGAGCACCGAAAACACGCCGAAATTCGCCAAAGGTGACGGATGTAACACATACCTGCTTTCTCTCACAATTAGATTACCTGATGCAATAACAAGTCACTTAAGGCTGTTTTGTCCACGAATGGCAGACTGTGGCTTTGTGAGAACGGCGACTAATTTTGTATGCGATAAATGATTTAAGTGGCAAAACTCTGTACGAGAACGCCAGTTTCCGCATTTACAACCCGAAAAAACGCAGCAGCAGAGTATTTGTTGTCAACCAAACAAGATTATTCTCTTTATCCTTTTGTTTCCCTTATTTATTTTATAGATTTTTAAGTCTGAAGATCTGCATTTATTCGTGTAAGATTATTTATCTTTTTAAAAAATGTTGTTCTTGGTTATTTATATAGGCTACATTTCTAGAAATTACCTGCACGTTTTTCATATCATATGTGATTCTATTTAGTAATTTTATTTAATTATCAAGTGCTCGTGCAATTAACAGTTGGAACTGTGGTCTCATTCAAATGGTTCAAATGGCTCCGAGCACTATGGGACTTAACATCTGAGGTCATCAGTCCCCTAGAACTTAGAACTACTTAAACCTAACTAACCTAAGGACAACACACACATCCATGCCTGAGGTAGGATTCGAGCCTGCGACCGTAGCGGTCGCGCGGTTCCAGACTGTAGCGCCTAGAACCGCTCGGCCACTCTGGCCGGCCCCGAGGCGGGATTCGAACCTGTACATGTGGTCAGAAATTGTACATACGTGAGAGCCGTTTTCCTTACCAAAACTTTAAGAGACTGTTTGACCTTCCACAATTATGAGAGTAATTTCCTGCTAGTAAATGTGGGGAAGCGTGCAATGTATCTAGACACCAATTTTATCGGGAATTTTGAATAACGTAATTGTTATACAGTACCAAACTTATATGAACGTAATGCTTGATTACTTACATAGACAGTCTGAAATATGATGTATTCCTCGTGTTTCGAAAGCCCACACTAGTACACAGTTACTGTTTGTAGGCACGCGCCAATGCTATAGGAAGCAACGAAGAATTAACTGACAGTCCGTAGATTTGTTGAACTTCCAAACAGATACAGGCGAGTCAATTTTTGAAAATGTTCAAATTACCTGAACAACTAATAAAGGAAGATGGCAGATTTTTTTTACATAAGTGTACCATTCCACAGTAAGTTATGAGATAGACCACTAGACCTGTGTAAGTGTGACAAAGATCTTTGGCCCTATGTAAGACAGAAAATAGATAAATGAGAAACCTCTAAGTGCAGTAAAATTGAAAGTCTCTTATAAACTCTCCCTTATCAGATTCCGCTGTAAAAATAATTTTTAAAGAAGCACAAGCAACTAAATAAACTTAATATTTAAATAATTTTTTTGTTCAGCAGTACTAGTGTTTCATACTGACACAATTCATTTTCACATGGACGCAGTAGAGTTTCAGTTATGCGATGTCATCACTGACCGTATCTTTCCAACGTCAGCTAAACAATCTCAACCTAGGCAGATAGGAAATGAACATTCCATTAGGTGTTGGCAAATGGAAACGCCGTGTAGCTAGGGCCTCCCGTCGGGTAGACCGTTCGTCTGGTGCAAGTCTTTCGAGTTGACGCCATTTCGGCGACTTGCCTATCGATGGGAATGAAATGATGATGAAAGACACACAACACCCAGTCATCACGAGGCAGACGAAATCCCTGGCCCCGCCAGGAATCGAACCCGGTACCCCGTGCGCGGGAAGCGAGAACGCTACCGCAAGACCACGAGCTGCGGACAGGTGTTGGTAATGTTCTTTCATATGTATGTGGTATCTCAGAAATGCAGTCGAAACACTGTGTGATTACAGGTATGCATTTTAAGCGATAAAGAACAATGAAACATTATTCGCCAAAATATTATGGTACTACAGCGCAACATTTTTACACAGAACTTTACAAAAATGATTTCAGTGGCACCTTGGCATTTAAATGTGCATGAAACGGTCGTCGATACCGTTTCTTGCTTATAAATGTATTGCATACTTCGGAAGATAAACTACTGCGTCCGAAAACAGTCATCTACATGTAGAATGAAATTATTTATAAATTAATTAATTTAATTTGATTAATTTATTCGACCACACAGAGTTTGAGCACGAACTGAGATGATAAACCCATTCACAGTAGGCGAGTACTGTGTCCATGGATGATTTTGTAAGTTCGGCATCGACGAATAGCTATGCGATTACCCTGTTCGATATTGTAGATGTGAACTATTGAAGGTACTGAATGTAGTATAGTTGTTCACTTATAAAAAACTGTAGTGGTGAAATCCTAATACTTCTCAGTTAATGCATTTCCTTGTCTGTATTCCAATATGGTGCTCCCAGTGTTTCTCCTTTCTTCACGCTACAAGGTGTAGCGATAGGTACCTGGTTTGTTTTCTTCTTTTTTTTTTTTGTTGGCCTGAATCACCGTTTACTAAAAATGCAGAGGATGTTGTCGCTTGGAAATTAAATTGTGATTGAGGGACTACCTTATGCACCTGATGTAAAGATGATTCATCTCCATAACAGCTAGATGTAGCATCATGAAAAAACTAATTTTTTTGAAGTAATATTGCTGTATTATTTAGAAATTTTAATTAGTCATTTCCATTATTTTTTTGCACTTGTACGGCATGAAGTTGTTGTTTGTCTAAGGGATGTATGATGGTTAATTTTTTTCAGCTGAGTTGCATACGTCCCGATTACCAATAACTATTGCAAGATTCATAGTCATTGCATAGATGCAGTTGCCAGATCTAGAACGTACGTAATACATAAATAACAAGGTAACTGTTTATAAATATCTGGTGGTAAAACAGGACCGAATTGCTGCCGGACGTTTTCTTGTTTGGGGGCTGAGCTGCTCAAAAAAATGGTCCAAATGGCTCTGAGCACTATGGGACTTAACATCTGAGGTCATCAGTCCCCTAGAACTTAGAACTACTTAAACCTAACTAACCTAAGGACATCACACACACCCATGCCCGAGGCAGGATTCGAACCTGCGACCGTAGCAGTCGGCGGTTCCGGATTGTAGCGCCTAGAACCGCTAGATCACCGCGGCCGGCGGCTGAGCTGCTCCAAACTGACTGCTAGGGCTACACATAGTGAATACCTCAGGTTCACTGCACTGCCGGTCAGGGCTGTTTTGAACAGCTCAAACTATAACTCCAAAGCTCGCTGTGTCTGAAGTAGATGGTCCACGAGCACCAGGCATGCTGGTCGGCCCAGTAGTATCTACTGAAGCGACTATTGTGCTACCCTCTTGACAACGACTGTGTAGTACTTCTCACCTTTCTGTATCTGTGCGTATGTTACACCTGCTACTGCTACTGTCAGACTAATGTCATATGGGGCTACAACATACAAAACGCTACTGCACTGTGTGTCCCTGCGTTACATATGCATCACTACTAAGTGGAGTGGGATTCTAAGCTACGCTTACAAGCAGTGTACCTCCTAAACCTACAGTCGGCTCCACATATACATTTCTGGATGCTCGACAACCCCATACACGCAGTGACTCGTGGCGTGTCACTTGTGTAATTCGGCTCATTGGCACAGTGTTGTCTGCTGCCAAAATTCCAGAATATTGTGGACTGTAGGGCGACTGGACCCTGGTTGTACTCCCTCGTCCGCCGGCTGAGCTCTCTGAAATGTATTGTTTTCTAAGGTTCTCTTCATGTTTATCCCATTAGGCTACCTCCTGTAGCACGTACATTCCCTGTAAAGTGAAATACGTATAAATAGAGTGGATTCGTACAAAAAAATTATCCTATTTAGTCATCTGGCTCAAATTATGGTGCTATTTCACCGTTTTTCGTATCAAGTATCTTAAGACTGCGTGTTGTAGGTGGCTGTGTTGGATAGCCGGCCGGGTTGGCCGAGCGGTTCTAGGCGCTACAGTCTGGAACCACGCGACCCCTACGGTCGCAGGTTCGAATCCTGCCTCGGGCATGGTTCTAGGGGACTGATGACCTCAGAAGTTAAGTCCCATAGTGCTCAGAGCCATTTGAACCATTTTTGTGTGGGATAAGTATGACGTGAAATGCCGTGCTTGGTCGTCGTTATTGCTGCTGTTCATAACGATGATAAAGAAGAGACAAATCGACTTTTGCAACCCAGGGTACACTCCGGTAATGCTCAAGCATCACCATAGTTACTTATTCCATGAAATAGATCTGCACGCCCTTCTGAATTTGTCAGACTATCTTTTCCTTTAACTTTTCAAAACCTTTTGTTTATGGTCGGTACTCAACGACCTGTTTCGGTAGTCGCCCATTGTTCATTCGACGGATATTGCTAAGCTAGCTTTGCCAGTATTCTACAATTTTATCTACCACTGAAAAGATGTTTTTCTTTTCTCTTCACTGAATATGTGACTCTGTCGCAGCTTGCGACTCCTTTAAAATACTTCGTTATGTGCCTTGAATTAAGTTCTGGGGTCCACACTATCTTTCCATACAGAAAAGCTGGGACTCCCATTGCGTTGTAGTATTTAATCTGAGTTTGCGTACGGCAGGTTTTCCACTAGTGTTACTCTGAATGCCCCGCACACCCATCATATTTTAGTCGAGGTAACAAATACTGGTGCGATACAAGTGCAATCCAAGAATAATTTTAATGTTATAATTTCTTTTTCGTGAAAGGCCCAAGAGGCTTTCCTTCCAGGACGTAAGATTTATTAAAAGAGCCCCATTAATATCGCAGAGGCATTACTTACGACTTTATCATTACATCTCATCTGGCGTAGGATGGCACGCTTGAGCCTAAGACACCATTTAGTCGCTCCCTGAGCCAACTTAAAAGGAAGTCTTTGCAGAAAGAAGAGGCGCTCCATAAGGCATTGCAGTGTATGTTCGGAATTGCTTACAAGTCTGGTAATCAGGACCTTTAGGCCCTCTGTTTCTCTTGCCTTGAAAATTTATTTCACCATCTGCAATCGGAAAAAACTATATCCAAGTAGAGTGCGACTGCACTTGCATGCGCTAGGAATTTAGATTCTGGAGACGAATTGTGTATATGACATACGATAATTACGAATGTTTGATATATATGACTATTTGTCGGTTTCAGTTCGCTTGTTTATGATGAGATGACAAGTGTTGTGACGTCAGGTGCTTGTAACCGAGGACCACGAGAAAGACAGGCCGTGGCGCTTACGTCACAGCACGTGACAGTGCCAGAAGCCGTCTCCAGTGGGGAGCGAGTAACTATTTCGGACGAGTTTAATATTCTTGACTACGTGTTTAAATGCATGCAATCTCTTGATAGCACACGACAAAGCTAAGTCCTTTGGTGGGTGCCTTATCTATCACATATTGATTTCCAACGGCCGCGGAGTCTAGGTCGCCAGGTCACGGATTGCGCGGCCCCTTCCGCCGGAGGTTCGAGTCCTCCCTCGGGGATGGGTGTTTGTGTTGTTCTTAGCATAAGTTAATTTAAGGTACTTTAAGTAGTGAGTAAGTCCAGGCACCAGTGATCTGGTCCCTCAGGAAATCACAGGCATTTGAAAATTTCCCATGGGCCCCTTCAAGTAAACGAGTGTTCGTGAAGTGTGACGGACAAGCTGACTATTGTGACGTCACAAGTTCGTTGAGGAACTCGTATTTCTCATGGGCCCCGCTTGAAACGCGGTTTTAAAGAAGTTTCAGAGAATAGGGAAAAGAACTGCGGAGTTAAATGTAGGATAAACAAATAAATAACTCATGAACAGCAAGTACATCGGATGTACCGTGATTTGCAGACTTGCATTTTATGTACGAGAAAGTACGAGTAATAAGGTTATCAAGTGCGTTTTTGTTTGGTAGAGAAAAGCGCGAAACGGAAATGTCCATCTATAATGAGTGAGCAGATATATCGCTCAAAATGTATTCATTATTATAAAAGAGAAAACAGAATGCAATTTTATATCCACAGGTCGCTATTTTTAAACTTTTGTGCGACAGAAAACGGGCTATTTACGGGAGACAATAGTCTGATAATATTGGCATTTACGTGAGAGGCGCTCACACTGCATCACTGATGGTCGCTGTTTTAGGGACAATAGAATATCCGATTCGCGCACCTCGCGTGTTCGTGTTAAAAACAATTTTAAACATATACATTCTATTCATGACAAACGGAGAATCTTCATCAACGATTGACGCAAATAGTTGACGGTAGCGTCCTTTACCTGAATGTGATTCCCCCCAGTCCCGAAACAACCCTGTGCAAACCGATTAACTAAATCACCTTATGATAATCTCCCGAAAACAATGAAAAGGGGCGACACACAGTCGTCTCACTCCTTGAGCAAGAAAACTTGCGGTTCAATTGTTTAACACGTTGTTCTGCTTCTCGTAGCGATGAACATTACATTGAAGTTTAAGAAAATAATCCGTATGAATCAGTGTAGAATGAGACAGAATACCGAAGTATTGAGGAATGACGAGATGCGTTTGAAGTACTCTAAGGCTGTAGATACCGTTACTGCGATAATGAACGCAACAATAGAGGTCGCTTAGGAATGAAGTAAACACACAGTGCAAGGGAGCCAAGCTGAATTCGTTGAAATGAAAATGTCAAGAAATCGAAAAAGAAACGGTCATCGGGAGGAGTGTTCAGCATATAGAAAATTTAAAACACATTCTGTCAAATTAAAAGCAGTGGCGTCAACATAAAGAGTACAACAGGAATTCCACTGCTAAAGGCAAAGAGGGGGAGCGTATAGGCGAAAACAGTACAGCGAAGACCTATTTTGGTGGATGTGGGGGAGGGGGATGGGCAAGAGACTGTAATATGATCAGGTGAGAAAAAGAAGGAGTCGATATGCAAGACGTAAGGAATACGGTATTACAATTTAGCAGACCTCTGCAAGACTTGCGATCGAGTAAGGCGCAAGACATAGATAACATTTCTTCGAAATTCGTAAAATCTCTTGGTGAAGCGGATGGGGGGGGGGGGGGGGAGGGGCAGTGGCAACCAAACGACTACTCGAGGTGCCGTATAGAATCCATGAGACTGCAGACGTACCATCAGACTTTCGGAAAAATATCATCTACACAATCTCGAAGATAGCAAGGGCAGATAAATGCGAGAAGTATCGTACAATAACATCACTACCTTACGCATCCATCTTGCTGACAAAGATAATATACAGAAGAATGGTAGAGAATATTTAGGTTCTGTTAGAAGATGATAAATTCGGCTTTCGGAAAGGCAAAGGCATCAGAGAGGCATTTCTGATGTTGCAATTGATAATGGAAGCAAGACTGAAGAAAATTCAAGATATGTTCGTAGCACTTGTAGCTCTAGAAAATACAAAGTGGTAGGAAAAAATGTCAAATGGTGCAAGATGTTCGAATTTCTAAGAGAAATGAAAATAAGCTCTAGGGTAAGACTGTTAATGTACAATATGTGGGAGAACCTAGAGGGAACAATAATAATGTCAGAGGGAAGTGGTCGGATTGAAAATGGTGTGAGACTGTGTTACAGTCTTTCGTCCCCACTGTTCAATCAATAGATTGAAGAAGTAATGATGAGAGTAAAAATGGATTCAAGAGCGGATTTAAAATTCAGGGTGAAAGGATATCAGTGCTGAGATTCGCTGAAGAGATTGCTATTGTCAGTCAAAGTGAAGAAGAATACATGATATGGTTTATGGAATGAATTATGACTGGAGTGGACTGAGAGTAAATAGAAGAAAGACAAAAGTAATGAGGAAAACAGAAACGAGATTAGGGGTCAACTTAACATAAAATTTGGTGACTATGAGCTACATAAAGTGAAAGAATTCCGTTACCTTGAAGCAAAATAACACGTGACTGGTGAAGCAAGGAGAAAATTAAGAAAGACTGACTTCTCGTGCTAGCTGCGAACATGGACTGCAAACTGAAAAGAAATTATGGCAAATACATTTGGAGCGCATCATTCTGTGGTAGCGAATCATGGATTGCGGGAAAACAGTAAAAGAACAGAATCTAAGCGTTTGAAATGTGTTGCTGTAGTAGGGTATTGAAAATAAGATCGACTTATAAGGTAAGGAATAAGGACGGCCCCCACAGAATTGGCGATGAAAGAAACATATGGAAAACCCTGACAAGTAGAAGGGACAGAATTATAGCACTTGCGTTAAGACATCAGAGAATAACCTCCATGGTGCTAGGGGGAGATGCATGGGGTAGACATTGTAGGGGAAGAGAGATCGGAATACATCTAACATGTAGTTGAGGACTTAGCGCGCAAGTGCTATTGTGAGATAAAAATGATGACACCATGGTTGAATTCGTGGAACGCTACATGAAGCCAGTCAGAAGACTAATGACTCAAGAAAAAAAGTATCCAAACTGCTTCAGCATTTTTCATCTAAAATTGCGGTTGTGTGTGCGAGTGAGGAAGTTATGTATGTCGACCTGACTGGCTTCCAGTAAATACAGGGCCGTAATGGAGGAAAAGAATGACTCCAGTGTTGTAACAGGGGGTCAATGGCCACAGGACAAGCTTTTGGGAAACAGACTAATGAATGTGAAAATAAATTTGGTCTCAAGTGCACAGATACATTACCTTTATGCTGCAAACACAACGTAAGGGAACTAAGCTTGACCATGTACAGCCGTCTTTATAATAGGGCTAAGCCTTCGCTATGTAGACGTAGGTGTGATACAATACTGATATATTACATACACCTGAAGAATTTTTTTTTTCGAGTTGTCGAACGCCATCAAAAGTGAGAAGACTGTAACACGTGAAAAATAAATAAACAAATTAAAATAAAGTTTCTTCATTATCCCAGTACAAAGAGCATTATAAATATTAAACATAGAGTAAAATAATCGATCATTAGCACGCTGTCTTGCCATCTTGAATAATTCGCAAAGGATTATGAAATTTACATGAGAAACCCTCTAGGCGCTCTAGGTTCTTTTGTAATTTCTACGAGCAAGTGATGCATGATTCGAGTTTGAAAAAGAGGAAATTCTGCGACACTCGAAGAAACACAACATTTTTTTTAAAAATTTGTTGTTACAATAATTGTTTCGACGTTTGATGGTTCAAATGGTTCAAATGGCTCTGAGCACTATGGGACTCAACTGCTGAGGTCATTAGTCCCCTAGAACGTAGAACTAGTTAAACCTAACTAACCTAAGGACATCACAAACATCCATGCCCGAGGCAGGATTCGAACCTGCGACCGTAGCGGTCTTGCGGTTCCAGACTGCAGCGCCTTTAACCGCACGGCCACTTCGGCCGGCTTCGACGTTTGACCTTTTTTTTCTGTTGGCTTACAGTAATTCCAAGTACGCCACAATTTTATCGGTTGAGTTTTGCGGGAAATAACAATTTACTTAGCCACAGTAATTTTAGAATCCAGCACTAACAACAAAACTGCAATTATGGTGCATTTCTTTCAGGCTATGTCAGTAATCCTTGGCCAACTATTGTACACATATTAAGTAGTCTTTTATACGCCATCTCCAAATAACACTACAGTAAATTGGAAATGTTTTGGTCACCACAATTGCAGGGTTGGCCTACAACCAGTAACTTCCGAAAATATCGTGTTTTAGGAAATAAATCGAAAACTTCCTTACTGTCTACTAGTTAAAAGTCTATATTTTATCTCTTTGTCTGCGCGGGATACTTCTCTGATTGTTGCATCGTAAGAAGGAGTCATAACATTTGCATCAGAGAGGCTCACGCCGTGTCGTACGTATTAACGTGTTGCCTTAAGCAATCTCAAATACAAACATAATACAGAATAGTACATGGCATCTCTTTTCCATGTTATGTTAAGAAATGTCGCAACGGTCTGATCTATGTATTAAGAGGCTTATTATGATGCAACGCTTATTGTAGACGTTGACTTTCCCCTTTGCAAGGTTACTGCAGAGTTTTAGTTGTAAGCTAAGATCTATCTCGGCTGGAAAATGTAACCTCAGTATATACATTACCAGCTGCTATGCCGTGATCGAATAAATAGTTTGGAGAACTCAAACATTTCGTCCCCACCTGCGTTGGATGTTGGATATTTTCATTGGAGGGGGCTTGCAGCTTCCGCTAATGTTCGATTCACACTGCGCGACGCAGAGTATGAATCGGGCAATCATAGCAACTTAATTTCTGCTAACGTTTTTTAGATTTAGTCTTCATTCGTTTTGTTTTTCTTCTTTATAGATCTGAATAAGGCTGCAGACTACAGTTAAAACCAGTACCTGTAATTATATGAGTATACTGGTAGGCAGACTGTGTGATTCTTCCAGTTGGATAACAGAAGAAAAAACGAGCTGATATGTCAATTATGGCTTTCTCCCAACCTACAGCTATATTTTATTTCACGAAACTACGATTTGTAGTCCACGTACGGATCAACTGCTGATGTCTAGGATGTACTGAAACATATCTGGATAAGATAATTGAGAATAATTTGCGTTTTGACGGAATCAAGTGGAACCTATTCGTATAATTATTTGTGTTAGCATAGGTATGGTACCTCAGAGCACCGCAGTTCAAAGGATAATCATCGTACGTGTATTTATAAGAGCTGACATCGTCGGATGATGGAGATACAACTACCTGCAATATATTTTTTTTTAATTTTAATAGTATTGATCGCAACAAAACCTAAAATTAGAGCTGATAACCGATTTGGGATGATTTACAATCATCTACAGATCTATTAAAATAAACAGAAAATTGCAGTTCAGTTAATGTGAGTTTAACAATCATTAAGAAACGTATATTATTTTTAAAAAATGTAAAACGTGAAACACTGAAAAGCATATCGATCATACAAAAGACTCAGCGTCTATGTACATTGTTACCCACGACACTGTCGCTACTAACTGTAACTCCGAATTACGAAAGTAAAGAGGTAATGACGTTCAGGTAATGTGAACATCTATCCATCTTAAAAACTTTCATTTTTAGAAGGCGTTAAAGCTTAAAGACACTGAAAATGTGCCATGGTAGTAACGAACGAATACCTAAATTCACTATCAGCCATAACAACATCGTTACTAAGTGCAACTCAGAATCTATAGAAACAAATGGAAAACCGCCTTTCAGTTAATGTGAAAACTTAATAGGCTTTGAAGCATTTATCGTTCATAAAGTACTATTTAACAAACCTGGCATTTCTCTTATAGTCATTATGAGAGTTTTCTATTGGAAACGAAAACACATAATGAACAGTATTTGTAGTGAAGAATCGAAAAAATTTATTTTCCATGTATTGCGAAAACACCTTTGAAATTATGAAACAGTCGTACAAGGAAATATGCATAATTTTTTGGCCATATTATCATTAGTAAATATAATGCGCTGTGATGGAACTGTTCAATGGCCCATTTTCCCTCTGATTATACTTCTCGATACACTCAAACAAACGGATTTACACGGTACATGGACATTCGTTTATCATCATTAAATAAATTGCAGAGAATTACTTTACTTACGAATAAAAAAGTGTAATGAGGAATTATTTCAAGAAATTTGTGATAGACAGATGTTTCCAAATTTAGATAAGACATTTAAAATTATTATTTTGTTAACTTAATTTCTATAATTTTTATTATAATACACAGACATCTGTAAAGTAAATTATTAATCGTGTATAACTTTTTCTCAAAGTATAAATCGATATCGTGCAATATCTTTCTACTGGGAGATTCCCATCTTTGCCGCTCTTTGTCCAAGTTATGGCGCATTTTTTGTTGTTGGACAAGTTATGTAGTATATTTTCAGCACTGTTTTGTTACATGTTTCAGTGTTCGTGCTAATTTTTTTTTGGGGGGGGGGCGGGGGGGGGGGGGGGAAGGGGGGGGCAGGAAAAAAATATTGTACTTGTAGAAAGCTTCGCGTTGCATTTTATATTTTAATGTATAACATGGAAAAAAGCCCGGATCTCTCCTTGTAAAGCAGGAACTTACACAAATGGACACTGTGCAGCCAGATGAAACAGACATCGAGGAGACCACATAGAAGAGTGTAGTACTCTTTTTGTAACATCGTAATCTTTCGCTTCTCCGGTTGGATTTTGTCATCTCCAGTGTATAACAATGCACGCCTTTGAATATGTGCTGATGAACTTCAGTCATTTGACATTAATAATTAGCAAAACGACCGGAGGAGGTCACAACATCAGTAATAAAAGATTAATCAAAGCATGTCTGTGAATGTTTAAAAACTTTAAAAGATTAATCTCCGTGAATGGTTGTCTGCGCACACATTTTTAAAAATGTATTTTTTATAAATTGTTAAATGTTCGCATTACCTGAAAGGCATGTTTCGTTTCTTTCTATAGTTCTGAGTTATTTTTAGCAAAGATGGTGTTGTGGCCAACATTGTACATAAGCGCTGAGTCTTTAGTAAGCCTGGTACGTTTTTCACTATTTTACGTTTTATTATTTTTTAAATAATGCATGTTTTTGAGAGAGTGTTTAATTCACCGTAACTGAAAAGTAATTTTCTCTTAAGCTTCATAGACCAGACGGAACTAGTTATCAGCAAACTGTAATTTTATGTTTTATTCCGATCAAGACTATGTGAGGGTACGAGATATTCCAAAATTTTATAAGTAATAATTCTGATAGATGTACTGGACAGAATCTATAAGCCTCTGTAGCATCTGAGGATTTGTTTGCCACAAATGCAACTGGTGCTAACCAGAGACTGACGCTGTCTTCAGTAATACGTCCTGCAGCTGTTGATCAATTAACTCCACCACTGGCTGTAAAGGAAGGGGAACCCGATATTGTTTTTTCTACACAGGCAGCTCGTTCCCAGTGCGAATTCTGTGCCGCACTAGCAGCGTAGCAGACAATGACTGAGGGGTGTTAAATAAAACCATGTATTCCTCCAGTTATCTCTCCATGTCCAGTCAGTCACGTCCGCTCGGATGCGACACCTTCCCCCTTTTCTGCAGTTATATTGACAGACTGCCCCAGCTTCGTGTATTCTACTTCGAAGGCCCTAGCATATAAATGAAGAAGCGTGACATGTTTCGAATTAGTGGAAAGGGGAGCTCGAGGATTAAAGCTATCCCTACTTGGGATTATCGTTTCTTTAGATTTCGTTTTGTTATTGTTGTTGTTGTTGTTGTTGTAATCTCTCTCTCTCTGACGTATTCCTTTTGGGCTTCCTGCGGCGCTGAGTTTCGTCGAGCTGCGCCTTAAGTCACCCGCAAGTGCAGCCAAGAGTCTCAGCGACATTCGCTGCTTCAAGGAGTACCGATGACCCGAACGTCCGACAGACGAGAGTGTCAATGGAATAAGGCTTCTCTGAAAGTTCATGTTAATAGTCTGTCTGTAACTCGGAATGAGAGTGAGTTGTTGTGTAAAGAGTGGAGATCGATTTGTGTTCTGTGCCTCAGCAGAGTTCCTAATACGATGGCTATGCGGAAAGTAAGGAACCATCGACCGCGAAATGCAAACCACAGTGAAATTCTGAAGAAGGTTTGGATAGATGTGTTGAGCTGTATCTCTAAATGCCCGTATACAGCGTCACGTCGCTCTTCTCAGTTCTGAGAGCACAGTGTGAGCGTAAAGATGCCTAAAAAATAGTGTCTCCCACAAAGTATCGAAAAATTTCGCCTGATTTCATGCAATCCCATATAATCTAACTGTCACGAATTTCCTACTTCATGACAGTTCTCGACCGTACACTGCAGGGGTAAAGAGGACGTTCCTGCAGAGTTTTCGACGGGAAGTGTTTGATCACCCACCATACAGCCCGTAATTGCCTCTGATTTTCATCTCCGCTCAGATGAACCGCTGGCTGTAAAGACAACATTTCGGCACAGACAACGAGCCGCAGTCGAGAGTAAAAAGCTGTGGGAAATCACTGGAGACTACCTTCTATGACGAGAGTATTGGAAAGATAGTACAACGCTACGACAGATGTCTAAGTCAGAGCGGCGAAAGTGGAGAGAAGTAGTTGGAAGGTGTCGCTAATTGTTGCAAATAAAGAAGTTGTGGTTTTCAGCGTCGCGGCCGATCGTTCCTTACTTTCCGAAGAGCCCTCGTAATTGCTGTAACGAGTAACTGAGGAGAGACTCTCAGCAGTCCGTCAGCTTTTAGTGAATCATAAGAGTTTGACAGACGTAGACTCTCCAAACTATTAAATAAATAAATAAATATATATATATATATATATATATATATATATATATGTAATTATTATTATTATTACTTGTGTTATGCCCTTAAACAGCGCATTTAGACTAAACTTCATGTCCATTTTCCTGTTGTTTTCTCTTCACGTTCTACCCAGACTTCCCTCATTCGTGTGCTGTGTTTCTTTCCGTTCTTCGGTCCACTTTAGGTCCAGTGTTCTCTTCGGCTTCTCTTTTTCCTGTTCGTCCAGTGTTCCTTCATTCTCTGGCTGTGTTCTTTCGTCGCTGATCGGTCCATTGTGTTCGTTTGCTGTGTGGTGTCTCTTGTGGTTGGTTTCTTCTGATCAGGTTCCTAAGGTGTGTTTTGTTTTGTATTGTTTCCTGTGTCATGTTGACCTTTTTCATGTCATTTCTTACTTCATTCATCAATTTGTTGTTTTTCCTTGTGCTAACGTAGTCCAAGATCTGTCTCGCTATCCTTTGTGGTGCCATTTTGCTGAGGTGTCCGTAAAACTTTAGTCTTCGTTCCCTGATTACGTCTGTTACTTTCTCTGTGTGTTCGTATAGTTCTTCAGCTGGCCTCTGTATCCGTACCCCGTCATTTTGCGTTGCTCCGAATATTTTCCTGAGTATTTTTCGTTCCGTCTTCTCTATTCATGTCTGTCCTTGTACTACTGTGGTCGCGGCTGCGTATAGTGCTTCTGGTAGCACCACCGCCTCGCAGTGCCGTAGATTGGCCTTTCGTGAGATAGCTTTCTTATTGTAGTGATACAAAATCAGTCTGTAGGTTTTCTCTAGTTTCGCTCTTCTCTCTTCATTAAATACTTATTTCTTCCTGTAAATGTAAACGGCGTGTGACTAGGGCCGCCCGTCGGGTAGACCGTTCGCCGGGTGCAAGTCTTTCGATTTGACGCCACTTCGGCGACTTGTGCGTTGATGGGGATGAATGATCATGATTAGGACAACACCCAGTCCCTGAGCGGAGAAAATCTCCGGCCCAGCCGGGAATCGAACCCGGGCCTTTAGGATTGACATTCTGTTGCGCTGACCACTCAGCTACCGGGGGTGGACATTTCTTCCTGTAATCTGTATTGTTTCTCCTAGGTACCTGAAATTTTCTGTTCTGTGTATTGTCCCATATTTTGTGTGTAGTGCTGGGTGTTTTTGGGTGCTCATGAACTGTGTTTTCTCGTAAGATATCTGTAGTCCGGTCCTGGCTGCGATTTTGTGCAGTTCCTCTATGGCTCTTATTCTTTCTGTTTCTCGTACCGTTACGATGGCTAAATCGTCTGCGAACACTAGGCACTTGACTCTTACTTTTCCTAACAGAACTCCTTTCTGTGTCTTTTGCCATTCCTTCACTATTTTGTCCAGTACTATGTTGAACAGCAATGGCGAGAGGCCGTCGCCCTGCAAGACTCCTGATTTCGAATTGTTCTGAGAGTTCTCCACAGAACTTCACTTTAGATGTCGTGTTTGTTAGTGTTTCCTGAATTACGATTGGTGTCTTCCTATCTACTCTGTATTCTTTCAGGATTTTAAAGAGGGTTTCTCTGTCTATTGAGTCGTACGCCTTCTTGAAGTTATGTTCTCTTTGTGTTGCAGCATCATATTAAGGTCCATGTCTGTTCAGCGCACGACCTGTGTTTACGAAACCCAGCCTAGTATTCGCCAATCAAGTGGTCTGTTTGCTTATCTAATCTATTTAGCAGTGCCTTTGAAAGTATCTTATATGTGACAGGGAACAGTGGGCTGCCCGTATAGTTGCTTGGGTCCGACTTATCCCCTTTCTTGTGAAGAGGGTGTATCAGTGCTGTGCGCCATTCTTTCGGTATCTCTTCTGTTTGCCACATTTGTTTCATGATGTTGCATATGCGTCTGTGAGATTTGGGTCTTGTAGCTTCCAGATACCGAGAGGAGTCCATCCTCTCCTGGTGCTCTATTGTTCTTGAGGTTCTTGATGATTTCTCTTACTTCTTCTATCAATGGCGGTTCGCTATCTGGGTTTGGTGCGGATTCCTTTGTGTCCAGTTTGTCTGTTGGTGATTCTGAGTTTAGTAGTTTCTCGAAGTACTTCGCTGGGAGGTTACAGTTGTTCTTGGTATTGGTCTCTAGTGTGCCGTCCGGTTGCCTTAGTCAGAGGTTCGGCGCTTGGTATTTCGTCATATTTTCTCTGAACGTCTTGTAGAAATTCCTCGTGTTGTTCCATGTTAAGTCTGCTTCTATCTCTTCTAGTTTCTGTTTGTCGTAGCTTCGATTTCATTTACGGATAATTTTACTTGTCTGTTTCTGTGTTCTGAAAAATTCTTACCAGTTTTCTGGTATCTTGTTGCTATTGAACTTCTTCCGTGTGTTGATTCGTCTTTCGATTGTTAGGTCACATGTGTGGTTCCACCAGCGGTGTTTCCTGGTTCTCGGTTCTACTGCTTCCTGAAGCTTGCCTGAGAGCTGTTTCCAGTTTTGCGTTGTTCCTATCTTAATTTTCTCCAGTATTTTCTCTTGGTTGATTGTTAGATATTATGGGTCTGGTCTAGTGATCTTAGTTTTCTGTTGTTTCCTCTTATGGTTTAGGCGTGTCTTTATCTGTAGTAGGTGGTGATCCGAGTCAAAAAGCCCTATCGTGTGTTGATGTTCTGGATTTCACTCTGTGCTTCTCTTTGTATTATGACGTGGTCGATCTGTAATTCTCTCTTGCCATTCGGGAGTTTCCATGTGGTTAATTTTTGTATGGGTTTCCTGAAGTTTGTTGACATGACTTTGAGGTCATGGATCTCGCAGAATTTTATCAGGTGTCTCCCTTTTAGGTTTCTGTCAAGGTCTGGTGTGAATCTTCCTGTAATATGTCTGTATTTTTGTTCTTTTCCTAGTTTTGCGTTGAAGTCTCCTAGAATAATGTACATATACAGGGTGAAGCGAAATTCGCGCACTCGGGCATCGCAGCGCGACTGCTCACTTGCAAACGATAAAAAAACGTCTCTCACAAAATTTTGTTCGGTGAGTTCATCCGCAGAAAAAGGACGTTAAAAACGTGGCTATCTGGCAACAATGTAACCAAATGTATGGTAAGTATCTTTATCAGCACCTGTCAGTCGTGCTGTACAGTTGATGCGGTGGATAAAGTTTTGGGTTGACATGCAGGACATCGAGGGTTCGATCCTGAGTTAGGGCGCATTTCTTTACTTGCCAATTTCATTCTGTATCCTAAATTTAAGACATTTTACAACGCTGAATATAACAAATACGTGGTTAATCAAATTAGAAATAGACAGTTGAAACAAATGACCCATCATAGGACAGAATAATTACAAATACAATACCAATTTCGAGATGCTAAAGATGATAGCACAGTAAAATAGCACAACATCTTGTCATTTATACTACATGTAATATGAGCACTCAGATGTTGAACATTAGCAACGAGTGACAATAATAATGTTGTCCTCAGAACAACAGATGCTCAAAGCGACCTCACTGCACGTCCAAACATTGCGCAACCCGCTGGATCTTACAGCTCTGGACCCTTCGCAGCAAAGCAGCGTCCACCATAACAAGAGCAGCATGAACACGCGCCACCAATTCTTCCACATTCGTCGGCGGAATAGAGTACACGTGATCCTGCAGGTGTCCCCACAGGAAGAAATCCAGGAGATTTAGGTCATGTGGGCGCGGTGGCTATACAAATGGACCTCCATGTCCTAGCCATTTTCCTGGAAATGTTCTGTCCAAATACTGTCGCACATTAATTCCAGAGTTTGAAGATGCACCATCATGTTGGAACCATATTTTCTGCCGAACATGTAGTGGAACGTCTTCCAGGGCGTATTTTCTGCCGAACATGTAGTGGAACGTCTTCCAGGGCGCCAGGCAGATAGTTTGATAGGAATACATGAAACCTTGCATGCAACCGTGAGGCAACATGTACAGGCCCAAACACCTGTCGCCCAATATTCCGGCCCAGACGTTGATACCAAAGCGAACTTGATATCTATGTTCGCAGTTGACTTGCAGATTAACCCCACACCAGTGGTGGGCATTGTGCAGACTGATGACACCCAATCGAGTGAATGCTGCTTCATCCAACCGTATAATGGTGTTCACAAAGTCATCGTTGGCTTAATGTTGTTGTTGGAACCATTCACAGAATTGTATCCGCTGATGGCGATCTGCAGGATGCTGGTGTTGCGTGAAAGCATGATGATAGAGGTGCAGCCCATGCTCGTGCACCACGTTAACGACCGTGTGTTGCGAGACACGCCTGCCTTCATACGCTACGTGTACTTCGCTTAGGATCTTAGTGTAAGACCTCCAGAATAGCTTCTCAATAGCTGGAGTACGGCGAGTCCATGGATGACCTCAGTTATGCGAGGGTAGAAGGAGAGAACCTGACTCCAGACGACGAAACACATTTTTATCTGGATAGCATTGACGAGGATATCTAACAGCATATTCACGAGCAGCAACACCAGTCGGATTATCAGATGCACCATGGACCAGAAGCATATCCACATAGTCATCGTATGTGTCTGCCATACATCTGCCACACTGGTTTAGAGGTTTACTATGAGAAAATTCTATACGTCTCTACATATACATTGGAGTCTGTCAAGGCACGTTACGCCTCTCGCAACTAATCCCTGTGTGACGGACAGCGCATACAGTACAAACACGCCGTCAGTCCTGCGCGCTGTTCCACTTAAAACGCATTACAAAAATGGTCCAAAAG
The DNA here is from genome assembly GCF_021461395.2 of Schistocerca americana. Taxonomy (NCBI): domain Eukaryota; kingdom Metazoa; phylum Arthropoda; class Insecta; order Orthoptera; family Acrididae; genus Schistocerca; species Schistocerca americana. The sequence goes on from NC_060120.1 coordinate 611,599,392, forward strand.
GTTCTGAGGACTATGGGACTTAACTTCTCAGGTCATCAGTCCCCTAGAATTTAGAACTACCGAAACCTAACCAACCTAAGGACATCACACACATCCACGCCCGAGGCAGGATTCGAACCTGTGACCGTAGCGGTCGCGCGGTTCCGGACTGTAGCGCCTAGAACCGCTCGGCCGCTCCGGCCGGCAAAACGCATTACACCTTTGACAAATATTGCTCTTCATCCCGACACCGTTAACTGTGAAATGTTCGGTTTCAAATTACACTGTTTCCCTAACGGTAACAGACGTGATGTTTCCATAATCCTATCGATAGAATAATAGTAATAATAATAATATTACATTGAGGTACATACTAAACAACATGCGGTTACCAGAATCAATGTTGAAAAGCGTAATTAGTGGCACCATGGTGATAACACATACTGGTAGTGTAAGACACTAACGAAATGTAATGGACCTGAATGATGCAAGAATAATAGTTGGTACTGTCTATAGGACCATTGGAGGAGGGTACAAAGAAAACCGGTTTCACATCTAGTAGATGAAGTGGTGCGAATAAATTCACACCCTCGTCGTGGAAAGGGTTTCTTTCAAAGCTCACCAATATTCCATTTCTACGATTTTAGTAGGCAAGTGCAGATGCTTTCTAGAGGACCCGCTGCAATCACTGTTGACGATTAAGAACCCAGATGCCGTACCACCTGGACAACATTTACCAAATAAAAAACATATACCTCAATCCAGGATCGAACCATCGACCTTTTGCATGCTAACTCTATCCGCTGCACCAACTGTACAACAGATTAACAGCTGCTGGCAGAGACAATTACCATACATGCGGTTACAGTGTTGCCAGATTGGCACAATTAACGTCCTTCTTCTGCGGATGTGCTCGCCGGACGAAATTTTGTGAGAGACTTTTTTTTATCGCTGGTATGTGGGAAATCGCGCTGCGAAGCCCGAGTGCGCGAATTTCGCTTCACCCTGTGTATATATGTGTTTATATGGACATTAAAATTGCTACACCAAGAAGAAATGCAGATGATAAACGGGTATTCATGGGACAAATATATTATATTAGAACTGACATGTGATTACATTTTCACGCAATTTGGCTGAATAGATCCTGAGAAATTGGTACCCAAAACAACCACCTCTGGCCGTAATAACGGCCTTGACACGCCTGGGAATTGAGTCTAAGAGAGCATGGATGGCGTGTACAGGTACAGCTGCCCATACAGCTTCAACACGATACCACCGTTCATCAAGAGTAGTGACTGGCGTATTGTGACGAGCCAGTCGCTCGGCCACCATTGACCAGACGTTTTCAGATCTGGAGAATGTGCTGGCCAGGGCAGCAGTCGAACATTTTCTGTATCCAGAAAGGCCCGTACAGGACCTGCAACATTCGGTCGTGCATTATCCTGCTGAAATGTAGGGTTTCACAGGGATCGAATGAAGGGTAGAGCCACGGGTCGTAACACATCTGAAATGTAACGTCCACTGTTCAAAGTGCTGTCAATGCGAACAAGAGGTGACCGAGACGAGTAACCAATGGCACTCCATACCATCACACCGGGTGATACGCCAGTATGGCGATGACGAATACACGCTTCCAATGCGCGTTCACCGCGATGTCGCCAAACACGGATGCTACCATCATGATGCTGTGAACTTGGATTCATCCGAAAAAATGACGTTTTGCCTTTCGTGCACCCAGGTTCGTCACTGAGTACACCATCGCCGGCGCTCCTGTCTGTGATGCAGCGTCAAGGGTAACCGCAGCCACGGTCTCCGAGCTGATAGTCCGTGCTGCTGCAAACGTTGCCGAACTGTTCGTGCAGATGGTTGTTGTCTTGCAAACGTCCCAATCTGTTGACTCAAGGATCGAGACGTGGCTGCACGATCCGTTACAGCCATGCGGATAAGATGCCTGTCATCTCGACTGCTAGTAATACGAGGCCGTTGCGATCCAGCATGGCGTTCCGTATTAACCTCCTGAACCCAGCGATTCCATATTCTGCTACCAGTCATTGGATCTCGACCAACGCGAGCAGCAATGTCGCGATACGATAAACCGCAATCGCGATAGGCTACAATCCGACTTTTATCAAAGTCGGAAACGTGACGGTACACATTTCTCCTCCTTACACGAGGCATCACAACAACGTTTCGCCAGCCGAAGTGGCCGCGCGGTTCTGGAACCGCGAGACCGCTACGGTCGCAGGTTCGAATCCTGCCTCGGGCATGGATGTGTGTGATGTCCTTAGGTTAGTTAGGTTTAACTAGTTCTAAATTCTAGGGGACTAATGACCTCAGCAGTTGAGTTCCATAGTGCTCAGAGCCATTTGAACCATTTGAACAACAACGTTTCACCAGGCAACGCCGGTCAACTACTGTTTGTGTATGTGAAATCGGTTGGAAACTTTCCTCATGTAGCACGTTAGGACGTTGTAGGTGTCGCCATCGGCGCCAACCTTGTGTGAATGCTCTGAAAAGCTAATCATTTGGATATCGCAGCATCTTCTTCCTGTCGGTTAAATTTCGCGTCTCTAGGACGTCATCTTCGAGGTGTAGCAATTTCAACGTTCTACACTTTTTATATGCGTGAATATTGCAGTTACTATGGTATTTTTCATGAAAGTCTGTGATTTAGTCAGTCACTATCGAGAATGAAATAAGATGAACGGTTTCCTTGTCGGACTGCTGGAACAGCTAGCGTCTTCGTTTCCCCGGGCCGTTTGCTCTGTAGCCTGTGGGGAGTCCCGCTCTGTGTGTGTGTGTGTGTGTGTGTGGAACACGAGAGGAACGTGTTGCCGGGTGTGGGAAGTCAGGTCTCGTTAGAGTGTCGGGAGCCGAAGATGTTTTATGGCTGGAATGGAATCCGGCGGGGCGGCGGGCCCCCGCAGCAGGTAGCGGCGCGCCAGACAGCCTGCCGCCACGGCGCGGCTGCGCTCCGCCCCGGGCCAGCCGCAGGTGTCTGGCCACCGCCTCCTAATGAACACGTCCCTCCCGCCGACGCCTGTTTCGCGAGCCACCGCTTTCTTATGTCTTCCTGGCATCTGCCGCATCAACTCTTTGGCGGCTGTCACCTGCTGACGGAGACCGATAGCTGAGGCCAGAGATCGCTGGCTTCACGTCGCGCTCAGACACACCGCCTCGAGATGCTTCTCAATTCATTCCAGCTTCAAGCCGCTGCCTGACACCCTTTCCCGCCCCCTTCCCCTAGCGCAATGAACATCAACGACTGATGTGTTTTCGATTGTTTCCCATAGGCAGTAATATTGCAAATATTCTTACATCTACCGGGTGATCAAAAAGTCAGTATAAATTTGAAAACTGAATAAATCACGGAATAATGTAGACAGAGAGGTACAAATTGACACACATGCTTGGAATGACATGGGGTTTTATTAGAACCGAAAATATACAAACGTTCAAAAAATGTCCGACAGATGGCGCTTCATCTGATCAGAATAGCAATAATTAGCATAACAAAGTAACGCAAAGCAAAGATGATGTACTTTACAGTAAATGCTTAATATATCCACCATCGTTCCTCAACAATAGTTGCAGTCAAGGAATAATGTTGTGAACAGCACTATAAAGCACGTCCGGAGTTATGCTGAGGCATTGGCGTCGGATGTTGTCTTTCAGCATCCCTAGAGGTGTTGGTCGATCACGATACACTTGCGACTTCAGGTAACCCCAAAACCAATAATCGCACGCACTGAGGTCTGGGGACCTGGGAGGCCAAGCATGACGAAAGTGGCAGCTGAGCACACGATCATCACCAAACGACGCGCGCAAGAGATCTTTCACGCGTCTACCAACACTTTTTTTGTGTTCTAAAAAACCCCATGTTATTCCAAGCATGTGTGTCAATTTTTACCTCTCTATCTACATTATTTCGTGGTTTATTAAGTTTTCAAATTTATACTGACTTTTTGATCACCCGGTACATCCGTACTCCGCAACCCGGCTCACAGTGGATGGCGGAGGATACTTTCTATACCAGTGTTATTTCTCTCTTTTTCCTAATTCAGTCGCAAATCTGCACGGGAAGTATGATGGTAAGCCTCTGTGTGCGCTTGAATCTCACTGATTTTATCTTCATGGTCTTTTCGCGACATATACGTAGGACGAAAGAATGTACTGGCTGGCTCTTCCTGAAACGTACGCTTTCGGAACCTCAATAATAATTCACACCTGGGGAGCCATGTGCAGCTTTCACACTTTTGTAGTTCGAAATAATAACAGTTTTTGGAATACGTATATTCGTTGATATAAGGGTACCTGTGGGACTGAACACATCTTTAAAAAATGAATCGAATGACGTCAAATAATAATTATGAATTTATGAAACATCCTTGTATATACATTCCATGTGACCATAAATATGTTTCAGCATAATGTTTGTACCTGCCAGTACGACAGACAAAACCAGGGACTGCCAATAGGGCCGAACAACATATATCCCACTGTTAAATGCAGAGGGGGGCGCTGATAGGTGGAAAGAATACATTGAAAGCCTCTATGAGGGGAAGATTTGCCTGATGTGACAGAAGAATAAACAGGACTTAGAAGAGATAGGGGATCCAGTATTAGAATCAGAATTTAAAATAGCTTTGGAAGACTTAAGAACAAATACGGCTGAAGGGATAGATAACATTCCATCAGAATTTCTAAAATCATTGGGGGAAGTGGCACAAAACGACTATTCACGTTGGTGTGTAAAATATATGAGTCTGGCGACATACCATCTGACTTTCGGAAAAGCATCATCCAAACAATTCCGAAGACGGCAAGAGCTGACAAGTGCGAGAGCTTCCGCACAATCAGCTTAGCAGCTCATGCATCCAAGTTGGTGACAAGAATAATATACGCAAGAATGGAAAAGAAAATTGTGGATGCGCTAGATGACAATCAGTTTGGCTTTAGGAAAGGCAGTGGCCGGAGAGAAGCAATTCTGACGTTTCTGACGTTGCGATTAATAATGCAAGCAAGACTAAAGAAAAATCAAGATACGTTCATAGGATTTGTCGACCTGGAAAAGCGTTCGTCAATGTAAAATGGTCCAAGAGGTTCGAAATTTTGAGAAAGGTAGGAGACACGGATCATATACAATTTGTAGAACAGCCAAGAGGGAATAGTAAGAGTGGACGACCATGAACGGAGCGTTCGTATTACAGAGGGTGTAAGACTAGGGTGTAGCATTTCGCACCTACTGTTCAATCTGTACACCGAGGAAGCAATGATGAAAATAAAAGAAGGGTTCAGGAGTGCAATTATAATTCAAGGTGGAAGGATATTAATGATACGATTCGCTGATGACATTTCTATCGTGAGTGAAAGTCAAGAAAAATTATGTGATCTGCTGAACGGAACAAACAGTCTAATGATTTCAGAGTAAGTGTTGAGAGTAAATCGAAGATATATGTAGGTAATGAGAAAAATTGGCGTATCTTGGGGGCTGAGAAACCGCGTTTTGCGATCGAGAAGTCTCTTCACCCTCTGCAGGTAACCATGTGGTGTGCCATGTCAAGTTCCGGAATAGTCGCTGCGATATTCCTTGATGGCACAGCGATTACCGAACGGTACGTGAAGCTTCTGGAAGATGATTTCATCCCGATTATCCAAAATGACGTTGATTTCGACAAGATGTGGTTAATGCAAAACGGAACTTGACGCCACCGAAGCAGGAGAGTGTTTGATATCCTGGGGGAGCACTCTGGGGAGCGCATCCTGGCTCTGGGGTACTCAGAGGCTACTGCATGGGCCTCGATTGGGCGCCATTTTCTCCGGATCTGAACACATACGACGTGATGTACGCTGAGAAAAAACGGCAACAGGAAGAAGCACAGAAAATATGCCACGAATAGCGACAATAATTCTTAAAAACATGCCATAACATACAATAAATAAGGTAGTATGAAAGTATCCATAAAAAACTATATTTCAAAAAACGAAAGGTAGAAATGTAATAATGTGTTACTGTGATTGTATAACTATACTATGTTCTGCATGTTTTAATTTAAAAAAAACGACTGATGATGGTAATATTTGTCACCGAAACTAGTTTGGGAAATAAATAAGTAAACAAATAACAAGGCAAGGTGTTTTGCATCAAAGCCGATATTGTTGTTTTTAAATGCAAACACCAATGGAAGAGTTCCAAGATAAAGTTAACATATGATTCCTTTTTCTGGAGCTATATTGAAGACAAGGTGTACAACAATAGCTCCAAAACCATTTCTGTGCTGAAAACAGCCATACAAGAGGTCATCGACAGCATCACTGTTCCGACACATCAGTGGACCATGCAGAATTTCGCTATTCGTCTGCGCCACATCATGGCCAATCATGGGAGGCATATCAACCATATCATAACCTACATCCGTATATTTGTAGTGACATTTACTTGTTGAAGAAAGTGTGTTCACGTCGTAGTTTGTAACTAATTTACGTTTTTTTCAGATAGTTCAATGCCACCCTGTATGTTCGTAAATTTAAGTATGAAGGTGATGTTCTTTTGCCTATGATCGTTGAAAGTCTCTTTTATTTTAAAATTTTCCACAAATGGTAAATTTATTGCAAAATCGGTGATCAATGTCAGAAGCCGGTTAAAAAACCTTTCTAACGGTACCTCATGCACGCCTGTGCGATTAGCATGTGTCGAGAGAAACGGATGTCGACTTGAGAATATATATGACTTGACAATATACATATGATGGTTGTACAGAACGCCTCTCTTGCACTGCCTGCCGCTAGATTTGGCTGAGCACCTTCTTGACGCTTATGTGCTTGCTGAATGAACCTGTAAGGAAACATGTCATTCTTCTTTGGATCTTCTCTATTTTATGTAACAATCATATGTGGTACAGATCCCAGAATGAGGAGCGGTATTCAGGTATTCGTCGAACGATGTTTCTTCAGCTACCTCCTTTGTCGATGGGCTACATTTCCTGAGGACCATTTCCATGACTCTCACTCTGGCATTTTCACCCGTGATTAATTTTATGTGGTAGTACGGATATCGCTAGATATTTTATGGAAGTAACTGCTTCCAGTGATTGTACTGGAATCGTGTAATCATACTGTAATACGTTCTGCTGCATAAGTCCTGAGACCAACGTGAGCGTTAAGCCACCACGATGCCAACGGCTAAACCGAGACGACTTACGGTGCCCACAAAGTTACAACACCTATGTCTACGTTCAGAACTGAAACTCCTCGTGTATTTCACGACCAACATGCTTCTTTCAGTCAAAACAGCTCCATGGAATCTTCGTAATGTGAGCATTCCATACACGACTTAGCTAGTTCTGCGTTCTTCCAGTTTGTCGTTTGTAAGTTATACAAATTTCCCAAAATATTGCGTGAAAACCCTTACGTTACTTGTAGACGCTTTTCAGCATTGTTTGTAGTTGTACGTCGATTAATTTTCTATAGACATCGAAAAGACATCAAGTATAAGAGTTTATTTACGAAATACAAAAAAATGATTTTGATGTCAGAACCCGAATAATCAGGTTTTATATATTAGCACTTTGATTATTAAGGTATTGTAGTTGTGTGTCCATCTGTGATGTGTCATCTGAAAACATTTTGTTCACTTGTGTTATATGAACAAGTGACTGAATAAGGAATCAAATAAGCAACAGACAGAAACATCTTCTCATGGCTAGGGGTGCTTTTACTTTTAGTAAACTTCTACTGATGGTTTTATTTTATTTTCTACGTTGTACGTTGTTTTGCGCAAGCGAAAGTTTTCCACGACAGCATTGGAAACGATGTAGCATACTGCGACGTAAGTAATAACCCCTGTGAAACAGCATCAAAAGCAGAACTGTCTTAAGTAAAATCGCGGCATAATTCATGCGACTACCAATCAGTGATACAAAATGTGGTTAGTCTTTAGATACAGTGGCGACTGGTTACAAGGCCAAATTTCAACTAATTTTCTAGATTTCAGGAACCGAACCGACTGAATAGGGAAGGTTGACGTCCTGTGGGATATGGGACAATGAACATGTTGAGTCGTTCGTAGCAGGTCTGATTTTCAAATGTGGGTCTTGCAATTTAGCAATCTCTGGACAGGCATCTTGACTTTGAATATGTCCAATCATGTTCAGAAAAACAACGTAGGCTGTCACCTGACAACCGAAATAGGGCGGTACAGTGGGAAGAATATCCTCTGGAACCAGAAGCTGAAGAGGACAATCGCAAAGATGATTGAAAAGTCTGTTAATGTGAAACAACGTGGCCTTATGCGGAAAAGAATTTAATTCAAACTACGCCGATTTTCTGAAGTCTCAAACTTGTTCACAAAACATCGTGTAATAACCCACGATAAGATATTTGACAAACTAAAGTCCCAAAAAGACTAACGACGTAGAAATTAAGATGCAAAGGTACAGAAATGTATTTAATACTAATTATTCACCTTCAAATCTTTCGTAAAACATATTTTCTGAACTCAGTAAAATAAGAGTCTACTGAGAATATCACAAACGTTAGTTTACGTCAACAGAAACATACATTATACAGCATGTAACAGGTATAGGGGCAGGTATGTCTGTTGGTGACTGAGTGCGGTGTACTGAAGAACATTACATTAATATTTACGTCATTTGCAAACTAATAGTTACAGCCAGTACAAGCTATATGTTTTTAGAGTGCTTAGCATCTCCAAGTACATGTGGCAAAATAAAGCCATTAATGCTTATTTTCTTCTAGGCACTCCGCTTGCTTAGCTGGGTGATAAAGTGCTCGCCTCCCATGCAAGCGGGCCCGGGTCCGATTCCCTGTCGGGTTGGAGATTTTCTCCGTTCGGGGACTGGGCGTTGTGTTGTCCTCGTCATCACTTCGTCCTCGCGCAAGTCGCCCAATGTGGCGTCGCCTGAAAGAAGACTTGCACTTGGCGGCCGAACTTCTCCGCATGGGACCTCCCGGCCAACGATGCCATCCTCTCACTTCCATTTCCTCTAAGCAACAGATCAGATGCTGAAGTCTGCATGTATGGATGCAAAACGGTTAGTATATGCTCACAGGTGCAGTTGCGGCCGTGTAGAAAAAAGCAGGTAACAAATTTTGTACCATGTTTGTGGGAAGACTGTTCAATGCGGAGAAAAAACGACCAAGACAGTGATGTGTGTACATATTAACGTACCACATATAAAAATATCTTATACCAGTTGCACCTTGTATATTCTGCAAATGTCTGTGAAGTGTATGGGAGAGACTATTTAGCACAGTACGGCATGTCAGGTATGGAGGGTGGAGAGAATTATTGATTAAATTCTTCTGTGTTTGCTGTCATTGCATTCACGGTCGCTACAGGGACCACACATAGGCGGCTGAAGAATATCTGTCACTTAATGCTTATATTCGGAACTTTGTAAGTTGCCTGTCGCAGAACAATTGGCGTCTATGTTCAAGTGTCTGCCAATTCAGGTTTCTCAGCATATCTGTGATGTTCTGCTCTGAGCAAAACAAACCAGTGACCATTCGAGCCGCCCTTCATTGCATACGTTCAGTGTCCCCTTATAGTCCTATGTGGTAAGTGGTGAACAATATTCTAAGATAGGACACACAAGTGATTTGTAAGCAATTGAGCTTCTATAAAGATTACCTATGAACTGAAGTCTACCACCGCCTGTCTTGCCTAAGACTGAACCTAAGTGACCGTTCAATTTCATATCTCTACCAATTCTTATAGCCAGGTATTTATATAAGTTAACTGCCCACATGTCTGACTTACCGACATTGCAATGTAAGATACTACAATACTCCGTTTCACGAAGTACATAGTTACACATTTCTAACTCTTTAAGAAAGCAGACAAACTTTGCACCTATCTTAAACGTTGTCAAGGTCTGACTGAATTTCTGCACATTTATTTTTCTAACAATGCTTCATTACAGATAACTGCATCATCTTCAAAAATTGTAGCTTGCTATTAATTTTATCAGCCAAGTCATCTGCACCTACTTCTACATGGAGACTCTGCAAATCACATTTAAGTGCCTGGCAGAGGGTTCATCGAACCGCCTTCACAATTCTCTATTATTCCAATCTCCTATAGCGCACAGAAAGAATGAACATCTATATCTTTCCGTAAGAGCTCTGACTTCACTTATTTCATCGTGGTGATCGTTCCTCCCTATGTAGGTCGGTGTCAAGAAAATATTTTCGCATTCAGAGGAGGAAGTGGCTGATTGGAATTTCGTGAGAAGAATCCGTCGCAACGAAAAACGCCTTTCTTTTAATGATGTCCAGCCAAAATCCTGTATCATTTCTGCGGGACTCCCTCCCATACTTCGCGATAATACGAAACGTGCTGCCTTTCTTTGAACTTTTTCAATGAACTCCGTCAGTCCTATCTGGTGAGTATCCCACACCGCGCAGCAGTATTCTAAGCGAGGACAGACAAGCGCAGTGTAGGCATTCTCCTTAGTAGGTCTGTTACATTTCCTAAATATCCTGCCAATGAAACACAATCTTTGGTTATCCTTCCCCACAACATTTTCTGTGTGTTCCTTCCACTTTAAGTGGTTCGTAATTGTAATACCTAGGTATTTAGTTGAATTTACGGCCTTTAGATTTGACTGATTCATTGTGTAACACAACCTGAATAGCAAGGATCCCTGCACACGTCCTGAGGCCCACCTGCATTTATTTATACATGTGTTGATAACTCTCCATCCAAGACGACATTCTTTGGCTCTCCTACCAGTAATGCCATAGTCCATTCAGAAACTGCGTTTAATATAACATATAATGACATTTTCGATGATAAATACTTTTCGGTAACCCAGAAATATGTTCTGTCTGAGTGCCTTGATCGTGGCTCTCTGAATGTCACGTGAGAAAAGTGCAGATTGGGTTTCGCATGGCAGATGTTTTCGGATTCGTTGCTGGTTGACATGGAGAAGGCTATTCTCTTCGAGATATCTGATTACGTTCCATGATCTACAACACTCGAATGTGAAAGAACTGGACGATTATTTTGTCGATCACTTGTGCAACCATTTTTGTAGACGGGTATGATTTTCTGCTAACCAGTGGTCACAGTTTGTTGGTCCAGAGATCCACTGCACAGTTTATTTAAAAGGACCAAAAATTCAGTATATAACCTCAAAAGGATTCCTTGGAACGCTGGAGCTTTGTACAAAATTAATGATTAAAGCTCTTTCACAAAGCTGCTAATACTGGTATATGCTGTGTATCACTCATCCTTCTGGTGATATGAGAACTGAATTAGGGCAGTACTTTTGAAATTTTAAATGAATATCTGAAAACGGAATTCAGCAGTTTTGCTTTTGCTTCGCTAACTTCAGTTTCCGTTCTAATGTCATCCATGAGTGTTTGAACACTAACTTCGGTGCCACTGACGGCCATTACAAGTGATCGGAGGTCGTTCAGTAAGATTCTGCGATGGGTAGTCTTTTAAGGCTTCACGCATTGTCTTTTAGACAATTAGACGAGCTCCACTCACATGTTTGTATATACATGGTACACTGAAATTAATGCTGTCACATCCTATTTTCGACGTCAACGTGCAATAACCGTTCACAGACGGCAAGCGGTAACACTAGCATTGGGGGGTATATAAAACGTGTCGGAGGACGCGGAAAAACAATGCAGTCGTTACTGTAATGTAGAAACGGAGTGATTTATCTAACTGTGACTGTCTTCCCCAGTTTGGAATCAAAAATCAATTAACTTCTGTAAGATACTGATCCGGTTCTACACGCCTTGATAAAAAAGGGAAGCATCCAGGAAAGGAGGAGAAAACGAAATTGAGTTATACTGACTGAAAAGGTATGTGATGTTATTTCGGCGATTACAGAATAGCGACGAATTAATAAGGAACGTGGCAGTATGAGCCTACTTGTCAGTGAGACGTATCATCCCTTCTGGCACCCATTTATGTACCGATTCGGTTGGGAAGGGTGTCATAAAGTCGTTGTATCCTCTCCTGAGGCAATCTGAACCACGACTGTTGTAACCGCTCCTCGATTTCCTTGAAACTAGCACTGGGACCGAGTTGACATTCGAGCTAGTCTTACACATGTGCTGTTGAAGACAGATCAGGGTATATAACCCAGTCGAGAATACGCGGGACCACCTCAGTCGGACCGTTCGCGCCAAGGATTCTCAGCCGAGAAACCTAGCGCTGTTGGCCACAGGACTGGAATTGGCACGGCTCGACATCGCTGTCGGTATCTTCCAGAAGCTCGCTGACGCTCTCCTTGCACGTCTCTCAGCGTCCGCGCTGCTAAAGGTGGTTAGGCTTTTGACAGGTGGTCACGTTAATGTGACTGTACACTGTATAACTTTATGTTTTGTTTTCCGTCACTGCTTCGAAATGTTTGGGCAAGAGAAGCCGCACGGGAAGGTCAGGTATCATCGGACAACGGACTCTATCGGACAAGAGCAGCTGCTAAACTACGGTTTCATGTCCGATACAACGCACCAAAAATTTGGAGTAAAAAATTGCATAGGGTGGAAAAAAATATTGAAAAAACTAACGAATATACATTTTTATGCCACTGAGTTTGTAATTCTGTTAAGTAACATACCGTACTGTTGTTTGATAAGAAGACTGTCCCACTACAACCTTCAGAAAATATTGTAATTTCGAAAAAGCTTATGTGCTAAATAATACCTAACCTTCCTCAGTAAGAAAGCTCTCTGGTCTGCAATAGCCAAGTATCACCCATTTTAGAAGGGGTATTTACATCTCAATCGGAAATTACTCATTGACGTGCACAATGAGTATTTATATGAGGGCGCTCCATTACTCTTTTTTTTCTCGTCCTCTTTTGATTGATAAATACTACATTTGCTGTGGGACATCGTGGAATATTTCCATTTCAGCCCATATAGTTTCATAAAGTTCCAATAGGCGGCGATTTTTCTATGCAGCCACCAAAATGGCGTCTGTAACAGAAACGCGTTCCAAGCAGAAAGCTATTATTGCGTTTCTTTTGTCGGAAGAACCGGGGCATGGCAAGTATTCATTGATACTTGCAGATTGTCTTCGGAGAGGTGGCAGAGAGTAAAAACACGGTGAATCGTTGGGCGAAGCGTCTGTCATCATCGCAACGACGTCGCGCAAACCTAACTCCCACGAGTCGGACAACTGCATCCAGATGTGTCACCTGCAATGTTGGAACGTGCCAACACTCTCATTCGCGGTGATCGACGCATCACAATCAAGCACCTCGCTGCTCCACTGGACGTCTCTGTTGGTAGTGCCGACACAATCGTACGCTATTTGGGGTGCCCAAAGGAGTATACCCGCTTAACAAAAGACAATAAACAGCAACGAAGGACAATTTGTGAGGAATTTCGTGTACGTTACGAGGCTAATCGTGACAATTTTTATCGAAAATCGTAACAGACGTTGAAACAGGGGGTCGTCACTTCAAACCGGAAATAAAACGGTAATCCATAGAATGCGAAACCAGCTCCCCATCGAAGAAAAAGTTCGAAGCCGAACTGGCAACCGGTAAAGTCATGGCGACGGTCTTCTGGGCATCTGAAGAGGTTATTATCTTCGATATGTTCCCTCATGGTGCAACGATCAACTCTGAAGTGTAGAGGAAAGGTGCCTAATATGAGACACACTTTTGTAAACCCATTTGAAAGACCTAAAAGTAAGTGCAATTGTATTTTTTATTATGGTAATAATATCTTGTATTATTTAATTTTATCATACAATTATCGTATTTGCAATAACAAACAATCTTTCAGAGTAGTTATTAAATATTTACAAACAAGGCTTTTCGTAGAAATGATATCAAGGTTTCCTAATATGAGACAGTAATAATATTTTGATTTAATTATTTTATTACAGATTAATGACATATGAATACACAATTTTTATATGTTTATTCATTTCTGTTATCCTTCACTCATTTCACACCGCTTAGGTTTATATTTACGACACCCGGGGCAAACAATATTGTCTTCTGTGACACCGCACTCTTCATGAGCCCAGCGACAACATTTCGTGCACTGTGCCCATTTCTCCCCGTGTTTGTCTTCAGAAAAGCGCCCAGTACAGAACAGACACTCTGCGTCATCGTCATCACTGCTGTCTGAATCCCCACTGTCATCAAGATGGACATTGTATGCCGACTCACTAGACGATTCTTCTGCTTTAGGTCTACGATTTGAAGGTTTTCCACTCTTCTCTCCAAATAACATTCTGGCTGCTTTCTTAGCTTCAGCCTCGGATTTCTTCTGTTTAGATTCTTGCAATTGATTCACATAAGGAGTTGAAGTTAGTAACGCAGCAGAGCACGAACGCGATGTTTGACTTATTTGACTGTCTCCAGGTGGTTTTGCGATGTCTGCCGGGCTGACAGTTTGACCATCACCATCAGTAGTTTGATTTTCGTTTTTGGCATGTCTTTCTTGAAGAGCGTCAGCATGGCGATGAATTGAAAATTCATGTTCCCTAAAGATGTGATGAGACCTGTTTTTCTGAAGGTATTCACAGATGCTCCCATTGCTTCTGCTCGGTTGTAAGCTGCCCCAAATAACCTGGCTATTAATAACGGGATGATAACACGACCTGGGTTAGTTTCCAACCACGTTTCTATCTCTTAGGCATAGTAGGTTTTCAAAGGCCCCATAAATCCGACGTCAAGTGGCTGCATTTTATGCGTTGAGTGAGGTGGCAAACATACGATATGAACATAGTTTTCACGTGCTTTATTTAACACATCGAGATTCTTTGTGTCGGAATAATGTTCCCTCAATCTGCGATAGGTATCGTAATATGCGACACTGTCGCATATTTGGATCCCCATACTATCGCATATTAGGAATTTCGCCAACTTACACAAAGAATCACGCACTTGTTAATAACATTTGTTGAAAAATGAACCTAATTGTCAATAATTATAGGTAATACCGTCACAAATAACAACAATAAAAGAGTGCAGTAATATCCACTCACTTTTAAACTGAAATATTGTCCTAACACCGACGTCGCAAAAACTCCAAACACAAGAAATTTTGTATCAACCTCTAAGTACTATGTCCGGCT
This sequence comes from Schistocerca americana, assembly GCF_021461395.2. Taxonomy (NCBI): domain Eukaryota; kingdom Metazoa; phylum Arthropoda; class Insecta; order Orthoptera; family Acrididae; genus Schistocerca; species Schistocerca americana. The sequence goes on from NC_060120.1 coordinate 611,614,459, forward strand.
CAACTGTGGCGTCCTACTCGCTGTGTCGTCTGGCATGCAATAGACGTGTTTAAGAAACTCTCCACCAGAGTGCAACCCCTAACATGGGCGCAGTTGGGGTGTCTCATATTAGGGAACTATCGCATAATAGGCACCTTTCCTCTACTGTGATTCCCTCAGGAAACGCGTGTTCGTAGCCACAAAAAGATCAACGAACCATTCGTTCTCCAGGATAACGCAAGGCCTCACGTGCTCCCGAGAGGAGCTCACACAACTTCAATGCATTGCTTTTCCTCATCCACCGAACAGTTCGGATTTCGCACCTTCCGATTTCCATGTACTTGGCCCATGAAGGACGCAGTACATGGATGACAGAGAGGTTATTATTGATGGAGCAAGACGTTGGCTTCGACGCCGACCAGTAAAGTGGTGCCGGGCGACCATACAGACCCTCCCAGTAAGGTGGCGTAAGGCCATCACACTGAACAGAGATTATGCTGGAAACTAGGCTTTTGTAGCCAAAAGAGTGGGAATTAATGTAGTGTACTGGAATCCCGAACAAAGTCAATTTTACTCTCAGAAAAAATGCGTTGCATTTCTTATTGAACGCCGCTCGCAGGAGTGTGTACTCCAGGGCGCCCACAGAGTGGAAGCCGCTCTTTGCACAAATGCCTACGTACTGCGCCTGGTTGAGCTCGCAGCCCGGCGTTTACCAGCCAGCGTGAGGTAATCTTAGGGGCGACGTGCCGGTGTGGCTGAGGAGGGAAAACATTTTACATGTCAAGGCGCCATTCCCTCGGCCGAGTTGCCTCCTTTCAGGGTAACTCTGTATCGAGTGGCACGCATGCCGGCTGCGTAGCGCTACGCACCGCGGCACGCACAGGGCTCTGCCGTGAGCGTGGGCGTGTGCGTGGGCGTGCCGCATTCCACCGACATTCCTGGCGCCGCCGCCTCCGCCTCCGCCGCCGCCACGCCTCGCTGCTCCCGATCGCTGCGGCAGAGCCAGTCGCCGGCGGACCGTGAAGCGTGCAGCACGCCCAGCAGCGAAAAGCCTCCGCCGAGAGCCCCCTCTGACGGAAACGTACCATCACATTGAAGTCTTCTTCACAAAACCAGCCAACCACTTTGCGTAGTTCCGCTTTTGTCACATTTGGCGCACGAAAGTGGCGTATTGCGCGACGGGACGATCTGCAGAGCAGGCCTTAGCGGGAAATAACTCGATCACGCCACTACGCGTAGTGGTGTCCCGTAAATAGTGCCCAGTGAAATTTGCGCTCAGAAAATATCGAGGAAAGGTTGGCAACTCAACCTATCCGAACTCCAGAACTTTCTCGGCAGGTACAAGGTTTCACTTTATAACTACTATTAGAGATAACTGTAATGCTCAAACGAGAATGTTAATGCTAACATTTTTACCATCGAAAGTTTATTTTATGCTCTCGCAGTCGCAATCTCTGTTTTTCCGCTTTTTCACTTGTTTGTTGTATACAAGGTGAAAATTATTTAAACCGACAAACTCTGTGAGATAAATTGGGCACACAAAAACAAATAATTTTCTCTAGTGTCATACTTTCCTGAGGGTATTTTTTAATCCGGTAGAGAAGGTATTCCATCTTCAGTTATAATGACCTGATTTGTTATAAGACGGTTCCTGCTGTGCCGGTAAAGGGCCCACTTCGCTCTTCAGTTGCTTCACACTGACATTGTTGTACGTCTTGACCGAGCACAGTATCTGTTTACTAAAAGAACGATACACATAGTGTTAGTTCTCTGATACAGCTGGTGCTTACTACATAGTGATCTACTAGGGACGAACAACACAGCAAGTTTATCAATAACAATATCCTAATATCAGTACACTGCATCGTTCGACGTTTACTGCTGTGTACTAACGTCTGCCTGAGACCGGGTCATTTAGCAGATTGCCTGGAGAGGGACGAAGTCGCACAGGACAAACTCTGCAATTTGAGATGGCACTCCTGACGCGTATGTAGCAAGATCCTTCCATCAGCACTCGTGCAATTGCGCATAACATGGGAACGAATCATGTAAGAATCGTTCTTCATGAAAAATTGTTACATCAGTTTCAGTTACAGCATGTATACAAACTGGAGCCGGATGATCATCCATTCTGAGCATAGTTTTCGCAATGTTACCTGGAAAAGTGTCAAATGTAACCTATATTTCCATCTTCTGTCCCCGGGTTCGATTCCCGGCGGGGTCAGGGATTTTCTCTGCCTCGTGATGGCTGGGTGTTGTGTGCTGTCCTTAGGTTAGTTAGGTTTAAGTAGTTCTAAGTTCTAGGGGACTGATGACCATAGATGTTAAGTCCCATAGTGCTCAGAGCCATTTGAACCATTTGAGCCATCTTCTGTCCTGTTTACAGGAGAAGCAAAGTTCAGGCGTGATGGGGTCTCCAGTATCCACAATTCGCATGTTTGGAGTAAGTATCCAGGTGTCTCATTTACTCGCGCTCATCAAGTGCAGTTCTACTTGAATGTGTGGGCAGGTGTTGTTCGTGACTGTTTGATTGTGCCATATTCCTTATCTAGGCTATTAAATGGCAGGTGTTAATACAATTCCCTCTCCTTAGCTATCAGAATTTCTGTATAACGCGCTACTCGTTACAGGACAGCCCATATGGCTCCAGCATGACGGCGCACCGGGACATTTCAGTCCTTTTATGCGACGATTCTTGAACCGACAGATTCCAGAAAAGTGGATTGGCAGAAGTGGTCCTGCACCATGGCCAACTCGACCCCGGATTTGGCTGCTCTGGAGTGTTTTACAAAGGGAGAAATGCGCAATCTTGACTAAAAAGCCCCTCTTGAATCAGAAGAGGATGTGGCTGCACGGACAGCTGCAGCAGCAGGAGAAATTAATTACGCTAAAGTAGTCTCGATGGACCCGTGGTCTAGGGGTAGCGTCTTTGATTCATAATCAAAACGTCTTCGGTCCCGGGTTCGATCCCCGCCACTGCCTAAATTTTGATGAATAGTCAACATTGGCGGCCGAAGACTTCCAACATAAGAAGTCAGCCTCATTCTGCCAACGGCCTTGTCAAAGAGGGCGGAGGAGCGGATAGAGGTTCAGGGCACTCTCATGTCCAAGGGGTGAGAAATTGCCCCTAAAGGCGGAAGAATCAGCAATGATCAACGACATGAGGATGCAGAAGGCAATGGAAACCACTGCATTAAAGACACGTAGCGTGTATCCACTGGACATGTGGCCTGTAATTGAAGAAGTGTCATGATGATCTCTCCATTCGCAAAAGATTCCGGAATAGTCCCCCATTCGGATCTCCGGGAGGGGACTGCCAAGGGGGAGGTTACCATGAGAAAAAGATTGAATAATCAACGAAAGGATAACGTTCTACGATTCGGGGCGTGGAATGTCAGAAGCTTGAACGTGGTAGAGAAACTAGAAAATCTGAAAAGGTAAATGAAAAGGCTCAATCTAGATATAGCAGGCGTCAGTGAAGTGAAGTGGAAGGAAGACAAGGATTTCTGGTCAGATGAGTATCGCGTAATGTCAACAGCAGCAGAAAATGGTATAACAGGTGTAGGATTCGTTATGAGTAGGAAGGTAGGGCAGAGGGTGTGTTACTGTGAACAGTTCAGTGACCGGGTTGTTCTAATCAGAATCGACAGCAGACCAACACCGACAACGATAGTTCAGGTATACATGCCGACGTCGCAAGCTGAAGATGAACAGATAGAGAAAGTGTATGAGGATATTGAAAGGGTAATGCAGTATGTAAAGGGGGACGAAAATCTAATAGTCATGGGCGACTGGAATGCAGTTGTAGGGGAAGGAGTAGAAGAAAAGGTTACAGGTGTATATGGGCTTGGGACGAGGAATGAAAGAGGAGAAAGACTAATTGAGTTCTGTAACAAGTTTCAGTCAGTAATAGCGAATACCCTGTTCAAGACTCACAAGAGGAGGAGGTATACTTGGAAAAGGCCGGGAGATACGGGAAGATTTCAATTAGATTACATCATGGTCAGACAGAGATTCCGAAATCAGATACTGGATTGTAAGGCGTACCCAGGAGCAGATATAGACTCAGATCACAATATAGTAGTGATGAAGAGTAGGCTGAAGTTCGAGACATTAGTCAGGAAGAATCAATACGCAAAGAAGTGGGATACGGAAGTACTAAGGAATGACGAGATACGTTTGAAGTTCTCTAACGCTATAGATACAGCAATAAGGAATAGCGCAGTAGGCAGTACAGTTGAAGAGGAATGGACATCTCTAAAAAGGGCCATCACAGAAGTTGGGAAGGAAAACATAGGTACAAAGAAGGTAGCTGCGAAGAAGCCATGGGTAACAGAAGAAATACTTCAGTTGATTGATGAAAGGAGGAAGTACAATAATGTTCCGGGAAAATCAGGAATACAGAAACACAAGTCACTGACGAATGAAATAAAGAGGAAGTGCAGGCAAGCTAAGACAAAATGGCTGCAGGAAAAATGTGAAGACATCGAAAAACATACGACTGTCGGAAGGACAGACTCAGCATACAGGAAAGTCAAAACAACCTTTGGTGACGTTAAAAGCAACGGTGGTAACATTAAGAGTGCAACGGGAATTACACTATTAAATGCAGAGGTGAGAGCAGATAGGTGGAAAGAATACATTGAAAGGCTCTATGAGGGTGAAGATTTGTCTGATGTGATAGAAGAAGAAACAGGAGTCGATTTAGAAGAGATAGGGGATCCAGTATTAGAATCGGAATTTAAAAGAGCTTTGGAGGACTTACGGTCAAATAAGGCAGAAGGGATAGATAACATTCTATCAGAATTTCTAAAATAATTGGGGGAAGTGGCAACAAAACGACTATTCACGTTGGTGTGTAGAATATATGAGTCTGGCGATATACCATCTGACTTTCGGAAAAGCTTCATCAATTCCGAAGACGGCAAGAGCTGACAAGTGCGAGAATTATCGCGCAATCAGCTTAACAGCTCAATAATCGAAGCTGCTTACAAGAACAATATACAGAAGAATGGAAAAGAAATTGAGAATGCGCTAGGTGACGATCAGTTTGGCTTTAGGAAAAGTAAAGGGACGAGAGAGGCAATTCTGAAGTTACGGCTAATAATGGAAGCAAGGCTAAAGAAAAATCAAGACACTTTCACAGGATTTGTCGACATGGAAAAACCGTTCGACAATATAAAGCGGTCCAAGCTGTTCGAGATTCTGAAAAAAGTAGAGGTAAGCTATAGGGAGAGACGGGTCATATACAATATGTACAACAACCAAGAGGGAATAATAAGAGTGGACGATCAAGAACGGAGTGCTCGTATTTAGAAGGGTGTAAGACAAGGCTGTAGCCTTTCGCCCCTACTCTTCAATCTGTACGTCGAGGAAGCAATGACGGAAATAAAAGAAAGGTTTAGGAGTGGAATTAAAATACAAGGTCAAAGGATATCAATGATACGATTCGCTGATGACATAGCTATCCTGAGTGAAAGTGAAGAAGAATTAAATGATCTGCTGAACGGAATGAACAGTCTAATGAGTACACAGTATGGTTTGAGAGTAAATCGGAGAAAGACGAAGGTAATGAGAAGTAGTAGAAATGAGAACAGCGAGAAACTTAACAACAGGATTGATGGTCACGAAGTCAATGAAGTTAAGGAATTCTGCTACCTAGGGAGTAAAATAACCAATGACGGACGGAGCAAGGAGGACATCAAAAGCAGACTCGCTATGGCAGAAAGGGCATTTCTGGTCAAGAGAAGTCTACTAATATCAAATACCGGCCATAATTTGAGGAAGAAATTTCTGAGGATGTACGTCTGGAGTACTGCATTGAATGGTAGTGAAACATGGACTGTGGGAAAACCAGAACAGAAGAGAATCGAAGCATTTGAGATATGGTGCTATAGACGAATGTTGAAAATTAGGTGGACTGATAAGGTAAGGAATGAGGAGGTTCTACACAGAATCGGAGAGGAAAGGAATATGTGGAAAACACTGATAAGGAGAAGGGACAGGATGATAGGACATCTGCTAATACATGAGGGAATGACTTCCATGGTACTACATGGTACTAGAGGGAGCTGTAGAGGGCAAAAACTGTAGAGGAAGACAGAGACTGGAATACGTTGAAGACGTAGGTTGCAAGTGCTACTCTGAGATGAAGTGGTTAGCAGTTAGCATAGGAAAGGGATTCGTGGCGGGCCGCATCAAACCAGTCAGTAGACTGATGACCAAAAAAAAAAAAAAGCAAGCAGTCTTTGTTATACTGAAAGTGATATGCCGTTGTAAGATTTTTGTATAGGTGCAAATTTCACTAGGCGTGTTTTCATATATGTTGTAAGAGGTCCGAGCAGATGTAATACAGATGTAATTTTATGTAAGAGGTCCGAGCAGATGTAATACAGATGTAATTTTATGTAAGAGGTCCGAGCAGATGTAATTTCGATGTATTGCTCATGTGCTGCCTGTGATATGCAAGGTATAAGAGAATCGCTGACCAGAGAGCAGTGTTGACTGTACGAACTGTGTAGCAGTAGCAGTAAGTTGTTGCCAGTGTGTGTGTCTGCTCTGGTCTGGTCTGGTGTATCATGTTGGCTGGGCCGGTCGCGGTGCAGCGATGCCGGTGCCTGAGTATTATTGTATAACGTAAAAAAAGCAGCCTCGCGCGTATCTAGTAATATTATGTAAACTCCCATGCATATCTTTTAAAAATGTCCTAATAATAACAAGCATTCATTTCAATTTAAAGAATTTAATATTTTTTTCAATGCATGATCTTTCCGATTGTTGCAAAAGAAAAATCATTTGCTTCCTTTCATAAATAACAAATGTATAGGCCAGCATTGTATAGAGCTGTGCCGGAAAAGAGCTATTGTAAGAGCAGATAGTTGCCGACTTTATCGACGTGAGAATTTTTGCTTTTTATTCAGAATGATCTTACAGGGCCATGACGCAGCACTGCTGTCGTCCAAAGTTTACCAGGTTACTGAATTTATTTTTTATTACGAGATTTAGGAATTTTTCCGTTTCGAGCTTATATTAAATGAGAGAAGAATATTGTGGGTACATTAAATGGGAACCAGTTTTGTTCTGAGGTTACACTAAAATTAGAATCATTAACCAAATAATATTTAATTATGTATTTTTTTTGTGGGGTGGTTACACTTGGCGACAACCGGCCAGGATCGTCTTTCTTTGTGAATCTCTGAGAAGTAGTCATATATCTGCTCTTATTTACTTAAACGTAGTTTGCATCTGGCGCAACGCATTTACTAATTTGTCACTCTTGCTTTCACAGATCAGCGGCAATACATTGCTCTTTGTTGTAATTGTGTTTGTCCCATTTTTTTTTTTTGCTTTGTCGTTGTTTCAATATTTTGCTTAATTTTGATTTGTGAAAAATGCCGCGAAAAACTGTTAACAGTACATCGCGATGTGCAATGAGTGAAATAGCCGATTAGAATAATTTGACCGATAATACTAGCGACACTCAGTGTCTTAATGATAATCCTACATTTACAGACAATCAGTGTGTACCGACCACTAGTACTGATTTTAATGCTAATGAGGAGCAAACAAATTCAATTGTGTCCTCTGTTAATTTAACGACAATTGATGACGCGGCACGTTCTGTGACAATGAACGCTGCCCAGTTTGACACACCCGGTTTGCAAAATTTGAATTGTGAACAGATAAATTTTTCTCACGAAGATGTACAATGTAGTCAAAATACGTCAGATTTATTTGGTTCCGAGGTAGTCACCCACAGTGCACATCCGATTGCCAAACGTTTTCGAGAATCAGAGAATGTCCAAATGGTTACACAAAACGCGAGACAAGCAGATACACCATCACACAGCACAGAGAATACAGTAGCTAATTTTGGCATGGATCGAGTCATAGCATTAATGCTACAACTTAACGAAAATCTCAAACAACAACTTAATGAAAATAATGAAAATGTCAAACAACTAAATGAAAGACAAGATAACAATTCCAAACAGTTGAATGAAAGTCTCAAACAGTCGAATGAAAAACAAGACAACAATCACAAACAACTTAATTAAAAACTTGATAACAGTTCCAAACAGCTTAGTGAACAGATTACAGCCGTTGCCGTACAATGTCATGATACTAAAGAACAATTACGTGAGGAAATTAAGGCTTGTGCTAGGAACAGTAGTGAAGAAATTAGATCTGTGGCACAAGAATTAAATAATACACATGCAGCTACAACTAAATTACAAAGAGACGAAATTAGTGCAGTCGCTAAACAATGCTCCGAAAACGCAACACAGTTACGTGACGAGTTTAAATTAATGTCAGCAGAACTTTCACGCACGCTGGATGTGAAAGTAGATGCGAAATTTGACCAACAGAACAGCCAAATTGACGAACGTTTTAATCAACACCTACAAAACAGTGAAACGCGTTACCGTAAATTTGTACAGGAACAGAATAAAGTAAAGCGTCAAGTCATGGAAACAATTACTGCACAGAGACAGGAAGATTAGCGTAAATTGTTTACGAAAGCAAAAACATACGAAGACAACAATATTGCTACAGTGTCAGACGAAATTAATGCTATCAAACAGTTGAACACCGAATTGCATGATGAAATCTCCGATCTTAAAGCAAAAACAGACACACTCACAGTAGACTTTCAGACAGTGACCGACAGACTTGAACAATTAGAACTAATTCAGGATCCCGATGCCATCAAAGCAGACGTTAAAAAGTTGAGCAAAACCACACGTAAAATACAAGAACAAATTAATGCTTGCGATACTAAAAACAATGATCAGGTAAAAGTACTGACTGAAAAATATGATGAATTGGCCAGTCGTATTGATGTTACTGAAAGTAATAATGACACCAAATCAGACGATACGTCACCAGTTTCGTTTAATCAAACACCCGAATTCCAAAATTTACAGCAGACGATCAGTGAGATAGGTTCGTCCAATAATACATTGCGTAGAAAATTGTCATCTTCACAGCACGAAGTGACGGAGATGAAAAATATTTCAGCCTTTAACACGTTACAGCATACGCCACTTTGCGAACATTTGTCAGACTTACACAGCCAGTATATTTTAGGTAATTTACAAAGAGTACGTGAGTCAGATTCCGAACAGTCACATACAAATAGATTCTCATACAATCCTGAACCTGTTCAGACATACAGAGACGATAATTTTGATTACAAGCACTTTCTATCAGTGAGAAAATTTAAAGTATTTAAAAATGACAGAATACAGATTCACCCATTGGATTGGATACAACAATTTAGCTTTGCTTTTCCACCGACTTGGCCTGTAACACACAAACTTGAATTTATTTGCAGTTTTTTGGAAGGCGAACCGGCAACTCGTATGAGACCGATCGCGAGACAATGCTACTCGGTAGAAGAATTTCAGAATGCTTTTCTGTCAGCGTATTGGTCGAAGACGACATAACGTGGAATCAAGGATCAATTAATTAATTTACCGAATTATGAGAACTCAAATTTTTCCACTGTCACGCAATTTTTGGAACACATGGTCCAACAAAACCGGTACTTAAGTGAACCATACAGTGAATCTGCACTTATTCAATTATGTATTTCTAAATTACCACGATCATTAAGATATCACTTTTAACAGGTCAGCAGAAAGAAAATATTTCGGCATTCAGAGATCTGTTACAGCTTTTGGAAGTTCAGCAATCAGATTATTCCTTTGTAAACAAAAATTTTTCACATAATAGCCAAGGTCAACAAGGATACAGCAATTACGATCAGCCACGTTATTTCAATAGCAAAGCTAATAGACGCTTCAGGAACGACAACCACCAGAATTTTAATAACAGACAAAATTTTAATTATCAGTATCGTCAAAATTATCAGCAACAGGAACCGCATTTTGGTAACAATAGAGGTTTTACTCAAAACAGCATCAAAACCAGCCGGTTAGCATACCCAACCAACAATGCAGTCTGCAAGGTCAACCAAGCTTTAATGTTTCGCCGGCTGCACGTATAGGATCGGCTCCACCAAATAGTAACGCACAGCAACAAGGAAACCAGTACGTACAGAAAACACATCATTTCAATTCCTATCGCAATGCGCCATATATCAATGACTATCATGACAGACGTAAAAGTAATGGTCACACTTTTCAGCATACGTTTAATAACAGTCGGTCTTACCAGCAGCAAAATCATCCGCAACAACAGATTATCATGAGTGAACCAGACAGTCGGTATCATCCCGAACCTAATGCATCAGGACCAAATAACAGAACAGTACAAATGGTCGAAATGCCACAGCATCCTCCCGCAAATAATAGCACGTCAGATAGAATTTGACTAGATACAGTACAGGTTGCATCTTCCAGCAACGCAAGCAATACTTTTGACGCGCAGAATTTTGTTCACGAAAATGTTATTACTTTTGACGACATCGGAGACACTCTTTTTCAGGAAAGACCAGTTATTCAAAAAACCATTTCACACCCTGTCATTGAAGTAAAGATTGGATCATCCAAATTTTCAGCAGTAATCGATTATGGATCACCTATGTCAGTTATAAATGAGGAAACTTTCAACGAATGTAACAAAGAGAATACCTATCCTATATTACCATTAGGCAAAACTAAAGTAAAAGGAGCAGTATCTGGTAAAGGAGTAGATGTAAAATTACAGACACATTTATCATTTTGTATTGCAGGTCATACATTTCACTCAAATTTTTGGATTGTTCCGTTATTGACAACAGACGTTATTTTAGGTACAAATTTTCTGGTACAACACGACGCCATTATTGACTTTCAGAATTCCTATTTAATGTTAAAGGATGAAAATGTACAACTGGCATTAGAATTTCAGCACTCTTTATCTGCAGATGAACAAACAATTAATCGTACAGAGGTCATTTCCGCATCACGTAACGTAGACTGTCATTCCACATTGTTCACAGATACGTACGTACACAACTATAATACTCCAGACGAAGCCGACTATGACGTTATGCAAATGACTTCTGATAAAGTTAAACAGAGCGGTGCAAATACAGACGACGAACGCACGCAACTGCGCAAAATTCTTTTACAGCAAGCTCCAGTTTTTGACAACGTCCCTGGTACTATGTCCGGTTTTATGTATGAATTTCAAGTTAAACAGCACGACACATTTAAAGCCAAACATTATCCCATTCCGTATATTCACAGAGAACAAGTTAAGAAAGAACTGCAAGCTATGCTTGACCAAGGAATTATTGAACCGGCAGTTAGTCCGTACATAAACCCACTCCATATTGTTAAGAAAAAGGATGGTTCACTTCGCCTCGTACTTGATTCGCGTCACATCAACGACATTATTATTAATGAAACAGATCGCTCACAGACACTAGAAGAACTTCTACAGAAATTTCATGGTACTGCTATTTATTCCACATTAGATTTGAAATCGGGATTTTGGCAAATTCAGCTCCATCCGAACTGCAGAAAGTACACGGCTTTTCTCTGTTTTGGTGACTGTTATCAATTTCGTAAATTACCGTTCGGTTTAACTATTTCTTCAGCAGCATTTATTCGCGGTTTGAATAGTATACTTCCGACAGAACTTAAAACAGAATCACAACGTATGTAGACGACATTCTTATTGCAGAAGCTAACTGGTCTGAACACAATCTGATTCTTGAACAACTGTTACGAACTTTTCGTGCATAAGGACTCACAGTTAATCTTAGCAAATCGCACTTTGGGGAACTTCTATACAATTTCTTGGACGTGTAATTTCAGCAGAAGGCATTGCGCCTGACCCGGAAAAACGCCAAGCTTTACGTGACATTACTGTTCCTACGACGAAGAAACAACTACGCAGCTTTTTGGGTTTAATTAACTTTTTTCGTAAATTTATTCATTACTCTGCTTTAGACACCCCTAGATTATGTCAATTGACGGGTAAAAACACTATTTGATCCTGGGGTAGCCAAGCACATTCTGAATTAGTGGATCTGAAAGAAGCTTTGTTGAACGCACCACTTTTATCACATTCAGATCTTACTAGAAATGTTTCCATTGCTACCGACAGTTCTAACGCCGTTTTAGGCGTACACATTTTTCAGGAACTTGAAGAAGGTGGTACTACAGTAATTAAAAACATCGCCTTTGCGAGTCGCATTCTGTCACCTGCTGAACGCAATTATTCTGTTACAGAACTTGAAACATTATGTGTTGTATGGGCATTTACGAGATTTAGTCATTTTCTTTATGGAAGACACACTACCGTTTACACAGATCATAGAGCTATACAGTTTTTACTTTCCGCTAAATTTACACACGACAGATTAAGCAGATGGAAACTTTATTTACAGGAATTTAATTTTACAATTGTTCACATTCCCGGTACACAAAATATTGTAGCAGACGCACTATCCCGTTCTCTCAGCAACAATCAGCAAGACATCGCAACCAACTTCTGCAAAGCAAATTTCAGCGTCATGTATATTCAACAAGTTGCATTTGAAAATTTCATTTCGTCGTCATTACGAGACATAGCACAAGATTAGAGAAAAGACAATGTATGGAAAGAAATTAAACACCTTTGGCAAGATAGGAATAATGTTACCACTAGAAACCATTACACTGTACGCAATAATATTCTGTTTCGCCTCCCTCACCCTGACAGCAACAACTGGTTACTATGCATTCCTGACGAGCTTGTCAACAAATTAATTTGGTATACTCATTTAAGTTACGCACATTATGAAGCCAGAAAAAGGTTTTCTAATACTGAGACAGAACTGTTATTTTACCAACATGGAGAAACGTATTCGACGAGTTTTAGCGTCATGTAAAACCTGCCAGAAAGCTAAGTCAGACACGACTTCACATATTCCTCCGTTACATCCCATTGTACCTGTTAAATTGAGACACATGGCCGCTGTAGACATTTTTGGTCCGATTCCCAGAACTAATAGAGGTTTTTGCTACATCTTTGTCGCTGTTGAACTCACTTCAAAATTTGTTACCTTCACTCCGTTACGCAAAGCTATTGCTAAATCTGTTTCGAAAGCATTTGTAAAACACTTTTTATTTCATGTAGGGCATGTGTTGAAAGTAATTTCCGACAATGGACCACAATTTCGATCTGCTGTATGGACACGTATGTTACGAACAAGAAACATTTCTCCGATCTATATATCCAAATATCATGCTTCTTCGAACCCTTGTGAACGATTAATGAAAGAAATTGGTAAACTGTGTACAATATACTGCCGTAAAAGACATATTGATTGGGACACACAAATACTCTCATTCCAGGATGTAATTAATTCCATACCAAATGAATCTACTATGCTATCTCCGACTGATATACTGAAAAATGTTGAACCACTTAACAAAATTAAAGAATTAGTATCCTTTCCTACATCTCGTCGACTACGACACCATGAAATAATTGACATTGCGCTGAACAACATCAAATGTGCCGCAGAGCGCCGGAGAAGACAGCAAAAACAGGTTTGTACACGCCGTGACTTTCACATTGGACAGAAGATATTAGTACGTACACACTATTTATGTAACAGAGGAAAGATTAGATGTAGTAAATTTGAGCTTCTATATGCAAGTCCATACAGAATTCGCAGCATTCGTCACACCAATGTAGTACACGTCGAAACTCTGAGAACCAGGAAAAGTAAAGGCAATCACCATGTCTCCAATATTAAACCCTTTATTGAATGAACATACTTTATGATTTATCACACTGTAATACCTTTTCCTGACTTTTATATGTCCAGTGATGCAATTATTTGTATGATTACTTACTGATGATTATTATATTTTTTCTCGGCAAGTGCCCGGCAAGGTAAGGATAGCAGGTCGCTTTTCTTGTCATTACACATAAGGCTGCGCACATTTTCCAGATAGACTTACATATTTTATGAGCAATTATGCAATTCTATCTAGTGACATATTAATTTTATCAAATTCTTTCTCCATTAAAGTCTTCAACTCTCGCCTCTATCAACTACACAACATACAAGCTGAACACAAAGAAAGTCATTTCTTGTCTTTATATATCAGACCGTGCACATTTTCCATTTTTAATTTATGTACGATTGTTTTCCTGTTTGTTTGTATGCACTATGAGATCTTTAAGAACAATTTGCCGGCCGAAGTGGCCGTGCGGTTCTGGCGCTGCAGTCTGGAACCGCGAGACCGCTACAGTCGCAGGTTCGAATCCTGCCTCGGGCATGGATGTGTGTGATGTCCTTAGGTTAGTTAGGTTTAACTAGTTCTAAGTTCTAGGGGACTAATGACCTCAGCAGTTGAGTCCCATAGTACTCAGAGCCATTTTTTTGAGATCTTTAAGATATAACAAACACCAGTTGACTTTGACATGTTTGACTTATGATATCTCAACATCGTGACTATTTTACATTTTTTTGCTACTACATTATGATACTCTGTGTACATTTTTCCACCTGCACACTGTCTATGTTTTTGACATATTACGTTTTCCGTCATGCTATGCTGTGTGCTTAATTATATCACTAGAAACCAGTTTTTATTTAATGGGTATATGATTTAAATGCAAGACATTAATCATTGTTCATCATTTTAAGAACTCAATAACGTGTAAATGAAATAAATGAAACAAACCACAGTGGATTACTATGAAATGGGAATTTCACTTTCGGAATGAACGAAAGGAGATGCAATACCTCGTCACGAAGAATAAATGGATCAGAATTAACAAACATTAACATGAATATACTATACACATCGTATGATAGCAGTCTTAACTAATTATTTTTCTTTCAGAATACAAGACGATTGATGCAGGCTGTCAGACAGAACTACACATCTTAGTTTTAGTGATGAAATATGCTAGGAATAAGGAACTCTATACTATGAATAGTTGTATGAAGTAAATGGTAATATGAATAATGAATAATGAAGTGTCTTTTTGCAGATGATAATGAATGATGATGAGTAGTGATGAAGAAGATAAATTTTATATGGCCACTAAACGCACCACTTTTAAGTTTTTCTTTGCAGATGAGGAAAATGATGAAGTTTATATATTTACTGTTAGTTAAGAAATGCTATGTAGTTGTTTAAGTATTTGTTGCAGTTCGTTTTGACAGTATGTCTTATGTCGCATGGTATAGTGACTGAAGGTTTTGGAAAGGACAGCTAGAGTACATATATATATATATATATATATATATATATATATATATATATATATATATATATTGAGTACACATTTCATTACCTGTTAATTCGAAGTTCACTACTTTTCAGCATAATATGCGTTTCTTCTTTCAGCTTAATAATCCATTTTGTATTTTTTCTAGGAGAAGCTATTCATGAAATTAATGTGCTATAAGCAGTTAGTCATCAAACCTGTTCTAGTACTTGCATTTTTTTTTACCCATTTGTGTGTGTCATTCATGAATGTGATCACATATACTCTACCTGTTTCATAACCTTGCTACAGCTGACTCATGACGAATGACGTTACCTATCCTCATTTGCAGCAATAAGTCAAAAACAAATATTTTCATGCGCCAGCAATTAATTGTCGATCCCAACGCAATGCATTGCTAGCACACAAAAAAAATAGACCTTGAATAATAGTTACAGTGTGTTACATTTTAAATATGTCTTATGTCACTGGAATGATCAGTTCTGAGTAATACTGAATGATGTTTTCTAATCACAGACCTTGAGTAATAGTTACAGTGTGTTACATTTTCAATATTTCCTATGTCACTTGAATGATGAGTTCTAAGTAATACTGAATGATGTTTTGTAATAATGCATAAATACTATGCCAATAATTTCTGTAAATAATATTTTTGGTATACTCTATAAATGCTATGTCAATAATTAACTCTTACTCTGAATGATAACCACTGAATAATACTGAATAAGGTTTTATAAAAATTTAAGAATACTTTGTAACTGGCCAATGAGTGCCAATAATTATTTTAAATATGTCATATGTCACTTGAATGATGAAAAATGTTTTGTACTATTCAATACTTGCTATTCCTTCCAGAAAAGTGGATTGGCAGAAGTGGTTGTAAGAGGTCCGAGCAGATGTAATTTCGATGTATTGCTCATGCGCTGCCTGCGATATGCAAGGTATAAGAGAATCGCTGACCAGAGAGCAGTGTTGACTGTACGAACTGTGTAGCAGTAGCAGTAAGTTGTGGCCAGTGTGCGTGTCTGCTCTGGTCTGGTCTGGTGTATCATGTTGGCTGGGCCGGTCGCGGTGCAGCGATGCCGGTGCCTGAGTATTATTGTATAACGTAAAAAAAGCAGCCTCGCGCATATCTAGTAATATTATGTAAACTCCCATGTATATCTTTTAAAAATGTCCTAATAATAACAAGCATTCATTTCAATTTAAAGAATTTAATATTTTTTTCAATGCATGATCTTTCCGATTGTTGCAAAAGGAAAATCATTTGCTTCCTTTCATAAATAACAAATGTATAGGCCAGCATTGTATAGAGCTGTGCCGGAAAAGAGCTATTGTAAGAGCAGATAGTTGCCGACTTTATCGAGGTGAGAATTTTTGCTTTTTATTCAGAATGATCTTACAGGGCCATGACGCAGCACTGCTGTCGTCCAAAGTTTACCAGGTTACTGAATTTATTTTTTATTACGGGGTTTAGGAATTTTTCTGTTTCGAGCTTATATTAAATGAGAGAAGAATATTGTGGGTACATTAAATGGGAACCAGTTTTGTTCTGAGGTTACACTAAAATTAGAATCATTAACCAAATAATATTTAATTATGTATTTTTTTTTTTGGGGAGATTACAATGTGCCCATGGTTAGCGATAGCTGAGAATATATTGTGGACAGGTACGACGGCTGTTAACGTCGATTAATCTACTGACGACAGAAGGACATTAGATTCCCACGAGAATATGAAACATCAGTTTGAAAGCGACCAGTGGTTTCTTTGGACTAAACATGGAACCTACACATTACATAACTACCTCACTGCAAAAGAAACATGGTTGAATGTTACCAATTGTTACTGTAAAAACGTAACAGCCGTTACCTCACATCCCAAATGAATAACATTAAACTGTAAATAAATGTTGATAAAGTAACAGTGAATGTAGTGTACTGTGAAACAAATCTCTCATTGTTTAATTGTTCCAGATTCACTTCTCATTTTGACTTAAAAGTCAGAACTTTCGGCTATCATTCAGACATAGACAATAAAGTTAAAAAATTAATATGTGGAGATACGGCCTAGTCCAGGATTACCTGCTGGAACTGTAACTGTTTTTGATAATGCTTCATATCAAAACAAGCAATAAGTGGTTTCCGTATCTCTGACAATAGCCAGGTCGACAGCTGTAATAATCGGACAGCGCGTGACTTACAGGAATATTGAGGTGTATTCCATTACTACCTTCCTCTCTGCTTCTCGGACGTAAACACAACAATGCTGTTACCGTGGCTAGGTCTTCAGTACACTTTTCCATGTAGTAGTTCCTTTAACGTCGATTCATGGTTGACGCAATGTAACATTCCCCAGAGCACTTCAAATGGCGGCAATTCACACAAACCGCCATCAGAGTAGAACCCGCGTCAGTCTTACAAGATTTCTTTGGAACCACGGTTTGACGGTGAGCTGCTAGAGAGGTAATGGCATTGTTTAGTAACATCGGGAGTTAACTTATTACCACCACGCTCTGTCATGTTATACGAGCAGATTCTGGGTTTGTGTCTGTTCGTAGTATTTCTTTTATCGATGGTGTTAGGACAGCAACCAGCCACTGCATAAGAATACAGTGGGAATGCATTTACATCTGTTGGACGAGTTTTATGAAAACAAACACTCGAAACCGACGCTTCACGACAATTAATCTGTAAAAAAACACACCACATGTCATAAAGAAAGCATGTAAACCGTCTGAGGATGAATCACAACGATTCGAAACCGGTAACGGTACCCTTTGAATAGTACTGAGAGTAAATTTGCGGCTGGTTGCTGTCCTAACACCATCAACATTTGTCTTTAAACCACAGCCACGGTCTCCATCATGTCATCATATGACAAAATTGCATATTTCTTTCATTGCTTGCTTTGTTTTCATGGCACACTGCGAAGGTTCCACGAGGGCTTGAATATCTTTTCTATGCCTATTCTTCCACAAAAGAGGAAAGTTATGTGGAAAATAAAAATGCTTACACTATGCGTAAATAAGGTAGTAAAGTGACGAAAAGTTTTCCTTTAACTAACCATTTCCAACAAGAGAAGAAGTCAGCTCTGTAGAAGAAGAAAAGTTCACTTGGTTTGAAATTATTTGGTATTTAGAAAGGAAAAAAAGAAAAAAAACACAGCACATAAGGTATAAAGACCCTATGTCAGAACTCCTAAATAATTTTTCATGTTTTTGTCTGTGAATACAGGTTGTTAGGGACATTTTTTTTTTTTTTTGTCATCAGTGTACTGACTGGTTTGATGCGGCCCGCCACGATTTCCTTTCCAGTACTAACCTCTTCATCTCAAAGTAGCACTTGCAACCTACGTCCTCAATTATTTGCTTGCCGTATTCCAATCTCTGTCTTCCTCTACAGTTTTTGCCCTCTACAGCTCCCTCTAGTACCATGGAAGTCATTCCCTCATGTCTTAGCAGATGTCCTATCATCCTGTCCCTTCTCCTTATCAGTGTTTTCCACATATTTCTTTCCTCTCCGATTCTGCGTAGAACCTCCTCATTCCTTACCTTATCAGTCCACCTAATTTTCAACATTCGTCTATAGCACCATATCTCAAATGCTTCGATTCTCTTCTGTTCTGGTTTTCCCACAGTCCATGTTTCACCACCATACAATGCTCTACTCCAGACGTACATCCGCAGAAATTTCTTCCTCAAATTAAGGCCGGTATTTGATATTAGTAGACTTCGCTTGGCCTGAAATGCCTTTTTTGCCATAGCGAGTCTGCTTTTGATGTCTTCCTTGCTCCGTCCGTCATTGGTTATTTTACTGCCTAGGTAGCAGAATTCCTTAACTTCATTGACTTCGTGACCATCAATCCCGATGTTAAGTTTCTTGCTGTTTTCATTTCTACTACTTCTCATTACCTTCGTCTTTCTCCGATTTACTCTCAAACCATACTGTGTACTCATTAGACTGTTCATTCCGTTCAGCAGATCATTTAATTATTCTTCTCTTTCACTCAGGATAGCTATGTCATCAGCGAATCGTATCATTGATATCCTTTGACCCTGTCACTCCTGAACCTTTCTTTTATTTCCATCATTGCTTCCTCAATGTACAGATTGAAGAGTAGGGGCGAAAGGCTACAGCCTTGTCTTACACCCTTCTTAATACGAGCACTCCGTTCTTGATCGTCCACTCTTATTATTCCCTCTTGGTTGTTGTACATATTGTATATGACCCGTCTCTCCCTATAGCTTACCCCTACTTTTTTTAGAATCTCGAACAGCTTGCACCATTTTATATTGTCGAACGGTTTTTCCATGTCGACAAATCCTATGAAAGTGTCTTGATTTTTCTTTAGCCTTGCTTCCATTATTAGCCGTAACGTCAGAATTGCCTCTCTCGTCCCTTTACTTTTCCTAAAGCCAAACTGATCGTCACCTAGTGCATTCTCAATTTTCTTTTCCATTCTTCTGTATATTATTCCTGTAACCAGCTTCGATGAATGAGCTGTTAAGCTGATTGTGCGATAATTATCGCACTTGTCAGCTCTTCCCGTCTTCGGATTTGTGTGGATGATGCTATTCCGAAACACAGATGCTATGTCGCCAGACTTATATATTCTACACACCAACGTGAATAGTCGTTTTGTTGCCACTTCCCCAATTATTTTAGAAATTCTGATGGAATGTTATCTATCCCTTCTGCCTTATTTGACCGTAAGTCCTCCAAAGCTCTTTTAAATTCCGATTCTAATACTGAATTCCCTATCTCTTCTAAATCGACTCTTGTTTCTTCTTCTATCACATCGGACAAATCTTCACCCTCATAGAGTCTTTCAATGTATTCTTTCCACCTATCTGCTCTCTCCTCTGCGTTTCACAGTTGAATTCCCGTTGCACCCTTAATGTTACCACCGTTGCTTTTAATGTCAACAAAGGTTGTTTTGACTTTCCTGTATGCTGAGTCTGTCCTTCCGACAATCATATCTATTTCGATGTCTTCACATTTTTCCTGCAGCCATTTCGTCTTAGCTTCCCTGCACTTCCTATTTATTTCATTCCTCAGCGACTTGTATTTCTGTATTCCTGATTTTCCCAGAACATGTTTGTACTTCCTCCTATCATCAATCAACTGAAGTATTTCTTCTGTTACCCATGGCTTCTTCGCAGCTACCTTCTTTGTACCTATGTTTTCCTTCCCAACTTCTGTGATGGTCCTTTTTAGAGATGTCCATCCCTCTTCAACTGTACTGCCTACTGCGCTATTCCTTATTGCTGCATCTATAGCGTTAGAGAACTTCAAACGTATCTCGTCATTTCTTAGTACTTCCGTATCCCACTTCTTTGCGTATTGCTTCTTCCTGACTAATGTCTTGAACTTTAGCCTACTCTTCATCACTACTATATTGTGATCTGAGTCTATATCTACTCCTGGGTACGCCTTACAATCCAGTATCTGATTTCGGAATCTCTGTCTGACCATGATGTAATCTAATTGAAATCTTCCCGTATCTCCCGGCCTTTTCCAAGTATACCTCCTCCTCTTGTGAGTCTTGAACAGGGTATTCGCTATTACTGACTGAAACTTGTTACAGAACTCAGTCTTTCTCCTCTTTCATTCCTCGTCCCAAGCCCATATTCTCCTGTAACCTTTTCTTCTACCCCTTCCCCTACAACTGCATTCCAATCGCCCATGACTATTAGATTTTCGTCCCCCTTTACATACTGCATTACCCTTTCAATATCCTCACACACTTTCTCTATCTGTTCATCTTCAGCTTGCGATGTCGGCATGTATACCTGAACTACCGTTGTCGGTGTTGGTCTGCTGTCGATTCTGATTAGAACAACCTGGTCACTGAACTGTTCACAGTAACACACCCTCTGCCCTACCTTCCTATTCATAACGAATCCTACACCTGTTATACCATTTTCTGCTCCTGCTGATATTACGCGATACTCATCTGACCAGAAATCCTTGTCTTCCTTCCACTTCACTTCACTGACCCCTACTATATCTAGATTGAGCTTTTGCATTTCCCTTTTCAGATTTTCTAGTTTCTCTACCACGTTCAAGCTTCTGACATTCCACGTCCCGACTCGTAGAACGTTATCCTTTCGTTGATTATTCAATCTTTTTCTCATGGTAACCTCCCCCTTGGCAGTCCCCTCCCGGAGATCCGAATGGGGGACTGTTCCGGAATCTTTTGCCAATGGAGAGATCATCTTGACACTTCTTCAATTACAGGCCACATGTCGTGTGGATACACGCTACGTGCCTTTAATGCAGTGGTTTCCATTGCCTTCTGCATCCTCATGTCGTTGATCATTGCTGATTCTTCCGCCTTTAGGGACAATTTCCCATTCCTAGGACAAGAGAGTGCCCTGAACCTCTATCCGCTCCTCCGCTCTCTTTGACAAGGCCGTTGGCAGAATGAGGCTGACTTCTTATGCCGGAAGTCTTCGGCCGCCAATGCTGATTATTTATCTAAATTTAGGCAGTGGCGGGGATCGAACCCGGGACCGAAGACGTTTTGATTATGAATCAAAGACGCTATCCCTAGACTACGGGTGATTTATGTTAGGGACATAGGTGCAATTATTTCTGTTGCTGACAGAAGACTGTGTACTGAACAACATTAAATCAGTATTTACTTCAGGTTTAGTCTAATAATTATAGATTACATATAGTATGTTTTTAGGTTTGTTAGTACCTCCAACTACACGTCGCACAAGCAAGCCATTAAAAATGTCTAATTTCCTCTAGGCGGCACGTCAGATATTGAAGTGTGGACAAATAGACACAAAGCGGATGACCTGTACTGATAGACGTAGTCCACTTTGCGGCACAGTTACCACCGAGCAGAAAACATCAGGGAGTAAATTACGTTTTGTGTTTGTGGGAAGACGTAGATGCAAAGAAAAAACAACAAGCACTGGAGTGGGTACATATTACCCATGTACCTATTTGCGTATGCATATTGCGTATTTATTTATTTATTGTTCCGTGGGAGCACATTAAGGAGAAGTCTCCATGGTCATGGAACGAGTCAATACATGAAATTATAACAAGATTGCAGAAACAGATAAAATGAAATACAAGAAACATATTCAGTTGTATATTGTAGAAACAGATAAAATGAAATATAAGAAACATATTCAGGCGACACGTCGTTAGTTTAAATAAAGAAAATTAAGAATGTAACACTGGAATTCGCTTAACTTTTTAGCTCCTCCAGGAGCTCCTCGACAGAATAGAAAGAGTGAGCCATCAGGAAACTCTTCAGTTTTGACTTAAAAGCGTTTGGGCTACTACTAAGATTTTTGAGTTCTTGTCGTAGCTTATTGAAAATGGATGCAGCAGAATACTGCACTCCTTTCTGCACAAGAGTAAGGAAGTGCATTCCACATGCAGATTTGATTTCTGCCTAGTACTAACTGAGTGAAAGCTGCTAACTCTTGGGAATAAGCTAATATTGCTAACAACAAACGGCATTAAAGAAAATATATACTGGGAGGGCAATGTCGAAATTCCCAGACTATTGAATAGGGGTCGACAAGAGGTTTTCGAACTTACACCACACATTGCTCGAACAGCCCGTTTTTGAGTTAAAAATACCTTTTTTGAATCAGAAGAATAACCCCAAAAAATAATACCATATGACATAAGCGTATGAAAATATGCGAAGTAGACTACTTTTCGTGTTGAAATGTCACTTATTTCAGATACTGTTCTAAGGGTAAATAAAGCGGCATTTAGTTTCTGAACAAGATCCTGAACATGGGCTTTCCACAACAGCTTACTATCTATCCGTACGCCTAGGAACTTGAACTGTTCCGTCTCGCTTATAATATGCCCATTCTGCCTGATCAAAATATCGGTTCTAGTTGAATTGTGAATTAGAAACTGTAAAAACTGAGTCTTACTGTGATTTAGCATCAAATTATTTTCCACAAGCCACGAACTTATTTCATGAACTACATTATTTGATACTGTTTCAATATAACACACAAGATCCTTCACTACCAAGCTGGTGTCATCAGCAAAAAGAAATATTTTTGAATCACCTGTAATACTAGAAGGCATATCATTTATATAAATAAGAAACAGCAGTGGCCCCAGCACCGATCCTTGGGGAACGCTCCATTTAACAGTGCCCCATTGGGACTGAACATCATTACCACTTCCAATATTCCGGAGAATTACCTTCTGCTTTCTGTTCTTAAAGTAAGAGGCGAACCAACTGTAAGCTACTCCCCTTACTCCATAATGTTCCAACTTTTGCAGTAATATTTTGTGGTCAACACAGTCAAAAGCCTTCGTTAAATCAAAGAAAACACCTAACGTTCGCAACCTTTTATTTAATCCGCCAAAACCTCACAGAGAAAAGAGAATATAGCATTTTCAGTTGTTAAGCCATTTTTAAAACCAAACTGTACATTTGACAGCAAATTATGTGGATTTAAATGCTGGAGTAACCTTGTATATACAACCCTCTCGATAACTTTAGCAAACACCGATGGCATAGAAATAGGTCGATAATTATCAACATTATCCCTGTCTCCCTTTTTATAAAGTGGCTTCACTACCGAGTACTTTAATCGGTCAGGAAACAGACCACTCCTAAAGGAAAAGTTACAGATATGGCTAAGTACTGGGCTAACATACATGGAACACAACTTCAGTATTCTGCTAGATACCCCGTCATATCCATGAGAGTTCTTGGTCTTTAGTGATTTAATTATTAACTCAATCTCCCTCTTGTCAGTATCATGGAGGAGCATTTCAGGTAACAGTCTCGGAACACTTTTTTCTGCGAGCGCTATATGATTCCCTGTTGGGACTAGGTTTCTATCTAGTTCACCTGCTATATTCAGAAAGTGATTATTAAATACTGTACATATATGCGACTTATCAGTAACACGGACATTCCCACTACGCACTGATTCTATACCCTCGACCTGTCTCTGCAGACCAGCCACTTCCTTTACGACTGACCATATGGTTTTAATTTTATCCTGAGACTTAGCTATTCTATCTGCATACCACATACTTTTTGCCTCCCTAATAACTTTTTTAAGCACCTTATAATACTGTTTGTAATGGGCTACTGCATTTAGATTGTGACTGTTTCTAACGTTTTGATATAATTGCCACTTTGTTCTACAAGATATTCTTATACCTTTAGTCAGCGACCCAGGCTGCCTGTTTGTGCCAGTACCCTGTTTTGAACGTTCTAACGGAAAGCAACTTTCAAAGAGCACGAGAAAAGTCTAGAGGAAAGCATTATATTTATCGTCTACTGTATCAGCGCTATAAACATCTTGGCACTCTTGTTCCTTGATAAGGTTTACAAAAGTCTCTACAGCAACTGGATCAACTTTCCTAAAAAGTTGGTAACTATATTTAACATGTGTTGCAGCAAAAAAATCTTTTAGACTTAAAATTTGTGCATCATGATCTGAAAGGCCATTCACCATTTTGCTAGCAGAATGCCCTTCTAGTAATGACGAATGAACAAAAATATTGTCTATGGTTGTTCTACTGTTCCCTTGCACTCTCGTTGGAAAGAATACGGTTTGCGTAAGATTATATGAATTAAGGAGGTCTTCCAGCATCCTTTTCCTTGCACAATCACTTATACAATTTATATTGAAGTCACCACATATAACTAACTTTTTGTATTTCCTATAAAGTGAACCAAGAACCTCCTCCAGCTTTAGCAAAAATGTTGTGAAATCGGAGTCTGGGGATCTATAAATAACAACAATAAGAAGTTTAGCTCCACTAAATTTAACCACACCTGCACGACATTCAAACACCTTTTCAGTGCAGTACTTTGAAACATCAATTAACTCAAATGGGATACTGTTGTTCACATACATGGTTACTCCCCCACACCGCAAAGAGCTCCTGGAAAAGCTGCCAGGCAACCTGTATCCTGGTAAAGGAAGCCTCTGAATTATCTCCTTATTTAAGAAGTGTTCAGATATACCAATAATTTCAGAGTCAACATCTATAAGCAGTTCACTATCTCTAATGCCTTGTATGTTTTGATTAAATATACTAATTCCCTCATTAATCGGCTACCTAAGCTTTGTCGAAAGTGATTTCGTTGTTGGATAGACTTCCCTTAAGCAGGAATACCTGTCAGCTGACTTCAGTCTAAAAAAGGTACAGCTCTAACACCCACAACTACTGGAATTTTCCCATGAGTGATCCCACCACCCCCACCTATGCTGTCACCTATAAGATTTGCCAACCGCCCCTTTCCATACCTGTTGAGGTGCAGGCCATGTCTAGTGAAACCCGTCCTGCTGATAGACTCCACCGACACCACTGAAATGTGACTCATGCCTTATGTCTCCAGCGCACCCCCAAGTCTCATGTTATTACGCCTGACGGCTGTATTAAGATGAGGCCGATCGTGACGCTGAAACACTTCCACGAAATGCACATTCGTGTTGCCAGTCTGAGTGGCTATCTTTTCCAGGTCACCATCTATGTCATACTCCCCATCCCTATCAATACTATTACCAGCCCCACCCACAATCACTACCTGATCCTCCTTTGTAAAATCCCTACATAACCCCCCTGTGTTAAAAGTCACCTGAGCCAATCCTGCATTAGGCTTCACAATGCTGGTGACCTGGTACTCACTCCCCAAAACCTCCTGCATCTGCTGGCCTACACCTCTACTATGAGAACTACCTAACAGCAGAACCTTCTTCTTTCTCTTAGACTTTGCAACTGTCCTAGCCACCGTAACTGCTGAGGTCTGCTGCATACTTCCTACATCTACAGCTACTAGAGATTCCTCTATTACAAACACCTATAGTAAAACTATCTGAAAATCTCCTTCTCCTGGCAGATCTCTTGCCAACAGCCAGCTCCCATTCGCCAACCCCCTTCTCCCTCCTCATCCTATCTAGCTCCTCCTGTGCGTTTTTCAACTGCACCTGAAGGACACAGATCTGACGCTCCTGCTCCTCTATCAACTTACTCTTGCTACAGAACCTGCAGTTCCAGGAGAGGATCTCACCAGAATGCCCACTGGCTTCCCCACTGCATTCCCCCCAGTGAAAATACTTCGAACAAGTCTCACACCGCAATCCACTACTCACGAACCTACGGCAAAGCCACACTTGTCACTCATGGTAAAATTTTACAGTTATTGAAACAAGAAAACAACTTTATCTAAGTTCCGCTACTACAATAAGAAGATGTTAAAAACTGACTACAATAATCACAAACTTGCTCTGCAAGGAAAGTAACTACTATTATTGACAGTATTAATCAACAACAAATGAGAATATAACAAAATACTAACACAGAAAGAAAATCAAACGTGTAATGACAGTAACGAAACTGAAAGCAGTTCGCAAAAATTTCTTATGAAGTTATTTCACCGGAAAACACCAAGAACACCGGTTGAAGACTACTAAAGTTCCTAAATAAACTACTATACACAAACAATTAATTAGTACTTAGCTTTCGATGCACCACTACAGCTGCAACCGGTCAGCGCGGAATGTAAACACGGGTAAGAGGTTAAGTTGCTCGATACGAAACACTCACAAATATCAGGTCACAACACAAGAAAGGCAGAGGTGACTGAAGAAACCACTAATAAGTCACTTATATAGTAAATATTATCACAAAAACAGTTAAAATATATATCTGCAACCTCAAAATAGATGAAAACTTAGAGAGCGATCTCACACGCAGTCACGCGCTTATGACGTCACACCAAAGATGGAACTGAGGACCTAGAAACGACGGAGAGGCTTCATCCCCCCACCCCTCCCTATAGTCCTCAGTTATGCACAACCCTACAACAGGCCACAGCAGTCCACTCACCCCACCGCCGCCCCACACCGAACCCAGGGTTTTTGTGCAGTTCGGCCCCCAGTGGACCTCCCCCCCCCCCCCCCTACTGTCCCTGGGAACGTCTCATACCAGGCGAGTGTAGCCCCAAATGTTTGCTTGGTAGATTAATGATGTTATTATGGGGTACACGTATGTGGAGACAGTGTTTGCGCAGCAATCGCCGACATAGTGTAGCTGAGGCGGAATAAGGGGAACCAGCCTGCATTCACAGAGGTATACGGAAAACTGCCTTAAAAACCATCCACAGGCTGGCTGGCACAGCGGACCTCGGCACTAATCGGCCGGGCGGATTAGTGTCGGGGCCGGCACGCCTTCATGCTCGGGAAACAGCGCGTTAGACCGCGAGGCTAGCCGGGCGCGTTACCTATACTACTAACACTCTGTAATTCCTTTAAAACAAAATGTGGTCGTATTGAAATATATGGACGACACATTTCCTATCAAAAAATGAATAATCCAATTCAATGAATCACTCTCCTCCCTCCCCTTTACTTCAACTCCTTGAATATCATTGTGTCAGAGTAGTTTTTTTGTCACGCACCCCTCCCAAGCTTAAACTTCTCGTTTATCGTTCTGCCTGTCGCAGTTTCTTGACTCAGCCCCACCCCCTCCCCACTCCCAAGTCTTCTACCACCACCTCACCCCTATTCTGATCCACTCAATTTCAATACACAATCAAATCTTCACTCATGTTTTTTTCGTTGCTTCCTCTCCTTCAAACCCCTCCTCCCACACATACCCCTGCTTCTAGCATTGCATTTCCTACTTACCCATCTCACTATCTGACCTTTGGAGTTGGGAACTCCTTCCCCCCCTTCAACCACTTCTCCCCCCCCCCCCCCCCACTCAGTTACATTCTTCATCTCCTTCTTTTTCATAATCTAATACGACCCTCACAATATAATATCTTCTCCTATTTCTTCTCCACTCCTCCGCACCCTTCCCCCGGCGTCCCTCCCCCCCTCACCCCCCCCCCCCCCCGCCACCATTTTTTCACTCCTGATGTTATATTTTGTATTTTTTATTATTTCTGTCGTTTACTATGTCGTCAAATGAGATTCGTCGGCATCCGTATTTTACTTGGTTTGTTCCTTACAGTCTTTCATCGCTTGTTCACTTCATGGCCTCATGACCTGCTGTTTACATGCAAATGCAAAAATGACGACTCATAATGCCACCTTCATTATTGCCAGCCGGAGTGGCCGTGCGGTTCTAGGCGCTGCAGTCTGGAGCCGAGCGACAGCTACTGTCGCAGGTTCGAATCCTGCCTTGGCCATGGATGTGTGTGATGTCTTTAGGTTAGTTAGGCTTAATTAGTTCTAAGTTCTAGGCGACTTACGACCTCAGAAGTTAAGTCGCATAATGCTCAGAGCCATTTGAACCATTTTGAACATTCATTATTATCTGTTTTTGCGTCTGTGTGGCCCCATGATGGATCAAGCTATATTACTTCTAATGCTTACACAAATTAACTTTGTGTCCAATGTCCCTACCTCCCAGAAAGGCAGATTTTGATTTTGTATTTCATCATTCTCTGCATCATGTGATACAAGGAAAATGAGCTCGGGGCATATTAGTAAAAATATATAAATGATTAGAGGTGTGGCAGCTCTAAAGAAATTATATGTAAGTTTTTCAGTGCCTGGACGCAAGCTGGTGAAGTTGTTTGAGATGTTAGGCCCTATCGAGATCAAACTAAATGTCACATATTTATCTGATGGTTTCAACTAAATAAAAGTCTATATCTTTTACGATTATCATATGTACCTGTATACGTTCACGAGGGGATTACGTTGAAAACTCAGTTTATCATTTAATTAACTTTTCATTAAAGCATTTTTTTATGGAAAGTGTAACTGAATTAAGCTACGTGTATCTGTAAAGGGAATTTTTTGTTCTTATGATCCATCTAGTCTCCGACTCCTGGTGACATGATGAACGAAGTCCCTCGGTGCACCCCTTGTAACAAGTCCGATTTATGTATCCCGCTAGATCGGGATCTGATAGCAGCCCAAACGGATATTAATTAATGTGACCGTGTACCTAATGGGGCTGGCAATCGGATTTGACTGCTACGGAGTTGTTACATTCCATTTTGTCCTTCTCAAATGCTGTAATAATGAAATGTCCGGTGACAAGAAGAAACGCCAACACAGCTTCACTAATCAAGGACCTATATTCGTCTCAAAAACACAAAGAGGAGACAGTCACTGCCTTCGTCATACATATTTAATAACGGCTAATCTCAGTACAGGCTTCCTCGCTATTCATTATCGTCACACGCAAATTCAATCACTGCAATCCAACATTGCAATCCAACACTGCAATCCAAATGATGCCGGCGCGGTAGACGCGGAACCACAAGTATCGGCACAGAAATATCACTGATTACTCTCGTAATTGTACTTCTTCACTTTCCCGTATCATTCTAACACAAAGGGGTTAAGCCGCGGCGATGGCCACTCCCTTTGTCGGTAAAGCCTTGCATTGCAGCAACAGGCCTCCACACCGCTCGGCCCGCAACCTGGGAACTGACTCAACTCTACACTCGCTCTCGCAACACGACACTATCGATTGTTTGCCCTATCGACCTGTGCCGAGTGCAAACTTGTAGTAAGGGTCTACGGACCCCTTACACCCTGGATGTTGTTTTGGTCCTCCTTTCTTCTTGAGTTATTCCAGCTCTTTCTTTTATGTCCTCTATCCACCTTTTTCTTAGTTTTCCTCTACGACTTTGATATTCCGTCCTTCCGAGCATTGCAGTTTTCTCTAGTGATATGCCCAACGTACCTCTGTTTCATCTGCAATATTTTGACCCCCTAACTAGTTTAGGTTTTTTCCCAAGTATGTTTTATTGTTTTAGTTTCTCGCTCCATGTATTCCTCAGGAGCCTCCTCCATTCCAATGTTTAAACTGAATTGATTTTCTTTTGATCCACCTTTTTCTTTGTCCTCTGCTGACATCCCTACAGAACTATGGGAAATATCAAAGCGCGACTCATTTATAAGTTCGTCAATAGTGACAGTTTCCTTTAGCAACTTGCCTAATGTAATTGTTGAGGCTTTTACAAGTTTTACTCTTCTTATTTATTAAGTGCAGGGGCTGATTTTTGATGTTTCTGGTTCTAAAATTATACGTTTATCGGCTTCCTCAATGATTTCTCTGTATTTTGCCACATTAGTTTCATTCCTGTTGCCAACTTATTGTTTTCATTCTGTTTAGTCTTAGGCCAGTTTGACACTTGCTTTTATTATTTTCTCCAGCGTAATTTATTGTCTTCTTCACTGCACACTACAAGTCTTGTATCATCTTCACCTGTTAATAAGTTGTTGATCTAATGCCAGCCAAAATTAATTCCAGTTTCTATAACTCGCATAAAAAGTAACGGAGGTAGTATACTTCCATGGCTAAATCCTTTCCATATCCCGATATTTTCAGTGTATTTTTGCTGTAATTTTACTGTTGATTCTTGGTTTTTGTACACGTTTCCGATTATTTGTATAAGATGATCTGGTGGTCCCATTAAGCATAGAATTTCCCACACTTTTAAGTTATTTACACAGCGAAATCTTTTTCAGTAATCTATAAAGTCTTGGTGATATTCTCTGACTTTTCCACATTTCGTATTACTATTGATGTTTGGTCCCTGTTGCTTCTAACTTTACGGACCCTGCTTGTTCCCTTGGCAGTTTTCTGTCTATTTACGATTTTAGTCATTATAATTTTGCTAGCTTGTAGTATCAATGTTACTGTTCTGTAATTTTAGCTTTTCTTTGTTTCCTTTCTTCATGATAGCTATGCGAATGTTTTTTCCACCCTACAGGCCAGATGTAGAACAATACCATTATTAATTCAGCTGTTATATTTCCTGCATTTTAATAGCTCTGTACGGGAGGCCATCAAATCCTGTAGCTCTTTTTCGATCAATTTCTTTTAGCGTCCATCGAACTCAAGTGGCGAGGAAGAGTCCCACATCTGTCGCTGAAAGAACATGTGTGGGACCAACTCGGACCTCAAACCGACCCATTTACAGTATCTAGGATATAAAATAACATTTACAAAAGTTGGCGCACAGCTTGCGGCGCGGACCCCCTGTAATTATTAAAATTGTTGAAAACAACTTCTTATAATTTTACTACATCGCGACTGTCTCCTTACTCGCAAAACAAATGTGAAATTTGAAAATTACTAATCTAAGTTGCAGAATTCTTACTTCGGATTCGGCATACTAGCCTAACTAAGTCTAATATTTTACAAAACTTTTTGATTCTTTTAAAGGATTTTTTACAAAACTTTACAACTGAACTAATTAATTTTTTCCTTCAAAACCAAACGTTCCACAAATTGTGACTTTACATAAAATGGTTCTTGTCCATTACAATTAAATTTTTCGCCTTTTACCTCTTCTTATTTACATGAACTTAATATTTCATTGAATCTCCACCCGTACTTTGATTGGTGTCCTGGTGTAATTTTGAAATCACTCCCACCTCACACAATGCACTGCATAAGTGTCCTCTACCTCACTATTTTTCTCTTAGCATGTCACAACACCTTGGTTGGTTGGCGTCCATAACACTGCACATTGGTCCACTCTCAGGCCAGTCCTTATTGCACAGTGGTTTTTACCTACAAAACATAGTTTCGTCTAAAATTACTAATATACATAACCGTCTCAACACATAGTATAAAATTGTTCTCCCTATGCTATACTCTTTAATTAAACGCCTCAAGCCTGCTCAGAAGAGGATGCAAGTGCATTGTGACACCCTTCCGAAGCGATTATGTGCATGCATCCAGGGCAAAAGGGTTCAAGATTGTAGTGGTAATTAGGTTCATCAGGGCAGTTTTTTCGTGAGGCAGTGCTTTAAATAAAAAGAAATGAGACGTACGTAAGTGGATTAAGACTGTTTGTTGATTCCCATTTCCTTCGGCTGTTCATTTGTGTTGTTATATATACTCTGTCCATTCACATTACTGTGAGGACCCTTCAACAACTTGAAGAAGGACATTTTGCAGTGCGGTCCATTGGGAGACGAGCAGGAAGAGAGTCAGTCAGGTCCTGGGAGTTACCGGCTGGGATGTGGAGCCATGCCGACTCCTGTACCGTTTTTCTGGGTTGAAGAACCACAGCGCGACCAGCCCACCCGAGGTGGTCCCACAGATTCTCGATTGGGTTTAAATATTGGGTTTAAATCCGGGAAGTTTGCTGGATATGGAAGTACAGTAAACTCATCGTGGAGCTCCTCGGACCACCACTTACACTGCGACCTTTGTGAAACGTTGCACTGTCCTGCTTGCAAATGCCATCGTGCCGACGATAACATACTGCATACCTGTGTCTGCATACTTGTGTTGATCCAGTGTGTCTTCCAGAATGACGGTATCACCCAGGGAATACCACGAAAACATTCTCCAGACCATAAGGCTCCCTCCACCAGGGGTGTTTATTTTCAGACGTTTCACGCAGTACACACCAACGGCATCTGTCTGACGGCTCGTCAAACGTGATTTGCCTTAAAAAGCCATTTGTCGCCGCCACTCAGTAGTCGTCCAGTTGCGGCATTGGCGTGTAAATTCCAGCCTTCGTCGCCGACGAACACCAGTCTGCATGTATGTATAAACCAGGCGCCTACTGCGAGGCCGATACGCAGCTACGCTCGCTGAACGATCGTTGAGGAGACACTATTGGCAACCTCTTGGTTCTTCTGGACGGCCAGTTATTCAATATTTGCTCGTCTATACGCCCGTACACATCTCCGCAGCCGTCGTTCACCCGTGTCATTTATGACCCCTTGTGCACCACAGTTGCCTCGATGTCAATTTTGGATAGGGCCAGGTTGTCGTGCACGGTATGCTTTAGCCACGCCGGTAGGCCAGTCGTTTACAACTCAGACGTTTCGAAACTGCTTCCACTCTTGGCCTTTGTTTCTCCTCAGTATGCTGTCCACAAGGTGTTGGAGATGTTGCTGTTCAAGATTGTCCCATTATTGGAGCGTGACCACGCTGAGATCAGCCATCGCGCGAGGAAAAGTCCAAGGAAGATGCACTTCAAGATACAAGTGGTCCCAAGAATGGGCTATCGGATTAATTTCAACAGCTACTGCAAGAAATTTCGTTCAGTTGCTCTGGAACGTCCTCCCTCGTCCTTCGCCTCGGACGTACTGTAGCCAGAGTTCACGAACTCTTAGCACCGTGCTGTTCTCGAGACAAATTACGCGAAGTATTTTTCCGTTGACTTCCTTCCAAAAGTTCGTTGGCTGACGGATAATTTCTATGCTCTGTTACACGTATGCTACACAGCTAAACAATGGTTGCCAGCTTCGCTTAAACTGGCGAGACAAGGTTAAATTAACTTCCTCTATATTCAGTGCCCTGAAGCCATCTGACTTCCTTCAAAAGCTCCCTAGTCCGATCACTGGATTTGACGACAAACGCCGCAATCAGTCACTAAGCCGTCACCGAATGGTCTCTGCCATCACTTATGTAAACAACTCAGGAACATAGTCTTAAGTCAGAGGGCGTAAGGACGTACAGGATAACTTCGCACTTTAGATTTCTGTTGGAGCAAAACTCGATTTATTCTTCTAATAACTCTCGCCAAGCCCGCTTCGTTCGTTACACAACGCCTCCAGCTGTCTAGTTGTTCCACACTCTGTTAGGCGGCCTCTTCCTTAACACTCCGTATACACTCGCTGACATCAACACCCAGCTCAAAAACCAACAGTAGTTCAAGACGTTATCCAAGTGCGCGAAAGGGAACGCACTTCCGAACACTTCTGAACTTCCCTTATCTGGAGAACAGCCTTATTGGCCCGAGTCTACGAATTTCCGTAATACGCCTCCATACCACCTTCTCCCCAGAGGGCCCAAACTCGCCACCTGCGCTCTACCACTGCAACCGACCGACTCCTCGATTTCGAAGCTGCTCATGGCTCCACGACATTCTTTTCACAGGCACACGTTTCGGCCAGTTAGAGTCTAGAGCAGAGAGCAGGTACTGCGATTGGCCATTGTCTGCTAACGCAAGGTTAGTTCGAGATAACACGTTCGTTTGAGCAGTTACCTGACAGCGGCAGAAAACAGGCCGTACTGCGCATGCGAAGTTACAATGACTTACGATGACGAAGGTAGCCCATGCTTGGTGTTTGCTCTGCTCATACGCCTTTCGTCACATTTCTGTTTGCAATTTCGTGCGGGGTGGGGCATCACGTGGCCATGTGCAGCCCTGCGGCTTGTTGTTGAGAGGACATAGGAAGTTGTACCTGGGCCAATTGTTTTATCGTATCCTACCCAGATAAAGAAGGCAAATAAGGAAGCAGTTCTTGGTGTAATGTTCATTTCAAAGCTAGACTCTACAGTTCAAAGTACCATAAAATGGCTTAAACGGCTCTGACCACTATGGGACTTAACATCTGAGGTCATCAGTACCCTAGACTTAGAACTACTTAAACGTAACTAACCTAAGGACATCACACACATCCATGCCCGAGGCAGGATTTGAACCTGCAACCGTAGCGGTCGCGCGGTCCCGGACTGTAGCGCCTAGAGCCGCTCGGCCACTCCGGCCGGCTCAGAGTACCATTACATTTTGCAATGTGGTGACTTTAATACGGATTTTTTTTTTTTTTTTTTTTGTATTCGTGGTCTGTAATATTGTTATGTAGCATTTTCAATTAGGTTTACATCTACTCAGCACTGCTAAAAACAAGTAAGAAAGAACAAAAATTTCTTGGATAACAAAAGAAACCGTTCCTTGTGTAACTTACACAAGAATAAAGGACAATAAATTATTTAATGACTACAATTAAGCATAGAATAGCATTCCATAAACTTAAGATGTAAACAAAACAAATTGAGAAATAACTTGAAGCCTAGAGGAAGTACTAGACAAGTGTCTTGTGATAGAAATATATTGTGTTTCACGGAGGCAGATTTGTGAAATTCTGCTAAAGCTGTCAGTATATATGAAACAAAATATTTAATTCAAAATTACTGGCCAAATTTGCCTGATTAGTCAGCTTCAACTGAATATTTACGTATGTTCGTACGTATATAGCATTAAGAGATCTTACAGTTTCATAAAAGAAACAGGACATCAGAGACTACTCCAAGAGCATCAGAATTTCGTAAACTATATTAAAATGCTTAACTCGGCCTAAAGTGCACATTTGTACATCCAGATTCACACTGAAGTACCTGATGTTCAGCTTCTCTGCGTGGTTTTCGGAATACCAATTTTCTTGGAGTATCAGTACTGCATTATCTCACGTTTGGTTCTTTGTTATGGAATAATGCCATTCGAGCCAGAAAATGAAACTGTGCACTTGAAATTGAACGAAGTTGAAACTAGCCAATAGTGCGGAATGAAACACTCAGTTTCAAATAAATTCACTGCCTGGGCGGAAAAGATAAGTAGAAGCAAATTTCTCTAGCAAACCGACAAAAAGAACTTCATTAAGCCGATTAATGGTTGATTTCTAATAACGCGGAAATAATATAAAATCAGAGAACTGATACTACTAACTTACCTTAGGTTTCGATGATTATGGAAAAGTATATTCATTCACTTGACGGTTCCCGGGCACAGAAATCTGTTTTGTTTTCATTTGACGTGGGAGCTGTGAACGAAGACAGAACAGCAATATCACGAAACATATACACGAGTCACGTGGAGAATGACCTCCCGGTATAACTCAGATTGCTCTGCGCAGTCGTGAATCTAGCAGCTTGGACGCACCAGAAAATCTTTTCCGGGCGCCATGTGGCCACTTGCTGCTACTGCTCATACGGCAGCCAGCCATACTTAAGTAGCCGGAAGCGGGAGAAGTCACTGCTCAAACGCAATTTCAGCTAGCGCATGCCTACGTGCCCGCAGGCCACTGCAGAAACGAACCTACCGTTGCAACCGTAGGAACCACGCGAATGCATTCGACGCAGGCACTCTCCCAGTTGCCGGCCCGAGTGGCCGTGTGGTTCTAGGCGCTACAGTCTGGAACCGAGTGACCGCTACGGTTGCAGGTTCGAATCCTGCCTCGGGCATGGATGTGTGTGATGTGCTCAGGTTCGTTAGGTTTAAGTAGTTCAGAGTCTAGGCGACTGATGACCTCAGAAGTTAAGTCGCATAGTGCTAGGAGCCCTTTGAACCACTCTCCTATTTCCCGTGAGTTGTGACTAACAGCTGTTCGAGTGGCGGATGGTTCAAATAGCTCTAAGCACTATGGGACTTAACATCTGAGGTCATCAGTCCCCTAGACTCTGAACTACTTAAACCTAACGAACCTGAGCACATCACACACATCCATGCCCGAGGCAGGATTCGAACCTGCAACCGCAGCAGTAGCGCGGTTCCAGACTGAAGCGCATAGAACCGCTCGGCCACAGAGGCCAGCCGTGTGGCGGCCAATGGACGCTTGTAACTAGTCTCGACTGATCAAAGGAAAATCTTCTGACTGGCTCCATACTGTTTAGCAATCCTGCTCCAAACAGATCAGCGCATGCATGCGCATAGCTTTTTGTGTTCATTCTCGTAGCATTCTCGTTGAAGAAAATAAGTGCTAGGTTCTTGCTAGCCTTTTGAAGGAACTGTACATCTCAATCTTGTGAATATTTAGTACATACTATTATAATTTGAATCCATCGTGGGATTTTTCTGCGGAAATGTATTGCATATATACTGCCTGGGATATCAAACGCAAAAGGATCTCACTACCCTATGTAAATTTCATTTTCAAAATGATTAAATATTCTCTCTTCCATACAAGGATTTGATCTCAGTTTCATTCATCGATGATTTGGAAAGCCTCTAACTGTAGTTCATTCTTTAAGTAATGAAACACGGCATCACTTACGTAGTTTACACGCTCAGCACATTGATTTTCAAGAATTTCTCATTGTCAAATCTCATATTTACATTACTATTTTGTGTGTAGTGCAGTGCTTTCTGTATTGCATTATTGTCGTCTTTTTCAGGTTATAAGATACTGTGTCTCCTCCATTACGAAGAAAACCAGACACACGCAAGTCATCACTCATGCCGTTTGTGAAATTTCACTATAACCACACACATGCAAGCCATCACTCATGTCGTTTGTGAAATTTCACATTATGTGTGTATTTTTCTGCGTAACTTAGGAGGCACAGTACGGTACCTTACAACCTCAAAAAGACGACACTGTGCACTGCAAGAGACACAACACATACACAGACAGAGCACTTATTTAAATATTTGCACTTGTCAATGAGAATATATTCTCGAAACGTGTAGTGCTAAGCATGTGAAAAGTACATACCGGATGCACTCTTTCACTATTTAAATCAGAACTATTTGAGCAACGCGAAGTGAGAAAGGTGTCAGCTAGCGCTACATGTGGTCGAACAACGAAACACGCGAAATATGCGTTCAATTAAACCAAAAGAGTTATGACAGTCAAAACTATCGCGAAGCTGTGCTTGCGCATTAGAGACAGATCGTAAACGGTTTCACTTGGTAGTGATTTCTTTACTCGAAAAAATCTGCTCATCTTATTACCGTGAAGTGTTGCTATCTGCCGACACTTTCAGAACTTGTTCCCCAGAGGATACGAGGAAACGCCAGCCATTCTGTGGGAAACACACTCTCCTTTGAAGACCACCCAGTCTGGCCTGGCCACCACACGTTAGCCGGATTAGCGGAACCCAGCCCTTCATCTTCCAGGCGGAGAACACCGCAGTCCCACGGTTTCTGGCAAACTGGCACTTTCACTCAGAGTAACGACCGGCACTAATAATAGGCTAAACTGCAATTTTCTGATATCAGTGATTTCTGTGAATGCTACTTTCCAGTATCTAACTGTGATTTGTCGCAGTTAGGAATCGCAGTTAAGGAATCCACGTCTTGTATCCCTCCGCACTCTACCACTGTTATTCCTGCGATTTCTACTACTGCTGTGATTTCTGCCACTTCTGCGATTTGTACGATTTCTGTGAATCCTGAGGTTTCTGCGACTTATCACCGTATGAAAAAGTTACACTTGTTCACACAGAAAATTGCATCTCAACAAAACCGTTATTAGTAAGTATGTTTTGCATTTGTTCTTCCGTTGGCTTTACTTTTATATTGTGAAAATATTAATAGTGTAATTGATATGTAAGTAGCCATACAGTACCGTAATAGTTCGTGTTTAGGAAACGAATTTTAAGGTATTGTTATGTTCACAAGTACTTGAACTACATTTCAGTCACTCAGTAAAGCGATAATTCAAAATATCATTGTCAACACATCTGGAGAAATTGCCACTGCGTCTTTAAACTGTCTTCGTCATACGAGAAGTTAGTTTCTAAGTGTTTCGGTGAACTTGAGTACGGAAATGAGATCGTTCTTGCAAATGTGAAACATCCCCCATTGAATGGCTTCCATTGCAGCAAATATTAGTAATACTACTCTGTCAATTACATTACTTGTAATTAGTGGCAGCAAAAACGTTTAATAATCCTTGTGATTTTGCAGACGCAGTTCCGATTCTGATTACTGGTTGCTGTACGTATCTATTCACATTAAGGCTCTTGAGAGAGAATCGTGAAGATCCAAGACAGCTCTTAGAGGATTTGCAGTTTAAAATTGCCATAATTATGAAATAAGTGTCCAGAATGAGTGACTGAATTGTGTTTAACTGAAGTTGTTATGCGATTTTAAAGGAATGATAAATTTTAAATACAGTGAGTGAATAATGAAAATCTCATTTTCCACGTGTTAAGCCGTCCTATACCCGTAAATTTTCCGCCATTTAATTATTAGACCAGTCTAGAGTATGCATTTTGAGGCTGTTGATATGAAAGTGGGGAGTACAGATCTTCCGCTTAAATGAGGAATAGTTTAAGTCCAGGACTTGAAGGTAACCCAGAAAAAGCTTACTTATGCAGGTGGTTGTAGTGTCGGCAAAAAGTTCTTGTGTTGCAGTTGCCATGTAGAACACCAGGTGTAAAATTTTTCTCCAGAGTCTTGAACTGTGTCGGGGCAAAAGTGAGGCATTCATATGACTCAATAATATTGTTTTATTTCATTACACTTATAAAGATGTCTGAGGTATGCTGTGTTAACATTGCAAAGTCCTGTAGGCATGTGGAGTATTAACAACAACTTTTATATTGGAAGCAGAATCAAACAGATTTTTTAGGTTACTTGTCTCTAAATGATATTTTCTGGAGAAAAAGGCAAATTTTGCTTCTCAGTTATATAATACATTCAGAGTCACAGCTGTGTTTGACCAACCATAAGTGGTCCTGAATGTGCATGTCGTCATATAATATGCACTTGCAGACACAGTACATCGATCTCGTGAGACATAAGATTCTTACAAAGAAGTACGAACGTCGGTCAACAGATGACACTAGGCAATAGAATGTTAACTGCGCTTTTCAGTTGCTACTTGCGACTTCTGGTTGCGATTTGTCACAAAAATCGCAGCTGGACTCGATAGTGAATCGCAGAGAAAGAGGGTAGTACGAACTTTGGCCAACAAATGACACTGTTAACTGCGCTTTTTAATTGCTACTTGCAACTTCTAGCCGCGACTTATCACTGAAATCGCAGAAAGAAGTACGAAATTAGGCCAACAGATGGCTCACGGCGTTGAATGCGAAATGCTACTTGCGACTGCTAATTATGTCTGGAATCGCAGTTAGATTCTGTAAAGTTGTCATTGTTATATCTGTGACTTCTCAATCACTGTTATTTCTAACAGACACGCGATTTCCTGCCCACCACTAACCGGCACTCGCTGACACTCGTGGCGGGGAAATGATCTGTTACAGATTCCTGCCTCCTGGTCAGAAAGGTATTCTGATCTGTTACAGATTCCTGCCTCCTGATAAGAAAGGTATTCACTACATGGAATATCGTCTTGGAAGATGAATCCATCGCCGAAATGTTGACTGAAGAGCTGGATATCGCAAGAGCCTTCAAATTACCCTCTACACGATGAGAAGGCGCCCGATTTCTGTACAACAGCCGGTGAGGCAGACCCCCAGCGATCTTCGTATCTCACCGCAGGGCTAGACGTTCGAATGACGTGGCTGCAATGTACGCCAATTCGGCTAGCACATTACGCCGCCAACAGCGGTTCTCGGCCTAACATGGTAAACTTGGAGTGACCCTCCGGGCAACATTAGACCCAACAGTGTACACAAACCACATGCTCCCCTTCAAGATTAGACACACTGCGCTCTAAAAATGGTTCAAATGGCTCTGAGCACTACGGGACTCAACTGCTGAGGTCATTAATCCCCTAGAGCTTAGAACTAGTTAAACCTAACTAACCTAAGGACATCACAAACATCCATGCCCGAGGCAGGATTCGAACCTGCGACCGTAGCGGTCTTGCGGTTCCAGACTGCAGCGCCTTTAACCGCACGGCCACTTCGGCCGGCCACTGCGCTCTGTTCATCTGCGATGAGAACGCAGGTTTACTTTCAGCTGTGTTACACACGTGCCTTTGTGTAGCGAAAAAAAAAAATGAAATGAGCGTATGGCATCGTAGGCCGGGAGGTTCGGCCGCCAACTGGCAGTCCACGAGCGGAGAAAATCTGCAACCCAGCCTGGAATCGAACCCGGGTCCGCTTGCATGGAAGGCAACCACGTTACCACGCAGCTATGTGAAGCGATTTCTTACTGACAGAAGAGTACTGAGAGGGAGGTCTCGAATAAAACAGAAGGAAAGAGGAACTACGCAAGTCAAGAGGGTAGTTCCACACTTTTTAGGACGGTTTATGTAAAAATGCGCTGCACATCTCGTTTTACTTTCAAAAGAGCGCAACACACCATTCTAAGATTGTTGGCCATCTAATTGTTAAACAAGAGATTGTGTCCGATGTGGACAAAGACCGCCAGCGACATTGTTCGCAGACGAAAGACCAAATCCCTCGTACATCTCTTGTATAAGATGAATGCAAGATACATTAAAATTACCGGCCTTTAATCTCGGGAGCACTGATGGCTGTGAGCAAAGACAAATTAACAACCAAACGCAATGCTCAATACGTTCTCCTCTTGTGATTCTTGAACAGAGTATTCGCTATTACTAGCTGAACTTTATTACAGAACTCAATTTAACGTTCTCCTCTCTCATTCCTTGTCCCAAGCCCATTTTCTCGTGTAACCTTTTCTTCTACTCCTCCCCCTACAACTGCATTCCAGTCCCAACATGAATAACAGGCGCATTAATGCCCGAAGAAGGCATATTCCTTATTGAAATTCCGATATCGAACTTCATGCTGGGAGTCTCACCTGTGTCAATCATGAATGTTATTCGTATATGCAACCCAGCTTTCAGTCTGTACCATCTTTCATTATAACTATACCACCTCGGGGAAGATCAGTCTGGATTCCGTAGAAATATTGGAACACGTGAGGCAATACTGACGCTATGACTTATGTTAGAAAATAGATTAAGGGAAGGCAAACCAACGTTTCTAGCATTTGTAGACTTACAGAAAGCTTTTGACAGTGTTGACTGGAATACCCTCTTTCAAATTATGAAGGTGGCAGGGGTAAAATACAGGGAGCGAAAGGCTATTTACAATTTGTACAGCAACCAGATGGCAGTTATAAGAGTTGATGGGCTTGCAAGGGAAGCAGCGGTTGTAA
The DNA here is from genome assembly GCF_021461395.2 of Schistocerca americana. NCBI lineage: Eukaryota > Metazoa > Arthropoda > Insecta > Orthoptera > Acrididae > Schistocerca > Schistocerca americana. The sequence goes on from NC_060120.1 coordinate 611,656,138, forward strand.
AGGGAGTGAGGCAGGGTTGTAACCTCTCCCCGATGTTATTCAATTTGCATATTGATCAAGCAGTAAAGGAAACAAAAGAAAAATTCGGAGTGGGTATTAAAATTTTTGGAGAAGAAATAAAAACTTTGAGGTTCGCCGATGACATTGTAATTCTGCCAGAAACAGCAAACGACTTTCTAAGAGCAGTTGAAAGGAATGGACAGAGTCTTGAAAGGAGGATATAAGGCGAACACCAACAAAAGCAAAACGATGATAATGTAACGTAGTCGAATTAAGTCGGGTGATGCTGAGGCAATTAGATTAGGAAATGAGACACTTAAAGTAGTAAAGGAGTTATGCTATTTGGGGAGCAAAATAACTAACGATGGTCGAAGTAGAGAGGATATATAATCTAAACTGGCAATGGCAAGGAAAGCGTTGCTGAAGAAGTGAAATTTGTTAACATCGAGTGTAGATTTAAGTGTACGGAAGTCGTTCTGAAAGTATTTGTATGGAGTTTAGCCATGTAAAGAAGTGAAACATGGACGATAAATAGTTTGGACAAGAAGAGAATAGAAGCTTTCGAAATGTGGTGCTACAGAAGAATGCTGAAGATTAGATGGGTAGATCACATAACTAATGAGGAGGTATTGAACAGAATTGGGGAGAAGAGGAGTTTGTGGCACAACTTGACTAGAAGAAGGGATCGGTTGGTAGGACATGTTCTGAGGTATCAAGGGATCACCAATTTAGTACTGGAGGGCAGCGTGGAGGGTAAAAATAGTAGAGGGAGACCAAGAGATAAATACACTAAACACATTCAGAAGGATGTAGGTTGCAGTAGGTACCGGGAGAGAAAGAGGCTTGCACAGGATAGAATAGCATGGAGAGCTGCATCAAACCAGTCTCAGGACTGAAACCCACAACAACAACAACAACAACAACAACATACTACTCCACCTCTATTATGTACTTTGCTTCATGTCGCCCATCATTATCTGTGATTATCCCTGTCCTGTTGAACACTGTCTCTTTTCCTTGACGGCTGTCCATTCGTGTATGTGACTAATGTTTTGTTCACTGTGTTTACGTATTGTAACGTCATCGGTGATATAGACTTCTCGGGAGTGCATACACAGTTTGCTAGACACTTTTAGTGAATTGAACAAAAGGCAGAGAAATAACTGCGATAACAGGCGGTCTTAGCTATCAATCCATTCGAGATAAGGAAAATAAACCGAACGATAAATGTAAACCTAACTACAATGTTTTTCTCCGTTCGAATGCAATAAAGCCCAGTTTTTAGGAAAAGGGCCCTCTGAAACGACTGTGTGAAGGACGAGCGAGGCTTTTTGGATGCAGTGTTATCAGGTAGGAGGCAAGTAGCAGGTGCCGGGGCTTCCAATTAGCGCGGCCGGCGTGTTTATGGGTGCCTCCAATTTGTAGCGGCTCCTTTACAGCGGCCTGTGAACTTTACGGCCGAGGCGAGTCCCGGCTACCGCCGACGCGTCACAGCCGGTCGCTGCTCCTGCCGTGCACGTCCTCTTCCGTTCAGGTTGGCACAGGAGTTACCTGAGCTTTACACTATTTCTCTGGAAAGAATGGTACAAAATTCCCTTGAATACCATACAGTACCTATATTTATCCGTTCCGAGGCAGCTGGAAGCTGTTTTCAACGCTTTCCTTCACCGTATTAGACATGATAATGTGTTATGTCTTTGGTTTCCCAAATTTTTATTCAACCCTTGTAGAGCATCCAAAAAACGTGTTCAGCGTCCAGTCACATGATTATTTCGAAGTGATGCAACGTTACCCGACATAAAAGTGAGATTTGTCCCAAACGGTGACAGGCGAACTGCAAGTGGCCCCGGTGTTTTGCAAGCTAAAGCAAATGTTATGGTCCTCAGTTCGGTGATTGGTTTCTGCAGCTCTCCATGCTAGGTTAACTTGTTCTCAAACCTGCAACATGCATCTATTCGAACCTGTTTTGATGTAGACGGGCTTTGGCCTTCGTCTACGCTTATTAGCCTTTCCAAGATGCTGCTCCAGGTGGGTGCAAAATAAATGTGTGCGCAACGGAAAATACTGAACGCTAAATTAAGATTTGACCCTGTCTGACTACCCCCTCAAGCAGATCTCAGGATCTCTTAATGATGATAAAATTTTTGAAATTTTTTGAAAACATTCTCAGCGATCTAAAAATTTGTTAAAATTAAAATTTAAAACAGTCTTGATCGCGTTCCAGCCTCTACTAGTACAGGCAATCATTCACTACGCCGTTTTGATAATAAAGACACTCCGTCACCTTTCATGCAAAAATTGTTAACAACTGTTGACAAGGTGTACGTTACAATGTCAGTCTTCTTTAAATATTCATGTATACTATGTACAGCCTATCAAATGATACCTAATTGCTGTTGTAAATCATGGCAAAGTATGTAGATGAGTGCTTGTAAGGTGCGAAATTACAGCCACCTTACACCTTCACACTTTCCTCCACTACGAAATTGACATTTCCTTCACCCCTCAGGATGTGTCAATCAGCCGGTCCCTTCAAGGAGAGAACAAAAACACATATTAAGTAGTCAGTCTTGTTACCTAGATGAACTATAAGATACGACTAGTCTTTATTCGAACGAAAAAATATTTCTACTGTCAAAAAGCTATTGTACTACTGACATTAATTGTACTGGAAAATGGCAGCGAGGAGATTTGAATGTCCATCCTGGGCAGATGTAACAAAATATCTGATTGGTTTATTGTAATGGTCTGTTTTTGCCTGTTTTGGATCTTATCATGGACAATTCTGCAACTTTTTTTTCATGATCCTTCGGTAGTTCGTAATTTTACGTTTATTGTTCACTTAGGTGGTTGAGAATTTTATGATAGTGAGAAAAAGTAGAGGGCTATAGATGTACAAACGAAACAACCTACAAATAACTATACAGCTGCTATTGTTCTGGCCATAGTCTGAACATTGGTTTGGTACAACTCGTCCGGTAGAATTACTCGCCCGTTAGAATTTGTTGTGCAAGTCTCTTTACCTCTTCGTAACTACTGCAACCTATGAGGGGCGTTCAATAAGTACTGAAACATCTTTTTCTCGCTCAAGTTCGGTTGATAAAAATATGGGTTTTATTGAGCGACTTCGCGGTACATTCCTTCTTAAGATTCTGTAGTTTTAAGAAGTTCCTATAGATGGCATCGCTGTAAGTAGCTTGAAAAATGGTGTCTGCAACGGAGATCGTTCCAATCAGAGAACTGTCACTGAGGGTTTTTTTTTTCTTTCTTGCGGAAAACCAAAGCAGCTCAGATATTCGGAGGCGTTTGGAGAATGTCAACGTAGACCTGCTAGAATGTAGACTTTCACGGCCGGAAGTGTCATGTCCATTATAATTATACGGGCTCTTATGCCGTGGTCGGTTGATGAATTCTGTGTCAATTCCCAACGTTTCGTCCCTGTCTGCGGGAGACATCTTCAAGGGGGTCTGTAGTTTGATGGAAGGTCCAACACACCCACTGGCTCGCTACTGACTCACAACGTGGACGTGGCAGGGAACAGAAGTACAGTGAGTGGTTGGGCACCCGTCTGTCATCATAGCAAAAAGATCGCGCAAGCCTATCTGATCCATACACAGCTGCGACTCTTGTAATGTTGAAATGTTCGGAGACTCTCATTCTAGATGATCGAAGGATCACGATCAAACATATCACTGCTCAACTGGATGTATCTGTTGGTAGTGTTCACCGTTGTCCACCAGTTAGGGAACTCGACGTGTGCTCACTGGGTTCCTCGCCGTGTAACAGAAGACCATAAAGAGTAACGAACGACGGTCTGTGCGGAATGGTCCAATGAAGGATGCACTTCCCGACATGCAGTACGTGGATGGCGGGGAGGTTACTGACGGAGCAACAAGTTGGCTTTGACGTCCACCAGTAGAGTGGTACCATGCGGTCATACAGGCCCTCCCAGTAGGATGCCGTAAAGATGACACGGCCGGGGTGGCCGAGCGGTTCTAGGCCCTACAGTCTGGAGCCACGCGACCGCTACGGTTGCAGGTTCGAATCCTGCCTCGAGCGTATGTGTGTGTGTTGTCCTTAGGTTAGTTAGGTTTAAGTAGTTCTAAGTTCTAGGGGACTGATGACCTCAGAAGTTAGATCCCATAGTGCTCAGAGCCATTTGAACCATTTGAACCGTAAAATTGAGAAACAGTGTTATGTGAGAAGTAATATGGTGTTCTAGATTCATGAATAAAACCAACCCATTTTCAGAAAAAATCTACTGCACTACCTATAGATCACCCCTCGTACATTTTCGAACGGACATCCAAAAGGAAGTTACACATTTTGTTCCATATTAAGACCATTACATTACAGGAGTGACGTGTTCTGGTTTCCCTGCAAACACATTTCTGCTTTGGTACGGATAACAGGTGCAACACAGTGTGTGACTGAAATCGTGCGGCAACTGGAAATTGAAGAACGCGTAGCAGTATGACTGTTGGGTGGGGGGGGGGGGGGGGGGGGAGGGGGGGAGAGGGGGGGAGGGGGGGGGGGAAAGTCTAACTTACAAGCAGACTCACTTTGGAATTCTGATGCTATATAAACCAATTGTAGTATAGCGTCCAACCGTAAGAAATGTTGCCAATAATTTCACAATGGCCACACGTATGTGGCCAATGCTGAGCGAGAAGACGCAAATGTCCAGGCATACTCTGAACTGCGTCGCGGTAATCAAGAAGTTTCCAACAGGGCGGACGTTCACACACCTATTGTCGAATGATTCCGTGACCAGAGAGCGGATTTTTACCGCCGATAAACTGAATAATTGGTGGAACGTTCCAGGTTTGCGTTACTGCGTCTTGACGATAATGTTGGAAGTTAGTCATTATAGCCGACGTATTCGTGTTGTGAGAAAGAGCAGTTGTATTGGTATTAAGATAATTCACATTTATTTTTCCATCTCATATGCACAATTTGAATTGTATTACATGTTTTGATCACTCAAAATCATCTTCAGATCTAAAACAAAGTAAAACCAAATTCATTCTATGTAACATTTTTACAAAAGTAGAGAAAAGAATTGAAACTAAATGTAGAATTTGCCTAAGTTATCATGTCAGCAACCCGTCTTATCCACTCAGAAACACGTATCAGAGTACTGTGTTTTGCAAATGCGATCACTGTTTTAAATATGTATATGGTGGAGATAGGGAAGAGGTTGAGAAGGAAAAGGGGAAATGAAGAGTGGTTGATTGGTTGATTTGGGGTGTGGGAGGGTAAAGGAAGGAGGGAGGTGCTGATGAAGATGTCATGAACTGAACAAGAGGGGTCTTGCAAGAACTATAGAACGTATAGTTATGTAAAAATTCTCATTGAAATCGTTATAGTGTAGAACATTGGGCATGTAAAATGTAAACGAGCATAAAGTATTAAAAATTAGTATAAGACCTTCTCTTGTTAAACCCGTAGCATCCTTCCAACTATTTCTCTTACTCCCACCATTGCTGTCATTGTTCACTCCCTTGTTTCCTACCCTCGCTCTTAACCCCCCTCGCTAGCTTTTATTATTGTAGAACATTGGCCGCAGTTGCAAAACGCAGTACTCGGTACTCTGTTACGTGGTTCTGAGTAGACAAGACGTGTTGCCGACGCAATTTGTTAGATAAATTCTACATTTATGTGCAGTTACTTGCTCTGTTTATTGTAAAATATTGAATGGTATTTAGTTTTAATTTGTTTTAGATCTGAAGATGATCATGAGTGATCGAAAGATGTAATCCGATTTAAAGTGTGCAACTGAGACGGGACAATAGATGAGAATCTTCCTAATTGAAAGTTAGTGCCGTGTATCTCCGTCACTTTGAAACCTCTCGTACTTCAACATGTATTTGAACTCGTCTGCAACATTTTACCACTGACGCACTCATTCGCTACCAAATTAATTATTGGTTGACGCCTCAGGACGACTCCTAACAACCGCTCCATTCTTATGCTCAAATTATGCCATAAATTTATTGTCTCCTTGATTAAATTCAGTAACCCTACATTGATTATCCGGTCTACCCATCCACTCAAAAATACATCCAAAAACTTAGATCTTTAAAATGGTCAAGCACAACAAAATATAGTGTCTAGTGTGACTTGTGTAACGGCATCACACCTCTTTTTAGATCTACTCTAACTACAATTGGAATCTAAAGAGCGTTCGTTTTGTGTAAATAATGTGCTCCAGCGGCCAAGTGGGTACTAATTCAATAAAGTGCAGAGTTTTGTTATAATTTTCAACTGACTGCACGGTCCGTGTTGCGAGATCTTAGATCACCAGTCTTTGTAAGTAAAAACGTAACACGGTAGCCAGTGTCTCCAGAAGGCATTGCTACTAAGATGCTCACTCTGTTTCGCAGAATTCTATACGCAGGACCTCGTAGCATAGGCCAGACACCTGCAGCACAGTACTGTACGGCGAGGCGGTCTCGCGGCTGAATGAAATATGTGTCGCAGGCGCCGGCGGCGAGGAGGACGTTGAAGTATTGCGGGGAGCCGTGGCTGCAGCCGGGAACAAACCGCGCTCTATCCCCCGCGCGGCCATTCATCATTTCCATAACAATAGGCTTGCTAATAGCTGTCACTAGTTGTGTTCCGTTATAACATCAGCGCAAGATAGATTAAAGTCGGCAGTGAGCTAGAGACGTGATTTCCCCTCCTCCGAGCCCCGAGCTGGCGACGGCGGCGAAGGCGACTCCGGCGACGGAGCTGTCTGACATGGCTGACCCAGGGGCTGGCACAGGTGAAGCAACGCTCCGTGCTATCTGACGTGAAGCTAGGTGTCATTTACAGCCCTCTTCGTAGATAACGGGTACGATATGTCGGTGTAATACGTTTCCGCGATATCGACTAACAGCCTTCTGCGCAATATTTCATCTACCCCTATACCAACATAGCTACTCTGCAAAACCTATGTGCCTGTCAGAGGGTTCATCGAACCACCCTCTCACTAATTCTCTGTTATCCCACTTTCCAACACCGCTAAGAAAAAAACGAACACTTATATCTTTCCGTGAAAGGTCTGATTCCCCTTATTTTGTCATGTTAATAGTTTATTCCTAACTAGGTCGGAGTCAACAAAATACTTCAGATTCGGAGAAGAACTTTGCTGATCGAAATTTCGTGAAAAGGTCCCACCGCAACTAGAAACGCCTTTATTTTAATGATTTCCACTCCAAAACCTATATCATGTGCTTGGCACTCTCTCCCCTATTTCTCGTTAATACAAAACGTGCTGACCTTCTTTGAATTTTCTCGATGCACTTCGATAATCTCGTCTGGTACGGATCCCACACCGCGCAGCAGTAAACCAAAGGAGGACGGACAAGCGTAGTGTAGGTAGTTTCTTCAGTAGACCTGCTGCGTCTTCTAAGTGTTTTACCAATAGAACGCAGTCTTTGGTTCGCCCTCCCCACAACATTTTCTATTTGTTCTTTACAATTTAAGTTGCTCGTAATTGTAATTCCTAGGAATTTAGTTGAATTTACGGCCTTTAGCTTTGACTAATTTATCGTGTAAACGAATTTTAACGGATTCCTTTTTAGCGCTCATGTGGATGACCTCACACTTATTTAGGATCTATTTCCAGTTTTCGCACTATACAGATGTCTAATCTAAATCGCTTTGTAATTACCTATGATCTTCTGATGACTTTAGTAGACGACAAACGACAACATCATCTGCAAACAGCCTAAGATGGTTGCTCACATTGTCTCTTAAATCGTTTATATAGATAAGAAATAGCAGAGTACCTATAACACTACCTTCACATATTTCCTGCACGATTTCTTTAAATCAGACGGAAAAAAATCCCTAACACAGAGGCACACTGTTGGTTAATTTCGTATGTTAGCCAGCAAAAATCTTCCCTGACTGAGGCGTAATGACACGAAATGCTTGGCGTATGGCGAAGTCAGGTTTCGGAAAAGTTCAAAATAGTTCTTATTGACAACTCTTATTTCACAGAAGTATCTTCTATTGCCCGAAACGGTAATATATTTACTTCTGCTACTCAACTTAGGGTAAGGTCGAGTAAGAGTACGGGTCTGGTAAGAGTTCGCAGTGGCAGTTTCTCTACATTGGCTACACTGATCAACAATGAAAAATTATATATAGTTGTTGCTTCTATAGGGATGATACCACGTGTAACCTTGAAGAGCTCCTCCAGATTTATTGGTTTTAGCAGGTAAATATAAGTTTTTGTTCAAAATTATGACATCTTTAAGTCATGTATCGTATGCAATAAGCACTATCTGTGAATTCACTAGAAAGTAAAATTATTTGCCAAAAGAATAATCGATCTGTAAGAAACAAACCACAGCACGACGAACAGCGGAACCAAGCAGTGACTGACATTTGTAATACTTTTTTCAACTGTGTGGCGCATAGATTAAGAGTACGCTGTAAGATAGGGGGAAAGACTACGAGCGTACTGTTAACACCGCCCCCCCCCCTCTCCCTCCTCCCTCCGTCCCCCATCCTTTCTAACGGTTACTAGTCCAGGATGACCCATTAGCCAGAAAGATGTGAGTGCTTTGCTTCGAGCTGCATCTTCTAAGAGTACTTCCAATCCTAACAGCTGAGAAATCCTTCGAGTCAACGGCGATATTCCCCTCCAATCCGGATGTCTTTTTTGCAGCAGAAGACTTTGCTCCATCAGACATTACTGAAGAAGGCAAAGGAGCTCAGCAGGGGCCAAAGAAGTTCAACAGAAGCCCACGGACAGATGCTGCTCCTCAGTGACAGATGATTTTTCAGTGTAGTCACCAGGAAAAAATCAGGAACATGACACAAATGAAGCTCAGGGTGCTAATGTAGGAACAGGTGTGAGTCTATACAGTATTTATCCACTGCCAAAATACGATCGGCCCTCAACAAGGAACAAAGTGCCAAAAAAATCCGAAATTTTCTCTGGGTCTCTGTACAAATATGAGTTGTTAGGAAAACAAGCTTAACCAGACAGAACCAAGAAGAGACAAAATACCAGTAACGCACGTACCTCTAGGACTAATCTGGACTTAACTGTGCCATTATCTTCAGGAACAACCGAGCCCAAATCCCAGGAGGAATATGATGTTTTGAAATGCACAAGGTGTGGTGAAGTCTACAAGAGCCTCTCACGGAAGACTGGATTAAGTGTGACAATTGCTCCCATTGGTGGCATGAAGAGCGCAGAGGTTGCCAAGGACATGGTGATTTCTTGGGATTTATGTTAGTGCATACTCTTTGAGTAAATGTCACGTGCTCTATTCAGATGATGCGGCTAAGAGTACGAACGAATAGTGTCTTACATATATTGATATTCAAGGTTTTTGTTAGAAGTTACGCAACTGTAACTGATATATATTGTTCCTTAATAAACAAGCAATAATTTGTTTTAAGAAAAGTTTGTTTCAGTCTTCTCGTCTACTACATATGAGCGGTTAAATACTAAGTGCGTATTCTTTTCCCACTTTACCCTAAATATTTTTCTCTGTTGCGCACAGTAACGCGAAAAAATGGGTAACGTGTAATTATACACAGGAGACAGCTATGTTGACTGTATATGAATTTTGTTGATGTTCCCAGATGCAAAACACTTCGTATTTTCTTATTTAACACTGTCGTGACAATTTATCGTTGGCAGCGTTTTATACACAGGAGACAGCTATGTTGACTGTATATGAATTTTGTTGATGTTCCCAGATGCAAAACACTTCGTCTTTTCTTACTTAACAGTGTCGTGACAATTTATCGTTGGCAGCGTTTATTATTCTGTAGCAACAGAATATTTTTGGCGTATAAGAATAGTGAACAGATAGCAACTGAGCCAATCTGTGAATAGGAAAGATTATCATTTACCTTTAATTTAGAGAGAGCGATAAATTCGTAAATTAAAACATATTACCTCCCATCGCTAAATCATTCGGTGACAGTCCATACGAATATTATAATGTTGAGGTAAGTCTGACTGTTACGCTTTCACGACTAAACCTCTGAACAAATTTGCAGCTTGCACGCTGGGGAAGAACATATAGTACTTTAGAATTTGTGTAGCACAACATATTTATTGATTTGAAGATGATAACGCGAAATATGAAACAACAATTACTCTTTGAAACAGCTATTTACTCTTTAATTTCTGAACTTTATCACGTGTGTGAAAATTCTTTAATTGTTCGATATGTTTTACATAATAAGTACAATGTTTATACAATCCTCTACGTGTTAATAGTCCACACTTCCTTTCTAATATCAGTCACAAACCTGTAACATTTTAGCAGCTGAGCGTAATGAGTCTCATGACTTTTTTGTTGCATTCAAATTTACGTGTACTGCTCGTGGTCACGCCGTTGTTGTTTCAAGGCTACTTTACAAAGTGTGTAAAATTTTATTGATTTGAAGAATATCACGCAAATCGAGGAAAAATATTTACTCTATGGAAAAGCTATGTACTCTTTCACTTATGAACTGCATCATATTTGTGAAAATTATTTTATTGGTTAATATATTGAACGTAATATGATTCAACGTGATAAATGCTTATTCAGTTCTCAACATGTTTAATCCATATTTCGGTACTAATAGCAGTGTGGCAGTGATATTTTACATGTCTGGTGCAAAGTGAGACCAAAAGTGCGCGAGAGTTTTTTTAGTCATGTGTTGTTTTTTATCTTTGCCGTAAGACTATAGGATCTCCTAGTTTTTGTTACTTCTCTGTTGTTTTTAGTTTTCTTCTCATTGTGAGTTTTCACGAGTAAATATTTTTTCGTTAACTCATTATACCGGACGGCTACGCAATTATTTGTTGTAGGCAAGTCGCCTACGTAATTGGTGACCTCCGATTAAGGAACTTTAAATCTTTCGTTAGCTACGTCGAACATTAACTGCAAAAGCAATGAACGACAACGGCAAACGATACGGTTCGATAACGGAAGAAATTCATAGGCTTCAGAATGAGATAGAAACTTTACAGTTGCATATTTCGAAAGATATGAACTTAAAGCATATACCGGACCAAAGGAATGACGGTGGTTCAACAACCATGAGAGCACAACCACAGCAAGTAACAGCAATGGAAGTACCCGCTGGTTTCAACGCTTCACCAACTCAACGGTTGCAATTACGGGCGCCCCCATTCATGCCTTCTCAGCCACACACATGGTTCGCGGTAATGGAAAATATATTTCTACAACAAAGAATATTCAGTGATCACGAGAAGTTCACCTTGGTGATAAGTAATTTGGACCATCAGATCTCGGTTTTGATATCTGACATTATAGTGAACCCGCCTACTGAAGGAGCATACTGTAGACTGAAAGAAGAATCAATTTCTCGGTGTGTGAAATCAGTCGACATTAGAGTCAAACAAGTACTGTACCAAGAGAAACGGGGAGATAGGACCCCGTCAGAATACTGGCGTCATATACGCAGCCTGGTAGATAGATCGACAGTCTCTGATAGACTGTTACTCCACGTATGGCAACAACAGCTACCAATGCAAGTATGAACTACACTAGCTATATACGACGAAAGATCAGTTGACAAACTGCTGCTCGCTGCAGACAGAATCTACGAGACGCACGAGCCTACTGCAACAGTCGCAATGACGTCGACAGATGCCACGTACGGTAACTACCATTACCAGCACGACCAAACTGACGATATAACAGTAAACTGTGCCGCGGTCGCAACGCGACAACAACAAAAAGTTCAAACGAAATTAGAGATTTAAAAACTGCAATAGAGGATTTGCGAGCGCAACTATGCACGCTACAACGACCACAAGTTATCTTTAAGCGCAAGAGAGAGCGGGCTGGGCGTGAAACACGAAGTCAACAAGAGGCCGAGCGTAAGGTGTGTTGGTACCATAAACGTTTTGGGAGAGATGCTACAAGATGTACATCACCATGCGCCTACTCAGACAACCAAGGTATGTACAGAAACAGTGCAGTGCGACAACAGTCGTCAATACATATGCCTTCTGCTTCGGAAAGATTGTATGTATCAGACGTACTTACGGGTAGAAGGTTTTTGGTGGATACCGGGTCAGACATTAGTTCGCTTCCTGTCAGCCATGCGCCACCACAACGAAAAAGACATACAGCCACGTTTGAAGGCAGTGAATAACTCGGTGATTAACACGTACGGATGTAAAGTGTGCAAGATTGATGTGGGTTTTTCCAAACAGTTTACCTGGTCTTTTGTGATAGCTGGTATATCAGAACCTATTTTGGACGCTGATTTTCTGGCACATTTCGAGCTGGCGGTCGACTTACAAGGAAAACGTTTGTTAAATCTGACGGACAACAGTGCAATATCAAGCAATAAAGGACATACAACTTGTGAGAAGCTACAGGCGATTGGCAACTCTGTAGCCGAAGAGCTACTTGAGGAAGAGAAGATTCGGAGATGTTCTGACGGACAGACAGAAGAAGTTAAACATAGTACGGTTCACTATATTCGTACCACGCCAGGACAACCAGTTTCACAACGAGCACGTAGAATCGCACCAGAGAGATTGACAGAAACAAAGGCGATATTCGTACCTAATATACAGGACTTCACATGTGCTTTGGCCGGTGCGAAAATTTTTAGCGTCCTCTATTGCAAGAAAGCATACAACCAGATACCGGTGGCTCCAAGAGATGTTCAGAAGACAGCAGTGATTACACCATTTGGATTATTCGAGTTTTTATTTATGCCTTTTGGCCTTAAGAACGCAGCACAAACTTGGCAGCGTTTTATCGACGAGGTGATAAAGAAATTAACATTTTGCTTTGCTTATCTTGATGACATTTTGGTTTTTCTCCGGATAGTCAAACTCATGAACAGCATATGTGTCAACTTCGCAAGCGTCTATCTGACTACGGAGTCGTTTTAAACGAAAATAAATGCGTCATGCACAAGAACCAAGTCACTTTCCTCGACCATACTGTGTCATCAGAAGGTATACTGCCTCTGCCAGAGAAGATCGCGGCGATACAGGCCCTTCGGAAACCGACAAACTACCAAGAGCTACGACGATACATGGGATTAATAAATTTTTATAGACGTCACCTACCAGCAACGGCTGCGGTGCAAGCACCACTCACTGATGCACTCAAGGGACACGACGCCAAAGGTCGACGAATAGTTAAGTGGACACAAGAAATGGACAAAGCATTTAATGTTCTTCAAGCAAGCCTCAGCAATGCAGTGTTGCTCGCTCACCCAGTTCACTACGCACGGCTAGCTATTGTTGTAGACGCGAGCCAGTCAGCAATAGGGGCGGCGCTGAACAGAAGTGGAGCGCGTATGACAGAGAATTGTTCGCGATCTACGAAGCAATTCGATACTTCCGCTCACAAATAGAGGCTAGACCAGTGACTGTGTTTACAGACCACAAACCCATAACATCGCCTTTCAAAAACACCAGTGATAAATGCTCACCAAGACAGTTCCGTTATATTGAGTTCATAAGTCAGTTCACGACAGATATACGCCATTTAAGAGGTGCAGAAAATTTAGTCGCTGACTATTTTTCACGTATTTGCGGGATTTCAGAAATTATAGACTATGATAAACTTGCAGTGGAACAGACCAAGGATGCAGAGCTACGACAGCTGTTAAACGACCCGTCTACAGGTCTGAAGTTCGAGCAAATTCTGGTGCCTAACTCCAAGCGGAAGCTGTGGTGCGACTTTTCTCAAGGCAGACCAAGACCTTTAATTTCAGAAATATTGCGCAAGACGGCATTCGACAGTGTCCACACACTATCTCACCCAGGAGCCAACGCTACAATAAAGCTGCTGACAGACCGCTACGTGTGGCCTTCTATGAGAAGAGACGTGAGCCTTTGGGTACGTTCCTGCATTCCTTGTCAACAGAGTAAAGTAGGACGACATGTGCGTGCTGATATTGGAGATTTTCAAGGTACCTCTGCTAGATTCGCACGCGTTCACGTGGACCTGGTTGGACCTCTCCCACAGTCAGAGGGTTACAGATATTTGTTTACGGCCATAGATAGGTGCACAAGATGGGCAGAAGCAACTCCAATAGTCGATATTTCAGCCGAAACTACTGCTAAGACGTTTCTGTGTACGTGGGTTGCCCGTTTTGGATGCCCCCTTCATGTCACAACTGACCATGGACGTCAGATCGAATCTACGTTGTTCCTCGAGCTATCCAAAATGTACGGTTTCCAACGCCTCCACACGACTGCCTATCACCCTGCCAGTAATGGTATGGTCGAACGATGGCACAGAACACTCAAAGCAGCATTGATGTGTCATCAAGAGAGATGGACGGAAGCATTACCATTAGTGTTGTTAGGCCTGCGGACAGCTCACAAAAAAAAATGGCTCTGAGCACTATGGGACTCAACTGCTGTGGTCATAAGTCCCCTAGAACTTAGAACTACTTAAACTTAACTAACCTAAGGACAGCACAAAACACCCAGCCATCACGAGGGAGAGAAAATCCCTGACCCCGCCGGGAATCGAACCCGGGAACCCGGGCGTGGGAAGCGAGGACGCTACCGCACGACCACGAGACACGGGCGACAGCTCACAAACCCGATATTGGTGCACCAGTTGCCGAGATGGTTTACGGCGAGCCGCTACGGATTCCTGCAGATTATTTAGTACCAACCTTACTACCTGGATCAGAGGGCCTCACACACTGGGTGCAGCAGCTAAAACGTCACTGCACAAATATACGTTGCCCGCCACCTTCTCGCCATGGTAACCGTAAGGTGTTTGTACACAAAGACTAGTACAATTGCTCTCACGTAATGTTGCGAACAGACTCAAAATCGCCTTTACAACCACCAGATATGGACCCATTTCAGGTGCTGAGTAGAAATAAGCATACCGTGGACATAATGTACATTTTACCCTCTCCGACCTCTGACACCACGCCTGTGCATCAACACATGATGGACGCAGAGCATACCAAAACACCGCTCAGTACATCGTCCGAGACAGGTGAACCACCACCACAAACAACAACGTCACCGCCCCCGAGACACCCGACGCACACCAGAGCTGGACGTCGAATGAAATTCAAGTATCAAGATATCCCTGGGGCTCCGCACTTTAAGGGGGGGGGGGGGCTGTGTGGCAGCGATATTTTTCATGTCTGGTGCAAAGTGAGATCAAAAGTGCGCGAGAGTTTTTTTGGTCATGTGCTGTTTTTTATCTTTGCCGTAAGACTATAGGATCTCCTAGTTTTTGTTACTTCTCTGTTGTTTTTAGTTTTCTTCTCATTGTGAGTTTTCACGAATAAATGTTTTTTCGTTAACTCATTATACCGGATGGCTATGCAATTATTTGTTGTAGGCAAGTCGCCTACAGCGGTATTATTAATTGCTAAAGTAAAGCATTCGGTAACGTTCTCACTACTCTACCGCTGAACCGATTTGTATGGAGATAGCTTGAACTCTGAGGAACATTATAGACTACTTTAGAAAGTCCTGGATTGCTATGATTCAGGTAAAGGTTCTCTACGCACGTTCGACGTTGACTGAATGACACCATTCCAAGACGTTGGATTGGAAGATGCAGAAGATGAACTTCATCGCCTGTGGCCTCCCAGGTCTCCAGACCTCAGAAGTTGTGACTTTTATCTGCGGGATTACGTAAAAGACAGCATTTTATTTCCCTGTTCCCGACACTCTTGGAAGTCTGCGATATCGCCTTGTTGAAGCTGTGAATTCGATAATGAAAGACCAGCTCTTCGTGTTCCCCAGGAAATGAGACAGCGTTTTGGTATTTGTCGTGTAACACATGTTGCTCTCATTGAATGATAAAAATTTGAACATTTCTCTTTCCAGGAACGATGGAATTGTTTTTCTATCTTTTGTAGTTTGGAAGCAATTAGTGTTTGAAATCTGTTCCGTCTCTTTGAATACACACACACCCAGATATATATATATATATATATATATATATATATATATATATATATAAAATTATGATTGCAGATTTAATCGTGATCAACGGTTTCAGACGAGTATTACTTTTTCCTCTTCTTTTTGTGTTTCCTACTCTTCTTGTGTGAGATGTTTTAGGTAAGAATTGTCTGTATGTATGTAGAAGGGCTGTTCATGGCGTGCCAACCCGCTGCTGAGCTCGCTATGTGAGCCGCGGCTCTGCTTGTCTAAGTTTTACTCCGTCCTTGTCGTAAGTATCTGGCACAGTGCGATGATTCATTTAGTTTTTCGATGCGGCAGTTTCCGACCGGCATAATTCTCTTCAGTTCGGCAGAGTCGTGGTGTCAGTGATATTTACTCTTCGTGTTCTTCGTATTAAGGACGTTCACTGGCCCAGTGGCTAATCTGGTGATCTATCGTCACAATCCGTTAAGAATGAATGGGGATGACAAAAGAGAGGGATGAGAATTCTCGATCTCGAATATGCAGTCGAGTAATCGACGGGGACTGCAAATTTGCTATACCGTGCAGGAAGAATTTAAAGATTTAGTTTACAACGAAAGAGAGAAAAGATACAATTACCTACAAGGGGAATTCATTGTTTTGCAGATCAAGAACCACTTTGTGCTAAATTTGACAGCATGGAGCACTTGAAGAAACTGGTGGTATGAATAGTAAAATTATGAAGTAGCGCGCTTCATTCTGCTGTCAGTTGTAACAGTTTTCGATGCTAATGAACTAAGATTGTGGAGACTTTATATATTACTGCAAAGTACGTTGGTTAGGTCAAGCAACATGCCTGGAGCGTAAATTAGAACATCCAGAATTGATTGCATATCTTTCATTTTAAGTGGGCTTCACTGCACACTGTCCGCAATAAGACATTGCAAGATGAGAAACAACTTACTTCTAATTTGGTGGAGATGTACTCGTATTTGAAACGAAAATCGCATTCTAGAGAGGAAAAATTCTGACAAAAAACGTAGTCAATTTCACTAAGCTCACTGGCGTTAAAGAAAACGTGAAATTTAAAGAATTCGTTGTGGCCATAGAAATAATTACAAGCATAGTTTTCTAAACTTTTTGAGGACACTGTCAATTTTACATGTTTTTTAGAGCTGTTTCGCTTCTGCTTGCCATTTCAGTTGAAAGCACCCCTGTGCAAGAGCATATGTAACTGACTGATCTGCAATGTAATTTCCGTATTAAAGACAAATCCTTTTACGTTAAAACAGTCCAGGACGTCAACATCTTTATGTTCAAGTAGAGTTTCCATGTCTCCATAATGAGGTTGCAAAATTGCTACAGTATTACGATCAACATATGTGTATGAAAGACCGTTTTTAGAATGAGAACATTGCGTCAAACTGGGTACCAACGCCCTCTGCTTCTATGTAACACTTGTCATAATGAGTTCTTGAATTAGTGTGCCTGCAGACAAAATTGTATTTTATTGTAATTACTATTTGAATTCCCTATATTTTTGTGTGTATAGTTTTTTAAGTTTAGCTCACTATTTTACTTAATGGTGGTAAGTAGAGGGAATTGGCTATCCAGTATGACGTTCAGCGAGGTTAGCCGTATGGGTCTGCAAACGGTGGTCTCAGTCAGACCAATGGTTGTTCATGCCTGAGTTCGACTGGAATACGTCTCGTTAAAACTACGTCCGGTTTAAATGACTACTTATAGCGATATGGAATTATAGGATCGCAGTTGTAGAATACTGTGACACGGCAGTTGATCAGGGTGGTGCTTCTATGTCTGATTCTTGTATTATTTGGATTTATAGCACTGATGATAGCTGCACTCAGAGTTGAAATCTAGATCTACAATGCAATGAAAAAGACAGATTACATTACGGCCGATAATGACCGTTATCTGAACTGGATTACGTCACTGTCGTGGGACACATCATTCACATGGAATCGAAAATGATACACTCTGGTCATTGAAATTGCTACACCAAGAAGAAACCCAGATGATCAACGGGTTTTCATTGGACAAATATATTATACTAGAACTGACATGTGATTACATTTTCACGCAGTTTGGGTGCATAGATCCTGAGAAATCAGTGCCCAGAACAACCACCTCTGGCCGTAATAACGGCTTTGATACGCCTGGGCATTGAGTCAAACAGCGCTTCGATGGCGTGTACAGGTACAGCTGCCCATGCAGCTACAACACGATACCACAATTCATCAAGAGGAGTGACTGATGTATTCTGACGAGCCAGTTGCTCAAGCACCATTGACCAGACGTTTTCAATTGGTGGGAGATTTGGAGAATGTGCTGGTCAGGGCAGCAGTCGAACATTTTCTGTATCCAGAAACGCCCGTACAGGACCTACAACGTGCGGTCGTGCATTATCCTACTGAAATGAAGGGTTTCGCAGGGATCGAATGAAGGGTAGAGCCACAGGGAGTAACACATCTGAAATGTAACGTCCACTGTTCAAAGTGCCGTCAATGCGAACAAGAGGTGACCTAGACGTGTAACCAATGGCACCCCATACCACCACGCCGTGTGATACGCCAGTATGGCGATGACGAGTACACGCTTCCAATGTGCGTTCACAGCGACGTCGCCAAACACGGATGCTACCATCATGATACTGTAAACAGAGCCTGGATTCATCCGAAAAAATGATGTTTTGCCATTCGTGCACCCAGGCTCGTCGTTGAGTACACCATCGCCGGCGCTCATGTCTGTGATGCAGAGCGTCAAGGGTAACTGCAGTCATGGTCTCAGAGCTGATAGTCCATGCTGCTGCAAACGTCGTCGAACTGTTCGTGCAGATGGTTGTTGTCTTGCAAACGTCCCCATCTGTTGATTCAGGGATCGAGACGTGGCTGCACGATCCGTTACAGCCATGCGGGTAAGATGCCTGTCATCTCGACTGTTAGTGATACGAGGCCGTTGGGGTCTAGCACGGCGTTCCGTATTACCCCCCTGAACCCACTGATTCCATATTCAGCTAACAGTCATTGGATCCCGACCAACGCGAGCAGCAATGTCGTGATACGATAAACCGCAATCGCGGTAGGCTACGATCCGACCTTTATCAAAGTCGGAAACGTGATGTTACGCATTTCTCCTCCTTACTCGAGGCATCACAACGTTTCACCAGGAAACGCTGGTCAACTGCTGTTTGTGTATGAGAAATCGGTTGGAAACTTTCCTCATGTCAGCACGTTGTAGGTGCCAACCTTGTGTGAATGCTCTGAAAAGTTAATCATTTGGATATCACAGCATCTTCTTCCTGTCGGTTAAATTTTGCGTCTGTAGCACGTCATCTTCGTGGTGTATCAATTTTAATGGCCAGTAGCGTAACAGCAAGAAGAGTGTGGTGAGATAAAATAGATTTCATTCAGTTGAAAATAGACGGTCATAGCGTGAAATCTTTAGGATTTCACCAGTTCCCAATCTGCACTACTAAACTTGTAATAGTGTACTATATTGACTTTTGTTTATGCACTACCCTGCATTTTTGCACATTTGTGTTGTTTCATCGTTGAATTTATTGCAGAGTCTCGCCGTTTCCCTTTACGGATAAGATATTCAGTGACTTATCGCTGGCTTGTTTGAGTACTTGTCAGGCTGTCGCTACGAGGTAAGCGAGCGGCGCTGCTTCGCTGGCTCATGCGAGGGGAGCGCATCTCACAGCTGAAGTCGGGACCCTGGGGGCAGAGGGGGCGGCCCTCCCTGACAGGCGCGCGCCTCCGATAAATGCGCTTTAATTGGCTATTCACGAGGCGTGAGGCACGGCCGGACGACCGGCGAATTATGCGGCGCGACGGCCACACAGACACACTGTTTATTCCAAACACCGGCCAGCGCTGCTTGCCGTCTGCGGGGCTCGATTTACTGCTTCTGACTCTTTGTGGCGGGAGAAGGAGACTAGTATCCGCTCTGAAGCTGGCGTGTAATACTCGCGGAATGAATCTTTCAATAAAGTATCGGGCGGACGTAAGGTCCATCCGGCTCTTCGCATCGCGTAATACATCTCCTATTCATTCTGTCGGGAACACCTACAAGCTACAGTGCTTTACAACTTTTCGCCTCACTGCCACAAACAATACTAAGGGGCACAAAGATTGGGTGATGCGCCCGACTGATCGCGCCTTACAATGCACCGGATTAAAAAGCGAAATCTCTTCTTCGGTGTCATTCACTGTGCGGGTCCTTTGGCGTACAGCATCCGTGTGAACGCTTCGGGCTCCCATTCGTGGCCGCCGGCGGATGTCGAGTACACAAGTACAGTTCCGGTCTTTCCCTGTTCACTCATCCTACAACAGAATTGTAGCCATTGAAATTCTCGCTTTGTCTTCCTCTTCACTATAGAAGGTGCAGCGCACAGGTACTGTCACGCGACATTGCAGCGAAGCTTTAGCGAGTGAAAAGCAAGCCTAAAGCATCTGTCAAGATCTTCACATGAAACAACAGAGGCGTTCTTACAGAAAGCTATTTCTGCTTCACGTTCGTTCCACCGGTGACACCTGAAAAGAAATCGAAAGTCAGTACGTTGCTTAAGGAGAAACTTCCATTCTCGTGGATCAGCGCACGTAACGCCAGTACATTTCTAAGGAGAAACTTCCATTCTCGTGCAGACTGTACGTGGACTACCATGAGAAATGGGAACTTCCGTCAGTCTTTCTGAATCATGACTGATTCACCACATTGTACGTCTCGTTATTTGCACCTAAACAACGTTTTGTCGCCACCGGGGAAAACGATTTACACATAATGCACGTTTTGAGTCTGATTCTGCTGCATCAACAGTAACAATATTGTATTCGACCGCAACAATATTTGCGGGTAGCCTAAGACCAAATTGATCAACTTTGCCGTTCGTCACAGTTATCCTTCTTCAATTCCATGACGTTAAAATTTAAAAATAATTTCAATGAGGAACTGGTTCAGGATTTTGGTGAGATACACTGGAAAACCTAATCATCTCTGCATTCAATATGATCAATGAAAGTTAATACAATCTCCTCTATTTCAGCTTTCTCGTATAGCAGTGAAATCTCAGAAAATTTATTTTCTCTCTTACACATCATGCGAGGCAAGCATACTTTCTTATAGATACTTTTGCACTGATTTTTTTTTCCTGCACGTATAGTACAATTCAGTATCACTATCTCTTTACATTTCTAAAATATTTCCATCAACTAATGTTTAGCTTTTCATTTTCAGTGTCGATGATTTTCACCTTCACCTATCTCCCAATACTGTTTGACAGCAAATTTTACGTCATAGAATATCTGCTTGGTATCTGCATCTAGATCAGTACTCTGCAAACAGCTATGAAGTATATGTTAGAGGGGTACTTCGCACTGTAGTACTTTTTATTGCTTCGTTCAATGGCCTTCATGTGTGCAGCGCGAAAAACGTGGTTATTTAAACACCCCTGTGCGCTATTGAATTAGTGTAATTTTGTTCTCGCGGTCCTTACGGGAGCGCTATGTGGGGAGTTGTAGTATACTCCTTGATTTACAATTCCTGGTTTTTGAAGCTTTGTAAGTAGTAATGGAAAATTTGGGTCTATCTGCGTGTCTGCAAATTCAACATCTTTAGCGTTTCCGTGACTCTTTTCCAAGGATCAAAGAAACTTGAGACAATTCGTACTGTCCTCCTCTGTGTACGTTAAATATCCCTTGTAGGACTCATACACTTGGGCAGTATTCTACCATGAGTGGCACAAGTATTTTGTAAGCAATCACCATTGTAGACTATTTTCATTTCTATAGTATTCTGCCAATAACTGCAATCTGCCTCCTATCTGCTTTATCTGAGACTGAGCAACTGTGGTCGTTCCATTTCAGTACCCACAAATTGTTACACCCAGGTATTTCTAAAATATTTCCATCAACCAACGTTTAGCTTTTCATTTTCAGTGTCGACCAATTCCATGTTGTGACTCGTTAATATTTTAGTCATAAGATACTACGTCTTTTGATGTTGCGAAGTGTGATTTTTAACAACTTGAACATTTAAAGCAAATTCTTGATCTTCGTAATACTTTAAAATCTTATTAATGTCCGACTGAATGTTTGTGCATCTTCTTTCAGACAGTACTAAATTGCAAATAACTGCAACATACGGGAAAAGGCTGAGGTTTCAATTCATATTGTGTGCAATGTCATTGATATCCAACAGGAACAGCAAGAGTTCCAACACAGTTCCCTCTACATGAACTTCCCCGGGACACGCCTGAAAATACTTCTACCTATATCGATGACTCTCCATCCATGATAAAGCGCTACGTCCACCGTATGAAGAGACCCGCAACCCAGTCGCAAATTTCGCCTGAAATCCTATACAATCGTGCTTTCGACTATAAGGGTGAGGATAGTACAGGCTCAAACGATTTTCAGAAATCGAGAAATCCTGCATTCCATGCCTTTCAGGATCACATCTGAGAAAAATGCGAGTCGGGTTTCACATGATCGAGGGTTTTGATATCTATGCTGACTGGCACGGAGGCGATCATTGCATGGAAGAGGTCGTTCTGTTTGATATCCCTCATCATTCTTGAGCTCATAAAATATTCTAAGATTTTGCAACAAATGGATGTCAAGGATAGTGAACTGCAGTTTTGTGGATCACTTCTACTACCCTTCTTGTAGACAGGTGTGACGTGTGCTTTCTTTCGATAGTGGGCACGGTTACTGGTTCGAGGAATCTGCAGTAGATTACAGATAAAAGATGGGCTAACTCAGCCGAATATTAAGAATAGAATCTGATAGGGATTCCTTCGGGCCCCGGAGCTTAACTCAATTTCAGCGATATAAGATGTTTCTCAACACCACTGACGTGAACATCCACGTAAATAATCTCTGCAGTAGTGCTTGTATCAAAGAGGGACAATATTCCAGAATTTTCCTTTGTAAAGAAACATTTGAATGTTGAATTCATCGTTTCTCCTTTAACTTTACTACCCTCAATTTCAGTTCCTGCTTCGTCGCTTGGTGTCTGTACTTTACCTTTAGTACCAGTAACGGCTTTTAGATATGCCTGGATTTTCTTTGCGTTCTGTGAGAGATTCTTCGATAATATTCTGCTGCGGCAGTCGGTGAATGCTTTCATACGTTGCAACCAAACGTTTTTCATTTAGTATCTCCCTATGTATAGCCCTAGGCTTTATCTTACGAATTATGCTGTAGTCTCTGATTTTTTAGAAGTTACTTTGTAGTGAGGATCTCTCCCATCATGGCTGTTCTATTACTTACATATTTTTTTAATAAAATAAAAAAGGAAAATCCTTGAGCAACAGCCCTTCTACACGATCCCTCCAGAGTTATATGTTTCAAATTCCTCGTTGTGAAATGTCACTACTACCTCTTTATCTATTTGATGAACGTTTAATTCCTTCTACTTGTTTAAGTTGTCCTTCCTACTTTGGTAATCACTGTTATTACAAATGCTTAATGGTCAGTAATACCAATGTGGACTTCCTCAAGGAGGTCAGGTCTATTTTTTGCCATTACGTCGGAAATATTTTCATCATGAGTAGGCTCCCGAATTATCTATTCTGCGTAGTTCTCGGAGAAGGTGATTAATAATATTTTTCTGAGCGTTTTGTCATGCTCATTACTTACGAACCTTATTTTCTCATTTGATTGTCGGTTGACTGAAGTCTCCTCCGATACAGACAGTTTGATTGTGGAACATACGTACTAATGAGCTTAGGATGTCTCTAATACAGTTGTAAATTTAAGTCGACCCTTGGTACTTGCTCAGACAATCTCGCAAATGGCTTCAATTTATATCTGAATGGATCTGAGTGTCTTGTCTAGTGCAAAAAATACACCACCACAATTTCTGGTTAGTCCAACCTTTCGATGTACACATATTTTCTCCAAAAATCTAACTTCTGTAAAATTAAGGTTTTAACCAGCTTTCTCTACCTAGAATTATGTAAGCTGCAATGCTTTTTAAAAGCGCCTGAAATTCTGACACTTTGTTGCAACTGATCCGGTAGTTAATCACTAGGGTTTTAATATTCTATAGAACATTTCTTTGAATCTTATACTGTGACTTCAGGATCTCCTGTAGCTATCATTATCTGCAGTGGATATCTAAAAGAAGCCCATACACAGTCAGCTGCCTGGATAGCAGTCCCTGCTGCGAAGCGTACACCTGAATCTTATAATTCTTAACTCTACGGCCGAAGTTAAGGGAGTCGGAACTTAGCTTATTACAGAATCTTATAAGACTATGGTTCAAGCCTTCCAGTCGACTTTTTAATAAGAATATAAAAAAATATAATTTGGCTCCCACTGTCACTTCTTCTGCCTTTTTATTGTTTCTACTTTTTCGTTTCTTTATTTATTTATTTACATGTTCATTTGCATATAAAATAGGAGAAATATATTTCAAGAGATAAACAACATGGAAATACTGCATAAATGAAAATGAGGCTATAAAACGAACATCTTGAAATTTACAAACAGATTGGACATATGTTACTTAACGACCATCAACAAAGAAATTTAATCAGTTATTTTACATATGAAAGAAGTACTAATAATCTGCAGTCAACATTAATTTGTACCACCTTCATGTATTTTAAGAGTAATATTTACGATTAGATTAAAATATTTTCCGTATAAAGCTGATATTCAGCTCCAGTTCATCCAGTCTTGTTTAAGAATTAACATAAAGTGATGAAATGTAATGTAACGTAACAATACGATGTCAATAGCAATAATAGGCTAAGTCTACTTTCACAATCTTTGATGCAACAGCTAACACTTTTACTTTGTAGCAGTTACGAAATATTGTGTTTTTAGACGTGCAATGAAAAAGTTGTGTGGTGTGACACGATAAGTGGATGTACATATTCTCGTGTTACACAAATGAAATCCGCAATGTAAAACGGAACTAAGCAAGCTGAAAGTAATGGCATGACGCCCGGAATGCTTGGTGTTCACAAAGGAAGGGAGACTAAAGCAAAAATTCGACTATACTTGTGTATTATGCAATCAGATGAGGCTCTAGAAAAGCGGTCAGTTATTGTAGACAAACTACTGACTAAAGCACAGCTTCATTCAGTACTCCAAGGGATAACGAGAAATTTTGAATCTGGAGAACTTCGAGGTACCCTATAGAAATAAAAAGAACAAATGCATATTTGCAGTTTTAGTGATATCGAGAACAACTCTCAATGATATGCTGGTTTTATTAGAGGTTGATACGCTGTTTGCTTCTGAACACAAATATGGCGAGATGACAGTTATCAGTGACGCTGGATTTCAAAACATCCGATGAAATAGTCGAACATTTGAGAATTGGAGAAGAATTAGCGGAATAAGTATACAAATTTATTTTCTTACTCTTCTATCTTTCTATCGAAGACCACGGGAGACAAGTGATACCCTGTTTCGTCGTTCACTGCCAAAACATGAATTTTTCATTTTTTATTATTCTTCTTGTTCCTAAGTTCTCTTGGTCTACGTATTGGATAATTCTGAAACCTCTTAAATTCGTCTACCTTCATTCGATGTAGTTTATACTCCAAATCTCTTTTCAATTGACCCAAATTCTCATATGTCTTTACTTGTTTCCTCAGTCCACTATGGGTTTCTTATACGTTGTGATGTAGACGCATATATTATTATTCGCTTCCACTCGTTGCTTAAAGAAGCGCGTCACTTAGTAACTTTCAGTGCCTACTTCTGTAAATCTCCTTTATTACTTTTCTGTCATGTTCCCGTCTCCAGCAGCAATAATTACTAATATTCTCTGGCATATTACATCTCTCCTTTCATATTCATTATCAGTCATTCTGAACAATCTTGTCGTTTTGTCTCGAAAACTGTGCTAATTTCTTCGTTTCGTTCTAGAGGAGACCGCTCTCTTGTCCTGCATCTTTCGAACTAATCTATACACGACTTTTGTTTTATTAGCTCTCTCTACTATATATTTCAACATAGTATTATGCAGCCAACCGGTTGCACATAACTGGTTCGTACAGTGACCTAGGTTTAGGCTCCTACTAGGGATATCATCAGAATGATATTTTGATAAATAGTAAAATTAAATTACTAAAAAGCACTGGTCAGAATTTGTCTGATGTTGTTCCCAGCCGGGCACACGTGGCAAAGGCTGGAACATTTTATTTAACTTTTGACTGTTCTAAATTCTGAACACTGCTTTTTAGCAATGTAATTTTATGATTTATCAAACTTTCGTTCTGATGAAGACACCCCTGGTAGGTGTCAAAACCTAGGTCAATGTACCTGCTACTTATGTGCAACCTGTTAGCTGCATAATCCTATGATGAAACTAGTATACGGTTACCTAGTAACAGCCATGTTTACAACTGGCATGATAAATTTCTTTCATCATGTTTATTCAACGAAATCAATTCACATTTTTTAATTAATCAGTCCTCTTAATTATTGCGGGATTTGTCTTTAGCTGCTCTCCTTTGTATATTTCACGGAATGGGGATGAAATACGTAGAAAATTGCGTTCTGATGAAAGGTGACATGATAACATCAGTACTAGCGCGTCATTTGCACTCGGTAAATTGGAAACTTTAATAGTACCATCACGCTCGAGTCAATCACGGTCGTTAGACAAGCCGTATGAGATCACAAGAACTAAATACGTCAAAAGTGAAACTACCACTCGAGTGAACATAAGAAGCGACTGACGTTCTTGTGCCTGCAGCTACACCTTTGAAGGTAGACAGTTTCCATACGACCGGCTCTGGACGTCCCTAAATCTTCGGTTCTGGTCCAGCAAATGAGACATGCGAGTGACGCGAGGTCAGACAAACACGCTTGATGAAATATTACGGCGGCTCCCGAGTCCTGCAGGACCGGTTGTCAGCAGAAAGGGCACCACTTAGTCACGCTGCCGCCGAACACTCCCCTTTCCCACGAGCAAGCCGCTGGCCATGTCCGTCTCCAGATTAGGGGTTCACTCTGCAAACACACAGGCCGAGACTTGTTCCCGATGTCCCAAACCGTTTAATGCTCCACGCGTGATTTATCACCTGTGAATCCTGTTTGCAAAATCTGTCTTTGTCGCCACGTTCAAACTTGCGTGTCCGTCGGACCGCAGCTCTCTTCCCCACTGCGTGGCAGGCTTCAAATGATTTATAGACGTAGAATTGTCCGAAGGGTCATTACGTACTGTCTTGAGTTTTCCACAGTATTAAGCCTGGCTTCGTGTTTTCCTTGCCGTTTCTTTTTCTTTTATTTTGTCTAAACGCTTCATTCTGTGTTCCATGAAGTTTATTTATTTGTTTATTTATTTTTAAATTTATGAATTTTGTCAACTATGGGCCGCAAAGAACTTAAGATTTATTCACTCCTCTTCCTCTTCCAGAACCACTTAACTCTTATGCTTCTTTTTTTCTGCCCTCCTCGGAAATGATCCGTCTGGTTCTGCAGTTTGGTGATTTCTCTTAAATTGGTATTATACTGTTAACTCTGCTTCCGAACTCTCTTCTATTGAGGACCATCTGTGGCGTAAGTCCAACTTCCGCTGCACCCCTCTTCACCTCATCTACCCGTTTAGGTGCGGCCTTTAACTCCACGATGTAGTTGAAGATCCTTTTGGTCAGTTTGCATTCATCCATATTAGGCAGGTGTCCGTAGACCTTCAACCTCCATTTCTTCATTGTGTCGGTCATCTTTCCAGTGTACTTGCCGAGCTCGTTTTTCCTGTACTTCCCATCGTATTTTTCTGTGCTCCGAGTATTGTCATCAGAATCTTCTTTTGTTTTAGAGTTCTTGAAACACACATTTTTATTTTAAATAAGGCACTCCGAAACGTACAATTCTTCAGGCTGTATTATCGGTTATAGCTCTAGTTTTCGGCTGATAGGACAACGCCCGTTTGATGTAGTTGTTCTGTGTTACCTTGTAGGCCAGGTATTGTCTTATGGCTCTTCCTATGTTTGCCACCTTACCCTGTCCGTTGGGTTGGATCCATTTCCTCAGGTATTTAAATTTCTCCACCCTTTTTAATCTTCCCAAGATTTACTTCCATGCGTCTCTCATTTCGGTGCTTGTACACCGTATATCCTTTCTTTTCATAGGAGGTTTCAAGACCAGTTTTTTCTATGACTGTATGAAGACTCTCAAACACTTCGAGCGTCTTCTCGGTTGTTGGCTAACACAGCAAAATCATCGGCAAAAGATTTCCAGGTTCTGTTTTTCCCTCCCAGGGCGTATTGTTTCTTCCTCCCAAATTCAGAGCCTCTTTCCAAGTTTTCACTATTTTCTCCTGTACGATGCTGAAGAGGATTAGGGATAATCCATCTCCTTGTCTGACCCCTGTCTTAATTTCAAACAGCTCATTTACGTTACTTTGATTGATTTTGCACACTTCTAAAAATGTCGGAAGCATAGGAAAAACATAGTGCACTAGAAAAGTGAGTCAGATAGCTGCGATACGAAAATGTGTTTTTCCGTTGTATCCGCGAGATTATACTTGCAGAGACCAATAAGCAATTCCCTCGTAGTACAAGTAAAACAACACGGTGAGCCTGAAACTCTCCCGCCAGAGTGTAAGCAATTCACAGAGCTTATTACAGGTTTAAAATAATCTCATTCATTTTGTTAAACTTACGTGACCATGTTAATCATTTTAGGTAATGAAACAGAAATCTAGTAACCAGTATTTGGCAAAAACCCTTAGTTATTTAGCCCATTATCCGTTTCAGACTTTTGTGTGCATGGCAAGAAAGTTACTTTACCATGTTACACTGTTTATGGCAGGGTGGGCGATGTTAACTAGCCTATAGGAAATAATTTTTTGGGCGACGTATCTGTCCACGAATTGTAGTTGAAGAAGCTGTTAAGCAACCTAAATGTATGCTTCACCTTACCAACTTCATAAGTTCATTGGAAAAAGTGTTGGTCACTCCCTTTAACAGTCCCCCTCCGTAACTCAGTGGTCAGCCTGCCTGGCTGTTATGTGGAGGTCCCGACTTCGATTCACGGTACTGCCAGAGATTTTTCCTTGGTGGGAGACTAGAACGGGGTAGACTTATGGTACAAATTGAGGAGCTACTTGAGTGTAGTGTAGCAGCTCCAACATAAAGAAAGACAACAGTGGCCGTGAGAGCGGAGCACTGGCTTCATGCACCTCCATACCGTACCCAAAAAAAC
The DNA here is from genome assembly GCF_021461395.2 of Schistocerca americana. NCBI lineage: Eukaryota > Metazoa > Arthropoda > Insecta > Orthoptera > Acrididae > Schistocerca > Schistocerca americana. The sequence goes on from NC_060120.1 coordinate 611,685,193, forward strand.
CAGTGGAAGAGCATGGCACACCAGTCGGGCAGTGCCGATTGGCCTGTCTGAGTCAGGACACGGAGCTTCTCTTTAATTGTCCTTTAAAGACAATACTTATCGCTTTGGACTGCTGTAGGTGGTGTAGAACTGTTGCCAGACAGTCATGTGACCCTGCACTACTGACAGCGAAATGTTGTGAGTGAACCAGGCGGTTGTATGAAGTCAACGCAATAAGACAGGCCGACTTGGAGACGTTCCAGAATAGCAAAAAGCAGTGATCATGTTTGGACATGCTCATGACCACACCATGAACGAAGTCGTCCGATTTACTGATGTACCAACGTGGACTGTCCAACGTCTCTATAAGGAATGTTGTACCCTTACCAGCGATCTAACACGGCCTAAGAACAGTAGCTGTAAAAATATCCTAATCGAAAGTGACTGGAGACGAGTGTCGTCATTTGTCAGGAACAATCGATTTCAAATTCGACAGCAATAGTTGCTGTAAGTGAATGCAGGTCCACATCGATCAGAGTCGCGAAGGAAATGCATACAGTGGAGTCGGGTGCTTTGCAAAAGGACATTGCTCACAGCATCCCTTAAAGCTTCCAAGATAAAGGGGACAAAAAGTAAAACAAACAGAAAGTGGACAGTAGCTGTCCGTAGTGCTGCTAGACGAGTCGCCATATTTCATCGTTTAAAATAGTACAAATCATCGACTGCACCGACGGCCCAACCGAAGACTGTGAAGCCTGTAGTACGGGATGCGGGTATTTTTTGGTATTATTACTTCCAGCCTTTCATTCAGGTTACCGTGAATATGAGCCAGCTCATTTACTTCAAAACATTCTCCAGACTAGAAGTGGTGTTATGCACTATTAGAGTGACGACTCCTGGGGAGCAACCAGTCATTTGTCTAGTGTCGTTACATTTCGCTGTGTTGCTGCTTCAGTTCATCTTCGCACAGTTATCCAACATTTATCTGCGGAATATCAGTAGACTTTCTGTAACGCAACGGAATTGCACGTTCAGTTAGGTCGTTTGTACAGTCATTCTAGTTCATCCTCCCTTTAAAATCTTGAGAAGTGGTTGTCATTTCTGGTATCGGAGACATCTGATTCTTTTAGCTAACAGTGACCACACAGTGTCTTTTGAAGATTAAATTTTTTCCTTACCCAACACATTCATATATTTTCAGATTCAGCACTGACGCTGCTGTTTTAGTTGTCTGATCACACTATTGTGGGATTCACTACTATCAAGTGGTCTTATGGCCTACAATCGAGCCCATGGGCACGCAGTTATCCCTTAAGTTGTCTATCGACTGTCCTTCCCCTCACATGTTGGTAACAAGTTTATCCTGTCAGCAGAGACGTGTGATGGAAGAAACACGTTAAATCTCGCCAAAAAGAGTACAGCCAATGCAACGGGACTGCTTATGAAAGCTAGGTTAGTTATTTCAGGTATCGGGATTCACTAGTGAAGAGATAGTGGAAAAACGCTTAGCCAGCTCAAATGACTTTCACCCCTAAAGTTATCGTTGGGCTATTAAATACCCGCTATGAGGAAAATGCGCGTACATTTGCAGAAGAGATGCGTGGTAAAGGAAACCAGTAAGTCTTCTTCGGCTCCAGGCCCAGTCACGAGGAGAGAGGAAACACTCTAATAGAAGTACTCTAGAATGACCAACGTGGTTTCCGTAGAAACTGATTCAGATACTTCAGTAATCGGGGAACGACTCTGACTGTTGATGTCGTGGATTTAGTTTGATGCAGCTGTCCGTGCTACTCTTATTACCGAATAACTGCTGTAATCCACATTCATTCCACCTGCTTACTGTACTCGTCTCGAGGTCTCCCTCTGCAGTTTTTCCCTCCCTCCCCCCCCCCCTTTTCCCTCAAATACTACAGAGACGACTGCTTTATGTCTCAGACGGTGTCCTATCTACCAGTCCCTTCTTTTAGTCAAGTTATGCCACACATTTCCTTCCTCCTTAGTTCTGTTCAGTACCTTCTCATTAGTTACGCGATCTGCCCATTTAATCTTCAGCATTCTTTTGTAGAGCCATATTGAAAAGTTTCTGCTCTTATCTTGTCTGAACAGCTTATTCTCCACAGGTCATTTCCGTACACGGCTAAACTCCAGAAAAATGCCTTAGAAAAAGGCTTCTTAACACTGAAATTTATATTTTATGTCGACAAATTTCTCCTTTTGAGAAACTTTCCATGCCCAGTCTACATCGTCTCTACTTCGGCCATCATCAGTTACTTTACTGCCCAGACAGCAAAAATCATCTATTAGTTACTACATTTAATGTCACTTCCTAATCTGATTATGAAACTAATCTGCTACTTTTAGTGTCTCACGTTCTAATCTAATTCCCTCAACATCGCGTAATTTAATCCGACTTCATTCCATTGCCATTTTTCTGCTTTTCTTAATGTTCATATTATGTCATCTTTTAAGACAGTGTCCATTCCCTTCAAATGAACTACCGAGTCCTCTGCTGTTTCTGCCTGAGTTAAACTGTCATTCGCAAATCTCAGTTTTTTATCTCTTCGCCTTGGACTTTGTAGTGGTTAATAAAAAAGAAAAAAAGAGAATAAAAGAAAAGAAAAGGTTGAAAATGTGGGAAGAAATGGTGAACAAAAAGGGGGTTTTAAAATCGTAAATGACCGTGAAAAAAGGGAAAGAATGAAATGCAAAATCGGACTTCGTATTACAGAAAAGTTATCGGTCTTCGTGATTCGGAAAAGCTATTGTTGGGGTGGTCCTTGTGGCGTTTCTGAGCAAAAGTCAAACCAATTTCCACAACTAAAATTATTGAAAGAGAACATAGAATAACGAAATGTGATTAACAGGGGGAAATGGCGTAGATAAGAGTTCATCCTTTACCATGTTGACATGTCTTCTTTCGTGCGGCGTCCAGGTCTTAAAAAATCTCCTACTTCATTTCTGCGTTAAAAGTAGTAGCTGCTCCGAAATCTTGCAATCGTCCAGGAATCACTAATTTATACAAATCAGAATCTTCTTGATATTAAATGCAATGTATTTTATGTTGCTGCTTCCATCCTCTGAATTTCATACAAATTTCCACAATACGTCTGCACATCAATAAGTTGTTTTTCGTCTTAATCAGACCAAGACTAGCTAATAAGTAAGTTAAGCTTCCGCTCTCCAGAGACAAAAAACGGATAGAAAAAAAGAGTTACAATTTTAGTATTTTCATTTTCTTATATATTTTTCTGCCGTCGAGCGCTCATACCGCTGCGACGGTATAATTTATATCTGAGGGAACGAGTGTAGCGCGGCGAAATTCAAAATCCCGCTACAACTTTATTTGCTTCACCAATTTTTTCTCTGGTTTTCTTTACTGCTTGCTCACCGTACAAATTGAATAACATCGGGGATAGCATACAACCATGTCTCGCTACGGTCTCAACAACTGTTTTCCTTTCATACCCTTCGGCTATTAAAACTGCTACCTGGTTTCTGTAAATGTTGTAAATCACCTTTAGCTACCTGGATTTCAAAGAGTGTGCTCCACTCAACTTTTTCAAAAGCTTTCCATAAGGCCACAAATGGCACAAACGTAGTTTTTCCTTTCTTTAACCTATCTTTTAACCAGAGTCGTAGGGTCAGTATTTCCTCGTGTGTTCTTACATTTCCAGAATCCAAACTGATCTTCAACGCGGTTCTATTAGAATTTTCATTCTGCTGCGACTAATTCATGTTAGTATTTTGCAACCATGACTTATTAATCTGATATTTCGGTAATATTCACACCTGTCAGCACCTGCTTGCTTTGGAACTCGAATTATTACATTCTTCTTGAGGTCTCAGTGTATCCCCCTGTCTCATACATCTTGCACACCAGACGGAATGCTTTGTCATGGCTGGCCCTCCCAAGACTTTCAGCGATTCTGGCGGAGTGTCGTCTATTCCAGGAGTCTTGTTCCAACTTAGGTCTTTCAGTGCTCTGTCAAATTCTTCTCGAGGTGCCATATCTCCCATCCAATCTTCATCTACATCCTCTCCACTTCCCATAATATTGCGTTCATCTCCTTTGTATAGCCACTCTGTACACACCTTCCGTATTTTCGATTTCCCTTCTTTGCTTAGGATTGTTTTTCCACTTGAGCTGCAGATATTAATACAGTTGCTTCTCTTTTCTCCAAAGGCCTCTTTAATTTTCCTATAAGCGCTACATATATTTCCCCTAGTTATACAGAGTGGTCGGTAACAGTCTGGAAGGGTTGTAAGGTTGCTGCAAGGTAGTCTGTGCTGAAAAATAACTTTTAGGAAAAAAATTCTATAGGTTGCACTGTTTCCGAGGTAATTAGCGTAATCATACCATTGCGCGCTCGAATTCAAGCAGCCCGCTACGTACAATTAGGGTCACTTGTTCTTCTAGTGTAGATGACAGCGCATGAGACAGTCTTTGGCTCGGGTTCGATCCTTATTACAGTCCTATGTCCCATTTTTGTATCACTCTCTTCTTCGGTCTTAGGATCCCAAACGAAGTGCACATTTATCTCAAATCTCTGGCGATTTGCTTGAATTTGCTCGCGCAACATCGTGATTGGATAACTTCAATGATAATTAACTCGAAAAAGGCGTAACGTAACGAATTTTTTTCCTATAAATTATTTCTCTATACACTCTACCCTGCAACACCTTTACAAGCTTTTCAGACTATCTCTGCTCATCCTGTACATGCTTCTCCCATTCCGCCTGCTTTATTTGCTGCAGTTTTAAATTTTCTCCTTTCATCATGTAAAATCAATAACTCCTGTGATATCCAAGGGTTTTCATATGGCCCCATCTTTTTACATATTTGAGCCTATGTTGGTTTACGTATTTCACCTCTCAAAGCTAACCATTCGTCTTCTACTGTATTCATTTTCACTGTTTCAGCAGCCGCTGCCTAATGTTCCCTTTGAAACTCTCAAGAAACACAAGTTCTTTCAACTTATCTATGTCCCATCTCCTTAATTTCCTACTTTTTTCAAATTCTTCATTTTAAATCTGAAGTTCGTAACCACTAAATTACTGTCAGACTCCACATCTGCCCATGCACGTCTTATAGAATCGATTTCCTTTGCTTCACCACTATGACCACAAATTTTTGTCATCAGATGAAAAAAAAATTTGTGACCATCGACGTGAAATACAGTAAATTTATTCTATATTCGGGTCACTATTCGATTCGCTACTAAGTCACAGCTTGTGAAAATATCTTATAGTTAAAAATCTGGTACCAAAATCACGTCTTACCACTGTATAATCAATCTGAAACATTCCATTGCCACAGGTCTACCCCACGTATACAACCTTCTTGATTGTTGAACCAAGTGTTAGCGATAGATGCGGCCATGAATCTCTGTGTGGGGAGGAATTTTCTTCGGTGACATGTGTCGCTTCGAACTGAACCCCGATGACCAGCAAAAACGTGCGTGGAGACGCTCCAGACAATGTGGGATACTAATCTGACTGTTTCACGGCATACGGCCCGACAGCCGGTAGTGACGACCTGGGGTGTCAGTTCTTTTCATAGCAGGATCCATTTGGTTATCATCCTTGGCATCTTCGCAGCACAGTGGTATGTCGACGATATTCTCCGCTTCGTTTCGTTGTCCTTCATGGCAAGCCATTATGGTCTTACATTTCAGCAAGATAATGCCCGCCTGCGAGAGTGTCTACTGCTTGTCTTCATGCTTGCGAAACACCACTTTGACCAGTAAGGTCGCCGGATCTCTTCACAACTGAGAACGTTTGGTGCACTATGGTTAGCGCCCTCCAACCCTCTTGGGATTTTGATGATCTAACGCGACAACTGGGCAAAGTTTTGCGCGATATCCCTCAGGAGGCAGAGTCGGATCAAACGTGTTATTGACTTGATCAGTATGTTAAGCTCTTTCTCTTGAATAAATCATGCAATTTTTCTGACACTGCAAAGATTTGTTTGTTTGTGGCTGTACATCACATCTGTCGATTTCCGTCCCATTAGGATAGTTACTTCGTGGTGCGTCGTGGTTTCTTTTTCCCTTCTTCTTAGAGTATACCATATACGGCAGCCCGCCTCTGGATTTCTTCGATGTCTTCATTTAGTCCCATCTGGTCTGTGTAGACTGACTGGAGTCAGTTGCAACTTAACTGCTAGATTTCAGCTTTGTTTAATTCGTCTGTAGAGATATTGTTAGTAGAGTAACACACTAAGCAAATTCTTCCGACTAATTTACAGATAAACATGAGGCCAGACAATAAAAAGTCATACATGCAAGACAATCTGCACAAATCCACTTTCACGGTTAATGGAATGTCAAGTAAGCCACCACAAAAATATAAAAAACACACATTTCCAGATTTTAGGCTTAAATCAGAAAGATAACCATGAACCTTGTACAATATTTTTACGAAATAAACTGAGACTGGGAGAAATTGACCCAGGTGTCGAAACAAGTTTGCGTAAATAGAAAGAAATAGGCCAGGTGCGAGGAGGACTCGCGCACTGACAGTCTCATACAATCTTAATTATGCCTACAGACAGTCTACCCATTCCGGGAATCGAGGATATTTCCGGTTTTTGCCTGCTACCGACACTGATACTGACAACATATCGGTCCCAATGACTCTTTATTTTCAGGGTTGTTTTAATTTCATGTTTGAAATCGAATATCAAATGACAAAAGAAACGTTCTTTCGTGTGATATAATTACAAATTAATAGTTCCGGATTTTTCTCTTTACGTGTACTGTGAAACCTAGCTACTCGCTAAATTTCATGATTCTAGGTCAGCTGGAAGTACCCTATGGCTTTTGTCGAGTGAGTTAAAAAACCGTAATTTGGTGAATATTTATTAGAGCGAACATATAAGGTATTTACAGTTATCTTGGAAGCAGGTCATTTACATGGAGAAACGTATTAAGTAAATGCAGATCTTACCTTTGTCGTAAAACCTAGTAATTAGTGAATCTAGTCCTGCTCTCCAGAGAATGTGTTCCAACCTTGTTATTGTCGTCGTATCAACAGAATGTATGAGGGCATGAGTTGCAATTTTATTACACGATAATATGAGGCGGTGAGTCGGGGAAGAGAGTGATTGCCCCTCATTAATAAATTGTACAGGGTCAAATGCTTCTCTGAATCGACGAGTGCGTTGGCCGTTTGTCGATTACGGACTCAATAAGAACGTCAGTTCTTAGACTGTTCATAGAAGACTAATTCCAGTGAATAGTAACTGCATGAAAGAAACATTTAAGTGTTTGCGGCCTACAACCTAGACTCACTTTTCCATTAATTTAATTTTGTTTGCTGTGTAAAGAAAGAACGGAATTACACTTATTTATGTTACAATATGGTGCAGGAGTATTTTCTTATTCCATTTCGATGTGCACGTTATCTACAAATATATATCACTGAGAGCCAGGCTGTTACTTCGTAAAGAAGATAGCCGCTGCTGTCAGTTATTTTCTGTGTAATAACACCTTGAAAGACAACACAAATTTCCTTGTGATTATTGCGCTCGATGCTTGCAGTCTCAATTTTTTATTGGTGTAGATGAGAATGACGTGGACTATATTTTTCTTCCTCTAGCTGAGTGCCAATCAACTTCAGTCCCAGTTGTGGTTAGTAAATTCTGTAGGAATCCAAATGTTGTGAAACAGTCGCAACTGAACTTCATAAATTGGTGTTAGCAAGTACCAATTTTAATTTCGAAAGTCAGCTACAGTCATATGAAGATTGTTCCTCCATTCGTTACAGTTGCTAAGATTGGAATGTATGTGCTAATATCTCAGCCAGTACGGTACCATTAAAAGTGGAAACCGATATCTGTACTCTACATAATACTTCCTTCGTTGTTCATCGTCACTTTGCAGACTCATCACATTTTGCTAACTCACTGTGCAGTATAAACATTATTCCAAAGAGAAATTTAATTCCGGCACGAAGTTGCAATTTAATTGATCATTTTAGAAACAGCGTAACTCCATAAATGCATATTTTTCAGGAAACATAAAAAACTATTTTAAAATGAAGTTGAACACGTATTAAGTTGCTTGGTCGTTTTTAAAGAGTGTAGTTAGGTGAGAAAAACATGCAATATAATTTCCAGCTTATATTAGACTCAGCCAAAACAGTGATCAAAGTGATTGGAGTTACTTTTTTTTCTGAAATTAACTCAAATGCTTGTGAACATTTATCACTGAAGCGTGCTTTTGTAATCTGCTTAATATAATTTTACTTTCAAAAGCTGTGAAACGTATTAAAGCGATTTATACAGCAAACTTACAAAAATGTATGACCTTAGTAATACATTGTATTTAACATTAACATTAATTTGAGACATCTAACAGTTTTTGAAATCATGCAATAAATATAATCATAATGTTATGGATTGGCAATGCAAACGCAAGACTGAAAACAATTACTTCAAGTTAACAATTATTGTCCAAAATTTCAACGTGATTGCTGGTATTCTTTAGTAATGTGCTGCAAGATCTTCTTCAGGTCAGCATGTTTAGCTTCAGTAATTGACAGCTGGCTGTTGTATGCCCTTGTTTGGGGTTAACAAGCATTTCGGGTCCCAATTCCCCGCAGGATGAAAGTATGTTCCACTGTTGTATTGATGAATAGTGATGCTACTACTGCCCCTGGGTGCCGAGATGAATAATGCAAATGTCTTAAAGTTGATATTTGGAATGCAGTTTCTTGAAAGATGTTCACCTTCCAGTGAATTTGCTATCTTCTTATATAGAGAAGGCTACTAACCATTTAAGTTAGTTACCACCAACCCTTGAAGTTAATTACGTCTTCAATTCCTACCATAGTAAACATGAACTTCCCATGGAGTCTTGAGTTTACTGTTATCTCACATACTTCTATTGGAAGATAAATTAGATCGTGCTTTGATAAAAGACTCTTCACAACACAAAATCATGGTCATTGGGAAGAAAAGGAAGTCCTCTCAGGGGAAAGAGTTTCTGGTTTTTACCAAAACGATCTGTTCCTACAAGAGCCATTAAAAATCTTACTATGGTGTGATTTCAGTTTTGACCACCGCAGATATCACTAGAGAGGTGCAGTTGCTCCACATCCTTTGTAAAGCAATTACCTATGTAACGCAGAAGGAAAGCAGCTACTTCAATTGGTCCTTTGTTACCATAGGTTTCATCATAGGGGTAAAAATGACTTTCTCTTGATTTTGCATTATGAATTCCAAAAACGTTGAGGGTTAACTGCCGAAAATAAAACAGTTCCTGCACCGGAACATTAGGTAGTGCAATATTCTGTATATAGTCAAATTTTATTACAACCAGAATTATAACAACCAGAACCTCCATTTCTTTGCAAAGATTTGTTGAAACTTGAAGAGTATTGCAAAAATTTTTAGTTCTTCTCTTGTTGATAATTAATTTTGCTTCAGTAAATTTCTTTGCATTCTTTTTAACGAACAGCGACTTCAATTTCTATTCAAGAACTTTGCATGAACTGCAGGTATCTACATGATGCCTCCCAAAACTGAAAACTAAGTTGAAAGTAGTCTTCTTAAGTATTTAGCTTAGTATTGATACACTATGTGATCAAAAGTATCCGAACACCCCCAAAAACATACTTTTTCATATTAGGTATATTGTGGAGCCACCTACTGCCAGATACTCCAAGTCAGCGACCTAAGTAGTCATTAGACATCGTGAGAGAGCAGAATGGAACGCTCCACGGAACTCGCGGACTTTGAATGTGGTCAGTTGATTGGGTGTCACTTGTGTTATACGTCTGTACGCGAGATTTCCACACTCCTAAACATCCCTAGGTCCACTGTTTCCGATGTGATACGTGAAGGGACACGCGCAGGACAAAAGCGTACAGGCCGACTTTGTATGTTGACTAACACAGACCGCCGACAGTTGAAGAGGGTCTTATGTTTAAAAGGCAGATATATGTCCAGATCAACACACAGGAATTCAAAACTGCATCATAATCTACTGCAAGTACTATGACAGTTCGATAGGCGGTGAGAAAACTTGGATTTCATGGTCGAGCGGCTGCTCATAAGCCACACATCACGTCAGCAAATGCCAAACGACGCCTTACTTAGTGTAAGGAGCGTAAACATTGGACGACTGAACAGTGGGAAAACGTTGTGTGGAGTGACGAATCACGGTATACAAGGTGGCGATCCGATGGTAGAGTGTGGGTATGGCGAATGACCAGTGAACGTTATCTGCCAGCGGGTGTTGTGTCAACAGTAAAATTCGGAGGCGGTAGTGTTATGGTGAGGTCGTGTTTTTCATGGAGGGGGCTTGCATCCCTTGTTGTTTTGAGTGGCATTATCTCGGCACAGGCCTACATTGAGCAATATACACCTTCTTGCTTCCCACTGTTGAAGAGCAATTTCGGGATGGCGATTGCATCTTTCAACACGACCGAGCACCTGTTCATAACGCAAGGCCAGTGGCGGAGTGGTTACACGATAATAACATGCCTGTAATGGACTGGCCTGCGCAGAGTCCTGACCTGAATCCTATACAACACATTTGGGATGTTTTGGAACACCGACTTCTTGCCAGGCCTCGCCGACCGACATCGATACCTCTCCTCAATGCAGCACTCTGTGAATAATGGGTTGCCATTCCCCAAGAAATCTTCCAGCATCTGATTGAACGTATGCCTGAGAGAGTGGAAGCTGTCATCGAGGCTAAGGGTGGGCCAATACCATACTGAATTCCAGCACTAACGATGGAGGGTGCCACGAACGCTTAAGTCATTTTCAGCCAGGTGTCCGGGTCACGTACTGTATGTAATATTTACGTCAGAATGTTTGTCCTTAAACATCTGAAACATGGTTTTCACATTTAATTTCGAAACAAGGTGATTTTTCACCTTGGAAGAATAGCGAGTATGTTTTCTTGGTAAAAAAAAAAGAAGAAGAAGTACCCTCAGTATGTTGATGAACGAGCATCTTAATTTCGGCAGGCTTTGAATTTGCTGTTGGTTTTTTTTTTTTCTTCTTAAGTCAAGTGGAGACTTACCGGTTATCAACAGTTTTCTTACACGACGGAGTCTACTTTCGCCCTTAAGATCATAGAAAGCTATAATTGCCTTCGGTCAGGCTTCAAACTGCGATCACGCATAATGGATAACACATTTTTAGACGGAAGAGGTCTTTGTACATTGCTACAGGTGATGAGATCTTGTAAGTGTGTATACTGTTCGTCTTTGGTCTTCTCGACGGTACCTAACGGTTATTCCTTAGTGTAGTTTCTCTTCCAAACAGCAGTCCATACCAGCGAACTAGTTGCGTCTTTACCTACTGTTACTCGTGTTTTAGGTATTGCGGCTATGCACGGCTCCGTTTAAAAGGCATAGCTCAGTGGAGTCATAGGGTCGAGCCCCGCACGTATGGTGTCGTGCTCTGCTGCAAATAATAATCTGTAGCTGTGATTCTTCAGTCAAACTGTCTATGCATTGGCTAGAATTGCCAGTTAATCAAATACACAGAAATATAAAATAAAAGGTATATGCATAAGTTATGAAAAACGGTGCTGCTCTAATTCCTGTAATTGATGTAGACGACAGAGAATTATGCTGAATCATGTTTAGTCAAGAAATGACATCGCGAAGAAACGAGAAGTGGTCCTATGACATTCAGTTAAAATACATACAAAAATACCCTTCTGGAATGCAGTAATGTTACGTTGAAAGCATTAAGAGAACGGCAGCAAAATCCCGATACTAAATAGTCACTGAAGAAACACGAAAATTAAGTACATCTACATCTACATTGATACTCCGCAAGCCACCCAACGGTGTGTGGCGGAGGGCACTTTACGTGCCACTGTCATTACCTCCCTTTCCTGTTCCAGTCGCGTAGGGTTCGCGGGAAGAACGACTGTCTGAAAGCCTCCGTGCGCGCTCTAATCTCTCTAATTTTACATTCGTGATCTCCTCGGGAAGTATAGGTAGGGGGAAGCAATATATTCGATACCTCATCCAGAAACGCACCCTCTCGAAACCTGGCGAGCAAGCTACACCGCGATGCAGAGCGCCTCTCTTGCAGAGTCTGCCACTTGAGTTTATTAAACATCTCCGTAACGCTATCACGGTTACCAAATAACCCAGTGACGAAACGCGCCGCTCTTCTTTGGATCTTCTCTATCTCCTCCGTCAACCCGACCTGGTACGGATCCCACACTGATGAGCAATACTCAAGTATAGGTCGAACGAGTGTTTTGTAAGCCACCTCCTTTGTTGATGGACTACATTTTCTAAGCACTCTCCCAATGAATCTCAACCTGGTACCCGCCTTACCAACAATTAGTTTTATATGATCATTCCACTTCAAATCGTTCCGTACGCATACTCCCAGATATTTTACAGAAGTAACTGCTACCAGTGTTTGTTCCGCTATCATATAATCATACAATAAAGGATCCTTCTTTCTATGTATTCGCAATACATTACATTTGTCTATGTTAAGGGTCAGTTGCCACTCCCTGCACCAAGTGCCTATCCGCTGCAGATCTTCCTGTATTTCGCTACAATTTTCTAATGCAGCAACTTCTCTGTATACTACAGCATCATCCGCGAAAAGCCGCATGGAACTTCCGACACTATCTACTAAGTCATTTATATATATTGTGAAAAGCAATGGTCCCATAACACTCCCCTGTGGGACGCCAGAGGTTACTTTAACGTCTGTAGACGTCTCTCCATTGATAACAACATGCTGTGTTCTGTTTGCTAAAAACTCTTCAATCCAGCCACACAGCTGGTCTGATATTCCGTAGGCTCTTACTTTGTTCATCAGGCGACAGTGCGGAACCGCATCGAACGCCTTCCGGAAGTCAAGAAAAATAGCATCTACCTGGGAGCCTGTATCTAATATTTTCTGGGTCTCATGAACAAATAAGGCGAGTTGGGTCTCACACGATCGCTGTTTCCGGAATCCATGTTGATTCCTACATAGTAGATTCTGGGTTTCCAGAAATGACATGATACGCGAGCAAAAAACATGTTCTAAAATTCTACAAGAGATCGACGTAAGAGATATAGGTCTACAGTTTTGCGCATCTGCTCGACGACCCTTCTTGAAGACTGGGACTATCTGTGCTCTTTTCCAATCATTTGGAACCCTCCGTTCCTCTAGAGACTTGCGGTACACGGCTGTTAGAAGGGGGGCAAGTTCTTTCGCGTACTCTGTGTAGAATCGAATTGGTATCCCGTCAGGTCCAGTGGACTTTCCTCTATTGAGTGATTCCAGTTGCTTTTCTATTCCTTGGACACTTATTTCGATGTCAGCCATTTTTTCGTTTGTGCGAGGATTTAGAGAAGGAACTGCAGTGCGGTCTTCCTCTGTGAAACAGCTTTGGAAAAAGGTGTTTAGTATTTCAGCTTTACGCGTGTCATCCTCTGTTTCAATGCCATCATCATCCCGTAGTGTCTGGATATGCTGTTTCGAGCCACTTACTGATTTAACGTAAGACCAGAACTTCCTAGGATTTTCTGTCAAGTCGGTACATAGAATTTTACTTTCGAATTCAATGAACGCTTCACGCATAGCCCTCCTTACGCTAACTTTGACGTCGTTTAGCTTCAGTTTGTCTGAGAGGTTTTGGCTGCGTTTAAACTTGGAGTGGAGCTCTCTTTGCTTTCGCAGTAGTTTCCTAACTTTGTTGTTGTACCACGGTGGGTTTTTCCCGTCCCTCACAGTTTTACTCGGCACGTACCTGTCTAAAACGCATTTTACGATTGCCTTGAACTTTTTCCATAAACACTCAACATTGTCAGTGTCGGAACAGAAATTTTCGTTTTGATCTGTTAGGTAGTCTGAAATCTGCCTTCTATTACTCTTGCTAAACAGATAAACCTTCCTCCCTTTTTTTATATTCCTATTAACTTCCATATTCAGGGATGCTGCAACGGCCTTATGATCACTGATTCCCTGTTCTGTACATACAGATTCGAAAAGTTCGGGTCTGTTTGTTATCAGTAGGTCCAAGATGTTATCTCCACGAGTCGGTTCTCTGTTTAATTGCTCGAGGTAATTTTCGGATAGTGCACTCAGTATAATGTCACTCGATGCTCTGTCCCTACCACCCGTCCTAAACATCTGAGTGTCCCAGTCTATATCTGGTAAATTGAAATCTCCACCTAAGACTATAACATGCTGAGAAAATTTATGTGAAATGTATTCCAAATTTTCTCTCAGTTGTTCTGCCACTAATGCTGCTGAGTCGGGAGGTCGGTAAAAGGAGCCAATTATTAACCTAGTTCGGTTGTTTAGTGTAACCTCCACCCATAATAATTCACAGGAACTATCCACTTCTACTTCACTACAGGATAAACTACTACTAACAGCGATGAACACTCCACCACCGGTTGCATGCAATCTATCCTTTCTAAACACCGTGTGTACCTTTGTAAAAATTTCGGCAGAATTTATCTCTGGCTTAAGCCAGCTTTCTGTACCTATAACGATTTCAGCTTCGGTGCTTTCTATCAGCGCTTGAAGTTCCGGTACTTTACCAACGCAGCTTCGACAGTTGACAATTACAATACCGATTGCTGCTTGGTCCCCGCATGTCCTGACTTTGCCCCGCACCCGTTGAGGCTGTTGCCCTTTCTGTACTTGCCCAAGGCCATCTAACCTAAAAAACCGCCCAGCCCACGCCACACAACCCCTGCTACCCGTGTAGCCGCTTGTTGCGTGTAGTGGACTCCTGACCTATCCAGCGGAACCCGAAACCCCACCACCCTATGGCGCAAGTCAAGTACATTTCACAATCATCATTACGCAATATTTACCAGCTCAAAACAGTTCAGAGTTCAACATGATGATTTACGAATCATCGAACATGATACAAAGAGTAGTAACTCATAATTTGTCTATCCTCAGTTCCATAAGACAAGCAAAAAAGTTAGAGTACTACTCTGGAGCATGTTCAGAGTTCTCGAATTATAAAGTCCCTTCAGAAGTTAAAGTATGGCAGTCTCCTTTCACCGTCCAGAAACAATCACCTAGACGACCGAATCACGCACGTTACTGCAAACAGGTCCTCCTTCTTCCAGAACTCGCGTAAAAGTGTCCCTTCAAGATCTAACCGACAAGCTTCCTCAAATGCTAAAGTTCTCTTAGCGGCTTTTCACCGTCCAGAATCAAATGCTTATACGACTGACTCACATACGTCACCTGAGAAAGGACTGCCTTCTTCAAGTACTCGACATAAAGTGTCCAGAATAGCATACTTGAGCTCTTCGCTTAAGTTCCAGTCTCCACTTGACTTCGGAAGTGTTCCGCCACTGTCCATCTCTCATTGGCTGAGGGCCATCCTCACAAAAAGACATCGTTCTCAAGTTCTGCAGAATTCATTTGACTCATCTTTGACCTCTTTCCCGCACTAAAGTGATATATTATAAAAATATTTAAATGAAAGAAATGTTATAAACACTCGGTTACATTCAGACCATTTACAATAAATAGAAGTAATAGCTGGGTCATAAATAAGTAAGTCAACGTTCTTGCACAAGTGCGCTCACGTTAAATGACGACAAACTGCCGTTGAATATAGTTTTAACTATTATTTTGGCCTGCGTGTCAGAAGTGTCTTTTGGCATTCTTTTACAAAGATGGTGTCCGCTAACACAAGTGACTGACCACTTTTAAATTAGCGCAGGTTTTCAACAGCGCTTGAAATCAACATTTAAATAAAGTTACTAGCAAAATAGTAAACTATTCATTAAACAAAAACACAAGTAAGGCAAAATATGAGGTATTCACGCTGCATTCATTTGCTGAGTAATGTGGGGAATACGATGTTCTGACAAACATTTGCATAATAAAAAGATGTATGTGACGTCGTAAATCAATAAGTAAAACAGATGAGTAACTATCAGGGATGATACCTACACTGCAATGCTATCATCTGAGAAAACGTTTGTTGAAATCCCATGAAGCAATTAAAAGTTGTTAATTGAAAGGGTAATTGTGAAAATGTTTATTCACTGTGGGATATTAACTTCTATATTTATAAAGATATTGAGATATTATTACGTCATTTGATGTGCCTCATTTTTCTGAGATAGCAGTAATATTTGATTTGAGTTATTGTCGAATCTCAAAGAGCTTTAACTAGGCCATCTCTAAGAGTGCCTGACACTCTACCATTTCCTGGAGCATATTCTACATAAAGACAATGCAAACAGCTGTAGAAATTCCCAGCTCTCGGATTTATCCGTTTCCGGCGGCTCGCTCACTGTCTCTGCATCTGAGCTCGCCTGGGGCGGAAACGGTCAACAAGCCGGGCTGGCCGCGGCGCGCACTATGCCCTGTGATCCCGCGTTCAGCCGTGCGACAAATTCATCTCTCCTTAATACCAGACCTATGTCGACGAACAACTCGTCCACATGTTCGTAACGTTGTATCTTGAAATTATTAAATCTATCTAACAAAGGTGTCTGATGAAATATATCAATATTAGCAAAACGTGCGATCTTACAACTGTATTTTTCACTTATTTTTCTTTCCGGAATTGGTTTTCCTGCATAGTTTATGTATTCACTCCTTGAACACGTGCTCTTTTAATTACTCCACTCTTGTATTCAGCTTCATTCCTCACACCCTCTTTCATTTTGTGTTTTTTTTTTCCATTACCACAGAGCTTTAAATGAAACTGCTATCAACCTGTACCTTTAATCACATAAAATAACAATATAAGAATATTTTGTTCTGTCTAGAAGGCAACCAACTCTTTCACAATGATAAATCTTATTACTAGAATAAACAGATTACACAGCACTGCCAACAGAATCAACATTCCTGCCACGTTAAGATTAGAAACACCACAACCACAGGCGTTATGGTGTTTCTAAAACTAATACGAACTTTCCAGACATAAAAAAATATTCAGCTAGATGAGAATTACCTCGTTTCTGCAAGAACGCTGCGGCTACCCTTAGAAAAAGTCCTGGAAATAAATAACTCGTATTGTATAAAATGTGGAGTTACCTTATTTCAAAAATGGACGATTCAGTTCATTCTCACCAACTGCGACATGGTCGCGTACATAAACAGCGATCCAATACTGTCAAATGTTTTTTCTTCCAGTGTTGGATCACAATATAAATTCTTTATACGACGACCGGTTTCATTCCGTAATGACCATCCTCAGATCTTTTTTACACCATGTCCTAAAGTGATAAGGCCATAATGGCATAGTCAAAACGTAAATATAATTAGCCAATGGACGATGTGGCCTATTCTAAACCGTTTTTTAGATTTATGTGACGATGCTGTGCTGATTATATTTATATGTTTTGACTATGCAATTATGGCCTTATCACTTTAGGACATGGTGTAAAAAAGATCTGCGGATGGTCATTACGAACTAAAACCCGTCATCGTCTAAAGAAATGATATTGCGGTCAAAGACTGGAATAAAAAACATTTCAATTCATTCTGTCACGAAACACAATTTTCTAATAGTCTGTGAGTTGGATGATACATAGAGCACGTTACAAATATGTATCTAATTGAGAATATTTGTGAGAATTATCTCATAATTTTTGATCTGTTCTTGTTAATTACGCCATATTTACATTAAAATAAACGTGCAGTTCTATCGATAGTTCCACTCTAGATCTATTCCGCGCTTTATCTTTTGCATTTCTGATATAAAAGAATTCAAGTAAGTAAGAGATCCGCCTATGAAACAGGTGTACTTGCTAAAACACTTCTCTCACAACAGTAAGTAATTTTAGACTCACAGAGACAATAATAAGCCACAATACTTACGTGGAAGAAGGCAGATAACGAGTTATTGGATTTCTCTCCATGAAACACTGTGATGTCGCTGAAAAGATGGCCGCGATAGGCAGAGTATCATCTGCGATCATTATTTATGTTGATATCTGCTTGAACATTGTTAATTAAACGATTTATTTCATCAACTGGACAATAAAGCAAAGCAAGGAACGTTAAAAATTTCGACCTAATATATGTGTATTTTGGTTGTTATACTTTTAAGGATTTCCTCCTTTTTATTGTTATAATAACAGCGTTTTAAAATCAAGAGCAGCGACCAATAAATGAGTGGTCTGACAATCCGTAATTTGGTCAGGTTATAGAAATGCAAATTATCACTTACATTGTTCGTTTTTGTGATCGAAACATGTTGCAAAAATATTACGACACAATGGTTTCACGAAGAGTTTGTACACAATCAGCTGCGTTTCATTGCTCCAGTAAGAAGTTATAGTGAATAAATAATTGTATGTACGAGTAAATCAATCATTCATAAGTTATTACAATGATCGGTGAGCTACAAAACGGTATTGATAAGATACGTAAATTTACGGTCTGTTTACAAATAGCAACACCACACAATACACGACTGACGTGTTGGGTATTTCAAGAGAAGACATTTCAGGAGGAATGTAAGTAGTATAACACCGTCCATTTATAATACTGTCTCCACCACAAGTACTATTTTCATAGTTCAGTATGGTCCAACTTTTACATAGAAATGATTAAAATTTTCACAGAGTAATGAGTTTCTCACGAACCACATGCTGATTGCCTGCACGCACCTGTTTAGTGGAGAGGTGACCTAACAGGTGTGCCCCTGGCAAGTGGAGGGCCCGCACGACATCTTTACCGGTACACTCCATCTAAATGGCACGGTGCCGCCCGTCAGCATTTGAAGCGCCGCGAAGAGTGGAGAGCGGTGCTACAATATGGGTTCTGGAGACGACTTTGTGGCGAAACTTGATGCGTTCACACAACCCCCTTCGCTGCAGTGGCCAAGAAATGGGTTTCCGCCTAAGTGAGGGAGCTGCTATTTTCAACAGTCCTGTGACGATGGAAGACGTTTTCACGGCAGCCCTCCGATTCTAACTCTTTGTCCGTGCACGATAAGGTACTCGAGAACATGAATGAAAACCCACACACATGGCGTGCTCTTTTCCAAGTAACTTGAAGTAAGTTCCTGTGCTGAATGCATTTGAATAGGAGTTCAGCGCGTTTCCCGACATAGCATTCTTGCAATAAAGCTCGGGTTAATATGGTTGAGCACCTCAGGAAGTCATGTCATATTTTGTATAGTTCATTTTACCAAGAGTCTTGCACGATATGGAAGCGGAGGTGAACAACGCTGCGTCACTCGAATGCTTGTTTATCATAATCGGTCTTTATGGCAAAGCCTGCAACTGTGTTATACGTGATTTAAATAATGAAAACTGCACTAGATACTTATTTTGTCATGCTTATCACAGCGTGATTCGTGAATTTATTCTCATTTTCAAGTGCATTTATTTACATTTATTGTGACGTTTGCATGTGTTTTTGCGTCTCTTGAAGTGCGGTTGTCTTTTTCATGTTATACTGCAATCAGAATACTGGGCAAAATGAATCGTGGAATAATTTTGTAAGCTAATGTTAGAGATGGTATTTTTGTATGTTTGGTTATAAGTATTGTGCCTCCTCCAGTATACAGATCATCACAAATATGCAAATTGTCACTTACATTGATCGTTTTTGTAATCGAAACATGGTGCAAAAATATTACGACACAGTGGTTTCATGGAGAGTTTGTACACAATCAGCAGCGTTACATTTTCTCTGGATTACGCTGAAATGTTTGTGCACCACGAAAAGCAAGCAGAAAAAATCTATGTGGCAAACTGGATAGTGAATCAGTTAATTTTTCCAAATATCCAAATATTTCTCTTCATAAGCTCTAATCGACATGTAAAAAAGATATAGAGGGAGAATGTAATCAGTATGAATGTTTTGATTACAAAACCAAACATTGTAAATTACGATTTGCTTCTGTGTGACACTCTGTAATGGAGGGGGCATTTTACTTGTAAACAGATCATCTCTAACATTAGCATATAAAAACATTCCAACGTTCATTTTCTCTGATTTTCCGACTGAAAATCACACATGCAAACCTCACAAAAATATGTATTTAAATAAATGCACTTGAAAAATAGAATAAATTCTCGAAACGTGTTGTGTTAAGCAAAAATAAAGAAAAGGAACTTTTGCAGTTTTTTGTGCGTGTGACAAGAGACTCATGGGGGCATTTGAAAGGAGATACTGGAGGAGGGCAGGAAAGATCTAGTGGAAAATAAGGCTCAAAAATGAAAAAAAGTGTTAGAAGACTAGGCTAAAAAACACTTTGCTACCGGCAGTAGGAAAATGAGGACATAAGTTATTTGGCCACATCTACCACAATAGTTTTCTAGTTAGCGCAATGAAATGGATGATTGAAGGGAAGTTGGAAAGAGGATGATATAGCCTGTAACATTCCAGACAAATCAGAAATGAACTAACAGCAGGCTCTTATGACAAATTGAAGAGACTAAGTAGTATCAGAGAGGAGTGAAGGAAAAAAATAACTGCCAACAAATGTTCGGATTGAGAGTTACAAAGTAACAGTCATGCAGTGGTAGAATACAGAAAGAATCTAAACTAGTTCGCAGCTATTAAATTAACACTTACAGTATAACCTGTCAATACTGTACAGTCTCATTTTGTGATTATCACGCGCAATACGATAACATATCTCGTAATACAATCTGAACATCTTTCCCATTGCTGCACACAATAACGAGGGAATATTTACGTGATTAATAAAGAATTGAGATCATCAAATTTTGTACGTGCTCAGAAGAGGAAAAATCCGAAGATTTTATCTACGATGGCTGTTTGAAAAGTAAGGTCCGACGGGTCACGAAATGGAAACCACAGTGAAAACCTAAAATGCTTTTGCTTCACCTTCCAGTTAATTCTCTACATGGCTGCTGCTCCGAACTAGACATTTGTCGTAGGGTTGTACCAACTTTCCAATACCCTCATCATCGAAGGCAGCCGTCTGTACTTTCCACCACTTCTCTACTCTGGCCTTCAGCTCGTTTTCTGTTGCAAAATGTTGTCTTCATAGCCAGCGGTTCATGTGAACAGAGATGAACATCAGAATGAGCCAACTCTGGCCTGTATGGTGGGTGATCAACCACTTTACACCGAAAACGCGGCAGGGAAGTCCTCATTAGACTTGCAGTGTGTCGCTGAGAACTGCCAAGAAGAAGGAAATGCATGACAGTTATGTTTTGTGGGATTGCATGAAATCAACGTAACTTGCCAACAGGCACTCATACTTGGAGGGAGGCACTATTGTTCTAGGCTCGAAACTGAAAAGAGTTAATGGTGCGATCGACAGGCATACTAGAGACACTGCCCAACATATATGCGCAAAGTTTAATCGAATTTTTACTGTCGTTCACATTTCGCCACCTACTTTCGGAACAGTCCTCGTAGTTACAGAACGATAGCAAGGACTGTCAAAATTTGTTTGATCTCGTCTACAAGTCACCTAATGGTGTGTGGCAGAGGGACTTTCGATACCACTGTCTCATCTCTCCAACCGTTTTCCACTCGCGAATAGTGCCTGGGAAGAATGATTGTCGGTAAGCCTTTATATTGGCTCAAATTTCTAGAATTTTCTGCTTGTGGTCAATACGCGATATGTATGTGGGGGGAAGTAATATGTTGTTTGACTGCTCCTGAAAAGTGCTATCCCGAAATTTCAACAGTAACTCTCTCCGTGATACACAACGCCTCTCTTGTAACGTCAGCCAGTGGATTTTGTTTAGCATCTCCGTAACGCTCTCTTGTCAGCTAAGTGGTCCCGTGACGAAACGCGCCGCTCTTCGTTTAATGTTCTCTATTTCCTCTATCAGTCCTACCTGATAGGGATCCCAGATAGATGAACAATGCTCAAGAATCGGACGAACAAGCTCCTTATAAGCCACTTCTTTCACGGATGAGTTACATCTCCTTAAGATTCTTAGGATAATTCTGAGTCTGGTGTCTGCTTTTCCCACTATCCGTTTCATGTGGCATTCCACTTAAGGTTGCTCTGGATAGTTACGCCTACATATTTTACGGCAGACGCTGTCTCTAGTTGTTTGTCATCAGTAGTGTAGGTGTACAGAGTGCATTTGCTTTCTTATGTATGCGCAATATTTACATTTATTTACGATCAGAGTCAACTGGCAGAGCCTGCACCATTCATCAACTCTCTGCAGGTCGTTCTGCAAATTCTTACTATCTACTGGCGTTGCTACTTGGGAACAGACAAATGCATCATCTGCGAACAGCCTTAAAGAGCATCTGACGTTTTCTATTAGATTATTCATGTATATTATAAACAGCAACTGTCCTGTCACTCTTCCCTGTGCTACTCCGGATATTGCCTTTGCATCTGCCGATTCAGTTCCCTTAAGAGGGTAAAAATCGTAGAGGGAGACCAAGAGATGAATACACTAAGCAGATTCAGAAGGGTGTAGGTTGCAGTAGGTACTGGGAGATGAAGAAGCTTGCACAGGATAGAGTAGCACGGAGAGCTGCATCAAACCAGTCTCAGGACTGAAGACCACAACAACAACAACAACAAGAGCGACGTGTTCAATCTGCAAGAAAGTCTTGAATCCAGTCGCAGGTCTGCTCCGATACTATCTAAGCTCTTTTTTTTTTCATTAAACGGCAATGCGGGAGGGTGTCAAATTCCTTACTGAAATCAAGGAAAACGGCATCAGCCTGAGAACCGTTGTCCACTGCGCTATGGATCTCATGGAGGATCAGAGCGACCTGAGTTTCGCAGGATCTCTGCTTGCGGAATCCATGTTGATTTTTATAGAGGAGATGTATGTTGTTACCCAATGGTTCCACATACTGATTGGTACATATTGATTGGTACGTTGTTAGGTATGGAACGAGCCATGTATTGACATGACTGCACTAGAACTGAAATAAAATTTCCTAGTGCTAGAAGGTATCAGATAGATTAAATAATAGTAAGACACAGATTTAGGAACCAGGTTTTCAATTGTAAGACATTTCCTGGGGCAGATGTGGACTCTGACCACAATCTACTGGTTATGGACTGTAGATTAGAACTGAGGAAACTGCAAAGAGGTGGGAATTTAAGGAGATGGAACCTGGATAAACTGACTAAACCAGAGGGTGTACAGAATTTCAGGGAGAGCATAAGGGAACGATTGACAGGAATGGGGGAAAGAAATACAGTAGAACAAGAATGGGTAGCACTGAGGGATGAAGTAGTGAAGGCAGCAGAGGATCAAGTAGGTAAATCCTTGTGTAACAAAAGAAATATGGAATTTAATTGATGAAAGGAGAAAATATAAAAATGCAGTAAATGAAGAAGGCAGAAAATGAGGTCGACAGGAAGTGCAAAATGGCTAAGCAGGGATGGCTAGAGGACAAATGTAAGGATGTAGAGGCTTATCTCACTAGGGGTAAGATAGATACTGCCTACAGGAAAATTAAAGAGACCTTTGGAGAAAAGAGAACCACTTGTATGAATATCAAGTGCTCAGATGGAAACCCAGTTCTAAGCAAAGAAGGGAAAGCAGAAAGGTGGAAGGAGTACATAGAGGGTCTATGCAAGGGCGATGTACTTGAGGACAGTATTATGGAAACGGAAGAGGATGTAGATGATGATGAAATGGGAGATACGATACTGCATGAAGAATTTGACAGAGCACTGAAAGACCTGAGTCGAAACAAGGCCCCGGAGGTAGACAACATTCCATTAGAACTACTAACACCCTTGGGAGAGCCTGTCCTGACAAAATTCTACCATCTGATGAGCAAGATGTATGAGAAAGGCGAAATACCCTCAGACTTCAAGAAGAATATAATAATTCCAATCGCAAAAGAAGAAGGTGTTGACAGATGTGAAAATTACAGAACTATCAGTTTAATAAGTCACAGCTGCAAAATACTAACGCGAATTCTTTACAGACGAATGAAAAACTGGTAGAAGCCGACCTCGGGGAAGATCAGTTTGGATTCTGTAGAAATATTGGAACACGGGAGGCAATGCTGACCTTACGACTTATCTTAGAAGAAAGATTAAGCAAAGGCAAACCTACGTTTCTAGCATTTGTAGATTTAGAGAAAGCTTTTGACAATGTTGACTGGAATACTCTCTTTCAAATTCTGAAGGTGGCAGGGGTAAAATACAGGGAGCGAAAGGCTATTTACAATTTGTACAGAAACCAGATGGTAATTATAAGAGTCGAGGGGCATGAGAGGGAAGCAGTGGTTGGGAAGGGAGTGAGACAGGGTTGTTGCCTCTCCCCGATGTTATTCTATCTGTATATTGAGGAAGCAGTAAAGGAAACAAAAGAAAAATTTGGAGTAGGTATTAAAATCCATGGAGAAGAAATATAAACTTTGAGGCTGGCCGATGACATTGTAATTCTGACAAAGACAGCAAAGGACTTGGAAGAGCAGTTGAACGGAATGGACAGCGTCTTGAAAGGAGGATATAAGATGATCATCAACAAAAGCAAAACGAGGGTAATGGAATGTAGTCGAATTATGTCGGGTGATGCTGAGGGAATTAGATTAGGAAATGAGGCACTTAAAGTAGTAAAGGAGTTTTGCTATTTGGGTAGTAAAATAACTGATAATGGTCGAAGTAGAGAGTATATAAAATGTATACTGCCAATGGCAAGGAACGTATTTCTGAAGAAGAGAAATTTGTTAACATCGAGTATAGATTTAAGTGTCAGGAAGTCGTTTCTGAAAGTATTTGTCTGGAGTATAGCCATGTATGGAAGTGAAACATGGAAGATAAATAGTTTGGACAAGAAGAGAATAGAAGCTTTCGAAATGTGTTGCTACAGAAGAGTGCCGAAGATTAGATGGGTAGATCACATAACTAATGAGGAGGTAATGAACAGAATTAGGGAGAAGAGGTGTTTGTGGCACAACTTGACAAGAAGAAGGGACTGATTCGTAGGACATCTTCTGAGACATCAAGGGATCACAAATTTAGCATTGGAGGGAAGCGTGGAGGGTAAAAATTGTGGAGGGAGACCAAGAGATGAATACACGAAGCAGATTCTGAAGGATGTAGGTTGCAGCAAGTACTGGGAAATGAAGAAGCTTGCACAGGATAGAGTAGCATGGAGAGCTGCATCAAACCAGTCTCAGGACTGAAGACAACAACAACAGTGCTTCTTTATTTCCAACATTTGTTACGTACCTCCATAGGGTAAAGTCTAGTGGCGTAAATGAAGTCATACGACTATTCGAGGCTTGCACAAACGGTATGAGTATTTCGTTGTAAGGAACAGAAAATTGTAATTGAAGCCCCATCGGCTGCAGACGCTGCTCGGTCTGATACTAATGCTTACTACAGCACACCAATCTGGAGAAACCCTCATCCCTTTGTCCTGTTGGAGTTAGTCAATACAGCGACTGTTAAGACCGATGCGACAGACTGCATGGGGAATCAACTACCTGGATTCGTTAATGATATTACAAGAGCGTGGAATTACGTAGTGTCAGTTTGGAACCGTGCGACCGCTACGGTCGCAGGTTCGTGTCAGTTTGGAACCGTGCGACTGCTACGGTCGCAGGTTCGAATCCTGCCTCGGGCATGGATGTGTGCGCTGTCCTTAGGTTAGTTAGGCTTAAGTAGTTCTAAGTTCTAGGGGACTGATGACCTCAGATGTTGAGTCGCATAATGCTCAGAGCCATTCTTACGTAGTGATGTTATGTTCCTGTAGACCTGGAACCGATTCTTTTGGGAGTGCAGAATGTGAGGTAACAAAGGTAGCCGCTAAAAACGAGAAAAAAAATGGTTCTGGGCTCTATGGGACTTAACATATGTGGTCATTAGTCCCTTAGAACTTAGAACTACTTAAACCTAACTAACCTAAGGACATCACACACATCCATGCCCGAGGCAGGATTCGAACCTGCGACCGTAGCAGTCGCGTGGTTCCGGACTGAGCGCCTAGAACCGCTAGACCACCGCGGCCGGCTAAAAACGAGAAAGACAAAAATGTTAGGTTACAAAATGACTCTGAGGACTATGGGACTTAACTATTGAAGTCATCAGTCCTCTGGAACTTAGAACTACTTAAACCTAACTAACCTAAGGACATCACACACATCCATGCCCGAGGCAGGATTCGAACCTGCGACCGTAGCGGTGACACGGTTCCAGACTGAAGCTCCTAGAACCGCTCGGCCACAACGGCGGCTGTTAGGCTACAACTGATGGTAGTAAGGTCACAGAACCAGCACTGTGGGCCGATAGCTCTTCGCCTGCCTCCCTACTTCCATCGCTATTGGAAGGTCACACAAATAAAAAAATTCTTCTTATAACATATTGTAAATCACAAAGGATTGACTTTAATACTCACAAAGTTGTGGTTGTACACACTCCTGTGCTGCTACTCTACACGCTCAAGGAATACTTACCGGAGACCACTATGCTCGGGTACATCTCACCAGTCTTACAGATGACTAGAAATACCGCCTCTGGGAAACAGGGTGACACACATAATATTTCACTCTCCGGTCACGCAAGTTTTCATTTATTACCACGTCATCATCAGATTGTTCGAATACCTTACGTAGTACATCGTTAGCTGAAGAGGCCTGGGGAAGCACTCACAGCGCATACACACATGACTACGAAATATTTGTGTGTCTAACATACATTTCTTGGATTATAATAAGTTTACCCGTCAAAACTTCACCGGGTTGCTTTAGTTGACGAGTTGCTAGCTGTCAAACGTAATCAGATAATGTGTCGATAAGTCGAAATAGGTAATGAAACCACTTGGTGGTCGGAGATTGTGTTATACAAAGAAAAGTTCTGCAAATAAAGTAGATAGAAGAGAAAAGGAGCTGGGAGAGAGAGAGAAAGAGAGAGGACGCATAATGCAAACACAAACGTATTATACACATATACTGGGTGATCAAAAAGTCAGTACAAATTTGAAAACTGAATAAATCACAGAATAATGTAGACAGAGAGGTACAAATTGACACACATGCTTGGAATGACATGGGGTTTTATTAGAACCAAAAAAATACAAACGTTCAAATAATGTCTGACAGATGGCGCTTCATCTGATCAGAATATCAATAATTAGCATAACAAAGTAAGACAAAGCAAAGATGATGTTCTTTACAGGAAATGCTCAATATGTCCACCATCATTCCTCTACAATAGCTGTAGCCGAGGAATAATGTTGAACAGCACTGTAAAGCATGTCTGGAGTTATGGTGAGGCTTTGGCGTTGGATATTGTCTTTCAGCATCGCTATAGATGTCGGTCGATCACGATACACTTGCGACTTCAGGTAACCCCAAAGCCAATAATCGCACGGACTGAGGTCTGGGGACCTGGGAGGTCAAGCATGCCGAAAGTGGCGGTTGAGCACACGATCATCACCAAACGACGCGCGCAAGAGATCTTTCACGCATCTAGCAATACTTTTTTTTTGTTCTATTAAAATCCCATATCATTCCAAGCATGTGTGTCAATTTTTACCTCTCTATCTACATTATTCCGTGGTTTATTAAGTTTTAAATTTATACCGACTTTTTCATCACGCCATACGTACACACATAGACAAGTCGCCATTCAGATCTTATCATCTGCTTATCGGATGTATTATATTCTTAGCGGTACAAATTATTTTTCTCTGACCAGTTAGTATGCAGTATGACGAATGTGTAGTGAATACCTATCTTTTTCAGTAAAACACTGACACTAAAAGCAGAGCGCTTGCTATCGCCTTATACTATATTTGGAAGAACGAAATGGTAATTATAGAATTTAAAGGTGACGAACGTGTTTTAATCGCGGAGATTAAGAACACTGTATACTTTCAGTTTCATTTATGAGAGCGCGTCACGTAAATTTGTCGCAGGCCTTTGATCCTCCCTCCGGTGCCGGTTCGTTTCCACTCGTCCCCTGATAATTTCCTCAGACGCAGACACAGACACAGAAGCAGCTCCTAAATTGGGCTCTCCGTAAATGTCGGCACAAAAGAACCTCAGGAGGGACTCGCCGCGGTGGACTTTGGAGACTCGCCGAAACCACCGGAGCGTAAATCCGCCCCTGGCGCGCCGCCGGCTCGAGCGGTCACGTGCTACTCGAGACGGGCGCATCGGGCAAACCGGCGCAAAACAGCCAATCCCTTTTACTTGCTTAGCGCTCGAAATTAGTAGGAAAGGCGAAATCGCTCAAAGACGAATATTTACGCCGGCGTCGGCTGGGACTGAGGGCGGCCGCCAGCCGTAATTGGCCGACTCGGCAGCGGCGCGCACGACGCGTCACGTGAGAACAGAGGACCAATTAGCGCTGACCCGACGCTTTTGTCGGGCCGAGCGGCGCGCGCGCGAGCGAGCGAGCGAGCGAGCGGGAGGGGAAGTCCCGGCCGGCATTATGACGCCCCCGCGCGGCCTCAGAAATTAAGTCTTTCAAAAAGCCCGAAAGCCTCGCGGGTGAAAAATAAAAGAGAGAGAAAGAGAGAGAGAGAGAGAGAGAGAAAAAGAGAAACACAGAGAGGGAGAGAGAGTCAGTCGCAGAGATCTTTGGCTGAGCAGTAATTGGCATTCGGCAAAGGTGGCAAGCGCAAATGAGATGAAGGGGCTTCAGGGGGGGTTTTCCTCCTTTGACTGGTGAATTTGCAGTGAAAGGAAAAGGAGAAAAAGGGGTGCGGTTTTTCGGACTGAAGGGATAAGCAGAAAAAAATATATAAAATAGTGGTGTAATTAATTAATGCTGGCAGTGGGAATGAAAGGCGGCGAATAATGGCGGCGCCGATGTCGACTGGGTCCCCTTTTCTTCGGCCGGAGCCGGGTTCGCCTTTCTGAAAGGACCCCGCCTCCCCCGTGAGCACAAGTGGCCCAGCCCGGCAGCGCCGGCCGCCGGGTCTTTTAAAGTTTCTGTTTCAATAAGTGGCGCCGCGCGCGCGCAGAAAGGGCGCAGTGTGACGCGCTTTGTGGCCGCGCCCCCTAATGGGCAGATCTGTGTCTGTCGCGCGGCCGGCCGCGGGCCGCTTCCAGTGCGCGTTTCACCTCAATGCACATTGCTGGTCAACTAAAAAGGGCCCGAAAACAACCATTCATTTCACTTTGCCGTCAAGTCCTTTCAGCGGGGGGCAAAAAAATAAAATGAAATAAAATATGAGAACAGGGCTGCGGCGGTGCGGCGGCCACTGACGACGACGACGGCGGTCGAGAGCTGGGAGGCCCGGAGAGCAGGAGAACAGGGAGGTGACGGCCGCCGAGCCCGGAAAAAGCGGCGAGGAATGCCGTAGAATAAACGAAAACTCGCTAATTAGAGGCGTCCGTTCAAAAAGTTGGTGCGCTTCGTCCATTCTTGGGAGACCGCGCTGACATTAAGTGCTTTTCTGCGGCAGCTTTTCTCGTCTCCGAGGAATCCTTTGTCTGCCGTCGGCGTCTGTGAGGTTTCCACTGCTGCCTTCTTGCCAACAGCGACCCCGTTTCTCCGTTTGCTAAGATCACCAGTCTCGGTGCTTGTTCTATTTCTCCCAGCACACGAGCAGTGGTTTTAATTCCGCATGATTATCTTGCTGAAAAATCCCCTCTCTTTCCGAATTAACCAGCGCACTGATCGTATACCAATGTGTTGTTTCCTCTCAGACTTCTACAAATTTCTTAATGTGTCTTCATTGCTTTATTGATGATATCGATATATCTGTTTCCGAAGCCCAGTGTCGTGTCCCGAGACACTTTAAGGATGAACAGTGGTCTTACTTCGATCGACGCAATCGATGAGGACGATAGCGTGGGCAGCTTGAAAAACTCCAACAGATTAGATTAGTACTTGTTCCATAGATCATGAATACGACACTTCGTAATGATGTGGAACGTGTCAAGTTAATAAAAGCTGTCTATACAAGATATTACATTACACAAAATATTACATGACACTTACTATTCTTATTTTTTATTTCTTTAATTTTTTTATTTATTTATTTTTGGTGAGGGTTGGGGAAATTACCCACTTACTATAGCCAAAAATTCATCTAATGGGTAGAAGGAGTTGCCATTCAGAAATTCTTTTAATTTCCTTTTAAATGCTTTATCTGTCAGGCTTTTCATGCTATTAGGTAAGTGACCAAATACTTTTGTGGCAGCATAATTTACCCCTTTCTGAGCCAAAGTTAGATTTATCCTTGAGTAGTGAAGATCATCTTTTCTCCTTGTGTTGTAGCCATGTACACTGCTATTATTTATGAATTCGTTCGGATTGTTAATAACAAATTTCACAAGTATATATATATATATATATATATATATATATATATATATATATATATATATATATATAGCGAGGCTACAGTGAAGTGTCTGCAGGATGATCTGGGATGAGCTCCAGCAATTATTCTGATTACACGCTTTCGTGCAATGAACACTCTTTTACTCGATGATGAGTTACCCCAGAATATGATGCCATACGAAAGCAGAGGATGAAAATAGGCCTGGTAAGCTAATTTACTGAGCTGTATATTGCCAAAATTTGCAATGACCCTATCAGCATAAGTAGCTGGACTCAAACGTTTCAGCTGATCTTCAGTGTGTTTTTTCCAGTTCAACCCCTCATCAATGCATACACCTAGAAATTTTGAATATTCTACCTTAGCTACCGATTGCGACTCGCCTAAAGGATGAAAAGTTTTCTCAGCAATACTGAACTCGCCGTAATTCTCAAGGAACCCCAGGGTAAATGAAAGTCATAATAATCTCGTAACTGTGGGACTCTATTCTTGTCACTACTGACTGACGCCCTCTGTTTCAGTGGATCCTATCACGAACTCCAACTTCGTAGCAGTTCAAGTCAGCTGCCTGCAAACCCGCGTCTTTCTCTTTCACGATGGCACTCTGCCTATATTTCTGACTGCTCTGATTCTGCACCCTCGCACCGAGCGACAGAGGGATAGCGACACACACACCCACCTACTGTTTAGTCCTCTAACTTCGTCGCGGGTGCCGCATTTTATACCTCTCACCCCCTATTATCCAGATTATCGATGTCCTGCAAAATTCCATCTGATGTGCACAGAGGTCACTTGATTGACTCTTACCATATGTAGGCATAGGGCCTATTCCGATTCGCAGCCTCCACCGTCGTACTGAGTGTGTCAGGCTGACACTGGCAGAGTAGCGAATATGCGATGCTTCCGCTGCTTTCTGCAGACATCTATTCGTTACAACTTGGAATTAATGCGTACATTTGATAACGGTTTCATCTCTCGATATCGGATTTCATGACAACAATTGATACAACTATATTTCTACACACCCAGGTATACCCCATCAGCAGTGATACATAGTTCACAAATGTTCTAGAAAACTCTCAATAACGATAGGACGCCTCAAGCACAATCACAGCTGCTACAAAAGTGTCTGTTCGGGATAGGAGAACTGTTATTGCAGTTGGAATGAGACCGTAGATCATGTCCCATTACGATAGGAATACGAGAAGCGCGAGAGTTTTCGATCAGGGCTGTAAGCTCTCTACCAGCTTAACGATGTCACTCTCTCAAGGGTATATCAAGAAATATACAAGCTACACAGTATCTCGTATGAGGGACAAAGACACGAAATATTCAAGTATTTTAACTGTATCGTTTTAAACATATAAGACCTACATACGTACCTATTTATATTATTTAGAGGAATGGTCAATAGTCAGGGATATGTCAGGAACGATAAATCTAAGCAAAAAAGTCTATCAAACATGGGCTCTAAAACGTACTCCTGAAGACCTATGGGCACTTTCTCGTCTTCTTCTTCTTCGGTACTGTGAAACGAATCTCTTCTGCTGCAAGATCTTTGCTTTCCAAATTTTGGAACGAGAAGCGGTGGACCAAAATAAAAAGAAATTATCTACTAAACATGGGCTTTAAAATGCATAGCTTAAGAGAGTTGAGCAATTGTTCATTATAAGAGATATGTTTCACAGTAGTGAAGATGAGCAAGTGCTCGTAGCTGTAAGGTACGCATTTTAGAGCCAGTATGTACTACATTTTTTTGATTCGAATGATCGTTCCTGTTATATCCTGAACACTGACCATTCCTCCTGGGACAGCCTGTATATGCATCTACGAGGGGTAGTCTCAACGTTTTGTCACCTCGGAAAATAGAAAGTCATATAATTAGTACTTTCTTTGTAATTAAATGCTTACAATATTGTTACACATTCAAATCCATGTCCCACAGTACTACATTACGTCGCTAGAGCAGCCGGATCGAAATGATGCAGTTGTGTCAAGCCAATTCAAATGACTACTCTAGGCGTTTGGATAGGCCAGCCAGGGCTCCAATATTTACGCTGCTGCTAAAATCGAATTGCTGCTCGATATTCCATGACATGTATTGGCTGCGCCACTTCGTTGTGGTTTATCCAGCGTCGTGCTATGACACTGTGATTCGGGCATTTCGAATTGTACCATACTGCAGACAAATACCTGCAAAATAAACAAATAATCAATTACGTAACGTTATTTTTAGGTGTTAAAACGTATGACTACATTACGTACATGTTAATTCTCTCTTCAGGAGAGCATTAAAACACAATCAATTTTCATGGCATTTTTTCTGTCTCTTTCTTTTTTCTCCCCAAAAACCTCTCACATATTCATTGTGTTTCTTCTTCCTCTCTCTTGTCCACCTCTTTTCTGTTTTCTTCTCTTTGGGAGTTCGCTGAAATTTTTGTTTTCTGATTTTTCTCTCTATATTTTTCCCTATGTGTCATGTCTTCTGTGGGGAAGTCCAGTTTCTCAAGGTCTTCCATGGTTCCTTATACACAGTTTTTTCGCATTATTACTTGTCACTATGTTAAAAATTTTCTTCGTAAATGTGTTTTCGTTCGTCCTATATATGTGTCCGTAGAACTTTGACCTTCTTTTCCTGATATTGTTTGTAATCGTCTCTCTCTGTTTGTAAAGTTCTTTTGTTGGTCTCTTTATTCAGGTCCCCTCTTTCTGAACTGGCCCGTAGATCTTTCTCAGTATTTTCCTCTCTTTTCCCATCTCCTTGAATCTTGTTCTTTCGTTGAGTGTTGTTCCTGAGACATACAAGGCATCTGGTAAGACTACTGTACTACAGTGTGTTGTAATCGTTAAATGGAAGTTTGTATGCTTTTTGTAGTTTTGTGATCATTTTTTCGTTGGATGTCGAGTTTCGTCATGTTTTCTGCACTATACCTCTCAGGTATTGAAACTTCCTACTTGTGTTATCTTTCCATACTTCGTTACCAGTGTATGTGTGTCTGTGGATTTTGTGCATAAGTACTGCGTTTTTTCATACGAGATTTGTCGTTCTGTTTTGGCTGAGAATTCGTGTAGTGTCTCTAGAGCTTCCTTGACTTTTTTTTCTGTTATTTGTTATGATGGGTATATCATACGCAAAGATCAGACATCTTATGTTGACGGTTCTGTCCATGTGTTGGCTTGTCTTCACCCCACTGATTTCTTTGTCCCTTATCCTGATTATTTTACATGGAATAGGTGACAGGCCATATTCCTGCAACATTTCTGCTTTCAACTTAGATGCTGTATTTATTAATACTTCCTGGATTAGCTTTCTGGTTTTGTTATCCACCTTCATTTCTTCCAGTGTGTTGAAGAGCAATTCTCCATTTATGAAGTCGTAGTCTTCTTGCAGATGACGAATGTTATTTTGGTGTTCCTGGACTTCCTTGTTCCTAATATAATTCTCAGGCGCCAGATCTGATCAATGTACGATCTTCTCTATCTGAAACCTCCTTGGTATTATGCAATCTTTGGATCTGTTTTGTGCTCTAAGCGATTTAATAGGGATTTGGATAGAGAGAAAGGATCAGACTCTTTATAGAGTATCATCAGTTAAAACACGCACAGCATATATAATAGCTACAAATGACTCGATCGGTCGCTGACACGCCTCCAAGGGTATATGGAGATGATTCACAAAGAGGACGTAACGAGCAAAGTACCCCCATAGATTTTTAATGAAAAACTGAACAACTGAATTATCATAGAAAGCTACCTTTCAAGAAAAACGGTTTCGACGCCCTCTATGCAAATCCAGCAGTATCTGTAACATACGTATGGGTACAATGAGCGTACTAAACGGATTCATTAAGCTGCTGTGGTAGACATGGGTCAGTTTACTAGGTGGGCTACGCTGTCAGTGAAAGCTATTCACACTGCCTCAGCTGCTCCCATCGAATCATGGTGGATAGATTGTCTAAATCTAGTATAAGATCTACAGGTTTATATTGGACCTTCCGTACCTAGATCCGTAATCAGTTACGCACAGTAGGTATTCGATATTAGCAAACATTACTCACGTGATAGTACTACATTCAGCTTATGGAATAATGTTTGTATTGTCCGTCTTCCACAGATACAAAATATTTGATATAATAAAAGTGTCTTTGTTTTGAATTGTTCATCAAATCTGAATCGTGCTTGAGCTTTTAGTATTTAGTATTTTGGTAACTATACCTTACCTACTAACAATTCATACATATTTTCCAGTGTGAGATAAGCTACTGCTCGCAAAAATTAAAATGTAAGTTAACATAATAACAAGCAAAACTGCAGAAAGTAAGTACTTTCACTACATATTATTCCAATGTTTACACATCGGTTATTTCAAATTGGGGTTAAGAATAAAAATAAATTGATAATTCACTGCATTTAAATTTGTTGTGTCCCTGTTTGTCTTTCCTGTTAATTAGTATCTCTCCTTCGTCGTTTATTTTTGGTAACAATATAATATAATTGTTATTTGTAATAATGCATTTATTATTGAATTATAAACTAGTCAACTCAATAAATTGTAAGGCAGATGACTGATGGATCAGGAAGTGAAGGAAAGATTCTGTACGCAAGAACAAGGTTGACAGATGGCGTTTAATTAATAGAAATGGAAGAGTTAAAGTGTACCTACTACATCAGCTTACTTCTACACTTACTATCGGAATAAAAGCTTCATTTTAATAACGTAGAAAGACAAATTATAAAGATAGTGGAGACTGAGGCTCATAAAAAGCCGGATGGTTTTACTCGAACATATTTCGCTGCTAGTTATAATTTTCGATTTCCACCAAATGCTGTTGGCTGGTTCTGATGCGGTGCGAGTTTGTCACGAGAGCTAACACCTGAAAACTCTAAATTATTTACACCTCCAAACACTCTTCCTACATGCTTCAGACACGCAAGTTTCAAATGGTACAGTTTATGTTTAAAGTTCTGTGTAACTACATAATAATAAAAAGGAAATGGAAATATTTCTTAGTAAATCTGCGAAGAGCTACTGCAGTCCTTAGATTACATTGAATGTGCGACAATGCTACTGCAGTCTATCGAAATTATGCTGTTCCTCCTTGATGCTGGACTTACAAGGATGTTTTACACTCACATTACTGGCTGACTCACAATACTTTTTTGGATATTTGAAATACATACCGAGTACCAGGTATTCGTTTAAGATGATTTAGAAATATTCAGATACAGTAAGATACCGCGACTACACCTACATAACTTTCTACCCAATTCTAGTTTCCTGTAATTTACCACTAACATGTTGTCAGACACCACAACTCATTTTTAATGATGTACTCACAGTAGGTTGGAGGCAATCATAAATTAACAATCATTCCAACTCCAGACGCTGCCTTGTATAGTAGAAATATTTTTCCTAGTGTTAACTCCAGGCTTAGTCTGTAAATGGTGCTAATATCTATTACCTTTTTTTTGTAATTTGTATGTACAGTCTGTTAAGTAGGAGCGTTGTCGTCACTCCACGCAGATGGTAAACGATGTCGCCGAAGTTCTTTCACAGCCCAATATAGAGGACCTCTTCCCTTGAAGCAATCTCCATTAAGCATTAGTTTACTTTGATTTATTGACTGAGCTACACAAGGAGAGACATGAGTGCAGCTTACGTGGCGTATTTTGAGGCTGTGTTTTTCTGCAGCCACGACAAAGGTCCAAAAATGAGTCACGCTGCAGCGCTTAAATATATTGGGAAATCAAAATCATTTTTCACAAAAGTACGTAACACGGTACAAACTGGTTAAAAACGTGGGTGACTTTGACAATGCGCTGCACTCATGTCTATTCTTATGTATCTCGGTCAAGAATTCAAAGTAAACTAATGTTTTATGGACACTGCATGAAGGACAAAGGTTCCGTCTGTTGAGCTGTGAAAGAACTTAAGGCAATGTCTTTTACCATCTGTGTGTAATGCCGAACACGCTCTTACTTAACGGCCCATGCTTTGCACAATAACGAAAGGAAAGTATGTTAGTTTGGTCTACAGGACAGTTTCATGTAATTCGTGCAAACGTACGAACTATTATATTGTGACTTAGAAAAATTCTTCGTGTAACAATATTTGTCTTAAACGAAAAAGGAAAAATAGTTGGTAAAAGCTAAGAGATCTGTTCCTTCACCTTCTTCAGCAATGTTTAAGAAACAGGCAACTGATTTTAAGTGCGACGGGACTTCCCTGGAAGGCGGCCCACATAAAGGATTTCCCAAACCTTCTATCAGTGATGAAATCACCAAAAAACAACTGAACATGTGTTCGACGATTGTTGATGTAATGTCTAGGAAACCGTTGATGCCCCATTAGGAAGATTATACTTCATGTTACATGGGAAATTAAATATTATACAGTTTTGTGCAAGCTGGGTGTCCCATTTACCGATTACCGACTAAAGGCCTATGCGAAAAGAAATTACTCACAAAATTTGGGCCTCTTAAAAGTAATCGACTTTTAGCAGCAATTTAATGTTGTGGGTTGGAGTTGTGTCTCCCGCTTCTCGTTAGAAAAGCCGTGGGAGCCCTTATATAAAACAATGATAAAACGGATCTCACCTGTTGTAAAGTCTATGGTCAGTGTTTTCTATGATTCTAAAGAGAGATTCGTGTCTTCGTGCCTACTACAGTAGTACAAGTTTATATGCCAACTAGCTCTGCAGATGATGAAGAAATTGAAGAAATGTATGATGAGATAAAAGAAATTATTCAGGTAGTGAAGGGAGACGAAAATTTAATAGTCATGGGTGACTAGAATTCGAGAGTTGGAAAAGGGAGAGAAGGAAACATAGTAGGTGAAAATGGACTGGAGCTAAGAAATGAAAGAGGAAGCCGCCTGGTAGAATTTTGCACGGAGCATAACTTAATCATAGCTAACACTTGGTTCAAGAATCATGAAAGAAGGTTGTATACATGGAAGAATCCTGGAGATACTAGAAGGTATCAGATAGATTATATAATGGTAAGACAGAGATTTAGGAACCAGGTTTTAAATTGTAAGACATATCCAGGGGCAGATATGGACTCTGACCACAATCTATTGGTTATGAACTGTAGATTAAAACTGAAGAAACTGCAAAAAGGTGGGAATTTAAGGAGATGGGACCTGGATAAACTGAAAGAACCAGAGGTTGTACAGAGTTTGAGGGAGAGCATAAGGGAACAATTGACAGGAATGGGGGAAAGAAGTACAGTAGAAGAAGAATGGGTAGCTCTGCGGGATGAAGTAGTGAAAGCAGCAGAGGATCAAGTAGGTAAAAAGACGAGGGCTTGTAGAACTCTTTGGGTAACAGAAGAAATATTGAACTTAATAGATGAAAGGAGAAAATATAAAAATGCAGTAAATGAAGCAGGCAAAAAGGAGTACAGACGTCTCAAAAATGAGATCGACAGGAAGTGCAAAATGGCTAAGCAGGGATGGCTAGAGGACAAATGTAAGGATGTACAGGCTTATCTCACTAGGGGTAAGATAGACACTGCCTACAGGAAAATTAAAGAGACCTTTGGAGAAAAGAGAACCACTTGTATGAATATCAAGAGCTCAGATGGAAACCCAGTTCTAAGCAAAGAAGGGAAAGGAGAGAGGTGGAAGGAGTATATAGAGGGTCTACACAAGGGCGATGTACTTGAGGACAATATTATGGAAATGGAAGAGGCTGTAGATGAAGATGAAATGGGTGATACGATACTGCGTGAAGAGTTTGACAGAGCACTGAAAGACCTGAGTCGAAACAAGGCCCCGGGAGTAGACAACATTCCATTAGAACTACTGACGGCCTTGGGAGAGCCAGTCCTGACAAAACTTTACCATCTGGTGAGAAAGATGTATGAGAAAGGCGAAATACCCTCAGACTTCAAGAAGAATACAATAATTACAATCCCAAAGAAAGCAGGTGTTGATAGATGTGAAAATTACCGAACTACCAGTTTAATAAGTCACAGCTGCAAAATACTAACCCGAATTCTTTACAGACGAATGGAAAAACAGGTAGAAGCCGACCTCGGGGAAGATCAGTTTGGATTCCGTAGAAATATTGGAACACGTGAGGCAATACTGACCTTACGACTTATCTTGGAAGAAAGATTAAGGAAAGGCAAACCAACGTTTCTAGCATTTGTAGACTTAGAGAAAGCTTTTGACAATTTGCTCAGCTGTTTGGAAATCAAATAACGTAAGATGTTTATCAGCACAGTAATCCATAAATTTTTCAAAGGGGACGTTTCATATGTCGACCCTTAGGCGAGGATACCTCAGTAGAATCTTCCGATTTTTTCTTGTAATTTGCGTAATTCGTGTATGTATTGTTTATTGCTAGAGCGTAACTGTAG
The DNA here is from genome assembly GCF_021461395.2 of Schistocerca americana. Taxonomy (NCBI): domain Eukaryota; kingdom Metazoa; phylum Arthropoda; class Insecta; order Orthoptera; family Acrididae; genus Schistocerca; species Schistocerca americana. The sequence continues at coordinate 611,723,692 of NC_060120.1, forward strand.
AGAGAATTTCCTCTGTAGTTGTAGTTTTTCATTGTTGTACAGTAAAACAGTTATGGTATGCATGTAGATTTTCACCAAGTACTTCCCAGCTGCACTTGCAATTTACTAGATATTAGTTTCAGTGCTATGTTAATGTGTTTTCTTATTTTTGCTCTTCAAATTGTGCTTTTCTTGTTATTGTATGAAATACGTGATCGTTATGGCGTGTGATAAACGTAACACTAGGCTCCAAAGTAAATTGGAAAATGATAGTGATGACGAGCGTAGCTTATCAGCACCACCGTGTAATGAATTAACAGACATTCAAAGTAGTAATTTGGTAATTGTGCATAGGGAAATGGAGCGAGCGGCAAATAATGGTGTAGACAGTGAAACAATTAGTGAACAGGGAAGCATTATCGATCGATCGGTCGGCAACAGCTCACCTCCAACTGCGCAACGCTACGCGCTGTTCACATCCAACTGCCCAACACTACAATAGTGAATATCCCAACAATGTCAACCAGCCACAGACTGCACGCAGTACAGCCAGTGATTTTCATACAGAGCGCTACGTGACGTTATCAACATAAAAACCTAAACAGCCTACTTACAATACGTATCGCTAAGGTATTCATTCAAGCATTTCATTGGTTCTTGCAGCGGATTGAGCGTTATTTAGAAGGCGTTGGCAGAAATCTGCGTCTATGCGGATTCTGATAAACAGTAAACCTACTGAATTATACGACTACCTGTACAAATGTACAAAGTGATATATAGGAAGACCAGTAGAAAGTATGAAGTGATGTAAATTTGCAATAAAATACACGGAATAAAACAATGTGTTAATTATTTATTTCAAGTATCTGCTACCAGTCGCTTTTTATTTTATTTTGTGCTTAATCTAACGTAATGCAACGCGTTTCGAACATCTTCGGTTCATTTTCAAGCGTTAATACATACATACATAGAGAAATGTTGCTTAAAAATAAACAGTCTTAAACTAGATTAGTCTAGAACACTTTGCCCATTGTTTTTTAATTTTTTAATGTAGCTGCTGGTGTGGCATTTGGGGGGAAGGAGGGGGCCCGAGTATATCTATAAATCGAAATCAGTGATGTCTTCTGCTGGTTTTCTTCTTTGTTGTTGACTATGTATATTACAGCAATTTCATATTCTTGCTAGTTGACTATGTATATTACAGCAACTTCATCATCTTGCTAGTCAACAACAAAAAAGAAAACCAGCAGAAGGCATCACTGATTTCGATTTCTAGATATACACTGCCCCCCTCCTTCCCCCCAAATTCCACACCAGCAGCTACATTAAAAAATTAGAAAACCGTGGACAAAGTGTTCTAGACTAATCTAGTGTAAGACTGTTTATTTTTAAGTAACATTTCTCTATGTATGTATGCATGTATTAACACTTGAAAATGAACAGATGTTCGAAACGCGTACCATTATGTTGGATTAACCATAAAATAGAATGAAAAGTGACTGATAGCAGAAACTTGAAATAAATAATTGTCCCGCACAGTCACGGTCCACAGACATAGCCATTATGGCTGAAAATAATTAAAAACAATATGTGCTTTTGTCTCGAAAGCTATCATTAATTCTTTTTCACGCAATTTTATAAACCCTTCACAGAAGATGCATTGTAGGTGAAGTGAAAGAGACCTGTTAATAAGAATCGTCTGAAGAAGAGACTTCTTCCAGATTCAGCTTCTTTGATATAATGAGTACTGTGTGGACTGATGAAAAGGTGTAACATTAACGACCAGGAAGCTGAAAAGAGCAGTTCTCTAACCGACGGCACAAAATAAACCCAAGCACCGAAATGTACTGGAGTATTGAAGACGGAAAGTCTGTGAGGCAGGAATATTGGAAAAGTCTTTAGAGCCAGGAAAAGCCGGCGTTCCGTGCCACCCAGAAGAGCCTGCGCTCTGTTACTGTTACAGATCCTTACAAATCGTCTTTCAGGAGCCAACCTCTTTGAATGCTCAATGAAAACAGCACAGCTGCAGACTTGTTATAAAAGAAATTGACACCTAACTGTTTACTATTTACAGTTCATAACACAATTCTGTAAGGACATTTTTACCATTAAATAAATTTGTTGTGCCATTAGTAGTACTCATAAGTTTCTGAAGTTACACTTTTGTTGTTCCATGAGTGTCAGGGCAAGCAATTTTCCTTTATTAAAACCTAAAAAGAGATTTTCGTTTTTAGCTGTTTCTAATCACTCTGACAGCAGAGTGCTGGAGCCGCAGAACACTATTCTACTGAAGGTATTATTTATGAAAAACAATGTGTGTGAGAATGTGTCCCACTAATCTTCTTTATAGCACGTTTTTCAGTAACTTTATCTTCATCCATGACGCGAAGGCAAAGTGAACATTTGTGAGTCTACCTCTATTTGAGCACAAGAGGAAATCAGAAACTTCATGACATGAACAGGGTCTATCTACAACAAATCGTACTTCAAATCACTCGTTCTAATGATAACCAAACTATGTTTGTCGGTAGGTGTATCCGAGACGGGCGCGATTTAGGACAGTTCGTCTTTTAACCTCTGTAGTGTCGTCAGACGAATGTAAAAACTGGTAGAAGCCGACCTCTGGGACGATCAGTTTGGATTCCGTAGTAATATTGGAACACGTGAGGCAATACTAACCCTATGACGTATCTTAGCAGAAAGATTAAGGAAAGGCAAACTACATTTCTAGCATTTGTAGACTTAGAGAAAGCGTTTGACAATGTTGACTGGAATACTCTCGTTCAAATTCTGAAGGTGGCAGGGGAAAATACAGGGAGCGAAAGGCTGTTTACAATTTGTTCAGAAAACAGATAGCAGTTATAAGAGTCGAGGGGCATGAGAAGAAAGCAGTGGTTGGGAAGGGAGTGAGACAGGGTTGTAGCCTATCCCCGATGTTATTCAATCTGTATATTGCGCAAGCAGTAAAGAAAAATAAAAGAAAAATTCGGAGTAGGAATTAAAATCCATGGAGAAGAAATAAAAACTTTGAGGTTCACCGATGACACTGTAATTCTGTCACAGACAGTAAAGGACCTGCAAGAGCAGCTAAACGGAATGGACAGTGTCTTGAAAGGAGGATATAAGATGAACATCAACAAAAGCAAAACGAGGATAATGGAATGGAGTCGAATTAAGTCGGGTGATGCTGAGGGAATTAGATTAGGAAATGAGACACTTAAGGTAGTAAAGGAGTTTTGCTATTTGGGGAGCAAAATAACTGATGATGGTCGAAGTAGAGAGGACATAAAATGTAGACTGGCAATGGCAAGGAAATCGTTTCTGAAGAAAAGAAATTTGTTAACATCGAGTATAGATTTAAGTGTCAGGAAGTCGTTTCCGAAAGTATTTGTATGGAGTGTAGCCATATACAAATTGTAAATAGCCTTTCGGTCCCTGTATTTTACCCCTGCCACCTTTAGAATTGCGCAACGCTACACGCTTTTCACATCCAACTGCCCAAAACTACAATAGCGAATATACCAACAATGCCAACCAGCCACAGACTGCACACAGCACAGTCAGTGATTTTCATACAGGGCGCTACATGACGTTACCAACTTAAAAACCTAAACAGCCTACTTACAATATGTACTCAAACAGCAGTAGCATCGCGTGACGCTATTACAGGGGTTGGACAAAAATTTGGAAATATCAAAAATACAACAGATTGTCATGTCTAATACGGCGTAGGAAACCCTTTGGCATTCCAGACAGCCTCCAGTTGTCTCAGAATGGATGAATACGGTCTTGTATGGTTTTCAAGGATGTCTTATACCGTTCTGTCTGCAAAACAGTGGCAAACTCACACAACGATGATAAAGGTGCGATCGCACACCTTTCTCTTCAAAGTACGTCACTAAGGCTGAATAATACTGAGGTCTGTTAACTGTTGTAGCCACGGGAGATACGACACTTCATCCTCGTGTTCACCAAACCTGTCCTGAACGATGCCAGCAATATGAACAGGGGCACTGTACAACTGGAACACAGCATCACCACTGGGGAACAAATATTGGGCCATGGGATGGACCTGATCATCCAAAATGTTCACATAAACCTTGGCACTACTGTGACCTTGCAAAGTATCCATGGGGCTCATGGAATACCACGATATGGCTGCCCAAATCATCGGCGGACCCCGCCTTGTTTCAGTTTCGGAGACGTCCACTGTGAGGCAAAACTCCTCCGACCAAATGACATTCACCCATTCCTCCATTGTTTTAGGGGTTCGGTGCCAAGGCTTCCTGTTATGGGCATTTGTTTAGGAATTCCAGCTCGCCATGTATTCCCAGCTTATGATCTTATGATTCCTTTTGTGTTGTTTTTAGTGCTAACAGGGTTCTCGAGTGCGACATTCCGTTCTGCACAGGATTTTGCAGCTGTCTTCCTCATATTTCTTGGCAGGATCCTCTTCAATGCTCGTCTGTCACGGCCACTCAACACACTATTTCGTGAGCACATTGTGGCTTAGCGAATGATGTTTCTTCCGCTTTCCCTGTATGGGGTAGAAATCCTCGATACGGTGCATCTAGAAATCTCTTGGTCACGGAACGTCCTACCATACGAGCACCAAGAATCACATAGCTCGGACGTAAGGCACTCACAACACTGCTCTCACCACGACTGATATTTATAACGTTTTGAGGACATTACACAGGTGTTGATTGTGGTCAAATGCAACATCGGAACCTGCAGGCTTGGCTAGCATCTGCAGTTATGTTCAAGCATGTTTTTTTCGCGGTGTTTCCATATCCTTTGTCCAACCCCTGTACAAGCAGCCACAGCGTTGCCAATGCTTTTAATTGGACTATGCTGTGTGTTTCATCACGTATTCTGACGCGAATTAGAATGATCTCATATCTCATCACGAAAGTGAACGAAGAAAGTTTAGATTTTAATGTCCTGTCAATGATAAGATGAGTACAGGCCTTTCGTAAACTCTGTTTGGACAAAGATGGGAAGGAAATGAGAATTGTTCTTTTCTTAAAGATATAATTCTGAAATTTGCCTTTAGCGGTTTATGGAGAAGATAAATCGGGGATTGGCTGAATGGAGATTGGATCCACAGGCCATCCGAATGTCAATCTACTATCGCTGCAGCACCTCACTCGGATTCTGTGTCTAAGAAGATTGAATGTTTCATTCTGTAATGATATGTACAGTGATACGAAACTACCTGACAGATTAATATTTCGTGCCCGTTTTAGACTCCAGCTTCCTAGAGCATTACCCGCAAATGGCAAGGGTAAATATCTAGAAGAGAATTGTAACCTATCGGCAGGATTAATTTTTCACCTTATTATGGCCGCATAACGGTGAATATCACGCCAGAACATACGACGGGGTGAAGCGAATAGAAGCTGTTTAGCAAGTCAGTTTTTCTCGGCCTGTAGTCTCGCAGGGTAAGACTTAAGTAGTACCACGCAGTGCTGCTAGTGAAACAATAGTAAACATCATCTGCCAGCCACTTAAATGTGATTTTCAGAGTATCCACGTAGATGCAGAATCAGACAAGCATCACTAATAGATCCAGAGACGATCACCAACAGAATAGAATGTGCGTTATGGAATGAGCCCCCTTGGAGACACCGTCTTCCATCATGGCCAGAAAAGTGGCCAACTTCATCTAATAAATGACAGTGACCACCGACGTCTGAGCAAAGTCATGCATTCAAGCCATTGTGTTTCAAATGAAATATGGGAGGGACATGTTCATGATGTGAAAGCATCGGTGTTTGGCCTTGAGGAGATACGACCGTGGAAAACAGTTGAGAATGAGCTAACGGCGCACAGTTAGAAACAGAAACTGTCATCCAGCATAAGCACATCCTTTGCACAACTTCTATTTATAATACAGGAAGTGTACACCTTCAATTTTTAAAGCAAGATATAGCGAATGCAATAACACTTGTTAGGTAAAAGAAAGTACTAGGTCAGGGGACAAACTCGGAAAAAAATTTCACGACGTTCATAAAAGCGAATATTAAGAAGACTGGTATATTAGTACACCAGGCTGAAGTACGTGTCAGTTTTCTCTTACTAAGAAGAAAGGAAGGAAGATGAAGAAAGGAAGCTTAACTTTGTCGTGTCGCCCATATTGGTGTCGATAAAGAAAACCATGTTGATATTCACATGCAACGGTTGTAACAAGCGAATTAATACGTAATCATCGTGGCCAAACGGTTATCTGATCTCTTCTAATTCTGAATAACTGTCCGGTGTCGTAACCACTGTGTCGCTCCCTCGTTCAAGTGCCGGGAAAACTTCAAAAGAAGCACACCTTCCCTCTATACAATAATAGTAAGGATAAGAAGAAAAGTACATCACACGTTCTGTCACACTAATGCAAGCAGTAGATGAAAGAGGAACATATTTACAGCACACATTAATGGGTTCTGTATCGTGGAGATTTATAGGCCAAACAGTTCAAACATCAACATCTGTTCCACGATGAAACATTCGAAGACTCACATACGCCTAAAAATCAGCAATGGACCTGTAATGAAAGGAAAAACTTGGCTCAAGAAAGGCATAGTTTATGGCAAACGGCTCAAGTTCTTTATGCTTCTGTTTAGCACAGCACCCACTCTCATCAATACCAGTTCAACCAGAGATGGGCTGACTATCGAATGCAGGAACGGCTGTGCTATTTGTTAAGTCCGATATAAGAATGACCAACAAAGGAGAGAAAGTCAACTTTCTCATAGAAACCACTGTACTCATGGCACATGATATGCAAACAGCCTGCAGTGACAGGATGGCCAAATACAGGAATCTGACTGAAGGAGCAATAGTCACGTGGAAACAGAACACGTTGTCCAGCTGTAATACGTACCAAAGTAATCTGCGAAGATCCTTCAAGATCTAAGGTTATATCCTTCTCTTGTGGACAAATATAGAAGGCACTTGTGCTGACCAACTGTAAAATAGTTCGGCGAATCCTAGGAGAAGACGTCACAGTTCTAACGGCTACTGTGGCCAGGGCGGGTAAAGTGTTCAGTTCGTTTTACGAGCATTCTCTTGGACACTGCTGCAGCCTAGTGACGAACACTTAAAACTGTTCAAGAGACGTCTTTGTTTTTGTCAAAGAGTTGCGTGGTGATACTTGCTCGCACTCGTCTGCAGCGAAACATTTATCGAAACATAGCCATTTTGCCCGAACATGTACACTCTTTGACATAAAACTCGACCGGCGGCCGGCCGCTTCAGAGGCTAGGTCAGCGCCGATCGCGACATGGGACAAAAAAACTGGCCCACTCGCTAATTCTCTAAGTCCGATTATCTGCTCAATATGGCAACACTGCAGACTGCGCCACTTCCTGGAGGAAAACTTGTCCCATGGTAGAGATATCCTAGGCTGATTACGCCTGTGGTCTAGCGGTAGCGTGCGTTGTTTCCATTCGTAATGTCAGTGGATCGAGAGCAGCTGGCATAAAATATTTTTAAGGCCTCTTCTGTCTGAATGCTGAAGACGTGAATGTAATGGTAGAGCAGATTCAATCTATTTCGCTTTCTAACAGACCGATATCAAAATTTTATCCAGTAACGATTTTGCGGCAGATTTCCTGCAGACTGTCCTCCTCTGGACGCCGTATGCGGCAAAGCTCCGGGATCCATTTGTAGGCTACTGGCAGCGGCCGTGGCGACAGCAGCGGCGCTGCACTCCCCCGTTCTATATCGAAAGCGCCTGCTACCGCTCATCGCTTTTGATAATTTAAAACGCTTTATTATTAAATGTTGCTCCACAGAAAATTTCTACGATTTCCATTCAGGCTCAAAAGCAACGGAGACAGACGCCCTGATTAGTAGGCGGGTGTTATATTACATTAATCGGCAAGAGCTGAGTATGGCCCGAAATTAATTTTATAGACTGGGACGAAATTAAACCACCTCGCTACATTCGATGAATTTATAAATGCTTCATACCTCGTTTCTTTTCCTTTCAAACTCAATTATTTGTGCAACTTTTGGTCAATGTTCGGATGTTTTCGTCAAGCCGGGGTGAGCGTCTGTGGTGTAAAGTGTATTACAGTTCTTGTTTCATTCCTTATGGTAACTCTATGCGATAAACTGTGTGAATACCTTACAATGCAAGCTCTGTAGCAGTGCAGGAATACTGCACATTTGAAGTTCCATGTATGGGTTCATGAAGTATTTAATGTTGATCGGAAGTGATAGTTAAGGTCATCAGATATAGACCAGAAAAAAAGTCGTTTTGGAGGTTTCAGAGAACGGAAAGGAATTGCTAACGCCGGTGTTGGAAAACGTCTACAGTTAAATGCTATTGCAAAAATTTAGAAGAGGGGAACTATATTAACCAACATGTGCACGTCATAAACAACCTTCTTACATGTTAGACCTATATGACGAACATAACTCAAATTTATATCGTTGACAGTCGCTTTGAATCTTTTCAGGATCTATTTTACAGTGAAGCACCTTGGCATTTGCAAAGCAGTCATCCATGATATTAACTTAATTTACTAAGTCGAAATCGGACGAAGATTGATGTTTAAAGGCATTCTTCAGATTTCGTATAAAGAATTTTTACTAGCCGTTTGCAACTCCATTAATTAAAATGGAAAATAAAAGGTTGTAGTCAGCGGCTTCCACCGAGATTGGAACTGCTATGTCATACAGTACGACCACCGCAACGCACAAGGGAACCTCTTTTTTTTTCAATTTTGCTTTTTTTCTTTTACTTTTTTGACAATTACCCCTTTTTTTCTCTTTTATTTTAAAGCCCCTTAGGAAAATGGCAATAAAAAAAGAAACTAAGTGCCACCGCCACTATTCATCCTATAACAAAAAAAATCAAATCTGGTCCACTTCAGGAGTGGGCTCCTGACTAAACCTACCCCAAGAGCTGCCTATATACCAGGGGAAATATGGGAATTCAAGGTTAGGGCTACCATTACAAACAAAACAAAATCTTCCTTTTTCTGAATTTTATTTTTATTTTGATTTATTTTGTTTATTTTTGTTGTGTAGTTGATCAGACGCCTTCTGCGCCCCGCTGGTAATATGTTGAGTCACGTCTTCTCGTAATTGGTGTGTTCCGTTCAGTAGTTCAGAAATGTTCATTGGTTCAAACTGGAAACCTTCTTCACTCTTGGCTTAACACATTCCAGCTGCGAGGCGGGTCGTGGAAAGCACTCCCAAGGAAGTTCGAGAAAAATTGACTGTATTTTGGGTGGCGGACAACGACATAACGACGGTCGTTGAGGTATGTCCAAGAATCGAGTACAGAGTCTACAGCTTGTCCAAATAGGTAGTGAAGGGCATGTCCGCGAATCCAATTCACAGCATTGGTCTTTATCCGAGGAAAATAGTCACGTCCCGGAACTAATAATGAAAGGGGAGTATTCCGATTCAGAATGTCCCGCGTTAGAAAAGCCACAATATGACGAATAACCTCTGAGCTAACGACACACTGGCGACAACAGGCGGACTATAGTCACTGCGATGTTGCCTGAGCGTCAAAACGCAACCTTAAAACACACAAACAGCTGTTACTTATGTGAAGAACGCCGTTCTTGGAGTCCAGAAATTAATTATACTTTCTGAGTGTCTCATCTTACAGTGGATTCTATCGTACGAGTCTTGGATGTGGAAAACGAATGTCAAGTGAATTTAGCGAGGTAACGCCGGCCTACACCCGGAAGTAAATACACCATCAGTGTGTTGACAAATACTTGCTACGACGCTGCCATTTCTCGGCTCTCTTACGAGGCAGCTTTTCAGCGAAATGCTTGCCGTGATTCTCCGATACGGTTCTTCAGAGTGGAGACGCGCGCGCACGTTTGGTTTTTATGCGACGTTCTCCCCTGGTGGTTTCTGACGTCGCCTTGTGGGCTATGTATACATTTGAGACATTCAATTATCGTTAATCCAGAGTGATACAAGTTTCAGCTTCCGGCGTGGAAGAAGGCTGTTGACGCCAACATTATATCATTTCAACGTAGGGAAAGCAAAAAGGGTCATTCAATGTTTCTCATTCAACATAATGCATGTGAGATAATTTTCCGTAAAGTTCATAAACATCTAAAAATACAAACTAAGTAAAAATACATCTGAAGTCTCTTCGAATTGAATGAAACGTAAGATACCAAACGTTTTGCACCTCGATGTCGAATTTGTCCACGTGCAAACTTTTGCAGCATACAAAATGAATGTCATGATTACCACGAGAATGAAGAAATATGTTGCTACGAACGGAAGCAAGAAGAGACGCAGTCAACAAATATTCGATTCCTCATGGCATTCATTTCATTTGAGACGTAAGAAGAGTTAAAGCGTGATATTACTTTCGTTAACACGAAAGATATGCCGCACATATTGATAACGAGGAAGTCTGCGTCTTCATACGTTTCCTCCTTGAAATCTGTATGCTCTATTACATACTAAGTAGCCCGATCATTGTTTCAGTAATGTTACCCTCGTGTTTGACCCCGAAACGATGAACAGATTCCAAATGCATGTCTCTGCATGATAGTAGCTGTTCGAACCCTTCCTGGGTTGCTTTTTGTGTTTTATTGCTTGGAATTCCTGAAGCAGACCACTGTGCCTTCCCCCCTTGTGGGTTAGGTCTCAAAACTAAACCGCTTTTTATCCAATGGCATAATTTATTCAGACAGCATCAGCACAAGACTATCAAACAAAGCCATCCATTTACAGTTGCAACGCTCTAACCAGCACTGACCGAAGTGTAATCCACGGTCATTGTCCGAAATTAGCAGCTGTCTGCTACTGTGGCAAAGTCCGTACTACACTTTCGACTCCGCAGCACCATTTTATTTGGTAACACTGTGTAGTTGCAGAGTTGTGCCAGCATGTCTGTCCTCACACTGTCAACTTCATGTATCTCACTTCTCCTGTAGCGTTGATCACGAGGAGCAGAAGTAAATGAGTGTATTCTGCATGACGTAACATTCAGTATTCCCTTCTTTCATAGCCACTCTTCATGTGCTTCGATACCAAATAGGATCGTGAAAACTCTTGCGAGTGAGAGAATGACATTAACAATCGTATCAAGAACAATCAAATAATGAATGATGTTTATTCCAACGCAGAACGAGAATGGCTTTAAATATAAAAATCTATATCTATATCCATATCTATAGATCTTTGAGTTGGCACAATGCAAATATATTCTTAGCATTTAGTTACTGAATTTAGTTCGGGATGTTTGCAGAGAAAACGAAAAGCCGGTACTTCTCGCTAGTGTAATATAATGTGAACCAGCAACTACCCTTTCCTTAGAACACGACTCAAGCAGGTCCCCAAGTAGATACCAAGTCACTGCTGCATTCTGTTCCTTGACATTGCTCTGATGACGGTTAACGCAGATAGTTCCGATTATGAAATACAAAACGTTTTGCAGGTTAGTTCCTAGGATAGTAACATTAAATTTGCGTTGTAGGCGGCACATGAACGCGACGACTATCCATATTACTCATCAATATAAAAAGACAATATTATGGGAATTTAGCAGGATTACTCAACATGAATTCTGAAATTGGTTGACTGACCGCACAGGTGCTAAACGTCGTCAAGAGTATACGATGTCCTAATCGCATTAGGAATATGAAGATCGTCTTCGACCTCTCGCAACTTTCACATTGCTATCTCCACCCTACTCCTGACAGCCCTCGGTGGAGTTGCACTACGTTGCCGATGTAATGGAAGGCCTTCAAACCGACAACAGACCACATATTGAAAAATACAAGCGAATTCTCTTGCAGCGTAAGCTTATTGTAACTAATCTAAAAATTATTGGACAGGAACATTGTCCTATCCAAAAAAAGTAAAATGTTACACACTGTTGACATCATACGGACATTACCTATGTCCTGTCTTGTGTCCTACTCATCTATAGTATCAAGTGTACTATCAAAATGATTATATATAATGGATGATAATGTAATGCATTGATACCAGATGGTGGGTTCACAACAGTATTGATGCGAATATAAAATAGAAGTTCGCAAAAGTGCAGTTGCGCATTTTCGTACGTTTTCATCTCGAGATGTACAGTCGTGCTCAAAAGTATCTGAACGACCTGAATTGCATTTCGCCTGATTCGCATGCAACCGGCATAACGCAGCTGTCTAGCAGGTCCTCTAATCGCTCCTTGGTACAGTCGTTTGACTATTGAAAATGGTTCCAACAAGTCACCACTAGAAAACACTGCTCTGTACCGCAATAACTCAAGATGTAAAGTAATACCACGATACTACAAATATCAGGGAACACTTTATCACAGATATGACTGTCCTTAAGGCTTGTAAGCTCACATTTATTACAATAAATGACATACCTGAAATGTTACCACTCTCATTATTACGTCAGATTGGTAATGCACGTAGTAAGTTCGTCGTATTCATGATTTCCTCTTCAAAGTAACATACCATACTTATTATTTAACACAAAATGACATTAAAAATTTAAGTTATTCACGAGCAGCTAGTTGAGAATATGTATGAACTTCAAATGACACGACGAACCGTCTTGTTCCGCATATGGATTCAAACCCAGCTCATCCAGACTAAATGGTTCAAATGGCTCTGAGTACTATGGTACTTAACATCTGTAGTCATCAGTCCCCTAGAACTTAGAACTACTTAATCCTAACTAACCTAAGGACATCACATACATCCATGCCCGAGGCAGGATTCGAACCTGCGACGGGAGCAGTCGCGTGATTCCGGACTGAGCGCCTAGAACCGCTAGACCACCGCGGCCGGCATGCAGACTAAGCAAAGATTTCGTTACTGACGGAAACCAACAGTCATTCCTGAGTAGGCATATAGAGAGTGATATACCTCGATTTTAGACAGTATCAGTTAGCAAATATCAACTTTAAATTGCATAACGCAAACATGTTTAACAGACGCGAATTCCTACCCATCATCTATTGTCCCTGTTAACGAACTACGAGAGATGTTAAATATTGCTTCTTCACAAGTAACTTACTTGAAATGCCGTGAGGTAAAGCTTTGTGTTGGACACGGATTCGAACCCAGAACCTAATCGGATTGCTATCGAAGCACAGTCAAATGTGACATATCGGATTTTCGCGGCAGTAGCTAGATGTTTTAACTGAAATGACGAGACGGAACATTGATTTTTTCCTTCCCAGGACTCCTGCCCGGCACCTATCGCTGTTATATTCTAGAGAAAACGAACGTTAAATATGGGTTTGTTGCGCCAGCAGTGATATGTGAGCATGTTTGAACTAGAAATAATATGACGAAGAGTTCAGCGCTCACTGGGAATAGAGCCCCACACATATCGTTGTTGACTACACACAAAGAGACGTCAGCTACCGAAATTTTCTCCACCAGCTGCTAAGAATAACATCTTGAACTTACAGTCATCTCGCAAATAGTTCTGTGTCTCACTGGGAGTTAAAAACGTCAGATATCGTTAGTGTTGACAACGAATGAAGATACATTAAAAATCAAAATTCTTATCCACCAGCGGATAGGCGTTCTCATGCTAGAACTTGATAATACACAATTAAATCTTTAGTGCCGGGCCAGGATTCGATCCGATTCACGCGTAATATGTGGAGATGTTGAGGAATCTGCAGTTTTGAACAAACAACAAATTGTAGCCGAGCTGTATTGTCACGAAGGGATCAAATTCCGCGTTAAGGGCGGCCTGAGTTGCATTCCCAGTTCAGAACCAATTTTATCGACATACAGAAGCTCAGATAAAAGATGGAATAAGTGTCCTGTGACCATACATAGCGTTTGTTTCGTCACTTGAAATAAATAACTAATATAAGAAAGGTTACTGGTGATAGAGTTTCTACATGTCGCCACTCCAGACTTTATTGTGGTTCCACCTACCGTCTACTTGGTAGAGAAGGAAAATCATCTTTAATGTGAATTTTCAGACCACACTGCCATTACATCTTCTTCACTTGGTGTAGCCAGGAGAGCATGGACTCTGTCTCTCCCTATCTAAAATCATTGACAGAAGTGGGAATCCAACCCAGACCATAGGTATAACAACCTACCATCCGTCCAACAGACCACGAAATCCTCTTCTCTCATTTTTCTATCGTAACGCCGGATCGCCACACTGGATGATAATTCTGACACACAGGCGTCCTGTAGTAATTTGCACCATGTTCAGTAAATTCAATTGCTTGGTTGACCGAATTATCATGAACTAGCTGCCTCGGCTACCCAGTGCATTCATTCCGCTCTATTTTGTAATCACCGAAATAAAATCACGTAACTGCCACCTACACAGAACTGCCAACAGTGTAGGATGCAGAAGTTTAAATAGGAAGTGTTCCTTTCCACTTGAGCTAATCTATTGCGCTATCTGTTTGTAGAAAACGTCGTTCAGTAAAAAGAAAGAAAAGCTGTAACTGTTTGTCTCTCAGAAGTCAAGACCTGGCCATATGCATAATCTCACAGTGCTGTGGAATCCAAAAGTTCTGGAGGAATAGTTGTCGAGCTCTGGAGCTGTTGTAGCTACGTGTCAGCTAGTAGCGTAGATAAGATGTCGCGAGTTCGAATACATTCGGTGCTACATTTTTTAAAACGCAATTCTGCTGTCTGCTGAAGTTGTCAATCTAATGGAACTTTGAACATACTTCCCTTCACTTCTCAACCCAAAGTAGTCGCATGTGGAAAAAGGGCTAACTACTGTGACATTTTGTTCTGTTCAGGTTTAATAGACAGCAGGCAGCAGATGCATCTCGAAGATGTGTAGGGAGAGCGCATCGTGCCATAATATGTCAGAAAAGTATTTTCTACATTAGCTGTCGTGTGGTAGTGAGATTTTATTCTTCTTCAAACTTTGTTTGACAGCTTTAACTCAGAACAAGTTTTCTACATGCATGTAATCAATAAACTGCATGTGCATTGTCAGACTGTCATAGGTAACATCAGAGAATTCGCATATATCGTTGATGATTAATTTCTTTCTCATGTTTACTATTGTTTTAACAACACTAAAGGAAACCTTACGAAAATTGTGCACTGTATTATAAGAAATGAAATAAAACTAACCACGATAACCTTACGACGAAAGTATGTTTTAATAAAACCGAGTATCTGTACACAGCCGGCCGCGGTGGTCTCGCGGTTTTAGGCGCGCAGTCCGGAACCGCGTGACTGCTACGGTCGCTGGTTCGAATCCTGCCTCGGGCATGGATGTGTGTGATGTCCTTAGGTTAGTTAGGTTTAAGTAGTTCTAAGTTCTAGGGGACTGATGACCACTGCTGTTAAGTCCCATAGTGCTCAGAGCCATTTGAACCATTTTTTTTATCTGTACACAAACGTGCCTCTATCGACGCGAATTAGTAAAATACTACTCACTTAGATTTTGATTGGGTCTGTGTTTAATTGGTATGCTGTGTCGTACTCAAGAGGTATGCAAATGTGGCATTTCATAAATATTTAACATCTCTCGTAGTTCGTTAACAGGGACAATAGATGATGGGTAGGAATTCGCGTCTGTTAAACATGTTTGCGTTATGCAATTTAAAGTTGATATTTGCTAACTGATACTGTCTAAAATCGAGGTATATCACTCTCTATATGCCTAATCAGGAATGACTGTTGGTTTCCGTCAGTAACGAAATCTTTGCTTAGTCTGCATGCCGGCCGCGGTGGTCTAGCGGTTCTAGGCGCTCAGTCCGGAATCACGCGACTGCTCCCGTCGCAGGTTCGAATCCTGCCTCGGGCATGGATGTATGTGATGTCCTTAGGTTAGTTAGGATTAAGTAGTTCTAAGTTCTAGGGGACTGATGACTACAGATGTTAAGTACCATAGTACTCAGAGCCATTTGAACCATTTAGTCTGGATGAGCTGGGTTTGAATCTATATGCGGAACAAGACGGTTCGTCGTGTCATTTGAAGTTCATACATATTCTCAACTAGCTGCTCGTGAATAACTTAAATTTTTAATGTCATTTTGTGTTAAATAATAAGTATGGTATGTTACTTTGAAGAGGAAATCATGAATACGATGAACTTACTACGTGCATTACCAATCTGACGTAATAATGAGAGTGGTAACATTTCAGGTACGTCATTTATTGTAATAAATGTGAGATTACAAGCCTTAAGGACAGTCTTATCTGTGATAAGGTGTTCCCTGATATTTGTAGTATCGTGGTATTACTTTACATCTTGAGTTATTGCGGTACAGAGCAGTGTTTTCTAGTGGTGACTTGTTGGAACCATTTTCAATAGTCAAACGACTGTACCAAGGAGCGATTAGAGGACCTGCTAGACAGCTGCGTTATGCCGGTTGCATGCGAATCAGGCGAAATGCAATTCAGGTCGTTCGGATACTTTTGAGCACGACTGTACATCTCGAGATGAAAACGTACGAAAATGCGCAACTGCACTTTTGCGAACTTCTATTTTATATTCGCATCAATACTGTTGTGAACCCACCATCTGGTATCAATGCATTACATTATCATCCATTATATATAATCATTTTGATAGTACACTTGATACTATAGATGAGTAGGACACAAGACAGGACATAGGTAATGTCCGTGTGATGTCAACAGTGTGTAACATTTTACTTTTTTTGGATAGGACAATGTTCCTGTCCAATAATTTTTAGATTAGTTACAATAAGCTTACGCTGCAAGAGAATTCGCTTGTATTTTTCAATATGTGGTCTGTTGTCGGTTTGAAGGCCTTCCATTACATCGGCAACGTAGTGCAACTCCACCGAGGGCTGTCAGGAGTAGGGTGGAGACAGCAATGTGAAAGTTGCGAGCTGTCGAAGACGATCTTCATATTCCTAATGCGATTAGGACATCGTATACTCTTGACGACGTTTAGCACCTGTGCGGTCAGTCAACCAATTTCAGAATTCATGTTGAGTAATCCTGCTAAATTCCCATAATATTGTCTTTTTATATTGATGAGTAATATGGATAGTCGTCGCGTTCATGTGCCGCCTACAACGCAAATTTAATGTTACTATCCTAGGAACTAACCTGCAAAACGTTTTGTATTTCATAATCGGAACTATCTGCGTTAACCGTCATCAGAGCAATGTCAAGGAACAGAATGCAGCAGTGACTTGGTATCTACTTGGGGACCTGCTTGAGTCGTGTTCTAAGGAAAGGGTAGTTGCTGGTTCACATTATATTACACTAGCGAGAAGTACCGACTTTTCGTTTTCTCTGCAAACATCCCGAACTAAATTCAGTAACTAAATGCTAAGAATATATTTGCATTGTGCCAACTCAAAGATCTATAGATATGGATATAGATATAGTTTTTTATATTTAAAGCCATTCTCGTTCTGCGTTGGAATAAACATCATTCATTATTTGATTGTTCTTGATGCGATTGTTAATGTCATTCTCTCACTCGCAGGAGTTTTCACGTTCCTATTTGGTATCGAAGCACATGAAGAGTGGCTATGAAAGAAGGGAATACTGAATGTTACGTCATGCAGAATACACTCATTTACTTCTGCTCCTCGTGATCAACGCTACAGGAGAAGTGAGATACATGAAGTTGACAGTGTGAGGACAGACATGCTGGCACAACTCTGCAACTACACAGTGTTACCAAATAAAATGGTGCTGCGGAGTCGAAAGTGTAGTACGGACTTTGCCACAGTAGCAGACAGCTGCTAATTTCGGACCATGACCGTGGATTACACTTCGGTCAGTGCTGGTTAGAGCGTTGCAACTGTAAATGGAAGGCTTTGTTTGATAGTCTTGTGCTGATGCTGTCTGAATAAATTATGCCATTGGATAAAAAGCGGTTTAGTTTTGAGACCTAACCCACAAGGGGGGAAGGCACAATGGTCTGCTTCAGGAATTCCAAGCAATAAAACACAAAAAGCAACCCAGGATGGGTTCGAACAGCTACTTTCATGCAGAGACATGCATTTGGAATCTGTTCATCGTTACGGGGTCAAACAAGAGGGTAACATTACTGAAACAATGATCACGCTACTTAGTATATAAGAGAGCATTCAGAATTCAAGGAGGAAACGTATAAAGACGCAGACTTCCTCGTTATCAATATGTGCGGCATATCTCTCGTGTTAACGAAAGTAATATCCCGCTTTAACTATTCTTATGTCTCAAATGAAATGAATGCCATGAGGAATCGAATATTTGTTGACTGCGTCACTTCTTGCTTCCATCCGCAGCAACATATTTCTTCATTCTCGTGGTAATCATGACATTCTTTTTGTATGCTGCAAAAGATTGCACGTGGACAAATTCGACATCGAGGTGCAAAACGTTTGGTATCTTACATTACATTCAATTCGAAGAGACTTCAGATGTATTTTTACTTAGTTTGTATTTTTAGATGATTATGAACGTTACGGAAAATTATCTCACATGCATTATGTTGAATGAGAAACATTGAATGACCCGTTTTGCTTTCCCTACGTTGAAATGATATAATGTCGGCGTCAACAGCCTTCTTCCAAGCCGGAAGCTGAAACTTGTATCACTCTGGACTAATGATAATTGAATGTCTCAAATGTAAACATAGCCCACAAGACGACGTCAGAAACCATCAGGGGAGAACGCCGCATAAAAACCAAACGTGCGTGCGCGTCTCCACTCTGAAGAACCGTATCGGAGAATCACGGTAATCATTTCGCTGAAAAGCTGCCTCGTAAGAGAGCCGAGAAATGGCAGCGTCGTAGCAAGTATTTGTCAACACTCTGATAGTGCATTTACTTCCGGGTGTAGGCCGGCGTTACCTCGCTAAATTCACTTGACATTCGTTTTCCAAAAATGGTTGGTTCAAATGGCTCTGAGCACTATGGGACTCAACTGCTGAGGTCATTAGTCCCCTAGAACTTAGAACTAGTTAAACCTAACTAACGTAAGGACATCACAAACATCAATGCCCGAGGCAGGATTCGAACCTACGACCGTAGCGGTCTTGCGGTTCCAGACTGCAGCGCCTTTAACCGCACGGCCACTTCGGCCGGCTTCGTTTTCCACATCGAAGACTCGTACGATAGAATCCACTGTAAGATGAGACACTCAGAAAGTATAATTAATTTCTGGACTCCAAGAACGGCGTTCTTCACATAAGTAACAGCTGTTTGTGTGTTTTAAGGTTGCGTTTTGACGCTCAGGCAACATCGCAGTGACTATAGTCCGCCTGTTGTCGCCAGTGTGTCGTTAGCTCAGAGGTTATTCGTCATATTGTGGCTTTTCTAACGCGGGACATTCTGAATCGGAATGCTCCCCTTCATTATTAGTTCCGGGACGTGACTATTTTCCTCGGACAAAGACCAATGCTGTAAATTGGATTCGCGGACATGCCATTCACTACCTATTTGGACAAGCTGTAGACTCTGTACTCGGTTTTAAGACATACCTCAACGACCGTCATTATGTCGTTGTCCGCCACCCAAAATACAGACAATTTTTCTCGAACTTCCTTGGGAGTGCTTTCCACGACCCGCCTCGCAGCTGGAATGTGTTAAGCCAAGAGTGAAGAAGGTTTCCAGTTTGAACCAATGAACATTTCTGAACTACTGAACGGAACACACCAATTTCGAGAAGACGTGACTCAACATATTACCAGCGGGGCGCAGAAGGCGTCTGATCAATTACACAACAAAAATAAACAAAAAAAAATCAAAATAAAAATAAAATTCAGAAAAAGGAAGATTTTGTTTTGTTTGTAATGATAGCCCTAAACTTGAATTCCCATATTTCCCCTGGTATATAGGCAGCTCTTGGGGTAGGTTTAGTCAGGAGCCAACGCCTGAAGTGGACCAGATTTATTTTTTTTTGTTATAGGATGAATAGTGGCGGTGGCACTTAGTTTCTTTTTTTATTGCCATTTTCCTAAGGGGCTTTAAAATAAAAGAGAAAAAAAGGGGTAATCGTCAAAAAAAGTAAGAGAAAAAAAGCAAAATTGAAAAAAAAAGAGGTTCCCCTGTGCGTTGCGGTGGTTGTACTGTATGATATAGCAGTTCCAATCTCGGTGGAAGCCGCTGACTACAACCTTTTATTTTCCATTTTAATTAATGGAGTTGCAAACGGCTAGTAAAAATTCTTTATACGAAATCTGAAGAATGCCTTTAAACATCAATCTTCGTCCGATTTCGACTTAGTAAATTAAGTTAATATCATGGATGACTGCTTTGCAAATGCCAAGGTGCTTCACTGTAAAATAGATCCTGAAAAGATTCAAAGCGACTGTCAACGATATAAATTTGAGTTTTGTTCGTCATATAGGTCTAACATGTCAGAAGGTTGTTTATGAAGTTCACATGTTGATTAATATAGTTCTCCTCTTCTAAATTTTTGCAATAGCATTTAACTGTAGACGTTTTCTAACACCGGCGTTAGGAATTCCTTTCCGTTCTCTGAAACCTCCAAAACGACATATTTTTCTGGTCTATATCTGATGACCTTAACTATCACTTCTGATCAACATTAAATACTTCATGAACCCATACATGGAACTTCAAATGTGCAGTGTTCCTGCACTGCTACAGAGCT
This sequence comes from Schistocerca americana, assembly GCF_021461395.2. Classification (NCBI taxonomy): domain Eukaryota; kingdom Metazoa; phylum Arthropoda; class Insecta; order Orthoptera; family Acrididae; genus Schistocerca; species Schistocerca americana. The sequence continues at coordinate 611,744,208 of NC_060120.1, forward strand.
TGCATTGCAAGGTATTCACACAGTTTATCGCATAGAGTTACCATAAGGAATGAAACAAGAACTGTAATACACTTTACACCACAGACGCTCACCCCAGCTTGACGAAAACATCCGAACATTGACCAAAAGTTGCACAAATAATTGAGTTTGAAAGGAAAAGAAACGAGGTATGAAGCATTTATAAATTCATCGAATGTAGCGAGGTGGTTTAATTTCGTCCCAGTCTATAAAATTAATTTCGGGCCATACTCAGCTCTTGCCTATTAATGTAATATAATACCCGCCTACTAAACAGGGCGTCTGTCTCCGTTGCTTTTGAGCCTGAATGGAAATCGTAGAAATTTTCTGTGGAGCAACATTTAATAATAAAGCGTTTTAAATCATCAAAAGCGATGAGCGGTAGCAGGCGCTTTCGATAAAGAACGGGGGAGTGCAGCGCCGCTGTTGTCGCCACGACCGCTGTCAGTAGCCTGCAAATGGATCCCGGAGCTTTGCCGCATACGGCGTCCAGAGGAGGACAGTCTGCAGGAAATCTGCCGCAAAGTCGTTACTGGATAAAATTTTGATATCGGTCTGTTAGAAAGCGAAATAGATTGAATCTGCGCTACCATTACATTCACGTCTTCAGCATTCAGACAGAAGAGGCTATAAAAATATTTTATGCCAGCTGCTCTCGATCCACTGACATTACGAACAGAAACAACGCACACTACCGCTTTTTTTTTATTTTTTTTATTTTTTAATTTTATTTGACCTTTGCCTTTCGCGGGCAACTGCTCTACCAACTTTTTTTTTTTTACGCTACCTTTTTTTTATTTTTTTTATATCCAATGGCAGGCTTACCACCTTTGCTGACATACATGTTGTTGTACTATCGCATAAATAGTGTCTACAAAGTCCATATGTTGACAAATAGTGGAAAATTAGAAAATTAATTAATGAAGGAATTGAATAAAACTGAAAATGCTCAAATGAAAGACATGAAGACATTGCGGATAGTACAAATACAAAAAAAAAAAAAGAAAAAAACACATGCTCCTGTAGCAATGAAATGAAATTCGTGTCGGGGGCGACACCTGCTCACGACCCGACGTTCGATAGAGCAAGAGAGCCATCTATCGACTCGTTCTCCAGACGTTGGTGTAAGACTGGGTCGTCTTCTCGAAATTAACTAAGGGTCCGTAAGTGTGATCGATGTCTATCTCGGCTTCTTCATCTATCTCATCTCTCACTCGTCACACCCCATCTGGCCGGCGGGTCGGTAAATGTAAGTCGCAAGTAATTAGCGAAGTCTTGCCGATATTTCTTATGCTGTTGCAGCTTCGTGTGTCCATCCAGGAGAAAATGCCTAAAATCAATTTTGTCCTTTTCCGATTCGTTATACACGTAGCCCACCACCATTCCCCGCACCCATGTCACTGCATTGGTTTTTTGGACTGGGAAATAAGATTCTTGGGGGAAAAAAAGTGTGTCTGATGAAATTGTGTGAGGGGCGGAGCGTAACAGGAACGCCAATATCTGTTGTGCCAAGTGCCACACTGGAGCCGTCCCATTACATTCTAAACGATGTTCATCAGTGTCCACTGTTGCGCAGCCTAAACATAGTGGAGTGTCTGCCAAATGAATCGCGTGCCGCCGTTGATTCGTTGCGAACTTCCTATTTATCACCACATACCATGTTGAGCGTACCGACGTTGGGAGGTAAACGTTCCGTATAACGCTCCATATCTGTCGCCAGTTCTTGTCTGGGTACTTCTTTTCCAGGGTATTCCTGGGGCACCGGCGCAGTAAGAGTTGGTATACGTCTCGCGTCGTCGGTAGTCGTGTTGTTGGGAAGGAATCTCTGACATAGCTAAGCTCCAAAAAAAAAGACTTGAAATGTGACAGCTTCGGTGAAATATGGCCCACATCGACTGGAGGCAGCATTGAAGTGGGCGCTAGTACATCGACCAACGCACCCGAGATATTGCGAAATTGACCGCGCCACTGTCGGAAAATCGTACTGACGAATAACGCCCGTGCCTTTTCATATACGTTCACTAGACCAAGTCCACCCTCTCCAGGTGGTAGCGTAAGCGTTGTGTATCGGATCTTAAACAGGTGTCCCACACTCACGTAGGTTCCGAAAGTTGCTTGTAACCGTGATGCCATTGTGCGCGTTAAAGGCAGGACATGCGCTACGTGAGTGAGTCTCGGTGCTAGGTATACGTTAACATAGGTCACCCTCAGAATCATATCCAACGCTCTTAATTTCTGTAACAGCACCATTGTCCGCATCAGCTTCAATATGCGTCGGTAGTTATCCGCTGCTGTCCGCTGCACATCCGTGTGGAACTAATACCTAGGCATTTTATGGTCTTAACTAAGATGAGCGGGCCTTCCTCCCCCGGTTGTAATCCCCGACCGACATTCATGCAGCGTGATTTTTGCAGATTAAGCACGCTTCCTGCCGCCATCCCGTATCGCTGTATCCATGCCAACGCCATACGTACTTCTTCGCCTGTCCGTGCCACCAGCATCACATCGTCAGCATAAGCGCGGCAATGAAAGGTCAGTTGTGGCAACGGCACTCCCTCCAACCGTCTTCGGAGACCATATAGACAGGGTTCCAAAGCCATTGTATACAAAAATATCGAAAGGGGGCAACCTTGACGAACTGACCTTGAAATAACAATGTAGTCAGTGCCCCGCCCATTCACCGAGACTTTTGATCGTACGCCGGGTAACAGTCGCATGATCACTAGGATGAAGGCCTGTGGGATTCCCAATCTGCCCATCACCGCATGCAAAAAGGTATGATCCACTCTGTCGAATGCATGATCGAAGTCAATAGCGACGAGTGCCCCACGCACTCGGCATGCCGCTGCTAATGCGATGATGTCTCGGTAGTCACTGAGCGCCGTATGTACGTTGCTCTTACCGCCGAGGCAAGTTTGATCTATGAGGAATCTATCAGAAAGTGAAGACCGCAGGCGAGCCCCAAGGATGCGCGCGAAAATCTTATAGTCGCAGTTCAAGAGAGTGAGTGGTCTATAATCTCCTGGATTTCTGCCACCGCGTGTTTTGGGTATTGGGATGATGATACCCTCCGTGAATTCGGCAGGTATCTCAGTCTGCGGTAACAGGAGTTCGTTGTACATCTGAATCCAGGTCCGTCCCATGAGGTATGCAAAGGCGCGGTAAAATTCAATTGGGAAGCCGTCCTGTCCTGGGGACTTGTTCGGAGGCCCCCTGGCAATTGCGCCTGTCAGCTCGTCCTCTGTTATCGCTGTGATGAAAGTCTCTGCATCCAGTGGTGGTCCTCTATCTGGCATTTCCGAGATGACATCATGTAGTGTCTCGTGGTTCACATGTACAGGTCCATATAACTGGCGGAAATAGTCGGTAAACACATGCGCAATATCACGCTGGTGCACAACTTGCTGGCCAGTTTCAGAGATTAGTTCCCTGATCAATGTCCTGCGTCGTCGTTGGCGTTCACGTACCACGTGGTGCATGGAGTGGGTTTCGGCAGCAACTGTGTCCGCCAATCTCGCCCGGACCATTATACCTTCCATTCTTAGTCTCGTCAGCTGTAATAACTTGGCTTTTATCCTGCGCATGGCCGTGTGCCTTTCCGGCGATGGTTGTTGGGTCATCAGCTCCCTCAGGGCTGTAAAATAAAAATCAGCCGTTGTGCGGTTCCACTGCGATTTGTCCTGCCCGTATCGTATCAACGTTCTCCGTGAACGTTGGTTTTGCGCATTTAATCCACCACTGGAGAACCGAGGTGTATGCTCGTTGGCGGCGAACGCAGGTCTCCCAGGCCGCCTCTATCGACCTGTGACATTCAGTGTCACGTAAAAGTGCACAATTCATTTTCCAGTGACCTTTACTCCGCCATATCTTCTGACGCGTTAGTGAAATCGTACAGACGTACGCCATATGATCCGTAAAAGCCGCTGGCCAGATTTCGGCATCCAGTATCGTCGTCCGTAGAGCTCGTGTCACGTACACTCTATCAAGTCTACTCGCCGAGTGTCCCGTGACAAACGTATAACCCGGTCTGTCACCATGCTGCAGTTCCCAGGTATCCAGAAGCGCCATTTCGGTAATCAAACGCACGCAGTTCCATGCATGGCACATAATGAGGTACCTGGTCCTTTTTGTCGACGACACAATTAAAGTCGCCGCCCACTATATAGTTATCAAAGCGTCCAGCGAACAACGGTGCTATCTCTTCGGTGTAAAAAGTCGCCCTTTCTCTTTGCTTTGTGGAGCCAGATGGTGCGTATAAATTGATGAAACGAACGCCGTCGACAGTGATCGCTACGCCGCGTGCCGAAGGGAGAGACCTGACGTCCTCCACTCCTATTCCTTCCCGGGTGAGAATCGCCACACTGCATCCAGTTTCAAAGTGCACTGAATAATGTGCCTCGTAACCGTAGAACTCTGGCGGCGATGTGAAACGCACCTCTTGTAGGAGTACAATATCCACGTCCGCAGCGCGTAACATATCTTTCAGCATTTGAATTTTAAGCGGTGTCCGTATGCCATTAATTTTTATCGTGGCAATGCGGTACGCCTGGCTTGTGTTCATCAGGTGTAGGGCGGTGTCATTAAGCGTCCATCTGCACCCCCGGCGCTCCTCAACACACTAAGTTGGTCAACATTTCCCGACCCCTCCCGGCCTCTGGCCAGGACTGTCCTCAATCGTCGCGTTCGTATTTTCATCCTGTTCCTGTTGGTCCATTTCTTGCGCCCAGTCCCCCAGCATATTTCCGGAACTGGTCGAAGGATGGGAGGTAACGTTGTCATCGCTCTGATGTCGGACAGTTGTCATCTCCACTTCCGCCTTCCGGTCACCAGCAGGAGAGTTCAAGTTATCGTCGCTGTGTAGTTCCTGCATCGTCATCTCGGTATCTGTTGAATCCACTGGTCGCAGGTCGATACTGTCGTTGTCGTCCACTGTCCCCTCGGGACTATGGCTATCGTCAGCAGAAGTCAGTCGACGCTTCTTTCTTCTCTTCGGCGAACGCTGTTTCCGTTGCCTTGCATCCGCATCGGTTGTTGGGGTTGCGTATCCTCCGTCTTGGGCCTGGCCTATCACGCTCTCGGTGGAAGCACTGGCAGCCACCACGGATGAGCCTGGAGCGGCCGTCAGCTGCATCTCTTTTGTGGTGTCCTGTGTCTGCTGTGGTGGAACCGGTGGTCGGAGTTCCAGTCCGTTGGTGTCCATGTTCTCTATAGGGGGCAGCTGCTGGTGCCCATCGGAAGTCTCCCTCACGTCGCCTCTCAGGTCTTCCACAAAGGTCAACGATAAGACAGTCGTCGGTTGTGGCGGCTGAACGTCATCCCGTGGAGTTTGCACTAAACGTCGCTGGAGGCATTCCGAGCGGACGTGACCTTCTTTCCCGCACCCCGAGCAAGTGCGAGGTTGCCCATCATAGATTATAATCGCTCGACAACCTCCTATGTACAAATAAGAGGGGACGTGCTTGCGCAGTTCTATCCGTATTTGTCTCACCCCATTTAAAACGGGGCACGTGGTAAAACTCGTCCATTTTTCGGCCACATGGGATAGAACTGTACCGTATGGTCGAAAGACGTCGGTAACAAGTTCAGACGGGACCTCAAACGGAAGTTCGAAGACTCGTATAGTGCGGATCGCCATTCCCGCGTGATCGACTGTAACCGCACCAACATTCCCGTCGGCATGACAGAAACGGTACCCGTTCGGTGATCGTTGTAGAAGTCTTTCGCAAGCAGCCTCGTCAACAAGCTTGACATAGACGACGCTTGAAACGAGCGATAAATTGATTCCCACGATTTCCTGTGGATCGATTTTTACCTCTTCTCTGAAGAAACGTTCAATCTCGTGTGCCTTTGGTCGTGTATAGTCGTTCGCAAAACTGAACTTCAAAGTCGTTTTTCTGTACGAGTGTGCCATCTCGTTCTAGACTCACAACACCGCACACGCGAAGCTGCTCCGGCGTAAACAAACAGGCGCGCGCACCACAGCGCGGCCGCCAGGCAACACGGTCCGCACTGTGTCATTGCCGAAGGCAGACTTAGACCACAGGCGTAATCAGCCTAGGATATCTCTATCATGGGACAAGTTATCCTCCAGGAAGTGGCGCAGTCTGCAGTGTTGCCAGATTGTGCAGATAACCGGACTTAGAGAATTAGCGAGTTGGCCAGTTTTTTTTCCCCCATGTCGCGATCGGCGCGGACTTGCCTCTGAAGCGGCCGGCCGCCGGTCGAGTTTTATGTCAAAGAGTGTACACAGTCCACTCACATTAATGTGGCCATCGCCTATGTTTGACGTTAACGTTCAATAACCACTCTAGACGTCAGATAACAGCACTAGCAGTGTAGGGTGTACAGAATCGCTCAAAAGAATTTTGTAGAGACAATAAATTTGGAAAACAAATTCCTCAGGAGAAAATTTAAATGAAAGAACTTAATTACTAAACCTTTATGTTGTCTAGACGTCAGATAACAGCACTAGCAGTGTAGGGTGTACAGAATCGCTCAAAAGAATTTTGTAGAGACAATAAATTTGGAAAACAAATTCCTCAGGAGAGAATTTAAATGAAAGAACTTAATTACTAAACCTTTATGTTGCGTGCTTTATTTTCTTACACAGACTATACAGTTCTAATATTATATAATTCTAATTTGCATCAATAATAAAATACGTATGAACAAATTACAGGGGCTCAAAACTATTATGTTTAAAGTAATCAGCAGAAAAACATTAATGAAGGGTTGACCTATGATGTTCTTTGCTTAAATCATGGTTGCTTGGCCCTTGCCGTGTATTATTGCTGCACACTTGAATAGCATAGAATCCAGGAGTTCGGCCAATCGCTCCTGAGCAATTTTCTTCCACTGCTTACACGATTCTTTATAGAAAGCCTTCTTCTTGGTGCAGTTTTGTTGGCGATCACGTCTATTCATTTCGCCTCAAAGATGTTTATGGGGCTTAAGTGTGGACTTTGGCTTGGCCATTCGAATATCTTCAGTTTGTTCGCGTCCATAATTGTCTTCACATGGGCAGAAGTGTGCTTCGGATCGTTGTCAAGCAGGAATTGCCAGTTACGAGGCATATTTCGTCGTCCGTGAAGTACCACATAATCTGTTAACATCTCACCATACTTCAGACCATAATTTACCACATAAATTTCGACGAGAGGACCTACACCACTTCTTGAGAAACAGGCCCACATCATGATGGTACTTCCTCATGCATGCTTCATGGTGGGTACTTGGTGTTTTCTGTGATTCCTCTCGTTTTTCGGTCGTAGAGCGTACTGTACGCATTCTGAGGAGAAAAAATTAAACTTGCTTTCATCACCCATAGAATTTTTTATCAGTCTTCAGTGGTCCAAGACTCGTCTTTCTTAGCGAATTTTAGTCTGGTCTTCCTGTTTTTCTCACTTATCATAGGTTTCCGAGAAAGTCGCCTGCCATTCAGATCTGTAGCTGCTAAGCGACGTTTATCTGTCGAAACAAAGATCTTCATCCCATGTTTTACATGTACATCATCATGTATTGCCCAGGCTGATTTACTGGGATCAGACATCGATTGCCTTCGGATGATCCTGTCTTCTATTTGGGTAGGTTTAAGGAGCAGACCACTTCGTAGATTGTTCTTTATCGTCCTTATTTTGTTCTGGAGCTAGGCCCATACAATCGCATGCTGTTTTGAGATGCGAAACCCCTTCGTCGAGGAGGATTGAGTTTGGCCTTGACGCTGTGCTATAGTCTGTGGGTAAACTGAAGAGCGAGCGAGCTAGTCCCCACTCTGCCAACCCAGCTATGTCACAGGGCGCTTCTACATGCAGCTTCACAACGTAGTACCGGCCCTGTCGCAGCGCGCGATTTAAATCTGTGGCGACGCCGTGCATAGAGACGTCTCGGCTGCGTTTATTTTAGACTAATAAATTAAGGACATAAGGAATACAAAAAACGATAGCTTCTTTCGAAACACAACAATAAAGTAACATAAGAATAGAAGTCAGGATTCTACTACAAACATAGAACCGAATGCCTGTTCATGTGAATATATGTTCCTCTGTTGCTATTCGTAAAACGGGCAGCACATAATGCAATCAATCTGTAGAATTTAAGGCTTGACCTTATTTTGTGTTTCTACTGGAAGGTAGAAGTTTTCTTTGAAACAATTCTTGCAACATGAAGAGTGTTTAAAAAGTAAGCAGAAATTTATAATTTTCTGTGTCAGTCCGATTTGCACTACTTTTTTGTCACTGTCTTCGTAAACATGTCTCAAAACTACGTGCACAATGTTATGCATATTGGCTATTTACTGTGTTGTCAGCTGTCAAAAAGGTTACATGTGTTTTGGTAGCATCAACGATTATTTGTTTTGTATAAAAATAGATTGCAGAATCTGTATTAAATTTTATTGTAAGAATAGAATAAAATGTACGAAATTTTTAGAAATGTTGAATATTGCTTTTGGTGAGCCTTTTATGAGTATACCAAGGGCATACATGTGGTATAAACATTTCAAAGCGGGTCTTGAAGGGCAGCTGTTTTACAAGTGTGGATGAGATTAAAAATGCACAGTTAGAAGACCTATAAACTATCCCGAAGAAACAGTTCCTAAAGTGTTTCGCGAATTGGAAAAAGCACTGGCATAAGTGTATAGAGAATATTTTGAATAATATAACATTGCTGTAGACTAACAAAGTTCTTACAACAACAAAAAAAGTTAATATGTAAGCGCACCTCGTATGTCAAGCTTTCTGCTTAGAAGTCCAGAATCGGGGTACGTGTTTCGAAGGAAATTTCAGCAGTGTTTAGAATACCTATTGCGCACATGTTTTAAGCAATATGTCTTTAGTGATCGAGATAGAGATTAAGTGTTCCATCAGCATCAAAGGTTTTACGTGATTTTGAAACTGTCTATAACGATGGGTTTCCTCACAAAATTATTATTTTTCCTTCGTGGCGATTCCAGTAAACCATGCGACTTATTTACGTGTTCCTTCTTTATACATCCTGTTGGGCGAGGCTGACGTTTGCATAAATTGCAGCCGTTTGGTTGGAAGTGTAATATTAGCTAACAGTCCTTTTTGGGCCGCCTCTTTAATACACGCTGTAATAACATTAGAGACGATCGAACGCTCATTACTCCGCAAATACCTCCACTTCTTTGTATTCTGCACATTTTCTTGCAATGCCAGACGATTATCCATCACTTCCGGATATCGAAGTATATCAGTAAGTATACAAAGTTAACTGACACTGGCAACTAAGATCCCACGAACAGAAACGACGTATATCACTGCACGACGATCTGCATCGCTAGACAGATTTTGGGTGCCCCTTGTAGTCCGGTGGCAGCAGCGCTCTTCCGGGAAAGGCCACTTCCCCACCAAAAGCGCTGCTCGCTCTTCAGTTTACAGACGGAGAATACTATGGCAGCTTGTCTGAAATCTACTGAACGTTCTTTAGCTTTAAACATTCCTGTGCTTAAATAAAAATATTATAATTATGTTTGCTTTATGTGAGCAGGTTTGTTGCATTCTACAAAATATTTATGATGTTTTTGTTGTTGTTGTTGTGGTCTTCAGTCCTGTGACTGATGCAGCTCTCCATGCTACCCTATCCTGTGCAAGCTTCTTCAACTCCCAGTACCTACTGCAGCCTACATCCTTCTGAATCTGCTTAGTGTATTCATCTCTTGGTGTCCCTCTACGATTTTTACCCTCCACGCTGCCCACCAATACTAAATTTTTGATCCCTTGATGCCTAAGAACATGTCCTACCAACCGATCCCTTCTTCTAATCAAGTTGTGCCACAAACTCCTCTTCTCCCCAATCCTATTCGGTACCTACCCATCTAATCTTCACCATTCTTCTGTAGCACCACATTTCGAAAGCTTCTATTCTCTTCTTGTCCAAACTAGTTATCGTCCATGTTTCACTTCCATACATGGCTACACTCCATACATATACTCTCAGAAACGGCTTCCTGACACTTAATTCTATACTCGATGTTAACAAATTTCTCTTCTTGAGAAACGCTTTCCTTGCCATTGCCATTCTACATTTTATATCCTCTCTACTTCGACCATCATCAGTTATTTTGCTACCCAAATAGCAAAACTCCTTTACTACCTTAAGTGTCTCATTTCCTAATCTAATTCCCTCAGTATAACCCGACTTAATTCGACTCCATTCCATTATCCTCGTTTTGCTTTTGTTGATGTTCATCTTATACCCTCCTTTCAAGACACTGTCCATTCCGTTCAACTGCTCTTCCAAGTCCTTTGCTGTGTCTGACAGAATTACAATGTCATCGGCGAACCTCAAAGTTTTTATTTCTTCTCCATGGATTTTAATAGCTACTCCGAATTTTTCTTTTTTTCCCTTTACTGCTTGCTCAATATGGAGATTGAATAGCATCGGTAACCCCTTACAAATACTATTTGCGACTGAAGTAGATGCTGTGATGTCACCGCCAGACACCACACTTGCTAGGTGGTAGCCTTTAAATCGGCCGCGGTCCGGTAGTATACGTCGGACCCGCGTGTCGCCACTATCAGTGATTGCAGACCGAGCGCCGCCACACAGCAGGTCTAGAGAGACTTCCTAGCACTCGCCCCAGTTGTACAGCCGACTTTGCTAGCGATGGTTCACTGACAAATTACGCTCTCATTTGCCGAGACGATAGTTAGCATAGCCTTCAGCTACGTCATTTGCTACGACCTAGCAAGGCGCCATTATCATTTGCTATTTATCTTGTGATGCATGTACCGTCAGACTGATGTTCACCAATTATGGATTAAAGTTAAGTATTCCAGAAGCTACGTACCTTTTTGCTAGTCTCTATTCCTTTAACTGTTCCAGACCTCACGCCAGCCTGCGTGAGCTTAAACGCGTGCCTTTCGGCTTCCTCTCGTAGTGGCTTGACTGTCTTGCCAAGTCACAACAGATGCTTACCTGCATTCGGCAATTAATACATGTAGCCGCGGCGGGGTCAAACAACTTCCGTCCGAACACCGGTTTGTTTTGATTGCTCGTACAGATAAACACGGCTACCAACCCATTATTATACTACGAAATATGTTTTTGAGTGATACTCCACAAAGTGTGTTGGGGGATGCAGAAAACCTGGCCACCACGCTCCCCGCATTTAAGCCCAGTCGAGAATCTCTGGGACCACCTCGATCAAGCTGTTCGCGCCGTGAATCCTGAGCCCCGACACCTAGCGCAGGACTGGCCATGGCACTGGAGAAGCAGGGATCCACAATCCTGTCAGTACCTTCCACAAACTCACTGATACTCTCCTGCACGTCCGCGGCGCAAAAGGTGGTTACTGAGATTTAGCACGGGTGGTCACGTTGAGCGGACAGTGTAGTATCAGGTGAAGACAGTGTTGTGCGTGTGTGTGTGTGTGTGTGTGTGTGTGTGTGTTCAAATGGCTCTGAGCACTATGGGACTTAACATCTGAGGTCATCAGTCCCCTAGAACCTAGAACTTGTCAAACCTAACTAACCTAAGGAGATCACACACATCCATGCCCGAGACAGGATTCGAACCTGCGACCGTAGCGCTCGCGCGGTTCCAGGCTGAAGCGCCTAGAACCGCTCGTCCACAACGGTCGGCTGTGTGTGTCTGTGTGTGTGTGTGTGTGTGTGTGTGTGTGTGTGTGTTTGTGTGTGTGTTGTGGTGTGACAGTGTTTTTATATAGGAGGTGAAAGAGCGAGGTAGTAATATTGTCGTTCCTAGAATCTGAGTATTTGCTGCGTCGTATATTCCTATAACTCGAAATGCATTACTAATTAGTAAACAGACAAGGCAGTTATTGTTATTGGTTGCGCATCCGTTACATGCCCGGTGTTAATAACCCATACGATTCATTAAAACAGTTTACAATTACATTTTAATTGGTTGTAGCCTACATAGTCATCGCGTAGGACGTTCGCTGAGAAACGGAAAAAGGAGAAAATTTAATAAAAGTTGCAGCGAAATATGTAGAGCCATGAAAAGCAAAGGTAAGATAGAATAGTGTTAGACGGATATGACGATGGATAAACTAGGAGAAAAATAGAATCCAGCATTCGGAAACATTATATCCACTAGAGTTTACTAAACTCGCGAGCTGAAGCAGACGCCCAACTTCCGCAATTACATGACAAAATCGTGGAATTTAAGGAGAACTATCAGTCTGTGAGCTACAGAAATGGGGCCAGATGAAACCACACGAATAGACCGACGATTAGTAATCAAGATCTGAAGTTCTCAAAGGTCGACAGGCCCATTGCTTGAAGTTGACCCTAACGATAACCGTAGCAGTTGATACCATGGTTTTGTGAGGTCACTATCGATGACTGTAAACTGAACTAAACTGAACAACCGTGGCTTGTTGTGGAGTAATTACATTATTAGCAGTTGTAACCTGTGTCTGTCGTCAGAAGATATTTACGTCTCATCTTATTTGTGTCTGTGCCACATTACTTCACTGTGAAAGCTCATAAATTTGACTCAGATTAACGTGTAACAGTTCTCTGAGGCAGAGTAAGCTCTCACGCCAACAAGAACAGCGGAAGTGCAAATGTTTGCGAACTGCCTCTATGGTAGAACAGAGAGTCCTTCCAGGAAACGGGCTGCTCCTGAATGGAAACGCCTCAGTGAGGGGGCGCAGTGACCCTAACGGAGAGGCTGACCGTTACGATTGTGATGGGCCTGAGACAAGAGGTGGAGTTTGCAGTCCCGGCCGCGCCTGTCACCACGGGACACCGGGCAACTGCCGGGTCTCCCAGGGGCCGCTTCCCGCTTCCCAGAAGGGCCGCTCTGCGTGCCGCCCGCTTGTGAATGCGAAACAGTGCTCGGACGCTTTGTCATGTAGAACAGTCGCGGTAATCTGTCCACTGCCTGTAAACTCTGTGGCGAGCGTTTCACCAGGTCGCTTTCTTCTGCCGTGCATGTGACAAAGCGGACCGCACTCATTTGAAAGGTGATGCGGTCCTTAACGAGAAGGTCGATTTCGGCACCCCAGTGCTTTACTGGGTAAGGAGATGTTGAAGGTGGTGCGCTATTGCGTTCCACCGATCTTTGAAGCGAGTTGTCCAGCCGAAACGCCATCAAATTCCAACAAAACTTCATAAGGTACTGTTTCATGCGGCAGTGCTAACGTCATCGTTCGATCGACAGTATACTTGCACTTTTTCCGTTGACAGGCACAGCATAAGAAAAGGATTGAATTTAAGTTTCAAAATGTAATTTAGTTTTGTTCAGATGGGTGTGAAATCTTATGGGACTCGACTGCTAAGGTCATCAGTCCCTAAGCTTACACACTACTTAACCTAAATTATCCTAACGACAAACACACACACCAATGCCCGAGGGACGACTCGAACCTCCGCCGGGACCAGCCGCACAGTCGATGACTGCAGCGCCCTAGACCGTTCGGCTAATCCCGCCCTGCAATTTAGGTTGGTAACAAGACGAATAATCCCATATGAAAGTCTAAAGAAGATATTTAGTGAACGTGAAAGGAAATCATAATCGTTGGGTAAATTTAAAGAGCCAATATCAGGGGAAAATCGAACAACAGTTCTACTTCATCCATGATACAATTCGCGTAGTGACCGCGATAATGTGCCAAGAGAGGTTAAGGTGCGTTCCAAGAGATATAGACCTTTCCCTCTCCCTCTTCAGAAGCGAATAGAACACGACACGAAGTAATTAATATTGCTTCTGTTTTTCTTCCTGTACGCTCTTAATAGTCGATTATCGTATATAAGCTCACCGGACAAATAGTTTGTCACCCCAGTGCTCACGCACATGTCGTCATTAAGCCTTTATAGATTGCGCACTGATCGAGTCACATATTCAAACTCAGCGCACTGCCTCTGCGTGAGAATAAGACAGTAGCGATCAGTAAGACATTTATATTTCGAGAGGATATTATGCGTAACCATGGGTAAATGTAAGGACATGACAGTGTGACAAAAAGGGCAATTGTGTTCGGCTGTACGCGCGGGATTAGCCGAGCGGTCTCAGGCGTTGCAGTCATGGACTGTGCGGCTGGTCGCGGCGGAGGTTCGAGTCCTCCCTCGGGCATGGGTGTGTGTGTTTGTCCTTAGGATACTTTAGGTTAAGTAGTGTGTAAGCTTAGGGACTAATGACCTTAGCAGTTAAGTCCCATAAGAATTCACACACTTTTGAACTTTTTTTTTTTTGTTCGGTTGTACCCATGGCCGTACGGTATATGAAGTTGCTGGATTTGTTGGTGTTTTAGCGTCTGACTGTTCAACGTGTGTAGAAGCAGTGTTGAGGCACACGTGGCCACATAACACGACGTCAGAACTGTGATCGAAAAATGGTCGTGACTGTGAGTGACCGGAGCAGCGTTTCACGGCTTGTGAATCGAAATCGCTTCCAAAGTCGGCAGGAATTTTTGCCGTCAGTGAATAAAAGTCCATCCCAAACTGTTGGCGAGAGAGCATTGTGAATAGAACTGCATGCAGTGAACATTTGGAATCGGTCACCTCGCAAGAGACCATTGCTCACGCATATAAAGACGACAACAGCGCAGACGCATATAAAGACGACAACAGCGCAGTTCATTGGGCTGGACAGATATGTGAGTGGTTTTCTGAAACTCCCTCCCGACCCACTGGACTGCAAAATCACCTGAATTCAACCTCACAGAGAATTTATGGGACACTTTGGAACAGCGGGAAAAAGGCCGACATCAACATCCCCGCAATTTGGTGGAACTGCGCGAGCAAATCCTCAGCGAGTGGCTTAACCTGGATGCGACCTACCTGCACAAACTTGTGGACTCACTTCTTAGCGGAATGCAGGATTTTATAAAGTCCAGGTGCGGAATTAGATTGTATTAAATGATGTTGTAATGATTTCTCTAGGGGTGACTTATTTTTTATCTGGTGAGCTTACGTGTAGATGTAAATACCAAACCGTTTCACAGCTGCGGGGTTAGTTTTACGGAACACCAATTAAAGAAAATTAGTTGTGGTGGCTTGCCTGTTTGCATTTAATATCTAATGTAACTTCCGAAAGATAGCATTTTGTTGGCTGTTTACCAGCGCCATTATAGATGGTACCTATGCAATTCTCACGATTCCCGCCATTAATTTCAATACATACCGGTAGCAGGTGGAGTCAGGTAAGATTAACGTCGAGGTGAACAGCACCGGAAGAAAACCTAGTAATAGACAGGAATGAGGGAGGAACCCGAACATCACTTTATTTTATTGCAGTTACCTCAGTAAGAGCTTAAAGTGGTTTAAAGAGACTACTCGACGTGTTCATGACTGGTTGATGTCGTACAACTATACCAAAGAACATTCCTTTTCTCTGGAGCACATGAAAAAATTGAAAATAAAAAGAAATATTGGAATATGGTTGTGGAATTTATGTTCCTCCTTTGCGACTAAATGAAAAGCTGTGTGTTTCGATGTCATGCGCGATTTCATATTGTCTTTTTCACTTAAGCAATACAATGTAACTGTGTTTGCTTGCCGTATGCAGTGCATGATGGCCTTTTCCTGGAAATTCCCTGCACATTTCACTATTATACCTTTCACCCGTGGATATTTAGAAGGTGAATCACAGAATATACCTATGTAATGGAATGAAATTACGTTGGGAGAATCAGATTATTAAACTAAACACTAAAATTAGTAATGAGTTTTGGTATTTGAGCAGCAAAACAATTACTGATGACGGAAGTAGAGAGGATACGAAATGCAGACAAGCAATGGCAGCAATATCATTTCTGCAAAAGAGAAATTTGCTAACGTAGAAACTTCTAACGCTAGAATGATTTTCCTGAAGGTATTTGCCTGGTGTGCATTCTTGTACGGAAGTGAAACGTGGACGATAAACAGTTTAGCCAAGAACAGAAAAACTCTTTTGAAGAATGGTGCTTCAGGCAAATGCTGAAGATTTCATAGGTAGATAGGATAATTCATGAGGAGATATGAATTGTATTGGAAAGAAAAGAAACTTATGGCACAACTTGCCTAAAATAAGGTATCAGTTGATAGCATATAACCAAACGCATAAAGAAATCTTCAGTTTCGTAATGCAGGTAAGTGCGTATGGCAAAAATGGTACAGAGAGACTAAAGCTCGAAAAAAAATAAGCAGCTTCAAATGAATGTAGACTGCAGGCGTTACTCAGTAAAGAGACGTGCAAATGATAGACTGGGATGGAGAGCTGCATCAAACCGTCTTGAGACTACAACTACTACAATAACAAAAACCTAATAGCTAATTAAGTTTACGATTAGAATGATAATTTCTTGACAGGCGGAACGTGTCACGTTATCTTACACGGGGAGTCACCTACAGACACAGAAGTGATATCTGGAGTTCCTCAGGGAATTCTAATAGGATTCCTGGGTCAATACTCGTTAACTGCTAGGGAAGAGCTCACTCACTTCTTTCCCGATGACAAGATGTGAAGGCATTATCAGCTGCCCTGCCCATTCCCTTATTTGATGTTATCGGCCATTTTTCTCCGGGCTAAGCATAGAGATGATTTCTATGAGCAAGTTCCATCGACTCATGACGATTTAAAACATTCCATTCTTACAATGAATAGACAGTATCAAAATAAGTCCTCGCACCAGCGGCTGCAAACATGTATTACAACATAGAGTGAGCGTTTAGAACATTTGATGACATTAATGGAAATGTATATGACCACTTTCTTTAGTGATGTCATATTTTTTTGATGTTGTGCACGAATTTTAAGATGTAAATGTGTATCCCAAATTGAGGTTATCTTAACTCTTTTGTTAATGCAGTTATTATCTAGTAATCTTTGTACTTCAATATCGTATTTTAAATATCTATTTTAAATATCTATACAATTTTTAACATCCGTCTGTCTTTCAAAGCCCTGAAAAAAATAACAAGAGCACAGCTGATACCACAGTTAACTTTTATGTCCTTTGCCTTCCAGTTGGTTTCCCGATCGCACCGCATGTAGCCGACAGTGATTAATATCAGTTACAAATTAAAGTTTTGTCAGATTTCCAAACTCCAAATAGAGGTGTACAATTAGCTAGAGGCAAAAGTTGCGAATGAGAACACAAATTCTTACATGGAAAAACCACTGGCCTGATGATCAAAAGAGTTGAATCATGAGCCATATATATTCTAATTTCTCCGAAATAACTTATCGGGTTCTTATTTAATATTTACGTTACTGGCAGCACAAAGAACTGCAGGTCCGTTTGAAGGAGCGAAACTCATACCCATATCTCTGTAATTAAAATAGCTATGATAAGAGACTGTATTTAAATTTGGAGGAATTTTTTTACAATTGATTTGGATGAAAACATATCTAAGCCCCACACACAATCCTGTGCCGGGTGTCAGATCGCCCATCGGCTGCCTCCCCCGATGGTAGATAGGAGAAAACTTCCCAGATACGAGTGATACTGGGGAAATGAAACAACGAAAGCGGACCAAATACTATTATAAAACTTAGCAGTGTCTGTTCTGATATCCAGCGGTTGTTGGTTATTGTTCGTAAACATAGTTTTTGCGGCTATTAGACTAACGGATTTATTTCAACAATTAAGTCTTAAAATATCTTAATGTCTGTAGTAGATCACAAAAAATTATCATGCTGAAACAACCATTATAGAACAGCAGGAAATATTTCACTACCTCAGGCTCCACTCAATAGACTGCATTACTGTTCCGGTTATAGGATATTGGGTGACCAGACATGCCATTTTGAGAAGGGTCAGAGCTTCTCAAAACCTCTTCGAACAAAACAAATATTTTTCAAGGGTACAGTTGAAGTAGGCACTTTATGGAAACGAGGGAAACTGAAACACCAAACGATTATATTGGACAGATTCAGCATAAAAATCTTGGCATAGTAAGAAACCTGATTTACACATAAAAATCACTTCGACCCTAAGAATTACACATTATTTAAAGGCAAACCAATAGTGTAGATCAATACGGGACCAAAACTATTTGGCATTTCCTTTACTTCACATGCAGAAAAACTCATAAGGTTGTCAGCACAAGGCATAGAGACAGATTAACGTCCACGCACCACAAATGACTACAACAGAAAAGACCCACAGGTGATATAAGACTTCTGGTAACTTACGAAAGAAATTACGAACAAAACTCCCAAACATCACACCTGGGCAATTTTAATGGTCAGTTAGGAAATGAAAAGAAATTACGAACAAAAATCCCAAATATCACATCAAGGTTCTACTAAGAAACATTAATGGTCAGTTAGGAAATGAAAAGAAACACAGGGAAAACACAGGACCATGCACCGCGCACAACAGGACCAATGAAAATGATGAACATCTCATAAGCTTCTGAAAAAAATTTTAATCTCGAAATTTAGAGTTTCAGAAACCCACAAAGAAATTGAAGGCATGGAATTCTTCTAACAAAAATCTCTACGAATTCCAGATTGACCTCATTGCTATCTCCAGGAAGAATACCAAATAAGTGCTCAGTGTAAAAACTGGGAGAGGATTCTTCGAGTCACGCCATCATCCACCCTAAATCAAGATAAAATTTCAGCCCAACAGAGAACCAACAAGAGCAACCCAGATTTTCTGACTGCTCCCGAATGCCTAAAACTCAACAAGAAGAAAATCACAGATGAAATCTGCAGGTAGGATACATGGACTGCTCTGAACCTGAAGGGAAACAGATATAAACAATAAAATTATGTCAATAGTGACATGGGTTCGAAGAGGTACGTAAAATCATCTCTGAAATTATTCGACGATAAAAACGCAACTACGCCAATACCAGGCTGAACGAAATAGAACAACAACACCCGCAATTATTACAAAGGCTTCAGAGAAAATTTAACTGGTTACCAACCTTCTAGCCTGTGCTTACAACGACCTGATGGATCCCTGGAAACTAGTACAAAATGTAATTGAGATATTCTAGCCAACTCTTATTGCACACTCCCCAACTGCGAAGCACCATATGAACAACTCCATTTTACCAAAAAAGCACCAAATCCTGATTCGCTTCCGCCCTTACACGGAAAAATAGCGAATAGAATTAAATGTGGTAACTGAAAGAGTGTAGACCACCTGCCGACGACTGTGCTATTGCAGAAATATGGAAATTTGACTACAAAAACATAATACCAAAAATTCTCAAAATGATATCAGAAGTCTGGAAAACAGAAATTCATAAAAGAATGGAAGAACGCCTTGAGACACCCTGCCCATAAGGAAAGATACAAAACAGATCTGAACCGTTATAGATGAATAATATCAAATACTTAAACACTTCCTGATGATCTGCAAAATTATGTTGATAACTTTACTTAATATAATGTATGAATCTTACTTCTCCCAGTAACTTAGCTGAACCGACTCGAGCAGCAAGAAATCTTGCGAATATTAGGTGGGATTCGGGAATTGGAAATTCCGTCTTGAACAGATATGGAACGTCAAAACCATTCTATATATCTGGAGATGCCAGAACTCTAGAGTTACGTTTGTGTATTTCAAAAATTTTATGACTCTGTTGACAGAGAAACCCTGCTGAATAGCCTAGAATAATTCTGAGTTTATAGAAAGACAAGGGCCATCATCCAAGTCATTGGAGATGACTTACCACCACTCTTGTTCAACTTCGTATTGGAAAAAATAAGCAGAGAATAAGAGAAGTACGCCAAAGGCAAGCAAATTGAAAGGATAAAAGAAAAAGAGTCATTGTGAAATACTTGGCCTTTTCATATGATCTAGCTTTAATAACGAACAACATATATTAATCGAAATTGGCATCAGATAAACTATATGAAATCTATAGTAAAACTGCACTCCAAATTTCGTATAAAAATTGTGTGTATGGACACCAAATCAACAGGAAAACTCCCACTGAAAACTCATTATGGAAGAATCTCACGGGTCACACACTTCAGGCACTTAGGAGAAACCTTCCAACCCATAAGACTGAAAGCAATCTGCAATATAAAGAGAATATTCAAACAGCAAAATTTAGGAAGATAAGCCTACGGGTCTACGGACGTCTATGTGGGATGGATAGAAACAGACTCACAAAGAAAACTTTTGACGTGGTTTATGCAAGTAGCTTAAGGACCAGCTGGATGGAACACACGGAAGAAACCTAGAACGATTGGAAACCCCAGAAAAATAAATTAGGGAAATAAAACCATTGAGAAATGAAATCAGAAACAAGAAAATTGTACAGGCCCCAAGAGAATATACAACAAGGAAAAAATTGACACAGGAAAGGAAAAAATGCAACAAACTAATGAAGAGATTCTGGGAAGAAAAGAGGAAAAGGAACCGAAACTGTGATTGGCTAAAGTTCACACGCTCTCCTGATGGAAAATAATCCTTATAGCTAGGAAACTGGCGGATAGTTGTTTAGCTGTTGTAGCAGCTAAAAGGTTTACGGTGCCGTCTTGCCAACTAGGTACTATGGCTGACTGACCACTCGCTTGGCAAGAGACGCCATACACTATTACCCTAAATGTGTAAAACTGTTTTAATGTACATTCACAGTCTGAAAAATAATTGCTGCATTTATGTGTTACGCGCCCTGATATTATTCAGTACAAAACAAAAACACACACACACACACACACACACACACACACACACACATACACACACATAAAGACTAGTAGTGTATGATGTCTCTTGCCGAGAGAGTGGTCAGTCAGCCACTGTACCTAGACGTCATCGCAAACTTCTTGGCTGCTACAACAGTTAAAAATTACCCACGAGTTTTACAGTTACAAGTGACTTAGTGTATGCGTCATAGTCATCTTACGTGGTTAAGTTCTTTCAAATTATTGATTTAGAAGGTAAAGAACAGTTGCAGCCGGCCGTTTTTCGTACATGATACTATCAAATACATCAAAGAGTCATCGATGCAAAGAAATTGCCCATGTAATGATGTGCATCATACACAGTGTACCAACGCAATAGTTCCCATACATGCCTATGATGGCGGAACGAGGCATTTTTCATATCGGCTATTTAGTTCTCTAACCGATTTGTGCAAACTGATGTCAGTGAGCTGCTGATGATGAAGTCAATATATTGCGCGATAATGGCTGAGTTCATGACGCCTGCTCGATAAGGAACATAACGAGCAGTTACCATTGGCCATATAGCACATTTCCTACAGCGCAGATGACGACGAAGTGATGGACAAACTGGTGAAATACCTTACTGAGCATGTGACCGCTCAATGTCATTCAATACTATCACGACGACACCCCTCGATCGACGTTAACACTCATGGTGTCACTCGCCTTCATACAAGGCAGTGGACGTTTGAAAATTCGTGACGCTAGTTCAATGGTCCTCAATTGATTTAAATGTATTTCCCGGCTGACTTAATTCAATTACTGCCATGGGGGTGAGGAGAAAGAACACATCCTGGCGGTAACAGCATTATGCGTATTTAGATGTTCGATTAATCTGAATGGTTTGCAATGTTCCAGTGATTCTATTCGAACTCTATGCTGATGTACCGACAAGGACCATTTTCGCAGATAAACATGCAAGTACGTAATGGATGTTTAGTTTCTCAATATAGTTCGTCGCATTCACACATTATACATCCGCTGTAAGAACAACTTCATGCATTTACATTTTTGGTGTCCCACAATATTGGTTGGCTAAATATTATGACGATACGTTGCATACAACTTCCACAGATATTGTTTATCATGTAGTCAAGGTACGTAATGAAGCCAAAATCGTAGATAAAATTGAAATGTAGTTTGTTTATTAACACTTTTCTTTTCACTAACTAAATATGAAATATGAATCGGGATTGGAGGTGATGATCCTATCCTTCTTTCCAGTATTAAAATGGTCGATATAGTGTTCTGAATAACGGGTGTCATATAATGTCCAAATATCGACACGGCCCAGGCTACCAATTCGGCGCTTAAATGTCTATTCTTCGCTCTCGAAATGTTCGATGTGATTATCTTTCACATGCAGGGTTCAATTTAACGGTGTAAGCACTGTTTTTAGTATTTTAGGTCCCCGTTAATTAATATCTAGTAGTTAAAAAGCGAACTATTTTTATGCTGGCGCGTTGTTTGTATCAGTTACCCCCGCAACCGTACAAGGATAAGATTCTCCTAAAATGGTTCAAATGGCTCTGAGCACTATGGGACTCAACGGCTGAGGTCATTAGTCCCCTAGAACTTAGAACTAGTTAAACCTAACTAACCTAAGGACATCACAAACATCCATGCCCGAGGCAGGATTCGAACCTACGACCGTAGCGGTCTTGCGGTTGCAGACTGAAGCGCCTTTAACCGCACGGCCACTTCGGCCGGCAAGATTCTCCTAATGTTCCGCACACACGCGTTTCACAATTTAAAAAAAATGCAGAATTACGTAAACTATAGCTTTCCGTTGCGTACAACTTTCGTGAGTTCCACAACCATAATAGTTTCTCAAGAGTATTTTTACCAGCTAACACAAAGTTCGAATTATGTTATCGGAATCATTTTCACTTCACCCGACAATAAACGCCTCTGATCACTTCGTCACACGTAATATATTTTAAACGTGCTTGAAGAGTCTAAATAATCTCCTTAACGAATTTCGCAGTCGTGTACCACTTTTTCATCGACTAGCCCGATCGCGATAACTGAAGGTAGAGAGCTCAATAATGTGTTACATGCTCTTTTATTTGTATTAAAATACAAACGCGCCCCTATATCCTTCTGTCCCGCTAGGTCTTTGCTACTTTGCTTTTTATTACTTTTCATTATATTGCTTCTTAGTAATACTGTGCAGTTTTAAAGTTTCGTATTACTTTTCCCTTTTTAATTCTTCCAAAATAAACTCAATTTATCCCCGATTGTAATTAATATGATGCTAATTGACACGTCTGCCCGCAAAGTACCGTTATAAGCACCATCCCACTTTTTATCACTAGATAACGCAGAACCTAACTGTATGCTCTTAAAAATGTTGAATCACTTATCTATGTGTAAAAATGAAAACTGACACAGGAAATTCGTAGTGTTCTTTGTCGTCATCTATTTTCAACCACTCTTGACAATAGCATAAAGAAATTTACGCTCTGACTTACACTAAGAGATATTCACAAAATGAGGTGAACCATCGCATAAGTTTAGTTATGAAGATGTAATCCTGGACTGAGATCCGTAGAAAGAATTACGAAGGAATGCAGTTCATTTCTAGGAGGTTCTTCACAAGAAACCCGTTCTGCAGCTATTAGGATATTCTTCGTCAGCACTGGACGCTCACCGTATTGGATTAAGCGAAAATATGGAAACGTGTGACGGTGGAGATATGCGATCTGAAGCTAACTTGTAAATCAGGCTTAACATATTCCAGTGGGAGACACTATGCATCACGGAAAGGCTTCATGTCAGTACTTCGAAGACAGCGTTTCTAAACAGAATCAAGAACAATATTACTTTATGCGACGGAAATCACGTGTAATGTGTGTGACAAAAATTAAAGAAATTTTGGTTTATGTGGACTTAGCAAGTGCGATGTTCCCGCACATCGGTTGTGAGTGCAGTAGTAAGCAGGGTATTCATGTCGCTAACGAGCGGTGGCTTGCTAAAATAAGACGCCAATTTAAATGCATGAATCTGAAAGAGAGCGGAAACACTATGTCACCCGTTACAGTTTCCATTCATTCATAGAAGTCTGTGAAACTACGCAAGGCACTCCATAACAACCATAAGTAAATATTATTTATCTTTTTCTGTTTGTGATTTAATTAATAAGAAGTGCTTCCTAATTTGATCTCAATGAAGAAGATCATGATTTTTAAGGTAATAACTGCATATTCCTTCGTTGTCACAGACACTTACTACTTGCTGGGGTATACATGTATCTAAATATTAATGTTCTTTATACATAATTACTGTCTTTATTGCTGAATGTATGGCGGTATCAGTATAACGACCGGGCTCAGATATATCTTGCTACTGCTCCTTATCGTATGGGAAGTTTACGCCTCTTCTCTATCTTCTCTATCATGTGTTTTGGATTTGACTCACTACCACAGTCTCATTCTAATTATAAGGTGATCATGATTATGGAATTAAAAAGTGAGAACTGGTATGTTCAGACTACTTGACAGTGTTGCAGGAAGCTAAACGGTTGCCTTCAACACCGCATCTTTGCAGGTGGTCCGCTCGGGAGCGCGACAAAGCCGCAAAATTGCGATTACACTTTCCGATTCTAATGACGTAGCCTCGTCCGGTTTCAACACCACGCTCGGGCACATTCACACTGACAATACTGATCACTCGTAGAAAATCTACGCCACAGGAAATAAACAGAATCCACTTGTTAATGCTTTAAGAGGAGCCGCAAACAAGAAACTCGTATATTCGTGATATTTGTCGTATTTCTCTTGGTCGTTAGCATGCAGACGAAATTCGATATGCGAGGGCTATTTTACAGCATTAAATTTATCTTGTCACGTCCGTTATACCTTTTTTCCCGCGAATACATTGTTGCTTAATCGTTTCCGATTTGTGCTGCACGTAGGCTAACTACTCCCTACGCGTTTCACATTTGTGCTTCTTAGACGATAATTACTTTCTACTCTTTCCGTCCGAATTATTGAATTTTCACGGCGTTTTCAGATCTTTTCGCACTTTAAACCATCACATCCATGAAATGCACTGATTTGAAGAGAAAAGCGTACACTCTAAATCGCTGGTCCCGCTTGAAGGCAGTTTTAAACATCTGCACATTATATGACGTACAATGTAAAATGTGTCGATCTCGAAAAAATGTTCGACAACACAAACTAGTGCAAGATATTTTGTGTCTTTAAAAACGAAAATAGGTATATTCCACATGGAAAGACGGGGAATATTGCAAGATGTAAAAGAATGAAGAGAAAAAAAGAATATTAGACCCAGAGAGATGTGCTCGGATAAAAACTATCGGAGCAGGGATGTAGTCTTCCTCCTCTACTGTTCAACCTGTTTATCGAAGAAGAAATGAAAGAAACAAAACAAAGATTCAGAACTGGGGTTAACGTTCAGGTGGCAGAATATCAAATATTAAACTTGTAAATGACATTGACACCTACGTGAAAGTAAGAGGAATAGCAGAACCTGTTGAACAGACTCAGTGGTCTACTACTAAGCACGGAAAATGAAATAAAAGTATACCTAAGAATGACAGTGGTATTGCGAACTAGCAGACGTGAAATTTTCAACTACTTGACGTCAAAGTTGACTAAACGAAGGCATTCAAACGCTTTGGAAGCAAAACAAGAAGTGACGGACGAAACACGGCGGGTGTAGGAAGAAGCGAACAGACTTAATCAAAGAGAGTTTTTCTCACAAAAAAAAAAAAAAAAAAAAATCTACTATCATCAAACATAAGCCTCATTTGAAGAAATAAATTTTAGAAAATACACATCTGGAGTGCAGCATTGCATGGAAGTGAATCCTGAATGGCTCGAAATCCATAAAAGCAGAGACTCGAAGCATTTGAAATGTGATGTAACAGAACTGCGTTGAAAATTAAGCGGTCTGATAAGAAGTGGAAGATTCTCCTCAGAATCGATGAAAAATGGAAAATGCTGATAGCACTAACAAGAGGAATAGAAAAGATGACAGAATATAGTAGTAGTGGGGTCCATCCAGGGCAAAAAATGCTGGTGAAGACAGATTGGAATATATACAACTAATAATTGAGTTGGCTGGGTGTAAGTGCAACCCTCAAATATATTGCGTTTTGTCCGCAAGTGTAACTATGCACCACATTACTATGTTCTGAAACTCACTGTTGCTCAGTGTGACCATGGCAAATATCTCCTTATAAAATACTGTCGTCTACACCCGACACCACTGCTCACTATACCGCCGTAAATTCCGAGGCAATGTGTTACATAAGATAATTCACTCGTAAAAGAAATTGCCAGTCTGTACTATATCGCAAACGTGGTTGACGTTTGAGATTGTTCACTGTACGGTGTGCTTCACATTTAACCGCTTACCCAGTTCACTATTATTTGATCAAGGAGGTAAAACTGCGAGGTGTTTCTATCTCCTACGAAAAGTTCAAATAACAATAGAAAATAACCGTGAGACTATTTATCATCATTTTGAGATCAAAATCCAAACAAGTAAACTGCTTCTCAATAAAAAATTGTTTATGAAGTAGGAATTAATCATTTTCGCAAAGGTAATTTTATACTAAAGAGTTTTGCGATAATTTTTCTAATAACACGTAATAAATTTTGATGAACACAAAATCTTGCTGTTAGCAGTAAAGTACCTACGCACGTCAGTGGGTACTGCTTATGAAAGCTGAAACTATATTTCGTAAATATTAATTAATATGAACGTTATTTACAGTCACTAACAAAACTGAATTATTTAATACTTTTGTCCTTAAAACTTTCCATTTTCCTCGTTTGTCGTATTTCAACATAATAATAATGTTACTACGTTTGACTGTATAATTCTACTAATTTGTTTATCACGTAGAGTTCTTTTCGTGTAAAAACAGCTTCATAAATCTTAAAAATGGATTGGACTACCTGAGCTACAAACGTATTAAACAATTTCATTTATAGAACACGAATGGTAATTATGGGTACATAAAATTGAACGCGAATATTATGACGTAGTTTTGACCGTGACCTTTATAGATATCAATTGCAACTACAATTTACTATGGCCAGTCATATTTATTATGATTTCCACTGTGTGTTACCGAGAGCTACCTCATCATCAGGAGGATCTATTTCAATTATTCGGGCATATGCGTACTGTGTATACAATTTTTTGGTAACCCATGGTGCTGCCCTTCAGTGACTAAACGCCCCTTCTATGTTCGTGTTTACAAAGTTTAAGTGATGTAAACACGACGGGAAACGGAACCTGTGACCATAAGAAGGAGCAACAGGTTAAGCAAAAGTCGTATGTATGTGCACTATTAACTGACATAAACCCACCAAGGAGCTGTAAACGTCCGAAATGCACAGTGGAAGTAATAACAAATTGTAATTTGTTACCACAATTTGCTATTTTCTTTTTCAGTGTGTAGCTGAAACAGCTTTATCAACCAGTGCTCACAAGCGTTTGCGATTTTGGACTGTAAAACTATTGTTTTCTGTTACGCTCATTTCCATGATTCCAGATCCTTGCTTGGTGTTGGTATCATTTTATTTGTCGGCTTAATTTCGTTTCTTTACATGTATAAAGGTGAGATGATAGTTAGCAGTAGCAATTAATTAATTCAACACCTTCCCTTGCAGATCAGAGTTGACGATGAACAGGTGAATCAGCAGTACTCATTATCGTAGCACCTGCAGTATGGCCATACAGCTGAGTAATGGACCTCTACAGAATTTTCTGCTCCCTACTGTTTACATCTATATGAGTCCATGTTGCTCCAAAATGTTTCCTGATATAATCTAAGTCTTGCCTTATCTCTTGAAATGCAGCGAAGACCCAATCCGTTTGCCAAACATTCGCCTGGCTACATGTTCCAGGTCGTCCACAGACTATGCTAACACTTCCAAAACACATACGTGAACGTTCGCTCAAAAATGAAAAAAGATTCATATTTAAACTCAAACAAATGCAGATTGTTTGTTTTAGTGGCAGCCCGTTAAGTCTGTCTCTTGCATCAGAGTACTGATCCACGTTCTAATATCTAAGACGGATGTTCCACCACCTAGCCACGTACGCACGTAGAGGCACTTGAAGAAAGATCGTGGCAACGATTTACGCACAACGTGTTTCGATATATTTTTTTGTTTACCTTTTCTTTCCAAATTAAAAATCGTCCTTTAATTTTTTACATGTTTTTGTAGAAGTAGAATAGAAGAATACAAGAAATCGTAATCGGAGACCAGCAAAACAAATTGGTCCATTGCTTAAAAGGGCATCCTTTTAACTGTGAAAGAGAGAGAAAAAGCTGAATCAGCATTTGAAGACACTTACTACCATTGTTGTTTAAGTAGTATGAATGTAATGTGATGTAAGTTTCAAATATCTTTCCTAACAGGCAGCAAATAAATGACTAACATTATTTCAACGGCGAGTGTCTCTTTCATGATTCCAACTTACAGCTTTCTAATTATTAATTTCCAGTCAATAATGAACTGGTTAGGAACACTTTTTAAACAATAGATTTAAGCTATCAGTCGTCCTTTGGAATTTTTATTGGCAGATCTAGATTTCGGCTAGAAACTAGCCATTCTCAATGCACTATCCTTTTTTGGTCAATGCATGTAATGCCTGTTGGTTTGGCTTTGTACACAATTCCAATGAAAATAGCTAGTTTATAGCTGAAATCTAGATCTGCCAATAAAAATTCCCAAGGACGACTAATAGCTGAAATCTATTATTTACAAATTAAAATAACGGTCGCTGCGTGCAACAGCCTCTGAATGGAGGGTAACATGCTTAGGAACGCGTTTTGTTATACGGGAAGAGGGCGGGCAGGGGGTGGGGGGTAGTAGGCATAGTCAGTACAGTAATTGTTTATCTATTACGAAATGTTAGTAACTGTGTATAAACCACGAAGAGAGTTCAAAAACGTTCAGTTTTGAGTCCACTCCTCTTCCTTACTTATTATTTGAGTGGTCTACCACTCATTAAACAGAATTGATACATTTATATCTGACGATACTAGTGTCGTAATAAATCCCATCAGAGAGAAAGCAGCAGAAGAGGTCGTTAACCATGTTTTTCACAGAATTGTTGTCTCTCAAAGTAGACTCTTCCTAAGCTTTGATAAAATATACTATATATAGAGTCTGCACAAAAAACAAAATCATACGAACAGTTGATATAGCGCATGAACATTAGCGAGTGAACATGGTAGAATGCTCCAAATTTTTTGGTTTACATATTGGTTCGGTGAACCGAAAGAAGCATGTTAACAATAAAGTTCAGCTACTGTCCGCCTGCTTAGCTGGGTGGTAATGTGCTCGCCTCCCAAGCAAGCGGGCCCGGGTTCGATTTCCGGCCGGCTTGGAGTGTTCTGCGCTCGGGGACTGGGTGTTGTATTGTCCTCATCACCATTTCATTCTCATCTCCGGCGTGAAAGTTGCCCAATGTGGCGTCGTATGAAATAAGACTTGCACTTGGCGGCTGGACTTCCCCGAATAGGGGATCTTGATCTTCGTGAAACTGCTAGTTTTGAAGAGAAAAAAAAAGCATCAACTTCTTGACATCATTTCCGCTCAATAACGTCTTATTGAAAAAATCTCGTGGTAACTCAAAACTTAGAAAGTATTGATTGCAGAAAGCTAGTAGTAACAACAATACCTGATGTTCACCATCAGTGGTCATGTAAGTATCTATTCGAGGAGTTAGGCTTTGTAGCTGCATCAACGAAAGATGTATATTCGACGCGCCCATATAGCCGAGCGCTTTAAAGTGCTCGCTACCGGGACAGGGAGGTGACCCGGCTTTGGATGGAGTCCGTGCAGCGGATTAACGGAGAGAACTGGTTTGCCAGCCAGCCTGGTTATGGATTATACACCTTTTCCCATTTCCGATTACGTGGGTACTGAGCTGGTACCGTCGTCCCGTCTCCTTTACACGATTCGCAAACATTTAGGGAAACCGTCTCCCACTTACATATGGGATAACACTAGTGGCAGGCAGTTGGGATGGACGAAATTCCACCTCGGTGTAGTTGGAGTAACGAAGATTTTTGTGAGGTAAGTGGTTCATGAAAGGTGTAGGTTGTTGTTAGTCAGGGCCATTCTTTTGTAGGGATTATAATGCCAAATCCGAAATTACATGCTGACCTTGTGGAGATACGGCACAAAGCCAGTCAGAAGAAAAAGATCACAACACATATATTCGTTACTGGCATTCGTCATAAGTAACCCAACGCAATTTGAAGAGAATAGTGATTTTCATACCTACAGCCTTAGAAGAAAAAGTGACCTTGATTGACTGCTAGTAAAGCTGTTAGTGGCTTAAATAGGAGTTCAACATGCAGCAATAAAAAGCTTTGATTATTTTCCCAATAAAAATCTCTGACATGTGTAAGTAGGCTGTTTAGGTTTTTATGTTGGTAACGTCACGTAGCGCTCTGTATGAAAATCACTGACTGTGCTGTGTGCGTCTGTAGCTGATTTGGATTGTTGGAATATTCTCTATTGTAGTGTTGGGCAGCTGGATGTGAACAGCGCGTAGCGTTGCGCAGTTGGAGGTGAGCCGCCAGCAGTGGTGGATGTGGGGAGTGAGATGGCGGAGTTTTGAAAGCGGATGATCCGGACGTGTGTCCATCAGAGAGAGTAAATTTGTAAGACTGGATGTCATCAACTGATATATTTATTATGACTTTTGAACACTAGTAAGGTAAATACATTGTTTGTTCTCTATCAAAATCTTTCATTTGCTAACTATGCTTATCAGTACTTAGTGCCTTTAGCAGTTAGAATCTTTTGCTCAGCTGGCAGTATTGGCCCATGCTGTATTGCAGTAGTTGGAGTAACGAAGATTTTTGTGAGGTAAGTGATTCATGAAAGGTGTAGGTTGTTGTTAGTCAGGGCCATTCTTTTGTAGGGATTATTGAAAGTCAAATTGCGTTGCGCTAAAAATATTGTGTGTCAGTTTAGTGTTGATCAGAATAAGTAAAGAGAGTAATGTCTTCGTATGTTCAGTTCTGCTCAGCTATTTAAAAATCAAATAACGTAAGGGGCTTATCAGCACAGTCATTCATAAATTCTTCTAAGGGGACGTTTCACATGGAGCAAAGCAAGTTTTAAATCAATCATATTTTAATGTTCCTCGACAAATCCTTCTATTCCATGGACGAATTTTCATTTAAAAAGTGATAGCTTGTAAAAAAATATTATTTTTAATTATAGTTGCATGAGTAGAATTGAAAAAATTATATGCTCATGAAACGTATGACTTGTGTTTTATCTTTGACAAGATTGTAGGAAACGAAGAGAACATCTCAGTTCCTGGTGTAAGAAAGATAAGAGTTTGATGGCAAAGTTAGTCATCAGAAGCGTACCATTGGAAATGTTGAGATGTAATCATTCAACGTCTGTTTAAAAGACATCACGCTAAGTTCCTTTAGCGATATGGATAAACCGCAGATAATCTGAAAAATGATTGTCGGACGGAGATGTGAATAGGATCAGAATGCGCCCACTCAATTATTCGAAATAAATGATCCCATAAAAAATCCAGAAGCTGGTCTCAACAACTCACAGCCCTTATAGGCAAGGTCGAAGTGGAAGTGGTACGTTTTTACTTTTTTCCGATACGCAACCGACTGTTCTAGGGTTACCTTTAATCCAATGTCGAGCCAGAAACGCGGCACAAATATACGTCTCTTCACAGATATCATGGTAAATATCACAGAAAATACCAGGTTTGACCAGGAGTCGAGCCTCAAAATCTTACTCAGAATGGTTTAAGCACTATGAGTACTCGCTGAGCATCAATCCCTGAACGTGTGCGAGTGGCATTCGGGCCCTTTGCCGACCGCTCAGTTACATCATCTGTCACGCGAGGAACATTGTTCAAACGCAGCTGCCTCGGAACCTGACGGAGGACGTACGTGAGTCTTCCTGTACCCTTGGAAGCGACCGGCAAGGCCGTGGATCGTAGTAGCTTCGTCCCTCTTCTGGCCGAGCAGCAGCGACTGCCGCAACACTCTTCGGAGTGCTTTACGACACGCAGCATTAACACTACCCCGGTAAGTCCTACAAATTGAGACCCTCTAACCACTTCTGCCCAGACACCATCTACCTTTCACTCTATCTCTCTCTGGCTTGTTTACACTTCAGATTGTGCCGTAACGTCATAACAGACGAATGTCTCTCGTCTCCGTCTTTCATTAGTGCATACGATTAATACAAAACTACTGATATATTAGTGCATACTGTTATTTATTTGTGGTCATGGATTGAGGTAAACTCTCTATGTGACCAATCTGAAGTCAGCATAGAGTGAGGCATAAACTAGGAAATATATTTCGTATTCAGTGTCACACATTGAACGACAAACATAAAAATTATTTTTCTCATGTTACTACGCCCATAAATTGCACATCCTTCAGTATAGCGTTGTTTCTCAAGGAGAACGGTAGCGGGGCACTCGGTATACCGCTCATCCGTTCGTGTTATGCTTGAATTTCAGAAATTGAGGTATCATTAGGAAAAGACCAACTTTCAAAATTGAGTTAAAAATTGGTCTCTAAAATGTACAAATGTTTCACCTGGCCTCACAAGCTATCCACAAAATGTATAAAATGCATATCTAAACCATCAGCTGTTTTAATTTTACACTCAAACATCTACCAGTTTCGATTTCGGACCATCTTCACGGATGAAGGGCTAAAACGGTTTAAGTCACCATACTGCTTTAGTCATTACTTAGAATGTGTAGTGCATGCCATGGATGTAAATATAAGACACAGTACTTTAAAAGCAAACATACGAATACTAAATGTATACATAGCAGTACCCATAGCACGCATAAATATTGATACAGAGTCGTCTTTTGACACCGCGCGACTGCTACGGTCGCAGGTTCGAATCCTTCTTCGGGCCTGGATGTGTGTGATGTCCTTAGGTTAGTTAGGTTTAAGTAGTTCTAAGTTCTAGGGGACTGACGACCACAGATGTTAAGTCCCATAGTACTCAGAGCCATTTGAACCAATTTTTCTTTTGACAATTTACACATACATCTAGTACATACACACATACATCTAGTACATATACACATTGGTTTGCCAATAAAAAAAATTGTTGGTTTGTCAGTGTTTGTAGCAGCCCAGGACTGGTTTATCTTAAAGGAGAAGTAAGCGATTAAGTCACGGGGTGAAAAATTCTCCAAACTCGTTGCCAGAGAGCGTAGTGCAGAAACAATAGCACACTAAGAATATAGCTGATAAGCAGGTACGCATTAATGTCCAAAATAAAGAGGATCAGGCTTGTTTTACAAGTTCAGTCCTGGATTGCGAAAGTAAGATTAAGCAGAATCCAGAGGGCACAGCTCTATGCGATAGAAACCTTGATGTTTGTAAGTGTTATAACTTTGACAGTCTCGATTTGTCCGTCAGGATCCAGGAGATACCTAGACCTGAGGCGCAGAACACCGGAGTATCAGTATTTATGGCCTATAGAAGAAAAGCAAGCTGAAACATCCCCTTAGCAAAATTATTGAATTACTGTGCTGATAAATGTCTTACATTATTTGATTTTCAAACAGCTGAGCAAAACTGAACGCACTCAGACATAACTCTCTTTACCTATTCTGATCAACACTAAACTGACACACAATATTTTTTAGCGCAACACAATCTGACTTTCAATAATCCCTACAAAAGAATGGCCCTGACTAACATTAACCTATACCTTTCACAAATCACTTACCTCACAAAATCTTCGTACCTCGAACTACTGCGATACAGCGAGCACCACTACTGCCAGCTAAACAAAAGATTCAAACTACTGAAGGCACTAACAACTGATAGGCATAGTTAGCAAATGAAAGATTTTGATAGAGAACAAACAATGTATTTACCTTAATAGTGTTCAAAAGTCATAATATATATAGCAGTTCATGACATCCATTCTTACAAATGTACTGTTTCTGATGGACACACGTCCAGATCACCCGCTCTCAAAAATCCGCCATCTCACTTCCCCACTGCTGGTGGCTCACCTCCAACTGCGCAATGCTATGCGCTGTTAACAGCCAACAGCCCAACACTACAATAGCGAATATTACAACAATGCCACCCAGCCACAGACTGCACACAGCACAGCCAGTGATTTTCATACAGAGCGCTACGTGGCGTTACCAATATAAAAACCTAAACAGCCTACTTACATAGCCCCCATGCTCCCCACAAAAAATTTGCAAATTGTTTTGGGCATGGCGAATACAGATTTGAAAAAAAATTTCATAATTACAATAACAAAGAAATCAAATGCACACACTTATTGATACAATGTTGGTTAAAAGCTAAAATTTTCTCATAGTCCATAATTCAGTCCTGATCATTCATCACAGTAAAATTGTAGTGTTTTTTTCTCAAAGTTTGAGCAGTAAAAGAGAATGCACACGGAAGTAGTGGATTTCCATGCAGTCTTGAGGAAGTAGTGTTGTCCTTCCAACGGAAAGACAGTGCTGACTCTTGACATGCAGACAGGTAATAGGCCACAACAGAGCAAACCCACCACAGAGTCAGTCGAAGTTTTGAAGAATGTTGGTAAGTAGTTCATCAAAGAGCAGACCCACTGTAGTCCCTGTAGAGATTACAGTACTGGTGGGCCACCAAAGGTGCAGACGCACTGCAGTCCTTGTAGAAATAATGGTGTTGGTGAGTCATCAAAGGTGTAGACCCACTGTAGTCCTTGTAGAGATGGCTAGCAGCCATGCGTTGCGACTGTGCAGGTGCGCAATCACCATCGAAGAGTCTTGTGGACAATATAGTAAGACCATGAACCACCACTTGTGCACTCACAAAAAATTTTTTTGAGATGTCCTTAGAACCAGCAATGCTGTTATCCAGTCCCTTGCTGAATTATTAACACACGTGCAAGCACTAACAGTCCCAACTTCTCACATACTGTGCATATATTATGACCAACAGAAATGTGTGCAGTGAAATGATACTTAATTTGAAGAACTGGTGTCCATACAATTTTTTTACAACATAAGAATACAGTTACAAAGGTACAAAATACATCATTAAAGAACATAACAATACAGATAACATTGGTAGTAGTACAAGCTTTACAAGAGAATAGAAATAAACAGATACATAAGTGTTACAGGAATTATGACATAAGCAAATAAATAACATAATGGGAATAGCTTTCGAAACATCAATTTCACACATGAGCATTGAAACAGAACACAATTAATAATGTCTAACGTCTTTACAAAGTAAATAACATAGTATTAATGCAAATTATATTTGAGGATAACAGTATTCCTCATCATAGTGAACATAGCTTAGTATTAGAACAGAAAAAAATTCTATGAAACAGTACACAGAAACAGGAAGAATACAAATACACAAGGGTACACAAACACATAGCGGGATAACACAAAAGGAAAGGACAGGGTTTGTTTTACTGCAGTATTTCACAAACAAAACTTTCTTTACTTCTTGGAGATCTCCCTTCATTCATCGTTATTTCCAAAAACTCCTATCTATACTTGCTTTCTGTACTTTTTTCGTATAACTTTTCAATGCATTTCTTCCAATTAATCGCAACTCATTCTCTTATATAGTCTACCCCCTCTTAAGCTAACTTAAATCTACTGAGCTCAGATGCATAAACTGAGGGACGAGGCAATGCAGCAGCACAAAAGAATTAACACAAACAGCAATGAAAAAAAATTCAAATAGGAAAAGCTAGCAGCAATAAATATAAATTAGCAAAGCAGATGCAACATTAGAACTAATATGAGCCAATGTGCAGCAACAAGAAAAATAAATCAGTAGTGAAACTGGCTTAACAAAGTAATACAAAGTGAAATTCAGTAGCACTATACCTGGCACGCAGCAGCAACAAATGCTATAACTTATACCTAAACATGACAAAGCTCAAGCAGAAAAAATAGTACACTAAAGACAACAATGCACAAAGGGGAAATGTCTATTCACATCTTAATGTCTATGTAATTAAATGGTGCACCACAACTTATTCTACAAAAGAAATTACCAAGTATGCGAAAAGAAAATTGTGTATGCAGTTACTGTTATTAGTCCCTTCTTATTGTTCTTTCCTTTCCAAGTGCTCCTTTTTCGAAGAATGTGGATGATAAAATTATTATTTAATAGATCTGTTGACAAAAAGTTTTCACATTAGCAAATACATTTAATTTTATTTTATAAAACCAATGCTGCAACACAGCTGGAAACCAGGTATCAAATGAAATAAGCAACTATCTAAAGTGAAGCATAAAAATATCATTCAGTAGTCATGTGGCATTTCATAAGTTAGTAGAAATTCTCTCAACTCTCGTAGAAAGACACTTGTCATGATCAGGTGTGCAGATGTAAGAATATTTCCCATCAGTTCATAAGTATTTCAGTAAGTAGCACAAAGTACAATATGTTTCCAAGTAATGAGTGTGTCATATTTGTGATGCTTTCTACAAAGGAATGTCAATAGCAAAGATAATGGCCTCTTTTTTTTTCTCCACCCGTGCCTCTGAAAGACACACACTAATGGCTTTTTTCCAGGTGACTGTTGCGCAGCTGGGTGCTTACAGTGCATTACGTCAAGGTGACCTACCTTCCTTACCGAAATATTTACATCAGTTTCCGCTGCAGTGACAGTTTGATACAAATAAGATTTCACCGGTCGAAATATTTGTGTTACAAATCTGTAGAAACAAAATCTTATAAATATAACAGTGTCCAAAAAATTGTCATCGCCATTGTGATACATTCACGCATTTACACACATTTCATAACTCTTAAAGTACGATTCTTGGTTTCCAACATCCTTTTTCACAAATCAGAGTCCCTAACCATTACTCATTATTCTTTACCTTATTACACATATGTATATTCATCAACACTTCAATATTTTATCATAATAAATACGTAGCATAATCAAATTCCTCATATAGCATCAGCTTATTGATCATAAACATTCCTCAACAGCATAATACACATCGTCTCGTAATAATATCATCATAACAGATCAATCACATCTCAAAATCGTTGCAGCTTCTTTCAATAATTTCAAAACCTTCAATAAAGTCATGTACCTCAAACGTACTTTAAAAAATCATGATCCCATACCAAATATATCATTCAAAGCTCTCACAGTATCACAATGGTTCCAAAAAAAATATGAACAGCTTACAAAGTACAGACAAAATACAATTTCATAAGTGTGAAGTTATCCAACTGTGTAATTGCGTACACATGTATCACTGATGCAGTAAAAATAAACGTTTGTCTCTCAGTTAAATGATCAGATATCTGTGTAATTTATGTGTTAGAGAAATATGGCACCGATGTGTAAAGTTGTATAAGCAAGTACCATATTAGCTAGGGCACCTTGTGTTTGCCAGACACGTGGTACACAATGTGGGCGTGTACCCCCTGAGGATTAATGTAATTACACCCTCAGGTGTTAAAGATTACAGCAATGGAATGAAATGTATCACGGAAAACTTTCTTTGTAATTCAAAAATCTTTAAAAATAAATGTATTAAGTACAAAATTAATCACTCAAATGCGTGTCCTGTAGTGCTAAATATGTGTCTTGCTGTAAGATAATTCTGTGGAGGTGTCTTAGTTATCGTCCTCTATAAGCAAAGTTCTGATGAAGTCAAATTACTCACCTCATCATAAGCAAAAGTGAAATGCTTTGCGTATATATATCGTAGTTTTTATGCTTATTGCCGTGATGAAGAAAGTACTGTACTCTAATGTATTGTTGTACTACAGAAAAGGCTGTCTCATTGTATCTATACCACAAAAGTTACTACTAAAACATGTTTTACTTTCCAGAATAATACATAAAAACTGTGCAGATATAAAACAGATACACCGCAAAAACAACAATGTAAATTGTCTCACACATTAGTAGCATCGTGATATAATTGTGTAGCTGTCAAAAAAACCAAATACTAAGTCATCTTTAATCTCACAGAAAGTACTTCAAATAAAGAATGTCTTTTCATCAAAACCAAAACGTTGCATTAATATCTCGTTAGCAGTATATGTTCTAAGTATGTAAGCCTTATAGTCGTTACATAATCGTGCAATTAACAAGCAAGAATGTACACACACAATAACACCATGTCCTATGTTCACTATAACAATGCATTCGTAATAGCTGTTTAAATATGTTCCCTAGGTTCTAGACTGGATATTTAACTTCAAAACATTGTTGCATGTTAACTGTTTCTCAGTGTGAAAAATTGTACTAGTAGCGTGAAGTGAAAAATTTTATGGCAAAGACTAAGTTTAAAAGCAGATTATCTTTCAATAAACGGTTTTACATGTGAAATGTGGTGCAAGCCTTTACTCTTCCTACTATGCAGAGCTCCAGCTTCAACGGAATTATCATGTGGTATATGGTACATCGATAAAGAATGCTCAAATTTTTCTCAAGGTTAGCGTCTACGTTATTTTTCTCTGAGCCAGCTGGCGCACGTGGCTGCCTGCGGTGCGAGTCATTGTCCGTTATCTCTTTGTTGGCGTGCGTCGTTATTGGGATTTGGAGACCTAACTTCTACAAATTCACCGTGACGAGAGGGCCCTGCCCTGTTTGAATCCCGCCAGTTCTGATGCAATTCAGGTCTGTCGTTACGATCATATCGTCTGTCGTCATGTCGGTAGATTCCATAATTTCTTTCTTGTCGGTCACGTGGTGGAGAATTTCTCCCTGAATGGTAACTGCGCGCTGGACCATTGCGTCTGAAGTTATTCTGTCTCCCTTGATAATAATTATTTTGGTTCCCATATTGTCTGTTTCTCTAATTGTCTCTGTGATAGTCATTACTGTGGAGAGGTGATCTTTCCCTGTAATTATTACTACTCTGCCAACGGTTGTCATACGGGTGCTGACTGTTTTGGTCACGATTTACGTTGTAGGAATAGCCTTGTCGTGTCCATTTATTATTTCTGTCATCGCGGAATTGTGACGGATGTGACCTGTAATGTGCTCCTGTTTTAGCGTTCCGCGATTGTCAGTGTCAATTTCCAATTCTTGTAACAGTCCCTGAAAAGCTCCAATGTCGTCTTTGCAACGTCCTGCCTAAATAATAGGTCGTAAATGTTCAGACAATTTGATCAAGCAAATGCGGGTGAGTTCTGAGGGGCTGTAAGGGTTTTACAGGTACCGATTCTTGTGCAACATGTCTTCAAAATATTTCACAAGACTGGAAAATTCAGATTGTTCGAAATGTTTCATCATTATGATGCTATGTTTTACTCGGCCTCGTGTGGCTTGAGACCAATGTGCTGAGAGGAAGGCATAGTAAAATTCTGCTTCCTCTGTGGCAATCATGAATGACCGATCGCATTCTTACAGCTGGT
The DNA here is from genome assembly GCF_021461395.2 of Schistocerca americana. Classification (NCBI taxonomy): domain Eukaryota; kingdom Metazoa; phylum Arthropoda; class Insecta; order Orthoptera; family Acrididae; genus Schistocerca; species Schistocerca americana. The sequence goes on from NC_060120.1 coordinate 611,783,239, forward strand.
TCATTCTCTAAGTAACCACACATAAATTCTAATCTGTGCTCTAATGACCAGTTGGGAGGAAAACAATGAGAGAGTTGATGAAGCTACGCTTGTGGATGAATGTCGTTGCCGGAATTCTTAAATGTTTTGAATTTACGTGTAGCAATAACCAGCTTATAGTCAAAATCATCGTGTCGTCGAGTCGCATGTCCGTCATTGTTACGTCGTTTCGGCGATTCCATCTCAAAATTCGGTGTACCTTGCCAATTTCTTTCATAATTTCCGAAGTGCCCTGTGTTATTATTTAGTGGCTGTTCCGTATTTCTATGTCCCTCTTCCCGTATTGGAGCGCGAGTGTCCTCTGAAATATGTAATTCTTGTATTACCTGTGTCAACTGATCTTGTACTTCCCGGATTTCTATTTGGTGTTGCGTATTAATTTGATTCTGATTTTATCTGAATTTCCTAATTTGTTCGTACTCTTCTGTGTCAGTGAAAGCTACAGGTCTTGCATCATTCAGATCATCATCGACGTTTGTAGATAAGTTGGTGAACTGATCCGAAAGTTCGGCTACTTTCTCCGATAGTGAACTTATATCCTTAGTGTGTTTTTCTGAGCCAAGTTTCAGAGTGTCCATTTGCGTTAAAATCGTATTTACTGTGTCCTTTAAGTTTTCCTGAGGTTTTGCAAGTTGCGTAACCGAATCGGTAGATGCAACTGAGTCAATCTTAGCTTGCAAGGTCTCATGATTTTCATGAACAATGGTTTGCAGTTCTTTTATGGCTGCTTCGTGATTCTGTAATGTATTTTCATGCCGCGAAAAAATAGGTTGGAAATACTCACAAATTTGTGTTTTTACGTCAGTACAGACTTTTTCACATTTCGATTCGATTTTATGTAACTCAGTAGTTAAATCTTCACGTGTTTGTTTAAGTGTGGTGTCTAACCTTTGAAGATTTTTGTCCATTCTGTCTAACTCTCGAAGGTTTTGTTCCATTGTGTCTAACGTTTGAAGCTTTTACTGTGTTTGTCCCATTTGTTGTATTAATTGTAATAACAATGCACTGGTGTCTGAAACATGTTCCTGAGTGCTTTTCGGCAGTGAATTTGCACCGGCAACATTCATATTTTGACAAGCAGAAAATGTGTCTTGACTTATTTGAGAAAACGGTGAGGACCCAAAACCTGAATCTACAGTATTTGCGAGATTGTGTCCTGTCATTTCAGATTCCTGAGGCGAGCTGTTGCCGACCGATCGATCGATAATGCTTACCTGTTCACTAATTGCGTACGCCATCATTTGCCGCCCGCTCCATTTCCCTATGCACAATTACCAAATTACCACTTTGAATGTCTGTTAATTCATTACACAGTGGTGCTGATAAGCTACGCTCGTCGTCACTATTATTTCTCATTTTACTTTGGAGCCTAGTGTTACGTTTTTCACACGCCATTATTGTCACAATATTTCACACAATAACACAGAAAAGCACAATTTGAAGAGCTAAAATAAGAAAACACATTAACATAGCACTGAAAATAATATCTAGTTAATTGCATGCCACAACTGTTTTACTGTACAACAATGAAAAACTACAACTACAAAGGAAATTCTCTCTATAATTACACGGTAACAATAAACAATAGCTACACCAATTAAGCAAACTACAAGAAAAAATCAGAAGATTCCAGTGAGGTATCCTGGCAGGGTCGACATATGAAACGTCCCCTTAGAAAAATTATTGAATAACTGTGCTGATAAATCTCTTACATTATTTGATTTTCAAACAGCTGAGCAAAACTGAACGTACTCTGACACTTCGCTCTTTACCTATTCTGTTCAACACTAAACTGACACACAATATTTTTTAGCGCAATGCAGTCTAACTTTCAATAATCCCTACAAAAGAATGGCCCTGACTAACATTAACCTATACCTTTCACAAATCACTTACCTCACAAAAATCTTCGTTACTCCAACTACTGCAATACAGCGAGCACCACTACTGCCAGCTAAATGAAAGATTCAAACTACTGAAGGCACTAACTACTGATAGGCATAGTTAGCAAATGAAAGATTTTGATAGAGAACAAACAACGTATTTACCTTAACAGTGTTCAAAAGTCATAATATATATAGCAGTTCATGACATCCATTCTTACAAATGTACTGTTTCTGATGAACACACGTCCAGATTACCCGCTCTCAAAAATCCGCCATCTCACTTCCCCACATCCACCACTGCTGGTGGCTCACCTCCAACTGCGCAACGCTACGCGCTGTTAACAGCCAACAGCCCAACACTACAATAACGAATATCACAACAATGCCACCCAGCTACAGACTGCACACAGCACAGTCAGCGATTTTCATACAGAGCGCTACGTGGCGTTACCAATATAAAAACCTAAACAGCCTACTTACAAAGCCACATGAGTAAGACAAGCAAGCAGCTCCCCCCCATTTATAAAAATTTATCAGTGAAAGTAAGGTGCATGTAAACATGCTCTAATTTCCTGACAAAATAATAAATAGATAGAAAGGTAAATGTCATAATGTTTGGATCAAAGACATGTCCCGCCTCCTTTCATTGCAAAGGAGTAAACACATGTGTGTCTAAATACCTTTTCCTCAGACAATTTATTAGCAGAGCATATAACAGCTTGTGCTTCCAAGGACCCAGTAAATGTTGTTATGACTATCGAGAAAGACAAACTGGTAAAAATTGAAAATGCTCACCGCCAGGAATTATGCCCATTCGTAGTGTATACCGACTTTGAATGCCACCTTCTTCCTGCGACCCACTGTGAAGGTGACCCTACGACCTTCATAGAAAAATACGTACCGTATAAAGCAGCGTACCAAATTGCATTATCCTATTTTCCAAGTTTTAAGCGCTACATATCTTATGTTGCCCATAATACTGTGATTTTCTTGCTCACTGAGCTCGAAAAACTTTTATGGTTGGTAGATAAACTTCACAGCGACAACGTTGCCATGACCAAATCGAAGGAGAATGAAGATTTGTACAATAACGCGGTTGACTATCATATTTGTGGGCTGCCGTTAGATAGAAAAGCGGAAACTCTCCGTAGGTACCACGGTCGTCTTATGGGGAAGTCCCGTGGTGCAGCCGACAATACCTACAATTTGAAGGACAGGTTACCAAGGCACACACCTGTTACCTTCCATAATTTAATCGGGTATGACAATCACTTTCTTGTTAAAGACTTGACTAATTTCGGTACGAAGAAATATCAACTCAGTCTCCTGCCTGAGAATATAGAGAAGTAAATTTCATTCTCGAAATGAATGACGCCAAAAATTACGCTCCCCCTCCTTGACTCACTACGATTCATGCAGACTTCACAGCAGAAACCAGTTGAGACTTGACCTGAGGAGGATACGCACATCATTCGTTCTGCGTGTGCCAAAGAGGATAAGTTTCAGCTTGTGACTAGGAAAGGTTTTTTCCGTTATGAGTGTCTGGATAATAAGACGAAATCGACGAAATCTGGCTACCCGAAATACCCCCATTTACCCTTGCTCTCACGGGCGATGCCATAACTAGCGCAGATTATGAGCATCCCGTGAATGTCTGGCAGGAATTGAACATATCCAATTTGGGTGAATACTCAAGACTATACGTGGAGAACGAAGTGAGCTTGCCGCGAGCGTTTTTGAAATATTCCAGAGTGTTCCCACGGTCATGTACTCTCTGGATACCGCCTTTTATTACACAACAACCGGGTTTTCCTGGGACACAAAACTCAAGAAAACGCAGAATCGAACTTTTGATTAATACTGATATGCTTCTTTCCTTTGAGCGCAGGATCCGTGGGAGACTTTACCAGTGTGTCCACAGACACACCAACGCAAATAATCCATCTATCAGTGTGAGGTTTAACGCGTCCCTCGATACAAGTTATATTCTATATTTGGATGTGAATAACTTATATGAGCACACCATGATGCAGCCACTGCCGCTTCGTGGGTTTCAGTGAGTGCCCAAAAACGAATTAGAGGGATCAGGTGGAAAAATAATGGGTCTGGCGACTGATTCTGATGTAGGGTCTGTGGTGGAGGTACACCTCATATCCCTGTTACGATGTATAAATGACAAGCGACTTGCAGTTATGTCCAAAGCAACTAGCTCCACGAGGAAGAACTGTCAATAAAATGACGGCCATTGATGGGCACCAGCAGAGGTGTGTAATTCATTATCTCTCTGCTTAAGGATGGAGCTAGGCGGAATCACGTGGGCAATCTCCTTCAATCAGTGCCCCTGGCTGAAGGAATATACTGAGTTAAATACAGAAATCAGGGCGAGTGTGACTAGTGATTTCGATAAAGATTTTTATAAATTAATAAATAATTCCATTTTCGGTAAAACCATGAAAAATGCAAGGAATGAATGGTACATTTTGATTAGACCAAATTTTTAAGCAGGTCACTGTTTTGAATGAGAACTTTGTTGCTGTGGAGATGCTGAAGATTCCAGCAGAGTTTACAAAACGTATCTATTTGGGGATGTCTATACTGGACATCTTCAAACTCCACATGTACTGTTTCGTGGAACTACAGTTGCTTTATATGGATACAGACAGCTTGATCTATTGAGTGAAGAACTGTGATCCATATGAAATAACGAGGTGCCACGGTAATGAATTCGACACATCTGAATACACAGCTCATAATTCTTATGGTACTGTTCCTCAGAACAAGAAGATTATGGCTCAATAAAAGAAGAAGAGAATAGACTGCCGATTGTGGAGCTTGTAGGTCAATATACAAAATGTATGAACACTGTACAATAGACGAGGCCACCGAGAAGTGAGCTAAGGTTGTGCGATGTACAGCATCACGTGTCCTCGATGTCAAAGGCTACTTGCAGTGCTTGTATGATGCTGCTCGCAGAGCACCACAACATCCTCCACGTATGGTATGGCAAATCTGTATTCGATCATAAGGCCACGAAGTGTACACTATGCTGCAGTCTAAAGACGGACTGTCACCTCACAACAATAAGAGAGCCACTTATGACGATGGGATCGAGATCCTTTACTTGAGGGGATGGGGGACTCCAATGGTGTGAATGAGAGAAAGAGTGAATGACTAGCGGAGTGAGATCTTATGCCGAATAGTATGGCTCTTTCATTATAGTGCAAATATTGTATGTGTGTGATGTATGGTGTTGTTGCATGTTGATTACTTACGTCTCCCTCTGTGTACATGGGAGTGTGGATACCTGTGTAAATATGCGTACCTGCGTAAAGTTTAGAAAAAATTATACATATTATTAAAAATGATAAAAATTGTAGAAAATTCATCAAAAAAGTTAAAAATTATAAATGGAGAAAAAAATATAGTTTTGCAGTATTTGTCTCTTTTGCACTTCATGTGCATGTGTGGTTGTGCGAGTGCATTTGTCAACAGGACTGTTTTTAAGTTTCACCTACCGCTAGCTGTCCAGACATACTGATTTTAAGTGTGAGTTTCAACCATTTCACTTCAGTGCGGCTTTTTGAGATGGAAATTTTACAGCCACCCTCTTCATAAAACTTTATCCCAAATTGTAATGAATGCTTTCTCAGATAATTATTTAGAACAATTAGCACATGAGCCTACTCGAAGCGTGAATGGTTGCGAAAGAATACTTGACCTCTTAGCAACAAATAATCGTGGACAAAGAGTGGGTATCATGACGTTTACAGGAATTGGCGACCACAAGCCAGATGCTGCTAGGCTGAAAAGCGTAACACCCACAACCATAAAAAAGAAACGCAAAGCTGATAAAAATGCTCTTAACGCCTTTTCAAGACGCAGTCTCCATTCCTTCCGTTCTGATCATGCAAGCGTAGAAAAGATGTGCAATGATTTCAAAGAAATAGTATCGACGGCAATTGAGAGATATATACCACTGATGGTACTGATCCCCCACAGTACACTAGACGGATCAGATCACATGCCAAATTTAAAAGCACGCAAAATCCGCAAGATTGGTAAAGTTTAGCATATGTTCGAAAGACAGCGCGTACTTCAAGGCGAGATGCTTATAATATTCCCAATACGAAACTCTGTCTCGGAATGTGGCAGAAAACCCAAAGAGATTCTCGTCATACATAAAGCACACCAATTACAAGACGCAATCAATACCTTCACTGCGCGATAACAACGTTGAAGTCACTGATGACAATGTCACTAAGGCAGAATTATTAAACACGGTTTTCCGAAACTCCTTCACCAAAGAAGACGAAGTAAATATTCCTGGATTCCAATCACGAACAACTGCCAAGATGAGAAACACGGAAGTAGATATCCTCGGCGTAGCAACGCAGCTTAAATCACTTAATAAAGGCAAAGTCTCCCGTCGAGATTGTATACCATTCAGGTTCCTTTCAGAATATGCTGATACAATAGCTCCATATTTAGCAATTACATACAACCACTCGCTCACAGTAAGAGCGTACCTAAAGACTGGAAAATTTCTCAAGTCACACCAATACTCAAAAAGGGAAGCAGGAGTAATCCGCTAAGTTACAGGCCCCCATCACTAACGTCGATCTGCAGTAGGGTTTTGGAACGTATACTGTGTTCGAATATTATGAATTATCTCGAAGAAAATGATTTATTGACACATAATCATCACGGATTCAGAAAATATCGTTCTTGTCAAACACAACTAGCTCTTTATAATCATGAAGTAATGACTTCTATCGACAGGGATGTCATATTGGTTCCATATTTTTAGATTTCGGGAAGGCTTTCGACATCGTTCCTCACAAGCGCCTTCTAACCACACTGCTTGCCTATGGAATATCGCCTCCGTTGTGCGGCTGCACTTGTGATTTACTGTCAGAAAGGTCACAGTCCGTAGTAATAGACGGAAAGTCATCGAGTAAAACAGAAGTAACATCCGGCCTTCCCCAAGGGAGTACTATAGGCCCTCTACTGTTCCTTATCTATACTAACGATATGGGAGACAATCTGAGTAGCCCTCTAAGATATTAGGAGATGATGTTACCAGATGACCAAACCGAATTGCAAAACGATTTAGATAAGCTATCTGTATGGTGCGAAAAGAGGCAATTGACCCCGAATAAAGAAAAGTATGACTTTATTCACATGAGTACTAAAAGAAATCCGCTATATTTCGATTACGCAATAAGTCACTCATACCTGAAGACTGTAAATTCAACAAAATAGTTAGGGATTAGAATTACAAATAACCTACATTGGAATGATCACGTAGATAGTGTTGTGGGCAGAACAAATCAAAGACTGCGATTGATTGGCAGAACACTTAGAAGGTGCAACAGGTCTACTAAAGAGACTGCTTAGACCACGCTTGTCCGCCCTATTCTGGAGTATTGCTTTGTGGTGTGGGATGTGCATCGGATGGGACTGACGGATGATATCGAAAAAGTACAAAGAAGGGCGGCTCGTTTTGTATTATCTCGAAGTAGGGGAGATAGTGCCACAGACATGATACGTGAATTAGAGGCGTTTTTCGTTGCGACGGGATCTTCTCATGAAATTTCAATCACCCGTTTTCTGCTCCGATTGCGAAAACATTCTTTTGGCACCCGGCTTTCCTAAGTCATCGATTTCTTTCTTAGCCGCCAAACCGCGATTTTCCTGCGTGCAAAATGTTCAGAAAGTCAGCTGTTAGCTTCTTCTACCTTTCAGCGGAAGATTTCCTCACACCACAGGGGACTGCGCCCGGTTGAAGTAACTTTCTTTCACCGTGAGACAGAAATGTCAGTAAACAAAGCTGAATAGCGTCGCTTCGAACGGGTAGGCGGGACATAGGGATCTGTCCACACTGTTTTCCATGCCACCAACCTTCCAAAAAATACTGGGCTGACGGCAATGCCCTCTGCAAAGCATGCGTTGAACGAGCAGGGCCCGGTCGTAAAATAGTCTTTTATTTCCTATGAGCTAGTTACAGTAATTTATATCAGTACTGTACATTGCATGAGGCATAAATCGATCGGTAGAAACATGTGTGTAACTGTGCTTAATGGAATTCATAAACTGAAATATGTCAAGTCTCTGAGTTTGAATGTACAAAACCTGGTGAAGTGACTAGGTAAGTTACAAGTTGTCAAAAGACATGTCTGACAAGTACCAAATTAATTAGATCAAATGACAAGAAGTGGTAAGGTCGCATTAGGAAAAGTGCTATGAGCGCTTCCAGGGCACAGCGGCTTGTAGGCGGCTCGAAGTTTGTCTTCAACACGTCATCAAATAAATGAGAAAGATCTGTAGTGGCGTTTCAATTAAGCACGTTTATTATTTTTTATTCTCTTCTGATGAGACAAGAAATACTTAAGCCCCTGGAATTATACTGGCAACACAATCCTGTGTTCCTGCGGTTAACATTACAGAAATTAATCTTACATTTCCTTTAAAAGCAATAACAGATTATTGGGGACTCTCTTCAAGTTAATATGCTGTGGATCTGTGGCTGTGTGTTGGAACAGTTACAGTGACAAATAAATCTCATGTGATAAAATATTTGTCCCCCCCCCCCCCCCCCCCAAGAAACAAGGACTTTGCCATTGGTGTGGAGACCTGCGTGCCTTAGCGATACAGATAGCCGTAGCGTGGATGCAACCACAACGGAGGGGTGTCTGTTGAGATGCCAGACAAACGTGTGGTTCCTGAAGAGGGGCAGCAGCCTTTTCAGTAGTTGCAGGGGCCACAGTCTGGATGATTGACTGATCTGGCCTTGTAACATCAAACAAACCGGCCTTGCTGTGCTGCTACTGAGAACGGCTGAAAGCAAGGAGAAACTACAGCCGTAATTTTTCCCGGGGACATGCAGCTTTACTGTGTGGGTAAATCACAATGGCGTCCTCTTGGGTAAAATATTCCGCAGGTAGAATAGTCCCCCATACGAATCTCTGGGCGGGGACTAATCACGAGGAAGGCGCTATCTGGAGAAAGAAAGCTGTCGTTCTATGGATCGGAGCGTGGAATTTCAGATCCCTTACTCGGGAGGGTTAGAAAATTTAAAAAGGGAAATGGATAGATTAAAGTTAGATATAATGGGAATTTGTGAAGTTCGGTGGCAGGAGGAGCAAGACTTCAAGTCAGGTGAATACTAGGTTATAAATACAAAATCATATAGGGATAAGGGAGCAGTCGGTTTAATAATGAATAAAAAATACGAGCGCGGGTAAGCTACTACGAACAGCATAGTGGACGCATTATTGTAGCCAAGATAGACACGAAGCCCACGCCTACCACAATAGTACAAGTTTATATGCCAACTAGCTTCACAGATGATGAACAGATTGAAGAAATGTATGATGCGATAAAAGAAATTATTCAGATAGTTAAGGGAGACGAAAATTTAATAGCCATGGGGGACTGGAATTCGATTGTGGGAAAATAGAAGGAAAAGTAGTAGGTGAATGTCGACTGGGGGTAAGGAATGAAAGATGAAGCCAACTGGTGGAATTTTGCACAGAGCATAACTTAATCATAGCTAACATATGGTATAGTAATTATAAAAAAGTTGTATACGTGGAAGAGGCCTGGAGACACTGGAAGGTTGCAGATAGATTATATAATGGTAAGACTGAGATTTAGAAACCAGGTTTTATATTGTAAGACATTTCCAGGGGCAGATATGCACTCTGCCCACAATTTTTTTGTTATACACTGTAGATTAAAACTCCAAAAAGGTAGGAATATAAGAGGATGGGACATGGATAACTGAAAGAACCACATGATGTAGAGAGTTTCGGAGACCGCATTAGGGAACGGTTGACAAGAGGATAGAAATGCAGTAAACGAAGAACGGGTAGTTTTGAGAGATGAAATAGTGAAGCAAAAGAGCATCAAGCAGGTAAGAAGACGAGTGTAAGTAGAAATACTGGGGTAACAGAAGAGATAGTGAATTTAAATGATAAAAGAAGAAAATGTAAAAATTCTGTAATTTGAGCAGGCAGGCGAAAGGTAATACAAACGTCTTAAAAATGAGACCCGCAGGAAGTGCTAAATGGCTATGTAGGGACGGCTAGAGTACAAATGTAGGGATGTAGTAGCATGTATCACTAGGGGTAATATAGATACTGCCTACAGGAAAATTAAAGAGATCTTTGGAGAAAAGAGGACCACCTGTATCAAGAGCTCAGATGGAAAACCAGTCCTAATCAATGAAGGGAAAACGGACACGTGGAATGAGTGTATAGAGAGTCTATACAAGGGCGATGTACTAGAGGACAAAATTATGGAAATGGAAAAGGACGTAGATTAAGATGAAATGGGAGATATGACGCTCCGTGAAGAAGTCGAAACAAGGCCCCGGGACTGGACAACATTCCGTTAAAGCTACTGATAGCATTGGGAGAGCCATCCCTGACGAAACTCTTCCATCTGGTGAGCAGGATATGTGAGACAGGCAAAATACCCTCAAACTTCAAGAAGAATATAATAATCCCAATTCCAAAGAAAGCAGTTGCTGACAGGTGTGAAATTTATCGAACTATCAGTTCAATAAGTCACAGCTGCAAAATACTAACACCAATCCTTTACAGAAGAATCGAAAAACTCACAGAAGCCGATCTCGGGGAAATGTAGGTAGACGTGAGGGAATAGTGATACTACGACTTTTCATAGAAGATACGCTAAGGAAAGACAAACCTACGTTTCTAGCATTTGTACACTTAGATAAAGCTTTTGACAATGTTGACTGGAATACTCTCTTTCAAATTCTGAAGCTGGCAGTTGTAAAATACAGGGAGCGAAAGGCTATTTAAAATTTCTACAGAAACCAGATGCCAGTCATAAGAGTCGAGGGGCATGAAAGGGAAGCAGTGGCTGAGAAGGGAGTAAGACACGGTTGTAGCCTATCCCTGATGTTATTCAATCTGTGTATTGAGCAAGAAATAAAGGAAACAAAAGAGAAAATTGGAGTAGGAATTAAAATCCATGGAGAAGAAATAAAAACTCTGAGGTTGCCGACGACAATGTAATTCTCTCAGAGACAGCAAAAAACTTAGAAGGGCATTTGAATGAAATGAACATTTTTTTTGCAAAGAGGATATAAGGAAAACATCAACAAATGCCAAACGAGGATAATGGAATGTACTCGAATTAAATCAGGTGATGCTGAGGATATTAGGCTTGGAAATGGGACGCATAAAATAGTAAATTAGTTTTGTTATTTCGGGAGCAAAATACCTGATGATGGTTGGAGTAGAGAGGATATAAAATGTAGACTGATCCTGGCAAGGAAGACGATTCTGAGAAGAGAAATGTGTCAACATCGAGCATAGATTTAAGTGTCAGGAAGCCTTTTCTGAAAGTATTTGTACGGAGTGTGGCCATGTATAGAAGTGAAACATAGACGACAAATAGATTAGAAAAGGAGAGATAAAAGCTTTCGATATTTGGTGCTACAGATGAATGCTCAATATTAGACGGGCAGACCGCATAACTAATGAGGAGGTACTGAGTATAATTGGAAGAAGGGGACTTTGTGGCACAACTTGACAAGAAGAAGAGATCGGTTGGTAGGATACGTTCTGAGGCATCAAGAGATCACCAATTTAGTACTGGAGGGAAGCGTGGAGGCTAGAAATCGTAGAGGGAGACCAAGAGATGAATACGCTAATCAGATTCAGAAGGATGTATGTTGCGGTAATTATTCGGTGATGGAGTGGCTTGCACAGGATAGAGTAGCAAGTAAAGCTCCATCAAACCAGTCTCTGGACTCAAGACCACAACAACAACAAAATATCAGTTTGTTTAACTTGGTACTTTCGTTGAATTTGGGGCTGATTAAAGCCTTCCGCAAATGTCATCTGAAAATTGCTCGAATCAAATTTCTGGTCTGCTGCGGGTCGCCATTTCAAGACAGACCGCCTACAATTATTTTTTATTTTGTGTGTATAACTTCCGAAAATGTTCACGAAATTTCTTACGTCTATAATGTCGTTGGATATCCTGGAATATTCAATGTAGAAATAAATAACAAAACTCTCTGTCCAGGAGTTCAATTCTGTTCTCTTCTCAACGTTGGAGTGCATAATAAAAGTACTTTCATTTCTAAAGGTTGGTTTTCGTTATGACGTAACATTTTTTGATGGAGACGAAGGGTCCTTCGAAACATCTACATCACCGTACCTCCAATAAGGCTATATAAAAGCCGTCACTTACAGACAGAAACCGGTATACAAGCAGTATCTCGTTCCACCGTGCTTATATTCGGGAGAATGATTGGTTCCGAAACGGCGTGGATTAAGCTGCACATCAGGCAGCCATGAGTGTTTTCCGGAGGGACGATCAGGGCATGACGAAATCGCTAAGGGAATTCGACAGAGTCGCCTAATACGACAAGTGGCATTGCGTGATGTTCTTGGCAAATGCGTACTTTTTCTTGTCGAGACAGCCCAGCAGTGGTTCGAGAACAACGGAAAGAAGCTCATTAGCTGGGAGAAATTTCAGGCCGAACTGAAGGAAACGTTTGGTGACAATAAGTAGCAAGTTTCCTCAGCGGAGGAACAATTGAAGAAGAGGGCCCAACGTCATGGTGAAACGACACAGTCATACAAACAGGATGCTTTGGCGCAATGCGACATTGTTAATTCGAATATAGCAGAAGCAGACAAAACGTCACATTTGTTGAGAGTAGTCGTGAATGACACGTACCAAGCTCTTCTGGTAAAGGGTGTCAGACAACCGAGGAATTTATCAAGTAGTGGCAGCGTTGTAACAGGAGACAATGTAACGAAAGAAGTACGACCGACTCCCGAATGCAGTCTCCATGGCAGTTGTAGCCGTCCACCACGAGTCCAGCAAAGTTATCAACGAAAACACAAGTTTGTGTGATCAGGTTTTTGCACTAACGTGTACGCGTGTGAATAGCAGTAACCGTATTTTGTGACTGGGGCTTGTACATAGAAATGAAACACGTGCCCAAGTACATTCTTCCATACTTGCATAGAACAGAATCTCAAACAAAATATAATTACTCTCTCGAGTTTACCTTTCCAGATATTATCTCACTAACGTTTCGATATCTGCACATGATCGTGTATTCGTTCCTTTTTTGTGTAGTTACACGCACTTCCTCACAGCACAACGACACTTTCATTTATGGAAAAGATGAAAAGATGGGGAGGGGGGGGGGGGGGGTGCAGGTAGTGATTGCTTGATTGCTCACACGATCACGATGTGCCTATGAGGTATGAGTCACGTAAACACTAGTCTGCGTATTTATGTTTCAGTGATTTGTAAGCTGCGGGGAGGAGGAATTACCTACCTTGCCGATCAACTCTAAGTCCGCGGAAAACGGCACAAAAACCATATCAAGACTAACTAGTGCACCAAAACATAGGTAGTGAAATCTATTCTCTTATTCTAACTTGTTAATTAGCTATAGCACAAACGGCCTTAAACCATGACTTTGTAAGTTCTCTTTGAACATTTGCGATTTTAATTACACCTCCTGTGCAAGAGATAAGCGTATGTGTATAAAAAAATATGCAGCGTTACACAGTATATTCCTAAAATCAATTACTCTACTTCTCAAAGAAGAAATCAGGACCTGAAGCTGACAACTTTGCGGAAAAGAGTCCTATTTCACTATTTCTTAACTAGCAAAGTCGCTCAAATCTAAACTTCTGCTCTAAAATGCAGAGTCATAAAACGAATACAGAATCTGCCTACACTGTATGAATACCGATTCAGCAGTAATATGCATTATTACTTCAAATTATAATACACAGTATCCCTCTAAAATGCTGAGATGTACCTGAGTTAAGAAACTGGTCTGTGTAATCGTTTACTATTCTTACGCGTGAATACAAATAACAGAGGCATTATAATAGCTTAAGTCTTAGCTGAATTTGCTGCCACCATGAGGCAAAAATTCGATGCTACATCTTCAAATGAGACTGATGGGGTAGAATCGATATACTCACCATTCCTCATCTAGTTAATGCGCGTTGATGGAAATGCAACATTACCTAATATGCAAAGGGTGCTTCCCACATTTTCTACGGAGACCAAGTAATATACACTCCTGGAAATTGAAATAAGAACACCGTGAATTCATTGTCCCAGGAAGGGGAAACTTTATTGACACATTCCTGGGGTCAGATACATCACATGATCACACTGACAGAACCACAGGCACATAGACACAGGCAACAGAGCATGCACAATGTCGGCACTAGTACAGTGTATATCCACCTTTCGCAGCAATGCAGGCTGCTATTCTCCCATGGAGACGATCGTAGAGATGCTGGATGTAGTCCTGTGGAACGGCTTGCCATGCCATTTCCACCTGGCGCCTCAGTTGGACCAGCGTTCGTGCTGGACGTGCAGACCGCGTGAGACGACGCTTCATCCAGTCCCAAACATGCTCAATGGGGGACAGATCCGGAGATCTTGCTGGCCAGGGTAGTTGACTTACACCTTCTAGAGCACGTTGGGTGGCACGGGATACATGCGGACGTGCATTGTCCTGTTGGAACAGCAAGCTCCCTTACCGGGCTAGGAATTTTAGAACGATGGGTTCTATGACGGTTTGGATGTACCGTGCACTATTCAGTGTCCCCTCGACGATCACCAGTGGTGTACGGCCAGTGTAGGAGGTCGCTCCCCACACCATGATGCCGGGTGTTGGCCCTGTGTGCCTCGGTCGTATGCAGTCCTGATTGTGGCGCTCACCTGCACGGCGCCAAACACGCATACGAGCATCATTGGCACCAAGGCAGAAGCGACTCTCATCGCTGAAGACGACACGTCTCCATTCATCCCTCCATTCACGCCTGTCGCGACACCACTGGAGGCGGGCTGCACGATGTTGGGGCGTGAGCGGAAGACGGCCTAACGGTGTGCGGGACCGTAGCCCAGCTTCATGGAGACGGTTGCGAATGGTCCTCGCCGATACCCCAGGAGCAACAGTGTCCCTAATTTGCTGGGAAGTGGCGGTGCGGTCCCCTACGGCACTGCGTAGGATCCTACGGTCTTGGCGTGCATCCGTGCGTCGCTGCGGTCCGGTCCCAGGTCGACGGGCACGTGCACCTTCCGCCGACCACTGGCGACAACATCGATGTACTGTGGAGACCTCACGCCCCACGTGTTGAGCAAGTCGACGGTACGTCCACCCGGCCTCCCGCATGCCCACTATACGCCCTCGCTCAAAGTCCGTCAACTGCACATACGGTTCACGTCCACGCTGTCGCGGCATGCTACCAATGTTAAAGACTGCGATGGAGCTCCGTATGCCACGGCAAACTGGCTGACACTGATGGCGGCGGTGCACAAATGCTGCGCAGCTAGCGCCATTCGACGGCCAACACCGCGGTTCCTGGTGTGTCCGCTGTGCCGTGCGTGTGATCATTGCTTGTACAGCCCTCTCGCAGTGTCCGGAGCAAGTATGGTGGGTCTGACACACCGGCGTCAATGTGTTCTTTTTTCCATTTCCAGGAGTGTATTTGCTAGATGAACCAGGGGGCCTTGCCGAAGTGGGTAACTTCTGTGCGTTAACGATACGGGTAGCCGCTTCATAGGAGGAACCACACCAGAGACATATCTGTCGAGAGACCAGAAAAACGTGTGGTTCTTGGCTTGGGTGGGGGGTGGGTGGGGATGGGGGTGGGGGGCAGCAGCAAATCAATGGCTGCAGGGGCAACAATCTGAGTGAGTGAATGATCTGGCCTTCTAACATTATTCATACGGCTCTACTGTATGGTTAAATGATGATTCAGACCTCTTGGGTAAAGTATTCTATAGGTAACATAATTCCCCATTCGGATGTATGGGTCCGAGCGAGGTGGCACAGTGGTTAGCACACTGGACTCGCATTCGGAAGGACGACGGTCCAATCCCGTCTCCGGCCATCCTGATTTAGGTTTTCCATTATTTCCCTGAATCGTTTCAGGCAAATGCCAGGATGGTTCCTTTGAAAGGGCACGGCCGATTTCCTTCCCCATCCTTCCCTAACCAGAGCTTGCGCTCCGTCTCTAATTACCTCGTTGTCGACGGGACGTTAAACACCACTAACCTAACCTAACCACCATCGGATGTATGGGTGGGACTACTCACAAGGATGTCGTCACCAGAAGAAACAAAACTGGCATTCTGTGTGTCGGAGAGTGGGATGTTAGATCTAGGAGGTTGGTTAAAAAAATTTAAAAAGGCAAATGGGTAGGTTGAAGTCAGAAGGAACAGGATTTCTGGTCTGGTGATTGCAGGGTTACAAAAATAAAGTCAAATAGCGGTAATGCAAGACTAGCTCTAACAATGGATGAGAAATAAGGATACTTTTTGGCGAGTACGAGCAGAACAGGGAACACATTGTTGTAGCCAAGGTTGACTCAAAGCCAACACCACCACAACAGTACAAATTTATATGCCAGCTAGTGCTGCAAACGATTAACAGATTGAAAGAATGTATTATGAGATAAAAGAAATTATTCAGGTAGTTAAGGGAAGAATGAGTGCAGCACTATATGGTTGAGGTATATGGACTATAAGAAAATCGGAACAGAAGACAATCGAAGCATTTGAAATGTGGTGATACTGAAGAGCGTTGAAAATTAGATGGACTGATAAGGTAAGGAATGACGAGGTTCTCCGCACAATTGGAGAGGAAAGGAATATATGGAAAACACTTACAAGAAGAAGAGACAGGATGGTAGGACTTAAGATATCACAGAATAACTTCCATAATACTAGAGGGAGGTGCAGAGGGTACACTTGGTTGTTTCAAGTCAGCCACAGAATTAGATGACCTGGTCAAGATCAAAACCAAGTTTAATTCTAGTCAAGGTATTCTTAATCCAGTTGACTTAGTGAACAAGCTCAAAGACATGCAAATCCCCCACCCCCCATTGTCAAGCTCATTTGTTTCGTTGTTAGCAACTTATTCATTAATATACTTGTTCAGGAGTGGCTAAACATTCTCACAGACTTACTAGATAAATAACATAAGGTTAGCTACACAAACTTGTCTAATACAGAATTATTTCCGTTACAGTGACATGATGCTCTAGCTATGGGATCCACCCTCAGTCCAATTCTTGCCGAAATTTTCAGCGACAGCTTTGAAAAACAGTTTTCGGAAAATAATCCACCCTTTATCAAGGTTGGATACTGGTTTAGGTATGTTGATGGTGTGTTGTGCTTACAGACAGGTGCTATCAACCAACTTCAAAACTTTCTCAAGCAAATGGATTCCAAACTCCATGGTATAAAACTCACAATGGAGTTTGAGCATGACTGCATAAACAATTTAGATCTGACCGTAGGCATCAGCGAGCATACTTATACTTTCAAGGTTTATAGGAAAACTACCACCAGACATATTGTAATACCCACCAACTCTCGACACTCAATGACCCATAAACATGTGGCCTTTAATTCAATGATACAACTTCCAAATGGATTTAAATTCAATCAAACAAACAGTATCAAATAATGGCTAACCTCCCACCTTGGTAGAATTGTTAATGCACAAAATGCAGAAACAACAAGTGTACTCTTTTTTTAACCCTGTGGTCGACGCACCACCTTAAGAACGCAATAACTGGCGCACAGTACCTTATTTAGGAAAAGCCTCATTGGTTGTAGCTGGAAATCTTAAATCCGGGAATGTAAAACCATTATTTTATGTGCACAGCACTGTTGGGCACTTCTTTCTCAATGGTAAAGAGAGCACTCCAGCTTTGGAAAAGAGTGGAATATTAAAATTACTTGTAATTTAGGCAAATTCTCTATCGGTCAGTCTGGCAGGGCAGTACACCACGGAGTTTGGAGACTTAGGAGAGGATACACTACTTTTACAGACAATCTGCTAAAGGAAAGGTCATAGTTACAAGGTGAGACATGAAGTATTACATCACAGTCATAAGGAAGAAAGATGAACTGTCTTGAAATAGTGGAAATCAATAAACACATGTCCTCAGCCCTAACTTGGTATTGAATGACCAGACACAGTTTCCTCACTCGCCACTTCTAACCATAGATACTACTCATAATCTCATCCAGGCCATGTTGTAAATTATCCCTCTTATGGACATGCCCCATTATCATTTAGTTCAGATACCATAATTTCTCTTGTGTAACGAAATTTACTTTGTATAATCACAGCTGCTTCACTTAGATTAGTGGAAGTAGCACACTTGATCTATTTTCCCACCAAAATTTGAAATTCCCGCCATGGCGTCTTTGCGACATTGTCACATCTATCGCCGCCATTTTGAATTAGCCACCTTGAATAAATATGGTAACAATGCAATGTGGGGTGATGTCCTTGTTGTCCCACTACTTAGACAGAGCTGAAATCCAGAAAGATGATATGTAAGTGTTTTGTTGTAGTGAATGGACACTGTTTGCTAGTGATTGTATTATGATAATTAAGTCTGGTTGTCTGTTTTTCTCTGATCAGTAATCTTATGTTTCCATTCCATAACACGTCTTAAAGTTGAAAGTTACCTAGTAATGTTACAAGGTGTTTTGTTGTTTTATATTACCATCTTGAGGTGTGTATCTTTTGTGATCGGTGGTTGTTTTGTTGTCACAGTTGTTTAGGGACTGTCAAACACCTGGTACCACAGTGATATGTCCCTTTATGTTTCGGGTATCTTACTTCTAGTGCTTTACACTTTATCGCAGGTGTTGTAACTTCTGTGGTGTGTATCATAGTTTTTCATTATATGTCGTACAATGGTGCTTCTTTGAAAGCTTCTCCATGATGCCGTTGGAGTGGTTAGAAGACGTTACACTATGAGAATGATTATAATATGACTCGGGTGCCGTTTAGTTGTTTATCGGTGTGTAGAAGGCTCGTGTCTGCTCTGTGTTGCTGTTGTTTCATTGCTGTACTCGAGTCATGTTGGTGTATGTATTATGCCTAAATAAAGAAATTATTGTACTTCCAAACTATATTATTTCTAAAAAATAATGTATTTGTATAATTCACAGATGCCGTTAAAGAAGGCTGTTTGACAAGTCATTTTATTTATCTGTTTCTTTTATGCATGTCAACTTCGTGGTGATGACTGGAGAAAGCATCCGTCTTCATTTTAAATCAGCTATTGAGAACTTTTGTGTTTGAAAGACGCAGTAGTTTATCAGTATAGTGTGTGAAGGTTACGTTCTGAACCATTTATCCTTTTAAGTATTATTATAGTTTGTTAACACCTACAAGTTGAAGCTTTCTAATCTCGTTGATTCTAGTTCTGTGATTCAGTTCATCAGTTGAAAATAACAAGTACTTCCAACGTAAATCCCAGACACTTTATTTATTTTCCCAAACTCCTCTTTAGAAACAGCAGCTACGTCAATTTGGTTAATGGTACCTGAATCGTTTACCAGCTGTGTCCACAGTGGATAAAACTTCCCTTCATTGTGACAGTCGCTTAATGAGAAACAAGAAGACCCTTTCCTTAAAGAATCTGCAAGTAGTTTCGAGTTGGCAGTATGACTAAAACAGTAAATATTTGCCATTGTTCTAAAATTGTTTTAGAAAAATTCTCAGAGTGCTCCGCCTTCTCTATGTAATTATGCTAAGGTAAAGATGTATCCATTAACACATCACCTAAAGTAATCTTGTCGTGATACTGTCTTTCTCAGATGGTCACTAAGTGGCAGTCTCCGCAGTAACCAACAAAAGAGTGAAAATTGTACGAGCTTTTAATACCAGTTTAAACGTTTGTGTAGTTCAAGAGATAAAGTAATGTCAGCAGAGGTGTACAAGGTCAATCAAGGTATGAAGGCAGGAAAGACACCGAGAAATGTTGCTGTTTTAGTAGAAATGATTTAATTTGGAGCTAATGTTATTCAAAAGGAACTAGCAAAATAATTTACAAAATTTTGATGATGTTAAGACAGCAACCAGCCACAAATTTATTTTCAGTTCGTTTATTCTAAAGGTACTGTTACCGGTTTCGAATCATTTCGATTCATCTTCAGACAGTTTTCATGCTTTCATTACATGTGGTGCGTTTTTTTTTACAGATTAATTGTCCTAAAATATAAATAACACATTATTATAAACACGCTACACAGATGGTTGCATTACAGTTTTTCATTCGATGTGATTTATGTGAAATGTCGGTTTCTAGTGTTTGTTTTCATAGTTCAAAAGATGTGAATACATTCCCACTACATACTTATCGTTTCACACGTAAATTTTTCTCACTGCTTACAAACATATGTTTGTAAGTACTTTGTATGAATCAAAACACGTGGTGCGTGTTAGAAATCTGTTTTGTGACAAATCAATTTTTCTTACTGAACACTTTGAGTTTCTTTTTTTTTTCTCGCTGAACACTTTAGATTTGTCACAGAATAATCAATTTTTCTCGCTGGACACTTTAGATTTCATTTTTATCTCACTGAACACTTAAGATTTGTCACAGAATAGATCTCTAACACGCACCATATGTTTCGATTCAAACAAAGTACTTACGAACATATGTTTGTAAGCAGTGAGAAAAATTTACGTGTGAAACGATAAGAATTCCGTGGGAATGTATTCACATCTTTTGGACTATGAAAACAAACACTACAAACCGACATTTCACGTAAGTCACATCGAATGCAAATCTGTAACGCAACCATCTGTGTTGCATGCTTATAATTATATATTATTTATGTTTTAGGACAATTAATCTGTAAAAAACGCACCAAATGTAATGAAAGTATGAAAACAGTCTGAAGATGAATCGTAATGATTCGAAACCGGTAACAGTACCTTTTGAATAAACGAACTGAAAACAAATTTCTGGTTGGTTGCTGTGTCAACACCATCAACATTTTTCTTCAAATAGCAGCCACGGTTTCCAACCATGTCATCATATGACAAAATTGTAATTTAGACAATGTTTAAAAAAGATGACGATCCTTAATACAGATGAATGCTGTAATTATTATCCTTCAGAAAAAGAAGGTAGACAAGACATAAAATAATTATAGACGCACCAGCCTCATGTGCATAACGCCCAAGATATTCACTAAAATTATCATCACCCACATACAAAAAATATTAAATTTTTAGCTATGCAATGGAAAAAACTGATTTCAGAAATATCAAATGAACCATTTACAAGTAATGAACTAAACATAAAGAATAAATTACCACTTTGTTTACGATTTATAGATACCAAGAAAACATTTTACTTAGCTGTAACACTATTTCTACTAACTATTGAGAAACAAGATGTTTCAGTACACACTGTGTTACAAAATGGTACCGACAGATTTCGAGGAGTTGTAGAGGATGTCGCGAGTAAAAAATTGAGGATAGGAACCAATGTGAGGAAGCGGCGGTCAATGACGCTACAGAAAGTCGAAATTATAGGCACCGACGCCTGCCGGTAGGCCACCTGTTCTGCAGCAAACGTGACATTTCACACTGATGGACCGTAGGCGGAACGTCTCGCGGAGTTGTTATTCACGGAACGTGTTTCATAGTCACGATCGCCAATGGATAAGAAGGAGCTAGCTGCTACGTAGACAGGCCTGGTATCCTACGAATGCGATGCTTTGTTGCCGCGGTGGCTAACGGTTTCGGACATAGAACTCCATCTGCAGTTTATTTTCCTCCTGTATACCGAAAAACACTGGTGCTTTTCCAGGAGAAAAATAAACTGTTGATGGAATCTGGATACAGAGGGAGCTCAATAATCTGAACTGGAAAGATGATAAGGATTGATGCCCAGCCGAATGTAAAGCAATATCAACAGCAGCAGAAAATCGGATAAAGGGATTAGGGTCGTTCATTAATATTAAGGTAGGGCTGAGAGTGGTTTACTGGGAACAGTCTGATGATAGTGATCTTATCAGATTCGACTGCGAAACAACGCCGGCAGTAACAGATGAGGTGTACATGTCGACGTCACGAGGAGCAGTTTGAGGGGTAAAGAAAGTGTATGAGGATACTGAAAACATAATTCATTATGTGAAGGGAGACGATAATCTAATAATCATGGGGGACTAGAACGGTGAGATAGAGGAAGAAATTGAAGACAGCGTTATGAGAGAATCTGAAATTCGTAGTAGGAATGGGTGAGGAGAAATACTAATTGAATTCTGCAATAATTTTCAGTTTGTAATAGTGAATATACTGTTGAAAAGTCACAATAGAAGGAAGTATACCTGCAAAAAGCTTGGATGCACGGAAAGGTTTCAGGTGTATTACATCAAGGTAAGACAAGGATACCAAAATCAGTTATGTGGTTGTCAGGCGTACCTAGGAACAGATATATACATAGATCATCATTTAATAACAATAAACAGTAGGCTGAAGTTTAAGAGAATCGTTCGAAACAGTCAATGTGAAAAGAAGTGGGATGCTGAAGGACTAAAAAATGATGAAGTTCGCTTTAAGTTGTCTAAGTATTCAAGATGCTACTCTCAGCGGGTGAAAAATCAATGTGCGCAAAGGAGAATAATAAACGCTAAAATGAAGATTTTGCCCCGTCTGACTACCCTCTGAAGTAGATCTTAGGATCTCTTAATCCTATAAATTACACTCTAAACATAAATGAATGATGAAGGCAACTAATACTATTAAATGATAAACGTTGTTCCTGCTTATATGTTCATTGTAGATTAAAGAATACCTTTATATTACAAAGTTTACATTTCCTAAGTAATATTACTAATCAATTACCCAAATCTGCCGCTTATTATGACTGCGCAGTCTAATATCAATAACGCGAAATGACTGACATCATCTACGTACCAAACACTAGAAGACACTACTTTCAAAGATGAGCTACGGTGGTGTGGAACCTCAGTGGAACTAAACTAACGTGATCACAGCTGTTTAGCTTTTATAGCCCTAATAAGCTGAAGTAGTTTGTGATATCACCTAATGTACCGCGTCTGGTGCATCGGCGTGCTGGTTCTCGTACACGTCTGCATCGATGGAAGAAGTCCAGCCCCTAAATAAAAACTCTTTCAAACACTAGAACGGCAGAAGGCGGTCCTCTGACTAATATACTCTGATACTGTCATCTCCTCTCTGTGTACTACAGACGAGAAACGCGAACTCCCAGCCACAAGGATGGAGTTCAGATAAAGTCTCAACGTAAATATAGGCAGAGGAAGTACTCTCAATTACTGAACGCTGCGTACTCAACGACGATTTCCAACCCAGAGGTGAAGTCCAGAATAGTATAGGTTCGCAACAGTGCAGTGCCTAACTGTTCTTACTATAAACTCTCCTGAGAGCAAAGACAGCAAGTCCATCTGTACCAACAAAGCTGATATCGAGCGACCGTCACACATGGGCGCTCACAATGGAAGACCTCGTCTCTCCACCGCTGGCTTCCCAGCAAGGCTCCACTCCCCACCATCGTAACTCCGAAATCGATTCATATGCCCGAAATCACGGAAGATTCCCCTCTCTACAGATTCTTCTGAACGCCTACCAACCGTATTGTAGTCTCTTGTCGTCCAGCGCGGAAAGTTTGCGAGGAAAAACCTATACTCGTACAATGGTACACTTCTGAGTAAAAATACTTGAAAATAACCCAGCCTGCGTGGTTTCCGAGGTGACGCTTCCTTGTTCCTCTCAGCTGCGTCCAAGATTTTCGTAGTTTCTGAAGTATAATCCTTCCTATCCAGCTGCAAAGCCAGCCGGTCGCGACTCCATTGTGCCCCAGTGCTCAGGTGTCCCAACGTCCGTCTTGCTGCTTCCTGTGTTTAAGCACCTGTGTGGGCCTTCCATCCAGGGCTTGAGTTCTGCCTGCCGTTTCATTTCCACTGTCGTTCCAACCTCTACTAGTATAATAATGAAGATACTCTGTCACCTTTCATGCAATAAGCGTTAACAATTATTTACAAGGCGTAAGTGACAATGTCAGTCTCCTTTATATATTCATATATACGATGTACAACCTATCACATGATACCTAATTGTGTTTTTAGGTCACGGCAAAGTATGTGGATGTGTGCTTATAAGGTGTGAAATTATAGCCACCTCACAAGGACGTTGAAATTGCGACAGTAAATGCCACAGTCGGCATTCCAGACGCAGAGAAATCGACGTCAATATAAATTACAGTCACAGAAGTTGAGTAGACATAGGGGCATGAAAGGCAAATCAGAAAAGAACATGGGTAACAGAAGACATACTTCAGTTGATCGATTTAAGAAGAAAGTACAAAAATGTTCAGAGAAAGACAGGAATAAAGTAAAACACGTCGTTCACAAAAGAAATAACTAGGAAATTCAGGGAAGCCAAAGTGAAATGAATGCAGAATAGATATCAATAAATCAAAAATGAAACGGTCGTCTGAAGGACTGACTCAGCATTTAGGACAGTCAAGGCAATATTTGAAGAAATTAGAAGCAAAGGTGTCATCTTAAAGAGTGCAATAGGAATTCATCGCTAAACGCAGAGAAAAGAGTGGATAGCTGGAAGGAGTACATTGCAGACCTCTAAGAAAACAAGTAAGCTATAAGGAAAGATGAACAATATAATATATATACAAAAACAAAGAGAGAACAATAACAATGTGAAATCAAGAACAGAGTGCTCGGATTAGAAAGGATAAAAGACAGGGATGAAGTCTTTCGCTCCCGCTGCTCAATGTATACGTCGAAGAAGCAATGACGGAAATAAAGGAATGGCACAATACTTTATATAATATTTAGGGAGAAAGGATACCAGTGATAATACTGGCTGATGACATTGCTCTCTCAGTGAATGTGAAGCAAAACGACAGGACCTGTTGAATGGAATGAAGTGTCATGAGCAAAAATTATGAACTGAGATTAAACCGAAGAAAGATGAAAGTGATGAGTTGTAGCAGAAATGAGATTAGCGGTAGACTGAAAATCAAAATAGCTGACCACGAAGTGGATGAAGTTAAGAAAACTGAAAAACATCTTCCAGGATCCAGTAATTCACAACCCGGATAAATGTGTGTGTTGGGTGATTGACGGACACTCATTCAAGAGCATTATGACGAAAATAGAGGACAACAGCTGCAAAAGTCTTTGCAGAACTGAATGCCGCACTCGAAAATCCTGTCAACACAGAAACAACACACAGGGAACTCCATAGGCAGAGAACTGCAGAGCAGCTGGAATTCCAAAACCACTAAGCAGTGACGCAAATGCTGGTAACAGGAAAACGTTGTGCCACAGCCATAAAACCAGGTCTCTGAAGAAATGGAAGAACGAGTCTCGTTTGACACTGTCCAAGATGCTACTCGGGTGTATAACTGAATATGAGCAACGGAAAATAATGAAGGCAAAAATCGTTTAGCCCTGTCTGACTGCCCCCTGAAGCAGATCTTAGGAGCTCTCAATTTTGATATTATTCCCCCCTTCTTGCTCTGTAACATCTAAATTACAGCATAAACATAAATGAATGGTTAAGGGAACTAGTAACTACAAAATGATAAATGTAGTTTCTGCTTGTACATTTATTGTAGATTAAAAACTCTTTTATATGTTATAAATGTTAATATATCAATGTCCAATGGAGATAAAGAGATGCAAAGAATTTCCTAATTCATATGATTAATCAAATTGTCCAAATCTTCTCCCTTTTATGGCTACGCAATCTAATACAAATAACGCGAGATGACTGACATCATCTAATTACCAAACGCTAGAAGACAGTACTTTCAAAGATAATCAGCAGTGGCGTGCAACCTCAGTGGAAATAAAATGTACGTGATCACAGCTGTCTAGCTTTATAGCTCTAATATGAAAAAGCAATTAGCAATATCACCGTATGTACTGCGTCAGGTGCATCGGAGTGATGTTTCTCGTTCACATCTGCGACGATGGAAGAACTCCAGCCACAAAAATAAAAACTCTTTCAAACACTAGGACGGCACAAGGCGGTCCTCTGACTAGTATCGTCTAATACTGTCTTCTCCTCTCTGTGTTCCACAGACAAGAAACGCTAACTCCCAGCCACAAGGTCGGAATTCAGATAACGTCTCTAGATGAGTACAGACAGAAGAAGTGCTCTCAATCACTGAACGCTGCGTACTCAGCGACGACTCCCTACCCAGAGGCGAAGTTCAGAATCGTGTAAGTTCGCAGCAGTACAGTGCCTAACCGTCTAACTACAAAATTTCCTGAGAGCAAAGACAGCAAGTCCCTCTGTACCAACAAACCTGATACTGAGCAACCGTCAAACATGGGCGCTCAAAACGGAAGACCTCAATCTCCCCACCGCTGGCTTCCCAGCAAAGCTCTTCCCCCCCCCCCCCCCCCTCCCTCTCCACCTCCCGCCCTCCTCGTAACTGCAGAAGGTGAATTATATTCTCGAAACCACGGCAAAGTATGTAGATGAGTGCTTGTAAGGTGCGAAATTATAGCCACCTTACAACTGTTTCCAACTTCTGGACGAGTTATCGTCCCATGAGGCAGTCCGGTGATGATTTAGGCAGCCATATTGTGGTATTCCATGGCCCCAATGGATACTCTTCAAGGTCGCTTTACTGACACGGATTACGCGACCATTTGAGCTGATCAGTCCCACCGCAGGGTACGATGTTTGTCCCCCAGAAGGGACGTCGACAATGCCCCTGTTTACACAGCTCTCATCGTCCAGCACTGATTTTATTAGCAAGAAGATGAACAGTTGCACCTCCCGTAGCCACTACACTAATCAGATACTCGTATTATCGAGCCTGAATTGGAGAGAATGGTGCGTGATCGCTCTGCACCATCATTACCTGAACCTGCTACTATTTTACAGGAAGAATGATATAAGATTCTCTTGAAAGCTACACAGGGCCTGTATTTATCCACTCCAGGACAACTGGAAGCTGCTTTGAATGTCAGGGATTTTCCTGCACCGTATGTGGGTAGTAATGTGTTACGTTTTTAGTATTTCCATTTTTTTATCCATCTCCTGAATTCAGTATTTTATAATACACGTTGATATTAGAGCTTGCATGTCTCTTCTTCACCAGGATTGTTCTAGACTTATAAAAATAGCACATAAAGTCTAAGTACCATTCCAATAACGTAAGAAGTTATTCTATAATTATTTTAGATGATGATAATCGGCTTAATGCAGTCTAATTTTAATTTTTTAATTTCTTTTTTAATTTGTGGTAAGAGCCTGTGGGACCAAACTGCTGAGGTCATCGGTCCCTAAGCTTACACACTACTTAATCTAAATTAAACTAACTTACGCTAAGGACAACACACACACACACACCCAAGCCCGCGGGAGAACCCGAACTTCCGACGGGGGCAGCCGCACGATCTGTGACAAGGCGCCATAGACCGCACGGCTACCCCGCGCGACACTAATTTTAATTTCTTGTATTTGAAAAAATAGCTCCGAGAGCTTTGGACGAGGATGTAACGAAGTGGGGGCAATAGGCTGTGACCGATGCACGCAAATGCCCAATGGGAAGTGAATCAGTAAGATCGCCCGGTTCATCCACGATTCTAGGAAGCAGCAGCCGGAGCTGATGTTGATGCCGTGTTTCTTGACTTACGGAAAGTTTCGATAATGTTCCGCACTAAGGCCTATTGACTGAAATATCAGACCAGCTTTGTAACTGGATTCAAGACTTAGTAGGAAACAGCAGACAACACACCAATTTTTTAGTTGTCTTCTGATTGGTTTGATGGGGCTCTTCCCAAATTTGTTTCTTGGGCTAGTCTCTTCGTCTGAGAGTAGCACTTCTATCCTATGTTCTCAAGTATTTCTTAGACGTTTCTCAGTCTCTGTCTTTCCCTGCAGTTTTTACCCTTTAGTACCATACAAGTTAACCTCTCTGTCATGTCTTAAAACATGTCCTATCATCCACTCTATTCTTCGTGCCAGTGGTTTCTATATGCTCCCTTCTTCACCAATTCCGCGGGGGCGAACCACTCATACCTATTCTTATCAATCCATCTAACTTTCAACACTCTCACACGCTTCAATTCTCTTCTGATCGGTTCTTCTCATAGCCCTTGATTCACTACTATACCATGCTGTGCTCCAAACGTATATTCTCAGAATGCATTCCTCAAATTAAGATCTACGTTTGGTACTAGGAGACTTCTTTTGGCCAGAAATACATTCAGTGCTACCGCTAGTCTTTTTTTTATGTCCTCCCTGTTTCGCACGTCAAGTGTTATTTTTCTGCCGAGGTAGCAGAATTTCTTAACTTCGTCCACTTCGTGGTCACCTGTTTTGATGTTGAGTCCACCTCTAATCTCATTTCTGCTACGTCTCATCACTTTCACCTTTCTTCGGTATAGCCTCTGTTCATAATTTGTACTCATCAGACTGTTCATTTCATTCAACAGATCCTGTCATTCTTTTTCACATTCACTGAGGATACCAATGTCATCAGCGAATATTATCACTGGTATTCTTTCATCCTTCATATTATATAAATTACTGAATCATTCTTTCTTTCCGTCATTGCTTCTTCTACATATAGATTACACAGAAGGGGGCGAAAGACCTCATCCCCGTCTTTTATCCTTTCTAACCCGAGCACTCTGTTCTTGGTCTTCAATTCTTATTGTTTCCTCTTAGTTCCCGTACACATACCCAGTATGTTACTCATCCTTCCCTCTAGCTTACTTATTTTCTTAGAGGTCTGCAATGTACTCTTTCCAGCTACCCACTCTCTTACCTGCATTTAGCGATGGAATTCCTATTGCTCTCCTAAAGGTGACACCTCTGCTTTTTATTTAATCGGTATAAATCAACGACATAACGCACTCTCGACTACACAGAACACTCTTCTGAACACGACGGACACTTGCAACACTTATCGAGAACATTGCACAGGCGCCGTTCGTTGTCAAACACAGCAGTGCAACCTGCTGGTTTGGCTAACATCTGCATTTACGTTAAAGCTTGCATCTGCCACGGTATTTCCACATATTTTTCGAGTCCCTGTATTTATTCTATGACATTAGAACAACGAGAATAAAAAGTGTAAATTTCTTTATAAAACGTTACGGAACAGTTGTTGACCAACGTAACCGTGCGGAGGAACACTGCTCACATAGAGCCTGCAAATAATTTTCGGTAACATTTACTGGGTAAACAAGCGAGAGAAAATAATTTTCCCCCTTGGAATGACTCAGCAGCGTGCTAATGGGATCGTGTTCACCTCGTGGGTGGTCTGAAGATCCGTTTACGGAAGCGAGAAGAATCGACAAGAGGCATGTTTCCCTACCTGCAGAAATTCATCTTTACGACAGGTTTTATCTCAGATTCCGCTGCATCACAAAAATTAGGCGACGTCAAATTACTTTATTGCCTTATGCAAAGGTGAGTTTTGGGGTTCCTCTCTGGGAGGTTGCCATCGTCTGGAACAGACAGCATGGGGGACTGATAGTTAACGGCAGGAGTTTCGCTTCGTCCCTAGGTATTCTCAGATGGAAGTGAAGATTCCAATCGGTGCGAGTTTTGGAAGTGGGGCAATCTTTATATAGTTCCGAGGAACGCTTCCAAAAGTCAGTGTAAGTTTGGACTCCACAAAGAACGGAGCTCTCAGTTTAAGCTCCTAAGCGATAATAGCTTTTTCGGAATAGAATTGGAAGGAAAATCAGCATTGGCCGTATTTTGTTGTTTTATTGTCAGCAAAATCGATTTTCGGTCACTTAGTGACCATCCTCAGTGCTGTAATATACAATTAAAACTGGTAGGCACTGGTATCAACCTATAACCACAAGCTTAGAGCGATCACATAAACTTTATGTGATCGCTCTAAGTTTGTGGTTATAGCTTGATACCAGTGCCAAGACGATCAGTTTGATCACCAATGCCACTTCAAAGAAAATAGCGGGTTCCCTCCGTTAGTAGCAGCAAGCGACGAGACTCCACACAGCTTACATACGCATCGAGCATCAAGTAGTACTATACACGCTCTTGCTAGTACATTAGAGACCATCGACACCAGTCCCGCGGCGACACACTTCTCAAGTCATAACACGGCGCTGCGAGCAACCAACGCGACGCGTAACGCTCACTGCGAGACTTCACAACACAACCTAAGCCCATGCCATGGGCAAGCACGACCTCTAGCGCCCCGGAGCGGAAAACCAGGACTCACATCGCCGGAAGCACCAGAAGAGTAAAACCAAAGAGAAAGCACGCATGACAGAACAACCTGGATTGTTGTCCCGACTAGAAAGACAATCATTGGTGCCAGCGAATCCCCCACGGCTCACACTCTGTGAACACGAGAGTGAGCCCGCATCTCGTGGTCGTGCGGTAGCGCTCTCGCTTCCCACGCCCGGGTTCCCGGGTTCGATTCCCGGCGGGGTCAGGGGTTTTCTCTGCCTCGTGATGGCTGGGTGTTGTGTGCTGTCCTTAGGTTAGTTAGGTTTAAGTAGTTCTAAGTTCTAGGGGACTGATGACCATAGATGTTAAGTCCCATAGTGCTCAGAGCCATTTGAACCATTTTTGAACATGAGAGTGTCTGTTGTGTAGACATTTAGGTTACACTTTAGTTACTTCACGTGCCTGAATCTATTACATACAGTGCACGCCATCGGAAATTAATCTCTTAATGGTGTACATACTTAAAGCAACGTGTTAATACTTCTCTCCACTGACGACACTCCCTTGATGATTCCTTTCCACACTGAATACCCAGCACACATAATTAGATCATTTATTTGTCTTACCTGTTTTATGTCTAGATAATTCTTAAACATTTTGGAAAGAGGTAAGGAGATCCTTTAACAAGAGAGATATAGTCGTGTTAACTTCTACTGTTCCATGGAAACAGAATTAGACCCTCTCACTTAAAGTGCAGCCTTCTTCACAAGCTGTTACTGCATTTAATTATTTTGATGGTCAGTCACAGAATTTACTAATGCTGGTATTCTACGCACCGAGTGCGAAATATGCTTGCTAGTGCAAACACTTAGAATTCTGAAAATCTTGAAAGGTGTCTTTCATTTATTTCCCAATTTTAGTAGTGGGTCTAAAAGTACATTGATACATAAGAAAGCCATGCATTTCATACACATCCCTGGTGACAGCGTTAAGTAACAGTCCTCCACACACACCGTTCCCCAGTGGTGCTATGTGAGTCCAGTGTGCTAACCACTGCCCCACCCCCTCGGTACACGCATTTAGTTCAGTTCGGAAATGTTCTTCAGCATTAGTTAGATTGGAGAAGAAGAGGGAGAGCAGCGTAGAGTGCATGATTGTCAAACTTTGGGACGTTTGATTAAATATGAACTATTTTAATCTCGTTTGTTGGAACGAGGTATGTGCTACTGTTGGTAGTAATCCGATCAGCGACTGAGGGCGTAAGGAAAGGTGGCAAGTCTGCTGCTGTACGGGAAGGGTGGCCTACGCGTCAGCAACGGGGCATACTTACTTTCTTCCCTTAATTCCATTCTTATCCACACAAAAATTGCGTTGCCGTATTACTCATCAAAGTCTTCGACGTGATACAGATGGACAGTCGAAGTCTGCTGTCAGAGTGGAGAAAGACAACAGCATATCACTTCTATTAGGATCATGCCCAATCAGCCACCCGAAATTGTCGCGCTGGCCCGAAACTCAGTGCCGGAGTATGGTCCTCAATGAAATTTTCTCATGTTTCAGATCTCACTTCAAGGGCGTTGCACAGATGGACGCACTAGTCTTCTTTATTTCACGCTTAAGAACGCAAATGTGCTATGAACGTTTTTGCAAATGTTTCCTGGAGCAGAAACACAGAAATGTTTGATGCACGACACAGAGACATGTAACTTGGTTCTTACGTCAAAGGAGACATTATACTATAAACATGGCAAGCCATTAGTGGAAAAATGTGAGAAGGTGTTCAGGTTACTCTGGAATAACTCATTAATTCTCTATGTGAGATCAGTGGGAGAGAAGCTGCTTCGTAGATTAACACTGTGTGTCGGATCGGGACTCGAAACCGAAACCTTTGCATTTCGCGGGCGAGTGCTTTACCAACTAAACTGCCCCAGCATGACTCACGACCCGCCCTCACAGCTTTATTTCCGCCAGTACATCTCCAACCTTCCATACGTCACAGACTCCTCCAGCGTAACTTGCGAGACCAGCACGTCTGGAAGAAAGGATATTGCGGTGACATGGCTTACCCATAGCCTGGGGTCATTTTTCCCAAAATGAATTTTCACTCTTCGGCAGAGGGTGCGCTGATGTGAAATTTCAAGACAGATTAGACCCTTCGTGACCAGCGGGACATATGTGTCTCACGTACAAATTTATTTCTGTGAGATCACAGGGATATGAAAGCCTCACACCAGTGTGGTGCTGTGACCTATTTCATTGCGATTTAGCGGTTTCGTATAAATTTTTCCCTGTTTCCAATAGACAAGCTTCGTAAAGGTATTTATTGTCTTTATTACACTGTCTGAGAAAAATATACATATTTGCGTACGTATTTACTGATAAAACACTTTTAAATTCGTTTAGTGTTTCTTCCTTGTGGCCAGAGTGTATAGACCACTTCTGTTTGTGCCTTTTGCTCGTATTTGTGTGTCAATGTTTACATTTATATATTTTAGTCGGTGCTGTAATCTTATTTTATTTCGCTTGATTTGATATTAAACAGAAAACTCCACAAACTCATAATTTGATTTTTGTACTGTATGCTTGCCTTCCCCTTCTCTTTATATTTCGGCCCAATTACAAGCTGCCTTAGAAAAGCAGGGTGAAAAGCAAGTTAGTCACACTTTCCTCCATTATTACAGTTCCACATGATGAAACTGTTTACTACTGTAACGTCCAAAAGAAAATAGAAAGACGGTGCAACATTTTAAGTGACCTACTGCCAAAAGCACATATAAAAGCGTATAGTTTAAAGGGCACTTATGTTGTGTATACAAATGTAAAATATTACTATTATTCTCGCGAACTATGTTGACACTCGGCGTGTTATTACATGGGAGCGAACGTAAATGGGAAATCCCTTTACGGTCGCTCCCATCAGCCATTGCACCGAGTGCCAACTTAGTTTGCGTAAATAGCACTTACTCGAACTTCCACCTAGGCTCCATCACGCTGCTATTTTCAGTAGAAAGTAGTTTTAGTAATTTCATGAAACCCAATAACTGGGTACAAATCTTTCAGTCGGGCGTCACTTCCGCGACTTACGTCTTCCTAATCTACTCCAGTTTTCCGATTGGGGAAAGTGAAGCTACAGTTTAGCATGCATTCCGTACTACGTGCAGTTCCTGGAAACACTTTAAACCGTAGTGAAGAGAAGACTAGGCAGTCTGAAAATGTCAGTGTTCGACCGAGATTCGATGCCTCGCCCTCTCAATTTCCAGGACCGCATTTTACCGCTAGTCCACCAAGCCCCACATTCACTGCTAAGGAAGTGCGAATATAAGTATATGCACGTGGAAACAAACCATGGCAAATCGGTCGCCTGACAAGTATATGGACTGAAAATTAGCCAGGAGTCAATCTCCAGTTTCCGCAAATGCATGAAGTCGAAAACTAATGAGGGGAGATATTTTCAGATCGTAAATTAACTGCAGACTGGTACTGGCTGCTCGTAAACTACATGCAGGACATAAGGTAATTACTTACGGGTAAGTTTTATTGTTCATTTATTAACACTGACAGCACCAAATGTGTATTGCGGAGTTTACTATCAAAGCTGTCAAGTTAATGGATACAGTCAAACTCGAACGCTAAGAGTATGATTGTAGCAGAAAAGGAAACCGGCCCCAGATCTGTAAATTCCCAAATGCAATCTAAATCTACGTGTCTACTCTGCTATTCACAATAAAGTGCCTGACACAGGGTTCAATAAACCACCTTCAAGCTGTCTCTCTACCGTTCCACGCTCGAAGGGCATGCGGGAAAAACGAGCACTTAAATTTTTCTGTGCGAGCCTTGTTTTCTCTTATTTTATCGTGATGATCATTTCTCCCTATGTAGGTGAGCGCTAGCAGAATGTTTTCGTAATCGGAGGAGAAAACTGGTGATTGAAATTTCATGAGAAGATCCCGTCGCAACGAAAAACGCCTTTGTTTTAATGCTTGCTACTCCAGTTCACGTATCATGTCTGTGGCTCTATCTCCCCTATTTCGCGACAGTACAAAACGAGCTGCCCTCCTTCGTACTTTTTCGATGTCATCCGTCAGTCCCACCTGACGCAGATCCCACACCGCGCAGCAATACTCCAGAATAGGGCGGACAAGCGTAGTGTAAGCAGTCTCTTTAGTAGACCTGTTGCACCTTCTAAGAGTTCAGTCAATGAATCGCAGTCTTTGGTTTGCTCTACCCACATTATTATCTATGTGATCGTTCCAATTTAGGTTATTTGTAATTGTAATCCCTAAGTATTTAGCTGAATTTACCGCCTTCAGATTTGTGTGACTTATCACGTAATCTAAATTTAGCTAATTTCTTTTAGTACTCATGTGAGTAACTTCACTCTTTTCTCTATTCAGGGCCAGTTGCCACTTTTCGCACCATACAGATATCTTATCTAAATCATTTTGCAAGTCGTTTTGATCATCTTATGACCTTACGAGACGGTAAATGACAGCATCATCTGCAAACAATCTAAGACGGCTACTCAGATTGTCTCCTATGTCGTTAATATAGATCAGGAGCAATAGAATCAGGAACGAATAAGGACATAAAGACGGACATATCTAAGAGGACCACTGACGATGGTTTAACTCAAAAGCTAAACGTGACTGTTGATCACAATGGGAAAACAAAGCACTTTGCCCCAGACTATCGTCATAAAGGGTTTCGTGACCACTAGTTAACAAACTGATTGTTGGCTTCTGCCTCGAATTCTTCAGCCGACGTTTGTTTGAGAATTTGTCTGATGTTTCTCCAGCACAACTGTCAGAGCTTCACCCTTCACTGCTGGTAGAGGACTGAAGCTAATTATATGTGCCTGACGCTGTGTGAGACCGAGCACGTGGTGAAATTCGCCGATAGGGAATATCCTGCCGCAGGGAAAAGCTACGACTCCCTCTAGTTCACGGAAGCCATTGAAATATAGAAACCTGAGAATAGCTTTAATAAGAAAGAAGAAAGCCTAAATGTAAACAGATGCTAGATTGCCGTGCTGCAGAGAACGACCGCTGCAGGTGTCAAGGGGAAAACCGCAGCGGAAATGACCACAGAAAAGCCCTTGGACATTGGCTCTCCAGGTACATATAATCTGCGGCCGCCAGTCCGATTGCAGTCTACCACCAGCAGTGGACAGTGAAGCTTGGATTATGCCAGCCATTCGTACCGGAAAAACGTCAGAAAAATTATCAAAGAAACGTCGGCCGAAGAACCCGAGACAGAAGCCGATATGTAGTTTGTCAGATTAAGTATAATTTGAGTTACGCTGTTTTCTTAGGTGGAATGAGTACCTAAAATGAGATCTCGCTGGAATTTCCTCGGTAGAGGAGGGTCTGCAGGAGGTAACACTGGTAGTAGGATTCACATCAGCACGCCACTATTCAGAGCGGTTACACTGCACATTTGTGCGCGCTGGTGGGACGCACTGTGTTAGGATAATAAAGGACCCGGGAAGTGTAGGTAGCTATCTCAGAATCGCTTCGCTGTGACGGTGGTGATACACTGCGACGTAAAGTGATTAATATCAGACGTTCCGCAGTTTTGTATGCTTCAATTAGTTTTCCAGAGAGAGAAAGAGACAACAGCTGCCGAGCAGTGGGGGGCGCAACGGCCGGAGGGGTGGCCGCTTCCACCTCCGCCCCCGCGCCGCCTTTCTATAGCCGGACACAAAGCCTGAGATTGTCTGCCGTCCGTCCGGAGAAGACTCAATAATACCAACATGACTCGGCCAGAACCCAAGTTCGATCTGGGCGTCGCCTTTGTCTGACCGCTACAAAAGACCTTCATTTGGCGCTGTTTCTCGTGTGTGAGGGGCGGCAGCACTTGTTCCAGATGTGCCGCCCGGTCACTCGTCCCAGCGCCTGATCCGATCTGGAGGGAGACGCCGAAGAAAGGAGCAGCCGGCTTGTTTATCTTGTCCAGGTCCCCACGGACGTCTTCCCCCACCGCCGTTCCGGAATTAACAGATAGCGCAACACAGTGCGCTCCAGCTCTCGCAATCGGGCCAGAAGTAGCTGCTTCTTACTGTCTGGGGACCTTTGTTGCACTGCACGTCCTTAATTGTCCTGTGCTTCCATGTGTTAGGTATCCAAGAGTGAAGCAAGAACCACTCTATTTCTTTTATACAGACCAACTCGTTTTCGAAAGAAATATCACTCACCAGTCGTATTTGGCCAACTTGAATTCTTCTTTCTCGTGTCGCCTATGGCGGCTCTGAGCAAGATGGTGGGCGATTTATGTTAACTAATGTTGGTTCTGGATTCCTTGATATTACTTGAGGACCATTTCAGAGCCACATCAACGAGGAGCTGCTGCTACAGCTCACGCGTCGAGCGAACGCATATGTCTTGCTTCTCTCCTTCATGTGTACGCAACTTTTCACATCATTCTGGTAATCTCCTATTGGCTCAAATGGCTCTGAGCACTATGGGACTTAACATCTGAGGTCATCAGTCCCCTAGAACTTAGAACTACTTAAACCTAACTAACCTAAGGACATCACACACATCCATGCCGGAGGCAGAATTCGAACCTGCGACCGTAGCGGCCGCGCGGTTCCAGACTGAAGCGCCTAGAACCGCTCGGCCACACCGGCCGGCCAATCTCTTATTGTTTTAAGTTTCAGCACAAATCTGTTTAATGTTTTAATTAATGTTCCTAAGTTGGTAATAATAGTGATGATCATCTGATGCCTTCGCTCTCATTGGTTAAATATCATCATCAACCTCACAACGATCTAAAATTAAAGCCTTCGTTCGGAATTGGGACCTACTGAGCCCTTTTACCTTTCTGTAGTGCAGGACTGTTTTGGAATTATTGTGTAGAGCATCATGCTGTAGCCACATTTTTCAATCTACTTACTCCATTACCAGATACACTCCGTCTTCACGTAGAATCTCTTTATTTCTTTGGTATCCCACAAAGCGTAGCCTTGTCATCAGAAGAAAGAAAAATACAAGTTTAACGGCCGAGTGACAGGTGAGCCAAGGACTCGGTTCACTGTGCGGGTTGTCCTTCACAATATTTATTAGAAAAAAAATTTTTTTTTCGCA
Source organism: Schistocerca americana (assembly GCF_021461395.2). Lineage (NCBI taxonomy): Eukaryota > Metazoa > Arthropoda > Insecta > Orthoptera > Acrididae > Schistocerca > Schistocerca americana. The sequence continues at coordinate 611,820,282 of NC_060120.1, forward strand.
CTAATGTTATCAGGCACCACGACCATTTAAAACAAAAACCAGGCGTTACCGCCAATAATAAATTTAAGAAACACGCTGTAAAGTTTCGCAACAATTTTTCTTGAACTACGAATGACTAGTCTTTCCATGCTTATAAACAACTTAAAATTTAGCTTCAAAAACTCTTTCCTGGTATGGAAAATGGCTCCAAGAGCTCCTCCCAAGTAGCTGACAGCTGTTCGGGAACTACTCGTGACATAGCTGTGGAGTCAACAGACTAGATCGGTGCTCTCGTTCAGCTGCGATCAAGGGCCGCCATCTGTTCGACGTCGTTCCTTCTCGCCTCAGCTTGCAGCCGCGAATTTCCCGTTGCCTTCGGTCGAGCAGGCACAGCTGCATCCTTCTTACGGGTCAGCAATGTCACTCGAAGCAGCCACCGGGAATGCAAATGCCAAGCAACGATGTCCATCACCTGCAAATTTAGCATACAGAGCAGTAACAGTGGCCGTAACAGTGGCCGAAATGAAAAAAATGGTTCAAATGGCTCTGAGCACTATGGGACTTAACTTCTGAGGTCGTCAGTCCCGTAGAACTTAGAACTACTTAAACCTAACTAACCTAAAGACATCACACACATCCATGCCCGAGGCAGGATTCAAACCTGCGACAGTAGCAGCAGCGCGGTTCCAGACTGAAGCGCCTAGAACCGCTCGGTCACAGCGGCTGGCAGTCGAACTGAGCTTGGACGTCAGATACAGTTACAGAGACGAGCCAAAAAATTATGACCACTTCCACTGCGAGGTCGAATGCCTCCTGGTAATGCTGTGGTTACGTGACGCAGTAAGGAAAGAATGTAAGCGGAATACAGACGAATGGTTAGTCATTATAACAAAGATATGGTCCGCATCTACATCTACATCCATACTCCGCAAGCCACCTGTCGGCGTGTGGCGGAGGGTACCTTGAGTACCTCTATCGGTTCTGCCTTCTATTCTAGTCTCGTGTTGTTCGTGGAAAGAAGGATTGTCGGTATGCCTCTGTGTGGGCTCTAATCTCTCTGATTTTATCCTCATGGTCTCTTCGCGAGATATACGTGGGAGGGAGCAATATACTGCTTGACTCCTCGGTGAAGGTATGTTCTCGAAACTTCAACAAAAGCCCGTACCGAGCTACTGAGCGTCTCTCCTGCAGAGTCTTCCACCGGAGTTTATTTATCATCTCCGTAACGCTTTCGCGATTACTAAATGATCCTGTAACGAAGCGCACTGCTCGCCGTTGGATCTTCTCTATCTCTTCTATCAACCCTATCTGGTACGGATCCCACACTGCTGAGCAGCATTCAAGCAGTGGGCGAACAAGCGTACTGTAACCTACTTCCTTTGTTTTCGGACTGCATTTCCTTAGGATTCTTCCAATGAATCTCAGTCTGGCGCTTTACCGACGATCAACTTTATATGATCATTCCATTTGCAATCACTCCTAATGCGTACTCCCAGATAATTTATGGAATTAACTGCTTCCAGTTGCTGACCTGCTATATTGTAGCTAAATGATAAGGGATCTTTCTTTCTATGTATTCGCAGCACATTACACTTGTCTACATTGAGATTCAATTGCCATTCCCTGCACCATTCGTCAATTCGCTGCAGATGCTCCTGCATTTCAGTACAATTTTCCATTGTTAAAACCTCTCGATATACCACAGCATCATCCGCAAAAAGCCTCAGTGAACTTCCGATGTCATCCACAAAGTCATTTCCGCAAACGCGGAAATTTCCTGATATAAGCAGTCCTGACAAAGAGCACACTGTTGTGCCAACGACCTTGGCGCAGTGGTAACACCAGTTCCCCTCAGATCCCCAAAGTTAAGCACTTTCGACCTTGCTTAGCACTTGGATGGGTCACCGTCCGGGTCTGCAGGGTGCTGTTGGCAAGTGGGGTGCACTCGGACCTTGTGAGGCCAATTGAAGAGCTACTTTACTGAGAAGTAACGGCAGCGGTCACAAATACTGTCAACGGCCGGGAGGGCGGTGTGCTGACCACATGCCCCTCCGTATGCGCATCCGGTGACGCCTAAGGAATGACGATGACACGGCGTCCGGTCGGTAGTGTTGGGCCTTCAAGGTCTGTTTGGAAGGTGTTTGTTTGCTTTTGTTCTGCACATTGTTGTGGCGCTGCGGCTGGAAACGAGAATGTGTGAAGCGGAGAAGCCCGTCACCTGTTGGCGCACTACTGTCGTGAGCACCTAAAGAAAAGCTGAAGGATGGTTAAATAAGGCCGTATGGTATTGGACGGCCACGTCTCATCACAAAACGCAGAGGTCAGAGAATCACCCACCGTGTAATCCAGGAGAGGGAGCGATCTGTGGCAGGTCTGACGACAGAGTGCAATGCTGGTGTATATACAAATTTTTCAGAAGCACTCTTCAATGGCCATTGTTGAACATGGAGAACATGGAGCTCCATAACATCAGACCCCTACGTGTTCCTGTGTTGAAGCAACGACATTGTCAGTTATGATTGTAGTGGGCATAGGGTCACTAAGTTTTCGCTGTGAATCGATGGAAACCTGTCGCCTGTCCAATGAAGCAAGTTTCCTATTACACCAGGGCAATGATTGGAGTCTAAACAACGTGATCCAGGCAAACGGCTGCACGAAACATGCACTGCGCCACAGATGCAGGCCCATGAGGACAGAATCACGCTATGGGCACACGGAGATGGGCTTCCATGGGACCTCTGGTGGTAATCGAAGATAGTATGATAGCAGTGAACTACTTGAATATTATTGCGGGTCACCTGCATTGCGGTTCTAGGCGCTATAGTATGAAACCGTGCGACCGCTACGGTCGCAGGTTCGAATCCTGCCTCGGGCACGGATGTGTGTGATGTCCTGAGGTTAGTTAGGTTTAAGTAGTTCTAAGTTCTAGGGGACTGATGACCTTAGAAGTTAAGTCCCATAGTGCTCAGAGCCATTTGAACCATTTGAACCTGCATTGCTTCATACTTGAAGTCCCCCCTATAGCGATGGCAGTTCCAGTAGGATAAGTGTCCCTGTTTCAAGGTCAGAATCGTACTTCAGATGTTTGAAAGGATTTATAGCGAACTCACTTTGATGTCCGGCCAGCCAATGTGCCAGATCTGTACACAGTGGAACACGTAACGGGTGCCAGCTGCGTGCCCGTAAACCACAATCCCGTAATTTGCGGTAATTGCTTGACCTGTGCGAAGCCACCTGGTGGCTCTAACTTCTGGAATCCCGTGAAGGACTTGTAGAATTCACTCGAAGGAGAATCTCAGTTGTTCTATGTTTTAAAAGTGGAACAATACGCTGTTGAACATGTGGTCATAACGTTTTGGCTTATCAGTGTACCTTATTCCATGATGTTCCTGGCCCAGCTCATCAGACGCAGTCGTTGCTGGGTAGTTGAAAGCCAGTCTATGTTCAGTCCCTGACCAGATGTCGTCAGTGGGTAAACGATCTGGCGTCTGTGCTCGTTGGGGCAAGAGTCAAACACCATTTTTATCGAGGTACGTCAGGACAACACGGGTAACATCCGGATTTCTTTTACGTTATTGAAAGCTAGCGTTACGGCAACTCGACGATAGGGTACAGTCATCGGTATTAACTAGTCAGAAATCTAAAGCCTGTTGTACAAAACATCTCCTGAGCGAACCAGAGTGGTCTTGATGTATACCTACTGCCACCTCAACGCGCGATGTGCTGGTCCCGTATGGCGATGAAGCAAGTCTGGCATCTCCACGCATGGATGCATCCATCGCGACGCCATACACGGAACCAGCACTCGTCTGAAAGGACGAAGTGGTGCCTCTCCGGTGTCCAGTGTTGTCGCTGGGTGCACAACAGTCGCTGCGTCTCTCTCCGCAACCGCATCAAGGGAATCTGCACAACGGTCCTCTTGCTGACAGTTCGTGGTGCTTGAGACGTCATCGTACTGCATGTATGGGTACTTGTCTTGCTGCAAACAACACTTTTCCATCACTCAAGATGACGTTGCTAAACGGTCCTCTTCGCGTGGGACCGTTGAGTTCGTGCACGGCGTTGAATATGGCTGTCCTGAACCTGTCGATTTCATATTTAATTGGCGGTTGTGGCATACGAACAACGGAAGGGCAATAAAGCTGAACGATAAAAAAAGACTCAACCAGAATGAAAAATGATCCTATCAGAGCACAAGAAAGGCGAATACGTACTGTGCAGAGTAAGGGATGTAAAAAATCACGAATCCAGTTGCACAACTGAGGCAATATTCCAAAGACACGCAGTTTGGTTAGAAGACACTTGTGAGGAACGGTGTCGAAAGCCTTCTGGAACCCTAAAAATATGGAATCAATTTCACATCCCCTGTCGATAGCACTCATTACTTCATGAGTATAAAGAGCTATCTGTGTTTCACAAGAACGATATTTTCCGAATCCGTGTTGACTATGTGTCAATAAATCGTTTTCTTCGGGATAATTCATAATGTACGAAGACAGTATATGTTCCAAAACCCTACTGCAAATCGACCCTAGTGATATAGGTCTGTAATTCAGCGGCTCACTCCTGTTTCCCTTGAATATTGGTGTAACTTGAGAAATTTACCAGTCTTTAGGTGCGGATCTTCCTGTGAGCGAGCAGTTGTATATAACTGCTGAATAAGGAGTTATTGTATCAGCATACTCTGAAAGGAACCTGAATGGTATACAATCTGGACCGGAGGCCTTGCCTTTATTAAGTGATTTAAGCTGCTTTGCTACACCGAGGATATCTACTTCTATGTTTATCATCTTGGCAGTCGTTCTTGATTGGAATTAAGGAATATTTACTTCGTCTTCTTTGGTGAAGGAGTTTCTGAATACCGTGTCCAATAACTCTGCTTTTGTGGCACTGTCATTAGTGACTTCACCGTTGTTATCGCACAGTGAAAGTATTGATTGCGTCTTGCCACTGGTGTGCTTTACGAATGACCAGAAACTCTTTGGGTTTTCTGCCACATACCGAGACAGAGTTTCATTGTGAGAATTTTGATAAGCATCTTGCATTGAAATACACGCTATCTTTCGAGCTTCTGTAAAACTTTGCCAATCTTGGGGTTTTTGCGTTCTTTTAAATTTGGCTTGCTTTTTTCGTTGTTGGGGTTGTAGAAAAATATCGGCTACCAGTCACAATAAAAGGTTTTTTATTCGTCACAAGACCGGTTTCGGGCTTGCGCCCATCTTCAGGCGTTTATACATTCATTTACATGTTTGTACTGTTGGAGATCACTGTATAAATACAAAAAAAAATATTTTCTGGGGACTACACAAATACAAGTGGGACAATTGTAGGTGGTAAGGCCGCATTTGACGAAAATATATCTGTACTTCCAAAAAGAAGAAGCACCATTGTTACAGTTATGCTGTGACGATAGTTTCGCCACTTAGTTACATACTTATGGTCAATTTCACGTCCATATATCAGGTATAGCTCCATATTACACTGTTATGATGTGCACTCGTGAAATACACTATGTTTACATACAAACATGTGGGCTGTGGTCAAAGAACTTAGATGTAGCAGATGTAAAAATGTTGCTCACACAGAATCTCGTAGGTTCTGGTCAAAGAACTTAGCCACAGGAAGTGCAAAGGTGTTGCATATATAGAAATTTAAAAAGCTATTATAGACTGCGACGTTTCTTGACACATTATGAAATTTTTTGGTTCGTATTTTTGACGGAAAACTTAGATCTAGGAAGTACAATGTTGTTATATACATGAAATTATTCAAAGCTATTACAAATTAAAAAAATTAAAAAATGACAGCTAGAACTGTTTTGAGACACACTGTTGTCAGAGAACTTAGATCTAGGAGGTACAATAATGTTACATATATGAAATTTTTGAAAGCTATTACACATTATAGAATGCCAGTTACAGCTTGTGTTTACAATATGACTATTACAAATTATGATAATGACCCTTGGACTGTTGTATGACTGCTACATTGAATTTCCATAGAATTTTACTTTGTTATTATATTCGAGGATAATTATTTTCTGTTTTTGAATATTTCATGAAATATGTGAAGATAGGATTTGTTTGCAACTTGCAAACAAATCCTATCTTCACATACAGTGATCTCCAAGAGTACAAACATGTAAATGAATGTATAAACACCTGAAGATAGGCGCAAGCCCGAAACCGGTCGTGTGACGAATAAACAACCTTTTATTGTGACTGGTAGCGGATATTTTTCTACAACCCCATAAAGGAACAGTCACAGAGTTCGACAGCACCCACTATGGATAAAATTCATTTTTTCGTTGCTTCTGCATCAGCGACCTGACACGTTTTGAGTACCATAGAGGATCAGTAGCATCACTTATTAATTTATGTTGTGTATATCTCTCAACTGCCTTCAATAGTCTTTGAAATCATTCCAGATCTCTTCTACCCTTGCATGATCAGAACGGAAGCAGTGGACACTGACTCTTAAAAAGGCTTCTTTAAATAGATATACTTCCCGTTTCTTTTTTGTGGTTGTGGGTGTTAGGATATTCAGCCTAGCAGTAACTGCCTTGTGGTCGCCAATCCCTGTATCCGTCATGTTACTCCCTATTTGTCCAGGATTATTTGTTGCTATGAGGTCAAGAATGCTTTTCCAAACATTTACACTCCGAGTGGGCTCATGAACTAATTGTTCAAAGTAATTTTCTGAGAAAGCATTCAGTACAATTTCGGATGACGTTTTATGCCGGGCACTAACTTAAAACGTACAATTTTTCCAGCATATCTGGGGTAGGTTTAAGTCACCACCGACTAAAATTCTATGATTGGGGTACCTATTTGAAATGAGACTCAAGTTTTGTTTGAACTGTTAAGCGACTAAATCGTCTGAGACGGGGGATCGGTAAAACGATCCAGTTAATAGTTTAGTTCGATTGTCAAGTATAACCTCTAGCCATACACTTTCGCAGGAACTATTTACTTCATTTTCACTACAAGGTAAACTATTTCTGAGAGCAATAAATACTCCACCACCAGCTGTATTTAATCTATCCTTTCTGAACAGTGTTAGGTCGTTTGAAAAAATTTCACCTTAACGTATTTCCGGGTTTAGCCAGCTTTCTGTACCTATAGCTATTTGAGCTTCAGTGCTTTCTGTTAGGGCTTGGAGTTCTGGTTTTTTCCCAATACAGCTATGACAGTTTTCAACTACAATACCGATAGTTTTTACAACTACCTTACAGTGTTTCACTTGCCCCCTTTTAGACGGAAGCCCTTTCTGTGGTTTCCTGAGACCTTCTGCCCTAAAAAATCGCCCAGTTCCTTCCACACAGCCGTCGCTACTAGTTTAGCCGCTTCCTGCGTGTAGTGGACTCCTGACCTATTAAACGGAACCCGGAAACCCATCACCCGATGGAGCAAGACAAGGAATCTGCAGCATACACGGCCACAGAACCGCCTGAGCCTCTGATTTAGACCCTCCACTCGGCTCTGCACCAAAGGACCAAAGTCGGTTCTACCGACGATACTGCAGATTGGGAGTTCCGCCTTAATCTCGCAAACAAGACTGGCGGTCTTTATCATTTCCACTAGCCTACCGCAACCAGAGAGATTCTCCTCCGATCCAAAGCGACACATGTCAGTGGTACCGACATGAGCCACCACCTGCAGTTGGCTGGACCTTGTACTCTTTATAGTATCCAAGTCATGTAATATAATGCATTATGCCAAGTAAAGCAACATCATCCATGATTTCTTACCCCCAGGAACAAATCCTCCCAGAAAAAAATTTTAAGCTATTACGTGCATGCTCTTCTGCCACATGATATTGTTTACTTTGGCTGGCCAATATTCCCGATTTCGGGAAGGGGTTCAGAGACTTTAGCCTATAAATTGCAAGACGCAGATGTGCCAACACATTGCAGCCAAGAGAGCTCACTGCGTTGGGGAAGTAGGGTTAACTCTTAAAAAACGCTTTCATTCTGGTTCCAAACTATTACTGTACAATGATTTTGACATTAGCTCGCCAAAAACGATATAGATTTTTGTTGACTCTGGCGACGACTGATCCGGTATTGGTTCTTTTATTGTCTTTGGAACCATGTTGCTTATATCGTGGTCACGGATAAAGCTTTCACAAGACAACAGACGACCAGTAATTGCATGTATTTGTCTACCTTCTTACATAGTTTTAACCGTTTCGCACAAGCTTAAAACACAAAAGTGGCGCACGTAAAAAAATTTGCAAAACATTTGTTTTTTGCATGTAAACTCCGAATGAAGCTGGATTTTAGGAAACAAGTATTCAGTTTTATCGTACGTATGTGTTTTTTATTTATCTGACTCACTCTAAACCGTTTCCGCACATTCAGTTCACGTGAGAATAAATTTTACAAGTATATGGATTTTAAATCATCGTGTCTCTACAGCGGGTAGAGATTATTGGAAAATGATTAAAGCAGTCTAGATTGCAAGGCACATTTACTGAAGGGTGACCAGTTTCGATCAGGTTTCAAAACCGGTCAACTTTTAGTAAACGTTCCTTGCGATCCAGACTGCTACCTCCAGTAACGTTTTCAAAAATAAAAATTGCTGGATAAAAAATTAGTTTCGAGTTAATCCATTTATCTATCGTAGTGAGAAGTATGAACCTATTCTTACAAGTTTCAAGTACAGAAGTGGCATGCTTCAAAAACGCCTCAGAGAAACGAGATTTTTATGTGTATTTGCACGTAAAATCCGAATGGTGAACATACAAATGGCGCCATTTTCTGTGTATTATTTTCAGTCTTGTTAACATCTTTTGCAAACGGGATTAATCGATTAGACAATTTGCCTGGGCGCCAGCTCCTGTTCGTCGTTGAAACCTTGCTTCATACGTTTGGCAGACCTACAGTAAGACAGATGTTCGAATGTCTACACATATGGCCGCTGGTCTCGGCTAAACGAAAGACTTTTCATCCAACATTACTAACTCAAATAGGAACCGAGCACCAAGGACAACGCCCACAAAAAAACAGCAAAAAAACGCAGTTTGTCACAGTGCTTCCGCGCTGTAACGATATGCCACGACCCTGCCGCAGCCGAATTCCGATATGTGTCAATTAACATTTCTGATGCTTACAAACAAAACGATCTAATTCGATATATGAATAATAAACCCGCTACATAATCTTTCTTACGTCAATCTGACTTTCTTGGACACCGCCTCATGGTGGTGTAGTTTCTGTAAGTGTTATTAAGGCTACGTATACTCTCTACAAAAATAAGTGAGTAGACATTTTTGCTTGAACTGAAATCCATTATTATACTATTCTTATCTATGATGAAGTAGAGGGCACTTATTCCATATATTTACCCGTCTCCTGCAAAAATTTAGTTCTAGCATGATAATTTGTCCTCGGTCCCAGCTGTGTTAAGGGTTTTCCCGTATGAATAATTGCACTGTCAGTAGCTCGTTGTGGTTTGTTCTGCCGAGAGCTGGCTTAAGCTTGTGAGTTTTAATGTTAAATTGTCTAACCTTCTCCATCAGCAGTCTCATTGCAAATTAGTCACCACAGCATGATCTGCCTATCTTGAAACCGATTTGTAGTCCTCCAAAATATTCTGATAATTACAGTGCAGTTTATAATATATAATATTAGTAGCAGTTGTGGATACCTTCTGTTGATAACACTGCTGCGTCAACATCGCCTGTCATATGTCGGAACCGTCAAGAAGCTGTATTCGTAGGGGAAATAGAGCTGGATAAAGCTTCTCGAAGCTAAGAACTAGAAATATTCACAAACATGAAAATCGAATTTTATGAGCAGATTCGACGAAACCTAAGACAGTGCTTTGTCTGTAGTCTTCAGTCTCAAAAGAATGTTGCCGTTGGCTCAAACAACAAATTCAAGAGCCGATGGATCAGATGTAACAGGGCTTTTTACCATATCTAACAAAACAACGTAACATTTTCTGGCACGATGGTAATTTGTTTCTCCTTACGTTGCTTTCTGAGTGTCTACCACTTACGTCTACCCGATAGGGAGTAAGGTTCGCCGTTAAGTTAGGTACGTGTACGCTCGACTGTTGGCTAGCACGGAGTGGTGATGGCTAGCTCGCATGCCGAATCTCTCACGTGGTGTTACGAGCGGCAGTAGCGGGCTCGCGACACTTGCTCAATGGCACAATGCAATCCGGCTACTTCTCGAACTTTCTGAAATGATTTTAAACAAACTATTCAGCAAAAAGTTTTTAGTCTTTTGCATCTCAAATGTCGGTCAGTAGGTTACTTAATTTCGAAATTTCACAAATACTATGACCATTAACGAAATTATAGGCAGTTCACCATGAAGCTGACAAAAGAGGCTTCGAGATGCAAGAGAATAAAACTCTTTCACCGAGTAATTTCTTAAAACCGTTTTAGGAGGTTTTCAGGCGAGCTGAGACGCGTATAACATTGTTTTGTCTCTCAGGTGAACCAGTGTTGTCGGCGAGATACCACCCTTCAAACTATGACGTGAGATGGCAACAGTACAGAGTGGACAACGCAGGTGCATTCAGTGACACTACAAGTAAACAGAATCGGGGCTGTATCGAAAAGACGTGAAGCTCCCTGCAAAGTAGTAACACAGTAGGCGACAGACTCTGATTGGGAGCGGTCGGTAGAGGTGGCAAGCAAGCCTACAACAAATCGTATCCATGTGAGAGGGGCTTTAGTGCTTTTCGGTATTTCTGTTACATTTCCACGAGCCATACGACGCTGTGAGTTATCTTGCTGCCTTTCTATCTGTTCCGTGTTATCCCAAACCGTCATGGACCTCACGACATACAGCCGAAAGCCTTATAGACTGCATCTCTGTTTCATGAGCTGACCCTTCGCTAGACAAACAACACGTCTCGAAATGTCCTCCCTTTTAACCAAAGCCGCCACTTACTTCCCCCAGAATTGAATGTACACCATCATTCTACTTCACAGACCATGAAGGTTTGCTCGCAAGGTATTGTTGTGGACTGACTGACTTCAGTCGTGTAATAGAAGGTTATTAAAAAAAGGTACTATAGCAGCAAAAAAAAAAAAAACTGCGAATATATTTCTCTTTAAAAGTCTCCGACAGAAAACTGTGAAACCAGGTGCCTCAGTCCTCACTCTGCCTTCCACACCAAAAATTTTGGCATGCGAACATATTCTCTCTTTTTTGTTCTGACAGAGAGCAGCAGAGAGACAGCGACTTTGGAAGAGAGAGCAGACAGTGCCAGTGGGAGAGAAAGAGGGAGGAGGCAGTGATGGTGGGAGAAAGAAAGTGCCAGTGAAAGAGAAAGAGAGAAGGATGAAAATAATAGAGAGAGAGGTGATACTGATGCTCTGTGGGAGACAGTGCCAGTAAAAGAGAAAGAAGAATGGTCGAGGTAGAAGCAGTGGTAGAAAAAGAGAGAAAAGACAGTGGAAATAAAGAATCCAGACTAGCGGAGAGCAAGCGTATGATTGGGGCTCTGCACCCTCCCAGTCCAGCGAACTTTAACACATAGATGTAGGGGAGGGCGCCTTTTGTACTGAAATTTTAAACATGTCGGTATACGGAAAAAATAATTTGGACCAACAGAGTTTTTCTACTTCCTAGGTATGGTGCAGATGATGGCTGTTTGAAAGATAGGCAAAAGAAGACAGTGTAAGTGAGAGAGGAGACAGTGGCAGTGGGACATACTGTAAATCAATCGGAGAAAAAGGAGGCAGTGAGAGAGGGAGATATACATACACATTGGCACTGAGAGGCAGATGCTCGGTGTGAAGACTTCACTACAAAGAGAGAAAGGGTAAAAGGATTTAGAATGTTCTGTGTTAAAAGGGCGCGAATCTATTCTCATGCCGAAATGTTTGTTTGCGAAGGCAGAATGAGGACGAGGCACTGAGTCCTCACTTTTCCGTCAGTCTTTTAAGGAAGAACATTTTCGCTTTTTTTTGTGATCCAAGAGGAACATTTTTTCCCTGGTTCCTTCTTTCTATAGATCTGTAAAGTTGTGACAGTATATAATTAGAAGCATTCATATGCTTTGAGACTTACAAACAAAAAGTAAGTACGCACAATAGAAGTTAACATGAAATCGTACATTTTTTCTGGACTTTTGATCATCAGTCGCTATCATCGAAAACTCCCGGCTTATGCTATTAGAAACATTTTACTGAATTTTCTGTCTCCAGTTTAACATAATTTTTGGTAGTCAGCTTAACTTTTTTCAGGCATGTTAAAACAATTTTTTGCCAGTTTTATATCACTCTGATACCACTTAGCGACGATTACCTAACTAACCTCGTCATGTGTTCACTACGTCAATTGAAATTACATTTAGGCTCAAGACCAGATATTAAGTGCGTATTTTGCGTTTATAAGTAGGGTAATTTTGAACCTATGGATCTCGGTAAAGGATAACATAGGAAAAAAGTTTCAAAGTTCCCCGAGAAGATCATTCTAGGAACATATCGTAAAAATTTCAACAATTACACAAGGGACATCCATACAATTTGACAAGTGGTACTTTTCGTACCCAAAAATTACGGTTTTTTGGGTGTATCTTGATAATGGATACAGATTTTCGATAATGGGAAAATGGCGTTTCTAGATGAAAGTCTGAAGAATATGCAATTAAAATTGGACCCATTTGCTATTTCTAGTAATTTAGATAATTGTGGCCTACGGTGTAAAAATAGTTCTTGCTGCGTTCTTTGTAAGTGCGGTAACTTTGAAAGTCTGCGTCTCGTTAATATCATGACATTGTTAAAAGCTTTCCTCCTTCCTGGTGGAATAACTGGATTTGGTCGGCTGTCGGACCCCGTCCGTCTAATAGGCGCTGCTCATGCATGGGTGTTTACATCTTTGGGCGTGTTTAGTGACTTCTCTGAACAGTCAAAGGGGCTGTGTCTGTGATACAATATCCACAGTCAACGTCTGTCTGCAAGAGTTCTGGAAACCGGGGTGATGCAAAACATCTTTTGATGTGTATATTTTGAATTGGAATCCATGTCCAAAAACGTACTGCTACTATACTACAATCATTTGAAAACACGTTAGTAAGGTGACCACTTTTTCAAGTAATTGATCAGGTGTGACCCAGTAATTCACTTATTTTACTATTCCACCCATTAATATCCAAAGAAATTGCTCATATAGCCGTTGACGTGTTCTCCTCAAAGTGATGCGTTACGGCCTCTTCCAATTCGGCTATGCGGCGTCTCCTTAGAATACCATGGTCACAGCTGCTGACGGTGAAAATACCGTGTTTCGAAGCCGTTGCGCACCTGCTGCGAAAAGGGTATGCGATGCACTCGGATGCTGTGGAGAACGATCTTGGTAAAGGTGACGAGCAGTTCTTCCATTGCAGTGAGCTTCGCCATTCATAACGATCATGTCGGTGTATTCTACAAGCGCGACCTCATCCAAATTGCTCTAACTCTCACAGACACGTGAATGAGGCTCGAATCATGTCAGAGAGGCAGGATAGGTGTCAAATGACATCAGCCAATCTGGTGCAAGCACCCCGCACCGTGGCTACTCTTTTGCATACCTACCTAGGAAACATGTTTTCAAACAGCTGTAGCAAGGAAACGGTACGTTTCCGGACATGGATTCCTCTGCAAAATATTATCTACTCACCCCCTCTACAAGTCCCAGAAGATTTTAACACCCTGTAGAAACCAGACTGCATTTATATAGAGTCTAAGGATATCACTGGGCAGCAGTCTTTGCAATGGGAGTGAGGCACGCTTATAGCCAATCTGTATATTGAGAAAGCAGTAAAGGAAACCAAGAAGATATCTGGAGAGAGAATTAAGGTCAAGGGAAAAGAAATAAATACTTTGAACTTTACCTGTAACGTTGTAATTGTGCAGCTGTCAACAAAAGGGTAATTGTATGTAATGGATACTGCCTTGAGAATATGCTGCAAGCTGAACTTCAATAAAATTGGAACAGTGATAATGGAATGTAGTCTAACTAGTTGATGCTGAAGGAACTGAATTATGAACTTTATACAACTAAAAGATTAAAATGGTGCATGGTGTGCGCTGCATGGAGCAAAGTCACTGTTAAGGGGCATTTACATCTGTACGCCTTGTGGCTAGTCGCCGTGCGGCTGGAGCTTGCCCCACACGGATGTAAGGGCGTCCAGTGCAAACACTCGCATGCGCATTGTTGGGGAAGGGGCAAAAACTACAATCGTCCCGTATTTGAGAGTGAGAGCGCTACGTGACTTTCAACAAATCTGACTCATATCATCAAATCTTTCAGAAACTTTTTCTCGCTGAGACCCTCCACAAAACGAAGATAGGGAGAAAAGTTTATCGCTTACTTTTTTTCCGGTGTTCATCCAGCAGAACCCCACCATCAGGTATGATGATTTCTTACTTTTATACCACTAACTCTATTTGCAACACTCTCTGCAGATATTGTCCACATAAATTACTGGATGTACCTCAAAAATTTTAGCACTGTACGACACTTGATTCAAGAGATACGACGTTATAAACAATGGTTCAAAATGGTTCAAATGGCTCTGAGCACTATGCGACTTAACTTCTAAGGTCATCAGTCGCCTAGAACTTACAACTAATTAAACCTAACTAACCTAAGGACATCACACACATCCATGCCCGAGGCAGGATTCGAACCTGCGACCGTTGCGGTCGCTCGGCTCCAGACTGTAGCGCCCAGAACCGCACGGCCACTCCGGCCGGCCATAAAAACAATGGAATGTGGCAAACGTACGAGTAGTTTTCCTTACAAATGAGACCAGGTAGCCAGATTGTACTCATTCAGTATTTGATAATGAGGAAATTAATCAAACAGGTGGAGCTGTTTTATATTGGGAGTTTGATTCTTTAACAAAATCATGGTTGGGAGGTGGGGCCTACAGGCGATGCAGTAAAAACAGTAAATGAGTTTTGTTATTTGCGCAGGAAAATAAATGATGTGGCCTGGGTAAGAGTGAATAAAATACAGACAGGCTACAGCCATAAATCATTTATGAACAGGAGGAATTTGTTAAAATCTAATACAAATTTAAGTTTTAGGAATTCTATAATGAAGGTGTCTGTCTGGAGTGTAGCCTTGCACAGAAGTGGAATGTGGATGACAAGCAACTGAGACAAGAGCAGAATAGAAGCTTTTGAAATGTAGTACCATACAGGAATGGTGAGAGTAAATGGGTAGATTGAGTAGCTGATAAGTGATGAGAAGGTATTGAAGTGAATGGGGAAAAAAGAAATTTATGAAGAAACCTGAGTAAGAGAGAGAATAGGCTGATTGCACACATCCGAAGGAATCAAGGCCTCGTCAGTTGGCTAATGGTGAGAAGTTTGTGGGGGTAAAAACTGTGAAAGGAGACTAAGAGACGAAAACAGTAAGCAGGTACAGGTGGATGTAGGTTTTGGTAGTTATTGGGAGATCAATAGGCTTGCACATGATAGAGAAGCATACAGAGGTGCATCAATGCCATCTTCGGACTGAGGGCCATAGAGTTTGATTTATCTTACAGTACATTGTCACTACTCGTTTGGGGCAAAACTCTCTACAATCTGTCTGTAACAGTATCGTGTGAAATTTACAGCGCTGACGCCTTATATCAAGAGTAAATGATGCAGTTATGCGTGTGTTAAAGAGTTAACGAAATTAAGCCGCTACACATTTACTTCCTAGTCATCATTGGTAGGCCAACAGCGTATAGAGTGAAATGTCTTATAAAAGCTTGAAAAATATAGTCCAGACTTGCACCAGTTACGTTTCAGGAATGCAATTTTTTGACAAAAGCGTTTGATCTTTATTGACGAAAGCGGGAAGCGTCTCATTAATTCTATAAAAAATAGCCCCACAGAAGTAACTTTTGGCGCTAACCATCGGCACTTCAACATTCGTAAGCATACAGAAGCTTTCAAGTGATGCTGTACTAACGACTGTAGAGTAACGAAATCTTCACGAAATGGTATTTCCCTCTAACCATGTTGTCTCTGCCCCTGAAGCAATGAAGAAGCATTCCGCACTCACTTCAGGAAATTTTATTCTTGGCGATAAAAGTAGGATTATACATCGTAAGGCACCTATATACCGGTAAGACTTCACTGCAATACGCTGACGCATGTATCGACAACTAAATGTTTATTTAATCAAGATTCCTTATTATACTCAGTTTACATCACGCGACAAATACACGATGTTTCAGAAGTGATGGTCAATAATTCACACAGGGAAAGTACAGGCCAAAAGTTGCTAAAAAGCTCCAGTAAAGATGGGTCCGCAAATCAACCGTCACCGCGGTATCACCTAAGTTCGAGTTGGGAACTAACTAACTGTAAACGCCCCTGAATACCGCGGTATTTACGTTGGTATCTCAAGGTTTGGGATCGACCATCTGTTTGTTTACGCGTGCTTAACTACTGGTCTTTCCCCTCCATGCACTGCGCCGTACCGGCCTCACAATCAGTTACAAAAGTGAAAGCACCATGGACAGAGGTTACACCAATGAAGAGTACGCTGACATGCACTTCATGTATGGGAAAGCTAATGGCAGTGCCCTTGAGGCTGCACGACTGTAATAAGAAGATTTTCCTCCCCGCAGGCAGCCCGACTGGCATTCATTTAGCAGTTACATCTGTGCCTTAGAGAAACCGGGAGTTTCGCATACAATGAACGAGGATGTCGACCCAGATCCGTAACACGCGTTGTGCAGGAAAGGGTGTTACGCATTGTATACGAACGTTCCAGTATTTCAACAAGTAGGATTGATCCCAAGAGCGTGTCCTGAGTCATAGCAGCGTGTAGCGAATTTTACATCGGCAAGTACTGTATCTATATCATCTCCAGCGAGTGCAAGCTCTTAACAATGCAGACTCTTCTCCTCGAGAGAATTTCTGCCAGAGGGTGCAACAACCGTGTGCTATGAATGTCCTTTTTGTGAGCAGTATTCTGTTCATGGGTAAGGCTGCATTTACCCGTGACAGTATTTTTAATTACCATAACTGTCACATTTGGGCCGATGTCAGTCCTAACGCTGGATACAGCGGGGTTTGAGTTTCTGTAATTTTAGGAACTGTAAAGTAGTGTCAGTTTCACGCTCGATGGTGCACTCTATTTTTTATGGATGGCCTTCAACTGTTTTACTGTTTCTTCTATATCTAACCTTGAACCATCTACAAGCAACAGTATGTCATCTACATAACGTTTGTAGCAAAGAATTTTACCCATAATAGCTTGGTCGGATTTTCATACTTTATCTAGAAGGCCATCGATGAAAGTATAAAAACAGTTCCTGACAAGCTTGACCTCATGGTTAAACTATCGACGAATTCCATGGTCTCTTGTCGTGAAATTTTGTTATATCTGAGGAGTGAATTTATTTCTAATTACATCGATTGTTTCTTTAATCGGAGCTTTGGAGCATTTATTCTTAATATCCAGTGAAACCAAACAGGGAGAGTAAGTGACTGGTTTCTCCTTAATGCCATTAATCAGTGCCATACTACTACGCACTGAGTAGTTGTTTTCAAGGACGTACTGTTTTTTTTAAGTATTTGGTCGAACTATCAAGTTTCTTATAGGATGGGCAAGTTCTACAATCCACTGTTGGCCAAACAGGGTGGTTAGCGTTATGTGTTTTCAGCTGTGACCTCAGTTCACGTTCTGTTGGATTTATAGTTATGCATCTTCCATTTTGAGCGGCTGATAGCAGGAAATACACACAAAGGACAACATTTTTTGCTTAGATTTTCACTGAATCAGTTCACATTCAAAAAAATGGTTCAAATGGCTCTGAGCACTATGGGATTCAGCATCTTACGTCATAAGTCCCCTAGAACTTAGAACTACTTAAACCTAACTAACCTAAGGACATCACACACACCCATGCCCGAGGCAGGATTCGAACCTGCGACCGTAGCAGTCCCGCGGTTCCGGACTGCAGCGCCAGAACCGCTAGACCACCGCGGCCGGCTCTAGTTCACATTCAGATTCACGTTTTTTGTGAGAAACCTGTGAACAGACTATTACATTCGGGTAAATGGCGAGCACTATGGTTCCAAACCAAAAACTGAAATGGATACAAAAGGGAGACGAGTATTCGTCTTTAACAAAATAGCGGAATGCTAAAATGTTGAAGTGGGCAATGGCACTTATGGAAAAGTTTTCCGGATAGAGCTTAAATGTTATCGCTTGCTTAAAAATATCTTCTCAATACAAGTACTAACGGTTGATGTAAGGCAAATCCAACACCTTCCATGAAAACCCTGACATGATAAGCAAATCCGGCAGTATGTCACATAGCTCCGAATAAATCCTGACATTAAATTAACCAAAGTAATACGACCAACGAGTGAGCAAATGGAATACCACAAACTAACACAAGAATGCCTAAATGCATGTCATACCTTCCCACCACGAAACAAATGCAGTTCCGTGAAAACAAACGAGAACAGAAGCCGAGAGCAGAACCCTGTTAAGCTAGAAAGCCCTACGATAAGGGAGGGACACACTTAAAAGATAGAGCCCTCCAGAAGAACGGTATAGATCTTACGATAACACTAAAAGGGCCACAGCAGCTGCAAGTTTTAGCGTGAGACTTTTTCGCGTCTCTGTTACGTAGCAAACATTAAAAACATTGCCCCACCACGAAAAGTATAACGTTTCTCATTGGATAGACAGAATTTTTGTAGGCGGAGCTTAAGATTAACACTGAGACCCTGATTGGTCAGTTGGAAACACAGCCAGATACCTTTTTTTTTTTTTAACCAACTTTGGTAAATTGTAGTAAGGAGAAGTTAGTATAGAGTTGCTTCCGAGATGGCGAGGTGCATGGAGCTGTGCCGCCCGCCGCCCCTTGACGCTGCCTAAACACCGACAAGGTAATGAACGCACACGATGCTGCATTTTTGAGCGCATAAGGCTTCACTCAGAACTGCAGAAGTCTCATCTGTGCCGGCCGGTGTGGCCGTGCAGTTAAAGACGCTTCAGTCTGGAACCGCGTGATCGCTACGGTCGCAGGTTCGAATCCTGCCTCGGGCATGGATGTGTGTGATGTCCTTAGGTTAGTTAGGTTTAATTAGTTCTAAGTTCTAGGCGACTGATGACCTCAGAAGTTAAGTCGCATAGTGCTCAGAACCATTTTTGAGTCTCATCTGTTACATCCCCTTTTTACGTAATACTAGTGTTGAGCGTCAATTAAATCTCATGGTGAAACTTCCTGGCAGATTAAAACTGTGTGCCGGACTGAGACTCGAACTCGGGACCTTTACCTTTCGCGGGCAAGTACTCTACCAACTGAGCTACCCAAGCACGACTCACGCCCCGTCCTCACAGCTTTACTTCTGCCAGTACCTCGTCTCCTACCTTCCAAACTTAACAGAAGCTCTCCTGTGAACCTTGCAGAACCTACACTCCTGAAAGAAAGGAGAAGTAAAGCTGTGAGGACGGGGCGTGAGTCGTGCTTGGGTAGCTCAGTTGGTAGAGCACTTGTCCGTGAAAGGCAAAGGTCCCGATTTCGAGTCTCGGTCCTGCACACAGTTTTAATCTGCCAGGAAGTTTCATATCAGCGCACACTCTGCTGCAAAGTGAAAATTCCATTCTGGAAACATCCCCTAGGCTGTGGCTAAGCCATGTCTCCGCAATTTCCTTTCTTTCAGGAGTGCTAGTTCTGCAAGGTTCACAGGAGAGCTTCTGTTAAGTTTGGAAGGTAGGAGACGAGGTACTGGTAGAAGTAATTCTGTGAGGACCAGGCGTGAGTCCTGCTTGGGTAGCTCTGTTGGTAGAGCACTTGCCCGCGAAGTGCAAAGGTCCCGAGTTGGAGTCTCGGTCCGGCACACAGTTTTAATCTGCCAGAAAGTTTCATATCAGCGCACGCTCCGTTGCATAGTAAAAATCTCATTCTGGAAATCTCATGGTGTTCACATTTGCTACTTGAAGTAAAATTCTGAAATGCGGTGATTTTTCTGTTATATAATTATTGAGAAGCCACATAAGGCACTGCGATTTACGACAAGTTAGATAAGTAATTAAAGATAATTGAGGGTCACTGTAGACCATTTTGATAGTTTTCTCTTTTATGAAACTTAACTTAAATCTAGATTATAGGTGTGATATGGCATAGGTCATCCTTCGATCCATTGTAGAACTTGGAAACCCATCCAGGGAATATTCGTTCACATTTTTGTTGAACGCAGTTGGTTTTTATCATCCTGTATTAAAATATTTCCTTTTATCAAAAGTGCAATTTATAAACAATGTTTTGTGAGTAGAATATAATTTCCAATGGTAAACTTAACTACTTTTTCGACGTTATTTTACCAGCTAACTCAAAATAGGAAAACCTTGAACCACTTCCACTAAATTTAGTTAGTATTAAGATTCTTTTACAGGGAGTGCAGTGAAGCTGACGCTGAAATCATTAAGTATTTGGTTATATCATCGCTAGTCTCACTGAACTCGTCTGAACTCTACATGTCATGTGTGGTCTGGCGTCTCCTTACCAGCAACAGGTCCCAGGTTCAAACTAGTCAATTCCCTAAAAAACACGCTCAGAGCGTCGTTGCGCGAAAGTGGTAGGGAGACACGACTTAGAACAAAGAGACACCACGCAGAATGTTAGATATTATTACTGTATGCTTCCTTTTCTTCAAACACTATGTTGTTATTGTTGTGTGTGACATTTAGGGTAATAATTTGTCATTCTTAAATTTGTAATAAAAATACAATGACACTCTGTAATTTAACATTGGTACACTAATAGAACACGGCGTACTGATGTATTGCGAAGAATAGCAAAGAGAACATCACAAGTCTGGCTCTAATTGCCGAGTTCAGTCACTGATGGTAAGGGAAGTTTTGGACAAGTTGCGGAGCTCGGGTGTTCAGCAGGTAAAAATTGCATAAACTGCCTAAGCTGATCCACAGTTACACTCTAGTCCTTCATTGTTTTGTTATATAGTATTTGGGTACCATCGAGAAGAATAAGAGCCAGTTGTTAATGGGATTCAGAATTAATTTCTGGTGGGATACTAAAATTACTTGTGACCTTGTGGCATTTAGTTTATGTCTCAGGTTTGCACCCTTGATTACAAATGTCCGTATATCCGAACGATGGCAGTATTTGTAAAATATCAGTTTTTGGTTGTCTGCATGTTGTATGCGAATTTGTATGCAAGGGCCAATGTCCCGTGGAAGATGTTCTCCAGTCCGGACAAATGGGTTGTGGCTGGAGCTTACGTGGATAATGCTTGTGACTCGCCAAGACAGAAAATATTTCCCAACGTCCTTTCATGAGAAACTCTTGAAAGCGCTGGCTGGAATCAGCACTTTACGTCAAATACTATTACCGTTACCAGGAAATGGCCAATTGAACAGTCTACACTCTGCTCTGGATGTTGGTTGGCTGAAAGGACTGAATGATAAAGCAACATCTGTGAGCGGTTTTGGAGCTTGCGTAATCGGGGATCGGCAGCCAGTTCCTGTGCAGTGGAGATGGCAAGTCATCGGCCTTTTGGAGCCGTTTTAGGTTTTTAAAATGTTTAAATGAAATCTAGAGGTAAGGATGCTGCGTAGGACTGAAGACCACAACAACATTTTTCACTGAACAAAGAGGGCTTGAAAGGGTAACTTATTGTCACTGAACTTTAATTGCTGTTATACTGTGTGGAGATCGTCGGTGGAAGTAATTAAAAGCCACTCGTAGGCAGGGCATGAACTGCTAGTGATTTTGCCGGCCGAAGTGACCGTGCGGTTAAAGGCGCTGCAGTCTGGAACCGCGAGACCGCTACGGTCGCAGGTTCGAATCCTGCCTCGGGCATGAATGTTTGTGATGTCCTTAGGTTAGTTAGGTTTAACTAGTTCTAAGTTGTAGGGGACTAATGACCTCAGCAGTTGAGTCCCATAGTGCTCAGAGCCATTTGAACCATTTTTTTGCTAGTGATTTTCAAACAGGAGTGCGGCGGTATGACCTTGGAATCTTTCTGGAAAAAGTGAGGTTGCTCTTCGTCGCAACAGGTGTCGAAAGGCCCGACGGTATTGACCTCCGTGTCATCCTCACCCGACTGGGCCGTGTCATCCTCACTCGACTGGCGTCGTGTGATGGGGTACTGATGGGTCACCTATCCAAATGCCAATCACTCCCTACGGCGCTTAACTTTGGTAATCTGACGGCAATCGGTGTACCATGGTCCTTGACCAGCCAGACTGCTACAGAGCATCAATTATTGACTTTGAAGTGATGACATGTTTTTAACGTTATCGCGCGGCCCATTGCGAGGCTAGCGACTCTTATTGAGACTGGCTGGATATGGTGGCAGTGCAGAGAATTAATCGGGTTAGGCCAAAAAAGTATTCGATTAAATCTGAAGAGCAGTACGGCGTGTAATTTATCCTATTTTACGTACCGCCAAGTGTGCATAGATGCTGGTCGTGTCTATGATAGTGAGCTCGCGAGACCCACCCCCGAGGACCGACAAAACAAACGTATCATACTGATATCTTCAACGCATATCTGTAGAGTTGGGGCGGGGTGTATTGTTACATATACAGGGTGTAAACCCTATAAGGCGCCAAAATTATACAAATGGCACATCTCGCAATGCTTGACAGAAAAGTCTAGTAATATGTTTGCGTATTTCCTACGGTTGTCCAGAAAAAAAAAAACCAGTTCGTCTCACGATAATGGTTTTGGAAAAATAGATACTTGGCCGTGCACGTACGTAAGCAATCGGTTCCTGTTATTGCCCGCTGCGCGTATTGACATCGCGAGCGTAAATCGTAAACACATAGGCAACTGCGGCCTGAGTGGCAGCGTCATTGTAATACACCGAGCGACGACAGTAGGAGAGTAACTTGTGCAGATGTTATTGCAACTCTGTTAACAGTTAGGATGGAAAGGAGATTTACTATAGCTGAACTATGCGATATGCATTTAGTTTATGGCAAGGCAAGAGGTGTTGCGAGGGCAGCTGTACGACTTTATCGAGAACGGTTCCCACAATGAAGACTTCCTCCACGAAAGACATTTGCTGCTGTGCACCAAAGGTTTGTGTCATTGTAATTCTCTACTTGTATGCGATTATCATGCATTTACATCTTAATAACGTGTAGTAGTTTTCTGCACCTTTGTAAATTTTCGTCCGTATGCGAAACGTATCTTCTGTTCTGATATGCTTTCCGTTTTTGTTACGTCATCACAGAATACAACTGACGAGTACGTATTTAATTTCCTTAGATTGAGAGATACTGGCTCTTTACTGTCCCGCGCAGAAGGCAGAGGCCCACAACGCGCCGATCGTACATTGGAAGCTGAGGAAAGCATTCTGGACCGCATCCAGGAGATCCTTCTCAGTGTACTAGAAGCATCGCCCGCCATGTGGGTATATCGCACACTGTCGTTCATCGCACTTTGCAAGAGGAGCGTCTGCGGCCTTACCACATTCAGCGCGTAGAAGCATTGGAAATACAAGATTTCCCTCCATGACGTGAATTCTCAGAGTGGTTTTTGTTACACAGTGCGCAGCATGATTTTGTTAACGAAGTACTCGTCACAGGTGAAGTGTGTTTCACTCGCGACGGAATAACTAATTTGCATAACATGCACACGTGGAGTGTACACAATCCTCGTCACGTAGTGGCAACACATTTTCAGCGACGATTTTCCGTAAATGTGTGGGCGGGTATGCTCGATAAGTACATTATTGGGCCCTATGTTTTACCTGCACGTTTGACTGGTAACTACTACCGAACGTTTCTAGAGGAAACATTGTTACCAACGTTGTTAGAAGACATTCCGTTAGGCACACGTCATAACATGTGGTTCCTCCACGATGGTGCTCCACCCCACATTGGTCACAGAGTACGCTGATTTTTGGATAGTCGATTTCCAGGACGATGGATCGGGCGTTCGGGTCCACGTCGATGGCCAGCACGCAGCCCTGATTTAAATCCACTGGATTTTTAGTTTTGGGGCCATATGAAGGAACTTGTTTATGCTGAGCCAGTAAATAATGTGGACGAATTGACGCAGAAGATTTTAGATGCTGCCAATACCATAAAGGCCAATGTGCATGTGTGAGAATGAGTGCGACGAAACTGGGTTCGCCGTAATGAAGCATTTGTAGAAGCGAATGGTGGTCATTTCGAACATTTATTGTAGCATTGGTGTAGGAGGAAACGAAGTAATGGGTTTCTTTTCGTTACGATGTTGTTGTACAGAAGGAAAATAATGTGAATTTAGTATTCGTTATGGCATTGGCGTAAAAAGGTGAAACAGTTGATTGTAATTAATGCACAACTATCTACTTGGTGATTGATTGAATTTGTACTAATGGAAATACATTGTGTTTGATATTAGCTTGTCGTTACTACTACGACCTTCGTTATCGACTTGTTGAGAAACAGACTGGTTGTATTCAATTCACGTAAAGCGAATTACACATTCTTGACAACCCAAAAACCGTTTACATTCCTTTTTTCGGTACCACCTGATTATCACACCTTGTCGTTGTACACGTCTAATGATTTCAATCCTCTGGTCGGCTCGTTGCTTTTCTCTAGCCGCCCCGTCATTGTAGGCAATAAGCTCGGTACGCCATGTACTGTCGGTTGACTACGTAAACAGAAATGCGTATACTATCTATCCTACGAACATTAGGTTTTAATAATACAAAAATAAAGTACATGATACAAGAAAATGTCATTAGACTTTTTTGTCAAGCACACAGAGATGTACCACCTGCATAATTTTGGCGCCTTATACCGTTTACACCCTATATATATATATATATATATATATATATATATATATATGTGTGTGTGTGTGTTGTGCACGAACAGACAGAGTGAGAGGGAGAGCGAGAGAGAGTAGTGAGTGAACCCACGATATGACCTAACACGGTGCGACATGGATCACCGATGGGTTTGTCACCATCCAAGGCCAGCGTTACTGCGTTTGATGTGCCGTTGTCGGGAGTCGAACGGTGGTCACCAGCAGAATACGAGCGCCGGCGTGGAGGGCGTCCCGAGCGGTGCCCCCGGCCCTCGGGATGAGAGCGGCGTGCTCGCCACGATGGTGCTACACGTCAGCGGCGCGCCGTGCGCCGCGCAAAAACCCCGCCAAATGGCCGCGTCACACGAGGGCCGCCCGGCGGCTGCTCAAGTGCAGAGGCGGGCACAGCGCCGGCCCGGCTGCGCGCGCCCGGGCACTCGCCGCTGCCGCCGACAACTCGCGCACTTTGTGTGTTTTGCTGACGTGGGTCTTCTGGGCTCTGCTGCTGCTGGGGGCGACACTCCCTACACGGTGTGTTCGGCCAGAAAGACGAATCGGTGTGCCTGACGCGGCGGGCACTTTAAACGCTCGTCAGGGGATGTTTTCAGCTCGAGGAGCATTCGTGATATTCATTTACACAGATTAGCACGACAGGTAGCTCCACCCTAGCTAAACTACCTGTCCTCCGTGTCGTTTTCACACAACCTGACGCTCCTCTCTGGTACACTCTGTCATGTTAAAGTACCAGCGATATATCTGTGTACCAGGTAGGTGGCAGTGTTAGATTAAAGAACATGCAGTCGCGACCTTCCGCGCGTTACTTGCACTGAAAGTCTTACTAGGGTAGCAAACAACCGTCTCAACGACTTTTCTCGTAATTCGCGTGATTACAGCGCGTAATTAGATGATCTAGTACGATGCGCTTTTAGCGGTTTTTCTAGAAACTCAGGCTCAAATAATTAAGAGCCTGTTGAATACCGCACGAGAGCGTCGTTGTCGAACAACGGCGTCGGAGCATCCGGCTATGGCGGCAGATGAACTGTGCTTTGAGTCTAAGTCGAATCTCGCCATTATTCTTTCTGAACTTCCACCTACCATGTTTATCACTACAAAAAATCGTGTTTCTTCGGAAAGGCTGATGTCAGCCCTAATGCTCTATGAAACGAATCGAGGGCGCCGGAAAGACAAGGCCTTCAAGACGGTTATTTCTAAATGAAGGAAACTTTCTTCATAGAAGACATCAGAATGAAGATGCTCTTGTCAAACACCAAGCCCTATGATAGCGCACGCCAAAGACCCACAGAAAATCACAACTATATCTGGAACGACTTTACTCTACAACACGATGTGCGACACGGATAAAACCACGTGTTCTACCAAATCAAGACATTTCACCATAAGACTGCATGTGTAAACTGTGCGGTGAGCCGCGCGGGATTAGCCAAGCGGTCTGGGGCGCTGCAGTCATTGACTGTGCGGCTGGTCCCGGCGGAGGTTCGAGTCCTCCCTTGGGCATGGGTGTGTGTGTTTGTCCTTAGGATAATTTAGGTTAAGTAGTGTGTAATCTTAGGGACTGATGATCTTAGCAGTTAAGTCCCATACGATTTCACACATTTTTGAACTGTGCGGCGAACACTGTGAAAGATATCATGCAAAGAACAGCAGAAAAAGAACAATGTCAATAATAAAACTTTGACAAGAGTAATGTAATTCAGTTTTGTATTTGAATTTGTTTTGTATTTGCACACTGTGGGCATTTTCATTAATATTTACAGATACTGGATTTGAATATTAAAAAGCGAGACAATAAGCACGAATTTGCTGTTTACAGGAAACCGGCAACAACTGATACTGTAATTTCCAATGATTCATGACATCCGGAGCCATATAAAGCAGCTGCTTTTTGTGGCTTAGTACACTGGGCGGCCAGTGTTGCTGTTTATAGGAAACCGGCAACAACTGATACTGTAATTTCCAATGATTCATGACATCCGGAGGCATATAAAGCAGCTGCTTTTTGTGGCTTAGTACACTGGGCGGCCAGTGTGCCAAAGAGCAAGAAAGAGAAGAATTAAACCTCATTAAGTAGACTGCGATTAATAATAGTTACACAGTAGATATTGTTTATTAACTCCTGCGGTTAGGTGTTAGGAATGGAAAGAAGAAACTAAACTAAGAAAAATGAAACTACTGCCTCTGCAGTATTGTGGAACAGTCCCACAGTAGATTGCGAAAACTTTTAAGCCTAACGGTATCGAAATAGTGTTCCAAACTAATAATCTAGAGAGGTATAACTTGAAGCATGATGTTGGTAAGAGAATAAACAAGTTCGAAACCTCAGGGGTTCATAAATTCGCTGCACGTCCTCTGTTGCAAAATGTATTGGACAGGAAGGATGGACATTTTCGATCAGATACAAGGAACATAAGGATGCTTCCAGGCTTCTAGACCAAGTAAGTAAGACAAATCAGCTGTTGTGAACCACATGTACGAATCAGGCAAGCCCCTTAAGAGAATAGAAGATTACTCATAATTCCTGTACACAGAAAGAAGGGACGCAAACTCATTTATAGTGCATTCGTTTAGAGCGCTGCAAACGTTCTTAAACTTTTCATATCACTTTCCAACTTTCTTCTGTAAATTCTATCTTCATGAAAGTTCACGAAATGAAAGACCAATTAATTAATAACTGCAGGATTTGATGTTGAGTACAACGTGTGGAAATTGAAGATCGTCATGAATTTCAAAACGGAAAGTCGAAGTGTACCATGTGTCTCAATGAGCTTTTTTACTCCAGGTAATAGTTCGTGTCTTCCATGAGCAAACTCACAACCTGACCTCTGAGTCGACTGCTGTTGTATGTGTAGGTGGAGAGGGTGGGAAAGGTAGGTTTACTCACACTACTCTCATAGAATGAGAGGGCGGGGGTGTAGAAGACGTAGCACGATATATTACGAAGTGGAACTCAAAACTGTTTAAAATGTACGTCAAGTAATCACCAAATACGCTACAGCTATGATTTCGTAACAAGTACATACCACCTACAACGTACTTAATTAGTATGTTATATTAAGATAGTTTACATGAAGTTCGTATTTAGTTTTCTGCTGCCTCTGTTACGTCTCATCAAGCGCCACATTTATGTTTCTGGTATGGGTGAGTTCCCCATGTGGTACATGTCATAGTGCGGAAACTGACATGGGTACTACACCCACGCACCGTGAGAACTAGCGTGCTACCGGTATATAATTCCAGCACTGAATCTGCATGTTCGGCATGGTACAAGTCGATCAACGCCCGAAACATAGACGTGGCGCTTAATGAGAGCTGTCGCTTTATCGTTGGTTATTTAACACTTACACCCGTAGATAAGTCCACTCTCTTGCTGGCATAGCCGCTTCTGAAATGAGACGCAATGTAGCTGTCAGATGTGAGAAAAGGAAGGCTGTGACTACGGAAGCCTACCCTCTACATGGCCGTCAGCCAGCATACCCTAGGCTGTACTCAAGAAAAAGTTTCCTGGCAACTACTGAAGCTCTGACACTGACGTCACAGGGAGCATGGATCTCAAAGTGGCGGGAGAAATGTCAACTTTTGTAGAAAGGGATGGTTCCGAACGAAGAGCTCAGTCCTCATCATCAGACAAAGGGGCAACAGGGAAGGTTCTCAGCATACTACCCTGAAGTACCACGAGATGCAAGACAAACCCGCAGAAGTGGAGCCTTCCCGCTGATTCAGCTTTCTGCAAGTGTGTTGTGGAGACCAACGACCATCTACTATAGTGTTCTTCGTCGCCACTAGAAGCTTTATAAAAGACATAAGGAGTACGACAACAGATGTTCCTGACGTAGCCAACTGCTGGTCCACCACTGTACAAACTAATGTCGACGATCGACTTCTTGTTGTTGATTATGTACTTTGTACTTCTGGCACGATAATAAATTTAAAAAAATGCTATATGGTAGGTAACGTTCAGGTACATCAGAAAACCTCTTTTATTAAGATTTGTTAGTAGTTTCTGATAGCTTCTGCTCGCGAGAGAAAAAACATCGCTGTTGTAGGTACAGCGATATTGGAAGCTTTCAGAACTCATACCCATATCACAAATGCAGTTTCAAGGAGAATAGCGCAGAACGGCGAAACTGTTTAGAAATTTCACGATAAATGGCATCTGGTACACTTGCTGCTAGTCAATATAATTTCTTTTGTGTTGGCAGGAGAGCCAACACCGTGTTACCAGTGGAGGCCGAAATGCACGCGTTTTAGCTCACGCAGGCTGGCTTGAGGAGGGAAGAACTATACTGACGTGAGGTGGTTCCGTACACACGCACCGTTACCACACTACATGGTTGAGTTAGCCGAGGAGGAATAGACGTACACGCAAACACAGGGCGGGGAACACGAAATCACCACAACAGGCCACACAGCAACAACAGAACAGCAACACACAGGAAAACAGTCAACAAGACACTGAGACTGTAACTCACACTACCATCCCCCTCACCACAGAAGTAACACAGGCGCCACAACCTCTGTCACAAAGCACAAATGCCGCTCCTAACAACACACCAATACCCGCACAAGCGGCCGCTAACTCCACAACAGCACCTCAGGCTGCCACACCCAACACCAACACACCACATGGCGGAATACTGGAAACACTATTCCCCCGACACACGACCGCTCAAATCCTTACCAAGGTGCTGACGGCCGTCACTACACTCATCACCCAGCTCATGAGCGCCGAACCCGGGCAATACTGGGCTGTCATACACACTGCCATCACAACACTCTTTCACACTCTTACATGAATAATATACCACACCCGGCCCATAACGCAGACCCGCATACACTATCACGGATCCTGTTCTGGAATGCAGACTCGATCCACAAGAAAAGGGCAGAATTTGCCGCGTTCATGGAGCGCAAGGGAATCCTTGTCGCGCTACTGAGCGAGACTAAACTTAAACCGCACAAACAATTAAACTTTCCTGGCTATTGTGTCTATCGTACCGACCGATCGGGCGACGCCATGGCAGGTGGAACTGCAATCGCCATACACAAAGACATTGAGCACACAAACATAGAGCTCCCTGAACTGGAAAAAATCGAGGCTACGGCCGTCAGAGTCAAGTTCAACGGAGCCTACACCACACTGATATCGGTATACAACAGCCCTTTAGGCATCTCAACACGTGATATCAGCACATTACTCAACATTTCACCGCGAGTAATAGTCGCTGGAGATCTGAACGCAAAACACCCAGAATGGAATTCACGCATACGAAATCCCAACGGCAAAAAACTGTACGAACATTCGCTAGGTAGAAACTACATAATACTAGCGCCGACTGAACCGACGCACATTCCCTATCATAGGGGACACAGGCCAGACGTGATAGACATGGCCCTCATCAAGGGCATTACAGCGACACTCAACGTTGCCGTTGGAAACGATCTGCCCTCAAACCACCAACCTGTAATACTATACATTGAGGAAACACTGCAGCACACGGAACAACGCAAGATGTTGGACTACGGGCGTGCGAATTGGACATTGTTCAAGCAAACGCTTGATAGCCACATCCCACCTATACACGAAATTAACGAAACAGGACAAATTGACGAGGCAGTAGGAACCCTCACTAACGCCGTCCGGGTCGCAATGGCAGGCACCATACCTGATCGCACCTCACAACAACCCAGTGCGGCCCTGCCCCAGGAAATCCTGGGCCTAATCTCAATGAGGAATCGCCTCAGGAGACAATGGCAGCGCACCAGGCGTCCGTACTTCAAACGGCACGTTAACAGACTACAGGGCATCATACACGATAAAATACAAACACATAGAACACAACAGTGGAATCAAAAACTCGAAGGGCTGGACACCGCACGACCTGGCGTGTGGCAGCTAGCCCGACACTTCACCAGGGAGAAAATATACACCCCAACGCTTCAAGGGCCTGACGGACCTGCATACTCAGCGGAAGAGAAAGCAGAACTAATGGCTCGAACACTCGCAGCGTCATTCACACCGAACCTGGTACCATCAGATCCAGTGTTCACACTTGCTACTGACCAAGAGGTTACACGCATTCTAGCCCAACCATCGCGCGACGACATTCGACATGCTAGCACAGCCGAAGTCTCCTGGGCTATAATGCATTCCGCTGCTAGGAAAGCCCCTGATCATGATGGCATTCAAAGCCGTGTCCTCCAGGAGTTCACGGATAAAGCAACTGAGTACCTAACACACATAACGAATGCCATACTAAAACACCAACACTTCCCCGCCTTTTGGAAGACGGCCAAGGTCCTGATGTTCAGGAAGCCGGGGAAAGACCACAGCCTCCCACAAAATTACCGACCCATCAGCCTTCTGAGTTCGCTCAGTAAGATTGTTGAGAAGGTGATTCTCAAACGCATCACTAGGCACTGCATAACAAATGACATCCTGAGACCGGAGCAATTCGGCTTCAGGAATCACCACTCCACAACACAACAACTCCTACGGGTCGTTGAACATATAACACATGGCTTCAACATAAACAAAGCTACAGGGGCAGTGTTCCTGGACATCGAAAAGGCTTTCGACCGTCTATGGCACAACGGCCTCATCCGCAAACTCAGCGACGCGGGATTCCCTGACGGGCTGCTGCGTCTAATACACTCATACCTCACAGACAGGAGTTTCAACACTGACGTGCAGGGAAAACAATCAACACAACACGGTATACACGCGGGAGTACCCCAGGGAAGCATCCTAGGGCCCCTACTGTTTAACCTCTACATAAACGATCTCCCAACCACACACAACACAATGATGGCAATCTACGCTGATGACACAGCCATCCTTGCGCAAGATTGGAAACCATCAAACATTACGTCACGCCTACAGACTGCACTCAGAGTGGCCGAGCCTTGGTTGGAGAAATGGCGTGTTAGAGTAAACGTCGACAAGTGCGAAGCCGTTCTGTTCACTAGAAGACCGAAGCAACTGCGCAGCCGGCCGAAGTGGCCGTGCGGTTAAAGGCGCTGCAGTCTGGAACCGCAAGACCGCTACGGTCGCAGGTTCGAATCCTGCCTCGGGCATGGATGTTTGTGATGTCCTTAGGTTTAACTAGTTCTAAGTTCTAGGGGACTAATGACCTCAGCAGTTGTGTCCCATAGTGCTCAGAGCCAGCAACTGCGCAAACACCGCTACTGCAGACCAATAACTCTACATGCACGTCCAATACGTTTCCGCGAGAAAGTCAAATAGCTCGGTGTCTGGCTGGACCGGAAATTACTCTGGGGGGACCACATACAACACATGACCAACCGAGCTAGCGCGAGGCTCAAACAGCTCTATCCTATGCTCAACAGGCGTAGCACACTGAACAGAAGGGTGTCGAGGTCCATGTACATGACACTTATCCGACCCCTGATGACGTACGCAGCTCCTGTCTGGGGATACGCTGCGCCTACACGCCTGCGCCGTCTGCAGATCATTCAAAACAAAGTACTCAAAATCATAAGCAATGCTCCACGATACACACGCATCGCGGACCTTCACCGGGAATACCGACTTGAGACTCTCACGGAGGTAATCCACAAACTCACCACAAGACTATACAGAAACTCCAGACATTCGCAGAACCCGTTTATTCTGAATCTGGGGAACTACGACCACAACCATAGATGGAAACATAAAAGACCAAAAGACATACTTGTAAGGACATAACATCTATGGCCAAGCATACGCAAACATAACGGCACAGGCGAGCCCCTATTAATCAGACGCCATTACTGGATATCCAGCTGGAATACACTGCCGAATAACTGGCACCCCACAGGGAAGCCGTACCGTACACTGCATGCAAACAAGCTCCACACATCCCCCACACAGTGAGATGATCGATGGCCGATCTCCCACTACCGTATAACGATCTTGATTGTTCCAGGAATGTAGCAGCAGCAGCAGCCGGGACACATCGCCATCGCTTGCCATGGTAATGATGCATGATACCTATACTAACAAATACAACCTTGCATGAGCTATCGCAGCTAGTAAGCCACTACTGCTCTTACTACCCATCCCACTGTCGCAGAGGTTTTTTTCCCACGGCACGAGCCATGGCACTTTTTTCCCTCTGCTCTTCAAATCGCTACCCTCACTCGCGTTTCGTCCACTATCTATCACCTGATGGACCGTGTTAATGCGTAGTCTTACCCAGACGCACGGACAACATCACAGCCCAGCATCCTGTGATCCACTTACTAGACAACTAAAATGTTTACGGAGGTGACAGTAGAACTTTTGGTTTGGTCAACACGTTGGTGCGGGCGTGGAGGGGCCCCATCTCTTTTTTTTACTGACGTGAGGTCTGGAACATGACAAGGAATGAGAATTCAGACGTAATTAGTTTGATACTTAACTTTATTAATGATGAACATCGCTCTTGACGGTACATGAGTCACAATATTATCTGTTCAGAATATATTCTTGAAGATAGTACTTATAGTAACCGCCTTGCTAGGTCGTAGCAAATGACGTAACTGAAGGCTGTGCTAAACTGTCGTCTCTGCAAATGAGAGCGTATGTAGACAGTGAACCATCGCTAGCAAAGTCGGCTGTACAACTGGGGCGAGTGCTAGGGAGACTCTCTAGACTAGACCTGCCGTGTGGCGGCGCTCGGTCTGCAATCACTGATAGTGGCGACACGCGGGTCCGACGTACACTAACGGGCCGCAGCCGATTTAAAGGCTACCACCTAGCAAGTGTGGTGTCTGGCGGTGACACCACATTCTCCATGTTCCAACATTGTTCAAACTAGTACTGACTGTTTGGGTGGCGGAACTGGCAGTGAATTCGGGTTGCGAAGAGAACAAATTTAGCCGGCAGGAGTGGCCGAGCGGTTCTAGGCGCTTCAGTCTGGAACTGCGCGACCGCTACGGTCGCAGGTTCGAATCCTACCTCGGGCATGGATGTGTGTGATGTCCTTAGGTTAGTTAGGTTGTGACGTCCCCTTAGAAAAATTAATGAATTACTGTGCTGATAAACATCTTACGTTATTTGGTTTTCAAACAGCTGAGCAAAACTGAACGTACTCAGACATTCACTAAACTGACACACAACATATTTAGCGCAACGCAATTTGACTTTCAGTAATCCCTACAAAAGAATGGCCCTGACTAAAATAACCGATACCTTTCATGAATTCTTACCTCACAAAAATCTTCGTTACTCGAACTACTGCAATACAGCGAGCGCCAATACTGCCAGCTAAATAAAAGGTTCTCACTACTGAAGGCACTAACTACTGATAGGCATAGTTAGCAAATGAAAGATTTTGATAGAGAACAAACAATGTATTTACCTTAATAGTGCTCAAAAGTCATTATATATATATATATATATATATATAAGTTCTTGACATCCAGTCTTACAAATATACAAAATATACTGTCTCTGATGGACACACGTCCAGATCATCCGCTCTCAAAACTCCGCCATTTCTCTCCCCACATCCACTACTGCTGGCAGCTCACCTCCAACTGCGCAGCGCTACGCGCTGGTAACAGCCAACTGCCAAACACTAAAATGGCGAATATTAGTCCAACAATGCAAACCAACCACAGCCTTCACACAGCACAGTCAGTGATTTTCATATAGAGCGCTACATGGCGTTACCAATATAAAAACCTAAACAGCCTACTTACAAGGTTTAAGTAGTTCTAAGTTCTAGGGGACTGATGACCCCGATGTTAAGTCCCGTAGTGCTCAGAGCAATTTGAACCATTTTTGAACAAATTTATTTCTTTTCTAGGAGAGAGTAAACGTTGCACCGCCCCCCACCCCCTCCCACCACCATTCCCCGCCTTTGCTGGACAAGACTTTGGTGTCAGCTCCCGGAATACTGACACGGAACGCCTTGAGTGCGAGGTCGCAAAAGGCCAATGACGTCTACACCATTCGACCCTTCACAGATTGTCTACCATCCAGCCACAACACTGGCTGGTAATTTCGATGGGGCCAGACGGAGTGGCCGTGCGGTTCTAGGCGATACAGTCTGGAGCCGAGCGACCGCTACGCTCGCAGGTTCGAATCTTGCCTCGGGCATGGATGTGTGTGATGTCCTTAGGTTAGTTAGGTTTAATTAGTTCTAAGTTATAGGCGACTGATGACCTCAGAAGTTAAGCCGCATAGTGCTCAGAGCCATTTGAACCATTTTATTTATTTATTTATTTATTTTTTGTTAATTTCGATGGGGCGCGGGACTGGATGTATCCAATGGTGAGAACAGCATGAGGTTGCGGAGCATAGTCGAACTGCTTAGTCGTCAAGTAAACTACTTCAGTGCTAATAGTGTTGATTCAATGTAGAGCAATGACAACGATAAGCAGAGCAAATATTACGTTATGTCTACAACAACAGTTGACGAAGTTGACATTCGTCAGGAAGGAACCCAAGGAATTTCACAGAGTGAGAAAGAAGTGGCAGATGAAGTAGCAGCGTTTCTGCCAGATGAGATGCAATGTGTGATGTCGTATACCCTCGACTGTGCGCACAATGTAAATACATGAAGAAGACAATGGTGACGATACCTGCTTAACAAGTGAAAGTGATACTAAAATAGATGTCGAGCCATGAAGTTCATCATCATTGTCGGACAGGGACAAATCCTGTTTCCAGTGAAATGTAATAAAGGACAATCGATGTCGAAGGATCTGTTGCTCTAAACATAATTATGTACATGTAAGATCATCCACGGCATATTAAAAGTAAAAAATAAGAAAAGAACATATTTGCAATATGTCCGGAGCAATATGGCCAAGTAGCGTATAAGAAAAACTACGGATATATAAGGGAGAACAAGGCACACTTGTTACAAAATTGGTGGTGTTTATGCTTTTCAAGGATGTTTGGTATAATTTACATAATGTGCATGATAGGGGCCTATTATGTTATGCACATCAAACTGTATGCGACATAGATAACAGTGATTTCAAGGGAAGCAGTGATGGTTGAATAACATCAAACAGTAGTACAGAATTGGAAGACGTAAGGTAACGAAATTCCAAACAAAACCTCAACTTTACGATGCACAGCAGATTGCTGAAACGGCCGGAAAATTTGTAGATGATATAAACGAACTTAAGTAGCCCTTCATTCAGTAAGGAATTTGTTCTTACCTCAAACCAGTCTGGGCTTGAAGTGGAAATGCGTATTAAAGGAACCCTGGAAATTAGAGGTACCAAGAGAGTTGTATCGAAATCAACTAACATCAATGTCTCAACGCATTCGTATACAATTACGCCTACTGTTAATATGGATGGTAAATTGGCTGGAAGGCTGTTTATTGTGCTGCTAGAAGTGGAAGGTACTCTGCCCCCTGCGATTCTTTCCCGTGTGCGTTACCTTGCAAGGGCTGTAGGAAATATTTACGCCACAGCAAGGCAAAGTGGGAAACTGGGCGTAAAAGAATTATAACTACGGTAAAAATTGGAAATTTGAGTAATTTCCTATGGGACCAAACTGCTGAGGTCATCGGTCCCTAGGCTTGCACAACACTTAATCTAAGTTCAACTGACTCACGCTGAGGACAACACACACACCCATGCCCGAGGGAGGCCAGAACCTCCGCCAGGGGGAGCCGCGCGAACCATGGCAAGGCACGCGAGACCCCGCGGCTAGTCCGCGCGGCTACAAGTATGGTATGAACACTGCTTATGTCCAATAGCTGCTCAAAATGACTTGCTTGATTCTGGTCTGCTTATCGAACTTCACTCCTTTAAAGCAAATTATCGCTCCTGAAAAATGTGTGACATTGCAGTTCATTCCACCTGGAACCACTGGACATATTCAGCCTCTGGAAGTTTTTTTTTCCGTGCCTATAAATCATATTATCGCGGCTATCTGCAGCTATGCCTTAAAGGGTAGCCAGTTTCACAGTAAGCTCCATGAAAAACTGTTACACACATGGTTGTATGTCCTGAGATTCCATCAGTTTTCATCACGCCGTTACACCAATATTCAATATAATTTTGTGTATATTACTTAAGCGCGGATACCTACCTGAACGTCTTGCACGTTCTGTAACTCCCCAGGTGTTCGCCTTTGATCTTGATGGTGCAAACCTTTGTGATCACTATGACGCTCCATTTTTCCATTCGGTGTCGTGGTGCAAATTAATGGATTGTTTGGAACATTTCTTGAGTGTCGACGATGTCCATTTTGTGAACTGTAGTACATTCATGCCAGAGAAGGCACATGGCGAGGCATTAGCAGCTAATATTTTTTATGTGATAATTGTCACTTTCAAATGAGCCTTTCGGAAGACTGAATGTGCAACATCGCACTCAAAGTGTTCCTCGTGGATATCTCGAGAAAACGTGTTTAAAACAACCAAGAGAACTTCCTTGAGCAAGTCTTGAACCTTCACCCAGTGAGCGGTAACACCACAAGTAGGCACATGTCAGTTGGAATCATTGCTCCCAGCAAAAAGAAGACCCCCTAAGCAGAGGCATCAGCAAGCGGTGGCGAGCGAGCCGGGGAGAGACAGCGCGGCATATCCGCAGACGGCTGAATTACCAACGGCGTTTTTAGCGCCGCGTGAATGGGGGCGGAATATTGTCGGCGGCGCGGGAGGCGGCGCCGCGCAGGCAGAATTTCATTACTCCGCCCCGCGCAGAACCCGTCGCCCGCAATCCTGAGCAGCCATTCAAGTCGTTATATTGCGATCTTAGCGCTGCAGACGAGCCGCGCGGCGCGGAGGCGCTGCATCTGAATCGCTGTCTAAATAGACGCCACACCCGGCGATACAGGCCGCACACTACACCGGAATTGCTTCGAAGATGTCTCGGACAAAGAGCAAGCCGGTACAATTGCGGTCACGGATGAAAAGGCTCGCTCTCCCATTGTGCCCTCGAAACTGGTTCGCCCTTATGGAAATCAACAGTTTAGCGCTGAATATGATATTCATGAGGCTGCAGCACTGTTTCGTTGTGTGTCGGCGGGGGTAAGGGCGCGCGGCTCCGGCTTCCCAAGTGTGAGCGCCGCTTTGTCATATCGCGCTCTGTCTTTCAGCCGAAAGGATATTGCCTCGTTCTGCCAGAAACGGAGCGAGCCCGCCGTTCCCGCTGGGAGGTGAGCGACTCAGATACCAGCTGTAGAGCACACGTCAAGTGCAGAAACGACGTGTGTGAATCTGCAGTGTCGAGTGTTGCCAACAGTCGTTCTTGAGACTCGGAGTTGGGCCTGTTGTGTTGCGTTTGTCGAAGCAATGTAGACTTACAAGGAGGCGGCACGACCGTGGGGTCTGGGATTTTCCGATATTTTGTGTGGTGAAAGAGGACTCCTAACACCTTACGCGGTTAAAATATTAAGACGCACTACCCGGAAAACCCCGAGAAAAATCGATCCAAACTTTCTTAGGTGCGGTATGAGTATAAAATGTTAATCCATTGCGAAGCCGCCGTTTGGCCTACATGGATAGGGCTCGGACTCCTACTCCAGAGGTCTTGGGTTCGATTTCTTCTCCGACACTTTTTTTTCTTCTGTTCTTCTTTTGTTATTCCATCATTATTCAAAAAGTTTCTCAAACCTACACTATTTTTAAAACATTATTTTAGCTCAAGAACGTAAAGTTTTTCATTCACTGAAAAATATTCGTGCTCGTTGTTCTATTTCGTTTTATGGGGTTTAAAGGTTTAAAGGGGCTTTGTAACGGTCCCCTTGGGATTATAAAGGTCATCTGCGCATAGGACTGTGCGCGAGCTGTGAGAAGCAAACGGCAGTTTGTTTTTCGATTTCGTCGTGAACAGACGCGCCTGTTTCAAATTTCAACGTGTTATTCCGATCCCAGATTAAACATGTCGCCTGAAGAAGTTGCTGGCTCATCTGGAATAGGAGAAGAAATTCCTGAAGAATCCATTCGTATGATCTATCAAAATTATGATTGAAGGACGCAGTGGTGTAGTATGAAAAGCTGTTGACGGAAAATAAATTAATATGATCGACATCTTTGTGAGAAATCTCTCGCGATGCTATGTTATCGGCCGAACAAATAAAAAAAATGCTGGCGAAGGAATCGAACCCGAGACTTCTAGCGGAAGAGTCCGAGCCCTAACCATCTATGCCAGACGGCGGCGCAGCAGTGGGTTAACATTTCATACTCATGACGCACCTAAGAAACTTTGGATCGACTTTTCCCGCGATTTTCCGGGTAGTGCGTCCTAATATTTTAACCACGTGAGATGTTAGGGGTCCTCTTTCACCACACAAAATTTCGGACAAATCTCCGACCCCAAGGTTGTGCCGTCTCCTTGTTAGACGTCGACAACAGGGTGGTCTTGCAACGTAGGTCAGCATACACGACGATAACTTGATTATTCCTGACAATAGTACTCACATGTTTACACACAAATGTTTCAGTGAACAGTTTGCTGCAAGGGAATGCAGATGTAACAAATGGTTCAAATGGCTCTGAGCACTATGGGACTCCACTGCTGAGGTCATTAGTACCCTAGAACTTAGAACTAGTTAAACCTAACTAACCTAAGGACATCACAAACATCCATGCCCGAGGCAGGATTCGAACCTGCGACCGTAGCGGTCTTGCGGTTCCAGACTGCAGCGCCTTTAACCGCACGGCCACTTCGGCCGGCAGATGTAACATGATGTCAATATTCTGTACTTAGGTACTGAGCCGTGTCACGGCTCAGCATTTTTGATTTGCCCGCGAGATTGTTTCGCTTGTTTTCGCCGCAGCGATAGGGGGCGTGGTCGCTGAGCGCTGTTGGCGCTGGTGCGCGAAGCAACAGTTTTGGGAGGACGGCTCGGCCGGTATATGGGGACAGGACGGAAGCGGCGGGGAGTCAACTGGTGCCTACCGATTAAGGACTGCGATGAGTGTGGCTGTTTGCGAGCATGTGGGGAGGACGGAATGCTCGCTTGCTTAGCGTGGTTCTCCATGACCAGCTGTTCTTTGTTGGGCCTAGCACTCGAGTGTAACAGGAAACTGCATTGGTGTGGTTCTCGTCACCTGGCTACCGCCGAAATTTTCATATACTTTTACACTAATGGCCATTAAAACTGCTACGCCAAGGAGAAATGCAGATGATAAACGGGTATTCATTGGACAAATATATTGTACTATAACTGACATGTAATTACATTTTCTCGCAATTTGGGTGCATAGAGCCTGAGAAATCAGTGCCCAAAACAACCACCTCTGGCCTTAATAACGGCCTTGATACGCCTGGGCATTGTCACACAGAGCTTGGATGGCGTGTACAGGTACAGCAGCCCATGCAGCTTCAACACGATACCACAGGTCATCAAGAGTAGTGACTGGCGTATTGTGACGAGCCAGTTGCTCAGCCACCATTGACCAGACGTTTTCAATTGGTGATAGATCTGGAGAATGTGCTGGCCAGGGCAGCAGCCGAACATTTTCTGTAACCAGAAAGGCACGTACAGGACCTGCAACATGTCGTCGTGCATTATCCTGCTGAAATGTACGGTTTCGCAGGGATCGAATCAGGGAGAGAGCCACTGGTAGTAACACATCTGAAATGTAACGTCCACTGTTCAACGTGCCGTCAATGCGATAAGAGGTGACGGAGACGTGTAACCAATGGCACCCCATACCATCACGCCGGGTAGTACGCCAGTATGGCGATGACGAATACACGCTTCCAATGTGCGTTCACCGCGATGTCGCCAAACACGGATGAGACCATCATGATGCTGCAAACAGAACCTGGATTCATCCGAAAAAATGACGTTTTGCGATTCGTGCACCCAGGTTCGTCGTTGAGTACACCATCGCAGGCGCTTCTGTCTGTGATGCAGCGTCAAGTCTAACCGCAGCCATGGTCTTCGAGCTGATAGTCCATACTGCTACAAACGTCGTCGAACTGTTCGTGCAGATGGTTGTTGTCTTGCAAACGTCCACATCTGTTGACTAAGGGATCGTGACGTGGCTCCACGATCCGTTACAGCCATGCGGATAAGATGCCTGTCATCTCGACTGCTAGTGATACGAGGCCGTTGGGATCCAGCACGGCGTTCCGTATTACCCTTCTGACCCCACCGATTCCATATTCTGCTAACAGTCATTGGATCTCGACCAACGCGAGCAGCAATGTCGCGATACGATAAACCGCAATTGCGATAAGCTACAGTCCGACCTTTATCAAAGTCGGAAACGTGATGATACGCATTTCTCCTCCTTACACGAGGCATCACAACAACGTTTTACCAGGCAACGCCGGTCAACTGCTGTTTGTGTATGAGAAATCGGTTGGAAAATTTTCTCATGTCAACACGTTGTAGGTGTCGCCACCGGCGCCAACCTTGTGTGAATGTTCTGAAAAGCTAATCATTTGCAAATCACAGCATCTTCTTCCTGTCGGTTAAATTTCGTGTCTGTAGCACGTCATCTTCGTGGTGTAGCAATTTTAATGCCCAGTAGTGTATTAGATTTCATGATCATTACTTAATTATGGGGTTGGTACTTGTAGCAAACATTTTGTGATTTGAAATACTTCAGAGAATATCATCATGTGCCAGGTGTCTACTGTGAATAACTCTTAATTTGTTTCATGGTGTATGGCACAGTATCCACTATCATCGATCATTTTATTAAAGTTCTGTCCAAATTATTATTACATTAGACTTTGTTAAAATTGGTGCGTCTAAATGGCAAATTTTCTAATTCTACTAAAATTGCTTGGGATAAACCCATCTATTTCTTGATATTTCCATATTTGTGTATTAAGTTGTATTTCTTCTCGAGACTGACTGAATAGATTTTGGAACACGTAGAAATTTTGTGTATTTGTCACGAAAGGTGAAGTGATGTCACATGACATTGACATTTGTGTAGGGTTTACGTAAGACGTAAGCTTAAGTGAAATCAGAAGGTAAAAAAGAAAAAAAAAAACCTGATTATCATTGCCACATTTTTTTTTTTTTTTTTTTTTGCAGGCATAAGGGAATTTGTTGCACTCTTGCCAAATAGGATTTTTTTAAGGTTTGTTTTACGTTTAGTACAAATCACAAGTTCAATATTTTTCTGGTGTAAATGTTAATATTTGTACATGTTGCACTATTGTACGATATAATATACCTTTCACTAACAGTACCTTTATGTAATGTTTCAGAGTGGGGCTGCATGTTCTTCTAGAGAATGTTTTAAAAAATATTTTATTACTAAAATTTCCTTTTAAACTGTTAATTGTATTAACTTGGATGTATAACCAATTATTGTTAAATAATAAATTTGTGTCAACATGGCTAGGACCAAATAAATGTCGGCCACGGTGGCCGTGCGGTTCTAGGCGCTGCAGTCCGGAACCGCGGGACGTCTACGGTCGCAGGTTCGAATCCTGCCTCGGGCATGGGTGTATGTGATGTCCTTAGGTTGGTTAGGTTTAAGCAGTTCTAAGTTCTAGGGGGCTGATGACCTAAGATGTTAACTCCCGTAGTGCTCAGAGCCATTTGAAGCAAATGGTTCAAATGGCTCTGAGCACTATGCGACTTAACTCCTGAGGTCATCAGTCGCCTAGAACTTAGAACTAATTAAACCTAACTAACCTAAGGACATCACACACATCCATGCCCGAGGCAGGATTCGAACCTGCGACCGTAGCGGTCGCTCGGTTCCAGACTGTAGCGCCTAGAACCGCACAAATGCTTGAAGCAAATAAATGTGTCTACACCTTCCCCATCCTGGCTCTGCTACCGTCCGAACATCACAGGTACGTATATTGAAAAGATACACTGACAGAAACACTGCAATAAAAAAAAAGAATTAATCTACAGTCATGAAATTTCGGGAATACATTGCACAGGTAACGTATTTAAGTGGTTAAAATTGCAACATCACAGAGTAATGTAAGAGCGAGATAACCCACTGCATATGTGCTGGTTCATTAATAACCGGTGTAGCCGTCAGAATGTTGGATGAACGGATGCAGACGTGGACGAATTGTGTTGTACAGATACCTGATGTCCCTTAGTGGGATGGAGTTCCACGTCTGTTGCACTTGATCGGTCAATACAGAGACGTTTGGCTATCCAAACACGACCCACAGCCAGATCCAAACTTCCACATGTCGTAAACCACGTGTCTACAGACTGTACTCGTACATCCATGATGTATATTCCCGTACAGAGGAGACATTTTACTTGAACTGTATCACTTACTTACATTAAAAACGAGACTTCAACTGCTTTGTAATCTAGGGGAAACGCATCTGGGAGAAATAAAATACAGTGTAGCAAGAAAAGGCAGTTCTTATTCACAAAAAAAAAAAAAAAAAAAAAAATAGTTCTGTGCTTGCTGCGGAGCATGGCCACACGAACAAACTTGCTCAATTTCTTTACTACATATAGGAATACGATGAATAAACGAATAGATGGTTGCTGAGTTCTTTCTCCGGCACTCTACATGCCCGCGTCTCTTCTTAGCGTTGCCTATATTTACAGCTGATATTTCACGCCCCTTTCCCATGACATAATTTATAGGTAGTTTGTGCACATTGTGACTGTGTCAGTTTCATCTTAAAATTCAAGATAAGAACCACGTGGAGGTCTTAATTTGTTCAAATGGTTCAAATGGCTCTGTGCACTATGGACTTAACATCTGAGGTCACCAGTCCCCTAGACTTAGAACTACTTAAACCTAACTAACCTAAGGACATCACGCACATCCATGCCGCCGACCGGTGGGGCCGGGCGGTTCTAGGCGCATCGCTCTGGATCCGCGCGACCGCTACGGTCGCAGGTTCGAATCCTGCCTGGGGCATGGATGTGTGTGTTGTCCTTATTTTAGTTAGGTTTAAGTAGTTCTAAGTTTTGGGGACTGATGACCTCCGATGTTAAGTCACATAGTGCTCAGAGCCAATTGAACCACATCCATGCCCGAGGCAGGATTCGAACCTGCGACCGTAGCAGCAGCGTGGTTCCGGACTGTAGCGCCTAGAACTTGTAAGGACTTACTAATGTAGGCTGGTTCATAGAGTTACCTCAATTCCCTGCAGACAGTGTTGTATATCATCTTCTCTTGTTTCTTCGCAGAAATAAAAAATATCGGGGACTGGTATAGTCACAGAAATTTTCTGAGAGGAAAACGGTTTCGCATAGTGACTAATTACGACAGCACTGTTTTAGTTTAGTTGAGAAACGCGAATTGCCTATCAGTTCCTGGTTTATTAGAGAAAGACTGATGCTAATCAGTGGCCCACGATGATTTCAACTGAAATAGCCAAAATCGGTAATTTAGAAAGGTAACATTAGAAGTAAGCTGTTTTACTGAATGACTGCCAGAAGAGAAGCAGACTACTGTGCTCCAGTACGAGCGATTGCGGAATACACTACTCGCCATTAAAATTGTTACACCAAGAAGAAATGTATTCATTGGAAAAATATACTAGAACTCAAATGTGGTTACATTTTCACGCAATTTGGGTGCATAGATCCTGAGAAATCAGTACCCAGAACAACCACCTCTGGGAGTAATAACGGCCTTGATACGCCTGGGCATTGAGTCAAACAGAGCTTGGTTGGCGTGTACAGCTACAGTTTCCGATGCAGCTTCAACATGATACCACAGTTCATCAAGAGTAGTGACTGGCGTATTGTGACGAGCCAGTTGCTCGGCCACCACTGACCAGACGTTTTCAATTGGTGACAGATCTGGAGAATGTGCTGGCCAGGGCGTGGTAGAGTAATTATGCTCTACGCGTACGTGGAGACAGTGTTTGCGCAGCAATCGTCGACATAGTGTAACTACGGTGGAATTAGGGGAACCAGCCCGCATTCGCTAAGGCTGGCCAGCACACCGGACGTCGTCACTAATCCGCCAGGCGGATTCGTGTGTGGCACCTGTACCCCTTCCCGTTCGGGAAGCAGTGCGTTAGACCGCGCGGCTCACCGGCCGGGCTACTACTCTTCATTATTCGTTGTACAAAATGGTCTTACTTACCTTACGTCCTTCATTGCTACAACTTGGCTTTCTTATTCTGATGTTGTAGGCTATACTCATACTTCCGCCTCTGTCCTTATGCTACCCAGACCTACTAAGTTGCTCTTGTGCTTGTCACTGTATTTACAA
Source organism: Schistocerca americana (assembly GCF_021461395.2). NCBI lineage: Eukaryota > Metazoa > Arthropoda > Insecta > Orthoptera > Acrididae > Schistocerca > Schistocerca americana. The sequence goes on from NC_060120.1 coordinate 611,865,109, forward strand.
ACTATACTACTGGCCATTAAAATTGCTACACCACGAAGATGACGTGCTACAGACACGAAATTTAAACGACAGGAAGAAGATGCTGTGATTTGCAAATGATTAGCTTTTCAGAGCATTCACACAAGGTTGACGCCGGTGGCGACACCTGTAACGTGCTGACATGAGGAAATTTTCCAACCGATTTCTCATACACAAACAGCAGTTGACCGGCGTTGCCTGGTGAAGCGTTGTTGTGATGACTCGTGTAAGGAGGAGAAATGCGTACCATCACGTTTCCGACTTTGATAAAGGTCGGATTGTAGCCTATCGCGATTGCGGTTTATCGTATCGCGACATTGCTGCTGGCGTTGGCCGAGATCCAATGACTGTAAGCAGAATATGGAATCGGTGGGTTCAGGAGGGTAATACGAAACGCCGTGCTGGATCCCAACGGCCTCGTATCACTAGCAGTCGAGATGACAGGCATATTATCCGCATGGCTGTAACGGATCGTGCAGCCCCGTCTCGATCCCTGAGTCAACAGATGGGGACGTCTGCAAGACGACAACCATCTGCACGAACAGTTCGACGACGTTTGCAGCAGCATGCACTATCAGCTCGGAGGCCATGGTCGCGGTTACCCTCTACGCTGCATCACAGACAAGAGCGCCTGCGATGGTGTACTCGACGACGAACCTGGGTGCACGAATGTCAAAACGTCATTTTTTCGGATGAATCCAGGTTCTGTTTTCAGCATCATTATGGTCGCATCCGCGTCATCGCGGTGAACGCACATTGGAGGGTGTATTCGTCATCGCCATAGTGGTGTATCTCCCGGCGTGATAGTATGGGGTGCCATTGGTTACACGCCTCGGTCACCTCTTGTTCGCATTGACGGCACTTTGAACAGTGGACGTTACATCTGGGGTTACACTAGTCTGGTATGAGACGTTTCCGGGTGGGGGCACTGGGGGCCGAACCGCACAATAAACCTAGGTTCGATGTGGGGCTGCGGTGGGCGGGTGGACTGCTGTGGCCTGTTGTGGGGTTGTGAACCACTGAGGGCTACGGCGGGACGAAGCCTCTCTGTCGTTTCTAGGTCCCCGGTTCAATACACACACACACACACACACACACACACACACACACACACAAAAGGAATGAAAATATAAATGATGAGATAATAATTTTGTATTTATTGACAACATAGCCTTGTGATCGAAATGAAACAAAATTTAAAACAGCGGTCGATTACAGCACACAGCCTACGTGCCACGCACTATGGGCTAAGATTCAACAAAGGAAAAACCAAACAGCACCAAAAGAGAGAGAAGCAACGTATGTCACTTGCAAATTACGGAAGGTACACTACGACACGTCAAGGATTTTGTCACCTATGCACCAATATTACACATGATGAACGAATCAAGGGGCGACAAAAGAAGAACGACGAAGGCGAAGGGCTTTCTGTTTTCCCCAACAAAATATTTTTCCCGGAATCAGATATTGGCACGAACTGAGAGAGATGGTATGTAACTATGTGTCTGAAACACAACATTGAACTGATGTGACACCTGGACCGTGGAAAGTCCGAAGCATATCAAAACTTCGCATAGAAAAAAAAATCCTTTAGAGCAGAAAAATACTAAAAGTTTTGTGGACGTAAAAAAATAGTAATCGAAAACTAACGGAAACGAGGGTATCACCGTGTCGCCGGGAAGCTTACTTTCATAATCAGGATCTTCCAAAGGGTAGCAAGGTACATATACCCTGTGCAGTGAGAATGACGATAGATTTAGACGCGTATGCACAGTCATTCTCTCTGCCCACCAACTGCACATGGATAAGGAAGTGCAGAAAACATAGTTCAGAAAACTTGGCTATAATAGGTATGCTTGCAATAGAATACGTACCTAATGTGTTCCAAAATTCAGCGCATAAAAAGGGATTTCCCGGCGCTCATACCTCGGATTCTATTGGTGATAAACAGGTAGGGTCGACGGTTTTGGACTAGGGACCATTTGTATACCCAGCTGAAGGATGGCCTTAGTGACAATATCCAACAGTACAATCTCGAAGTGTGAATATTATACACTTCCTGTTGGTTCTTTTTGCATTTGATGCAGTCTACTGTGGGATTGATGGGACTTAACCCAATCGAGGATTCAAAGATGGCTATGGACAACATATAGCTGAAAATTTTACGATGTATTCCTAAGATTACACTTTCGAACTCCACTGAAACTTTTTTATATCTTTATCTTTTCCGAAGATACAGGATTTCAGAGTTGCCCTGCTTCTACACATAAAATCTAAATAACAAATAACCGCAGACAACTGCTCAGATTTTAACGTTATATTCAAAAATCTTTATCCGTTATTGAGAATCATGGCAAAAAATTGTCTTTTGGGTACCAAAATCCAGCCGCGGATTTCGAGACGGCTGTACGCAGGGAATGGCTGTACTACTTACGATGCATTTCCAACGTCCGGATCTCGAAGTACCATGACAATTTTCTTCATATCTTTATCCGTTTACGACATTGTTGTTGTTTTTGTTATGTTCTTCAGTCCAGAGACTGTTGCAGCTCTCCCTGCTACTCTGTCCTGTGCAAGCTTCTTCATCTCCCAGTACCTACTGCAACCTACATCCTTCTGAATCTGCTTAGTGTATTCATGCCTTGGTCTCCCTCTACGATTGTTATCCTCCAAGCTTCCCTCCAATAGTAAATTGATGATCTCTTGATGCCTCCGAACATGTCTTACCAACAGATCCCTTCTTCTAGTCAAGTGGTGTCACAAAGCCTTCTTCTCCCCAATTCTATTCAGTACCTTCTCATTAGTTACGTGATCTACCTTCTTTTCTCTTCCTGTCTAAACTATTTATCGTCCATCATTCACTTCCATCATTCACTTCCATTCACGGCTACACTCCATACAAATACTTTCAGAAAAGACTTCCTAACAATTAAATCTGTACTCGATGTTAACAAATATCTCTTCTTCAGAAACTCTTTCCTTGACATTGCCAGTCTACATTTTATATCCTCTCTACTTCGACCATCATCCGTTATTTTGCTCCCCAAATAGCAAAATTCGTTTACTACTTTAAGTGTCTCATTTCCTAATCTAATTCCCTCAGCGTCACCCGATTTAATTCGACTACATTCCATTATCCTCGTTTTGCTTTTATTGATGTTCATCTTATATCCTCCTTCCAAGACACTGTCCATTCCGTTCGGCTGCTCTTCCAAGTCCTTTGCTGTCTCTGACAGAATTACAATGTCGTCGGCAGATCTCAAAGCTGATATTTCTTCTTCATGGATTTAAATTCCTACTCCAAATTTTTCTTTTTTACCCTTTACTGCTTGCTCGATATACAGATTGAATAACATCAGAGATAGGCTGCAACCCTGTCTCACTCCCTTCTCAACCACTGCTTCCCTTTCGTGCTCCTCGATCTTATAGTTGCCATCTAGTTTCACTACAAACTGAATGTACCCTTCGCTCCCTGTATTTGACATCTGCCACCTTCAGAATTTGAAAGAGAGTATTACAGTCAACATTGTCAAAAGCTTGCTCGAAGTCTATGAATCCTAGGAACGTAGGTTTGCCTTTCCTTAATCTATCTTCTAAGATAAGTCGTAGGGGCAGTATTGCCTTGCATATTCTAACATTTCTACGGAATCCAAACTGATCTTCCTCGAGGTCGGCTTCAACCAGTTTTTCCATTCGCCTATAAAAATTGGTGTTGGTATTTTGCAACCGTGACTTATTAAACTGGTAGTCCTGTCAATACTTGCTTTCTTTGGGATTGGAATTATTATATTCCTTTTGAAGTCTGCGGGTATTTCACCTGTCTCATACATCTTGCTCACCATATGGTAGAGTTTTGTCATGGCTGGCTCTCCCAGGGCCATCCAAGGCTACCTAAATAATTTCTATGGCTAAGTTATGCTCTGTGCAAAATTCCACCAGGCGGCTTCCTCTTTGACTCCTTACCCCCATTTCATATTCACCTACTACTTTTCCTTCTCTTCCTTTTCCTACTATCGAATTCCAGTCACCCATGACTATTAAATTTTCCTCTCCCTTCACTACCTAAATTATTTCTTTTATCTCATCATACATTTCATCAATCTCTTCGTCATCTTCGGAGCTAGTTGGCATATAATCTTGTACTACTGTGGTAGGCGTGGGCTTCGTGTCTATCTTTGCTACAATAATGCGGTAACTATGCTGTTCGTAGTAGCTTTTCCATGTTTCTATTTTTGTTCATTATTAAACCTACTCCTGCATTACCCCTATTTGATTTTGTATTTATAACCCTGCATTCACCTGTCCAGAGGACTTGTTCCTCCGGCTACCGAACTTCACTTATTCCCACTATATCCAGCTCTAACCTATCCATTTCCCTTTTTAAATTTTCAAACTACCTGTCCGATTAAGGGATCTGATAGTCCACGCTCCGATCCGCAGATGGACAGTTTTGTTTCTCCTGATAACGACGTCCTCCTGAGTAGTCCTCGCCGAAAATCCGAATGGGGGACTATTTTACCTCCGGAATATTTCACGCAAGAGGACGCCATCATCATTTAATCATACAGTAAAGCTGCAAACTCCCGGGAAAAATTACGGCTGTAGTTTCCACTCGCTATCAGCCGTTCGCTGTACCAGCACAGCAAGGCTGTCTTGGTTAGTGTTACAAGGCCAAATCAATCAATCATCCAGACTGTTGCCCCTGCACCTACTGAAAAGGCTGTTGCCCCTCTTCAGGAACCACACGTTTGTCTGGCCTCTCAACAGATCCGCTGTGGTTGCACCTACGTTTCGGCTATCTGTATTGCTGAGACACGCAAGCCTCCCCACCAACGGCAAGGTTCATACGAAACGCTCATAAAATCACGTGGAGGCGAAAATGCAGTTTACAAAGTGATGTAGCACGGAGAAAAGTGCTGTACAGTGCCTCTGTTATCATTCAGGGAATCCTTGTTGTAGTACTAAAGCACATGCAAAATTTTTTGCATTGAATATATGGTATGCGGCGAAAAGTTAGTTTTGCATTATTTCAGTTTCACATAATTAAAGTATCTAAATTTTACTGGCCAATACATTTGCTTTCACATAACGCTGTCGTTTATCGACAGGTAAAGTTATCAGAAGGTCAAAACAAATTGCAAAACGATTTAGAAAAGATATTTGTATGGTGCTAAAATTGGAAATTGGCCCTAAATAACTAAAAGTGTGTGGTCATCTACACGAGTACTAAAAGGCATTCGTTAAACTTCGATTACACGACAAATCAGTCTAATCTAAAGGCCGTAAATTCAACGAAATACCTAGGAATTACAACTACGAGCATCTTAAACTCGAAGGAACACACAGAAAATGTTGTGGGGAAGGCTAACCAAGGGCTGCGTTTTATTGACAGGACACTAAGGAAATGTAACACGTCTACTAAAGAGACTGCCTACACTACGCTTGTCCGTCCTCTTTTAGAATACTTTTGCGCGGTGTACGATTCTTACCAGATAAGATTGACGGAGTACAAAGTTCAAAGAATTTCAGCACGTTTAGTATTATCGCGAAATATGGTAGATAGTGTCACTCAAATGATACAGGATTTGGGGAGTATATCATTAGAACAAAGGCGCTTTTCGTTGCGCGGATTCTTCTCACGAGATTTCTATCACCAAGTTTCTTCTCCGAACGCGAAAAAAATTTTTTGACTCTGAACTAAAACGGAAGAAATGATCACCATAGTAAAATAAGGGAAATCATTGCTCGCACAGGAAGATACAGGTGTTCGTTTTCTCCGCGCGCTGTATGAGATTGGAATAATGGAGAATTATTGTGAAGGTTGTTCGACGAACCCTCTCCCAGGCACTTAAATGTGATTTTCAGAGTTTCCATGCAGGAGGCAATGACACAGACACACAAAGAGATAATGGAAATTAGCTGGCACGAATGAATGAGTAAAAGAGGGCATCTAGGAATGGATGGGTGTGAACGACTTGCAGAGGGTGTGAGTGAGTTACAGTTAGAGGAGCATCTAGGAGTCTGAGGGAGTTGCATGTTAAAAAGAGAGCGAATGTGTTCGCTTGTCAGAATTAGTGGGAAAATTTTTCAAGGTGTTAAAGAATGTCAGAGTCTTTTACATAAACAGGAACACGCAGGAGAAGAGAAACCCTCCCAATAACGGTTGCAATTTTAGCAAGGATCAGTCGTTCAGTGTCGTCTGACAACTCTGAGAACACAGCGGCAGCCTGCACTTGAAAGCGTAACCGGTTGCTTGCGTGCGAAACAGACTGAATTCGCTCCTCACTCGCAGCTGAGGCAAGAAAGGGGGAGCAGGAGGATTGAAGCCCCGAGACAATACTCGGAGGTGGCGGTACGTCGGACCAGTCGGTGACGAGAGCGCCATTGACAGCGTGTTCGATTCTCGGTTCGGACCGGGAATGTAATCGACAGTTGGAAGATCTGCGTGCGGCGCACGGAACCGTAAGGGCTGTGACAGGTAGCGAGGGCGGGCCGGATGGTGAGCAGGGGATGCTGAGAGAGAGACAGACAGAGAGAGAGAGAGAGAGAGAGAGAGAGAGAGAGAGAGAGAGATTGATTGTACGGAATGAATCGCAGAGGGCTGGCTTTCAGCTGGGGGCCTAAACATGACGTTTATAGTAGTTGTATCCGATTCATGCGCGGACCCCTTTCACAATAAATACATTGCAGGCGCGCTGAATGGGGCCAGAGGGGCGGGCATTGTGGACGCCGGCACAATGGCCGCCTTGTTCCCGGGCATTACGGCCCGCGTAATGCCGGCCACAATGCGCGCTCCGCAGGGTCACCTGACGGCCGCCGACGCTTCTCCCAGCCGCGCGACGCCCGCCGCTAATTCCGCGCCGCTGCCGACAGGCGCGCCGCTTCCACAGCGCTGGCGCCCCGCTCCGCCTAGCCGGCAGTCGCTTCTCCTGTACAACGCGCTCGTGTGAGGTCTCACTGAATCCGTGCTGCAGCCGTGGGAATCATCCCCAGCACTGCTGCCTTCTGCTCGATTCCGCACGTGCGGTACCCTGTGGTTTCCTTTGATCAGGAAGGAACCGTGTAGCTATCCTCAATTTACGTGGCTCCAAACTGCGTCTTGATCCTCACACTAAGATTCCATGTCCTCCTCCTACAGACCGCAATATAGTCCAGTCAATCGGTGTTCAAAAAGACGTTCTCGTGGCAAGTTTGCGGAAGTTTTTTCTCAACAGTCTTACGTGTTTTTTGGGGTGTTGAATCCAAATTTCATGCCTGCTACTTCACAAAGGAAAATGCAAAATACATCAATATTTTAGCACTGATTTGAAGTTACTCGCTGATATCTGGAAAACTGTACGTTTTTCGAAGATGGGCATTCGATGCAAAATTAAAGTACAGGAAATTTCCCACAAATTGCACTAGTCAGGTCTGTTTTTTGGACGAGAGGTATCGGCACTAAAGCACGCTGAAAAGTAGCGATTTTTTGGTCCCTCTGCTTCAGAAACGTCCGCTCCCACCCTATAAAAATCGAAAAATATACATGTTTATACATTTTGTCTACAAAACCCATACTCGAAGCGAGAGTACATTTCATTTCCTACAAAACACGACTGTAGCGTTCAATTTTTTCGGTACTGCCCTCTGCGCTCTACAGCCAAACGACTTGTGTATTTCTCTTCGACGCTGTATCTTCGGTGCATTACATTGAAAAGAGGTTGTTTTAATGAACTGATGGAAGAGCATCTTCGATGAAAATATTGACAAATTATATTTACAACACGTTAGGTACATGACACTGAACAGAAAGACCGATATTAAATCTGTTTGTAGTGTCATGACTTCCAGAAGGTTCTCCATCTGCTACTGAAAGAAAGATTTAGCGCTAGAATCTGCATCTACATCTACATCCATACTCCGCAAGCCACCTGGCAGTGTGGGGCGGAGGGTACTTTGAGAACCCCTATTGTTTCTCCCTTCTATTCCAGTCTCGTATTGTTCGTGGAAAGAAAGATTGTCGGTATGCCTCTGTGTGGGCTCTAATCTCTCTGATTTTGTCCTCATGGTCTCTTCGCGAGATATACGTAGGAGGGAGCAATATACCGCTTGACTCCTCGGTGAAAGTAAGTTCTCGAAACTTCAACAAAAGCCCGTACCGAGCTACTGAGCCTCTCTCCTGCAGAGTCGTCCACTGGAGTTTATCTATCATCTCCGTAACGCTTTCGCGATTTCTAAATGATCCTGTAACGAAACGCGCTGCACTCCGTTGGATCTTCTCTATCTGGTACGGATCCCACACCGGTGAGCAGTATTCAAGCAGTGGGCGAACAAGTGTACTGTAACCTACTTCCTCTGTTTTCAGATTGCATTTCCTTAGGATTCTTCCAATACGGAACAAAGAGAAGTTGTACAGTGAACTATCAATGTATCTAGAAGTACCTTTACTGATGCTACTGATGCCATGCGCGCAATTTCTTTGCTCGTCTGTGTTTTGCTGCTGGTGGCCGAGGTAATGTTTCTCGGCATTATGAGGTCCACGTCAACTGGACAGTGGAGGGTACAGGAAAAGCGTGAGGGTCTGTGGGACATCCAGGGTGATCAGCGAGTTGCTACTGTTCTTCAAGTGAAAAAAGTGTAACTGAGCGATTAATGTTTTGATAGAGGAAAATTAATTAATAAAGATGCATAACGCTGCAAAATATTACACGAATCACTACCTTGTCTTGCCTCAGCTGCTTCGGACAGTGGTAAGAACGCGATGCAGAGGACCCTGGTTCCCTTCCCGGTATGGACAGGTACTTTCGTTAATGGGAGGACTGGAACAGGGTGCTCTCAGTCTCGTAAAGCCAATTGAGGATCTGCTTGACACAGTAATAGGTGCTCCCGGTAACGAAAACTGACCACCGCTGGGAGAGCGGTGTGCTGACACCACACGCCTCCATATCGTACCCACTGACATCCGATGATACGGCAGTCACTCAGTACCAGTGCATCTGCCAGGGCCTCCGGATGGAAATTACGTTACTTGAGTGGAAAGCCCATGAGAGGCAGAGTCTCCTGCATAGCGCAGGAGCGCGAGCTTCGTTCCAACATCTGCTGCAATCACGGGAATCACTTCTGGGTGTGTGTGTGTTGTCCTTAGCGTAAGTTAGTTTAAGTTAGATTGAGTAGTGTGTAAGCCTAGGGACCGATGACCTCAGCAGTTTGGTCCCAAAGGAACTTACCACAAATTTTCAAAAATTTGATACATTTCAACTGGTTGCCAAAAATCTGAGTGGCAAATGCCTCTTGCTTCGAACAACGGAGCCTTAAGATCTCCGATTTTCTTCACACTTATATTACCTGAAGACCAATTCCCAGATATCAGTTCCCAAAAGCAGTATGATGCAATTTTTTAAAAAAAATATATGATTAGAGGATTTCTGAGCACAAATCAGTTGTAGTCTATTGACGAATTCGTTGGCAGCGCGGTGGGTAGCTTAATCTGATTGTAATAATGAAGTCGTTGATTTTTTTATTTACTTTTTCGTAATTCATATGTTTACCAAATAGAAATGTTATTTAACATATACGAAATAATATCTTTAATATTAATATCCTTTGATTTTTAATTACTATTTGCATGAAAACGCAAGTATCACACAAAAATGTTAAATATCAAATAGAAAACCAATTACTTTTTTTATTTCTAGAAATTCAACAGTATTTAAATATTTTTTCTTTTAACGAGAAGGAATCTCGCACGTCTGTATCAAATTGCAATTTATTCTCATAAAACCAGTAATTAAAAATGCAAATATGTTATTTTTATTAAAAATGCCATTCGCGTTTTCTTTTGGTAATAAATAAGAAATACAAACAAGGTAAAATGTAGTACGCCACTGGCGAAATTCGAACCAGCGGTTTCATGACTGCTATACGGTTATTCTCAGACTACATGCTGAGAGACCAATGAATTCGATAGTTAATTTCAACTATTTTGTACTTCACTGTTACTTAACTGTTGTCTAAACTGTGTGATTTACTGACAACATTTGGTTTCGCGACTACATTATCACATTATCAAGTACTGAAAAACAGGAAACACAAATCAATACACCGCAATACTACACATAGCGTCAACCATGCATATTTATCTGTATTGTATTCTACTGTTATATACTTCAAAGTTACTGTGCCATTAGGCAACCTCTAAAATAAAAAGTAAGCAGCAAGCATGCATTGTCAAACACGTAAAGACTCCTCCTTGAACATTTCACGTAGCCGTATAATACTCTCACGAAGCTCAGTTATAAACTACGAGGAACTGCCTTCATCTACCAAAAATTGTGCTATAATGTGACGTGCATATTTAATGCTTATATCAAGACCTAGAAAATACTAAAAACCAATGTTACACGTATTTTGAAATATAACTATTCACTCAGAATACAGAGAACATTAAGCTCTCCCAACCATGAATTTGATGTCTGCTTCTCAAGGAGGTCATCACTGAGGTGGGCACAGAAATGCCCTTTGGACACCTTCCATTCATCTCTTAGAGCGCAAGAAATCTGTATTTCTTCTAAATTTGACGGTCATCTGCCTCTTTCTTAAAAAAAAGAAAAAAAAGGTATTACGTATTCTTTCTATTCCTAAGGTGCTTTGCTAGCAGCGACGAAATACTCTTTTTATTACTACCCTCTTTGCACGTTATTTTAAAGTCGTCTGCCCCAGACGCTTCATTTCACAATCCTGGACAACAAGAGAAATAACACAGCATCTAACTGAAGCAGAGTCTAAAGCACGAGATTGGCACAGGTCAGAACAAAATGGGGAAGGCATAAGTTAATGAAACGATGTGCTAGGATTGTGAGATGAACGTAGGCAATTGACGTGTAAAATTCTCAGTACTAAATTATGAGACTGTTGTCCGACGGCTTGCAAAAAATGTTTTATACTTAACAGCGGTCTTCAAGAGTGGTTTTTTTGTGCTTTTTTGTGCAGAATTGAGTCATATTGCTTTAGGAAACTGACATCTAAGCGCTGACCTACAAGTGTGATAAATATGAAGAAAATCGGAGTGGGTCACTATGTGTGGTCCCCTTATAAGATTCCGAATCCATCTCCTAGAGAACGAAAATAACATTTTCACGGATGGCATGATGCACAAATTGATAGAGCGTGAAAAAAAAATTATTGTTACTGGAGTGGTATCCCTAGTATCCCTATGGAAAGGAAAGCGGTCGGCGATGCAGACACGGATCCAAAGGTGATGGGAGGAGTGGGGGGGGGGGGGGGGTCGCAGTTAGAGGGCGTGAAGGGGGAGCACCCACAGATAACGTTCCAAGCAGGTGAAGGAGCCGAGGATTCACAGGCTGACCGTACTGCTGTAAACAACAAAACGGACACTGTTGTAGAGGTCGCGCTTAGAAGCGTCAAAATACTGGAAGTTGAGTAAGACAGGGTAGAAAAAGAAAGTCCCTCCACCAAGAGAAATATAGCAGAAGCACTGATCTTTTCCGAATGTAGCCGGAAACGGACAAAGGATATCAGTAACTGCACGCTTTCATTTTATACCATCCAAAAAACTAAGTTATTAAAGTCGTGAGAGTATTGCTACGACAGTTCTTAAATCAACTGCATGACACGTGAATTCCAAAAATGCTTTCATGAATGTATTTCAAATGACGCGTTTCTCTGAACTCCAATTTTGTTTGGAAGTTGTTCTAAAAGACGCATGCATTTGTACAAATAATTAATTGTTACTATTTCTTTAATGTATATGTTTGTAGCATGTTAAAAATGGGGGTGATGGAGTGGCAGGCAAGAGGAGTGACGATCGTAGACTGTGAGCACACGCCCTCCTCACCAAATTCAAAATGTGTGCCGCGCGAGGTAGCCGCGCGGTCTAGGGCGCTTTGTCACGGTCCGTGCGGTTGCCCCCGTCGGAGGTTCGAGTCCTCCCTCGGACATGGGTGTGTGTGTGTTGTCCATAGCATAAGTTAGTTTAAGTTAGATTAAGTAGTGTGTAGGCTTAGGGACCGATGACCTCAGCTGTTTGGTCCCATAAGACCTCACCACAGATTTCCAGATTTTTTTTCCAAAATATGTGTCCACACCTAGGGCTATTTGCTACATCAAAGGTTGTATCACGTACCTCTCCAGTCAATACCACCACTCTGCCACTTCTGACTGAAGCAAGTGCTTCGATGTATGCGAACGTTGATATTAATTTCATCATCACTGCTAAATTTAGTTTTAAATGTGAGAGAGCGCACTGCCAAGAAAATCCCACATCAACATTTATTACACAGGACGGCAAAAAGTAAAGCAGGTGAGCAAATGTAGGGGTGTCAACACGCGGAGGGGAATTTGGTGCACCCACAGCCTCAACAAGAAGATCGCTGCACAGCGGTAACATGTCTAGGTAACAGCTGACGCGCTAGCGGATGAAACACGGTCATGCTAGTAAGCCCACGCGTATCTGAAAATCACTCCAACCAGATTCGGAAGTTTCCAGAAATTAGGAAACCAATAACTAAAAGTTGAAGCTAAGTGCCAAACACCCTGCGAACAAAAAACGCGTTTTATTTTTGTCATCTGTCTTCTTACTATTTTGATCCGACGGTTCACGAATTCCATCTCTGTTCCAAGGTCTTCATCTCAGAGTGGTACTTGTTCCCAGTAACCCGAATAACTTGTTGGATATATTATCTCTGTCTTCACCCACAGTTTCTCCCTCTGCAGCTGCCCCCTACGAACAAGAAAGTCATTCCATCATGTTTTAACAGATCTCCTGTCATCTTGTCCTTCTTCTTCGCCAATTTTACGGGAAACCTCCTCACATCTTACGTTATCAGCCCCCTTAATTTCAACATCCTTCTCCAGCGCAACATCTCAAACACTTCGATAATTTTCTGGTATTCCCACAGCCCAAATTCACGTACGATCTCAGAAACTTCTGCCTTAAACTAAGGCCTATTAGTAATTTCTTTTGGCCTTGAATGCATCGCCCTCTGTTCTAGTCTACTTTCTATGTCCTTGTTGCTTTATCCGTCATGTGTTATTCTGCTTACAAAATAGCAGACTTTCTTAAGTCTGTCTACTTCGCAGTCTCCTATTTTGATGTTACGTTTAGCATTAATTTCATCTACGATACTCCTAATTATTTTCGTCTTTCTTTGGTCTACTCCCTATCTGTATTCCGTATTCATCTGATTCTTCATCCTATTCAATACGTCCTGCAATTCTTTCTCGCTTTCAGCGAGGCTAGTTATATCATCAGTGAATTTTATCATTGATTTCAACCATGATTTTTAATTCGACTCTTCAATCTTACGTTTAATTTCGTCATTGCTTCTTCGACGAGAAAATTGAATAGCAGGTAAGAAAGGCAGCATCCCTGCTTCATATCGTGCTTCATTCACGTCCTTCCTTATTGCTTTCCCTTTCTTATTATTTCCTCTTGGATCTTGTACATATTGTGTACCGTGTATCACCTGTCCTTACCATTTTACATTGTCAAGCGATTTTACTACGTTTAAAAATATCATGAAAGTATCTTGTTTTTTCTTAATCCATGCGGAAATGGAATTTCCATCTCATTCTTTTTTTCCGGCCTCGATTTTTGTTTTTTGATTTTTTCACATTTTGCCTGTAGCTATTTTGCGTTGGCTTTCCTGTATCTTCTATTTCTTTCATTTTTAAGTGACTTATATTGCTCCGTTACTACGCTGTACTTCCCTTTTTCGTAGACCAGTTGAACTATTTCTCTGTTACGCAAGGTTTCTTCGCCTCATCTTCGTTGTACTTACGTTTGCAGCCCAACTTCTTTAGTTCCCCTTTTTAGAGATGTCTGCTTTTCTTCAGATGAATTGTCTAGTGTGCTTTTCATTATCGCAGTATCTACAGCCTTAGAGAGCTTCAAACGAACACCATCATTCCTCAGTACTTCAGTATTTCACTGCTTTCCAAACTGATTCTTTTGGAAGATTCGTCATAATGACTAAGCTGTGAGCTGAGTCTATATCTGCATACTACCTTACAATTCAGTATCTGATTTCGGAATCTCTGACTGAACATGATGTAAACAGACTGATATCTTCCTGTCCCTCCTGGCCTTTTGAAAGTATACTTCCTACTGTGTGTATTCGCTATTACTAGCTGAAAATTGTTGCAGAACTAAATTACTCTTTCTCCTGTCTCATTTCTACTATGCAGCCCATATTATCTCCTAACTGTTTCTTCTATTCCTTCCTCCAATACCGCATACCAATGCTCCATCATGTGCACTTTCATACTACATTAGCCGTTGAGTATCCTCACTTACTCTCTCTCTACCTCATCATCTCCTGATTTCAACGTCGGCATGTAATCTGAACTATTGTTGTTGACATTGGTCTGCTGTCGATTCTCATGACAACAACACTGTCACCGAACTTTCACAGTAATCTCTGTCCTACCCTCCTGTCAGTAACGGACTGTACTGCAGTTATGCTATTTTCTGGAGCTTTTGATGTTACCCTATATTGATCTCACTAGATATCCTTTTTTTCCACTTCAGTTCATTGACTCCCAGTACATCTCAGATTTTCTCGCATCCCTACTTCTGAGATTCCACGCTCTCGCTAATAGAATGTTCCCTATCCATTGGTTTTTCAATCTTTTTCTGAAGGTCATCGTCCATTTCTCCGTCCGCTTTCGGAGGTCTGAATAGGAAACAAGCCCACAATCTTTTGCCAATGGCGAAATCAACACCAATTATTTTCAATAGCAGGCCTTTCGTCCTGTGGAAACACTTTGTGACTTTTTAATGCAGTAGTTTCCACTGTCTTGTATTTCCTTATACCACTGAGCATTGCTGATTCTTACTCCTTTCAGGTGCAGTTTCCCATCCCAGGGGCAATACGTTGCCCTGAGCTTCTTTCCACACCTCTACCCTCTTTGACAAGTCTGTTTATAGAACGAGGGTAGTTTCTTATACCGGAAGGCTTCGCCAGCCATTGCTGACGATCTTTATCCAAAATTTAAGCATTGACTTGTATAGAACAAGGGACGGCTCTGGCTCTGAGCACTATGGGACTTAACTGCTAAGGTCATCAGTCCCCTAGAACTTAGAACTACTTAAACCTAACTAACCTAAGAACGTCACACACATCCATGCCCGGGGCAGGATTCGAACCTGCGACCGCAGCGGTTGCGCGGTTCCAGATTGTAGGGCCTAGAACCGCTCGGCCACTCCGGCCGGCAACAAGGGACGGATCCTCGATGTTTTATTACTAGTCGAAGACACTTTTGGCCATTATCAGTTTGAGTAGTATGGTACCCACTGCAGTACAAAAACAGTCGTTGTCGGAATGCGTACTTTGACGGACCGGTGTCTCGAAGGAAATCTCGACGTCGGAGTGTTGAATGTCATACAACAGTTAGCAGTTTCTGAGGAAGACTCTATGGCATTTTGGAGAGCAGCTTACTTACGGAAGTGCACAGCAACAGAAATACAGGTTGTCTTTATTTGTGTGATAGATTATAGAAGCTGGAGAGTAACCAGCACTTGTCTCTGCTGGTTAGTTTATATAAAGGTGTTAGGGGTATGAGTGCAGATACTTTGATCAGTGATAGCTTTATATTTATTCACTTTAGTGCGTTAGTTGTTTTTTCTCTGCATCTTAAAGTCTTCCCACATACACACCATACAATTTACTTTACATAAATTATTTTACCACACGGTCGTAACTCGACCATTCAATGTACTACGCCTGGCAGTACAGTCTAACCGCTTTGTGTCCACGTGTTCACTCTTCAATACCTGACCTGCTCTCCAGGGGAAAAATAAGGATTAATGACTTGGTCTTGCCACATGTACTTGGAGGTTTAGGACCCCAAAAACGTACTATTCCTAATAGTTATAATGTTGTTCAGTACATTTTCCTCGGTCACCAATAACAGTATCGGAATTTATATCACTAACCCCTAGTATGTACCTGTAAATGTTTGGAACGAGTCATGCCACAGTATTTATCTAACAAAGTTGAGCAATTTAGGTATCAGCATACTTGTATTTTTATAAGTAAGCAGAACAAGTCATGGAACGGGGATCGTCTCTGGTGGCTGGGAACCAGAATTGTTAGAGCAGTCGGACCAGTTATCTCTAAGGCTTGTACGCCCTCTCAATTACTACGACATTACAAACCAGCCAACCCACAATTCGTTGTAGCTTAAATCGTGTCTGCGACCAGTGGAGAGCGACGATGTTAATCTAGGGTGTTTACCTATTGTAGTGTTCATTATGAGTGACGTAAGCGAACGCAACATTGTATCAAACAAACGAAAGCGATATTCTTCCGAATAAATAAATTACTGGCACAGACAGAGGCCCAGTGTAGTAAATATCTCAACTTTGTCAGTTACTACGGTGGGTAATAGCTGGAGTGTGTGATGTGGGACAGGGACGAAAACACACTGCCACAAATTGTTCCCATCTCTCGCTGCACACACCACGTCACACAGTCTCTCTTTTACTCCTGGTCTTATCCCTTGTCTTAACATTATCCTATGCCAATCTCGATATGGGAATGTTAGTAATACACAGTGGCCGGATGCCGTTCATGTCGCAGGTCGCCCTCTCCCATCATCCCTATTACCCTCTCCCCATTCTACCGCCATGTGGCATGCAATGAGTATATACCATCTGTTTGCGTCTAGTGTAATTCCACTTGAAACTGTGTGAACGTATTCGAAATGTTTGCGAATAGTGTAACTAGATAACACATGGGTACCATCCCAGTATTCACTAGTATGATGCTCGAAACTGCCTAAAACTACATCCAGGCTGCCGGCTCGCCGGCCCTCATGGTTAATCTTCCATTGCCACACACACACACACACACACACACACACACACACATATATATATATATATATATATATATATATATATATATATATATATATATATCTGTGTTTGTGGGTGATGCTATATATATATATATATATATATATATATATATATATATATATATACCTTCTTTACTGCACAGCGCATCAGGTGTAAGCTTGGATAAAATTGGAGAAAGGAGTTGGTAAAGAGTGACCATTCAACATATTTTGGTTGGGACTCGCTGAGTTATTTATATGAAGTTTAGTTATTACTCATCTGTGATGTCTTCCATAGCTAGATATTTACAACTACTGCTTTAGGTACAGTAAGAACGAGAGGTACTGGCTGACTTAGCCTTTCCAACGTAGGTAAAGCTATTGCTATTTCTGTGTCGTGTCCACTTAATACTATTTCAGCCTGAAGGTCAGGCATGCTTATCCCAAGTAGATGTGGTACAGCTCTGTGACAGATTCACGTGTGTACTAAAACAGTTTACAGAGAATTATAATGGTTTCATAAGAAATTTTATCTTCGGTTGTCATTTTTAAGTCTATAGTGATATGGGAGAAATGTTGATACACCATAGCAAGATGAAGAAACAATTACGATCCACAACTGACAGTGATTTACTTGCTGAGTGAAAGATATGTTCACTGATCAGATTGAAATGTAGTGCTCTCTAGGCTGAAGATCAATAATAATCAACCATTATTCAGAAGTGCAATTGATAATAAACACAAAATAATTACTGTACTTTTAAAAAGTATTAGTCAATGAATGTCAGATAATTTTCCTGGTTTATCACTAAGTCACGCACTAGCTTTCGACTGACTGGTTAATTGTTTACTTGGATGTTTACTGAGGTGACCACATAGCACTTTATTCCGTAGGATGAAACTATTTTGGAAAAAGTTACACATACTCTTGAAGAATAGATGATTACCTCATTGTGTTCTGGTCCCTGAGAGGTGGCTGACCATTCCGGCTAACCACATCTTATCCATGTAAGGGCTCATGGAGCAGATTAGTTGCAGTGGCAGTATTAACTGTCTGTGCTTTTCTATTCTCATGGGATTTCATTCATGCAATATAGTGACGGGTAGAGGCACACAAGATGCTGTCAGTGGCGAGCGAGCACTACGAAGGGCGAGGGCCGCAACGGAGGGCATTCCCTTGGGACGTAGAAGGCGGTGACCACTACAAACTGGACAGTAAACCCATTTTGCGGGAAAGAAGAACGTGGCTTTATGCCGAGGGCAGAGTAGTCTCCAGGCAGGCGCAGACCTCTAGGGCTGATCACAGTGCAAAGGGACGCCCTCATGGAGCTACAAGTGCAACCTCCACTGTTTTCCCCAGCCTAGCCTATGGACCGTACAAAGCGCCCTCAGGTTAACGAGGAAACGCTACCTGTTGGTATCAGGAATTTCACATAATTGTTATAAGCTTCTAGGTATGTGTAAGAGCATAGGCTCTGGCTGCAGACAACATCTTTAGAAAGTGTAGCAAAAGTACCACCGATTGTGGCTTTATTGTGTGATGGTGACCCACCCACCCGTCACCGAGAGAGTAGGTAGGATGTTCTTTTTCCTGTATGTTTTCCCATCATGGCGCGCCGTCAGGAAAAGCATGGTCCGAGATTGGTGGGCGGCGTATGATGTAGGTGCTCAGTTTCACTTTTAGAATTAGGTGAGTAGTATAGAAGTTGATTGCGAGAAGAGTTCTAAGGAACCAATGGAGGGAGGATGAAAAACCGGTCAGTGCACTCAAACCGCAGTACCGAAGTGCATGATTCGACTGGTGCCGTTCGAGAATCATTTGAAAGATGGAATGGCGCACTGTGTTCTTCAGCGATGGTAGCAGCTTCTGCATGCACGCAAGTGATGCTCGTTTGCGCATACGACGTATTCCTGGCGAGCGCTGTCTCGCAGACATGGTCTAGGATGCTATAGGCAACAATTTTCGTTGATCTTTGGTGTTTCTGTAGGAGACGCTACCCAGCGCTCGGTACGAGCAGAATGTTGTTAGACCCATTCATCTGAATTTTTTGCAACAAGAAGGTGATGGGTTATTCCAGCTGGATAATGTTCACCTATACACTGGCAGTGAAATTCTGTGTGATCTGCAAGATGTGCTGTAACTTACTTCCCTGGCCTGCACGATCTCCAGACTTTAGAGTGCGTGTGTGGTATCATGGGACGAGGAGTGACTCGTGCGTTTTGTCAACCAACGCTTTTACAGAACTACGTGAAAAGGTCGAGCAGGTGTGGCGTAACGTACATCATGACGGTTTTCTCCATCTCTATGACCGACTGGATGCTAGAGTCAGCACCTGCACTACCGCCCATTGAGGCTACACCACGTATTAATATGGGTGTTTCACCATGCGTCGATACTTGATGACTCTTGTGCTATGTAATTATATCGTGTACTCCATATGTACTGTCGTAACAATAAATCTCAAGTGAATTTGGAAACTCTAAAGGGTGTACTATTTTTTTTTTTTTTTTTTTGGCAGTGTAGTTACAGTAACAGAGGACAACTGATCGACGAAAAAAAAGTACAAAAATGTTCAGAAAAAGACAGGAATACAGCAATATAAGCCACTTAGACCGAGAAGCTAAGGCCTGATGGGTGCAATAATAGTGTAAAGACGTAGTAATAAATGGGGTCGACAGAAGGGGAGATTCAGCATACGGAAAAGACAGAACAATCTTCGGTGAAATCAAAAGCAGTTGATTCACATTGGGAGTACAAGAGGAATTTCACGATAAGATCAAAAGAGGGAGCAAGTAGGTGGAAAGAGCACATTAAATGCCTCTAAGAGGGTCAAAACTGTCTGATCACGTGACAGCAGAAGAACCGGAGGCGAAGTGGGTTACATAGCTGATCCAGTACTACAACATGAATTTGACAGAGCTTTAGAAGACTTGCGATTAAGTAGGTGGAAGAAACAAATACTTTGGTGTTTCTGAAATCACTGGGGTAAGTAGGAAGCAAACGACTACTGAAGTTAGGTTGTAGAATATATGAAACTGGAACCATACTATCCGATTTTCGGAAAATACCATCCACGCAGACCCGAAAGTAGCAACGGTGGATAAATGCGGAAACTATCGTACAGTCAGAAGCTCATGCATCTTAGTTCTGACAAGAATAATATACAGTAGAGTGAAAAAGAAAATAGAAAAACGTTAGATGTAGATTAGTTTTGGCTTTCGGAAGGTAACGTGATGTGAGGGGCAATTCTCATGTTCCACTTGATGATGGTTGGTTGGTTGGTTTGGGGGAGGAGACCAGACAACGAGGTCATCGATGCGCTTGATAATGAAAACAGGGATTAAACAAACTTAAGATATCTTTAGAGCGTTTGTCGACCTAGAAAAAGCATAATGGTACGAGATGTACGAAATTCTCAAAACAATAAGCGTACGCTATAGAAAAAGGTCGGTAATATACAGTGTATATAAGGATCGAAGAGGAACAATAAGAATCGAAAACCACGAACAACGTGCAGAGATTGTAAATGGTCTAAGACAGGACGCAGCCTTTCTCTCCCTCTGCTTAATCTGTACATCGAAGAATTAAGTACTGAAAGATAAAGACAGATTCATGAGTGGGACCGAAATTGGTGGTGAAGGAGTGTCGATGGGGCCTGCTGATGACTTTGTTATCCTCAGTGAAAGCGAGAGTGGATTACAGGACATACTGAACGAAATGAGCAGCATAATGAGTACAGATTATGGAGTGAGAGTAAACCGAAAAAACCTGAAAGCGACGAGAAGCAGAAGAAATGACGTTAATGGCAAAATTAACATCAAAATTGGTGGCTACGAAGTAGACGGAGTGACGGAGTAATAACGTTTGACAGACGAAGCAAGGAGGACATAAAAAGCAGAATTAACACAGACAAAATAGTAATTCCTGGGGAAAAGAAGTCTTCTAGAATCAAATTTTGACCTTAATTTGAGGAATAAATTTCTAAGGATGTTAAATGGAGCACAGCATTATATGGAATTGAATTATGGACTTAAGAAGAGACTCGAAGCGTTAGAGATGTGGTGTTATAGAAGGATTTTGAGTATTAGGTGGACTGTTAAAAATGAGGAGGTTCTTCGTAAAATCGATGAGGTTAGAAAAATATGGGAAGCACTGACAATAAGATCTACACAATGGTATGACATGTGGGAATAACTTCCGTGATACTAGAGGGAGATGTGGAGGGTGAAAACTGTAAGGATAGACAGAGATTGGAATGTATCCAAGAAATAATTGAAGATTTGAGTGCAGTTGTACACTGAAGTGAAGAGATTGGCACAGGGCAGGACGCTGTGGAAGTTGCACATGAAACCACTCAGATGACCGACGACGAAAAAACGTCCAAGAGACTGCCAGCGGATTGCTAATGAAACAGAAAAGTGAAAAAGCCGAACGAAGTGGCGCACTGACTAGCACTCTGGAGAGGACTGGTTCAAATCTTCATCCGGCCATACAGATTTGGATTTTCTGTGGTTCTCCTAAAGCGTTTAAACCAAATGCTGCGAACGTCCAATTGAAAGGGCGCTGCAGTTTCCCCCATAATCCGTCTCGTTGTCAACGGGACGTTAAACTTCGTTTCTTTAGGTTCACAGTGAAACAGAAGTGGTGGCAAACTGTAATGTGGGTAACGAAATGCAGATGTCTATCTACAAATATTGTATAGAAAAACGAAATTGTCATACGGTATAGAAATATATCTTGAACAATCAGTCACTCCTGGAAAACCACAGAAACAGTCCACTGTCTGACTCAATTCTTGTGACAGTTTAATGAATCTATGAAAATAAGTCAGAAAGTATTTCTTCGGGCTAAACATTAGTGTTAGTCTGGGCGGGAGCAAAGTTGTCATCGTTAACTCAGAGTTGTGGTAGCGCCTCTCGTGGATTGTGTATGAACTAATCACAGTTGATGTGTTTATCGTGCTCTTCTGTCTTACTTAAAATGGGTATTCGAGGCCAGACAACATTGGAATACAAAATTAATTATATTGATTTTGTTTTGATCTATTTTATTTCCTTGTTTGGGTTTGTATTTTGTTTTAGCTATATTTACTTTTTATTTGAGCCTTTGCAGAAAGGAGTGCTAAGTTTTATGTAGATGTAATTACTGTTTCTTTCACGTTATCAAAGATAATGGGATGATGTAACATTGTCTAACACACATTTCGTGCTACTTTTGCTCGTCCTTGTCCGTACACTGCGACAGCAACACGCCAAGCAGTCAGTAAGATACACTGCAGGACACGATATCAGATGAATGCGAATAGTATCGTTTTCATTAATTTGAAATATGATCTGTACAAAAGGGAGCGTACGCAGTATAATAAATTGTTGCAATAACAAAAAGAAAGTACCGAATTTGTCACTAAGTTTCCTAGGTACCACAAGAGGTATCAAATAGAGCATTTTAGGACTGTTTACGTACTTTTATTTGCACAACAGAAGCATTTACGGAAGAATAACGCTAAAAAAAAACAACAACAGGAAATTGATAGTAAACAGCAGAAGACATGATGAATTGCAGAAATAAGTCGTACATCTACACAATTATGTGAAGTTCTATTCACTATACTTCCAAACGATACAGTTCTAAACATTCTGCGTGGTGTCTGTTTGTTCTATATCGTGTCTCCCTACCACTTTCGCGCAACGACGCTCTGAGCGTGTTTTTTAGGGAATTGACTAGTTTGAACCTGGGACCTGTTGCTGGTAAGGAGACGACAGACCACACATGACATGTAGAATTCAGAAGAGTTCAGTGAGACTAGCGATGATATAACCAAATACTTAATGATTTCAGCGTCAGCTCCACTGCACTCCCTGTAATAGAATCTTAATACTAACTAAATTTAGTGGAAGGGGTTCAAGGCTTTCCTATTTTTAGTTAGCTGGTAAAATAACGTCGAAAAAGCAGTTAAGTTTACAATTGGAAATTTTATTCTACTCACAAAACATCGTTTATAAATTGCACTATTGATTAAAGGAAATTTTTTAATGCAGGATGGTAAAAACCAACTGCGTTCAATAAAAATGTGAAAGAATATTCCCTGAATGGGTTTCCAAGTTCTACAATGGATCGAAGGATGACCTATGCCATATCACATCTATAATCTAGGTTTAAATTAAGTTTCACAAAAGAGAAAACTATCAAAATGGTCTACAGTGACCCTCAATTATCTTTAATTATTTATCTAACTTGTTGTAAATTACAGTGGCTGATGTGGCTTCTCAATATCTATATAACAGAAAAATCATCGCGTTTCAGATTTTTACTTCAAGTGGCAAATGTGAACACCATGAGCTTTAATTGACGATCGACACTAGTATTACGCAAAAAGGGGTTGTAACAGATGAGACTTCTGCAGTTCTGAGTGAAGCCTTATGCGCACAAAAATGCGGCATCACGTGCGTTCATTGCCTTGTCGGTGTTCGTCAGGGGGCTGCGGCCGGCGCAGCTCCGTCCAGCTCGCCCTCTCGGAAGCAACTCACTCCTAACTTCTCCTTACTACAATTTACCGAAGTTGGTTTAAAAAAAACTATTTGGCTGTATTTTCATCTGACCAATCAGGGTCTCAATGTTAACCTTAAGCTCCGGCAACAGAAATTCTGTCTATCCAATGAGAAACGTTATACTTTTCGTGGTGGGGCAATGTTTTTAAAGTCTGCAACGTAACAGAGACGCGGAAAAGTCTCACGCTAAAACTTGCAGCTGGTGTGGTCCTTTTAGCGTTATCGTAAGATCTATACTGTTCTTCTGGAGGGCTCTATCTTTTAACATGGGCTGGGGGTGGTCCTGATGTAACAGAGACGTGAAAAAGTCTCACGCTAAAACTTGCGGGTGGTGCGGCCCTTTTTGTGTTATCGTAAGATCTATACTGTTCTTCTGGAGGGCTCTAGCTTTTAACATGGGCTGGGGGGTGGTCCTAACGTAACAGAGACGCGAAAAAGTCTCACGCTAAAAACTTGTGGGTGGTGTGGTCGTAGCGGTTAGCTGGCGACGTGGGTGTCCGTCCCTTATCGTAGGGCCTTCTCACTTAACACGGTTCTGCTCTCGGCTTCTGTTCTCGTTTCTCCCCTCGGAACTGCGTATGTCTCACGGTGGGAAGGTATGACATCCATTTAGACATTCTTGTGTTAGTCTGTGGTATTCCATTTGCTCACTCGTTACTCGTATTACTTTGGTTAATTTAATGTCACGATTTATTCGGAGCTATGTGACATACTACTGGATTTGCTTATCATGTCAGGGTTTTCATGGAAGGTGTTGGATTTGCCTGACACCTGACACAGTTGGTGAATGCGTGAAATAGGAAACTGCTACGGAATTCTCTAAATCCCTTAACGTGCATGGTAAGCCACAGTAACTGTTGCTAAATCACAGCTACAAAGGTCAGAATATTTCGACGTGCTATGTTGAAGAAGTAACTACATTAAACAAATATACGTGAAATGGAAAATCAAGTGAAGTGCGATAATGAGCAAATTCTTAGAGTTCATGCAAAATTGTTGAGTTACAGATAAATATCAGTCTTAAAACAATCAGAAGCAAACACATATGCTTCTAATGGAGGAAAAACTGTATTTATATTCTCTTACTTCCAGTGGGATAACTTACATGAAGTTTCGAGAGTATTTCTTGACGAAGACATTGTAACTTATGCCACTTCGTTCGTTAGTTTTGACTCTGTTTGTATTTATTTTACAATCATTCTGGTGTCTTGATATTTTACTGACTCTTGGGCGCAAAAATATAATAACTGTATCGTAAAGTAAGAGTTAAAAACAAGAAGCATTCGTGTGGCACATTTGACGTTAACTAACTAATTCCTTTCTTGACGCTGAGCGATGCTAGTCTGTCTCCAACTGTCAGACAGTAACGACTCTCATGGCAGTGAGTGTCTCAACTGTTTATGTTAGACTGCTGATCTACTGGCGTAGTATTTGATGATACTTAAGGATTTCAGTGCATTTTCTGTTCTTACTTAAAATGGCTATTCGAGACCAGTGCATTTTCTGTTCTTGCTTAAAATGGCTATTCGAGATCAGACAACATTGGAATACAAAATTAGTTATATTGATTTTGTTTTGATCTATTTTATTTTCTTGTTTGGGTTTGTATTTTGTTTTAGCTATATTTACTTTTTATTTTCTGTGATTTTTACCGGTGTAGAGCAACCTATAGTTGACTTAAAGTTATTATACAAACCGAAATTTGAAGGGAACCACTTTAAAATGGTGTAATAGCAAGGATTTATCGATGTCCCATCCGTCTGGCGTTCTTTTTCAGACTGTACCGCAATTTGATTGGGGTGGAATCTAACAGCACAGTTTAAATGACTTGGTGTTTCCTTCGTAATATTTCGCTATTTTTGAGACTGTCGTTATATTGTACACTAAAAAAAGAGCTTAAATTTCTTTGTGCATTCGGCTCTGTATCCTACCATACATATTTATACTTCATTGCGCCGCCGTTCATATTCCTACAGGTGAGGTCGAAACTATGTGACTGGTTCCACCATCTCACTGAGGTCAATCAGCATCTCACGTTGACAACTTCCGTCCCGTTTTTACTATATTTTTCTTAAAAAATAATTTTTAGCATATGATATGGCGAATTTTATAATTTATGGCAATAGATATACTTCTTGGATAAACTCTAATGTCCGATTCCACTCGTCGGCTTTAAGCAATGACGTCATATCTAGGGCAAAGAAGCTACGTATAGGCAATCTATGAAAGCAACGGATAATACTCGTAAACAAACGAATATAACATACTACGAAAAACAAATATTGTAGATACAGCTTCCGAAGATAGCGCCTATGTAGCGTCTCTGCCTTAGGAATGACGTCGTTGCTCAAAGCCGATGAGTGGAATCGGACACTAGAACCGACCCCACTTCTTGCTTATATTTCAGTTATTAGACAAATATATATGTGATATATATGTATGACTTTTAATCGGTACTGGGATTCTGCTAAAAGATTACCATTTCTTCGTCAAGAGTCCAGATATTTACAGTCTATGAAACCGAAATAGTATATCACATGAGTAGAAAGATGTAGAGCAATGTTACTGAAGCCTTTATGCAGACAGCAGTGTAAGATAGAGAAAGAAATTATTCAGTATGAACTTACCTCACTTTCCGTGATGATACAACGAACCAATGCGATTTTCAACGAAACATAACACAGATTGACGTCAGATATAATACGTCTCACGTATTTTGTCTGAATGTCATTTGTTACCATTGCGCCAGAGAGGTACTGCGCTCTGTACAGTCTCTGGAGAGAACGTCATACGCAGTGTCATTTTTTGACACTTGTTTTTGTCTACAGCTAATCAAGTTATTCGACAACTGCCGCAGAATTTAATCTATCAGCAGGAATATTTAATATTAACAAAGCAAGTTATGAGATGTATTTAAATAAACAAGCTTACTTTTTTCTAGTTGCGTTCTATTTAATCGCAATGGCGTAATATGTTAGCCGTTAAACTACACGACGGCATGCCCATGTGGACATCTTTAGTGAACGGCTTGGCCTCGGTTGCTCCATTTGTGGAAAGCTGTTCGCAGGCGAATGAGAGAAGGAATCATTTCGAATGCATTATTGCATTTCCAGTTTCTTCTTGCAGAAGGTAACATTTTTTCCGATATTTGCAGTGCTTTTGGAGTTTCCTGTATACGTAAGCAGGTAACCAGCTCTATGAAGTTGGAAGGTGGTGTTACAGCACGTTTCTCTATGTTAGTTAATTAAATTCGGAGTCTTGAAGTCCATCTTCTGCAAAACACAACATGCGTTATTTTTAATACTTTTTCCGAGAGTAGTAGATTATGTTCAGTACTTACGTCTTACGTCGTGTTGTACAGCTTTGATGCCTTTTCTCAGTTGATTATAATGACATAATCGTTTTTCGATATTTTTACACTTACCTCTTACCTTGTGTCACACGTTTTCATACACAAAAACGAGATTTGAGAGAAAAGTTATGTCCTTCAGACGCCAAGAGATGCTATGTTACTCTTGCAGTAACTTGTTCATAGCTTTCTTCTTCTATTTCCATTTTTTTTTACCAGCGTGGGTGATAATTTTGAATATTTGGTGATTTTATGGTGCAGCTGCTGGGGGAAAATTATTATCATTATGTGTGTGTGTGTGTGTGTGTATGTGTGTGTATGTGTGTGTCTGTGTGTGTGTGTGTGTGTGTGCGTCAGAGAGAGGGCGATAGAGAGCGAGAGAGTGAGAGAGAAAGGGGGGCGGGGACGGTGGAAGGTGCACAGCGTTTAAGAAACAGGTGTTATGCGATAACAGAGGATGTTTGAATCTAGGTTTTGTATAAATCATTAAATGTTGCAAATGATGATTTGTTGCGTTGTGTTGAGAGGCACCCACATGCCTTGGTCATACTGTGGCATCAAGCAGTCAGGCCTGCAAGATGAGTGGTCTGCCAAGCGAGTGGATTCATTCTTATTTATCGAGTAACATGAACTCTTGTACTCACAATTAAGTTACAAATTATCCTCCTATATGAATAATTCGCAACGGAAACTCACAACTGACTATCAGTAATTTACAGAACTCTAACTGTTCACTACGCACTGGCAATACCACATTTTCTTTTTTTTTTATTTAACGGCTTTTATCAACACGTGGCCATCGCACTGAATATGAGTGGCGCACACATTTTAAATTCTGGGTATCATGACAACATACAATTCGAAGGAAAAGGCCACCAATCTTTTTCTTTTCACTATCTTATTTATTCCGATAAATTCTATAACCTAAACACACAAATTCTGTAACCTAAAACAGTAACACATGAGCAATTCCGCCCAGTGGGCATGGCTTTACATTGGTGATTCTCTATCTTATGGTCTCGCAATTATTTAACGCTACAGTGCACTTTCTGGATAGGATGGTGGATCTTTTTCTATATCTCACAACCATCATCACGAAACTTTCCTCCACACCGAGCGGTACAAAAGGAACACGCATAACCCACTACCTCTGAAACTACCTTGCTACTCTCCCATGCAAACCACACATATTTAAATTACATGACATACACCTCACTAAAACATGAAATACAACACAGGGAGTAGTCACAACATTATTACTTTCAGCTTTCCCACTTCAATTAATATTTATCCCAGTTTCACACGACACTGCCCCACTTCGTAATTCTACTTTTCTACTATGAACTCTGGAGATTTATGCACCACTTCCTGTGCAATGCAAGCCAAGTGGCGTTGCTGGATAGACAGCTGACTCACCTTGCTTCTCTCTCAGAGTATGAATCAAGCGTCACACGGAAACATATCACGCAAAGTAATATTAAGAACATTTTCATCACACACGCGAGTCCTCAATTGATACCATGGACGAGTACTTCTCTTTATCCTTTGTCTCATACACAGATTGAGACTCACACAGTCCTCACCACGTGGAAGTACTCGTCTCTAATTTCAAGTCCTGCACACGCCATTCCTTAAATATTTCAACTTATAGTACACACGCTAGTAATTCAGCTTAACTTAAGCACACGGAAGTATTTCAACTTATTGCTACACGTGGTTTCATTGTGACCGTTGGTCACTTCCAAAGATTACTACGATCCCGTTAATATTACCTGCCTGACATTTAATTCTCCCCACAAAAGTTCCTGAAATAGAGAAATTATTATTTCAAACTACTCTTAAGTATTCCACATGCATACCATGTCTCCACTCTTTTGTCTTTACGGAGCGCACCTAAGACAGGTCTTAACAGCACAAGATCCAGTGCTGAAACATGGCCATTCTTCAGGTCATCTGGCACCTCTGTCGAGGTCGGGGAAGACCATGCTACCATATTGGTCAGCCACATTTCAGGCGCTCAAAGCTCCGGTAAGTTTCATCTCTTTGGTTCCACCAAAGGTGACCAAAGGATCGTCTCAAAGATGATCATATATTCACATTCACTATCTGCGGTTAGCAGACGACCATACATTCATTCATTTCACAGATCTCACCAAACTGGACGTAGGGATTTATTTTGGGGGAGTGCACATGTGATCAATTAAATAAATAAATTGTCATTCTTTGCCACACTTGTATCCGGCTTCGCTGTATTAATTGAAATTGAGTTATTATTAGAAAAAATATGTTGTTCTGACAAGAATAATGAAATGTGTTGCACCTATTTTCAAAGTCGGGCGGTACTGTACCCTTTCAGTGTATTTGTTCAAAACTTTCATTTTCCGTATTACTTTCCTTGCTTGGTGATGTGGAAGCTCTGCTCTACATCAAGTATTTGGTAAGGACTGTTGCTTTCTCTATCGACCTACATATCAGTTTCAAGCTTATTTGGGGGCTATTTTTCTCTATGAGATGATCTGCAAGAGTGCAGTTTGTACTGGCATTTCTAAGCCCCTAGGGGGCTCAGAATGTCTACATTTAAAATTTCTGCATGATCGTCCTACGCGGAGGGACTGGCATGCAGAGATGCCAGGTTTGTTAAAAACTACAATAGAACGGAAAATTTCAGTCCAGAATATATACCAATTTACTATTCTCGGAAAAAAATATTCAGGCACAAACAAATCTTTAAACAAATTTTTCAGATTACTTTGAACGTGAATCTCGATCAAGCCATGAAAAGTTATAAAAACAACCGACTTTCACACTTGATGCAGTTTCCGGTGATTCATCAAAATAAAAAAAATAGTATTTTGATTTTTAGATCTTAAATACAAAAAACATAGCTGAATTTCATGTAATACTTTGACAAAAATAAATTGGCACCAAAGAAAACGGCAGACAGGTGACGAAACATATTTGGGCAAACAGAAAAAGAAATAATTTTCATTATGTTCTGCAGAAGATGGACTTTTAAATCTAGGAGAACAACATTGATTTACATTAAATTTCAATGGATTTTTTAATTTATCCATAGAGATTTCTCAACTCACGTCCCATAATTTTGGTTCGTCTGAAAAAAAATCATAATAATGTCATAATAAGATAATCCAGAGGACATCAACCTGTACGCCGTAGAACAGTGGTTCCCAACCTTTCTGAGACCATTACCCCTGATTTCAATCAAATATAAGCCGATTCCCCCTCCTCCCCTCACCCAGGGCCCTCTATCGTCAGCATAAAACCTAAAGAAACTTTAGAATGAAAAAAAAAAATTATTTGAACACTTCCGTTTTTAAAATGGTGAACGATATATGACACTATGTTTCTGTAACTTTTTTGTAAAACCATGAAGTATTGATCAATGAGATAATTGTAACAGTTTATGTCTAACAACCCCTTCTTATACCACGATGAACCAATTCTCTGTACATCGTGAGTGTTACCACCAGCTCCGTTTCGGGAAAAGAAGCTAATTATTCACATTGAGAGTAGACACTACTTACAAAACATGATTCCCATACAACACTCCTCTCCTCACAGACACTTGCTTTACCCACATCCCGCATACCCGTTTAAAATCAACCAAATTTTAATTTATGCACCACATTTGTTGTCTGTAAATCACTTGAACGCAGAACTCCCTACTCTTGAACTGGCAAAAATTTCAGGCCTTAAAGTTGCAAATGCTTTGTGTCTGACTACTGCCACTAAAAATGATAATACCAATAATTTCCAGGCGGTACTGAAGTATAGTAGCTACTACATACACTAACGTGACGAAAATCATGGGACGCCACTTAATATCGTGTCAGATGTTCTGTTACCTTAGTGCACCAACTTAACAGCGTATAGACCCAACAAATCGGAAATCCCCTGCAGGAATGTTGAGCCGTACTGCCTCTATAGCTGTCCATAATTGTGCAAGTGTTGGCGGTGAATGATTTTGTGCACGAACTGACCTCTCGATCGTGTCCCATAAATATTCGGTGGGATTCATGTCGGGCAATCTGGGTGGCTAAACCATTCATCACAAATTGTCCATGATGTTCTTCAAACCAATTGCAAATGACTGTAGCGAGTGACATGGTGCACTGTCATCTACAAAACATCCATCATTGTTTGGGAACACGAAGTCCATGAATGGCTGCAAATGGTCTCCAAGTAGCCGAACATAAACATTTCCAGTGAATGGTCGATTCAGTTGGACCAGGGGAACCAGTCCATTCCATGTAAACACAGCACACATCACTATGGATCCACCACCAGCTTGCACAGTGACTTGTTGACAACTTGGGTCCATGGCTTCGTGTGGTCTGCGCCACTCTCTAATCCTATCATCAGCTCTTACCAGCTGAAATCGGGGCTCATCCGACCAGGCCACGGTTTTCCAATCGTCTAGGATCCAACCGTTATGATCACGAGCCCAGGAGAGACGCTGCAGGCGATGTCGTGCTGTCAGCAAAAGCAAATGGTTCAAATGGCTCTGAGCATTATGGGACTTAACTTCTGAGGTCATCAGTCCCCTAGAACTTATAACTACTTAAAACCTACCTAAACTAAGGACATCACACACATCCATGGACGAGACAGGATTCGGACCTGCGACCGTAGCGGTAGCACAGTTCCAGACTGAAGCGCGTAGAACCGTTCGGCCACACCGGCCGGCTTCAGCAAAAGCACTCGTGTCGGCCGTCTGGTGCCGTAGCTCATTAACGCCAAATTTCGTCCCCCTGACCTAACGAATAAGTTCGTCGTACGTTCCACTTTTATTTCTGCGGTTATTTCACTCAGTGTTTCTTGTCTGTTACCACTGACAACTCTAAGCAAATGCCTCTATTCTGGGTCGTTAAGTGAAGGCCGTCGGTACTGCTTTGTCCATGGTGAGAGGCAATGCCTGAATTTTGTTCCCCGGCACACTCATGACACTCTGGATCTCGGAACATTGAATTCCCTAACGATTTTAGAAATGGAATGACCCAGCATCTGGCACTAACACCCATTCCACTTTCTATGTCTGTTAATTCCAATCGTGCCGTCAGAATCACGTCGGAAACCTTTTCACATGAAACTCCTGAGTACGAATGACGACTTCGCCAATGTACTGGCCTTTTATACCTTGTGCAGGCTATACTACAGCCATTTGTGTAAGTGCATATCGCTACCCCACCATTCAGACCCCTCAGTGCAGTTACTCCTCTGGTGTCAATTAATTCTTACACTGTCGCGAAGTGCATAATAATCGATTTCTGGTCCATTCCTGGAACTACCAACAATTCCGAAAACGCGTTTTAGTAAGATATGTCTGTATATGTGATGTATATTACAGAGAACGAAGTACGTGTTTAGTGAGTGGACTACGTGAGAATAATGTTATTCATAGATTTGTTTGAGAAGGTATAACCTCCAGCACACTGTGTCCCATGTTAGCACTCGTATTTTAAAATAAATTGTATGCAATCGGTATTACAGTCTTATGAATTAATGATAGTAGTAATGGCCTTTCAAGATTATTTGGCTTCGCGACCGAAACGTAATTGCACCGTTATGTTTTTACCCCTCAGACAATTTAATTTGATCCCTTAGAGATTAATCATCCACATGTGTGGAACCGCTGTTGTAGAAGATTGTTTGGCGTTTCAGTTGAAAGCGCAGCTGTGTATGTGTAGACGTAACTGATTGATCTGCAAGGTAATTCCCGTTTTAAAGACAGATCCTTTGAACGTTAAAACTGTCCACGACGTCTACATTGCATGCCTCAGGTTGAGTTTCCACGTCTCTGTAATGAGGGTGCGAAAGTGCTACAATGTTTCGTCCAATACATGTGTGTGAAAGACGTTTCTTTTTGATTAGGAAACTAAAGAATTCACGATTACGTGGCAATCTGAGTGCGAAAATCTGTGAAATATTCTGCATATTTCGACGTACCGACAGTTTGTACCAGATAAAAATTATGTGTTCAGAGCGCCAAAAATAATTAAATAATGCTCAAAATTTGTTTTATTTGTTATGTATGTTGTTGAGGAACGTGAAATATAAAGCCAAGCCGCATGAGGTGCGACTGCATTGCTAATTAAATGCGGCGCGTTCGCATGTTTCCCCTCTTGGTCGGACAGCGTGGCGTTGCGGTTGGGGAAACGTGCCAGCCAGACTGTGCGCTGTGCCACTTGAGCCGGGGCGTGAGTAGAATTTTTGGCCAGCCCTGGTTTACGATCATTTTTACGTCATCCCATTTCCACCAAATTGACACCTGATTCATGGGGTGATATGTCACCAATCAGCGTAGTTACCCTGAAAATTGTGTATTTGACATTAATGTCAAGTCTTTTTGATTAATTTTGTACGTCACCCCATTCCTACCCAAATCCCCCGTGTTTTTACCCCTCATCTCTAGGAACACTAACCACTCATCTTTGACGACCTTGAGATAATCCTTTGAGTAAATACAGCTTTTTGTAAATATATAAAACTACAACCAATCACTTTCTTGAATAGTTATCTATTGTTCCATGAACCATTTTTCGAACGTTTTCAAGTTCAGCTTCAGATGGTTTTCTAGCATAATGCTGACCTTGACAACATCTTTGTAACAAGCAAAAGTTGTATAGCACATGCTGGATATGGAAAAATTTCGCTATCACAGTATAAACATATATAGATTTTGTAAAAGTGTGTGAAGTGACTTACCAACTGGAAATCAAAATGGAAGCAGACAGTTGGGCGCTAACAGAAAAAAGCCGCCCATACTGTCGCAAGCCACAACCCAGCATTACGCTAGAAACAGTGATGTAATTTCCAGAAATCCATGTGAAGATGAACCTGAAAAAATTCGAAAACCGGTACATGGAATAATAAATAACTATTCAAAAAACTGAATCGTTGCAATTTTAAGTATTTACATTCAATTAAAAGTCACAGGTTCTAAAATATCCGTAATGGATAAGCATAAAATACCGCTTTATTCTCGTACAGCTAATGAAGTTAATCTGTGAAGTAAAACTTCTTCACCGAAGTGCAGATTCGGTTTTACGAAACAGACTAATCGTTACAAGATATTCTGAATGTTAATCTCACCAGTTAGCGTGGAATGCACAGCGAATTATAAAATCTACCATGAAATTTCTCAAACACTTTTCGCCCATCATGAACCAAACTATAAGTATTTTATGCACTCATGTACGTGGACACCAAGAATTACTTTTGTTCTGTGTTTTCGTACTTAGTGAGAACAAATTCCACAGTACCTTGTCTTCCAATATATTCGAAGCAACTGCTAACAATAAGTGCTAAATCGTATACGTTTGCTAACGAAATATGCGCACAGAACAGAAATAAGTTTTTTTAGTTCTTTTTTTCGTACCAAAATTTCCTCTAATGAAGTTGGCAAGCAGCCAAGCAGCAAGAAATATCACACGGAACCATAAATTATTGTATGTACACATTATCTATGACCAACAGATTGAAAATTTACGAAAAAGAAGTGCCCTAAACTGAAACACTATAGAGTCCTTCACTCGTGATACTTTCTTCCTAGATATTAAGCCATATATGCACTAATCTTAGATGAAATTTCTCCAGCGTTCCTTATGCTTTATGTATCATATCTACATACCACCAGTACCATTCCTTATACTTTACATATCATACTCACACACCACCAATTCCTCTTCTAGCGATTAATTGTCATCAGGACTGCCATTAATCAGCATATCAATACTTATCGATCGTGTTCTATTATTGGTATTCCGTACTTCAGTCAGTAAATAAGGAACACCTACTGGATACTTAGTAATCTGTCCGTCTACTCGTCTGTTAAGACCCTTTTTGTTAGGAACGGGTAGAGGTATCAAGCTGAAATTAATGGCAAATACTAAGGTCTGCTTTTCCTCGCCGCTGTAAAAAATTTAAGCTTCTAATTCAATGCAATCAGCAACTACGGCCATTTATGTCACATATTTCGATATTCGCAAACCCACTCATAAAAAACTATAAATGAACTGCCTACATAACATGATTAACTTTGTACAAAATCCTCGGACTGGCGTCGTTCTCGTATTTGTCCAGTTTCCTTTTCCTTTTTTCCCCTTTTTTCTTTTGACATCCTGTCTCTAAAGGTTATAATGTTCTTTCGTAAGTAGGCTGTTTACGTTTTTATGTTGGTAGCGTCACGTAGCGCTCAGTACGAAAATCACTGGCTGTGCTGCATGCAGTCTGTGGCTGGTTGGCATTGTTGGAATATTCGCCATTGTAGTGTTGGGCAGTTGGACGTGAACAGCGCGTAGCGTTGCGCAGTTGGAAGTGAGCCGCCAGCAGTGGTGAATGTGAGGAGAGAAATGGCAGAGTTTTGAGAGCGGACGATCTGGACGTGTGTCCATCAGAGAGAGTAAATTTGTAAGACTGTATGTCATGAACTGATATATATCTATTATGACTTTTGAACACTATTAAGGTAAATACATTGTTTGTTCTCTAACAAAATCTTTCATTTGCTGACTATGCCTATCAGTAGTTTGTGCCTTCAGTAGTTAGAATCTTTTATTTAGCTGGCAGTAGTAGCGCTCGCTGTGTTGCAGCAGTTCGAGTAACGAAGACTTTTGTGAGGTAAGTGATTCATGTAAGGTATAGGTTATTGTTAGTCAGGGCCATTCTTTTGTAGGGATTTTTGAAAGTCAGATTCGTTGTGCTAAAAATATTGTGTGTCAGTTTAGTGTTGATCAGAATAGGTAAAGAGCGAAATATCTGAGTACGTTCAATTCTGCTCAGCTGTTTGTAAGAGGTTTATCAGCACAGTCATTCATAAATTTTTCTAAGGGGACATTTCACTTTCACTAAAACAGTATTGTTTTGCTGATAATAAGCCGTACATGTACAAAGTTTGGTGTAACTTGCTGCAGGCGTTCCACAGCAGAAAGGTCTACCTAATTTTAGGAAATGCCTGAACGCTAGATGCAGCGTATGGCGGGAGTGGGTCACAGCGTATCGGAGATCACACAAGTGTTCTGATTTACGAGTTCAGGAGTGTCCAGGGAGAACCTTCATTATCGCAGATACAACGTTTCGAGACGCGTAAACTGCTGCGCCGGACAACCTCACGTATTTGATGAAATGAAATGGGCGTTTGGCGTCATTGGCCGGAACGCCCCTTGCGGGGCAGGTCCGGCCGCCTTGGTGCAAGTCTTATTACATTCGACGCCACATTGGGCATCCTGCGCGCCGGATGGGGATGAAATGATGATGAAGACAACACAACACCCAATCCCTCAGTAGAGAATATCTCCGACCCAGCCGGGAATCGAACCCGGGCCCGTAGGACGGCTATCCGTCACGCTGGCCACTCAGCTATCGGGGCTAAACTGACGGCATGTTGCGATCAACGGTCTGCTGCGATTCAGGTCATTATCGACTTGAATGTGAAGCGTCAAGAACTTATTTTTACCTACTTCTCTATGTAGGGTACTTCGATTCCTACTGCGCCACATACGCTGCATTAGACGATGACCGACTCGTGTCTCTTCGCCTTCTCACGACTTCTGACCTCACAGCGTGTAATAAGATACTGAAAATAACAAGATTTCAAAAATAAAACAAAGTAACTTCAGAAGTGTTGATAGACTGAGAATCGTAACTGGTCAATTTGTATTATTAATGTGCTCGACGCGCTTGAAATGTAGTGTCTCAACGTGACATATACATTCAGAACGTTCTAATTTCGTTCCTGGAGTCCTTTTTCTTTCATAAACTCAACAACAACAAGTTTCGAACCGAAAACTTATTCCAGACATGCGCCTTGACGTAACCAATGTATTTTGAAGTAATAAATAATGTCCCCATACTCTTCATTCAGTTCCACCGAAAACTGTTGCAGCTGACGGTGACTTCAGAGATTTTACTGTAAGTACCATCAATTTCTTCACATGCTCCGTGTCTGCAAATTCAGAAAAAAGTGCTTCTTGATGTGCAGAACGACGACTCCCGTCTGCTGATCGTTGTAAGTTTTTGCACTTTTATTGCGAACTTAGTCTTTAAATTATTCTCGCATGGTATTGTAACGTCATTTCACAGCAAAATTAGCAGTCAACATATGCGACTGTATAATACACTGAAACGCCAAAGAAACTGTTATAGGCATGCGTATTCAAATACAGAGACATGTAAAGAGGCAGATTCGGCGCAGTTGTTAGATCGGTTGCTGCTGCTACAACGGCAGGTTATCAACATTTAATGAGTTTCAACTTGGTGTTATAGTCGGCTTACGGGCGATGGGACACAGCATCGCCGAGGTAGCGATGACGTAAGGAATTTTCCGGACGACCATTTCACGGGTGTGCCGTGAATATCAGGAATCTAGTAAAACATCAAAACTCCGACATCGCTGCGGCCGGAAGAAGAGTGTCTGAAGGTGACTGAAGAGAATCGTTCGTCCTAACAGAAGTACAACCCTTCCACAAATTGCTGCAGATTTCAATGCTGGGCCATCAACAAGTGTCAGCGTGTGAGCCATTCAACTAAACATCGTCGATATGGGCTTTCCGAGCCGAAGGCCCACTCGTACCCTTGATGACTGCACGACACAAAGCTTTACACCTTGCCTGGGCCCGTCAGCACCAACATTGAACTGTTGTTTCAAATGGTTCAAATGGCTCTATGGGACTTTACACCTGAAGTCATCAGTCCCCTAGACTTAGAAATCCTTAAACCTAACTAAGCTAAGGACATTACACACATCCATGCCCGAGGCAGGATTCGAACCTGCGACCGTAGCAGGCGCGCAGTTCCGGATTGAAGCGCCTAGAACCGCTCGGCCACAATGGCCGGCGGACTGTTGATGACTGGAAACATATTGTCTGGTCGAACGAGTCTCATTTCAAATTGTGTCGAGTGGTTGGAAGTTTACGAGTATGGAGACAACCTCATGAAATCATGGACCCTGCATGTCAGCAGGGGACTGTTCAAGCTGGCGGATGCTCTGTAATGGGGTGGGGCATGTGCAGTTGGAGTGATATGGGATCCCTGATACTTCTAGAAATGACTCAGACAGGTAACACGTACGTAAGCATCCTGTCTGACCAATTGCATCAATTCATGTCTATTGTGCATTCCGACAGACTTGGGCTTTACCAGCAGGACAAAGCGAAGCCACACAAGTCCAGAACTGCTACAGTGAGGCTCCAGGAACACTCTTCTGAGTTTAAACACTTCCGCTGGCCATCAAACTACCCACACATGAACGTTATTGAGTATATCTGGGATGATGCCTTGCAACGCTCTGTTCAGAAGAGATTTCCACCCATTCGTACTCTTACGGGTTTATGCACAACCCTGCGGAATTCATGATGTCAGTTCCCTCGAGCACTTCTTCTGACATTATTCGAGTCTGTGCCACGTTGTTGTGGCACTTCTGTGTACTCAAGGGAGCCCTACACGATATTAGGATGGTGTACCAATTTCTTTGGCTCTTCAGTGTCTATAGTTGCATTAAGAATTCTTATCCCCCCCTCCTCTTTTTTTTTTTTTTTCCCTCAATTACTTTTACAGGCTTGTGATGTTAGATCGCTTGCTGCCTCCTTTGCGGAATCTGCCACTGGACCTGCAAATGTCCTTCGTACCACGAACACCATGATCCTGGCGATCTGACGAGAGTTGTGCCGACCGAAAAATGCCACACCACAGTACCCAATGAAATGTCGCGATGTGCCGCGAACTTCCGACAAGTGCCGAGCAAAGCCGACACAGGCCGAACTTTGGCCCTCACGTGGCCCCGCACACGCTGCTTGTGTGACCTATGGCACGCCATGGCCGGCCCTGTCGTAGACGACAAATTAATAATGAGTGACTGTTTGGGTAGGATTGGGGGACTACAACTAACTGTAGAGAAACTTCACCATTCTGTATGCTTATTACTTACTGCCTGGAGAAATCACTGTGGTAAGTCATGTTTGGTACCCTTGGTTTGGGGTACAGGTGGGAAGTTCACGCAACAGAGAACTCGAATCTTACTGAGATATGTGTCATATCCATTGGTTTCGGGCTTGTTGGCAGATTGGCGATAGCCACGATGACATTTCTTCCATACTGGCAGAAGATGTGCAAATCTATTGTAAAATTGCAATAAGAATGTAATCAGGCAATAACGGATAATTCAGTATCCACTTTGAGTTTCATTGATCAAGTTACCTTGTTGCCGTGGAAACATGGTTCGTTTTCTTTTACTGAATGTCGTTGTTGTTGTTGTGGTCTTCAGTCCTGAAACTGGTTTGATGCAGCTCTCCATGATACTCTATCCTGTGCAAGCTTCTTCATCTCCCAGTACGTATTGCAGCCTTCATCCTTCTGAATCTGCTTAGTGTATTCATCTCTTGGTCTCCCTCTACGATTTTTACCCTTTATGCTGCCCTCCAATACTAAATTGGTCATCCCTTGATGCCTCAGAACATGTTCTACCAACCGATCCCTTCTTCTAGTCATGTTGTGCCACAAGCTCCTCTTCTCCCCAATCCTATTCAGTACCTCCTCTTTAGTTATGTGATCTACCCATCTAATCTTCAGCATTCTTCTGTAGCACTACATTTCGAAACTTCTATTCTCTTCTTGTCCAAACTATTTATCGTCCATGTTTCCCTTCCATACATGGCTAAACTCCATACAAATACCTTCAGAAACGACGTTCTGACACTTAAATCTATACTCGATGTTAACAAATTTCTCTTCTTCAGAAACGCTTTTCTTGCCATTGCCAGTCTACATTTTATATCCTCTCTATTTCGACCATCACAAATTATTTTGCTCCCCAAATAGCAAAACTCCTTTACTACTTTAAGTGTCTCATTTCCTAATCTAATTCCCTCAGCATCACCCGACTTAATTCGACGACATTCCATTATCCTCGTTTTGCTTTTGTTGATGTTCATCTTATATCCTCCTTTCAAGACACTGTCCATTCCGTTCAACTGCTCTTCCAAGTCCTTTGCTGTCTCTGGCGGAATTACAATGTCATCGGCGAACCTTAACGTTTTTATTTCTTCTCCATGGATTTTGATACCTACTCCGAATTTTTCTTTTGTTTCCTTTACTGCTTGCTCAATATATAGATTGAACAACATCGGGGAGAGGCTACAATCCTGTCTCACTTCCTTCTCAACCACTGCTTCCCTTTCATGTCCCTCGACTCTTATAACAGCCATCTGGTTTCTGTACAAATTGTAAGTAGCCTTTCGGTCCCTGTATTTGACCCCTGCCACCTTCAGAATTTGAAAGGAAGTATTCCAGTCAACATTGTCAAAAGCTTTCTCTAAGTCTACAAATGCTATAAACGTAGGTTTGCCTTTTCTTAATCTAGCTTCTAAGATAAGTCGTAGGGTCAGTATTGCCACACGTGTTCCCATATTTCTACGGAATCAAAACTGATCTTCCCCGAGGTCGGCTTCTACCAATTTTTCCATTCGTCTGTAAAGAATTCGCGTCAATATTTTGTAGCCGTGACTTATTAAACTGATAGTTCGGTAATTTTCACATCTGTCAACGCCTGCTTTCTTTGGGATTGGAATTATTATATTCTTCTTGAAGTCTGAGGGTATGTCGCCTGTCTCATACATCCTGCTCACCAGATCGTAGAGTTTTGTCAGGACTGGCTCTCCCAAGGCTGTCAGTAGTTCTAATGGAATGTTGTCTACTCCCGGGGCCTTGTTATATTTTATAATTACTTTGTTACACACATAGGATCACGAGAAGGAAGCTACGTCTTTGATTGTCAATCCAACACCTGTCCTGCCACAAAGAAGTAAGAACGTGAATTCATCAGTCACAGGGCCAGCCATTAACACAAAAAGGAGCAGTGTATCAGCTGCGACAGTGAATCGTAATTACGGCTACTGTTTCCATCAGAATACAGCTCCCGACACAAGTGTCACATTAATCACGGACGTGAAAGGGACCTGTGACAGAAAGCGGCAAGGTGCGCTTCGGCGCGTGGTCTCCTTTCGAACAGAAGGGTTCGGTGACGGTATTGGTGGCGAAGAAAAGGGGCGCGGGAACTGTGACGAGGCTTTCCTTGAAAGCAGAGAACAGGTAGGCAGGCGAGCACGCGGAGATAGCCATCTCGGAGCTCGCATTGTGCGTCGGCCGCCGCCGGCACCAGGTGAATGGGCCGCCTGGGAAACGTCAGGCAGGGCTCAGCGGCCGGGGGCGCGCACAATGGTCCGGATTAGCGCCTGTGTCTTGTCTCCGCGCCCGGCCGACGGTTTGATGCCCGTCTGACAGCGATTCCCTCGCCTGCCACAATGACGGGCTCCTTTGAGCTACGCAATCGCTCAGTAGTATAATGGGCGAGCGACGTATTTGTTGGTCACTGTGTTATTTCCGACGAGATTGCTTTTATTCTCGAAGCAAAAAGAAAAGGTAGGAAATAAAAGGACCACACAGAGAATAACGCATCGACGCTGATGTGACGGAATTCCAGGTAGGCCAGCTTACCCGAATCGAAAGACTGAAACTGTCTGTCATCAACCGTTTCGGTTACGGGATGAAGAACTTTCATACACGTCATGTAACATCTTCCATTCAGATACCAGGATACTGGTTCTCTGTTTCCAGAACAATAAGCAACTGTTCGTTTGGGGCATTACTTTGGCTGGTGGATCACTAGGACAGCATGATGAAATAGAAATATCGACGTCAGCCGCACAAGGACACTGAATTAATTTAATGGCGACGAATAAAAATTCGTGGCGGATTGGGACATGACCCCGAATTTCCCGCTGTAAATAAATGGTCGCCTTAACTACTTCGGCTGTCTGAGCACACTTCACGTCCAGCCCAAATTGTCAACTTGTCGCACATCTCTTCCGTAGCGCCCTCGAGTCCGCCTTCCTCTTTGCTCGCAGCTCTAACTTCCTGAGGGTGTCATGCTAAATGCTTTAGCCTCATGAGACAATCATGCTAAATGGTGCGAGCGATGAGAATGGTGGATAGGAAAGGGAGGAGGGGAGGGGGCACTACGCTACGGACATAGTGTGCGCCAAGTTGAGAATTTGGCTGGAGGTGAGGTGTTCTCGGATAGTGGATAAGGCGACTGCTCGCATAAAGCAGGAAATCCGTTTTCGAGACCCGGTACTGCACAAATTTTCATTTGTCGCCACTGAATTATTTCAATGTCCTCATGCGGATGACGTCGGTTATTCTCTTGCAACATGTATATGTATGCGACCACAGAATCATTACTGTGTGGCATTTACTCTTTCGGACATGTCCGAAAGAACGAATACCACGCACATAATATTAATAACGAGGAGCGTAGTCCAGTTCGATCTTCAGTCATTGCCAGAACTTTTTCTGAGACTAAGGGGGATTTCCACATTCCACAGTGGAAAAGTTGTGTGTGTGTGTGTGTGTGTGTGTGTGTGTATGTGTGTGTGTGTGTGTGTGTGTGTGTAGGTGTGAAAAATATCACGCCAGACAGTATTTCTTTAATTACTTCTCCTTCCCTACCCTAAGGGTAGATTGGGCTTTTCGAACAATAACCCACTGGAGAGCCGGTGACTTCAGTCAAATACCAGGTGAACTTTTAGTTTGTAAAAGAGAGTGTAAACTGAGAATACTGGAGAGGAGTGTCCAGTTCCAGCATTTGTCTTACATCCAAGGGAAACATTACGTAGTCGAATACTAACTCACAAATGTGTTACCGTGCTAATGGTGTTGATACAGGACAGCACAACGGCAAAAATAAACAAAGCAAATATTGCACTTATATCTACAGCAATAGTTGCAGAATAGTTTACATTTCGTAGGAAAGGAACACAAGAAATTTTTCAGAGCGGCAAATGAAATATTACTGTTTCTGCGAGAGGAGTCAGTGTACTGTCGCATACGCTCGACTGTGCGGACAATGTACCTGACGAGCAGAGTGATGATGATACGAGCTTAACAACTAAAAGTGATAATGAAACAGGTGTCGAACCACGTAGTTCATCATCCTTGTCGGACAGGGAGCCACAAATCTCGCCCTCAGCGACGCGTGGTAAAGGACAGTTGTCCGAGGAACAGGTACTACACATAATTACGAATGTGGAATATCATCCGTAGCATAGCAGAAAAACAATTACAAACAGATTTAGATTAAGTCCTCGGCAATGTAGTACGCAAGAAAAGCTTGATTATTCAAGGGAGGAGACGGCGCACTTACAACAGAAACAGGTGTCCGGGCGTTTCAAGAAGGCTCGGTACGGTTTGCAGGATGTGCATGACAGCTACCTACTACATTACGCGCACCAGATTGCGCCCGACATAGATTACAATGACTTCAAGGGAAGCAGTGGATGATTGCATAACATCAAACAGTGCTATAGAAGTGGAACCAAGCGTCAACTTCACGATGCACAGCAAACTGCGGAACCTGTAGATGAGATACACACGATGCACAGCAAACTGCGGAGTATGTAGATGAGATAAACTTATCCCAAGAATGCTGAAGATTACATGGGTAGATCACAAAACTAGTGAGGAAGTATAGAACAGGACTGGAGAGAAGAGAAGTTTGTGGCTCAACTTGACTAGAAGAAGGGATCAGTTGGTAGGACATGTTCTGAGGCATCAAGAGATCGCCAATTTAGTGTTGGAGGGCAGCGTGGTGGGTAAAATTCGCAGAGGGAGACCAAGACATGAATTCACTAAACAGATTCGCTCGTGCTATTCGTCCACGAGACTCAGAGGGCCAGAGACGCGGGTTCCCAGGTAGATGCCGTGTTTCTTGACTTCCGCAAGGCGTTCAATACAGTTCCCCACAGTCGTTTAATGAACAAAGTTAGAGCATATGGACTATCAGACCAATTGTGTGATTGGATTGAAGAGTTTCTAGATAACAGAACGCAGCATGTCATTCTCAGTGGGGAGAAGTCTTCCGAAGTAAGAGTGATTTCAGGTGTGCCGCAGCGGAGTGTCGTAGGACCGTTGCCATTCACAGTATGCATAAATGACCTTGTGGATGACATCAGAAGTTCACTGAGGCTTTTTGCGGATGATGCTGTGGTATATCGAGAGGTTGTAACAATGGAAAATTGTACTGAAATGCAGGAGGATCTGTAGAGAATTGACGCATGGTGCAGAGAATGGCAATTGAATATCAATGTAGACAAATGTCATGTGCTGCGAATACATAGAAAGAAAGATCCCTTATCATTTAGCTACAATGTAGCAGGTCAGCAACTGGAAGCAGTTAATTCCACAAATTATCTGGGAATATGCATTAGGAGTGATTTAAAATGGAATGATAATATAAAGTTGACCGTCGGTAGAGCAGATCCCAGACTGAGATTCACTGGAAGAATCCTAAGGAAATGCAATCAGAAAACAACGAAGTAGGTTACAGTACGCTTGTTCGCCCACTGCTTGAATACTGCTCAGCAGTGTGGGATCTGTACCAGATAGGGTTGATAGAAGAGACAGAGAAGATCCAACGGAGAGCAGCGCGCTCCGTTACAGGATCATTTTGTAATCGCGAAAGCGTTACGGAGATGATAAATAAACTCCAGTGGAAGACTGTGCAGGAGAGACACTCAGTAGCTCGGTACGGGCTTTTGTTGAAGTTTCGAGAGCATACCTCCACCGAGGAGTCAAGCAGTATATTGCTCCCTCCTACGTATATCACGCGAAGAGACCATGAGGATAAAAACAGAGAGATTGGAGACCACACAGAGGCATACAGACAATCCTTCTTTCCACGAACAATACGAGACTGGAATAGAAGGGAGAACCGATAGAGGTACTCAAGGTACCCTCCACCACACACCGTCAGGTGGCTTGCGGAGTATGGATGTAGAAGTAGTTGTAGATGTAGGTTGCGGTAGGTACTGGGAGATGAAGAAGCTTGCACAGGATAAAGTAGCATGGAGAGCTGCATCAAACCAGTCTCAGGACTGAAGACCACAAAAACAACAACAACAATCCCATCGTTCAGTATGGAATTTGTTTTCAGCTCCGACCAATCGAGACGTGAAAATGAAA
Organism: Schistocerca americana; assembly: GCF_021461395.2. Taxonomy (NCBI): domain Eukaryota; kingdom Metazoa; phylum Arthropoda; class Insecta; order Orthoptera; family Acrididae; genus Schistocerca; species Schistocerca americana. The sequence goes on from NC_060120.1 coordinate 611,909,894, forward strand.
TGCATGTGAGAGGCACCCTGGAAATTAGAGGTACCAAGAGAGTAATATCAAGATCGACGAGCATCAATACCTTAACGCATCCGTATGCAATTATGCCGAGTGTTAATCTGGATGGTAAATTAGCTGGAAAGTTATTTATTGTGCTGCGAGAAGTTGGAGGTGGTCCGCTCCCTACGATTCTTTCTCGTGTGTGATATTGAATGGACAGAGGGGAATATTTACGTCACAGCAAGCAAGAATGAGGAAATGGGCGTAAGGGAACTACAAACTATGGCATGATCACAACTTTTGGCCAGTATCTTGTCCAAATAACTTGCTTTTCCTTGGTTTCTGGTGTGCATGTAAAACTCATACTCGTTTAGAACAAACAACCCCTCCTGAAAAGTGTGACGTTGCCGTTCACACCGATTGGAACCACTGGACCATATTCAGTCTCTGAATGTTTGTTTCTTCCGTGCCAGTAAAACGTATCATCGCACTATCTGCAGCTATGCCTTAAAGAATAACCAGTTTCGCAAACTCCATGGTAGACTTTCACATGCGGTTGCATGTCCCCGCATTCCATCAGTTCTCGTCACACCCTTACTCCAATACAATTTCATACGCAAGAAGAAGGTTGATCTCTGCATCTTCCGCACACCCATTTTCTACCGCTCTACTGATGCACAAGTTGAGTCATCAGCAGCAAATGTTTTTCCTATAGTAATTCTTAACATAGCACTTTGAAATGAACCTTACTAATACATGAAATTGAGACATCGCATTCAAGGGGTTCCTTGTAAGACTGAGATAAATGAAGAAGAAGAAGGACCATGAACCACACGTGACGAAAGCGAACTCTGCTGACCGGTACTGCCAGAAGGTAAGGCATAAGATATTTTGTGTCGCAAACAATACACTTCATAAAATCCGAGAAACATCTGTAGTTAATTTAATAGAACACATACTTCAACCCTCAAGAACATTAAGACTTATTTTACCAACAGAATAAATTGTCATTGAATATAATTCTGCAGTGTTGCTGCCATCAGGTTTTTTTTCCGAATTGGTGCCCCTTTCCCTTTCTGACTTGCTTTCTGTCAACTTCTCGTGATTTGTTGTTTCGGAAAGTAGGCTAACGTACCATGTCGGATTTGTTATTTGTTGTTGGTAGCAGATGTGGTCAGTTTTGGAAAGGATACATTTTGCTAGCTGCAATGTTTCCTACATCCAGTCTGCCCGCAGACCAATATTATTATTATTTTATAGCAGATGTGGTCAGTTTTGGAAAGGATGCATTTTGTTACCTGGAATGTTTCCTACATCCAGTTTGCCCGCAGACCAATCGACGTGGGCTGAGCCTCAGAAATACAACTGAAAAGTATCCTCTGTAAAATGGAAGATTTTTTCTAGCATTTCTTGACCTTTTCGTGACGCATAGTTCCTACGATATGGTTTTTCCGGAAGTTAGCTGAAATATTTGTAAAAATATGAACACCTTTAGACATTTAGTAAAATATTGTTTGGGAGAAGTCATGGAGCTGATGACACCCTCTCCCCTCGGTTCTGCGGCTGATGATGTGTGTTGTTCCCCGTGTGGAACTGACAACTTTGCGAAGTAAATTGTTTCTTGTCTAAGCCCTCTGCTTCAGATAACCACGGTGATTTTTGAATGTGACGCACCCATCAAGGGTGACACCTAGGAAAGAAAGTTGATTGGTCTGTATTTGGTAGTGTAGAACAATTTAGAGTGTTACTAAGTTACCCTCCAGCTTTTTTGTTTCACAGTTGAAATACTGCCACTTGTGTCTTTGATAGACTGTCAGCTAATTGTGTTTGTGGTAGCTGAGGAGTACCACGTACTAGAATTCTCTCTGCATCTTGATATTTGGCGAACAGTGCCTCCAGAGCAACATCGTTTACAGATGGAAAAGACTTGATGTTTCGAAACAGAGGATGGGCGCTGGAACACACAAAAAGCTTTATCATAAAGAGTACTCTACACTGAGAGAAACTTTTGTTCTAGTTCTAGTCTTTCCAACTACTGTGCTTGTTCTGAAAGTCAGTATTGAAATTTCCTGTTAAAAATTGTCTTTGGTATTAATTTCTCAAGATTTACGTTCTTCGTTGTTTTCGAAAAGTTTAGTGGGTTGGATTCCGTGTCGACTTCGTCAAACATGGCTGTTACCTGTTAGATCGTCGAATATCGTATCTGTTGCTTTTCTCAGCCCATATTTGTCCTCTTTATATTTGATAATATTGAGTAATTGTCCAGTACATGATATTTGACTCCGGAAATCTGCTTATTCTAGTATAAGTTTCGGTACTACTAACAGTTCGAGATGAGGCATGGTTATACATGTCGAGTCTTTGTGCAGGTGGCACAAAAGAGATATTGGAATAATTGTTGGGGCTTCACAGAGGCATTCCTAATTTTAATACAGCAATGTTTCATCTCTCACGCATATAGTCTATTCCAACGTCTTTATTGCATTTGGATTTGCTCACTATTTCTTCCAGTTCGTTTACTGTAATTTTTATATCACGGCTTTTTCCTGCGTTACATAGCAATTTGTACTTTTTATTGTTATGTGTTGTTGACTCTTTTCGTGTACGTGAAGTTACTGAGCAATTTTGCTTGCGAAGATATTTTAGATGTCCAAGTCTTTCGATCATTTTCAGCTTATCTTCTGACTGACAAAACTTTGATGATGGGCAAGATAGAATGGAATGGATTTTGCTTGAAAGGAAAGGAGGAGAATAAGGAGGAGGAGTAAGATGAGGACCAGGAAGATGAAGAAGAAGAAAAAGAAGAAGACGAAAAATAAGGAAAAAAGCAATCAACCTTGTAATCAGTCAAGTCGTCAGGCTGGGATCCAGCATGAGCACTGGCCATAGCCAAACTACTCTGATGTGACGGAACTCATGGGGTAGCGATATGCACGTATGCAGGTGGGGGAGGTAGTATCGCGTGCACAAGTCATAAATGGGCACTGCACGGGCGGAGCTGTCATTTGTACTCAGGTGAGTCATGTGAAAAGATTCCGACGTGATTTTGACCCCACGACGTGAATTAACAGACACTGAACGCGAAGTGGTAATTGGAGCTAGACGCATGAAACAGTTTCGACACAAGTGGCCGACGGCCTTCACTTAATGACAGAAATAAGAGACGTTTGTATATAGTTGTCAGTGCTAACAGACAAGAAACACCACACGAAATAACGGCAGAAATTATTGAGAGACGTACGATGAATGTGTGCGTTAGGACAATGGTTCGTAATTTGCCGTTGAGAGGCTGTGGCAGCAGATGACCGACGTGAGTGCCTTCGCTAACAGCACTATATCGAATGCGGCGCCTCTCCTGGGCTCGTGACCATATCAGTTGGACACTAGACGACTGGAGAACCGTAGCCTGGTCATATGAGTCCCGGTTTCTATTGGTAAGAGCTAATGGTAAGGTTCGAATGTGAGGCAGACCCCCACGAAGCCATGGACCCTGGTCATAAGCAAGGCACTGTGTAAGTTGTTGGTGGCTCCATAATGGTGTGGGCTGTGTTTACATGGAATGGACGGGATCATTTGGATCCACTGAACCGATTATTGACTGGAAATGGTTCTGTTCGGCTGGGTGGAGACCATTTGCAGCAATTCGTGAACTTCCCAAAGAACGGTGGAATATTTATGGATGGCAATATGGCATGTCACCGAGCCACAATTGTTCGCATTTGCTTTGTAGAACATTCTGGAGAATCTGAGCGAACGATTTGGCCACTCAGATCGCTCGACACGAATCCCACTGAACATTTATGGGACATAATCGAGAGCTCAATTCGTGCACAAACTGCTGCAACGGCAGCACTTTCGCAATTACGGAGGACTATAGGGACTTTTAACGATTTGAGTTCATGTCACATCAAGTTTCTGTTCTACGCTGGACAACAGGAGGTCCGGCACGAGATTAGGAGATATTCGATTACTTTTGTCACCTTAGTGCATGTATATTATTATGCTGTGGAGGACATTAAAATGGGTTTCCAGGAGACCTGTGGTAGTAACAGATGCAGCCATGACAACTGTGTCTTACGTGGAGATCATTGCGGACTCTCTCCATCACCAAAGATAATGACATCTTCTAGCAGGATAACTGTCCGTGTCACAAGGTCCGAATCTGCTACAGTAATTTAAGAAGCATGATAGTAAACACGTTGATGTCTTGGTCACAAAATGCCCCTGATCTGATATTACTGAAACACATCTGTGATGCTGTCAGGCACCAGCTCCAAGCCCACAAACCAATGCCCCCTGATTTTTGGTAATTGCATAACACGAAAGGTGCCAAATACGTACTTCCATATACCTCAGTAGGAATGTCGAATGCATGGACGGAGAATGGCTGCTGTATTGGATTCTAAAGGTGGACCAACAAATTGTTAAGCAAAGAGTCATAATGTTTTGCCTCAGCGGTGTGGATCTACAAGATTAGGCTGTGATTTGATCCACGCTGCTCACGAATGCGAGTGCAGAGGCGAACTCCTGCCCAATCCCGCTCTACGTTAAAGGTTGCGCAAAGGTGGCCACAAACTGCATGCTTGACAAGTATGCACACGCAATCTTTCCCGCAAGCATGCTTGACGGCATGTAGGATAAATATGAGCAAGCGTCAGGACTGTACATGCTGCTTGATACTTGATAGGACTTAAGTTATTCAGGCTTGTGGAAGGCTTGTGTTTGTATGCTTCAGCATCAATATCAAAAATAGGGAGGCTTCTCTATACTTTCGTCAGTGATTTAATTTAATTTTATTTTATTTTTATTTGGTACTATTAAATTACATTCTGAACGATTATGAAACTGTTGTTATTGCTACTGTGGTATTCAGCTCGAAGACTGGTTTGATGCAGCTTCCCACACTGTAATATCCTGAGCAAGTGTCTTCAGCTCCAAATAACTCCTGCAACCTACAACCTTTCGAACTCGATTATGTAGTCACCTCTTGGTCTCCGTCTGCAATTTTTAACTCCCTCTCACCCACATACATTTCCCTACCACGCTAAATTGGTGAATCTCGCTGTCTCAGACTGTTTCCTATCACCCGATCCCTACTTGTGATAAAGTTACTCCAGACATTTTTTCCTCACCATTTCTATTTAGAACCTTTTTATTTTTTAGATTATCCACTCAGCTAATCTTCAGCATTCTTCAGAAGCATCAAATTTCAAAAGTTTCTATTTTCCTCTTGTATGAAGCAGTGTGCGATTTGTGCGTTTACCAGTGGAGGGAGGGGGGATGTCTTATGGGGTTAGTATAATTATATATGTTAGTAGCTTCGACCGTGGCATTACCCATGGTTAAACAGTTATTTATAAATAGATGTTAATACCGAAACTCACTATTCATGCGTATGCACTATCAGAAAAGCCATCCCTTGTTGTATCTTTAAAAGTACATTATAGGTGAAGCTTATTTACAAAATCATCTACATACAGGTATACGAGGGGAATTCAAAAGGTAAAGGCACATCTGTGAAAAGCTGTACTTATTCTGATGATAGAAAACTGAAATATGCGTTATTTTTCTACGTAACCTCCCTGGACTTCAATGCAGTTTTCCCGACGTTTTACAAGTTTTTTTATTTCATCAGAAAATACGTTTATCGGTTGCATCTGTAACCAATTTTGCACCGCAACAATGACGTCTTCATCACTTTCAAATCTTCTTCCCTGTAGTGCTTCCGTTAAGGGTCCAAACATGTGAAAATCGTTTGGAGCCAGGTCTGGACTGTTTGATGGATGTTCCAGCACCTCGAATCTCAACTCTTTTATTGCGTCGGCTGTCCATTTGGCAGAATATGGGTGAGCGTTATCTTGCTGCAGGATGACACCTCTTCACAGTTTTCCACGACGTTTGGATCTGATTGCGGGTTTTAGTTTCGTACGCAGCACATCACATCCACCATACAATACAGACCTGACTGTAAAGCCTCGTTTACGCTGGGGCGACGTCATGCAACATTGTGGCATGCTATGGAAGTGTGGCGTACGTCGTCTTGCCATTTAGTTCTAAATGTTTTGAAATGCTTAACTACTACATAACACTTTTTCAAAATTAATAAGCAAACTTATTAATAGTATTAATAGTAAACTTTCGGTGTTCGGCTCCACAAATTTAAATTACATGTAAAGTCTTACTCTAGTGCGTGGGAAATAAACATCCCAGGTTGGGATGCATAAACTAAAACCAGAGGAGGGGATGGTCTGATGCAGAGGGGGGGAAATCCCCCCCCCTCATCCCCCCTGCAAATCGAACACAGTTATGAAGTATTTATCGTCCACGTTTCACATCCTTACAAGGCTAAACTCCAGACGAATACCTCCAAAGAATCTTCCTAACGCTTAAAATTATACGCAGAATAACAAATTTCTCTTCTTGAGGAACGCTTTCCTTGCCATTGCCAGTCTACCTTTTATATCCTTCCTAATACGAGCATCAAAATTTATTTTGCTGCCCAAATAGCGAAAATTATCTATTCCGTTACCCTTGTTTTGTGTTTGTTAATTATCATCTGATATCCTTCTTTAAAGACACTGTGCATTCCGTTCAACTGCTGTTCCTCCAAGTCCTTTGCTGCCTCTGGCAGAATAGTAAAGTCGTCAGATCTCAAAGTTTTTGTTTCTTTCCCTGAACTTTAATTTCTTTTCCAAATTTTTCTTTGGTTTCCTTCACTGCTTGCTCAGTATACGGATCCATTACAAAGTATCAATGTGAATTATAGATGTGTATTTGAGGACTTCATAACTCCTTCCTGTAGCGAGCCGCCCACATGACTGTATCTGCTTCTTAATCAAAGGCGTAACGAATGACTGAAGGATCAATTCGTTTCTTCGTAGGTCCTGAGATAAATATTGCACTCATTGGGATACATGTTCAACGCAGTGAGTAAGTTAAATACGGGAATACTATTTTCACTTTTAAGCTTTCTTTATTCCACATATTACACGACTGGCCATTAAAATTGCTACACCAAGAAGGAATCCAGATGATAAACGGGTATTCATTGGACAAATATATTATACTAGAACTGACATGTGATTACATTTTCACGCAATTTGGGTGCATAGATCCTGAGAAATCAGTACCCAGAACAACCACCTCTGGCCGCAATAACGACCTTGATACGCCTGGGCATTGAGTCAAACAGAGCTTGGATGGTGTGTACACGTACAGCTGCCCATGCACCTTCAACACGATACCACAGTTCATCAAGAGGAGTGCTTGGCGTTTTGTGACGAGCCATTGACCAGACGTTTTCAATTGGTGAGAGATCTGGAGAATGTGCTGGCCAGGGCAGCAGTTAAACATTTTCTGTATCCAGAAAGGCCCGTACAGGAGCTGCAACATGCGGTCGTGCATTATCCTGCTGAAATGTAGGGTTTCGCAGGGATCGAATGACGGGTAGAGCCACGGGTCGTAACACATTTGAAATGTAACGTCCACTGTTCAAAGTGCCGTCAATGCGAGAAGAGGTGACCGAGACGTGTAACCAATGGCACCCCATACCATCACACCGGGTGATACGCCAGTATGGCGATGACGAATACACGCTTCCAATGTTCGTTCACCGCGATGTCGCAAAACTCGGATTCGACCATCATCATGCTGTAAACAGAACCTGCATTCATCCGAAAAAATGGAGTTTTGCGATTCGTGCACCCAGGTTCGTCGTTGAGTACACCATCGCAGGCGCTCCTGTCTGTGATGCAGCGTTAAGGGTAGCCGCAGCCATGGTGTCCGAGCTGATAGTCCATGTGCTGCAAACGCCGTCGAACTGTTCGTGCAGATGATTGTCTGTCAAACGTCCCCATCTGTTGAGTCAGGGGTCGAGAAGGGGCTGCACGATCCTTTACAGCCTTGCGGATAAGATGCCTGTCATCTCGACCTCTAGTGATACGAGGCCGTTGGGATCCAGCACAGCGTTCCATATTACCCTCCGGAAGCCACCGATTCCATAATCTGCTAACAGTCGTTGGATCTCGACCAACGCGAGCAGCAATGTCGCAATACGATAAACCGCAATCGCGATAGGCTACAATCCGACCTTTATCAAAGTTGGAAACGTGATGGTACGCATTTCTCCTCCTTACACGAGTTATCACAACAACGTTTCACTAGGCAACGCCGGTTGAACTGCTGTTGGAAGTATGAGAAATTGGTTGGAAACTTTCCTCATGTCAGCACGTTGTAGGTGTCGCCACCGGCCCCAACCTTGTGTGAATGCTCTGAAAAGCTAATCATTTGCATATCACAGCATCTTCTTCCTGTCGGTTAAATTTCGCGTCTGTAGCAGGTCACCTTCGTGGTGTAGCAATTTTAATGGACAGTAGTGTAGATTCCTTCTTTTGTTTTATTTCTTTTTCGTTTTTCTTTTCGAAACGCAAGCAAAAATGCTGCGAAGCAGCGTATCGTTGTCTAAGCTCGACGTATTTCTGGTAGAAACTGATTCTTGTACAAGCATCCTTGAGAAGTGGGGAGGAGCGAGGAATTTTCCCATGCTTTTGCAAAGAACGCTTGCGCATGCTGGCTTGTCAGTGACGCAGTTAGGTGTGCGGCCACCTTGCGGTAGCGAAGGTTAGCTTGCTGGCAGGCAGCAAGACGGCGGGGGGCGGTGCCTGAGTCAGTGCAGGCGGCCGTGAGTCAGCCGCGGCTGTTTGCGGAGCCTGCGCGTGAAGGCCGGCTCAGCGGCACGCACACGCATCACAAACAAACCGGGCGCCGAGTGCTTTTCACTGTACTGCCGCTCGCGACGCTCCGCGCCGTTCCAATTGTAAAAAGTACGCTCGCTGCCGCCGCCACCGCGACACGTGCTCCGCTGCCGCTCCCGGACTGCACGGCATTCGGCCTTCTTCGCGCAGTCGAAACTGGAACTCAGTTTGCGAGGTGCCGGAGTGGAGAAGAGTTTGTAACTCTTTAACTCGCAAGAATTTTGCACGAGAACGAGACATGCACTCGACCCCCTCCTTATTTACCAGCTAATTAATTATGAGCACAACGGTGACGGAAGGACCCTGCTAGTTGGTAAATTAAGGAGTGCACACTCACAATAATTTAATAAAAATTGTAATCTACTCAAAAAAGAGAACCTTATTAAATGGTTCAAATGGCTCTGAGCACTATGGGACTTAACATCTGTGGTCATCAGTCCCGTAGAACTTAGAACTACTTAAACCTAACTAACCTAAGGACATCACACACATCCATGCCCGAGGAAGGATTCGAACCTGCGACCGTAGCGGTCACGCGGTTCCAGACTGAAGTGCCTAGAACCGCACGGCCACAGCGGCCGGCAGAACTTTATCGTGTAAGTAGGCTGTTTAGGTTTTTTTATTGGTAACGCCACCTCTGTATGAAAATCACTGGCTGTGCTGTGTGCAGTCTGTGGCTGCTTTGCATTGTTGTAATACTCGCCATTGTAGTGTTGGGCAGCGGCAGCTGGATGTGAACAGCGTAGCGTTGCGCAGTTGGAGGTGAGCCGCCAGCAGTGGTGGATGTGGGGAGAGAGATGGCGGAGTTTTGAAATTTGTCATGAACTGCTATATTTATATATGATGATATCAAGGTAAATACATTGTTTGTTCTCTATTAATATCTTTCATTTGCTGGCTATCCCTATCAGTAGTTAGTGCCTTCCATAGTTTGAATCTTTTATTTAGCTGGCAGTAGTGGCGCTCGCTGTATTGCAGTAGCTTGAGCAGCGAAGATTTTTGTGAGGTAAGTGATTTGTGAAAGGTATAGTTTAATGTTAGTCAGGGCCATTCTTTTGTAGGGAATTTTGAAAGTCAGATTGCGTTGCGCTAACAAAATATTGTGTGTCAGTTTAAGCACAGTCTTGTATAAATTGTTCAATGGGGTCGTTTCATATGTCGACACTTAGCCTAGGATACCTCACTGGAATCTTCTGATTTTTTCTTGTAGTTTGTGTATTTAGTGTAGCTTTTGTTTATTGCTAGCGCGTAATTGTAGAGAGAATCTCCTTGGTAGTTGTAGCCTTTCATTGTTGTACAGTAAAACAGTTGTGGCATGCATATAGACTTGCACCAAGTATTTCGCAGCTACGCTTGCAATTAACTAGATATTATTTTCAGTGTTATGTTAATGTGTTCTCTTATTTTTGCTCTTCAAATTGTGTTTTTCTGTGTTGTCGTGTGAAATACTGTGACAATAATGGCGTGTGAAAAACGTAATACTAGGCTCCAAAGTAAACTGAGAAATGACAGTGAAAATGAAAGCAGTGTGTTAGCGCCACCAAGTAATGAATTAACTGATGTTCAAAGTAGTAATTTGGTAATTGTGCATAGGGAAATGGAGCGGGCGGCAAACAATGGCGTGGACAGTGAAACAATTAGTGAAGAGGGAAGCATTATCGATCGATCGGTCGGCAATAGCTCGCCTCAGGAAGCCGAAATGACACGACACGATCTCGCAAATACTGTAGATTCAGGTTTTGGATCCTCACCGTTTTCTCAAATAAGTCAAGACACATTTTCTGCTTGTCAAAATGTGAATGTTTCCGGTGTAAATTCACTGCCGAAAAGCACTGAGGAACATGTTTCAGACACCAATCCATTGTTATTACAATTAATACAACAAATGGGACAAAAACAGCAAAAGCTTCAAAAGTTAGACACAATGGAACAAAATCAGAGACAAACACAGCAAAAGCTTCAAAAGTTAGACACAATGGAACAAAATCAGAGACAAACACAGCAAAAGCTTCAAAAGTTAGACACAATGGAACAAAATCTTAAAAAGTTAGACTCATTGGAGCAAACTCTGGAACGAACACGTGAGGATTTAACTGCTGAGTTACATCACATTGAATCGAAGTGTCAAAAAGTCTGTAATGACGTAAAAACACAAATTTGTGAGCATTTTCAACCTATTTTTTCGCGGCATGAAAATGCATTACAGAATCACGAAGCAGCCATAAAAGAACTGCAAACCATTGTTCATGAAAATCATGAGACTTTGTGGGCTAAAATTGACTCAGTTGCATCTACCGATTCGGTTAAGCAACTTGCAAAAACTCAGGAAAACTTAAAGGACACAGTAGATTCGATTTCAACACAAATGGACACTCTGAAACTTGGTTCAGAAAAACACACTGTGGAAATGTGTTCACTATCGGAGAAAGTAGCCGAACTTTCGGATCAGGTTACTAACTTATCTACAAAGGTAGATGATGATCTGAATGACACAAGACCTGTAGCCTTCACTGACACAGAAGAGTATGAACAAATTAGAAAATTCAAACAGAATCAAAATCAAATCAATACACAGTACAAAAGAGAAATCCGGGAAGTACAAGATCAGCTGACAAAGGTAATACAAGAATTACGTATTTCAGAGGATACTCGCGCCCCAATACGGGAAGAGGGACACAGAAATACGGAACAGCCACAAAATAATAACACAGGGCATTTCGGAAGTTATGAAAGAAATTGGCAATGTGCACCGAATTTTGAGATGGAACGGCCGACACGACCTAACAATGACCGATATGCGACTCGCCGACATGATGATTTTGACTATAAGCTGTTCATTACTACACGTAAATTCAAAACATTTAAGAATTCTGGCAACGACATTCATCCACAAGCATGGCTCCATCAATTCTCTCATTGTTTTCCTCCCAACTGCTCGTTAGAACACAGATTAGAATTTATGTGTGGCTACTTGGAGAATGAACCAGCTGTAAGAATGCGATCGGTAATTCACGATTGCCACAGTGAAGGAGAGTTTTACCATGCCTTCCTCTCAGCATATTGGTCTCAAGCCACACAAGACCGAGTAAAACATAGCATCATAATGATGAAACGTTATGAACAATCTGAATTTTCCAGTCTTATGAAATATTTTGAAGACATGTTGCATAAGAATCAGTATCTTTCAAACCCATACAGACCCTCAGAACTCATCCGCATTTGCTTAATCAAACTGCCTGAACATTTACGACATATTATTTTGGCAGGACGTTGCAAAGACGACATTGAAGCATTTCAGGGAATTTTAACAAGAATTAGAAATTGACACTGACAATCGCGGAACGCGAAACCAGGAACACAACAATTACAGGTCACATCCGTCGCAATTCCGCGATGAAAGAAGTAATAACTTGACACGACAAGTCTACTCTCACAACACAAATCGTGACCAAAACAGACACCACCCGTATGACAACCGTTGGCAGAGTAGTAATAACTACAGGGAAAGATCACCTCTCCGTGGTAATCACTATCACAGAGACAATAAGAGAAACAGACAATATGGGAACCAAAATAATTATTATCAAGGGAGACAGAAAAACTTTAGACGCAACGGTCCAGCGCGCAGTTACGATTCAGGGAGAAACTCTCCACCACTTAACCGACAAGAAAGAAACTACAGGAACTACCGACATGACGACAGACGATGTGATCGTAACGACAGACCTGAATTGCCTCAGAACTGGCGTGATTCAAACAGAGCAGGGCCTTCTCGACAGAGTGAATTTGTAGAAGTTAGGTCTCCTAATCCCAATAACGGCATGCGCCAACAAAGAGACAGACAATGACTCACACAGCAGGCAGCCGCGTGCGCCCGCTCGCTCCGAGAAAAATAACATAAGACGCTAGCCTTGAGAAAAATTTTAGCATTCTTTACCGATGTATACAACATGATAATTGCTTTGAAGTTGAAACTCTGCGTACTAGGAAGAGTAAAGGTTTACACCACTTTTCACGTGTAAAACCGTTTATTGAAAGATAATCTGCTTTTAACTTTGTTTTTGCCATATAGCTTTTCACTTTACATTACTAGTATGCTTTGTCAGATTTAGAATCTGTTAACATGTAACAATGTTTGAAGTGAAATATCCAGTCAAGAACCAAGAGAACTTATTGAAACAGAAATGACGAATGCATTGTTATAGTGAACAGACCTCACAGTGGTATTGTGTGTGTACATTCTTGCTTGTTAGTTGCACGATTATGGAACGACTATAAGGCTTACATACTTAGAACATTTACCAGTACTGTTAATGAGATTTTAATGAAACATTTTGGTTTACTTGAAAATACATTCTGGGTTTAAAGTACTTTCTGTGAGATACCAGACGGCACAGTGGTTAGTTTATGTGACAGCTACACGATTTTATCACGACGCTACTAATGAGTGACAATTTACAATGTTGCTTTTGCAGTGTTTCTGTTTTATATCTGCACAGTTTTCTGTTTTATTCTGGAAAGTAAAACAGGTTTTAGTAGTAACTTTTGTGGTATAGCTACAATGAGACTGCCTTTTCCGTAGCACAACAATACGTTACAGCACAGTACTTTCCTCATTACGGCAATAAGCGTAATAACTAAGACATTTATACGCAAAGCATTTCACTTTTGTGTATTATGAGGTAAGTACATTGACTTCTGCAGAACTTAGCTTTCGGAGGACGATAACTACGACACTTCCACAGAGATTATGTTGCAACAAGACGCACATTTAGCGCTACAGGACACGCATTTGAGTGATTAATTTTGTACTTAAAACATTTATTTTTAAAGATATTTGAAGTACAATGATACGAAGTTTTTCCATGATACATTTCATTCCATTGCTGTAATTTGTAACACCTGGGAGTATAATTACATTTGTCCTCAGGGGGGTATACGCTTACTTTGTGTACCATGTGTTTGGCAAACACAAGGAGCCCTAGCTAATATGGTATTTGCTTATACAACTTTACACATCGGTACCATATTTCTCCAACACAAATTACACAGCTATCTGATCATTTAACTGAGAGATAAACATTTTTTTTACTACATCAGTGTCACATGTTTACGCAATACACAGTTGGGTAACTTCACACTTATGAAATTGTATTTTGTCTGTACTTTGTAAACTGTTCATATTTTTTCGGAACCATTGTGATACTATGAGAGCTTTGAATGATGTATTTGGTAAGGGAGCATGATTTTAAAGTACGTTTGAGGTAGATGACATTATTGAAATGAGCAGAGAATATTTTTTTAGGGTTTGAAATTATTGCAGAAAGCTACGACGATTTTGAGATTTGACTGAGGTGTTATGATGTTATTATTACGACGACAATGTGTATTATGCTGTTGAGATATGTTTATGATCAATAAGATGATGCTATATGAGGAATTTGGTTATGCTATGTATTTATTATGATGAAATATTGAAGTGTCGTCGCAAGATTGACGTGTCGACGAATATATATATGTGTAATAAGGTAAGAAGTAATGAGTAGTGGGTAGGGACTCTTGACTTGTGAAACAGGATGTTGGAAACCAAGAATCGTACTTTAAGAGTTATGAAATGTGTGTATATGCGTGAATGTATCACAATGCTGGCGAAAATTTTTTGAACACTGTTATATTTACAGGATTTTTTTTCTACACATTTATTACGCAAATTTTCGACCTGTGAAATGTTTATATGAGACTGTCACTGTAGCGGAAACTGCTGTCGTAAATAAGTCGGTAAGAAAGGTAAGTGACCGTGACGTAATGCGTTGCGAGCGGCCAGGTGTGCCAGTTACCTGGAGGAAAAGCCATTATTGCGAGCCCTTTTCAGCGGCACAGGTAGAAAAAAATAAAATAAAAAAAGACGCCATTAACCTCGCCTCTGACATTCCTTTGTAGAAAGCATCGCAAAAACGACACGGTCGAACTTGAAAACATATGATTACACTGGATGCCTAATGAAATGACGAGAAATATTTTTATGTCTATACACCTGATTATGACTACTGTCTCTCTAGTTGAGAGATTTTTCTACTAACTTATGAAATGCCACATGGCTATTGAACGATGTTCTTATGCTTTGCTGTGTACATAGTTGCTTATTTCATTTGATATCTAGTTTCTAGCTGCACTGCTGCATTGGTTCAAATAAAACTTTATAGGTGTACTAATATAAATATTTTCTGTCTACAGATCCAGTAAATAATAGTTTTGTGATATATTTCAAAAAAAAAATGAGGGAGCACAAAAAGAAATTTCCCTTCACAGGAACTGCATACATAATTTTCTTTACAATATTTGGTAATTTATTTCATAGAGTAAGTTATCGTGATGCATCACCTTAGTGTTAAGATGTGACATAGGTATTAGACATGGCCATTTTTAGTGTAATATCTTTTCTGCTTGAGCTTTGTCATGTTTAGGTATATCATTTTCTGCTGCTGTTTGCCAGGCATAGTGTTGCTGAATTTTAATTTGTGTTACTCTGCTAAGCCAGATTTTTTTTTTTTTTTTGCTCATTGTCTCATATTAGTTGTAATGTTGAATTGCTTGGTAATTTAGATTTACTGTAGCTTGCTTTGCAATTTTCCAATTTTTTGGTCATTGCTGTTTGTGTTACTTATTTTGTGCTGCTGCATTGCCTCGTCCCTTAGTTTAGCATCTGAGCTCAGTAGATTTAAGTTAGCTTAAGAGGGGGTAGCCTCTAAGAGAATGAGTTGCGATGAATTGGAAGAAATGCATTGAGAAACAAGTTTAGGTAGGATTTTCTTGGAAATAAATGTTGAGGTAAGAAATGTGTGAACATATATATACAAAAAGCATGCTTAGATAGAATTTTTTTGGTGGAAACAAAGGATGAAATAAGAGGAAAGATATATGAAGTTTTGGGTTGGACTGCAGTACCAAATGTTACACTGAAAACGAACCCTGTCCTTTCCTATTGGTGTTATCCCACTATGTGTTTGTGTACCCTTGTGTAGTTGTTTTCTTCCTGTCTCTGTGTAGTTTCATAGAATTTTTTCCTCTTTTAATATTAAGCTACATTCACTATGATGAGGAATACTGTTATCCTCGAATATAATTGGCATTAATAATATGTTATTTACTTTGTAAAGATGTTTAGACATTATTTATTCTGTTTTGTGTTAATGCTCATGTGTGAAGTTGGTGTTTCGAAAGTTATTCTGATCTTTTATGTATGTACTCATGTCATAATTCCTGGAACACTGACGTATATGTTATTTCGATTCTTTTGTAAAGCCTGTATTACAAATGTTATCTGTATTATTATGTTCTTTAATGATGTATTTTGTACCTTTGTTATTGTATTTTTATGTTACCAAATTGTAATTGTTACCAGTTCTTCAAATTAAGTAACATTTCACTGCACACGTTTCTGTTGGTCATATTACATGGACAATATGTGAGAAGTAGGGACTGATAGTGTTTGCACGTGTGCTAATGATTCAGCAAGGGACTGGATAACAGCATTGCTGGTTCTAAGGACAATTCCAAAAACTTTGTGAGTGCACAAGTGGTGGTTATGGACTTGCTATATTATCCGCAAGATTCTTCAATGGTGATTGTGCACCTGCACAGTCACAACAGATGGCTGTTGGCTATCTCTACAAGGACTACAGTGGGTCTACATCAACCATCAATACCATCATCTCTACAAGGACTGCAGTGGGTCTGCACCTCTGGTGGCCCACCAATACCGTAATCTCTACCAGGACTACAGTGGGTCTGCTCTGTGATGACCTACCAATGCTCTTCAAAACGTCGAATGACTCTGCTGTGGGTTTGCTATGTTGTGGCCCATTACCTGTCAGCATGTCAAGAGTCAGCACTGTCTTTCTGATGGAAGGACACTACTTCTTCAAGACTGCATGGAAATCCACTACTTCTGTGTGCATTCTCTTTTACTGTTCAGACTTTGAAAAAAAAGAAAAACACTGTAATTTTACTGTGATGAATCAGGACTGTCTTTATGGACTGTGAGAAAATTTTAGCTTTTGACCAACATTGTATCAATAAGTGTGTGCCTTTGATTTCTTTGTTATTGTAATTGTGAAAAAAATTTTAACAAATATGTATTGGCCAGTGCCCAAAAAAATTTGTAAAATTTTTTTTGGGGAGCATGGGGGCTATGTAAGTAGGCTGTTTAGGTTTTTTTATTGGTAACGCCACCTCTGTATGAAAATCACTGGCTGTGCTGTGTGCAGTCTGTGGCTGCTTTGCATTGTTGTAATACTCGCCATTGTAGTGTTGGGCAGCGGCAGCTGGATGTGAACAGCGCGTAGCGTTGCGCAGTTGGAGGTGAGCCGCCAGGAGTGGTGGATGTGGGGAGAGAGATGGCGGAGTTTTGAAATTTGTCATGAACTGCTATATTTATATATGATGATATCAAGGTAAATACATTGTTTGTTCTCTATTAATATCTTTCATTTGCTAACTATCCCTATCAGTAGTTAGTGCCTTCCATAGTTTGAATCTTTTATTTAGCTGGCAGTAGTGGCGCTCGCTGTATTGCAGTAGCTTGAGCAGCGAAGATTTTTGTGAGGTAAGTGATTTGTGAAAGGTATAGTTTAATGTTAGTCAGGGCCATTCTTTTGTAGGGAATTTTGAAAGTCAGATTGCGTTGCGCTAACAAAATATTGTGTGTCACTTTAAGGGCAGTCGTGTATAATTGTTAAAAAGGGGACGTTTCAATCGTAATAAACAACAGGAAATTGGATTCTTGCACACTCACAGTAATTTAATAAAAATTGTAATCTACTCAAAAGCCGCACGGCGCTATAGTCATGGACTGTGCGACTGGTCCCGGCGGAGGTTCGAGTCCTCCCTTTGGCAATGGTGTGTGTGTGTGTCCTTAGAATAATTTAGGTTAAGTAGTGTGTAAGCTTAGGGACTGATGACCTCAGCAGTTAAGTCCCATAAGATTTTACACACACATCTACTCAAAAAAAAGAGAACTTTATCACAATAAACAACAGGAAATGGGATTCTGCCTATATCTACAAAATGATATGCTGATTAAATATTACAATGAGATTTATTATACATCAGAATATAAATGCGCGTGATTGTCAACACACACAGTAAGTTAAAGTATAGGGTATACTGAGATATTATGAGAATAGGAGTTGGCGCGAGAACAAGGGGCTCCTACTGTCTGTGATGCAACAGACTGACGATAATGACCAGAGCTCCTAATGAATCAAATTTTGATCTCCCGACTAAACAGCGGTATCGCAATTAGTAGTGAGAGCTCAAATGGGACCAAATCGAGAAACAAGCAAGGTGGACTTGTAGCAAAGCGAGCGCGCATGTTGCTGAGGGATTCAGTATAAAATTGATAAGGTCCTATAATGCTGGAGCCGCAAAATACTGTACCACTACTGAAATCTGCAGTACATAGTCGGTAGGCAGCGTCCTGATGATGTAGGCGCCGACTTCTGGTGTGCAGCAACTCTGCGTCAGCCCCTAGCCTCGAAGGCTGTCCGAGAATTCAAAGTTCTTCCGAAAATGAGCGACCAAGTCGCAAGACTGTCCGACTTCGACGAAGATCAGATACCGAATCCCACTCTGTGATGCGATGCAAGTAGCGAAGCCAGCATTGCTCAACTCACTACTCTCCTCGAAAACTGCGAATCAGCATTCAGTGCTGATTCCAAAATTCCCTCACACTGTCTCGGAACATCATTCGCGCCAGTAGTGACCGTTCCCTCCAATTTCGAGAAGGGTTTTATGACGTCAACTAGCCTCAGTTTAAGTTGATCATTCATGCCTCTACTATTCAGCTGAGGGCACTGAACTTGCCATTTGACCGGCTACAAAAACAACCCGCCTAGACCACCGGCCATCTGGCGCCAGGCAGTCGCACCCAGCAGGGCACAGTCCACAGGTATTCTCAGAATCATGAGGACAATGCAGTCACTCGGCGCCAGGAATCTTCGTTCCGGCCGCGTCGGAACGAAGGTGATTTCGCCCTGCATACAATAGGCGAAACTCGACCGACGTCAGTTGTTCTGCCAGGCACTTAAGCCTATTGTACGAACCCCTCAGAATTCAGGGAATTGCAGCCCCCAACCGGAAATGCAGTGTGCCACATCCTCCGATACTCGCCTCACACAGGCCACCCAGGGAAGTAAAACTACATGTTTATGAATCAAGTGAAAAGTACAGTACAAATACTCTCATTACAATAATGTTCCCCCCCCATGAACCATGGACCTTGCCGTTGGTGGGGAGGCTTGCGTGCCTCAGCGATACAGATAGCCGTACCGTAGGTGCAACCACGACGGAGGGGTATCTGTTGAGAGGCCAGACAAACGTGTGGTTCCTGAAGAGGGGCAGCAGCCTTTTCAGTAGTTGCAAGGGCAACAGTCTGGATGATTGACTGATCTGGCCTTGTAACAATAACCAAAACGGCCTTGCTGTGCTGGTACTGCGAACGGCTGAAAGCAAGGGGAAACTACAGCCGTAATTTTTCCCGAGGGCATGCAGCTTTACTGTATGATTACATGATGATGGCGTCCTCTTGGGTAAAATATTCCGGAGGTAAAATAGTCCCCCATTCAGATCTCCGGGCGGGGACTACTCAAGAGGATGTCGTTATCAGGAGAAAGAAAACTGGCATTCTACGGATCGGAGCGTGGAATGTCAGATCCCTTAATCGGGCAGGTAGGTTAGAAAATTTAAAAAGGGAAATGGATAGGTTGAAGTTAGATATAGTGGGAATTAGTGAAGTTCGGTGGCAGGAGGAACAAGACTTCTGGTCAGGTGACTACAGGGTTATAAACACAAAATCAAATAGGGGTAATGCAGGAGTAGGTTTAATAATGAATAGGAAAATAGGAATGAGGGTAAGCTACTACAAACAGCATAGTGAACGCATTACTGTGGCCAAGATAGATACGAAGCCCACTCCTACTACAGTAGTACAAGTTTATATGCCAACTAGCTCTGTAGATGACGAAGAAATTGAAGAAATGTATGATGAAATAAAATTAATTATTCAGATTGTGAAGGGAGACGAAAATTTAATAGTCATGGGTGACTGGAATTCGAGTGTAGGAAAAGGGAGAGAAGGAAACATAGTAGGTGAATATGGATTGGGGGACAGAAATGAAAGAGGAAGCCGCCTGGTAGAATTTTGCACAGAGCACAACATAATCATAACTAACACTTGGTTTAAGAATCATGAAAGAAGGTTGTATACCTGGAAGAACCCTGGAGATACTAAAAGGTATCAGATAGATTATGTAATGGTAAGACAGAGATTTAGGAACCAGGTTTTAAATTGTAAGACATTTCCAGGGGCAGATATGGACTCTGACCACAATCTATTGGTTATGACCTGTAGATTAAAACTGAAGAAACTGCAAAAAGGTGGGAATTCAAGGAGATGGGACCTGGATAAACTGAAAGAACCAGAGATTGTGCAGAGATTCAGGGAGAGCATAAGAGAGCAATTGACAGGAATGGGGGAAATAAATACAGTAGAAGAAGAATGGGTAGCTTTGAGGGATGAAGTAGTGAAGGCAGCAGAGGATCAAGTAGGTAAAAAGACGAGGGCTAGTAGAAATCCTTGGGTAACAGAATAAATATTGAATTTAATTGATCAAAGGAGAAAATATAAAAATGCAGTAAGTGAAACAGGCAAAAAGGAATACAAACGTCTCAAAAAAGAGATCGACAGGAAGTGCAAAATGGCTAAGCAGGGATGGCTAGAGGACAAATGTAAGGATGTAGAGGCCTATCTCATTAGGGGTAAGATAGATACCGCCTACAGGAAAATTAAAGAGACCTTTGGAGATAAGAGAACGACTTGTATGAATATCAAGAGCTCAGATGGAAACCCAGTTCTAAGCAAAGAAGGGAAAGCAGAAAGGTGGAAGGAGTATATAGAGGGTCTATACAAGGGCGATGTACTTGAGGACAATATTATGGAAATGGAAGAGGATGTAGATGAAGATGAAATGGGAGATATGATACTGCGTGAAGAGTTTGACAGAGCACTGAAAGACCTGAGTCGAAACAAGGCCCCCGGAGTAGACAATATTCCATTGGAACTACTGACGGCCGTGGGAGAGCCAGTCCTGACAAAACTCTACCATCTGGTGAGCAAGATGTATGAAACAGGCGAAATACCCTCAGACTTCAAGAAGAATATAATAATTCCAATCCCAAAGAAAGCAGGTGTTGACAGATGTGAAAATTACCGAACTATCAGCTTAATAAGTCACAGCTGCAAAATACTAACACGAATTCTTTACAGACGAATGGAAAAACTAGTAGAAGCCAACCTCGGGGAAGATCAGTTTGGATTCCGTAGAAACACTGGAACACGTGAGGCAATACTGACCTTACGACTTATCTTAGAAGAAAGATTAAGGAAAGGCAAACCTACGTTTCTAGCATTTGTAGACTTAGAGAAAGCTTTTGACAATGTTGACTGGAATACTCTCTTTCAAATTCTAAAGGTGGCAGGGGTAAAATACAGGGAGCGAAAGGTTATTTACAATTTGTACAGAAACCAGATAGCAGTTATAAGAGTCGAGGGACATGAAAGGGAAGCAGTGGTTGGGAAGGGAGTAAGACAGGGTTGTAGCCTCTCCCCGATGTTGTTCAATCTGTATATTGAGCAAGCAGTAAAGGAAACAAAAGAAAAATTCGGAGTAGGTATTAAAATTCATGGAGAAGAAATAAAAACTTTGAGGTTCGTCGATGACATTGTAATTCTGTCAGAGACAGCAAAGGACTTGGAAGAGCAGTTGAATGGAATGGACAGTGTCTTGAAAGGAGGATATAAGATGAACATCAACAAAAGCAAAACAAGGATAATGGAATGTAGTCTAATTAAGTCGGGTGATGCTGAGGGAATTAGATTAGGAAATGAGGCACTTAAAGTAGTAAAGGAGTTTTGCTATTTGGGGAGCAAAATAACTGATGATGGTCGAAGTAGAGAGGATATAAAATGTAGGCTGGCAATGGCAAGGAAAGCGTTTCTGAAGAAGAGAAATTTGTTAACATCCAGTATTGATTTAAGTGTCAGGAAATCATTTCTGAAAGTATTCGTATGGAGTGTAGCCATGTATGGAAGTGAAACATGGACGATAAATAGTTTGGACAAGAAGAGAATAGAAGCTTTCGAAATGTGGTGCTACAGAAGAATGCTGAAGATTAGATGGGTAGATCACATAACTAATGAGGAAGTATTGAATAGGATTGGGGAGAAGAGAAGTTTGTGGCACAACGTGACCAGAAGAAGGGATCGGTTGGTAGGACATGTTCTGAGGCATCAAGGGATCACCAATTTAGTATTGGAGGGCAGTGTGGAGGGTAAAAATCGTAGAGGGAGACCAAGAGATGAATACACTAAGCAGATTCAGAAGGATGTAGGTTGCAGTAGGTACTGGGAGATGAAAAAGCTTGCACAGGATAGAGTAGCATGGAGAGCTGCATCAAACCAGTCTCAGGACTGAAGACCACAACAACAACACAGTAATGTTATTCGGTCTGTTACTACCATGTAATGGCATAGAACATTAATGAAATTGATGAAAATGAGAGGCGACATGCAAAAGAGGGCATGGAACCTCTCAAGTTTCGTTTTCACAGGACTAGATGGCGCAGTAGTAATATGCTGGGTATCAAATTCGCTGAGACAGCGGTTGAAATTACCGTCCGGCCAAAGAGGTTTAAGTCGTCCGTGGTGTCCCCAACTCGCTTAGATCAGTGCTCCAATGGTTTCTTTGCGGATCTATCATTCCTTAAAGAAAAAATACCGAACGAAATAGTTTAGCCACAACCCAGATGACTGAATTTCAACTCTGCAGAGAAGTGTGCGCTGTTTTGGAATGTCACATCCTGACAGACTAAAACTGGACCGGAAGTCGAACTAAGAACCTTACCTTTTTCGGAAATGCCCTTATTTATTTAAAAGAAACTACAAGTGCTGTTCAGTGTACCATCAGGAAACCTGAAAATACTCAGTGTCACGGAAATAAATCTACACAGTTAACATTCAGCAGTTCACAAAATTGACTAAACAGACCATCTCCAGCGCAAGAAGTCATTCAGAGTGTACACAGGGTGACACTGAATTATATGAAAAAAGTAAGTTAGTTACAAATTATGGCGTGCACACTCTCTACTCAACATGCAAACGTCACTACAGATATTCGGATTTAGGTTACGACCTGTTCGATATACCTGCCATCATTGGCGATGATGTGGTGCAACGAATAACGAAATTCAGCATGACTCACTGAAGAGTCGGAACATCGATGCTGCTGATGACCTCATGAATGGCTGTTTTCGGCTCAGCAGTGATCTTGGGTTATTGCTGTACACCGTGTCTTTAATATAGCCCCACAAAATGGAGGCGCATGTGTTCAGGTCCGGAGAATATGACTGCCAATCGAGGCTCATGCCAGTGGCCTCTGGGTACTCCAGAGCCAGAATGCGGTCCCCAAAGTACTCCTCCAAGACGTCAAACACTGTCCTGCTTCGATGCGATCGAGCTCCGACTTGAATGAACCACATATTGTCGAAATCAGAGTCACTTTGGACAATGCGGATGAAATCATCTTCCAAAATCTTCACGTAACTTTCTATAGTCACCGTGCTGTCAAGGAATATCGCACTGATTATTCCGTGTCTGGACTTTGCACACCACATTGTCACCCGTTAAGAATGAAGAGACTTCTAGACCGCTAAATGCAGATTTTGAGTCCATACAAGAGTCAGTTTTGCTTATTGACGAACCCATTCAAATGAAAATGGGCTTCGTTGTTAAACCAAACTAAACATGCGCTTACTAATTCCCATCATGCCCCGCGGAACGTCCTAACGCAAACCGTTCAGAAATTACGATCATTTTATCTCATATAGTTCAATAATTGTCACGCAATGCAAGTTTTGTATTCCTGCAACATGTGTGGAATCCGACTGCTACTGCTGTTCCAACAGTTGCAGCCGTCAATCTGTATGTTAGAAAAATCCACATCTGCTAAGTTCACTTGTAGCAGAGTTAGTAGGGCAAGTGTACACTGTTGAATTTTTCCCAGGTATAAACCTAGCTTGCATCTCTCGCCCTCCGAAGAAACGCCTGTTCAAATGCACTACAGCTGTGATAGTTGATTCAGTCCATTTAAAAACAGTAAGTCTTTTACCGGCTTCATTATGTGTAGTACTTGGTTGTTCATAAATAAGAGCTTTAATCACATCCATATTTTGTGTTACACTCATCTCAGGTTCCATATCTTTATTTGCTTCTCCTGGTCCAACCAAGCTAGCGATCAGAATAAATTTTTCCGAGCTATTCATGATTTCCGTGATAGACGGCTTAGGCTTCGGCAGTTGCTCCTGAGGAGCTACTTTTGTCAGCTTTTCGAGCCATATGTAACCCAGATCTTTCTTTCCTGGGCATTCTCCATCCTTGAAACTACATTTGGCCATAATTTTTGCTGCAACGAAAACCTGCAAATAACAGTCCATGTTTTTCAGCAGAAATTTGTTATGGCTTCTGTGCGTGTAGTTCAGGAGAGGTACTAGGTTCTGGGCTTGAATTTACAAGAGGGGGAGGAGGAGCAATGGCAGCACCTCCCAAAGATGGTGTGGTTGGCTTCTCTTCTTCTTTTTCGTCGCTATCTCTGTAGATACCTAGTAAGTCGTCTGCTTTGATCTCTTCTCGTCAGGATTATCATACCCGTTTCTTTCTCATTTATCTCTGTCTTCTCTATTCTTTTTTCCTCCCTTTTCCTCCTCCCTCTCATTTCTTGCAAATCTTTCGCCGCTTTTTCACAATAATGTGGTCATGTAAGGCCATATTCACCTTCCATATTCCTGCCCAAGTCTCTTGATGAATTTTGGTTAGTGTAACGGGTGCGGAAGGCACAGCCACAACTCACAGTCATAACTATGGCCCAGCTGTACACAATGAGCTGGCTGACCAGCAGCATCATGAGGTTTCCACCCCGAACCTCCGCAAGTCAACGGCCTGGACATTCAACAGATTTCATGAAGCTTGAAGTTCCATACAACGAAGTGTAGCAAACGCCAATATTACGTCACTGGCCTGTGTTCGAGATGGCTCCAAGTCACACAGAAACACGGTTTCTTCGCGTGGCCAGGTTAAGAGAGCTGCATTGAAACCATCGGAGGCAGCCTGCCATCACCGAAGAACTGGGCAGTAGTCTGACGTCCAATCTGTGCCGGTCAGAACAGTACCGATGAAGTTGCCGTTAGAATTGTCCTCAAACTTCTGTCTGCTACCTGTTCATCTGGGTGCTTCGGCTGCTCAGCAGTATGCAGCCTTCACAGGAATACGACGCTGGGGTTCAACCATCCCCACATTTGCCACGGTCCAAAAGGAGGACATCTCAGCCTTGTGCCACAGGGTCGAAATGCAGTCTGCCGTATTCACTGTGATAACAGCCGATTTTGAACCGTCCAGCTATGGGCCGGTAACACATGACTTCCACTTCTGCAACAGTGGTAGGCGATCGCTGTCGGTGTCGTTGAATAAGATGGGAGGTCAACACTCTACGGAATGCCGTGTTGGCTCTTTTGCAGTTCTCCCTAGGGATCAACACTAGCAGCATCCAAGACCGACGGATGTAAGTTAACTCCAGTTTCTTGTACCGATGAACTGCCTTCATCTGCTGCATCCACATCCTTATTCGGAAGAGAACCATAGCCCACTCTTAGCCATCCTAGACGCCCCGTTATGGTCCCTTGTTGACTAGCTGCCTAAACTACAGTTTAGGTTTGTATCTTCACCATCCTTTTCAGATTTCATATCAATGCAGACGGAAGTATCTGTCCTGGTTTTGGGAGATAACCTTCTCTTGGCTGCGTTTGGATGACCTTTTTTTAACTGTAGATCGGACTGTTGAAATTTTATGCCAGACGACCAGCCGACGTTTCGACTTCTATTTGATTGCATACATATCACTGTAAAGCGACGTTCTCATTTTTAACACCTGAGAAAAAGTATATAAACAACACAGTGCAAAACCGTGACATAGGACATTATGTCAGCTGGTAGTAATTAAACTTTAATGAGACATATTTAGTAACAAATTTAGTAGCAACAGTCACTATGTAAATTCGTTCCACATCAACGCTACTAGAAAAAATTTCTCGCTTTTTGACAAAACTTCTTTTTTTCCTTTTTAAAGACCTACAGAGCTACCGATGCACGTTTGACGACCCGCCTTCACAGCTTCAATTCTGACAGGACCTCCTCGTTTCCAGACCAAGCCATATCCCGGTGATATAGTTTCTTCCGAATGTGGTATTCCTGCAGAGTCTGCCAGAGACTTTGTGACATTCCGAAGAGGGAGTACTGGTAGATAGGGAGCCACTGGAATCGATCGAGGATTGCCCTGGGTAACCGAATAAGTAATGCAAGGTTCTCAGTCGTGCAATTTCAGTCTTCTAGAAGTTTTCAAAACAGCGCACACTCCGCTGCAAAGATTCACTCGGGAAGGCTTCTTCTTCATCATGGTTACACCGTTTGCAGTGACTGTGTTAACAAAATAAGATCTGACCACAGTATAGGAAGATAAAAGCTGATTTCCGTTTCCACATAATCACCCACTAGTTCAAACTGAACTCCTTGAGTGACTTATGAGTACAAGCTCTGGACTTTTGTTAAATATACTGCTGACTGCCCACAGTTAAAAAAATGTCAGCACGTTCGTTGCACGCAGAGAATAAAACGTCAACGTGAAATAAAAATGTCATATAGCATTGTCGGTTGGGATAGACCACGGGGTGGATTCAGCCACCTGTGAAAAAAAGGTGTTCTTTCCCTGCACACGTTTGCGGTTTTCTTGTGGATATACAGTCTGAAAAGCAGGGGAGTTTGTGCTGTGGAATAATTGCTAATAAGAAATTCGATACGTTGCGCCATTTCCGAATTATTTAGCACGGAAATTAGCCTCTCAGGTCGTCGTGCGCGCAAATTCAAGCAGCCCGCCAGAGGTGATGACCTCAAACGTGTTTTTCATTTGGTTTCCTCAAAACGTACAAACAAACCACGTAATGACACTTCCAAAAGGCACACTTTAACTGTTAATGAGCATTTGAACTGGCAGTACCTCACGGACCTACATATGTCTATGCATTAAGGCATTTTAGCGCCTGCAAGTACTTGAATTTGCGTTTGCAGCTACTAGACTGGCCAACTTCAATGCTAAATAACTCTGAAGTGGCGCAACGTGTCGATTTTTTTTAAACATTTATTTGTCAGCATAACCTCCCCTGTAACACCCTTACGAGCTTTCAAAGCATTTCTGACCACCCTGTATAGGAACTTTGTCACGTGTATATTTGTTGAGTGTACGTGAGTGCATTGCTTGCATGTACATTGTAGTTCTATGTTTACGATGTACGATGATTATGATGATGAGAGCATGGAGAGGGTGACTTTCAGTGTCGGCGTGTGGCCAATCTTTCTTGAATAGCCAAGCATAACGTCCCCTATGACAGACGGATCCCTAAACGCAGAATTTTCTAGTAACCCAAGAAACCAACGTGAATTGGCAGCAATCGCCATGGCATTGCGACTTGAAACTAAAGAAATTAGATATTCGATGGGTAGCAGCCTCACATAAAATAGTGATAGCTGTAATGTCTGGTTACAGTCCTCTTATACAGCAGCCGGCTGGAGTGGCCGTGCGGTTCTAGGCGCTACAGTCTGGAGCCGAGCGACCGCTACGGCCGCAGGTTCGAATCCTGCCTCGGGCATGGATGTGTGTGATGTCCTTAGGTTAGTTAGGTGTAATTAGTTCTAAGTTCTAGGCGACTGATGACCTCAGAAGTTAAGTCGCATAGTGCTCAGAGCCATTTGAACCATTTTCTTATACAGCATTTCACAAACCGAGAAATCATACCCCAGTGCCCCCAAGAGGCAACTGTTTGAAACACCACCTCAGTTTGAATACCCGAGGGCTTACTGTGCAGGTCCACATAATGTGGTCCACACATCGTCGTTCCTGAAACACACAGAACTGAAGTATTACAAAAAGTGTATGGCCATATATTGTCAGAACATGAGTGGTACGAGGACAATGCATAAACGAGTTAGAGAAAGGTTTTTGTGGACAACGGAGCATAGTGAAGTAAAGCAGTATGTTAAAAACTGCAACACGTGTGCTCAAAGAGCAGATTTAAGTCAGAAAAAAGTACAGTTGTAGAGGTTACCAGCAGCTGAAAAGCCGTTTCACATGTTAAGACTCGATGTGTTAGTACCATTCAACAGAACTCCAGCTACTAGCAAATACGTACTCACAACGACAGATAATTTTTCGAAATATGTAATAATGGACGCAATTCTGCATCAGGAAGCTGCTAGTGTTGGCCAGGCAATTGTAAACAACTGGTTACTAAAATTTTGTGTAGCAGAGAGCATAATCGTAAATCAAGGAACTAACTTTGATCTGATGAAACAGTTAGGTTGTTTTCTGCGAATCAAGAAGTTACATACCAGCCCTTTTACCCGCAAGCGATTTGACACTCGGAAAGAATTCACCGCAAAATACTGAAAATGCCACGTCATTATGTGAATGGCCTACATGTTGACTGGGACACCTGTTTAAATTTCGTAGTGAGCACAAATAATTCAAAAGTTCACACAGGAACAAGTCTTTCACCATATGAAGTAGTGTATGCGCGAAAAATGTCACCACCATTTCACATGGTTCATCCAAAATTAGGGACATAGGGTGAACTGGTAAAACAATTTACTAAACAGTTAAGATAAGTTTTCAGAGGGTAAAACGTGCCTACACTAAGCCTTTGAAAAATCAGGAATGTATTTAGCAATGAGCAAATAAACTAACGCCATTCAGGATCGGGTAGTATATGCTTCCAGCAAACCCTTATACACCAAAGTGAAAAACACAAAAAAATCTTAACGAAATGTGAGGGGCCATAAAACGTCATAGAAATGACTTCACTGTAAAATGTAAATGAACTTAGATCTATTTAGGTGTTATGGATCATATTGGGTTATATGTTGGGGTATGTAGGTTACCATTATTTTTCATTTTCTTGTCTTTGATTCTGTAGATATATGGAAAGAAGGGACTGATGATGATTCCTTGTCTCCTAGGTGGTGTATCAATGAAGATGTCCACAAGGATTATCATGGACATAATATTAGTACAATTTTCCAGAGGGATACAATTTGGTACCAGCCTCTGAACACTGTCATTTTATTCTCAAGACAATCAGATGTGTTATAAATGACGAACGGACAGTTCAGTTGACATTGAACATTTGGGAGGTGTGAAACTAAGTCACAGTGCGCAAAGAGGCGATGAAAGGAGGAATAGTAGTAGAAATGCAAAACTAGTATCGAGAGTTAAATCTTTCCTACGAAAGTTGAGCACTCAATTACAGCAACTGACGGAAGTAGTTTCGCGATCACTGGTACAGAACAGATTTCTTGGGCGCAGGTGATAAAATATTAAAAATAGTGCAAATACCCTTATCGGGTTTGCCGCCGGATCGTATTATTTAAATCACACAATATTTCTTCGATGCAACTGCTCGACATCATCAGGTGGTGGTAGCTGCTGCTGTCACTGCTGCAAGGCGCGACTGATGATAATCGTGCGATTATCATCAGTCGCGCCTTGCAGCAGTGACAGCAGCAGCTACCACCACCTGATGATGTCGAGCAGTTGCATTGTAACACCCCACCCGTCTCTTAGCTTGTTTTGGCGTGTGTGCACCCCAACTAATTGACTAACAGATCAACAGAGAGTACAAAACTGCCGCAATATCGGATAACGCAAAAGCAATATGGCCCTGTGACTCCTGATTGAACTGCGGTGGCAGTGTTGACAGTAATTTGTTCAGAATTGATCACTTTTAATTAAAAAGGGGTGCACATTGATGTTATATTCAGCTATTGAACACCAGATGCAAATGCTGAATCTAAAATTAATTAAGAAAGTGACTTGGGATTTCAACTACTTTATTGAAAACAGATGCAGTCGATTAGCACAAATTTATTTTAACTCCCAACCTTCAATCATCACATTACAAGACTCTCCTAACAGGCAGTGGGAATAAATTGCGTTTACATGGAGTAAAACGCGCCAAATAAAATTTAACTCCTATCGAGTGACCCAGGCGTAATTCGAAGTGCGAGAAGAATTGTAAAATACACGGCGCATGAAACCCTCATGGAAACTTTGCCGACGGGGCCAACCTCATGGTGCTGCAAGGCTGCGCTCGTCTATTCACTCCTAGCTATCTCGCTCAGTACATAGCTGAACCAAAACTTTCTATCTCCAAGTTCAATCGTTCTGTTTGCTAGGTCCTAAACTGCAGAGATGCTCACTCTTTCTCAGGCAGGCTGAGTAATGAACGCCACGTCCGCACTGTAGGCAAGCTGGGAATAGAAGACCTCTACGGAGACTTCTCACAGTCAGCTTTTCGCCTCAGTTTCCCCTCCAGCAAAATCACTTACGCCAATTGCAGCGCAAGTCGCATTAATTATGCGTCGCTTCCCAGTGCCAACCAATGCCTGCTCTGGGAAGTGAACAAATTCCCACAAAATTTCCCTTCCTCTGAACTTCTGCTATATCGCTCCTCCCAGGCCACCCATCAAGGTTAGCATCCACACAACACCAAGATTTCCAGAATTCTGACTCCCAGGAGAGTACTTCAAATTCCTTGGTCCTACGTTCCCATCGGAGGCCGGTGTATTTCATTCTGTCGCTCTTCACCTGATTTGCTTCAGACTCTGTGGACTGTGAATTCAGCGTGAAGTTGCTATAGTCATGAACACGCATATTTTGACCTCTGTTGACCGTTCCACCGTAGCTTTGCGCAGCTTTCTTGCATGTTTCACAGAAAATGGGATGACGGACATTTATTAACAGGCGTACAAGTTCTCCGTCTGTTTCCCTGTACACCAGCATGGAGTCGGAGTCAACCACCCACTCACTGTCACTCATCTTAAGGCGGCTGGAGGCTGCGCCCTGTTACCACTTTCTCAGAGCTTGAGCCACCCTAAGCTGCCTATTGTCGCTTCCCTTAGCCGCTCCCCCGGCGGCCACGGTCAATTCTGAGTACTTCCCTGGGGTAAACTAGCCTCCAGTAAATCAACACGTTTCCACAAAGTTTTCATGTCGTGTGAATTACTTTAAAACCATCACCCGACATTAATTATTCCAATACGTCCGTACTATACACTCTACAAGATGCATTGTGCCTTGTCAGTCATTTTTGTTCAGCCTTACTGTTCGCTCAACGTGAATTAGGTTATCTTTAATGACTTCATGTAAGGGGGCATAGTTCTTGCCATCTTACACCATCGAAGAAATATTGTGCGATTTACACCATACGATCCGGCGGCAAACCCGAGAAGCGTATTTGCAACGGATCCGTCGGCAAAGTACGAAATGTCATATTAAAAATAGTGTTTGGAACAGCAGGCAAGAAGGATATAGAAAGCTTGAACGACCGAATAGAAATCGTGCAGGAGATGGCAGGAGATACAGAAGAAAAGGTAGGATGGCACACGACATAACTAGCAAACGTGGAACAACGGATATTTAAAATTACCAAAAGATTGAAAAATTAATGACAGAACTAGAGCAGTATACATGGCGCACCATGGGTATCATGAATTGAGCGAAGCCACCTAAGAGCACTTAACGAAAGTTTGTTGGTATCTAAGTTAATGCGAACATTGGCTTACAGTTTGAGAGATGCGAAAAGCGAAACTGAAACATTGTGAGAAACTGTTCATGAGGCCATCCATAGACAAATGAGTGTGACACTGCTATCCCTGCGGCAGTTGCTTACAAGC
The DNA here is from genome assembly GCF_021461395.2 of Schistocerca americana. Taxonomy (NCBI): domain Eukaryota; kingdom Metazoa; phylum Arthropoda; class Insecta; order Orthoptera; family Acrididae; genus Schistocerca; species Schistocerca americana. The sequence goes on from NC_060120.1 coordinate 611,941,523, forward strand.
TTACAACAAGCACAGACAGGCTTTTCCTACGGGTTACACCACATTGCACCTGCAACAGCAAAATATGTAGCCTTGTTTTATCACGTATTCACTGTCATTGTTCTGACCGAGCTAGTTTACACATCACCATATAGTTTCCTGCAGTAGGGCTAAACGCGCGATATTCATGTTTTACGATCCATCCATATACGATTAGGTGGGACACAGTCAATAAATGGGTACAAGTAAAGACTTACGAAGTGCTATTTGACTCAGAAGAAAAGGATGCTCACGCACTTACGTCCATAATAGAGCTAAACAACTGTATCAGGAAGAGTGTTACGATTTGTCCAGCCGCGTAGTTCACACGGACGAAGAGGCTTGTGAAATGCAGCTATTTCTTGGGAAAATCGAAACGGTATACTCTAAAAAGTACTAGACCCATAGCTATATTTCCAGAAAACTGGAGACCACTGGATTTGCTCCATATTTTCACCAGAAACAGTGACTGGCAACTGTTGCAGAAACGGAAAGTCAAAAGGGATTATAGAATTTGAATACGAAATAATGGATTACTAATCATTGGGACGAAGTGTGACATTGCCAGAAAATGGTTTCATCTTCCAGCTACTATCACAGGAACAGCAATAATTACCTTTTCTTTAACAATGTGGTATGGTCTGGAAGAACCATTAAGTATTCTACCTGTACAGAACTTAAACTTCCTTGACGACACCCTGGATTCCAGTGTATTACACTCTTCAGATGACTGATCATCAGAAACAGGAAGAATTTCACCTGATCAGATGCTAAAACATGTTAAGTAATATCATGAGAAACACAAGCAAAGCATAGTAACTGTGTTCACAAAAAATGTTATCCTGATTGTAGTATTCGTGTGTGAAATTTACTTATTCTTAAAACTCTAATTATCCTATTTAAAAGAATCACAGTCCATTAAATACCCATGAAATGGATAAACATTAGTGGTAAAAGTGAAGGATAGAAACTATAAAGTGTATGAGTAGTAGGGAACAGATCAGAAACACACTGTAAGTTGAATAATGAAGTTAATCCTGACTAAGGTTGTGAGCCTTATGGTTCAGTTCAAGAAGCAACCAAGGGGTTGAACTCAGAGCAATATTAAATTATAAATACAAACATGTACAGATTAGTGTAGCAAAGGTAGAGAAAATAAATTCAGAACGAGTTTCTTGAAGAAGAGGGGAATGTTACACCACAGAGCCAAAAATAGGTAGAAATTATATACCTTTTAAGTTCACACTGCACCGCCACAGACAGACAGTACCAGGCAGAGGTTTGCCTTGCACAGCTATGCAGCAGAAAGAAACAGTCAACGCTGTAAGCTGTCACGTACATGAGCATGCACTACTACATTGGCACCATTTGACAAGAACAAGTTACGTAATTAGCAAAATGTGCACTGAGAGAGAGATGACGATATATTCCTAAGCCCTTGTTACCTGAAGCAGCAAGCATTACCTGAGCTGCAATAACACATTTCAGAGAGCTGACAATGTAGTTAAGAGCCTGTAATAAATCGTTACACAAACGCCATGGAACAAGGACCGATGACCTCTGGTTAAGCAGTGGGCGTCATTAGATCATAATGAGCAGAGCTTCACATCGTTTCCTCCCACCATTCTACCTAAATTCTGTAGTTCTCCAGCTCTGAATTCAGTTGGTCAATAGGATCAATGGTGTTGGTACCAAAGCACTCAATTCAATGATTACTATGGTGCAGTGACATCCATATCTTAGATGTTCCAGCACCTCTCGTGAACATGCTGTTTGCCTGCCCCGAGATAATAGTGATCTGCCACTAGTGGGACTTAGCACTGGCTGCCATCAGCTACAGTGCTGATGGGGAGACTGAGGGTCTTCCAATACCAGCCACCTCACTATGCTATTGTAGTAACATCACCATCACTGCTGTGCCAGAGAGCCATCGGGTGCCAGTTGGTTCCTGATAATCACTACAGGTACTTCAGAGTGCCAAGGGCCTGCCTGTATGGTGGGGCCAGAGTAGGCTGACTACATAAGAGCCAACAGTGTGGTACATTCCGATCGGTCGTTGCAGGTCATTACAAGCTTTTAGAGCAAGATCAAGGTTGCCCTAATAGCATGGGAAACATTTTCATCCTACAGCCTCATCTGCAGGCTGCTAGACAGCAGCCCACAAGACTTAATCTGAAATGTACGAGTAATGGCCTTGGTGACCAGACCAGCTGAGCTGTTAACAAGAGCCAACAGAATTCCGCCACGTCACTGGCATGAAGTGTCAACTGAGGCTGACAAAAAGGAACTGAACTGTAAAACTGAACGAATACACGTTAACAAGCTAATCGTGTTTTATTAGTACTGAAAGACAATCTACAAGTCCAGGTCACCTTCTGACATCTCTACAATGGTATAGCATTATGTAACTTAAATGTTAAAAGCCCTCTTCCACAGTACAAACATCAGTGCCTATACTCAAGTGCAGTTGTTTGACTAGCGCAACTAAGTTGGATATTCAAATTCGCCCCTGGAAAAAGACAGTCAAGGCAAAACTACCATTTCTCCTACATAAGAACGACAATCTAACAACGAGAAGAATAGCGGGAGGAACTGCAAGGAATTTCGATCAGATATAAATACCCTATTATAGCAAGAAATATCTGCATCCATGACAAACATTATAAAATTATTACAGTACATTTAAGGCTGCTTACATATGCTGTCCAAGGCAGTCACTCCCTGCCCATCCTTTTAACTCTTCTGAGTGGTTGCCTCACAGACAAGTAGCAAATGGCAGACAATTAATTTTCTAAGTGTCCACTGAGGACCACTGCCGTCGTTTGTGGAAAGGGGTTGAAAGCTCAGTGGACGCCTCAGGATATGATAACAGTTTAACTGGTGGGAGGAAGGTGCAGGCTGAGTTTACAGAAGGGCATTTGTTGCTTCACAATTGTCAGTAATCATTTATTTAATAAGAAACACTTAAAAACATCAATAACATATAAGTCAACAGTAACTGTCAGATAGATTTCAGGGTGGTGAACCACAAAACGACCAAATTATATATATATATATATATATATATATATATATATATATATATATATATATATGTGTGTGTGTGTGTGTGTGTGTGTGTGTGTGTGTTCTAGTACAAGTAATACTTCTTTAAAATAACAAGTATAACATTCACAAAAATGCAGCTTGAAAGCCATTTAGGCCCCATAACATTTCAACAACGCAAATCTGACTTCACTACAATTACAGACGGAGCATTATCATAACAATCTGAAAACCACTCATTAGACAGTAAACTTCAAACAAGAAAGGTGGCCCTTATTTAGAAAAATTTTTACAAGTTCAGGTTTACCATTGCAGTGGCACCACCATTTAAGATAAGAAAAGGTTAGCTTCAGTGCACTATTTCTGTGAGCGTAAGTTACAGCCAGCTGCAGGTCTGTTGACAGTAAGTTATGCTACCAGTGGTTGCAAAGTAGAATGGAGGCCACAGGGCCGTAGCCCTGCCGAAAAGAGTAAACACAGCAGTTTGCATGGCACAAGTTACAGGCAGAAGGGGAGTACTGGCCTACTTAGGTGTTATGAGTACATGACTCAGAGTGGTGCATTAGCAAAACAGAGGCACACAGCGATGTATAAATACGTGCTGGTTCACTAACAAGGCATTCAAATGTGGCAACTCTCCTGGATGGCAGGGCGTGTCACACTACTAGCTACACTCAGCAGCAGATGGGGCGCCAGCATTCCAGTCCACAAGGGGTCGCTGGTTCGACCCTCTGAGGCCAATGTAGGATCTGCAGCCAGCCACCAGTGGGCCATGCCACAGCTCGTTACTGCGGACAGTCTTGTTGGCTCCAAACACACACCAGGGGCATCCTGAGGCGATGGCCGCAGATTTGGCTGTCAGATTGCAGGCTCTTATTGTTGCCGTGATTCTAACCACAATGGCAAAGAAGCACGCAGTGGGCCACCCAGTGGCTTCCCGTGAGCAGTGCCAAGACAATGGGGACGGAGGCCGCTGAGTTCTGAGTTGGCTGCTGGTGCAGCCTGACGTCATCACAACTCCGCGGCTGTACAAAGCCGACACACAGCAGGGCGTTGCATGGGTCACTGAGGCAGCGTTTCCGTACCAAACCGTTTGGCAGACTGTGAAGTGGTGCCCTCAGCATTGTGGGACCCAGTGACACAGGCCGAGAGGAGTGGGGGCACTGTAGCTGGAAATAATAAATCACTTGGGAAACTCGGACGAGTTTTAATACAGCGTACCCTGACAGCCCATTCTAATCCAACATCCCCTCTACACCATTAAAATAACTTGAAGGCGCTTTCGGAGCTAGCAATTTAGCGACTTTTCAAACAGAAAAGTAACAATATTCAAATTTTAAAAGTTCAGCATTTGACAATACTTTAAAATTTACACAACCAGGATTACAACAAGATTTGAAACGCCCTAACAATTTTGGAACACAGGGTAACAATGATTTTAAAATTTACAGCAATGCGCAATTAAGAACTGAATGATCTTCGAATCAAGCAGCAGTACAAGATAAGGCTGGGCTGGCAGAGGCAAGGCGTGGCTAGGATGGCTTAGGGTTGTAGATGCTTTGATTTAAACTTAAGTGTGAATGCCATAAGATTAAGAGCTCAACTTACAGAGAGGTGCCGTGGTAAGTGAGGAAGACACACTGCCTCAGTGGCTGCCACAAGACAGAAGGTGGAACACCATGCCGCAGGCATGTACACAGCCAACGTGGAGTAGCCATTCCCAGTTAATTGGTGGTTACTGGATAACACACCAGGGCCAGTGGCTTCAACGCTATGGCCAACTCTGGAAGCCGACGGCAAACAAACAGACATATAATTCCCACAAGACTGAGAACCAAATAAGTAAATTCCCAAGGCCCCACACAACAATACCAAATGCAAACATCGCTCCAGACGCAGACCAAAATCTAAGTGTTACAATGACTGCATAAGTAAAACAAAGGTTAAGCAGTTAATTGTACAACAGTAATGACTGAGCACAGGATTTAATTTGATTAAACAGCCAACTGTTAACAAGATCCCGCAAAAAACAAATTCACTTGGGTAATTTAAGGGTAAGAAGAAATGCTTAAGCACTAATACGTAAGCACGAGACCACAATAGCAATAAAACAGGCAATAGTAAAACAATTCCTTCTTTTAAGAGAAGTGCTGGATCTCACCAAGGCCTTCGAATGTGAGCACAGAACACGAGCCAACATTCTGGCGTTTGCTTGTCATGACCATGCTCCTTGTTACAACTCATACATAAGTTGGGCAAGCAAGAGCTTGTCATCTTAAGGGTCAGGCTCGATATTCGACCTCAGTGGTCACCAATATATGTCCTAGTATATATTACAATAAACGAATTTCACATCCAAGCAGTAACGACAAATTCCCCAAAATGCTGAACAAATTGCAATAACAAGAAAAGAAATTTTAAATACACTCATTTATTTCATGCATAAGGGGAGTTCACACAGAGATGGGGAGGGCGAATTTAGTAGCTTGTTAATGGAGGGACGGAGAACTGCGGGCAAACCAACCTAACGGGAGCAAGTCCAGCATTGGAGCACAGGTCCAACATCCACAAACAGAAGTTCTTTACTCAAAAATAAGATAGGGCGGGTGGTTACCAGGGAAAATGTATGTGATCATGACGCCCACATCAGCAGACAGTCACCTGCAAACCCGGATAGTCAATCGGGCACGACAGTGTAGAGCCCACCACCACACCAAACCAACACGGCCCCATACGAGCTGCCGTCCTCTTTTTACGAGTGACCGACGATCAGGCCTCGAAATCGCACCCTCACATTTCGCCATACATTCCTCTCTCTAACCCTCCACCATCCGCCAACAACCTGCCTCTAACTTCCTCCAACCAAAGAGCCAACTGTAAGACGACCAAAGCGCCACAGGAAAACAGATCGCGCCAGTAAGCAACGATATAACAATTCAGAAAACGAGCCGACACAGCTCAGGTGGCTTTAATTTTGTTACCTCAGGTGTGGCTTCAGATAGTGAGGCAGGTGAGCGACAATTGCCCAAGGCTCCTCCTTAGACGTCTCATGGTGACTATCCCAAGCACATCACATCAGAGACAGCAGTGACACTGGTGTGTAACACGGTGGCTACTGACACAGCTCCAGCTATCTGAAAAAATATATGTGATCTCGCATTTTTGTTTGTTTTAAATAAAATACGTATCTCTCCCGCTCCAGTTCTCCTAAACAGGCCAGTGAGCTATACAGTTTTAAACTTCAGGTCCTGCTGAGTTTGCGACGTTTGTTACACATATTGTTGATTGACTCAGTCACATTACTGAACAGCTGTAATACATCTCTGTAATTGTTAATCTCTTAGTAAAGCTGTCTCAAGGACCTATTGTACTGAGGTAATTGTTAAACATGAAAACATGCGATATGAGCGTAATTTGTACATACTAAGGGTGTATGTATTTAAATGAAGCAGTGTGGCAATTGTTAAACTTTAAATGTCTCAAAGTTATGATAACGTACTCACCCACCAGATTAGCCAACAGCACTAATGCGCTGCTTCCTGGACTCGGGTAGGTGCGTCGGCCACAGATCGAATCCGCCCGACGGATTAACGACGAGGGCTGGTGTGCCAGCCAGCCTGGATGAGGTTTTTAGGCGGTTTTCCACATCCCACTAGGTGAATACCAGGCTGGTCCCCATGTCCCAACTCAGTTACACGACTTGCAGACATTTGAAACACATTCGCGCTATTTCATGATTTACGCTGGGGGGTATGGGGTGGAGGCAGGAAGAGCATCCGGCAACTCCTTAAAATTAACCATGCCAAATCCATACTTAAACTTGCTGACCCTGCGCACAATGCGGGACAAGGCAGTAGCAAAAGAATAATTTATGATAATGTACTTGTGTCTTTGAATTCTGAAAAGTAGTCGAAAGTGGGTATTAGGAATACTGGGCAAAAACTGGCACAGTGATAACAAAAATAGTAATGAAGTGCGCCAAAACTGTAATAAATTACCTCAAAGTGGCAATGTTAATTGTAGGTGGTCATAATTTGGACCGCTGGAAGACAAAACCATTCGACACAACGCTCTCCCGTGAATTGTCAGTAAATTGTGTAATAAATTGTGGTAATTTAGGTAATTCAGCCAATGCGTAATGTCTCAATATTGTCAGTGTCTTTGGTAATCTCAATATGTCCAGGCAGCTATGGTGGCATAAATTATAGTAATTAAGTCAATAGGATAGTTCCCCATCAACCAATAAGCCTAGAGAATTGGGGGAGTGGGAATACACTACTTTTTGGTCAGAAATTATCGCCATTAAGATAAAGCTGAAAGCATCTGGTAATAAATTAGACTTAAGTAAACATAACATATGAAGACAAGTGTGTGATTTGTTTACATGAGGCTAAAAGCATCTGGTGGCCATTTTGCTTACAGAACAGTTTCAGCCAAGTGACTGATTTTATTAAATCATGACCATATATTAGACTTACATTAGCATAACTTAAGAGTACAAGTACGTAGTTGGTTTACATGAGGAGGCTAGACCAAGTGGCTGGAGTGTTTACATAAGGAGAATTGTTCTGCAAGGTGCATAGTTATTTATGTATTTTATTAATTTCTATTCCTTAAAGGAACAGATCACGATGAGGTAGGAATTATCAAGGTAATACAACGCAAGTCAATACCTCACAATACGCAACAAATAGAATGCATAACATGCTTTAGGAGCACAGAACAGATAGTCGGCCATGGTCATGACTGAGGAACTATCCAGAAATTTGTCTCAGCGACGTAGAAAAGCACGGGAAAACCAAATCAGAATGGCTAGACAGAGCAACTTCATTCTCACCAACATGAGGTCAGTATCTTAACAATTCACTGCCTCATCCGGTTGGTCCTATTTTAGAATGTTCCTTGATTTACACAAAACTTGTTTCAGATAACTCGTAATGTAAAACACTGTTTCATTCTTCATCGCCGCACACACTAACGATGCCTGCTGCTGACTCCTTGATTGAGAAGATGTTCTAGTGCGCCTTCCGCCACCTCCAGTCCTTTCACAAAGCTGACCCATACCCGCACATACTCAACTATGCTCCTGAGTCTGCCTGAAGAAATTGAGTCGGCATCCCTCACGATGAGTGAAATATTGAACTCAGGAGCATGACAGGACATTACGACTACGCATTTTACTTCTTGACACATGATTTTCTTGTGAAAGCAGTTAATCGTGACAGGGTGTTTTAGTCGTCCCCTTTCATTACTCTAACCATTCACCTGAAACCTCTATGTAACCTCTAATATTGCAGTATGCATTACTTACGAAGATCATTTTAGCTCCTTTTTAAACAAATGTATGTGAGTAATCTTTTTTCATTTCCTTCGACAGTTATATAATTTTATTCCCTGATAAAAAATGGTGTTTTGAGATTTTTGTTCATTTTCCCTGGGTAAATGGTTGCGCAAACGCTTTTGTTCCATTATTATTTATAGAACTATTAGTAAAACATTCAGTAATGTTTTCCACGATATGCATCGCAGACTGATAGATGTGCTCATCTGGTGTAGTAAGGATGCCCAGTTTTTTAAACAGCTCTTTACAATGAGCCCAACCACTAAGTCTAGTTGTTGTTCCTACAGCGATTTTTTTTTCAATTTAAAAACTGTGTCCCACTTTTTTGCCTTTGATACTCAGGAAAGGATTCCACAGCTAAGATCTGAGTTTACATAAACATAGTATGTCACGTCATGACATTGTCTATTACATGCTGATACTAAAATACTAAAAATATAAAATGCTGATAACACTATTTTTGGAATTATTATAGTGTATTCGTTCCACGTTAGCTGACAGTCAATGTTCATTCCTAAAAACTCTTGTTTTTACGAAATATGTAGGTTTATACAAGTATAAAGTAACAAACTTGTGTCCCTTCTTCATTCGAAGTGCATACTGCTTGTTTACTTTATGTTTAACGTTAATTTATTACGCATGGTCCTGTATACATACACGAAACTTTCATTTTTCTCTAATAGGTGCTTTGGTGTTTTATCAGTGACGATTATGTTGGAGTCATCAGAAAAGAGAACCTTCTCTCCATATCTCTCAGGGTGCTGAAAGCCATAGATTATATTAAGAACATAACTGGACCGAATTCACTACCCTGGTAAATACGTATATGTATATGTTTCGTGTCTGACAACTCTTTTACTAAAAATTTGTAATCAGAAGATCTGCAAGCTACCTCCAACTTTTCACACTGTTTTCCAAGTAAGGCTGGAATTACTCAAACTAGCGCTTCTAGTTTGTTTACCAGTGTTTTGTGGTCAAGTCTAAGAATATGCCTGTGGAACAGTCATTCTTGTCAAGAACTTCAAGTACTACTTTCGTGAACACTGTAATGGCCGTATTGTACTTGTCCACTTCTGAAACTAAGATGCGTTTCCTTAAAGAGGTTGTATTTATTCATGTAACTTATTAGTCTCTTCACCGTGATTGATCCAATAATTTTTGAGAAAAGAGACAATATTGGAAATGGTTGGTAGCTTTCGATGCTTTCTGCGTTACCTTCCTTTAAGAAAGGCACCACTCGTGTATAGTTTAGGTACTCTGGCAAAATACATAAACTAAAGAACTCATTTATTACGTTTGTTAATTGGGCTTGTGTGTTATGTATGCACGCCCTCAGGATAGAGGAAGGATCCTCACCTACGCCTGCTGACTTCTCAGTTGGACTGTCTTCCAGACTGCAATCTCTGTTGTGCGAAAGATGATCATTGTGCTTGCTGTGTAAATCAGTGTCATTATAGGTGCTACTTGTGATTTAGGAAGGTTTTGCTGCAGCTTCTCCGCAATAAAAGAGAAATAATCCTTTACAAAATTAGCCAATTCCTGAGGATTTTGTATTATTCTACATTCATCTTTGATTTGTATGTCATTATACTTGTGCCTGCCTTTTCCAGTTACTTTTTTTTTTAAATTCCCACATTACTTTGTTTTTATTTTCAGTTTTATATTTTTTGTAACTGAATAACACTTTCTGGAGCAGAGAATACTCTCCTATTTTTTACGCGCGTGATAACAATACAGGGGCTGTGGATTAGTGAAGTGCTTATGTAAAGAACAAACACAGTTGTCTGGAAGGACTAGCTGTGAATTAGAGTAGCGCTTTTATTAAAAACAAACAGTTTTCTGAGAGGACTTTCTAATACTTTCAGTTGATCATATATTTTCCTTAGATGCTGCAGTAGAAATGGCTACTTATGGAAATGTCTTCTCAAAAATAAACTTAGACAGTCTGCAGTACAGGGAGAACTACATTAATTTCCACGTACACTTCATCTCAGGTTTCGTTTGCTAATGCCTTAGAAAAGGTATGTATCTTACTGTGGTGTCACCGTCAGACACCACACTTGCTAGGTGGTAGCCTTTAAATCGGCCGCGGTCCGGTAATATACGTCGGACCCGCGTGTCGCCACTATCAGTGATTGCAGACTGAGCGCCGCCACACGGCAGGTCTAGAGAGACTTCCTAGCATTCGCCCCAGTTGTACAGCCGACTTTGCTAGCGATGGTTCACTGACAAATTACGCTCTCATTTGCCGAGACGATAGTTAGCATAGCCTTCAGCTACGTCATTTGCTACGACCTAGCAAGGCACCATTATCATTTGCTATTTATCTTGTGATGCATGTACCGTCAGACCGATGTTCACCAATTATGAATTAAAGTTAAGTATTCCAACAGCTACGTACTTTATTTGCTAGACTCAAATCCTTTAACTGTTCCAGGCCTCACGCCAGCCTGCGTGAGCTTAAAGGCGTGCCTTTTGGCTACCCGTCATTGTGGATTGGCTGTCTTGCCAGTACACAACACTTACTTTCCAAGAAAATTCTTTTACTGGCGTGTAGTTTTACAGGTGTCCCCAAGTACGTCTTTAGCTTTATTATCAGACAGTAATGATCCGAAAGGCCAAAATCTCTTATAAACGCTTTAGAATTATCTGTTTTAGTACATGGTCCAAGACTGAAGATGAACTTTTAGATATTCTTGTAGCATTGTTTACCATTTGCGCCAAGTTAAAAGTGGTCAAAATGTTCAGAAAGTTATTTTTCATGTCTCAAGATACGACTGTGTTAATTTTGAGGGCTGAGAATCTTGCCAGAACTTCAGTTAATCTGTTGAAGGAAATGTTCACATTAGCAGTAGGTGAGCGGTTCACACACATGTTATTTAACCAGTAATAGCTATGGAGCTATATTAGTTGAACGACTGCCGATTCAAAACGTCTATCTGAGCTAACTTTGGACAGATCGTCGCTAACTTCAAAATGTGTGCCACCTCTGACATTAATAGATGTTCCTCCCACCCTTTAAACGAGTTTTACAGTAGCAACGAGCACATTCATACGACGACAACAATATACGTTGTAACTCGTCTCTGCACCAGTGCTCTGTAGTGCATACTACTGTGCTCTTCAAAAGACTATAATCCAACTCCAATCTAGCATACTTTATTTTTAATGTACTGCATATTCTTATGAATGATAGGTAATTCAGAATAAGAGTCCGTGGCGTTTGCACACACCTGCGGTATATTTTCTGCATTCTCGTTGAACAAACCTCTAGGCTATTTCAGACACTTTTAGGAGAAGGAAGCCTGTTTCCATCGTTTACCTTAAAAAAAAAGGCCTGTTTCTCCTTCCAATGATAATAGGTCTTTGACCATTTACGTAAATAACTGAAACATGCATTTGAAAGAGGCTTTACAGCAAGTAATTAAATTCAGTATCTTGGTGACTTAAAGGCACTGAACCGCTCACGATGATATAAATAAGTAGTTGTTAATATTAACTGTCTGAATCATAATTTCATTTCTTTCTATTGGCAGTGTCGTATTTCGTTTAGCAGGACCATCATCATGCGAAGTTTGTCCCAACAGTAGGTAAGGGCTATCTACACAATTGCACCAAATGCGGTTTTGGTAAATTAACGAGGTCAGATAATGGTTGCAATAGACGAAATCGGTCACCACCAGTAAATAGAAAGGAAGTTACGACTTAGATTATTAATTTTTATACGTACATAAAAAAACTTATGTTCCAATACGTTGAAATTTTTATAAATATGTAATTATTTTGCCAAAAAATATGTGCCGCGTCTCTTGACAGAAGGCGATTTAAGCTACGATCCAAGAGCTGCTCTTTGTACTATGTTCTTCTGAGACCTGTTTACGACGTTTTCTTCTGCTGCGCGTCCTGCAACTGTTACAAAATGTGTACTTTAAATGTTCGCAGAGCATTAATTACGGAAGACACAGTGTTTATCGACAAGTGAGAAACACTTGTCTCAACTGAGGGGAAACCTCGGTGGAAAGTATTGACCAAGCATCGACTAGCACGTACCGGATCCGAAGGCTATCGGCAAATCGAACTGATGACAAGTGCAAACCTGCCTCCCATCGGTGCGGAACTTGACTGGTGATTGCGAATCCACTTGCTTAGACGTTTCTGAAACGAAAACACACATTTATTAACAACGTCACCTTGCAGAGCAGAAAAACTTGGAAACTAGTATGACCGAGCAAACTGTACATTTCCAATCCTTAGCTGATTCCTGTCCTCGTCTCTCTGTCTTCTGCTATGTTTTAACCACACTGTAGTCAATTAAAATTTCAGTACCGTAAAGATGGCATGCTACAAACGAAAACCTGCATCTGTTGTAGGGGAAGGGTGGGTAAAATTTTCACTCTAAGAGAAATTGAATTTTTGGAAAATCACGGCCTTTGATCTAAGCTTGTCGCTTACACATTTTGACTCTACATATTATTAAACATCGTACGGAATATTTTTAAGTGGAAAAGGAAATAATATCTATAAAAATGGTTCAAATGGCTCTGAGCACTATGGGACTTAACATCTACGGTCATCAGTCGCCTAGAACTTAGAACTACTTAAACCTAACTAACCTAAGGACATCACACAACACCCAGCTATCACGAGGTAGAGAAAGTCCCTGACCCCGCCGGGAATCGAACCCGGGAACTCGGGCGTGGGAAGCGAGAACGCTACCGCACGACCACGAGCTGCGGGCTAATATCTATACTGATCATCCAGAACAATATGACCACCGACCTGCTATCGATATGAGCCCGTCCAGGCGTCCTAGTCAGAGACACACGCACGGTGCGTGTAATATCAGTGAGTGTGCGGTAGGTGTGTAGAATGGAGAAGGCGCGCGATCTATCTGAGTTTGACCGAGGACCTACTTCATCATGCCTATGGGAGGGCGCGAATCTGTCTTGACACTTGTACGGCGGGACGGAGTGAAGCTAGCGGCGGCTCCATTATGCTCTAGGGAACATTTACATGGGCATCTATGGGTCCAGTGGAGCTCACGCAAGGCACCATGACGGCCAAGGAGTATCGTACATTGGTTGCAGACCACGTACACCCCTTCATGAGTATCATGTTTTTTGAAGACAGTGGCATTTTTCGAGATAACGCCCCATGTGAGAAGGCCAGGAGTGTGATGGAGTGGTTCGAGGGAACACAGTGGCGAGTTTCGCTTGATGTGCGCCCCCCCCCCCCTCCCCCCACCAATTCGCCAGATCTGAACCCGATCGAACACATCTGGGATGTGACTGAACGTGCCGTCAGAGCTCATCGCCCCCCTCGCCGGAACTTACGGTTGACTTATGTGTGCAGATGTGGTGCCAACTCCCTCTAGCGACCTACCGAGGCCTCATTGCTTCCATGCCACCACGCGCCGCTTCTCTGTGCCAAAGGTAGACGTACAGGCTATCAACTAGGTGGTCATTGTTGGGTCTTGCCCAATCATCTCGTGTAAGGTTCCTAAGGGATGCTGCGTACTCGGAATGCTATACGACAATTCAAGCAAACAACGTTAGTAGGCCGCCCGCATGGCCGAGCGGTTCTATGTGCTTCAGTCTGGAACCACGCGACTGCTACGGTTGCAGGTTCGAATCCTGCTTCGGGCATGGATGTGTGTGTTGTTCTTAGGTTAGTGAAGTTTAAGTAGTTCTAAGTTCTAGGGGACTGATGACCTGAGAAGTTAAGTCCCATAGTGCTCAGAGCCGTTTGAACCATTTTGAACTTACCTATGAGTATAACGTGACCAGTGCCATCGCAACGGCATTCTATATTTTTCGGTCTGGTAATCGGACATGTTTTCTAGGCATCTTGATGCCCTAGTTTCTGAAATTGTACCAAGCGGCTGGGGCAGACCGGTTTCAATTCGATGTTTGTATTAGGTCAAATTAACCGGTAAGAGACGGGTTTTAAGTAATACGAATTAATTAATTCAAAATCGTGACAAGGGAGAGAATAACGGAAGATCGCCTTGCACAGAAAAGAATTGAAAAGTCGATCTGACTTGTAGTATTATGCGTGATATATGGAAATTACTTCCTCTTTTAGGGTAAATCCCTTGGAATCTTTTCCCACAGAGCAGCGCGGCCACTTTTCCCGATCGGACACCATGTCAGCAGCAGTGGTTCACAGAGGAAACCATCAGCGGGAAGAAACAACAAGGGACTATATGTCTAGACCAAAAAATATCTTTTTAAATATTAGTATGTAACGAAATACTACTCTATGTGTAAGTCAGCTACAAACTATAATATAAAATTGCATTAGACGACTCAATTTCGGAAAAGCATTTACTACAAAGTAACGGAACAAGTTTTTCTGTAAAACTGTTACAACAAGGATCGTGTACATTAGAACTAATGTGACCACTTCTCAGCAGGTAGCAGCAATGTTCAAGACAAAACACGTGCAGCGGCCATTTTTCCATCCTGCCCACTATACACCAAGTTTTCCTACTACATACATGAATAAGCAAATGATAAGTATTTCTGCGAAACCGGAAAATGTACTTACGAATAACATCACTTAGATTCTGTAAGTAACAAAAGATTTCACAGCGGGTTTCTCATTCAGAAATAGCATTTGAATGTTGTTTGTTAGCGATAAGATGGTGCAATGCCTCTTGTAAGAAAGAGAAACGTCTACCAGGACGTATCGGAATGCGACAGGGGCACGACCCGGGTTCATCGAGACTGCACAGACTGTGTGCCAACGTTGGCAGCACCACAGAGTACTGCGACCGCTGTTACGGTTCCAGCTGACGAGACGGCAGACAGAGGCGCGCTGACGGTGATATGCCCAACAACCGCGCTGAACGTCGCAGTCCCACCACCCCATCTTTTCAGAATACTTCCAATGGAACGTATCCGTGTCTGGAGGCTCCAAGGACTTTGTGTTGTCTGGAGCTGCACGGAGTATGTCAGGTTTTATACTCTCTTTCTCTCTCTCTGTCTGTCTCTCTCTTTTGTCATTTGACGAAATCCATTATAGTCAGCGCCGGCGCTTCCTATATCTATATGTCACGGTGTGTGGCAGAAGGTACAGAGCTCATATCAGAACCGTTAGACCCCTTCCTGTTCCACTTGCTTGTGGCTTACGGGCAGGTAGTTTATCGGTACTATATTTATCGATACTCCATAGAGAATCAACTTCTTTTTACTTTAACATTGTGAAAATTATGTAAGAGAGAATGAAGGAAGTGATGTGTTTGATCTTTCACGCTGGAACATAGACTGTATGAGATATGGTTGTAAGCCTCTCCGCGATGCTGAACTAACCGAAAAAACTCTTGTTGAATCAAACAGCTCTTCCTTTAATCTTTTTTGTGTGTTGTTGTTGTTGTGGTCTTCAGTCCTGAGACTCGTTTGATGCAGCTCTCCATGCTACTCTATCCTGTGCAAGCTTCTTCATCTCCCAGTACCTACTGCAGCCTACATCCTTCTGAATCTGCTTAGTGTATTGATCTCTTGGTCTCCCTCTACGATTTTTGCCCTCCACGCTGCCCTCCAATGCTAAATTTGTGATCCCTTGATGCCTCAAAACATGTCCTACCAACCGATCCCTTCTTCTAGTCAAGTTGTGCCACAAACTTCTCTTCTCCCCAATCCTATTCAATACCTCCTCATTAGTTATGTTATCTACCCACCTTATCTTCAGCATTCTTCTGTAGCACCACATTTCGAAAGCTTCTATTCTCTTCTTGTCCAAACTGGTTATCGTCCATGTTTCACTTCCATACATGGCTACACTCCATACAAATACTTTCAGAAACGACTTCCTGACACTTAAATCTATACTCGATGTTAACAAATTTCTCTTCTTCAGAAACGATTTCCTTGCCATTGCCAGTCTACATTTTATATCCTCTCTACTTCGACCATCATCAGTTATTTCACTCCCTAAATAGCAAAACTCCTTTACTACTTTAAGTGTCTCATTTCCTAATCTAATCCCCTCAGCATCACCCGATTTAATTTGACTACATTCCATTATCCTCGTTTTGCTTTTGTTGATGTTCATCTTATATCCTCCTTTCAAGACACTGTCCATTCCGTTCAACTGCTCTTCCAAGTCCTTTGCTGTCTCTGACAGAATTATAATGTCATCGGCGAACCTCAAAGTTTTTACTTCTTCTCCATGAATTTCAATACCTACTCCGAATTTTTCTTTTGTTTCCTTTACTGCT
Source organism: Schistocerca americana (assembly GCF_021461395.2). NCBI lineage: Eukaryota > Metazoa > Arthropoda > Insecta > Orthoptera > Acrididae > Schistocerca > Schistocerca americana. The sequence continues at coordinate 611,958,148 of NC_060120.1, forward strand.
TGCTCCATATACAGATTGAATAACATCGGGGAGAGGCTACAACCCTGTCTCACTCCTTTCCCAACCACTGCTTCTCTTTCATGCCCCTCGACTCTTATAAGTGCCATCTGGTTTCTGTACAAATTGTACATAGCCTTTCGCTCCCTGTATTTTACCCCTGCCACCTTCAGAATTTGAAAGAGAGTATTCCAGTTAACGTCGTCAAAAGCTTTCTCTAAGTCTACAAATGCTAGAAACGTAGGTTTGCCTTTTCTTAATCTTTCTTCTAAGATAAGTCGTAAGGTTAGTATTGCCTCACGTGTTCCAACATTTCTACGGAATCCAAACTGATCTTCCCCGAGGTCCTCTTCTACCAGTTTTTCCATTCGTCTGTAAAGAATTCGCGTTAGTATTTTGCAGCTGTGACTTATTAAACTGATAGTTCGGTAATTTTCACATCTGTCAACACCTGCGTTCTTTGGGATTGGAATTATTATATTCTTCTTGAAGTCTGTGGGTATTTCGCCTGTCTCATACATCTTGCTCACCATATGGTAGAGTTTTGTCATGACTGGCTCTCCCAAGGGCATCAGTAGTTCTAATGGAATGTTGTCTACTCCCGGGGCCTTGTTTCGACTCAGGTCTTTCAGTGCTCTGTCAAACTCTTCACGCAGTATCTTATCTCCCATTTCATCTTCATCTACATCCTCTTCCATTTCCATAATATTGTCCTCAAGTACATCGCCCTTGTATAAACCCTCTATATACTCCTTCCACCTTTCTGCCTTCCCTTCTTTGCTTAGAACTGGGTGGCCATCTGAGCTCTTGATATTCATACAAGTGGTTCTCTTCTCTCCAAAGGTCTCTTTAATTTTCCTGTAGGCAGTATCTATCTTAAATTAAAGGAAGATACAAAAAAGATCCTCCCCCCATGAACCATGGACCTTGCCGTTGGTGGGGAGGCTTACGTGCCGCAGCGATACAGAGGGCCGTACCGTAGGTGCAACCACAACGGAGGGGTATCTGTTGAGAGGCCAGACAAACATGTGGTTCCTGAAGAGGGGCAGCAGCCTTTTCAGTAGTTGCAGGGGCAACAGTCTGGATGATTGACTGATCTGGCCTTGTAACATTAACCAAAACGGCCTTGCTGTGCTGGTACTGCGAACGGCTGAAAGCAAGGGGAAACTACAGCCGTAATTTTTCCCGAGGACATGCAGCTTTACTGTATGATTAAATGATGATGGCGTCCTCTTGGGTAAAATATTCCGGAGGTAAAATAGTCCCCCATTCGGATCTCCGGGCGGGGACTACTCAGGAGGACGTCGTTATCAGCAGAAAGAAAACTGGCATTCTACGGATCGGAGCGTGGAATGTCAGATCCCTTAATCGGGCAGGTAGGTTAGAAAATTGAAAAAGGGAAATGGATAGGTTAAAGTTATATATAGTGGGAATTAGTGAAGTTCGGTGGCAGGAGGAAGAACACTTTTGGTCAGGTGATTACAGGGTTATAAATACAAAATCAAATAGGGGTAATGCAGGAGTAGGTTTAATAATGAATAAAAAAATAGGAGTGCGGGTTAGCTACTACAAACAGCATAGTGAACGCATTATTGTGGCCAAGATAGACACAAAGCCCATTCCTACTACAGTAGTACAAGTTTATATGCCAACTAGCTCTGCAGATGATGAAGAAATTGATGAAATGTATGACGAGATAAAAGAAATTATTCAGGTAGTGAAGGGAGACGAAAATTTAATAGTCATGGGTGACTGGAATTCGTCAGTAGGAAAAGGGAGAGAAGGAAACATAGTAGGTGGATATGGATTGGGGGGAAGAAATGAAAGAGGAAGCCGCCTTGTAAAATTTTGCACAGAGCATAACTTAATCATAGCTAACACTTGGTTAAAGAATCATGAAAGAAGGTTGTATACCTGGAAGAATCCTGGAGATACTAAAAGGTATCAGATAGATTACATAATGGTAAGACAGAGATTTAGGAACCAGGTTTTAAATTGTAAGACATTTCCAGGGGCAGATGTGGATTCTGACCACAATCTATTGGTTATGAACCGCAGATTGAAACTGAAGAAACTGAAAAAAGGCGGGAATTTAAGGAGATGGGACCTGGATAAACTGAAAGAACCAGAGGTTGTAGAGAGTTTCAGGGAGAGCATAAGGGAACAATTGACAGGAATGGGGGAAAGAAATACAGTAGAAGAAGAATGGGTAGCTCTGAGGGATGAAGTAGTGAAGGCAGCAGAGGATCAAGTAGGTAAAAAGACGAGGTTCTTTTTTGTATCTTCCTTTAATTCAACTTCTTACTGATGTGTAAGCTAATATTCGAAATGTCGAACGCTTTTGAATATGTGTGACTTCTTTTAGTATAACTGGATACTGCGATAGGTAGTCACAAAGTTTTAATTATCACAACGCAAAAATCAACTGTGAGCCTGAAACTAGCTAACGATATTGGATTTTTGTTTCATAATCACTCTCGAATGTATCATATTTTTCCCAACTACGGACGGCGTAGTGTAGTTTTTACAGACTGACCAACAAAATAAGAAAGTAGAAGAAGACAGAAAGAAAAAAATTGTAGCATTAATACATGATGCTCATGGTTATGAAATAATTCACAAAAATTGACAGTACCTTCAAGTAGTACAACTTGAGTATTCACTAACAATAAGTCAAGTTACAGGTTATCCAACAATACTGAAAACAACTGCAACATTTATTCAAATGCAGGTATCTATAAAATCATTTGTTCTGAATAGCCTATTCATACTGTAGGCCATACTGCTCATAATTTCATTGTACGATATAAAGAAACATTAAAACTTTCTGATACACCGTTTAACTGAGTAATACCAACACACATCAACGACACAGGACATAAATTCGAAACTGTTAACAGTGCCATAAAGATACAGCATAAACTAAAGGAAGGTGTGTATGAAGGACTTGAGGTTCTTATACACAAGAAGCAAATATGACAAACTCTATTAAGTGAAAAAGCCGAATCCATCTCAATTTCCTTAAGAGTTTTTCAAATATATTTATGTGTTACCAGTAAAATGTGAACAATAGTTATAACAGCCCATTTCTATTTATAATTTTCACGAAATAATGTTTGCCTATAGATTACGTACATGATTCAATAATAAAAATGTGCCAAAGCCGCCAATTCAAAATTACAGATTCTCTGCACTGTAAATTAAAGTAGCGTCAAAATACTGTACTGTTATATAGATCTAAGAATCCATAAAATTAATGTATCCATATTGCCATGTGCCCAGATTTTGTGAAAGCTAACGTGTTTGAACAATAACACTTGTAAAAACTGCAACATCAAAAAGTCTGAAGAGACAAACACGTGCAGCTAGCTGTGGGAGCATACAGAAAATACGATACAGCAAATATAAATGCACTGATATATAGTAAGCACGACTTGCACAAACATAGAGAAAAGTTTATAAATCACTTCAGTGATAAAGATAATGCGAACGTATGTCAGCCAGTGCAAAACGAAACGGGACATTCCTACCACAGTTCTTTTTGCCAAACAGACAACGTATCTGTTTGTCACAAACAAATTCAACAGTTTAAAAGTACATGGCATGATCATCTAAACTCTTAGCGGAGTTAGAATTAAAAAAAAGTTACTGAAGCAGTGTTCCAACAATTATTTGAAACAGGTTCTACACAAATAATTTGAACATATGAATGAATGGCGGAAAAACAATAGTACAATGAGGAATAAAGAGGGGAAATCAGCGGCACTGTGAGAAGATTAAGTCCAGAGATACTGCTACAGAGAGATTGCAAGTGGATCCCCGCAACAAGCACATGAGACAGAGAAACCACAGAATGGGTAGGTGGAAGAACACAAGTAAAGAATGAATTAGAAGGAAGGAGGCAAGTAAGGTCTTACAAAACTGGCAGACGCCGAATAAAACTACAACACTGTACTTCATAATTATCACGTTATCTCTTATCGCATTTAGAAATCTCAGTGTATAAATTTAGATATTTTCTTTTTTTTTCAGTACTAGTTATTTCGAGGACTGTAAAGCAAACTTATTAAAAACTACCCAAAAACAATGTTGTAAGGAATGTAGTAGATACGCATGTTGATCAGGATCTTTGCAATGTAAATAACAGTCGCTAATCAAAGATATTGTTGGTATGCCACTACATTGGTGGTACTCGAGGGTTCACACAGAAAGAAAGATGCAAGTTAACAAGACGTGAGGACGGACGTGAGTCGCGATGAAAGTGTTTGCAGAATATTTGTGTAAACTTTCTGATGATAAAATATTAGGCAAGGCATTATGAAAGTAACGAGCAGGCAGTGTTGTAGCCGATAGTGCAATTTTTCATTGAGAAAGGTTTCAGGAGAAGAATGGAAGAAGAATATTGTGCAGCCAAGCAGGTTACATTATGCTTCTAAATGGACGAAGAGCCCTTTGCCTAACACTAATTTTCATCAAATTATTACATCCTACCTACAGCTGCTCCACCTCAAAGAAAGGTTGTGCCATTTCAGAAGTTCAGGAACGTAAAAGACTTATAAATGTAGTAGAATCAGTTACCGAATATTACATTTTGTAACTTTAGTTCTTACCCAGTGTTGATAATTTTCCTACATAATCACTACCAATAGTAAGATCCCCTTCGTCCCACAATAATAGCGTAGTGTCACATTGTTGATACAGAGATGAAGTCTAATAGAAAAATATTCCTCATTCCAGTCGTTAAATTTTAAATTTTGCTGTTTCATTGAAAAGAGAAACTTTACAGTTTAACTGAAAATATAATTTTAGTTTTTCCACCTGCATTATCTTTTTGACGAAGAAATTTATTCATTATCAAAAGTAATTTGTCTCCCAGAGTAACAGTGCATAATGTAATTCAACAGCATTGTATAATTTTACGTTTTCACTTGTATGTTGTGTAATCTTGGCTTCCGTACTTTTGGAATTGTCTGTTCTAAGTGCTGTTATTTGTGACATATTAAGTGTTCAGTAGTTATATTTCTGGTAATGGGTTTAGTTTGTTAGAATGAAATGATTAGTAAAAGTAACGTTCCTGTCATTATCGTCTTACATATTGCAATTAGTAAACTACTTCTGATTTTGAATATTTGCAAAGTTTTCAGTGTCGTGTTAAATATCTTTCGTAAATTTCACAATATCTTGCATTTTCCAGTGAGTCCTTGCATCCGTTGAATGTTGTTGCTTGTATAAATTTCAGTAATTGTTACGTAAATCCAGTTTTTAACCCACCACTGTCAGTTTCACAACTTTCGTCATCAGTAACGGCAGGTTCGCAAAATTTCAATATCATAATTAATAAAATTTTATTAAGCAATTAAAATCCATCAACACAGTTATACAAATTTTTGTGTTTGACCGTTATTAGTGCAACGCTGGTATTATAACTTTCCATAGTACACTTACCTGCAGTGTGTCGTGCAAATACTTCGTATTTGATGACTTTTCTGAAAATTACAGAACATTATATACACAAGGAAATAAAAAAATACTTTTTATTACTATACACGTCTTTGATGAACAGCATGCCAGTGCTTACTTCAAATTTTGTTCGCTGTGTCTTGTCCGGATACGTCGGTCATGATTGAGTTGCTGCTTTAACATCATTGAACTAAACTGCCAACTACGCTTAGTCTGGACGTCGAAGAACCGTGGCCAAGAAACACACAGGAAGCACAAGTAAATTGCACAGATGTATTTAACATTGAATTACAAATAAATCTATATGTTGCATCAAATAAATCTATCGTGTCATAGCTTGCACAATTTATAACAAATTCAAATGATAGTGGCAGCCTTCACAATCAAACGGCGCCTACCGCCTTTTTGACAGTCGAGCTCACAAATACGTTGACAAATACAAGGCTCAAGAGAAATCCAAACTATACCTATAAAATCATCACAGAACATACCATTAACAGTTGAAGCGGTCAGTAATACAGCAATTCAAAAACCAGAACACTGCTTTAATGAGATCAAAACTTACTCAGTCTATCTTGCCGTAAAAAAGAAAAAAAAACAGTTAATAAAACTTAGCGACCAGGATATGAACCACCAAAAAATTAATAAAACTTGGTGATCAATAAATGAACCACACAATCATTACTATAAAAGCTGAGGGTGGAAGAGCCGTGGCTTTTATAAGAAAGCCAAAATTCTTTGAATAGGACGGTCTTGAGAAAGATTTCATTAAATAGGTCTTAAAACACTAAGGCCCAACAAAGTTAAAACCTATTGGCTGTCAGTCTAGGCTCAAAATAATCAGCAGACGCACACCAATCAGAATTTACAGCCTACCTTCCGGTAAGACTTACCTCAAAACACAATCACAAAAAAAGCATTTTAGTTCTCATCTCCCTGAGTTACAGGAAAACTAACGCTATAAGAATAAGTGTGACAGCAAACAGTTTAAAACAGTAAACTAAAGAATCTATATAATGAATGAAGCGGGTTTTCTGCCCCTCTTAAACACTGACAAAATTTCTAAGCATGCGGCCACCTTGAGGCCACTGAATATACGAAACCTGAAGGAAAAGTCACACACGCAGACATACCTCTCACCATTTCACGCATTGAAGTATTGCTTTTTCTCCGCCGTAGGAGGCCGTAAGTACTTATCAGTAAGCATCCACAATCCGCAACTAGTAGAGGCAGTTCCCGTCAGCTCCGTACGATCAGCCGGATCGCACACAAATATCACCTCTATTAATGAGCGACGTGTACATGTCCACCAGCTAGAGCGACACCGCACAGCTCGCACTAGCTCTTCACTCCAACGCACACAACTGACTACCCAGACAGGGCGCTGCTAGCCGAGCCCCTCGTAGACAACACACTGGCGGACGGCACACTCAGAGGCTCCTGCTTCAGCCGGCCCACGTGCGACCCTTTATTCCGAGTTATGTGACTCTGCCGCGCCGTAGCAAGGTGCCGGGGTAGTGCAGCCTCGAGAACGATCGCTGAACTCTGCCTGTCAGTAGTGGACCTGCTCAATGGTAATCGGTAATACATCACCGCTGATGGAGATGTTCCTTACAAGTCGATCGCAACTGGGTTTTCTATTTGATCAAAATACACTGACAAGAAAAAAAGAAGAAGAAAAAAAAAGGAAACCGCGATACCAAGGATGAAATTGTGCGATATAAACGAAAGTTCGTATGCGTTTTTCTGCATCTGAAAGACGATGTCTATTCAAATTTTTTGTCAATCGCATAAGAGCGGGGCTAGTAGCACCACTATGAGAATGCAAACCAGGTTTGCTTTAAATACGCGCTGTAACGGTCGTGAGCGTTAGTTAACTTTGAGACTGGACGTGGTGGGTTAACGTTAGCCAAGACTGCCTTTAAGGCGACAAAGATGCCATTATCAACACGAATGCTGACAGTGGTGGTCACGAGAATGTATGGACGGCAACGTGACACGAGAGAGAGGGAAGATCATTGTCTTTGGCGTATGACTCTGGCACAGTGCATCTGCAGTAGCAGTCTGAGCAACAGTTGGCACCATAGTGACACTAAACTGTTACAAATCGGTGAATTCAAGGACAGCTCCAAACTATAAGCCCTTCGATGTGCTTTCCACTGTTCCCAAACCATCGCCATTTACTATCTCAGTGGTGGCAAGCGGGAGCTCATTGGAGGGGAGGGTGGAAGTCTGTTGTGTTTTCTGATGAAAACTGATCCTGCTTTGGTGCCAGTCATGGCCGTGTCGTGGTCAGTTGCAAACAATCTCTCTGTGTGCTAGGAACACTGAACATTGAACTGGAGTTATAGTTTAGGGTGTGATTTGGTATGACAGCTCGGGTACTCTCGTGCTTACCCCCCCCCCCCCCCCCTGAAGTGATTCGACATGTTGTGTTGCCATTCATGAATAGGATTCCAGATTCCAGGGAGTGTTTTCCAATAGGATAGCGCACGCCCACATAGCGCTGTCGCTACCAAACATGCTCTACAGGTATCGACATGTTGCCTCGATCTGCTCGACTGCCAGATCCATCTTCAGTCGAGGATATATGGCACATCATCAGACGACATCTCCAGCGCCATCTACCGTCTCTATATTGACCGACCAAGTGCAACAGGCGTTTGTGTGTGTGTGTGTGTGTGTGAGAGAGAGAGAGAGAGAGAGAGTGAGAGAGAGAGAGAGAGAGAGGGAGGGAGAAAGTGTGTTTGTGTTTCTGTGTGTGATAGAGAGGGAGAGAGAGTGAGAGAGAGAGAGAGAGAGGGGGGGGGGGGGGAGGGAGGGAGACGGAGGGAGGGAGAGATAGAGGGATAGAGAGAGAGAGGGGTGGGGGACAAATAGAGGGGTAGAGAGAGAGAGAAAGAAGATGAGGAGATGAGAGATTCGTTAATTGTTTATTGTGCTTATGTTTCATATTTCTGTTTGTTATTGGTTTAGTGACTAACATGATCAGTAAGTTATGGCTTATGTTGATTTATTCATTAATTACTTTCTTTTTCAATACAAGGTCTCTTTGTGCGAGTACATGAAAGACTTCCTGTAATGCCAGGAGTTTTTTGTTGTGATTGTTGACTCTAATAATTTTCATGTCTTGTTCCATGTAGGATGGTTCACGTCCTTGTTTTATCAGGTGTTTAGCAAAGCTGGGACTGCTATTTTCATTCTTCCAGCTTCTTATATGCTCCTTCTTATAGTGACAACGATTCGGTATCTGCACTTGCTTACCCGTATTTTCATTATTCTTCCGAATACATGCCTTTCCCAAGCGAATGGTAGGTGCAGGTGTCATTTAAAAATCCTAATTAACCGGAAGTGTAGGTCCGTTATATGACCTTATAGGGTCATATCTTGATAAGATTTCAAAATGGTGCAAAGATGAGCAATTTTCTTTAAATGTTCGTAAATGTAAAACTGTGCAAATCACAAAACGCATAATAAGGGGTTCCCTACAATATCAATGAGTGTGAATTTGAATCAGTCATCTGGCATCAATACGTGAAGAAATATGAGATGAAATGGTCACATATGTTTAACTGTAGGCTGACTTTTATTCACTGGTAGGATACCAGGAAAATGTAGTTTAGAAAGGACACTTGTTGCAAAACCCTCGTCTGTCCCATCCAAGAATATTTATCCAGTGTGGGACCCACAAAAAATAGGACTAACAGATGAATTTGAGCGGACACAAAAAAGGACAGCACGAGTAGTCACAGGAGGACGTCATCGCTGGGAAATCTGAATTACCAGACGTTTGAAGATGGGCGTCTGTTGTCCCGTGGAAGATTACTTACGAAGTTTCGAGAAATTGTATTAACTGAAAGTTCTATAAGTACAGGAAGTTCTGAAATTCCCGTTACAGACTTTTAGGACTTGTAGAGGGAATTGAGTAGACATACATAATATTTTGAACAGAAACCAATGTGCGGAAACGTCAGACAACGACCCTACAAAGCGTCAAAGTTATAGGTGCTGGCACTTATAAATATACAGGGTGATTCCGTGATGATGTTATAAACTTCCTAGAATGATGAAGAACGATAAATTTGAGGTTAAGGTCCCTTTACTGGAAACGAAAGAGTCGAACGTTATAAATGAAAACCGTTCTGATATCTCTAGCAGAGGAATACATGTACTGGTACAGTTGCTGATAAGACTGTGGGGTAGGCAACTTTTAGAGATGGTAGTATCCACCAAAGCAAAAAAATTCTAGTGAACATGGGCCCTAAAATGCATACCTTAAAAGTTATGAGCATTTGCCTATTGGAGGAGATGTGTTTTGCAGTAGCGAAGTATCCTCATAAGAGCGACGCTTGAGGTGGTATTAAGAGCGGTGGCTCTGGACGATGGATGACTGGAAACGAGTGATTTGGAATAATGAACGACGCTGTACTCTGTGTGAATCCAGTGGGGGGGGGGGGGGGGGTCTGGGATTGGTGAATGCCTTGAGAACGTAACCTGCCCTTCACATGTAGTGCCATCAGTGTAGTCCAAAGAAGGTGGTGTTGCAGTATCGGTGTTTGTAATGGTTAGCGTATGGTATCTCCATTACGCCTAAGAAAACTCTAAATGCAGAAAGATACAAACACATTTTACAGTTTGTACACTGCGTGCAGTAGAGGGACAGTTTGCAGACGATGATTGTATCAGCATGACAATGCTTCCTGTCGTAAAGCAGCATATGAGACGCAATTGTTGTGGACAACAACATTAATGAAATTCCACAAAGGAATTAACGACATTAGCTGCTAGGGGCAATTCACTGAAATCAATGGGGAAAATTGTCAGTTTGTACCGGATTAGAATTCGAACACGGGTCTCCTGCTTACTTGGCGGATTGTGCCATCCGGACGTAGTGCTCATCGCAACTGCACGCACTACCCTAGCACGCCTCCCGTCAGACCCCAATTCTTAACTTAGGCACACACTACAGATGAGTGCCCCTTCATCAGTCGCAGCATTTCGTCTATTCCTGTAAGAGTTCGAACGTAGTGTGCATCTGGACAGAAATGATCAGTTGGTCGTCCTCCCCTTAATAATATCCAACGTACTGTTGGATAGAGCAAACTCTCCAGTTCTACATGGTCCACGCCAGGTTGAAGGAGTATGCGTCCACTTCAGTTCAAGTAGAAATGGTGTCGGGACAATAGAAAGCGTTTTGTGTTCTATGTTTCGCGCAGTGCTGGTCAGCGTGACTATCGTACTAGGTATGGTGTGGATCCTCCTACAGCACGGAGCATTAGGCAATGGCGTGAACAGTTCCGAGAAACAGGTTGTTTGTGTAAAGGCAAATCGCTGGGCCATACCTGAGAGTCTGATACAGACGTCGAACGCATCCGACGAGGTATTAGCAGAAATGAAGCTGTGAGGACGGGTCATGAGTCGTGCTTGGGTAGCTCAATTGGTGGAGCACTTGTCCGCGCAAGGCAAAGATCCCGAATTCGAGTCTCTGTCTGGCACACAGTTTTAATCTGCCAGGAAGTTTAGCATCCGCCATAGTTTCACAAGGAGTCCGTAGAAATCAGTTCGCAGTGCAGTTAGACAACTCAACATGTCCCCGATGTCCGTCTGGTGTGTATTGCGTCGACGTTTACACATGGAACCATACAATATTCAGCTACTGCAAGCTCTTCGTGAAGGTGACAAACAGCAACGTGTGGACTTCTGTAATTCGTTCTTGGCAAAATGGAGGATGACAGTTTTCTTCCACGCTTAGTGTTCAGTGACGAGGCAACATTACATTTAAATGCAAAGGTGAACCGTCATAATGAGAAACTATGGGGTATGGAACGACTACTAGATGTTGTACAAGATGAGAGGGACTCCCCAAAATTTAATGTGTTTCGTGCAGCTTCACGGGAAAAGATGTATTACCCATTTTTCTTTGCTGAGAACACTGTTGCAGGAAGCACATATCTCGATATGCTTGAGAACTTTCTTTTCCTACACCTGGAGACTGTTTCTAAAGACTTCATTTATCAACAGGATGGAGCATCACCACACTTGCATCTAGAAGCGGGTGAATCTTTAAATCAAAGGATTAGTGGACGATGGATTGGTCGCACAGGACCAAATGATTCAGCTTTACATTACTGGCCTCCAAGGTCACCGGACCTGACTATAAGTGAATATTTCTTGTGGGGGCTTATAAAAGGCTGTTTATGTGCCTCCATAACAGCAGCTGTGGAAGGTTTAACTCAAGAAATACTCGCTGCAGTGTGGGAACAGTTTGAAGACCGCCTTGACATATGCCGTGCATCTCAAGGAGGGAATACTGAACACCTATGAGAACATGTCCAAAAGAAAAAAATACCACATATATTAATGAAATGGATTGGCCTTCCCAGAGTCCTGACCTGAACCCTGAGGAATAGCTTTGGGATGAAGTAGAACGCCTACCTTTCTGCATGTCCCAGAGTCCAATACCTCTACCTTCTCAGATTTCAGTCAGAGCGAGGTGGCGCAGTGGCTAGCTCACTGGAATCGCATTCGGGAGGACGACGGTTGAAGCCTGCGTCCGGCCCTCCTGAGTTCGGTTTTGCGTGATTTCTCTAAATGTCCTCAGGCAAATACCAGAAGGGTTCCTTCGAAAGGGCACGGCCTAATTCCTTCCCCATTCTTTCCTCCCGTCTTGTGCTCCGTCTCTAATAACATCTTCTCTGGTTTCAGAACGGGCTGTCATTCCTCTGATGACATTCAGACGCATCACTGAATGTGTCCCCAGCAGGGTTCAAGTCTTCATAAAAGCGAAAGGTGTTCATAATGGTTCAAATGGCTCTGAGCACTATGGGACTTACCTGCTGAGGTCATCAGTCCCCTATAACTTAGAACTACTTAAACCTAACCAACCTGAGGACATCACACAAATCCATGCCCGAGGCAGGATTCAAACCTGCGACCGCAGCGGTCGCTCGGCCACCCCGGCCGGCAAGGTGTTCATACTCCATATTAATGTCCACTAATAGTTGTCCCGATACCTTTGGTCAGATAGTGTACTACCGTTGCAGGCAGTTTGTTTGCAATATCCTTGTGCAGAGTCGCTTCAAGATCACCGTTGGGTGTAGCTGTTCCGCGTCGAGGCGATGCATTGTGGGCGGCGCAGCACGGCAGCCAGAGACATAGGGCCGAGGCGGGCAGCTAAGTAGAGGCGACAGCGGCGGTCAACAGCTGCGGCGTGTCGTGTTGTCGCGCGTGGTTAGCGGCTGCGCCGGCAGCTCCCGGGTTCCACACGCTGTTTGCGCGCCGCGCCGCGCTAACCACAGGCGACAACAGGCGCCGTCGCGGGACGCTCGCTGCTCGCCACTGGACCTCCAGCCGCGGCCGCAGCGCGCCTCGCCCAGCCACACCTGCTGCTCCTCGCCTGTTGCCACACAGGGCGACGTGGCGCAAAGGGAAGGCACTGCACGCTGCTTTGTCTTTCCGGAGGACATAGACTGAAATAACCCGTCTGGCCATCCACAACATTTCCGTAAACCCCATAAGGGAAATGCCGTGATGGTTCCTTTCAAAACGGTATGGGCGATATCATTTCCAAATCCAAGCTTGGGCTTAGTTGTTCAGCGACCTCGTCGTCGACGGTACCTTATATCTTAACTATCCTTTCGTTGCCCCTGCCGTATGTGTACTGCTAAAAAGAATTAGGAGAACAGGTGTATCAACGTCCCGTATGTTAAATCCATTTTGATACAGGTGCTATCTGTGGTCTAATTGCATAGCTTGTCACCTTTGCTTTGAGTGAATACAACAACGAAAGTTAGTCGGCATCTATCGACTTTGTTATGCATTACGGTATCAGTTGCCCCTCAGAAGGAGGTGAGAGCCGGTGTTCCACTCTGCTTTAATGAAGTACACTGACGGTGGTCGTCACTAGCGGATGTTGTATACAACCAAGCACATGCAGTGCGACGCGTTAATTCACAGCAAATTGCAAGGGCAGTCTGTTGGATCCAAGAAGGATGAACTTTTCGTTGTGTTGCTGCAGATGCCAGTGACTATCTGTCATCCATAGATGGTGGACACGCCACAGTGAGACATTTCAGTACTTAATTCAAGTTGAGCAAGGTCGCCGACACATTAGATCGGTATCTGGTTTTGTCTACACTGTGGAGTCATACGACTACTGCCAGAGCACTGCTGGACGATCTCAGAAGGGGCATTGGAGCCGCTGTGTCCGATCAAACTATAAAAAGTCCTATAAACAGACGTCGTGTTCGAGTACTCCGCTTTACACAACAATATCTGGCAGCTTGCCTTCAGTTCTGGCTTTCTCGTGTCAACTGGCAACTGCATCACTGGCGAAACCTGTTATTCACAGACGAGTCTAGATTTACTGTGAGGCAAGGTGATGGTGGCGTTCGTATGTGGAGACATCATGATGAGCGGAACGTGCCAAATGTTGTCCAGAGTCGGCCAATCTTCTGTGATGGTTTGGGGAGGCATGAAAGTTAATAGCCGCACGTTCCTCGTCATTGTCCATGGTCGCCTTACCGCTAAGCAGATATCGAACAGATCTTGTTGGACCATGTGGTGGCTGCTGCATCCGGTGGTACCCCTGAACTCCTTCTCATGCACGATAACGCCAGAGCTCACGTGGCGGACGTCACGAGGGATATCTTACGCTGCCTGGAAATTGACGGAGTACCCAGCGATGGATCCCGATCTAAACCCCGTAGACCAAGTACTGGACATGTTTGACAGTGGTGTTCGTGATCATCCTGTTCCACCACAGATTCTTCAAGAACTCTTAAGCGTTTTCGTCGAAGAATGGGAACGGATACCACAGGGGCCGGCCGAAGTGGCCGAGCGGTTCTAGGCGCTACAGTCTGGAACCGCGCGACCGCTACGGTCGCAGGTTCGAATCCTGCCTCGGGCATGGATGTGTGTGATGTCCTTAGGTTAGTTAGGTTTTAGTAGTTCTAAGTTCTAGGGGACTGATGACCTCAGAGGTTAAGTCGCATAGTGCTCAGAGCCATTTGATACCACAGGGTGATGACCTCTGTAGCATTATACAGGGCGTGTCACGTAGGTATGAGGTGGTGATAAACGCTCACGGAGGGCATACATGTAATCGAAGCTCACAAATTCCCATGAAGAGAACCAAGGATGATAGGAGAATGTTTGTTTCCACTTTGTTTTCGATATCTCTCAGTTATTTCAGTTCTTGTTATGTAAGTGAACGATCATGTAATGATGTTTTCTTGTGTACCTAGTTTGTGAAAAATGAAGGTATAATTGGGCAACATATCCTGTACTTAAATATTGCGCATTGGAATACAGCAGACGCCCAATGCCATGTTCCTTTAATTATTTTGAGCAGTGTATCTACTATGCATTCCGCGGAAAAGAATAATTCATTAAAGCTGTACCTGGAGGAAACAACGTTCCTACAAATAAGCGAAAGCCAGTTAAAAGTATAGCGATCATCGGCGACGGGTATGCAAATGCTGTGCTGTTCCTCCGTCTCCAAATTTCAAACAACAGAGAACCAGAGGTTGTTCAATTCGTGGACGGAGGCCGTAGACGACAGTACTCCCATTTGATACGTGGACGGTGGACGTCACGAAAGTCAAAAGAATTGCAGAGGTTCTTCATTTTCTGGAATAGCATCGAAGTAAATGGGGGATTCAATCTGAAACCCAGGAGCAGGTACGTACACAAATGAAATGTCAGTTTCAGAGACAATTCCACGCTGCGAGTGATGCTGTTGGTCCACACCACGGTATTCTTCTTAGCTTCATTCCTCAGTTTCCTGGATGGAGTTGAGGAGTATTCTGCGTTAATAGTCCGTACGGGCTTTCTGATGGAAAAAGCCATATTCGCTTGTGATCAGTTGATTCACAGAAAATGACAATACTCAAACCTTAGTCTAACTGAGCGGGAGGATAGGACAGAAGTGCGATACGTTTTAGTTATAAATGCTTCGATGAAGTCTGATTTTATAGCTTGTTATACAAATTTGTTATATATGACTGATTTAATTTTTATCATGGCTGGAATTTCTTGAACGATTCACACAAACGGTTTACCAATTTAGATCAGAGTAGGGCATATATATCCGTTTTTTAAAAGTCCGCGCTACGCATTTAAGTGTTTAAGATACGGGCTTAAATCAGACCAAAATCTTGTTTATATTTTACGTGGTTTCCCCAAATCCCTGCAGGCCGCGACTGCTTTCTTCCACAATTCGTCAATCCGAGGTAGCTTTCCCTGGTAGACGACGCTTGAGGGCATTACTCTCCTTTTTACATTTAAAATGAACAGAACTCGTAATTATAGAATAATAAAAGATCAAGAGGAAGCCTGCAAAGAAAAAAAAAAATTTCAAGACAGTTATTCACATGGAGTTTCCCACAATATCTCTCGACTGTCAAATATCAATTGGCTGCTCGCACTGCTGTATGAAATTGCTCTATGATTTATTCCTGGCAATATTCGCACATCCTTATACGAAGAGTGTCTGTTCATTACGACTGCAAAGATATCTGAGAAAGTTAAAATTAAGATACCCTAATTCGACATCTTGACATTGAGAAAATGTGACATGTGGCAGTGCTAGACCAGGTCTTCGTCTAATCTAAAAACCAGTGTGGTAATGCTTTCACTGTCAAGGCGACAGCACCAACTCATCACCAGTACGTTCAGATTTAGGGTATACGCAGGGCATGGCCAAAAATGAAAGTAACGGAAGTGGGAGCTCCCGATGGCCAAGCGTTTAGAAAGAAATAGCAGTTTTCGCTCGGGTCGAGTGAGCCTGTTATGTTAGCGCAGTTCTCAGCCGTTAGTTGGTGCAGCGGAAAGTGTACAGAACGGTAATCCGAGAGTCGTGCGGTTGAGTCTCCATGCGAGATCTCTTATTTGCAAGTTTACGGTACTTACCCTACAAATAAATCGTGAAAGTCAAGGAGTACACGAGATCTTATTTGCACGAGCTGGTACGATATTCATCGTAAATACAGGGGAACCTGTTGTTAATGATACAAACGGAATACAAAATTCTGTATACTTTAGTTACAATTCTTTCTTGGAAAATTATTTATAGAATCCTCGTGGGAGTTGTTAATTCAGTCCTTTCTCGAAAATTACTTGGAATCACAACTTTTCTCTAGTCTTTCCTTTTAATGCCTTTTACAAACATATTAATAAATACAACTTATTGAACATTATTTCGGTTTATTTAGAGTGAAAATTTAGAAAACAGATAAAGTTTCCGCCTGGCGACTGGCCGCCATGAGCTTCTCATTACTGCTATACTCTTCCCGCTGCGCCAACTGCAGTCTGGGAAATATTTTAAGCCGCGCGGGATTAGCTTAGCGGTCTTGGGCACTGCAGCCATGGACTGTGCGGTTGGTCCCGGCGGAGGTTCGAGTCCTCCCTCCGTCATGGGTGTGTGTGTTTGTCCTTAAGATAATTTAGGTTAAGTAGCGTGTGAGCTTAGGGACAGATGACCTTAGCCGTTAAGTCAAATAAGATTTCACACACATTTGAACTTTTTTTTTTTAAATACTTTAAACATATGGTTCATGTCTCGCCTTACCCACGCAAAAAAAAAAAAAATTATTTTTTTCTAAACCCTTGGGCATCTGGAGCTCCCATTTCTGTCACATTTCTTTCTGGGCAAGCCCTGCATATCTCATGTATTTGGACAACATCGTTGATCACGACTAGACGCGGTCCGCTACGTATGAGCTCAGATGGTCTACCCAAGCGCTTACATTTGTTTCCATGTTTCTGGATTCTCAGTGGCTCCCCTGAAGAGACGTGATAGCTGTAGGAACATATACGCTATCGCAGGTTGGGGCACGGAGAAATCGACAGTGGCGAAACGCGCGCTGTGTGAGGTCGACTACATAATAAAATTTCGCAGACTCAGAGATTCTCGCTGTGGAGAGGAGCTACTACACTCAGTTGTTCATGGAAACGATGTAAATTCAGAAATGTGATAATAGTTTCATCAAGAAGGAAGAAATCCTCAAGGTAAACGTATCTTTAATTCCCCTACTGCAGTGAATGACCGTCGCACGTAACAAGCTGAGAGCCATAGCAACAATGACCAGGGAAAAGCTTCTCCTGAGTGTTTAGTGGGCACAAGTATGCATTTTGGTTGGGAAAGAGGAGACTGTCACTACAATACACAAGTTTTACGTCTTCTTTTGTTCCAAATTCTCATGCAGTTTCTCCGAGCGCGATGTTAGATTACTGATTCAATACAAACGACCTTCTGTGTGTTTGAAGCTAAACAACGTGGCTTATAAATTTATTACAGAACGCTGAGCAAGGTACAGTTAGTTTTCTTTCCTAACACAGCACCACTTCACCAATAAGATGCAGAGAGACGCCGTGAATATTCCTGAAAATATTTTTCAGTTGAATTCATAGGCTTAAACTAGCGGTATTTCAATTGTCTGTGCATATGCACTACATTTCTTGTACAACATAAAAACAGAGGAGATACCTGTACTGTGGCTGGCAGTCTACATTGAAAAGTTTAAGAGGTTGCAGTTGTTTGCGTGGAAGAGTGACAACAAATGATTTACTGTTATTTAAACACAGTGAATAAGTGCAACTAATCAACTTTGCTATCTAGCCACATCTGGTTAATGCTTAATTATTTAATTCCGTGTGACTAATGATGCATACACAAAATCAACGGACTAATAATACGTTACAAACGAAATGGATTGGTAATATACATCTGAATATAGAGAACATCGAAAATCAGCGGATCTAATTTACGGTTTTTTTTAATAAAATCATGGATAATGCTGCCGACTACATAAGACCACCATACTGACTGCTGTATTGTTGCGTACGTAATCACACTTTCAACATTCTCGCGGCCATTTGGAGTTATCGGACAAATTTCCATCTACTTCCGATCAAGCTCGAGGGAGTGTCATACCTGAACATAAAGCTAAAAGAAAGCGATGCTGTGCTTTGCTTGTAGCTGTGTAATTATGACAAATGAACTCTTGCGAACCATAAATACGAAACAGGCCAGCCCCTTCAGGGCTAACCGGAGACACGGTACTCTTATACGTGGAAAAGAAAACAAGAAAACTATATTTGCCGGAAGAACTGGCCACCATTTGCGAAAAGAAATATTACAATTTTCTGAATGTGCGAAGTAATGCCAACGGAATGAGTTTCCTCATTGTCTTTGTAGAATTATTTTAACGCAGATACGTAATTACAAATTTGCAGTGCCTCTCTGACGTAATGGCTAGATGACAACCACAGGCTTAGGAAATGACGAAAACGTAGGCGACCAATATAACAGCATTATGGTTCAGCCAATATCTACCTTTTCACAGTAATACCGCCGACATGTCAGTTCACAGCAACTTCCGGAGCTCTGCATAAGCATCAACTTGACACTGTTGGAGACCACGTCGTACGGCACGACGCGGCCTGATGGAGTGTGAGGTGTGAAATAAGAGGCCACTCGCAGAATGTGGCGTTTCCCCTCTATATCTCCGTGAGATTATTCAGCCAAAAGTTTCTGAGAAGGGCGACATAAATTAACTGTTCATAACTGATCTTTAACTAAATTATTTTCTGCTACAAGGAAGAGACCCACAGTGATGATGAACAATGAATTCTCTAATAATAACGTATACTCACAGGAATTTCAGTTCCATTGACTTAAACATTACCTTCATGGGTTTGCTCTCACAATGGGGACTGCATAAGGCCCCTGAGTAGGTTGGCAGGCATAATTATTCGAAAGCGGAGGCCGATCAGACACACACAATTCTCTCTATGTACAACAGGCAAATGATCGGACAAATTATCTTAGGGGATCTCTAGCTTCTCACAGAGAAGCAGTTGATGGAATATCACGAATAACCGCCTGCCACCAACCTCTGCTATTTGGCCACAGAAAAACATTGAAAATAAATTTCACATTATGTATATTATAAGGATGCAGGATGACTGTTCTCTTTAAATTATAATGAAATAGGTAATTATTACGGCAGCAAATTACAGTGGATCCTACCTTACATGTGACACCTCAGACTATCAAACTAAAGACAAGATGATAGGTCGATACTGTTGAATTAGCTTCAATCATTTTTCCCAGTGGTAATATTTTCTACAGCTTCTGGACGCTTCAGTGTTATTTGTAAAGTTGTAAAAGATTTTGTTGGTTCGTTGAGAAGTAGTAACTTCCATCACATAATTTTTATGACTAAATCGTCCTCTTATAAAGTATCACTACGAAAGTCAGTTAAATGAGAGGAAACTGAAAAACACGATAGACTTCGAAAAGTTGTCGTTTATAATTGAAGACGATGGCCCACAGCACAAAATGTTTTTATTGCACTTTATTTTGCGATTGCCGTGATTTTGTTGGTAGACTTTTTCGAGTTTTAAACCGGTGAACTAAGTTTTAGAACCTGATGATGAGAGAATTTTCTGTGGAGGATGAGAACTACAGTTGAATGCTACAAAATATTACTGTATAAACATAACAACAGTGTAACTGTAGGAAATATTCACTACTGCCAATAACTGCACAACTAATTACTTTATCTTCTTCGTTTTTCTTCCTTACAGTGAGGGTACCTATTATTTTCTGCAGCCTTGGGAGCCTTCTCTAACTGGCTCGTGACATGAACTGTTATGTCTATTATAAGAATAAATATGAATATTTAGATCCCTCACTCCCGCACTCCAGGAGGTGGACAGGAGAGATATGTTGCAGAGAGTAACACCGCATTGTTCAAAAAATCCTTTTAAGAAGTAAAGAATCTAATCATAAGTTGCACTCCCCAGGCTAATGTATGAATCTCGGCAAGCGCTGGAGCGACACGACGAAATAAATTTTGGTTTAAATTTCAAAATCTAGCGTTCTCATTGGTTCTTACTGTATTTTTCCACAGTGCACGCACGTTTACATCTGTTCCTATGCGGCGAGCGTTTTAGACCCTCTTTCGAAATTGTATCGTGGAATGGAAGAGATCTGCCTGCCCCCTCACTACATAGCTCTATTAGTTAAATGTACCGTAAATCCGCAAGAGTAGGAGACTGTTCGACAACTTAACTTTACTGGACAGGACTCGCAATGTCTGCAACCAGTGGCTGGAGTGATATTGGAAAAGTTCCGACTCCCAACGCTAGTGCGCCCCTGTGACGACACGGCAGCTACTGCCCGCATGACCCGAGTTAAAATAACGAGAAACATGAAAAATGCAGGAAGTGCACTTATACTTTAGCCCAAATGACAGGATTCAAAACTCGCATGAGGTGAAACCAACCAACACATATGCTCCACATAACTCCTCCCGAACAGGCCATGAAGGCTCCAAAGGTACCGACAGGCCGCCGTGTCATCCTCAGCCCACAGGCGTCACTGGATGCGGATATGGAGGGGCATGTGGTCAGCACACCGCTCTCCCGGCCGTATGTCAGTTTACGAGACCGGAGCCGCTACTTCTCAATCACGTAGCTCCTCCGTTTGCCTCAGAAGGGCTGAGTGCACCCCGCTTGCCAACAGCGCTCGGTAGACCGGATGGTCACCCATCCATTTGCTAGCCTAGTCCGACAGCGCTTAACTTCGGCGATCTAACGGGAACCGGTGTTACCACTGCGGCAAGACCGTTGGCTATGTTCTACATAGAAACTGAAAAATCAAGAGATGCACAGTCGTCCTCTTGATGGTGGGCACTTGTGTGCGTCTGTAAAGCCACAAAAAATAGTTTCAGGTACTACACTTGTGAAGGACAGCACAAATATTTGTTTGTGTTGGGTTGATGGTGGCCATGTGATTGAAAGAAACATAAGGTGGTTAAGCCACTGGGGAACACATAGTCAGTCACCAGAGTACTGCTATAAATCATCATTCTCAAGTGCTGCATGTATGCAGCGACAACATCTGAAAATGAAACACTCTGGTTAACAAGTCGAATGATAGCCATCAGACCTGGGAAAATATATATGACGGGAAAGCATGATATTTTGTACGAGAGTAGTGTTGAATACCCCACTTGTATATCGTATTTCAAGACGAGAAACTGAACTGACATCACCAACAGAACCCCTCGCCATCTGCTGGACGTTAATAGGCAGTCGAGGGACTCCAGCAACAGCCATTTGATGGTAGTGACGCGAGAAAGTGCTGGCTGGCCACATAGTGTGCCGCTATGACCACAGGATCGCACTGTCGATTCACTGGGCAGAGAGATGTCACCGCGAGACCACATTGGATCACGCACGCTGACCCGGCCACGATTCGCCACTGCACTGTCACCAGCCGGGTTCGATTTGTGGAATAATTTCATGACCATAAACCACCGGCCGCAATGCAAAATATCATAGTTTCACAACAATTTTGCTTTGAAACAGCGAATATGAAGCGAAATCAATGAAATTTGTTCCTAAAGAAGTGTAACGTTGTTCTCCAGGCGCACTGCTATGCTTTTGTAACACGAATATTGTACCGAAAACACTGAATAGCCAATGAATTGTCACGTCAAGTGGACCCAGGTTTTTTTCAATCATTCAGACACAATTCATAACAGCCTAAAATTTTTTGAGAATGGATGTCAGTGGAATATATTTCTTGGAGAGCAACACAGTTACTAGAACAAGTGTAAATTAGTATATGCAGTTCTAAACTTGTGGCAGCACTATCCATTGAATTATTACATTAAAACGTTTTCATTTCTGCTACCGATCGATGTTGTACGATAGAAATTTGATACTGATGTAGACTAAACGTTAAACTCCAGCTTTCCTTCGTGTAAACAGAATATGATCTAATGTCCAAGCTAGCACAGCATTTTAACCTATACGTCGCATAAATTATAAGCATGTAACGTTGTATATAGGGCATCTAACATTTCCAACTTTTCTATCCACCACCCACACTTAGCGTCGATGTTTACTAGTTACCACAAGTATATTGGAGAAGAATGCAGAACTGTTTCCAGACAAGTTCCATGATACACACAATCGTTTCAAGACTTTGAGTTTCCGCTATCTTGAGCCCGCACCATTGAATGCAGTCTTTCTGCAACATTGTCTTTTTATATGACTGTCATCAGATCAAGTATTCAATGTAGTGTTAATTTACGAAAAACCACGACTTTCGGACGTGAAAGTAGTGCTTTCAGATTATGTTTGATATCAATCATATCGGAATTCAGTGTTAGAACGTTACTTCATTAAGTATATAAGATGGGGGTATATAGACAATTATTTATTAATCGAGGGTGGGATGAGACGGAAATCGATAATACGAGTACTAGTACGATGCATCATCTGCCATACACTCTACATCGGCCTGCAGGCTATTTGTTTAGACGTAGAAGTTGTCTACAAGTAGCCGGTAGCGAAAGGGAGGGGGACCCTTGAACGTAAATAAATTTAAATAGTACAAGTGAATAGGACTAGAAATCCTGTACACTGTCCACGGAAACATTAAGTGTAGTAAAAATATCTAGCAGTAGGCATCCGGAGTGGGCATATATCGGAATAAGATTCATTTGGAGGAATCTTAAGGGAAGTAATGCATAAGCTCCAACTTGACCACTCTAATACAAGATGCAACTGCAGTGGTGGAGATTACACACTGCCAACTAGCACTGTAAGATATGCACTGCTCATTTAGTGGTGAGAGTGCTGTGCATTGGTGATGGAAACTGTAGTTTGGGAAGCATTTTTTTTACACTACTGGAGTATTTTATTAGACTTTTGGCTTAGTTTGGGAGTATTCTGATATAATGTCTTTTTCTGCACGCTTCTGGTCAGAAGTGTTATGTGGTCTCCATTCATGAATTTCCTGCGTCATATAAATTCCTCAAAGTCCAAACTTCGCCTTAAATATCTTAGATTTATCAGAACACTCCATAAAAAGTCTGTGCTATGAATTTCTAGCATGTTACCAACTGTGACTTTCCAACACAGTAAGCTACTTATCAGAACCAGTTCTTCAATTTTGTCACTCAACAGGTAATGGTTCTAAGTTTAGAATCCAAGATGATGATCAATGATTTCTTTGATGATGTCAGAATCCAAGATGGCTGACTTGGGCGTACCGGCATAATCCAAAATTGTTATTCCAATTACAGTTTCAGTATGGCCCTTTATCTCCACTACTAATCACCAGCGTCCAGGCTTACTAGCCATCAAGTGGACTCACCACTAGTGCCCTGTACCCATAGTGAAAGGCTAGTCATCATCATGAAGTGTCATGAGTTTCATACCATGTCCAGGCAGAAGAAACTCACTTGCACACTCGACTGTACATACTGAACCATTCCCCCTTCTCAGCGTTTATGATTCGTAATGTGCGTATGTGTATGTATGTGTTTTCATGATTTTCTTTTACTTATTCCTCAGGTCAACAGCTCCCTGGCATAGACGATGCAGTGGCTGATACATTTGAGCAGCAGCTGCAGCAGAAATCAAGTCAGCACACGGACAAGCTCTTTGATGCAAACCATGACACGCCGGAGTGAAAATCAACTCAGCGTGGAGAACTCTTTGGAGACTTTGCGTTTCCATTATATCCATCGCCGGCCGGAGTGGCCGAGCGGTTAAAGGCGCTACAGTCTGGAACCGCACGACCGCTACGGTCGCAGGTTCGAATCCTGCCTCGGGCATGGATGTGTGTGATGTCCTTAGGTTAGTTAGGTTTAAGTAGTTCTAAGTTCTAGGGGACTTATGACCACAGCAGTTGAGTCCCATAGTGCTCAGAGCCATTTTTTGAACCATTATATCCATCACCATTACCACTAAGGCATCAGCAGCCCTCTGATCCAGCACCTGATATATTGGAGCAGATCATGGCACTGTTTCCAGACTTCGACTTCTCATTATATCCAATACCTGCACCATTCATGAAGCCTCAGCTAAGTGTTACAGAGTCATGTAGTTCAAGACTACTTATCAGTTAACCACGAATAGTTCGAAGCATGTTAATGTTAGTTTACCACCCGACATAGACTTCTATGTCACTGTAGGAATACAGAGCATCTGGTGGGATACAAAATTGTAGTTTAGTAATATGGAGTGGGATCAACTGGAGCAAGCTGAAATACATCAATGATTGCATGACAACTGAATACAGCGTATCCATCGAGATATCAATACCTTCGGCAGGCACAACGCATCCAACTGGGAATCGCATTCAGGAAGACACCGATTCAAATCGCCTTGCAGCCATCAATGTTTTGTTCTTCCATGAGTTCTTCAAATGGCTCTGAGCACTATGGGACTCAACTGCTGAGGTCATCAGTCCCCTAGAACTTAGAACTACTTAAACCTAACTAACCTAAGGACATCACACAATCCATGCCCGAGGCAGGATTCGAACCTGCGACCGTAGCGGTCGCGCGGTCCCAGATTGTAGTCCATGAGTTCTCTAAATTAGTTAACGCAAATTGCCGGTATAGGTGCTTTCAGGACAAGAGCGTCTCCCTTCTCCATACTTCCCCAGTTGGAGCTCGTGCTTTGATTCTCAGCACTAGAGTGTTACGGTAACGGTTATGGAAAACTCCAGCAGCAGACGCTACAAGAGAGGCGGCAAGCATCACGAACATGTTTAGTGTTGAAATTCGGACAACGTAGAGTCCGGGAAGAGTTGGGCAACATATTACGGGTACTCCGTGCACAGGCCCTGGCGGGCCCGTCGGTAACGACCGACCGCCGCGTCATCCTCCGCCAATGTCGTCATTAAATGTCGTATGGGTGGCGGGGGGTGAGCACACCGGTCTCTCGGCCACTGTCAGTGTTCGTGACCTGGAGCCGCTACTACTCGGTCAAGTGAATCCTCAACTCGCAACACGAGGCTGAGTGCAGCCCGTTCCTGTCCTCCTATCACGGAAACATTTATGGCAGCACCGGGAACGAGTTGGGTTCCCAATATGGCACTCAGCCGCGCTACGCACTCGGCTGCGGAGATGGACTAACATATCACTGCCTCCGTTATATTGCTTCCTCCTTCGGAAAATCACCCCATCAAGGAGATCCCAAGAATTAGAACTAACACAGACTTTAATCGACTATGTTTCCTCCCACGCGCCATTTACGAATGGAACAAGGAATGGGGACTAGATAGTGGTACCGGAAGTATTACTCGCCACACTTCCTAAGGTGGCTTCTGAAATATCGATGTACAAGATCTCTACTCTCCTTTATTTCTTGTTGGGGTGGAAGCTTCTGTTACTGTTTTCTTCCGTGATTGCATATTAATTTTTTTTAAACTTTATCTTCTGCAAAACACAATGTATTTCTTTCCTTATACTCTACGCAAACATCTTTCTGTATAATCTTTATCCAGATACCAGTGCACTGTTACAGAAAGACAGGCAGGGTGAGGAACATATTGAAGATACGAGGACTACAAACAATATACCCTACAAACATTGTAGTGCAGAAAAATCTTAAGATTATCGACACGTTCACAGACACATTCACTTTGCTCAGCATTTCAGAAAGAAAAACCATCCCCTTCCTAACAAAGAAACTGATCTCAAGGTCCTCAGAGAAAGCATCCAGTACCAGCGTAACACAGGGGAAGAAATTTTAAAATGGTACACAACATTATGTAACAAAACACTGTACATAAAGAATCACACACAGATACATCCTCAAAGAAGACCTACATTGCCTCCACACGCCTCTCGCTATCTGTCTACAAAAGCAGACACACTATCTTCTGCAAACACACACACACACACACACACACACACACACACACACATCAAATAAGTTATCCTTGCCGACTGCACGAGAAAAGACCTTGCAACAAAACATTAAAAATTAGCGACATAATGGAGAAGAACAAATGATAAACAAGTCAACGGCGATAACAACATAGCCTCTCGATGAATGTGGAAATGTAATGTTTTCTCTCAAGCCTTGTTTATGTGCTTGATGCCCTGTGAGAACAAAAAGGCTGTATATATTTACAACCAAAACAAGCATTCCTGTTACTCCCGGTAACCTTATTAAAAATGATAGCCTTAAAAAATGATAGGCCTATAAGGTGATACCTCCGACTGTTTTCCAGGTGATATACATGTTCTGAGGCATCAAGGGATCACCAATTTAGTATTGGAGGACAGCTTAGAGGGTAAAAATCGTAGAGGCAGACCAAGAGATGAATACACTAAGCAGATTCAGAGGGATGTAGGTCGCAGTAGGTACTGGGAGATGAAGAAGCTTGCACAGGATAGAGTAGCATGGAGAGCTGCATCAAATCAGTCTCAGGACTGAAGACCACAACAACAACAACATACCCCCATACCACAAAAGCAAGCCACTCTTTTCAGTTCCACTTTCAAGATAATATCGTTTCATGTGAGCAATCAAAACTAGACCTATATCAAAACAAGTATGTAATTCTTTTTATGCTTGAAATAGAAATTCAACCACGAGCTTTATATAATACTTTTACATAAATAAAACGATACCTACTGAAGATAACATTTGGGAGCCGAAACACGTTAGGGGTAAGCGATAGAATAAAAGATACTCCTTGTTTTCCGTAACATAGAGAACAACACTACGCTGCACTTCAAAACTTTTGAAAAGACATTTTATGATTGTAAGGTGATATTTAAGGTATTTTTCACTCTAATTTCAAATCTGGTTTTGGTTTTCAGTATTAAGTCAAAATTTTGTATCAATTACGTCCGAAGATTTAGCTGGAATCACATTTTTTTCTAACAGAGAATCTTTTAATTGCACTAAAAATAAATTATTTATTTCTTAACCTCGTGCAGAATCACTTCACACTGCCTTAGAGTAGGCAGTGGTATATGTTCACTTAAAGTGCTAATAAATACTGCAAAACCACAACACAGGTATGTACTTCCCTGAGTTCACTGCATCAAGTTCCTTCTGAGACGACGCGAAGGTTTTCTTTTGTGATGTTCTTCCTTAATCTGTGTCACCTCTCTTTAGCATAAATCTGTAGTCATCCATTATGTTTGCATTCCATCTGCCCTAGTAGCTCATTTACATCTCTTTGATGTCTTGCTGGACTGTTTCCAAGTTTCCAAGTTCCGCAAGGAAGAAATCAATATCTGAATGTATAAAGGAAGCTTCACACTCAAATTACATCTTAATTTCATGAAATTTTGCTATACTGTTTTAACGATGGGTTTAAATTTGGATGTCCTTTGTTGCCTAAAATGTTGGCCACTACTTTTTTAAACGGAACCTAAGCCCTTTAGTCCACTGTGTTCGCTATATTTTCACATAGATTATCTTTCATTAAATTTCTAATCTGCGGCCCCAAGAAGATCCTCTCTTTAAGTTTCTCATAAGATACTCCTGGAAATGTTGTTACCAAGTACTACAAGTTCTTACCATCCTCCAGTAGTGCTTTACTGAACCTTTGTACTAACCCGAGCTTGATGCGAAGAGGATGTAATAACGTCTTGCTTGGATGAACAGTTGTTTCATTTATTATACTGTGTGAACTAGGGTGAAGGATTTTTCTTCCGAGCCGTCAGTGGCCGTCCAACGATTGTCTTCAGCTCGGCTGTCCCACTCACAAATGAAAGACGACATTTTTGTGTAGCCGGATAATCGACCAAGTAACATGCACACTACTTTCAAACCCCCACATATACTGTAGTTCACATAACACAGCTTTCAGGTTGCCGCCGTCTCCTTATGGTGTACTTAATGGGCAAAAGTTACTGAGCCAAATAAAATTCCGTTAAGCAAACACACTCCTTTCGGGCTATATATTGACGAGACCATAAACAACCTCCACTGACTTGGATCGTAAGTTGACGTTAAGAAAATTCACTACCAAACAAGAAAGCATATGGTCTTCTTCTTTAAAGAATTTTATTAATTTCTTTTCTATTTCTCTGTACTGAGAGAAACACACTCCAGGTAGCAGAAAACGTTTGGCTACAGCCTTGAACTAATCAGTTCGGCGACATCTTTTATCAGATTTAAGTCACGAGTTAAGTTAATTTATTAGTTAATTTTGACTAAATGATTCTGTTGCAAAATCTTCTCATCGCATTCATTTTCTAAGCACCTCTCCTGTTGCAAATCTTCAAGAACGGTAGCTGGAACTGGAATAGAGAGAGATTCACTAAGTGTAACTGGTCACCGAGGAAATATTAGGACACTTTTATATCCATCTTACTTTTTGCGTTAACCACGCAAAAACAACATTCACATACATTATTTTCTGCTCCCTGCAAACCATGGGAATTGCAAAAGGCATTGATTTACTCTTCCCGTTTTTGCACAGTCTCGTTACTGGAACACATATACGACATGCCTTATGCGGTACCGAACTATTGTCTTGATCACCAAACCTTATGCCAAAGTGTGCGTGGTTGACATTTATAGCGAAGCTATTAATGTACTGTCTTTGTTTAGCAATCACGTAGCTACCAGAAATGTAACAGAATACGTTTGTGTTGTACATACACTTGCGGGCCTCGTTTCTGAGAAACCATAAAACTACATTTAACAGCACAATTATAGCTCCACAGCTATAACACTGTAGCATGTCAACAATGAACTAAGGTTTCCCGCCTAACACCGAAGTGCGTGTGACTAAGTGTGACCTAAATAAAAAATGAGTTTACGTCATTGAGGAAGAAACTGTACATCACAGAAATAAAACTAATAATGGGTCTGAAATGAATACAGAAAAATATTTCAGGAACCGTGAAAAATACACAAACATCATAAAATGATGTTATATAGTGAAACGTATGCACAATTCAGTTTTCTGAGATGTCTCTGAGCACTATGCGACTTAACCTCTGAGATCATCAGTCCCCTAGAACTTAGAACTACTTAAATCTAACTAACCTGAGAACATCACACACATCCATGCCCGAGGCAGGATTCGAACCTGGGACCGTAGCGGTCGGGCGGTTCCAGACTGTAGCGCCTAGAACCGCTCGGTCACTGCGGCCGGATTTCTGAGATGATATGTTGCCACTTCATATCTTCTGTTGCCAAGCAATCACAAGTACAAACAAATGTTTTTAACTCCAAAATGCAATAACGCTGATTTCCGTTCGACTGGTGTCTCATCACTTTTTCATTCCATGGATTATCATTATATTTCGCCGTTGGACTAGAAATTGTGGTTTCGTATGTAAGAGAACTGCTTTGCAATCTGATGACACGAAAAGGTGATCCTTAATTTCTTAGGCTTCTTTCATTTGTTTTGTCGAAACCTGGTATTTTGAGACCTTGGCTGTGCACGAAGTGCAGGTCGATTCTTTCAAAGAAAAAGACAGCCACAACCCACTATTAACAACGCTATATATTTACGTAAATATCGCCGTAGCCGGTTTGGAACCAAGAAGTTCATCTTCGGATGGCTGTTCACAAGATGAACATTAGTTTGAAATTCCAAGAGTTTTTTTCTCTTTATTCCCCTTCTTGTTGAAAGAGTCATGGGACGACTCTGCCGTCGAAGATCCCGCGTAATTTTGTTGGAATCTTGTTGCGTTGTGTTCACGAAACACTGTAGAGCTTCTGTAACATTTACGATTTGTATATAGCTACATTGCGCAAAGTACCATTACCACACATACACTAAAGGGTTTTTGCTGTATGGGAAATACACATAAACATGGGGCGATATCACAAGTACAACACTATTGTCACCTTTGTGTACATTTCGCATGCGGGAAAGACTTTTTGGTGTGTGTGCGTGTGTGTGTATGTGTAGTGTTCTGCGCAGTGTTGTTATATACAAATCATAAAAGAGTTGTATATACTCGACCATATTTCGCGAGTAAAAGCAACAAAATTCCATGAAAATTACGTGGAGTTTTGGACGGTACCACCATCTCAAGAATCTTTCAGTAAAAGGAGGAATAAAAAGCAAAAACGTATGTAAACTTCAACCAAATATGCAACTTGTGCACAGCCGTCTGTTGATGAACTTGACTGTTCGAAACCTGTTATGGCGCTATTTACTGAAACAAACATTAATAGTGGGTGGTTGCTATCGTTTTCTTTAAAATAATCACCCTATATCTTCTGTTATTTGTTAAAGGTAGCTTAAATTATATCTGTACATAAAACAAGAAGGAGGAAGGGGTGTGATGTGAAGTATGTGCACATTTTTACGAAATTTGGAGGTTGTTTCAGTGTTACAGTGGACGCTATAAGAAATACAGGGAAGTCACAGGTTTGTGGTGACTAATTTCTTTAATGACGCGTTTCGATTTATACATCACCGCATTAATCAAGGGTAGGGAAAACACATCATACATAAATATGGAAGCAAGTATCTTACCAGTAAGAGAATGTGAAACTCAACATCCTAGCAGAAGTTCTTCTTACAATAAATTTCTAGAACTTGGAAGACTCTTCGTTTCCTCACATATTAAATTTTCTAAAGAAATAACAATTTTTGGAGCAGTGCTTACGAGGTCTCGGCGTCTTCTTATGCTATATTTAATTTAATAACGAAATGTTGGGTTTGGAACGAAATACATATTTCAAGCTAGAGATTCCAGTGACAATGTTTAGAGCTACAATCAACGACGTGTTTTATTTTACCGTGACGAATCCAGTAGATGTAGTGACTATCGCGTCAGCTATAAATGGCCACGGCTGTGCAGACTAACAGGAAAATGTGTCGGCTTTATTGTGTGCGTAAGGGGATGGGGAGCAAGTAACCGTTTCTGGTCACTAGCTCGCACTGGGTCCACTATTAGGAAGAGCAGAGTGTCGCGCGCGACGCACTAAACGAGAGACCCAACACGCATTACGACACAAATACATAAACAAAACCCCTTTACTCAGTCTGTATTTGTAGTGGAAAATTGACGAGAAAACAGCAGCAAACAAGGAGACAAATGCCTGCGAGCTGTAGGGAGAGTCTCAAAGGGTCAGTCGATCACCGGCCGGCGGCTAGCATGCCAGGGCATTAGCACCCCAGAGGGCGTCCCCCCTTACCTGCCCCCCCCCCCCCCCACTCAAGCCGCCTGTTCAACAGTCCGGGTTACCGGCGCGCTGCCACAAAGTCATTTCGGCTACCAGTCAGAAAGTTACGTATTGTGGACCGATAACCATTCCGTAGAACTGTAACCCTGAAATTTTCGCAATATACGAGTTTAATCTTCCAAACAAGGAAATAGCGAACAGCCATATTAATAGTAGAGGGTGTCCGAAAAGTCTTTCCCTGATTACATAAATTGATAACTCAGGCTAGAAGTAAGATACAAATATGAAACTAGTGTCGAATTGTTTACAACTATCAAAGTTTTTATTCTGTTTTAGGTTCGCAGTACGTAAGTAGTGGATGAGGTGCAGTGCCCAAGAAGCCATGTTAACCAATCAGGAGAAGGCACAGTGTGTCCTGTGGTACCATGAGACACTATCACCAACTACAGTGCAGAGACACTTCCAGACAACATTTGGAAGGAATCCACCTGATGTCAAGAGCATTAAAGCCTGGTATGAGAAATTCAAGAACACAGTATCGGTTGCTGACCTTCCGAAGTCTGGTCGACCAAGAACCTCAGCAGACAGGGTGGAAGCTGCAAGGCAGTCTTTTCTGCAAAGTCCGGAGAAATCGGTGCGCAGGGCCTCACGTGAATTACAGATGCCAAAAAGCTCTCTCCATGACATTTTACACAAACGTTTATTGTTTCGTGCATACAAAGTGCAAATAGATCTGGCCTTGTTGCCCAATGACAGTACATGTCGATATGACTTTGCGGTCGAAATGCTATCACGTATTGAGGACGATGATGGTTATCTCAGACGAATTGCCTTTTCCGGCAAAGCGACCTTTTTTTCAGTGAAGTAGTGAATCGCCATAATGTGTGCATTTGGGGTTCACAACCCCCTGGAGAGGTCATGGAATGCACCCACCCTATTGCACAATCGAGTTATCGGGCCATTCTTCTTCACTGAGGCTACCATCACATCTGCAGTGTATCTGGATAAGTTGCAACGGTATGTTGTTCCTCAGCTGTTTCCGTATCACCCCGATGTCTTGTTTCAGCAAGACGGTGCACCGCCTCATTAAGGTTTGGACGTCCGTGCCTATCTCGATATGACCTTTCCTCGGCGATGGACTGGTCGTGATGGGCCAACGGTTTGACCTCCACGCTCTCCTGACATAACCCCATTAGACTTCTTTTTATGGGGTTATGTCAAGGACGAGATCTGCCGAACACGTGTACCACATCTTGAAAGCCTGCGGCAACGGTTAACCAGAGTCGTTGAATCGATCCCTCCAGTGATGTTGGCTAATGTGTGGACGGAAATTGAATATCGCCTAGATGTGCTACGTGCTACCAAGGATGCTCATGTGGAAGTTTACTGATGTGTGAAAAAACTTTGATAGTTTGTAAACAATTAGACACCAGTTTCATATTTGTATCTTACTTCTAGCCTGAGTTATAAATTTGTGTATCAGGGAAACACTTTTCGGACACCCTGTGTTGTTTATTCGCACAAATAACGACGTTAGTGGTTTCAAACCGACAGCTTCATCCTCAGACAGCTGTAAACTTTCAAATTACTGGTGCATTTGTTGTTTACATCAGTCGTCAAATGGTTCAAATGGCTCTGAGCGCTATGCGACTTAACTTCTGAGGTCATCAGTCGCCTAGAACTTAGAACTACTTAAACCTAACTAACCTAAGGACATCACAAACATCCATGCCCGAGGCAGGATTCGAAACTGCGACCATAGCGGTATCGCGGTTCCAGACTGTAGCGCCTAGAACCGCTCGGCCGCCCCGGCCGGCAGACATTCTGGCCTTATATGTAATTTCATCACATGTTTTTCGTTGACCCTCTCTCAAAAGGGCATTAACAATAACGTGAGTGGTGTAGTCTATTGCAGTTGATGGCATTCCGTTTCTTGGGTTGTCCTCAGTACTCATCCGACCTTCACAAATTCGAGAAAATCCCCGTAATACTGTGCTATGATCCAATGTACTATTTCTATACATCTCTCTCAAAGCGTTGTAAATTTCAGTTGGGTTATTCCCATTTATGGATTCGAATTCGATTTAGAAACACTGGGCACTACGTGTAATCCGACCTGACCCGGTTTTAGCTTCCATTTTAAAACTCAACTATGACAAAACCACGCGGACCAGTAAACACATACAATAGTAGCATGAAAATAATGTGCAATCAGTGTTCCGAAAGGAGAACAGTTACGGTTAATTCAAATGGCTCTGAGAACTATGGGACTTAACTTCTAAGGTCATCAGTCCCCTAGAACATAGAACTACTTAAACCTAACTAACCTAAGGACATCACACACACCCATGCCCGAGGCAGGATTCGAACCTGCGACCGTAGCGGTCGCGCGGTTCCAGACTGTAGCGCCTAGAACCGCTCGGCCACCCCGGCCGGCCTACGGTTAATTGTTATGTTATATCTACATCAGTACACATAATTTTAGAGCTACGTCATTGTGTGGGCGGAATGGTAGCACGTGTGCCACTGTGAGATCTCACCTGTCCTGTTCCAGTGACGAATAGTGCACGGAATGCGCACTGAAAACCCTCCATGACAGCACTGAACACTAAGTTCTGTAGCCGTCATACTTGTCCCGAGAGATTTAAGCAACTGTGTCGCCATTTAAAAAATCATACACTATTTATTTTTTCGTATCATCGAACACATTTCTTTATCAGTATGACTACTTTCCATCACATGTGATTGTCTTCAGATCTGTGTAGCTACGTCAACAACCAGTTGCGTCGTGCAGAAACCACACATCAGCATACCATATTCTGATTTGTAGTTTCTGCGTGACAAAACGGGTTGCTTACGCAAGTATTTACATTTGAAGATGTGCAAATAAGACGGAAAAATAAATGATATATCAAGTTTTAAAGCACGAATTATACTTTCGTGGCTCTTCTCCAGATATACACAGAAGGACGTAATATGTTGGTTGACTCCTTTATGATTGTATGCTCTCGGAATTTTAACGTAAACCGCACCGTGATGTAAAGCACAACGCTTCTCTTCCAGCGTCGACCGCTAAAGTTTGATAGGTATCTACGTGACGCATTCACGTTTACCGAGCGAGGCTGAATCTGCTCTACGTCCTATATCAGCCCTGTCTCAAGAAAGCAGGAAGAGCAATAATTGAAGTGTCGAAAGAAAAGGTACATTACCAAAATTTCTGTATGTAGCTATTAGGTGGAACTTTCATGCGCTAATTTAAACCCTGGATATTAGCTTTATTTGGAAATTTATTTCCTACAGAGATTGTATACTTTTTTCAGATTGTAAAATTCAGTACTCTAATAGTCTATTTATGTTTACTATTTAAAAGAACCGCACAAAATTATGTGCTTTTGCGTGATGACTAGTAAAATGCTGTAGGCTTCGTTCAGTGCAATAAAATAAACTAGAAGCATTTAAGCAACACTTAAATAATCGTAAAAATAAATGTTATAAGGCATAAATTAAAAATTTCAAACGATTTTTGCTTTACATTTCGGTTTAAACATAGGGGTCCCAGAGACCCAGCCTCGTGGTATACGTTACAGAAAAGTCTTCTCACCAATTAAGGGTTTTAGTTACAAAATTGCGCTTAAAGTAGCCAAATGTAATAAACCTTCCAGAAATAACGAGCTTTTACAGAGTGCATTGTTGAGGCAGCGGAATTTGGGACGCCATCGGAGGCACAAAAGTTGTCGCGACCAACAATAACTCGGCGCATAGCTATCAGGGCAGATGATTTCCATAGGCAGTTAATTGGCAATGAAAGCAAGTTGATCGCGTTCTCAGCTGCTCTGGACGAGTCGATCGACTTTCCGGACACGACACAACTTGCGATTTTAGTTCGCGGAGTCGAGAGTTATTCGCACGTGACATAAGAACTGTTAGATTTGGTGGCAATGAAAGAACACAACGAAAAGGATCGACTTCCGGAGAACAGTTGAAGAGGCAGTTGAAGCCGTTGGCCTGAAATGGAACATGTTCGCCTCAGTTACCACCGACAGAGCGCCGGCGATACGAGCGATTGTCTGTAGTCACATGGATTATTACATCGTCATTTTCAACAGTTTTTGATGGAATTGCAGGAATATTATGGAGACGTGATTTACTACAACGAAATGCGTTGGTTAAGTCGAGGTATCCAATTTAATAAGAAACAAGGAAAACAGGAACCAACATTGCCGGCCATTGTGGCCGAGCGGTTCTAGGCGCTTCAGTCTGGAACCGCGCGACCGCTACGGCCGCAGATTCGAATCCTGCCTCGGGCATGGATGTGTGTGATGTCCTTAGGTTAGTTAGGTTTAAGTAGTTCTAAGTTCTAGGGGACTGATGACCTCAGATGTTATGTCCTATAGTGCTCAGAGCCATTTGAACCAACATTAGAAGTTCCGGAATGAATTCCAGACCTCGCATTTTTAGTTGACTTGACTGCTCACGTGAACACCCTCAGTGGGACGTCGCAAGGTGAGAAGAAATTAATATCTGATTTAATGGGTAAAGTAGACGCATTTAAAATGAAAATTATATTGTGGAAGGGACAAATCTGAAAGAGAATGCCGCTCATTTCCCTAAGTTCCCAGGCTTTAAAGAAAATGCGCATTTTGAAGAAATCATTTCGGTGCTGGAAGAAACACAGAACAGTTTTCAAAGCGTTTTCAGGGCACTGCCAACCTCGCACCTGTTTTTGAGAAGTTTTCAAGAACAGTTGCCGTATGAGTTGAAAGCACCATTGTTCATTTGCAAATGGTACTGATAGATTCCGATAAAAAGGCAAGATTGTCTTCCGTTAAAACTCTCCATGAGTTCTACGAAGGTTTCCCTCGGGAAGAGTTTCCACGTCTCCAAAAGTGATATCCATGTTTGAATCAACTTAGGTAAATGAAAGATCGTTTTCAATAGTGAAACTAAGTAAGTCATGATTACTTGGCGGCCTCAGTAACGACAATCTGATGAACTGCCAGCGCCTGTCAGTATGTCGATAATTTGTACCGGACATCAAATTTATTATGTCATCAGCGAACCAAAATTGATAAAATAATAATAGTGAAAATTTTGTTTTGTTTACATGTTGATAATTGTAGCCATAGCACTGTCGGTAGAGAAACGGTAGGTAATTTATTTATCTCCCCTTTCATATGGTTACGATAATTTATTCCATTTCTAAAGGCATGCTATAGACAATATTCTTTTCCTCTTTGTTTCTGTATCTGAACTGAAACGTAAGAACTTTACATGGAACAATGTGGCTCTCACGATATTACTGGCGTAATGCATATACAAACTCAGCTTCATTATATTTATATCTTTCATCGTCTCTCTTGTACAACAGTCAGTAACCGTGCAATACCACTCGTCAAGCCGTTTTACTAACAGAGGTTAATATGAAACTAAGCCACATGCAAGCCCGTCTGTGTTCCGTGGGCGATTGCTCTGCCGTCCAAGTGGCACGTTTGTAGTTCCCTCTCAGACAGCACAGCGTAATGGTGGAGGAAATGTGCACAGAGGCGAGAGGGAGCAGTCCGCGTGCCAAATCCGCCTGTGTGCTGAGTTTCTAGCCGGCCCTGCTGTACATGTTTCACATTGTACTACTGCATTTCGCACCTTTACATTACCGACCCTCCTTAAAAGTCATACTGTTCAGTACATGCGACCTTACTCAAATGGCAAATAACAACGAACAACAGAATCGCTGAACGTCGTTTACAATACTTAAGATGCCGGGAGAAAATTAACCTTATCTGTAAACGCTCTTTATATATCGATGTTACACTGCTAAAGCGGCAAAAGCAATGAATAATTATTCCCTAACACTTATATTTAGTGGTCACGATTTATTTAAAAAAAAAAATGGTTCAAATGGCTCTGAGCACTATGGGACTTAACATCTGTGGTCATCTGTCCCCTAGAACTTAGAACTAGTTAAACCTAACTAACCTAAGGACATCACACACGTCCATGCCCGAGGCAGGATTCGAACCTGCGACCGTAGCAGTCCCGCAGTTCCGGACTGAGCGCCTAGAACCGCTAGACCACCGCGGCCGGCATTTACTTCAATCAAAACGTTTGTACTATCTTTAAGTGATGATCTCGTTAGCTATACTAATGGTGTTGCGTTCTCGAAAGATATTCAAACGCAAGAGGAAATGAATAAATGTTGTTACGTGGAAATAGAGTGGTTGGATGGACAAGGATTTGAAACTCATTCCTCCGAAATGCGAGACAATGGCAGTTTGTTTATTTGTAGAGAAAGAACATCTGTGCGAACTAAAAATTTTTGTGTGAAAGGAGCCGTAGTCCTTTAAAAACGACAACAGCTGCTCGATGACACGACATCAGTGTCGAAATGCATTTGGGAACTGGTGTTATAGCATAAGTATTGTGACGAGTAAGGTATACGGGTGTATTTGTAGACTTCCGGCGAATATTATATTCAAAATATACTGGGTATATTTGTGGATTTCCGGCGAATATTATACTTCAAATTATACTGGGCATACAGTCCGATGTTAGTCCCTGTAGAACGAATTTTTGACTACCTAATATACCATTATCATCAGGTTACTGCTCTCGAGGTTTTCCCAGCGAATAAGCTGCTTCAAAATCTCTCGAACATGCAGACAGATTGTCTGGTCGTTTTAGAACGGATTTTTGAAGGCGTGACGCGCCATTGTCGTCAGTTAACTTGATCAAATTGTTCTAATGGCTCTGAGCACTAGGGGACGTACCTACTGAGGTCATCAGTCCCCTAGAACTTAGAACTACTTAAACCTAACTAACCTAAGGACATCACACATATCCATGCACGAGGCAGGATTCGAGCCTGCGAACGTAGCGGTCGCGCAGTTCCAGACTGAAGCGCCTAGAACCGCCGTGCCACCCCGGTAACTTGATCAGGAGTAAGCAAATGACAATGCTGGTTGGGTTTTATGGGGAAGGAGACCAGACAGCGAGGTCATCGGTCTCATCGGATTAGGGATGGCCGGACGCGGGATTGAACCGTCGTCCTCCCGAATGCGAGTCCAGCGTCTAACCACTGCGCCACCTCGCTCGGTAAATGACAATGGAGCTTCACTCTGTCGCAAATTCTTTATAAAACGACCAACTCATCCGGATGAACGCCCGACAGACTCTCGTGAAGGGCTAGACATCGACTTGTTATTTAGTTAACCCTTACGATCAGAACGAACACCCGTCTCACAAGCGGATAAGGATTACGTTTGTCTCACAGGTGGGTGTTGCAGGCAAGCGCAGATATTCAGCCACCACACAGAATGTCATTCCTGAACTCGCACTATTGTGCCTTACAGGCAAATAACTCAACTTGTTTTTTTAAATTCTTTTACTTGAATTTTTAGTTACCTAATTACGCTACAGTTTAATTTATGTTTTAGTGAATTCGCTTCGTTGAACTGGGAGTGAATAACTTCGTTCGTTAAATCACAGTTACCAAATTAATTGCTTTCAAATGCGGTTTAATTTTTTTTTTGGGGTGGTTATCTTCCTTTATACAATACAATTTTACTCGTTCGAAATATTTTCTATATATTGATATGTATTTTACACAGAATCAATTTTGATTTAATTTATTAGGGCTGACTCATTTTACAATTATTTCTTGGTTATTTGCTGGTTTGTGAAGATGATGGGATACCTCTTTGCTTTAATTGTATTCAACAAGGTATTCCCAGCATACATTGGTTTCTAGGTCAGTCTTTTTCTTGTACAGTAGAATGGCTGGCAAAATACCTGCAAATGTGTGTAACAGAAGTAAACTGTTTATGAATACGTCGGAGGAGACGTTTCCTGAAGACTCTGGAGTTCACTCCAATGGTTCACATGCTCCTAACGAAAACGTTCTGTCAACGGTGGGACACGACACAGGTTCAAAAATATCAGAAAACGAATTGCACTGAAATATTTTGTATGAAGAGAATGTAGCTATTACTATTAAAGTCGATCAGCACCATCCAACTGAAAAAGTTAGCACACTCAATTCTATGATAATGTGCCTGTTCCAAATTCCTCTGTTAGCTTATCTCAGGACTACCGAAGTGACTATTTATTATTTGCGCATAGCTAAAATATCGTACAAGACTGATAAAACTTTGCATGATATATGAAATTTCCTTTTGAAACTGAATAAAAATTTGAATCTTTGAATTTCAATACTTCATTCATTTTAAATTATCAGATAAATCCCAATTCTCAGCAATGGCTTACTGCATGCCAGAAAAGAGCTATATCCCCCCCCCCCTTCCATGCATACGCTCGAACTCCCTGTCCGGCTACCAGCCGGATGTTCCCCAGAAAACTGCAAAGCGATATATGCGATCGCAGGCTTTCTCGGCGTACTACAGTGACGAACACTTCTCGGGTGATCAGCCGAGTGGTGGCGTCGTCTTGTCGCAACGTTTCGATGAGTTTCGTAGCCCATATCCTCCAGCGACCTGTTGGGATGCTGTGCTGAACATATCTGTATAGTTACTTGACCGCTGTCCTCTTCTGCAGGCGGACCAAACCGATGTTCCTATCTAAATGTTGATACTCTACAAGCACGGGACAACAGAGATAAAAAATACGAGATGGTGAAGAAATCATGGTGCAAACTTGTGGGAAATTAAATAATGAAATAAATACGTATTAGGTATCTGGCGAAGAGCGAAAAAAATAATGAAAAAAGTGGCTTTTCGCAGCACATCTCGAAAACTGTATTATTACACACCGATTTCGTGCCGAATCATCACAACTAAACAAAGAAGTTGGCTCCAGAATGAGATTTTCAATCTGCAGCGTAGTGTGCGCTGATATGAAACTTCCTGGCAGGCCCACAGTATTAATCTGCCAGGAAGTTTCAAAGAAGTTGGCTGCCGTAAAGAAATAATGTGATAACTGCATTCCTGGACAGATTGTTTGCGCAATCCTGTGGCCTTGTCGGCGTAAATTCGAAACAGAATGCAAAGGTTCTGCTGGAATGTCTAAGCAGAGTCTCTGTTCTAGCCGTAGGTCACCCGCAAAACTTAGCAGAATGGCTCCCAATTACTTAGGCGTGCGGAGAACGAACGCTCTCGTCGGGTCAGCGTTTACGACCGTGGGCGCTGATTCGGTGTGAAAGGCGGCCCGCGCCTTGTTTATAGTACGCGGTGCGAGTGATCCGGCGGCTGCCCGCTCTCACCGGGAGACGCCGTAAATATTCGGCCGCCCTGTTGCACAACAGGTAGAACGCAACAGCGGCCACCTGTCCCCACGTTTCGCGGAACCTCGCGGCCTTGGTGCAGGCGTAGCGGCGGGTGGCCTGCCACACCCCCGCGCGGTAACCTCACAGCAGCGGCGTTGCAGCGAAAACGCACGCTCGACGACCAGTTTCCGACCAGTCCACCACACTTTGATATTTTCCGTCTAAATATCGGTTCACACTGGACAAGCTGTAGTTGCAAGGAGAAGACATTGAAGATATCACAGCCTGAAAATAGGACAGGCATCACTAAGAGATGAGCGTGCTCAAATCTCGTCCTGGGATGGCGAATAGTGAATGTAAACGGGCAAAGCTATTCCTGGATGTACACCATGTCACGACTCTCTAATCGAAACATACGTCTGATGACGAGCGTCGCCAGCATTAAATTATTGGTGGCTCTGATGGCTCTGAGCACTATGGGACTTAACTTCTGAGGTCATCAGTCGCCTAGAACTTAGAACTAATTAAACCTAACTAACCTAAGGACATCACACACATCCATGCCCGAGGCAGGATTCGAACCTGCGACCGTAGCGGTCGCTCGGCTCCAGACTGTAGCGCCTAGAACCGCACGGCCACTCCGGCCGGCAAATTATTGGTGGGGGACACTCAATAGGTAGGGTATAGATCTCAAAGGACTCTAAGTGGGAGATCCCCTTGAAAAAAGTTGAAAAAGGTTAGGACCCAACGCTGCTTTCTGGAGAAATTTTGGTACCTGAGACCGTATTTTTCAACGGCACGAAGAACTCCTAAAGCAGACCAGTGTAAACTTGAACTGAACGGTGGATGGAAAACTGCCTTAAAAACCACCCACAGGCTGGTCGGCACACCGGACCTCGACACTAGTCCGCCGGGCGGATTCGTGCCGGGGATCGGCACGTCTTCCCGCTCGGGAAGCAGTGCGTTATACCGCACGGCTATCCGGGCGAGCCATGCACTTGCTTAATCCAAGTTACAAGTAACCGAGTCTTGACTGACGACATTCAATTCGTAATTCAGCTGTTAGAATCTGTAATCCGAGTTTAAGTGCACTGATTTATAACTTTCTCTGGAATGGGCTGGATATAACAGCCGACTTGCCCTCGCCCAAGTGAACACGAATTGTTCTGATAACATCTCCGATCTGCTTTCCCTTCTGCCTTTG
This sequence comes from Schistocerca americana, assembly GCF_021461395.2. Taxonomy (NCBI): domain Eukaryota; kingdom Metazoa; phylum Arthropoda; class Insecta; order Orthoptera; family Acrididae; genus Schistocerca; species Schistocerca americana. The sequence continues at coordinate 611,999,958 of NC_060120.1, forward strand.
TTCCGCATCGACGCTGGGGTGGCATGGTTATGAATGGACTTGCTGTGGTTAGTTTTAAGAGGTGATCGGATGCTCTTCATGTCACCACCCCGGAACGGAATATGTGTACCCCAACTTTCTACGTGCAATGTTAGCCATGTGAAAGTGAGCGTAAGTTTTTTTAAGTTTTGCGAAACGTATAACAGATGTGGGAATTGAGTATCAGCTCAGCATTCACGTAAGGGGGTGTTGGAAACCATCTAAAAGCCACATCAATGCTGGCCGCCAAATCGACTCTAGTTGTTAATGCGCTTGGCATTTTCGATCCGGAGCCGGTCCACCTCCGCGGAAGCGGCGGCTTAACGCGCACGGCTATCTGGGTGGGTAAACGTCTGTATCTACAAAATGCTCAAACAGCACTCTGCAGTATGCAACAAAACAACGCGCGCAATCTTCTACAACAACCACTCAGCTTTCTTCCCTATTTCTACTGACTTTGTTATTGACAATGATGCTCACAAATTAAGTGAGAGAACTGTTGCGAATTCAAGTAAAGGATGTGAATGCTCAAGAATATCGAAAATATTGTAACCCATAGGATAGTAATTGGAGAAAAAAGTGATTGAGGAACATAAAAATTTTGTTTTATGTATATGAATGAAAAATATTGTTGTGTGAACATCTGCTGTTCATAACGATAATAAACTAAAGCAAAGCACATTTTGTGTGGAAAAAATTCACACATGTTAGCTACGTAACTATTGGCACATAGCACTTTCTTTTGTCAGTGCTACTGATTTGAACTTCGGGTAACGCTTTCTGTAAGGTTGTAATTCTTTCCAGGCAGACTTTATATCTGTTATTTGTGAAGCCTGGTGAGCACCTGAGACCACTTTGTCGTAGGCCAAAATTACTGTTTTGTTTTCACATCGGCGCAACTTTACCAGAGCAACACACCAACTCAAATTAATTTCCTTATCGTCTCAACGTAGTCCAGATGATGTGTACAACTTTGTACTCAACGGTGAGGAGAGGTGGGCTGCAGAGTGGTGTGGCAACTGTCATCGTGGGAAAGCTAGACAGGAGCAGGAATGATTAGGAAACAAACTAACACAACAAAAATAAGACTGTCTGAACTTATACTTCTCCAACCGAATGAAGACTAATTACAACCAATGCAGCAAGAATTAGAGTCCAGCTCATACAATAGCAACCAGGATAGCAACCGTTGGGCGTCCTGTATCACGGCAGCAGTGTGTGCTAGTAGTCCAGAACCGCTGCAGGCGTTGTCCAGCGGGTGCGTACCATTGGACCCACTAGAATCCCGCGCGATTGCTATCTGCGTCATACGGGAACTTACCCTTCTGTTACCAACTGTATAATGCCCGTGGGATGGTATCCGTATGTGATACCACACCAAATCGATTATTGTGACTCGTTATCGCAAGAGACGTCTTAACCCGCACCACGGAGCAAATATCGCGTTGTTAGCAGCAGTCTAAGTTGCGACCTACATTCGTTTTAGTAATTACTGTCGTCTGGTCGCAGCATGGCTCATTATATGATTGATAAGATATCAGAAGGCTGTTAAAAATTTTGTAGACTGATAAGAAATGACGAGCTTCTGAGCATAATCGACGAGTACAAGAATATGCGAAAAACACTGACAGGTGAAAGAGACAGGACAACAGCACATGTGTTAAGACGTCAAGGAATGACTCCCATGGTAGTGGAGGAAGATGGTAAACTGTAGAAGGAAGAGGTCGGAATACATTCAACAATTAATTCAGGACTTTGGTTGCAAATGCTAGTCTGAGGTGGAGAAGTTGGCACAGAAAAGGAATCCGTGGCGGACCATATCAAACATGAAGGTTGATGATCGCCCCCCCCCCCTCCCCCTCCCATATGCAACCAGAGATTCACGACTTCTCGACATGAGACTAATGCTGGAAGAATATGGGGTGAAATGACATCGTATTGAAAATCTAAGGCACTGTGGTGACAGGTGTGTAATGGCTGGAAGTGGCAACCGCAAATGTTTATAACGCCAGTCATTGCTCAGTATACAGTCTCATTGGGCAACTTTAGTCTGTTTTAACTTTGATAGCTGTCATCTAAACTTCTAATCCACTTCTTTACATTCACAACAGCAATGTCTGCATTCTGATGCATCTACGAAAAAGTACTAATTTGTGCGCCGATTGGTTCAGTTCACGCGGCTCACATGGACTTCCCAACATTCACGTGCTCAGAACTCAAACTGCACAACTTGCCCAAAATTGACCTCATCGCCGGTACACGAACACTGAAACATGGTACTTAGGTTAGGCAGGAAAAGGTATTGACGAGGCTTTACTCAGTTACCGTTGGTTGTTCAGTTCCTTTTTTAAAAAAAAAAAAAAAAAAAATCACTTGCACTTTATTTGGAACCAATTGCATATAAGGTTGACGACAAGGAACAATTATGAAATTGACTGTTTAGACAATATCTAAGTAAAAATTCCTTAGACAAATTGCATTCACGGCTGAAGGCCTTATTAAAAAGAAATTCAGATTATTTGTCGGCTGAAGGCCACGAGGAATACTTCAGAACAATTAACTTCTGAAGGCCTGAATTACAAATGAGAAAGACAATTACACGTTGAAAATGTCAAAATCATTTTTTAAAACAAGCATATTAAGAAAAAATTGACTGTAACACAAGTTACACTGACAGCTGAAGGCCTTTCTAAGAAGAATTATAAATTATTTGTCTGCTGAAGGCCACAAGCGATAGAAATAATTTAAACAAAATATTATTTTGAAACAAATGACACAATCAGACCAAATAAAGAAGGGAGTGACCCACGGACATCGCACCAAGGATCGACCTGAGAAAAAGTCCCTACAGCTGCTTAAGCGGTGAGACAGGCAGTCCAGCGTTTACTCACTTAACACGATGGCAACTCAAACCATTCACAGTTAAACGCAAGACCAACACTTTCACGAAATCTACCTAACGTCCCATGCCCAATACAACGATGGAATAACCCATGCCAGGCAGACGGGTGGACAACACTCTTAACATCGTAAAACGACAAACATTATACAAGATAACATGTAATCCGAGGTAATCACAACAAGTTGCCTCCACGAATCCAGTACGCAGACAGCGTTTAGATGCACACGGATCCGCGAAAACAATACCACAAACAACTCAAACAATACTAAAACCAGCCACTGTGGAGCAACAAGGACGAATTAAAAATCGACACAAACACAGAGAACCCAGAAGCGGTCGGAAGACCAAATACACGTCGCCCGTTGAAACTACCGACCGAACGACCGACCAACGGTCGCTCTCGATCAAGTCAGGCAAGGCAAACGTCCCAGTATGAATCGTCGACTGGCAGCTTATTCCAAGAGGTCACTTTGACTGACGGACACACACACCAGGGAAGGTTCCACTATTGAAATATAACGATCCATTCAACTTAAACGCGCTGAATCCGAACCTCGACGTGGTCGTGAACTCTCGCGACCACATCGTTCCATCGGGCAGTGCATGTATCGCCAGCTGTCCCGGCGAGGCCGGCCGCTGTGGCCGAGCGGTTCTAGGCGCTTCAGTCTGGAACCACGCGACCGCTACGATCGCATTTTCGAATCCTGCCTGGGGCATGGATGTGTGTGATGTCCTTCGGTTAGTCAGGTTTAAGTACCGTACTTCTAAGTTCTATTGGACTGATGACCTCATATGTTGAGTCCCCTGGTGCTCAGAGCCATTTGAACTATTTGTCCCGGCGAGTACTGGAGCTGCGCGGACCTCACTGCTGCTCCGTCCAAACTCAACTCCGACGCACCCGACCCGGAAAACACTTGACGTTCTTCCAAAGATAGTGCCACGGTACTAGATATCGATAAACGCTGCTTCCGCCACTCGCGGACAGACAACGCTAGCAGACGTAGTGGCGCCAGTAACACAAGAAGAAAACGAGACAGCACTATCCCTAATACACGATGCCAACCTACCAATGGCACCAACGCCAGCCACAATACGGCTCAAACACTACAAATAGAAGCAGACTTTCTCGACTTACATTAATCGGTAAATTACTTATACCTCAGAAAACAATTGCTGCAGCGCGCCAATACAGACTCAGAAAGTGAAATTTTTCCTACGACTGGGTTTAGCATACTGGGGAATGCTACAACTTCACGGAAAATGTCAATTGAATTTCCTTTCGCTGTTTCTTGTTAAAAAAATGATTCACTATAACCATCCACAGAAAATAACAAGGTGTATATATGAAATGTAATGATCGGATTCCCCAGTTAGGATTCTACTGGTTCAGTTACCAGCATCTTACGTGCATTTATCAGTCGCCATGCCCCCAAGGTAAAAAAGCAGTTTGGAGCGCCGACAGCCATGCTCAATTAAGCGTCCCCAGGTACCTCGAGGCCAATCGGTCCCAAGTAGAAAAAGCAGTGTTTTCCCGTCAAGTGGCACTTGGCCTCAACGCGTTTTATGAAGAGACCTCTCCACAAGAACTCCTTGCCGGCGGAGGGCCGTTTTATAGCAAGTAGATGGTGGCTGCTGCCGGCCGCTAATGGAGCCAACAATAAAAAGCCTGTTCCCTGTCGGCTGCCTATAAAGCGAAGTGGCTTCCGAAACGACAATGAGGGCGTTTTATGGCATGTCCTGCGAGTCTGACCTCTTCCACAGTATTATACAGCGTGTAACAAAATGGCGTTTACCGAACAACCAAAGATCTCACGGGCAGAGATGAGACATGTAATATCGAAGGAAATTTAATGTGTTCGTCTCTGCTCTGGAAACAGTGAACTTCCTACCCGTCGCCTAAACAAAATAAAACATTTCGTAAACAAACTGTAGACATATCGCACGTTAGACAGTCCGTGACAGGTATTTAGAAGACGCACTCATGCTGTTCAACGGCAAAGAGCGGAGAATCAACGAAACCTACAGCTTGTGGAAATACCTCTACATTTCAAGATACAAACACCCCAAATGGTTCAAATTGCTCTGAGAACTATGGAACTTAACATCTGAGGTCATCAGTCCCCCAGAACTTAGAACTACTTAAACCTAACTAACCTAAGGACATCACAAACATCCATGCGCGAGGCAGGATTCGAACCTGCGACCGTAGCGGTCGCGCGATTCCAGACTGAAGCGCCTAGAACCGCTCGGCCACCACTGCCGGCCATTGCTCCTAAACTTACTTATTTACTTGCTAAACTTATAACAGAAATATGCTCACATTTTTGTGGTCAGTCTACACTGAGGTGACAAAAGTAATGGAATAGCGATGTGCAGATATACAGATTGCGATAGTTTCACGTGCACAAGGTATAAAAAGGCAGAGCATCGGCGGAGCTGTAATTTGTACTAAGGTGATTCATGTGAAAAGATCTGTGACGTGACTGTGGCCGCACTACGAACAGTGAATGGTTGTTGGAGCGAGACGGATGGCAAATTCCATTCAGAAATCAATAAGGACTTCAGTATTCTGAGACCCACAGTGTTAAGATCGTGACGAGAATATCAGATTTCATGCAGTTCGTCTCACCACGGACAACCTTCACGTAACGACCGTCAGCAGCGGCGTCTGCGTAGAGTTGTCAGTGCTAACAGATAAGCAGCACTGCGTGAAATACAAAATTGTTAAGGCTTTCGTGGCCACTTGTTGACAAACTGCCTATTGGCTTCTGTATCGGGTTACTCGGCCGACGTTCATCTAATGATTTTACTGAAGTTTTTGCCATACATTCCCAGAGTGACGGACAGAATCGGCAGTATATTGCGAAACACGGGCATAAAGACGATTTTCAAACCGACAAGGAAGATCAAAGAGTGTCTTAGGTCGGCAAAGGAGAAAAGGGACCCCACTCGCAATGTCGGGAATACACCGTACACCATGCACATGCGGAAACGTTTATCTCGGAATGACTGGACGATAAATCAACACCAGGATCAAAGAACATTAGCGACATCGCAGGTTGGGGCAGGTGGAGAAATCGGCCGTGGCAGAGCACGCACTGCGTGAGGCCGACCACGTAATAAAATTCGCCGACACGGAAGTTCTGGCTGTAGAGAAGCACTATCACACGCGCTTGTTCAAAGAAGCTGTAGAAATACAAAAACACGCGAACAGTTTCAACAAGAAAAGGGAAAGTCTTAAGGTAAACGGATCCTGGCTTCCCGTACTGCAGCGAACGACCGTCGCAGGTAGCAAGAGGAGAACCGCACCGGAAATGGCCGAGGAGAAGCCCTCGAACGTAGGCGCGCCAGGTACATATAGTCTGCGGCCGAAAGATCGGCTCCACTTCATCACCTGCAATGGAGGCTGAAGCTTTGACAATGCGAGCCACTCGTGCTGGCGAAACGTCAGTAAAATCATTAGATGAACGTCGGCCGAAGAACCCGATACAGAAGCCAATAGGCAGTTTGTCAATTGCGTAAAATAACCGCAGAAATCAATGTGGGATGTATGGTGAACGTATCCATTAGTACAGTGCGGCAGAATTTTGCGTTAATGGGCTATGGAAGCAGGTGGTCGACGCGAGTAGCTTTGCTAACAGCACGACATCGCCTGCATCGCCGCTCGTGGGATCGTGACCACATCGGTTGGACGTTAGACGATTGGAAGACCGATTTCATTTTGTAAGAGCTGACGGTAGGGTTCGAGTGTCGCGCAGACTCACCAAGTCATGGACCCAAGTTGTCAACAATGCACCGTTCTAGCTGGTGGTGGCTCCATAATGGTGTGGACTGTGTTAACACTGAATGGACTGGGTCCTCGGGTCCGACTGAACCGATCATTGACGGTAAATGGTTATGTTCGGCTATTTGGTGACCATTTTCAGCCCCTTCATAGGCTTCATGTTGGCAAACAACGACGGAGTTTTTATGGCCGACAATGCGCCCTGTCACTGCGCCACAGATGTTCGTGATTGGTTTAAAGAACGTTCTAGACAGTTTGAGCGAAGGATTTCGTCACCGAGATTGCCCGACATGAATCCCATTCAATATGTATGGGACATAATTGAGAGGTCAGTTAGTGCGCAAAATCCTATATCGGCAACACTTCTACATCGACATCTACATCCATACTCCGCAAGCCACCTGACGGTGTGTGGCGGAGGGTACCTTGAGTACCTCTATCGGTTCTCCCTTCTATTCCAGTCTCGTATTATTCGCGGAAAGAAGGATTGTCGGTATGCCTCTGTGTGAGCTCTAATCTCTCTGATTTTATCCTCATTTTCTCTTCGCGAGATGTACGTAGGAGGGCGCAATATACTGCTTGACTCCTCGGTGAAGGTAAGTTCTCGAAACTTCAACAAAAGCCCGTACCGAGCTACTGAGCGTCTCTCCTGCAGGTTTCCTCTGGAGTTTATCTATCTTCTCCGTAACGCTTTCGCGATTACTAAATGATCCTGTAACGAAGCGCGCTGCTCTCCGTTTGATCCTCTCTAACTCTTCTATCAACCCTACCTGGTACGAATCCCACACTGCTGAGCAGCATTCAAGCAGTGGACGAACAAGCGTACTGTAACCTACTTGGCGCAATTACGGACGGCTATAGAGGCAGCATTGCTCAGTATTTCCGCAGAGGGCTTCCAACCATATGTTGACGCTATTCTACGTCAAATTACTGCACTACGCCTGCAAAAAGGAGGTCCGACACCATAGTAGGAGCTAGCCCATAACTTTCGACATCCCAGTGTAAAATTGGCACCATTTCGAAGGTTGTCTTGGCAATCAGATTAAATACAAATCGCCGAAATGTTTCAACATGTAGTAAAAATTATAAAACGAGAATGTTTAAAATGGATGTCGCCCAAGCATTGTTTGTAGGCTCCACTGGCAGATCTTTTGATCATGATATCTTATCTAGTGTTTCAGTTGCAACAAACTACACAAGCGCTTCTACGGGAGGACGTAATAAAAGGGGCCTGTTTCAGTATGCTATATTTTATTATGCTATTTATCCTACACTCGGGGGAGAATTCGTAGGGATAAATTTCTCCAAGCGAAAAGTAGGTCTGCAACTTATAATTCAAATAAATGCTTATAGCTCTGTCATAACTTGATTTAAGATGTATCTCTTTTATTTGTTAATGGTGACTAGTTTCGGAAACCTATGTCCATTTTCAAACCATCCTACAAAGAAAATTATAGATGGCATGACAATTTTATACAAATAAGGCATACGTATTTGTATCACGATTATTTTACACTAATGTACATGTAAGGTATACAAGTTTGCCATGGTCATTTAGTTTTATGAGTTGCTCTTCTAGTTACATACCGTATCGTAAGTGTGAGAATACAGGAAAAAGCCTACGTAAAAAGTTGCCTCTGTAGTGACGATCAAAGTGGGACTTTGGCCTACTCATCAACAGTAAATAGACCATAGAGGACAGACATTGGAGAAACCCTGTGCAGAGACACCCGTGGTTACCACGTCAAAGCAGAGGCCGCTGACACCGGCGAGCGTCGTAGATAAACTTTCTATTAACCAAAGAATACATTCTTTTCTCTTTCATTAAGTAATGTGGACTTAAAATCACTACAATGTCAAAAAAATTTTGCTAAGAAATTCATTGGTCTCCATTGGACCGAATTACAGCAAAGCGCTATGCGTTAGATCATGACATGACGTCACCTGTAGAAGACGCTACAGTTTCATGAGCTACGCTCATTAGTTACACTGTTATGCATTACACATAATTTATGTCCAGTCACTAAAAAGTTACATGTTTTTACTGCAACTCAAAACCAAAAAAGGGCGGCAGTTCCCCCTCCAAAAATAAATTAACCTGCCAATTCAGAAGGAGACCGCCCTCTAAACAGGTCAACAGTAATGGATTAGTGGAGTGTAGTACATTGTGTAATTTCTCCAGTAGTTTCTGTCGCCTGAATGATCAAGTGTTACAAGAGCTAGAGATACTCACTTCCATAATGTATCTATATTCCTTATTCTTCCCATGCTGATGTTAAAGATGAAAACTGCTGGTAACAATCTCCCATACATCTTAAGGGAGCATGTTAACTGTTTTTCTTGATGCACGATATGTTGTTGTGAGATTGAAGTGTTTTCTTAGCAATGAATGCTGAGTTTAGATATAAGTCACTTTTGCTCTCAATCCCACCCTCTGTACGCCATTTCCCTACTTCTCGTTTATGATCGGTAACAAAGACACTTCACCGAATTTCTAAAAGTCATGAATCTCTTCAAAAGTGCGTAGTATATGGCGAAAGAGGTGTCCTGAGGAAAAACTGCTAAATAAAAGAGTCAGAACTTCGATACGATAACAAAAAATATAGGGTACGTCCTTTAATTCGCGTATAAATTAAATGTTGCAACAATTCAGCTAGAGAGTAAATCCTTAAATTCTGAATGTGGTAGGCTAAAATCCGATGAGCACAATGAAAAGCATTTACGCATCCTGAACGGATTTTGAAGGAGAAAATTGTAACCTAAATACGAAGGAAATTAATAATTTAATACCCTCATTTACCAGTAGATGATAGTGTGTCGTAGTCATTATAATAGTTTAATTCTTTTTCTTATAATAAATCGTCCATATTATTTACCTATGTACACTGACGCTTATGAGAATTGTTGTACCATGAAGCACCGGTTTAGTACTTACTACTCTTTGTGGAGATGTTCATCACATAATGGATGTTAAATAAGAATTCATTTCATTCGAAATGATGTCCATTGTTAGTACGATTTGTAACGCCCATGAGCACGAATACACAATTGAGTTGGTTTTGGCGTGTTGATAAACAGTCTCCGAATGTCATTTTCAGAAGTTTCTCGCCGTATGTGACACACACGCTGCATCACTTAATGAAGAGTACTGATGGAAACAGGTATGACTTACACATATTCCCGTCGTACAACATACATGCTCTATGGGTGACAAACGAAGCGTTTGAGCAGGTCACTCCATAATCCATATATAAATACGTTTGTGGAGCGAACTGCAGTGTGGGTGCTTGGGCTGTCCTGCTGCGATATATTCCATTTGGTACATGTACATCTACATAAATACTCTGCAAAGCACACTTAAGTGGTTGGCAGAGGGTTCATCGAATCTCCTTCACATTAATTATTATTCCAATCTCGAACAGCGCTTGGAGAAAACGAACACCTGTGTGTTTCCGAGCGAGCTCTGGTTTCCCCTATTTTTTATGATGATCGTTTCCCTCTATGCAGGTCGCCGTCAATAAAATATTTCCACATTCGGGGGAGAAAGTTGGTGGTTGGAATTTCGTGAGAAGATTCCGCGGCAAGGAAAAACACCTATGTTTTAATGATTTCCACTCCAGATCCTGTATGATTCAGTGACACTCTCTCCCCTATTTCACGATAATACAAAACGCGCTGCTCTTCTTTGAGCTTTCTCGATGTACTCCGTTAACCCTATCTAGTAAGGATCCGAGACCGGGCAGCAGTACTTCAAAAGGGAACGGATACGCGTAGCGTAGGAAGATTTTTTAGAACATCTGTTACATTTTCTGTTCTGCCAGTAAAACTTAGTCTTCAGTTTGCTTTCCCACAAAATTTTCTATGTGTTCTTGACAATTTAAGTTGCTTGTAATTGTAATTCTTAGGTATTTAGTGAATTTAAGGCTTTTATATTTGACTGATTTCACACGTGTAAACGGAGTTTAACGGATTCCTTTTAGCACTCAAGTGGATGAATCACACTTTTCATTATAGGGTCAATTCCCAATTTCCACACCATTCAGATATCTTTTCTAAATCGTTTTGCAGTTTCCTTTGATGTTCTGACGACTTTACTATACGATAAATGACACCATCATCTGCAAACAACCCATGACGGCTGCTCAGTGTGTCTCCTAAATCGTTTATATAGTGAAGGGACAGCAAAGGGCCTATGACACTACCTTGTGGAATACCAGAATTCACTTATGTTTTACTTGATGACTTTCCGTCATTTACTAGGAACTGAGACCTCCCTGACAGAAAACCACGAATCCAATCACATAACTGAGACGATATTTCATAAGCACGCAAGTTTTCTCCAAGCCTCTTGTGTGGTACATTGTCAAAAGTCTTCTGGAAATCTAGAAAACAGAATCAATTTTAAATCTGTTGTCAATAGCACTAGCCGATCTTTGTGGCCGAGCGGTTCTAGGCGCTTCAGTCAGGAACCACCCGGCTGCTACGGTCCCAGGTTCGAATCCTGCATCGGGCATGGATGTGTGTGATGTCCTTAGGTTAGTTAGGTGTAATTAGTTCTAAGTCTAGGAGACTGATGACCTCAGATGTTGAGTCCAATAGTGCTCAGAGTCATTTGAATCATTTGTCAATAGCACTCAGCGCTTCGTGTGAGTGAAGAGCTAGATGTGTTTCACTAGAAAATTGTTTTCTAAACCCGCGTTGACTATCAACAGACCGTTCTCTTCGAGGTAATTCATACTGTTTGAACACGTTCCAGATTCCTGCTGCATATCGACGTTAATGATATGCGCCTGTAATTTAGTGGCATTCTCCTAATACCTTTGTTGAACATTGGCGTGACCTGTGCAACTTTCCAGTCTTACGGATCTCTCGTCACGCCAACGGTTGTATATGATTGTTAAGTACGGAGCTATTTTTTTTAAATTCGTTATTAACAAAACCATTATAATTATACAAAATTAAACCGCCTCCTTATCTCATTAGTGGGACATAATAATTATACATCTAATACTTAATTTGCAGCTAGTTACAATTTTCAAGTGAGCTACAGTTAGTTTTTTCATACAATGGGCATTTAATTTCTAATACCTACGGCTTACACTCCTGGAAATTGAAATAAGAACACCGTGAATTCATTGTCCCAGGAAGGGGAAACTTTATTGACACATTCCTGGGGTCAGATGCATCACATGATCACACTGACAGAACCACAGGCACATAGACATAGGCAACAGAGCATGCACAATGTCGGCACTAGTACAGTGTATATCCACCTTTCGCAGCAATGCAGGCTGCTATTCTCCCATGGAGACGATCGTAGAGATGCTGGATGTAGTCCTGTGGAACGGCTTGCCATGCCATTTCCACCTGGCACCTCAGTTGGACCAGCGTTCGTGCTGGACGTGCAGACCGCGTGAGACGACGCTTCATCCAGTCCCAAACATGGTCAATGGGGGACAGATCCGGAGATCTTGCTGGCCAGGGTAGTTGACTTACACCTTCTAGAGCACGTTGGGTGGCACGGGATACATGCGGACGTGCATTGTCCTGTTGGAACAGCAAGTTCCCTTGCCGGTCTAGGAATGGTAGAACGATGGATTCGATGACGGTTTGGATGTACCGTGCACTATTCAGCGTCCCCTCGACGATCACCAGTGGTGTACGGCCAGTGTAGGAGATCGCTCCCCACACCATGATGCCGGGTGTTGGCCCTGTGTGCCTCGGTCGTATGCAGTCCTGATTGTGGCGCTCACCTGCACGGCGCCAAACACGCATACGACCATCATTGGCACCAAGGCAGAAGCGACTCTCATCGCTGAAGACGACACGTCTCCATTCGTCCCTCCATTCACGCCTGTCGCGACACCACTGGAGGCGGGCTGCACGATGTTGGGGCGTGAGCGGAAGACGGCCTAACGGTGTGCGGGACCGTAGCCCAGCTTCATGGAGACGGTTGCGAATGGTCCTCGCCGATACCCCAGGAGCAACAGTGTCCCTAATTTGCTGGGAAGTGGCGGTGCGGTCCCCTACGGCACTGCGTAGGATCCTACGGTCTTGGCGTGCATCCGTGCGTCGCTGCGGTCCGGTCCCAGGTCGACGGGCACGTGCACCTTCCGCCGACCACTGGCGACAACATCGATGTACTGTGGAGACCTCACGCCCCACGTGTTGAGCAATTCGGCGGTACGTCCACCCGGCCTCCCGCATGCCCACTATACGCCCTCGCTCAAAGTCCGTCAACTGCACATACGGTTCACGTCCACGCTGTCGCGGCATGCTACCAGTGTTAAAGACTGCGATGGAGCTCCGTATGCCACGGCAAACTGGCTGACACTGACGGCGGCGGTGCACAAATGCTGCGCAGCTAGCGCCATTCGACGGCCAACACCGCGGTTCCTGGTGTGTCCGCTGTGCCGTGCGTGTGATCATTGCTTGTACAGCCCTCTCGCAGTGTCCGGAGCAAGTATGGTGGGTCTGACACACCGGTGTCAATGTGTTCTTTTTTCCATTTCCAGGAGTGTATATCTATTTCTTATAACTAATTCCTAGCGCCTGCAGCGTCACATGTGTGCCAGTGAAAGATATAAACCTGCTTTTTATATCCTTGCTCTTCGAGTTAAACCCAAAGAGCGTGGCCCTGACACTGGACAGGCCACGATGTTAATTCGCTGCAGTTCCCTAGCATAGTTTTCCTAAAAACTAAGTCCTACAAATTAACTTATCCTACGTCATTTCCGGTGCATGTCCTTATCGGTAGTATTGATCCCCACTCCCCCTAGTCCTGCACGTGGCGGATTCCAACTATGATGGAAAGTCGGCCAGTCCATGCACAGGCGGTATGGGAATAGGGCTCTGGACGCAATCAGTGTTGGTTGTCTTTGTTATTTAGTTTATGTCCCTCAAGTATTCTGTTAAAACTTTCCGTGATACCTCGTTGGCTAATGTGATTAACATTTGGAAAGTGTCCTCACGACTAAGTAGTTGGTATGTATCATGGTTTGGAAGTCTGTCTCGAAGTGTGTTCGCAACATCATTGAAGAGGGGGCACTCGTAAACTACATGGTCGGGCGTACCCTCTGAAACGCCACAGTCACACGCTGGTGTAGCCCTCTTCCCAAATCGACATAAGTATGTCGGGTAGGGTCCATGGCCAATGAGAAAATGGATCAGTCCTCGTGTGGGCTCAAAATATTTCATATCCAAGCGCTCCCTCACCTCAGGTATGAACTGGAAAGTTCTACGTCCAGCCTCTTCTACCTCCCAAGACTCCTGCCAAATTACCTCCCCTCTTTTCCTTATTTCCCTTTTATCCACCACCCTTACACCCATGATGTCTACAATCTTCTCATAATTTCCCTTTTTTGCATAGTACCAAGCCGCTTGTTCCCTTATTTTGACGTCCAGAGGGCAGAGCCCCATTATGACTAATGGGCCCCCCCTGGAGATGTTCTGTAGGCCCCCACAGATCTCAATATCATGCTTCTCTGGACCCTTCTCACTGTCATGGAGGGCACAACCATCGTGAGCCTTTGCTACCAGACTCCCGAGCCGTAACCCACTACTGAAGTTACGATGCTATTATGGTAAAGTATAATAAGGTGTGGTGTGAGATGGAATCTTTTATGACCTATTGAGATAAGGTTGTTTAATATTTGGAGAGCTCTCTGGGTTACGGTGTCAATGTGTTTCCCGAAGCTCCACCTCTCATCAATGATGTCTCCTAGATAGCGTGTCTCACGTCGCCAGAGAACTGGTGAGCCGTTAATTCTGGCAGTGAGATTTCTGATTAGATGTCCTTTTAACAGCAGGTATGTGGATTTACTGGGTGAGATCGTCATTTTAGTCATGTGGTGCCATTGTTGAGTTTCTCTATGGCTCTCTCAATTTTCGGTTCTATGTCTTCCCGGCTACGGCCGCCGACCAACAGGAGGAGGTCATCCGCGTAGGCTATCACCTCTAGCACTTCATCACTTTTTTGTAACCTGTCTAGTAATGGCTCCATGTGGATGTCCCAGAAGAGGGGTCCTAAAACGGATCCTCGGGGGCATCCTTTAGTGATTGCTTTTCCAACTCTTTCGCTAGGGGATGATAGCCAGACCTCCCGATCCTTACAATAGCTCCTCAGGCAACCGTATAGCGGCCCTGGACACTCTTTCTCCCGCAAGCAGGAGAAGAGCGAAGGCCACCACAAGTTTTTTGTGTTGTTTTAACGTCCCGTCGACAACGAGGTCATTAGAGACGGAGCGCAAGCTCGGGTTAGGGATGGATGGGGAAGGAAATCGGCCGTGCCCTTTCAAAGGAACCATCCCGGCATTTGCCTGAAACGATTTAGGGAAATCACGGTAAACCTAAATCAGGATGGCTGGAGACGGGATTGAACCGTCGTCCTCCCGAATGCGAGTCCAGTGTGCTAACCACTGCGCCACCTCGCTCGGTAGCCACCACAAGTTGTCGATGGCGCCACTGATATGTACCATGATACCAACCACGTATTTGTGCGGGGTCGAGCCACAGACCTCAGCCGCCAGGGCGATTGCATCAGAGGCCGACCGCCCCGGCCTGAAGCCGAACTGCCTGCTGCTCATCCCGCACAACACTCGGTGTTGTGCCAATCTGTCAGCCAGCAATTTCTCCAGTATCTTTCGGAGCAGATCTAACAAGCAAATCGGCCTGAATGACTTCACTTCTGCAGGGTCCTTATCAGGTCCTTTCTTTATTGTAACTACATTTGCTGTTTTCCATTTTCTCGGAAACTTCCTTTGCCTGAAGCAGTCGTTGTAAAGATGAGTAACTGACGCAGTCAGCTGGGGCGCCAGGAAATGCACCACCTCCGCCACAATGCCGTCTGGCCCAGGTGCTTTTCCTCTTTGTAATGATCTTATATGGACTGCAACCTCTCCTCAGAGAAGGGGTAGACAGACATCTCATTGTTGTGTATTTCTTCATTTCCCAGTTGCTGTTGCCCTTCAGTCTCCCCCTGCGCATTGTCGTCAGGCAGCAGGAACCGGAGGAGGACCTCCGCAGTCTCCTGCCAAGACTCCGTCATCCTGTCCCCGTGCCTGACTGTCGATAACTCCATGGGAGAGCGGATTTTCTCTCTTACCATCTCATAGGGGTGCCCCCATGGGTCCATGACTAGCTGGTTTAGCACGTACTTTTCCCAACTCCGCGTCTTTACCTCACAGTTCCTTTTGGTACCTCTGCTTTGCCTCCCTATATAGCAACTGCCACCTTTGGCGATCCTGCCAGACGACACTGTGCTGGTAGTGCCTCCTCAGCCCTCTGACAGATTGACGAAGTTCTCCTAGTTCGGCAGATCATGGTGAAGGAGAGGAAGTACGGAGCTATTGGATCAACATTCTCTGACAATGGTCATGAAGGGTATAACAATAGTGTTTTCCAGTCTTGCCATATAGCCGGCCATTGGTTGCTGCGCTCAGAGCCATTTGAACCATTCTTGTCATATACTAACGAGCATTCGGCTTTCTTTCTGCAAAAAACAGGCAGTCATGTTTTCATATCTAGTTGCGCCCTATACTGTCATTCCAGGAGTTGGAGAAGATTCGTCTCGAATACCACAGCTTGCTGTGGCATTTCACCTGGTCGTCTATGGACACAATGGCCTCGATCTTAACATCACAAGCAGAAGTGAGCATCATTCCTGAACTCCAAAATGTCACTCATTGTTCGAATTGGCTCAGCCTCTGCACCATGAAAGTCTCTGTTGTCTGTGGTGTGGTCAGGAGTAAATGACACATGCATACAGAAGTCTCAACTAGCCTGCAGTAGTGTCTACATCTACATCTACATCTACATGACTATTCTGCAATTCACATTTACGTGCTTGGCAGAGGGTTCATCGAACCACAATCATACTATCTCTCTACCATTCCACTCCCGAACAGCGCGCGGGAAAAACGAGCACCTAAACCTTTCTGTTCGAGCTCTGATTTCTCTTATTTTATTTTGATGATCGCTCCTACCTATGTAGGTTGGGCTCAACAAAATATTTTCGCATTCGGAAGAGAAAGTTGGTGACTCACATTTCGTAAATAGATCTCGCCGCGACGAAAAATGTTTTTGCTTTAATGACTTTCATCCCAACTCGCGTATAATATCTGCCACACTCTCTCCCCTATTACGTGATAATACAAAACACTTCCCGCGCCCGGGTTCCCGGGTTCGATTCCCGGCGGGGTCAGGGATTTTCTCTGCCTCGTGATGGCTGGGTGTTGTGTGATGTCCTTAGGTTAGTTAGGTTTAAGTAGTTCTAAGTTCTAGGGGACTGATGACCATAGCTGTTAAGTCCCATAGTGCTCAGAGCCATTTGAACCATTTGAATACAAAACGAGCTGCCCTCTTTTGCACCCTTTCAATGTCCTCCGTCAATCCCACATGGTAAGGATCCCACACCGCGAAGCAATATTCTAACAGAGGACGAACGAGTGTAGTGTAAGCTGTCTCTTTATTGGACTTGTTGCATCTTCTAAGTGTCCTGCCAATGAAACGCAACCTTTGGCTCGCCTTCCCCACGATATTATCTATGTGGTCTTTCCAACTGAAGTTGTTCGTAATTTTAACTCCCAGGTACTTAGTTGAATTGACAGCCTTGAGTGTTCCTGACAGTTCGTGGTGTAACTCTCGCGTAACCTCTGCCCGAATTTCATCTGTAGACATTCGTCTGTTCCTCAGAACGAATCGAACAATCCTGTGATATTCTCATATTTTAGTGCTTCCGGAAGTACATATATGCACAATCCTCTTGCAACACTGTTGTCCTAAGTCATTTCTTTAACTTTGGTCTGCAATTATTTGAATCCGTCGTCTCATGCTCCCATGGCAGTAATTAGATCTTTCTCGAAATCTGTACTTTAAGTGATAGTGGACACTGTGAGGTCGTCTCATTCAGAGAGCGTGCCCCTTTTCCCAGTGATTTCTCTAAATCACTCCAGGCAAATGCCGAGATGGTGCCTCTGAAAGGGTACGGCCGACTTCCTTCCCCATCCTTCCCTAATCCGATGAGACCGATGACCACGCTGTCTGGTCTCCTTCCCCAAACCAACCAACCAACCCTTTTCCCATGATTGCAGTGATATTGTCAATGAGACCACATGTATTTCTTATTCTGTGAGTGATCCAAGACCAGTCACAATGTCCTAAAGGCTTACCGTATCTCCATTAGAAACATAACAAACGTAATGCAGTGGTGCTACCCAGTATTTGAGAAAAAATTATAAGTCTTTAACAAAAACAATGAGAAACAGTGTGGAAGCTGCCATGGAGCATTGCGTTAACAGGCTGCGAGTCAACAGCCATCAGTGCGGTGACATGTGGGTCACAAGAACAAACATGCAAGGCCATTGCGAAGCCAGGATTGCTGAGCGCAGCGGTAACATGCAAGGCGATTGCGCAGCCAGGATTGCTGAGTGCAGCGGCGACTGTGCGCAATATCAGTAACTGTGTACCCACATCATGGCAAGTCTCTTGTTTTGGCGACATGACTGGGTGTTGCGTCTTAGTGAAACAAAGGCACGCCACACGCATGTAAATAAGTCTGAATTTCGATCCAGGGGATCACTTCTCATCGCCAAAGACCAGCAGCAGAATCATAATTCCAGAGCTATGTCAGGTAGAGAGATGACTAGGCACCACCACCAGCAGGCTCAGGCCGTGCTACGCCTGCTGCTAGTAACAAGTCCTTCATGCCACACCCACTGGCCATATGTACCTGCTGTAGCCGATGCTCAGTTCCTAGTGGGATGTGCCATGACGGCGCAAGCTGCCATTCGAATACTGCCAGAGGGCAGTGAGTTGTACCCCACGCACGGAGGTCATCAAGCGCCGGCGCAGTGACGCGAGAATGGTGAGGAGCCACGCGGACTCCACGACGCTGAGGAAGACAGTGCGTCATGGCCTGTGAAGGTTGCCGATCTACCATGGCCCCCCGCTAGCATATCAGGGTGCCGTGCCAGGTCAGTAGCCAGGATGGAAGCCATCACCCATACGTCAGTGCTGGCCAGGGAAAATAGAGAGATGCATGAATGCCGTACTCACTAGCTGACCATCTGGCGGATAAGTGTCGAGGTCCGGTGTGTCGGCCAGCCTGTGGGGCGGCGGTGGGGTGGGGGGACTGCTGTGACCTGTTGTGGGGCTGCAAACCACTGAGGGCTATGGCAGAACGAAGCCTGTCCATCATTTCAAGGTCCCCAGTTCAGTACACAATACACAAATCTGACATATACTTCCCAAAGCAACCAGCCAGGCATTTAGCTTGAGAGATTTATGGAAATCACAGAATTTCTAAATCCAAATAGCTGGATGAGCGAGTGCCTTACCACTGGCCCACCTTAGTCGGCTCTCCATACCAAACAAGCTGCCTCCTCTCCTAGAAAAGGTACTGTGTCAAATGA
Organism: Schistocerca americana; assembly: GCF_021461395.2. Lineage (NCBI taxonomy): Eukaryota > Metazoa > Arthropoda > Insecta > Orthoptera > Acrididae > Schistocerca > Schistocerca americana. Next base: position 612,019,072 of record NC_060120.1, read on the forward strand.
CTGCAACATAATGAAGCTTCAGCACACTTTTGCCAGAATATCATTCACTGGAATGTATTCGCAGTGTGCTCAACAGCATGAATAAAAATTCGGTCACCAAAACTATGCATCCGTAGTCATTTGCGTCATTGTTCATTACTGCCTCAGGTTCGTCTCCCATAGCTTGTCCTCTTTATTAATGTCACGTTGCATATGTGATGATCCACCTCAGTTGTTAACTTTCATTATTTCCGGAATCATCTCTTCACTTCTGTGTAGCCATACATTGCACAAGACTTCACGGCTATAGCTATCCTGTTAATAGTAACAGCTCGCAATACTCTCAAAGGCGTACTGGAGGTGTGTGCTCCGGCATTGCTGAATATAGCTAGTCAGTTCTCTTGACCGAGCGAGGTGGCGCATATCCGCGTCCAGCCATCCTTATCTAGCTTTTTCCTGATTTCCCTAAATCGCTTCAGGTAAATGCCGGGATGGTTCCTTTGAAAGAGCACGGCCGACTTCCTTCCCCATCCTTCCCTCATCCGAGCTTGTGCTTCGTCTCTAATGACCTCGTTGTCGACGGGACCTTAAACACTAATCTCCTCCTCCTCAGTTCTCTGTAAAATAATTCAGTATTTTCTCCACATACGGATCAGTAAAATCAAGTTCACAATCAGCATGTAACAAACGGTTAATGAGCAACAGCAACATAGCTTTTGCATCTACAAGAAGCCAACCTATCATGATATCACAATATACAAAACTACCATACCATTCAGAACACACTAGTATGCTGCATTTCGGTCCATGTTGAACTGGACAACACATTACTTTTAAAACAGTATGAACTAACATAAGAAATTGACACAATTAAACGGATGTCAGTGGATGCCATGTATTCAGTAAAATCAATGGACAAAATGTCCAACAAAATACAGAAACACTGAAGGGGAAACTATCAATTTATTTAGTTTTACTGCTATAACAGTATATCTGTGCACAGATAACAAGTCGGACCACCACTTGCATCACACAGTAAACACAAACACCTCTTAACAGAGCGTAGCGGACTGTGTAATTTACATTGTATCACTTGATCTGCGTTCTGCTGTACATAGGAAAAACAGAAAGATATTACGGTAAACTCAAAAAAGAGCGCACTGTTGCTTTCAGCTTCTACCACCAACACGAATACTGAACGTTTAACGATATGTACGTGAACAGACGCACATTAAGTGACATCGAAGACTGTCTAACAGTACACTACACAGAAAACATTGGAGGAAAACTTGATCTGTTAAACCAACTAGAAATACGGAAGGAAAAAGAAAAATTTTCTGAAAGTATGTTAATGAAGAATATGAAATCAACAACGCCAGCTGTTTTCAACAATTTTTCAAGTTTATATTTTTCGTAAAGAAGAAAGAACTGAGCAGTTTAAAACATACAGACACATGCGATATCTGCACAAAAGGATTCGTTTCTCAAATAACATCTATGTCTTGATTAAAACCTAACATATTTATATCATCTTGGAGGTTGAAACGTCTGCCTAACATCTTTACATCAAAATATCATTTGTCTTAATCAACCTGAGGTCCAACCCTTCTTGTCCGTGTTTACTGACAAAAAGATTTGATTTTGGAGAAGCTCTGCCTTGAGCGGAAGGATGGCGCTGTCCAAAACCAAATATATCACTTGTCTTGCTTAAGTTTTGTAAAATTGTGTTGTGAAACAAAAATTGTTTGTATGCAAGGAAAGTTGTTAGAATATGCTGTATGTAAAGACTGTGTAATCACCCCTGGAAGCCGTAATTGTCTTTTTGTCCTAGTTTTGTAAAAAAAAAAGTACATGCTTTGCAGCACAGTAAATCATATTTAAATATTCCTATGCCCCCTTAGCAGGAGCATTGGTAACGTGTTTGAAATGTTTGTCAAAAACTCTTGTCAGGTACCTGAAAATAAATTCCCAGTGCCCGAAATGCATCGAGCACTGAAATAAAATCAGGATTAGTAACTGATAGTGGTTGGTTTTATTACCATTTTTGCTAAGTAATTAAACTTTGATGTTAAACACGATACCCATACTGAAATGGATGGAAGTGTCGAAGTTATTGCGATCGCCACATTTCAGTGGCAGACTGTCTCTCAATATTTCGTTTGAGCAACTGGGATAATTATGGTTTTGGTGCCATACGTGCGATAATAAATGAATATCTTAATAAATGTCTCGTTTTGTATGCATTGTCGGAAAAATTAACATTCCAATGTGTTGTTGTATACTTGGGCTGGATTAGTTAGTCAACATAACTTAAATATCAGCTAGGGACGCCGAGATAGTCTCCTGCTGACAAGTACGCTTTGGGTGTTGTTGTTGTGGTCTTCAGTCCACAGACTGGTTTGATGCAGCTCTCCTGCTACTCTCTCCTGTGCAAGATTCTTCATCTTCCAGTACCAACTGCAACATACATCCTTCTGAATCTGTTTATGTATTCATCTTTTGGTCTCCCTCTACGACTTTTACCTTCCACGCTGCCCTCCAATACCAAATTGGTGATCCCTTGATGCTTCAGAATATACCCTACCAACCGATCCCTTCTTCTAGTCAAGTTGTGCCACAAATTTCTCTTCTCTCCAATTCTATTCAATGCCTCCTCATTAGTTATGTGATCTACCCATCTAATCTTCAGCATTCTTCTGTAGCACCACATTTCGAAAGCTTCTATTCTCTTCTTGTCCAAACTATTTATCGTCCACGTTTCACTTCCATACATGGCTACACTCCATACAAATACTTTCAGAAACGACTTCCTCACACTTAAATCTATACTCGATGTTAACAAATTTCTCTTCTTCAGAAACGCTTTCCTTGTCATTGCCAGTCTACATTTTATATCCTCTCTACTTCGACCATCATCAGTTATTTTGCTCCCCAAACAGCAAAACTCATTTACTACTTTAAGCGTCTCATTTCGTAATCTAATACCCGCAGCATCGCCCGATTTAATTCGACTACAATCCATTATCGTCGTTTTGCTTATGTTGATGTTCATCTTACATCCTTCTTTCAAGACACTGTTCATTCCGTTCAACTGCTTCTCCAGGTCGTTTTCTGTCTCTGACAGAATTACAATGTCATCGGCGAACCTTAAAGTTTTTATTTCTTCTCCATGGATATTAATTCCTGCTCCGAATTTTTCGTTCGTTTCCTCTACTGCTTGCTCAATATACAGATTGAATACCATCGGGATAGGCTACAATCTTACTCACTCCCTTCTCAACGACTGCTCCCCTTTCATGCCAGTCGACTCTTATAACTGCCATCTGGTTTCTGTACAAGTTGTAAATAGCCTTTCACTCCCTGTATTTTACCCCTGTCATCTTCAGAATTTGAAAGAGAGTATTCCAGCCAACATTTTCAAAAGCTTTCTCTAAGTCTACAAATGTTAGAACGTAGGTTTCCCTTTCCCTAATCTATTTTCTAAGATAAGTCGTAAGGTCAGTATTACCTCACGTGCTCCAACATTTCTACGGAATCCAAACTGATCTTCCCCGAGGTCGGCTTCTACCATTTTTCCATTCGCCTGTAAAGAATTCGTGTTAGTATTTTGCAGCCATGACTTATTAAACTGATAGTTAAAGGGTAACAATAAAAAAATACATACCTGCTTCGAGACGTTAGATGTGGGTATTTTGCACAGTACGCAGCAACAACAATTTTCCACCGTCTGGCCTCAAATTAAATGGGGAAAACAGAAGCGACCGTGTACGCACAGCGTGTTTACCGCCAGACATTGCGAAGCTAGAGGGCGCTGCGCAGCTGTCGCAGGCGCAGGCGCAGTGAGCGCGCGGCCGCCGGCCCACAATGGCTTCACGGATTGTTGGTATGCAAAGCGGCAGGCAGCGTGGCGCCGGGCAGTTTGTTTTGATTTTGCGACGATACACGCACCGGCCGACCATTCTGTCCGCTGAATGCCCGCCGTGGCGGCAGCGTTGTTTTAATATTTGAGCGAGCGACAATGCTGGCGCCGCACAATGAGACTGCGCGGCGCAGGCTCCAGGCTAGCTTGCCTAGTACAATAAGCACGCTCACTGCACTGCCAGCGGCGGCCAGGTCACACCGATTCCCAGCATCGTGACACGCCAAATGTGCATTAACCAGAAGCAAACAGCACTGGTTTCCATAAATTAGAGAAAAGCTGCAAGCGCAGCAAATATCCCGACACAACTTAGGGCTGGGTTACACACCAGAGCTTTTGCTCCCAGAAAGTTAGGTACTCACAGATAGTAGTCGCAGAATTGTATGAACTACAGTCTCATTAGAAGTACTTGATAATATTCACACGCTGGGGCTGCTTTCCTCCAATCAGCGCGCTCAACGTCAGGCCCGAACCGTCCACCGTTGGAGGACTGCTACAACAGTCAGTTCACTTCCAATTCTTTGTCCGGCATTCTTTCTTGTTGTGGTTGAATTCCAAACCATGGGCAGCAGCAAGTCTTTCCAAAAGGATTACACCTGGAATAAACTGAAGGAATCTCTGTTGGCTATGCGAACGGTCAGAAGGTAACGGCAGAGATTCGGGTGGGGTACACAAAGTGTCACCCTGAACCGAAGGCAACAGATCACTGTAAGTTTTATTTCGTATTTCATCATACATGATAACTACTCCAGTCAGACAGCAGTAGCCGGCCGCGACACAAGCAGCAGCAGGGAAGTACGCGAATTCGTGACTTTTACGAGTTCCTAACCAGGAGCGAATTTTATAGTATCTTCTGTGTGCGTTAACAGTTTAGTTTCTAGTGTTTCTGCTGAAACGTCCAACGTCTCCTTAGAAAAATTTATGAATGACTGTGCTGGTAAACCTCTTACGTTATTTGATTTTCAAACAGCTGAGCAAAACTGAACGTACTCGGACATTTCTCTCTTTACTTATTCTGATCAACAGTAAACTGACACACAATATATTTTTCAGCGCAACGCAATCTGACTTTCAATAATCCCTACAAAAGAATGGCCCTGACAAACAATCACCTATACCTTCCATGAATCACTTACCTCACAAAAATCTTCGTTACTCGAATTACTGCAATACAGCGAGTGCCAATACTGTCAGCTAAATGAAAGATTCTAACTACTGACGGCACTAACTACTGATAGGCATAGTTAGCAAATGAAAGATTTTTATAGAGAACAAACAATGTATATACCTTAATAGTGTTCAAAAGTCATTATATATATCAGTTCATGACATCCAGTCTTACAAATCGGACACATGACCAGATGGTCCGCTCTCAAAACTCTGCCATCTCCCTCTCCACATCCGCCACTGCTGGCGGCTCACCTCCGACTGCGCAACGCTACGCGCTGTTCACATCCAACCGCCCAACACTACGATAGTGAATATTCCAACAATGCCAACCAGCTACAGACTGCACACAGCACAGTCAGTGATTTTCATACAGAGCGCTACGTGGCGTTACCAACATAAAATCCTAAACAGCCTACTTACACTGTGTGTTTATTTAATATCTAATAGCCACAGTTCTCGCGTTTTCGTTTGCGTCGGAAATTAAATCGATTATGTGATATTTTACAAGTTCCTAATCAGGGGCGAATTATTTAGTTTCTCCTGAGTGCTTTTGAATCTCTGTATGTTAATCTAATTTATTAGACACAGTTCCTGCGTTTTCGTCAGGGTTTACAGTAAGTTGCGCAGCACATCCGATAGTCCGTTTGTCTGCACAGTTTAGTTTTGCACGGTCTTTAGTATGGACAGGGACTTTGATTGTTGTGTCCACGGATGCGACCCGAGTTGCTGACATTTCGCTCTCAGCTTCGGGCTGTGATGGCTTCGGTTACACAGCTTTAGGCTGCAGTGGATGAGCACTACTGTTGTGGGCCGGCTGTGGGGATCCAACGGACGTCCAGCAAGGCCGAGTCCTCCGATCGGTACTCACCGGTGGACAGCCCAGTTACTGCTCGCACTGAGGTTGACCCCTCACCTGTGGTAGAGTGGGAGGTCGCCCCGTGGCGTAGCAGGCGGCGATAGACTTCCGAGGGGGCCGTATGTATGGCCTCCCAGGTTTGTCTGACAAGAAGGTTCCAGGCGCTGTCTGTGGCTGACGCTGTCACTGAGCCAGACGCTGTCGCCTGTCTTGTTTCAGAGGAAACCTCTCAGCCTGCAAGATCCGGACAGTCACCGAGGGTGGGATTATTGACAGTTGGGAGCTCAAACGTTAGGCGCGTTATGGGGCCCCTTATGGACATGGCTGCCAAGAAGGGAAAGAAAACCAATCTGCACTCCGTGTCCATACCGGGTAGAGTCATTACAAATGTGGAACTGGTCCTCCCAGATGACATGAAGAACACAGGGTGCAGCCAACTGCAGGTGGTTGCTCACGTCGGTAGCAATGATGTGTGTCACTTTGGATCAGAAGAGATTCTCTCTGGTTTTAAGCGGCTAACAAAAGTGCTAAAGGCTGTCAGTCTTGCTTGCAGAATGAAAGCAGAGCTAACCATTTGCAGCATAGTCCACAGGACCGATTGCGGACCTCTGGAACAGAGCTGAGTGGAGGGTCTGAATCAGAGACTCAGACGGTTCTGCGACCGTGTAGGCTGCAGATTCCTCGACTTGCGCCAAAGAGTAGTTGGGTTTCGGGTTCCGCTGAATAGGTCAGGTGTCCACTATACGCAGGAGGCGGCTACACAGGTAGCAGGGGCTGTGTGGCGTGGACTGGGCGGATTCTTAGGTTAGAGGGTCTCGGGAAAGCACAAGAAGGGATTCAGCAACAAAGGGTGCAGGCCGAACACAGGAAGAACGTAAATACAGGAACCATCGGTATAATAGTTGTAAATTGGCGTAGCTGTGTTGTGTAAGTACCAGAGCTACAAGCGCTAAAAAGAAAAAAAAAAAAAAAAAAGAAAAAAAAAAAAGCTCAAATGGCTCTGAGCACTATGGGACTTAACATCTCAGGTCATCAGTCCCCTAGAACTTAGAACTACTTAATCCTAACTAACTAACTAACCTAAGGACATCACACACATCTATGCCCGAGGCAGTATTCAAACCTGAAACCATAGCGGTCGCGCGGTTCCAGACTGAAGCGCCTAGAACCGCTCGGCCACAAATAGAAAACACTGATGCTCAAATCGTGATAGGCACTGAAAGCTGGCTAAAGCCGCTCAGCCGAAAATTTTGCGAAAAACCTAAAGGTGTTCCGAAAGGATAGGCTAAACACCGTTGGCGGTGGTGTGTTTGTTGCTATTAGAAGTAGTTTATCTTGTCGCGAAATTGAAATAGATAGTTCCTGTGAGTTAGTATGGGCAGAGGTCATTGTTGGCAACCGGAATAAGATAGTAATTGGATCCTTTTACCGACCTCCGAATTCAGATGATACAGTTGCCGTAAGGTTCAAAGTAAACTTGAGTTTGATTTCAAACACGTACCCGACTCATACGATTATAACTGGTGGTGACTTTAATTTACCCTCGTTGTGTTGGCGAAAATACATGTTTGATTCCGAAATTGTGCTAAACGCATTCTCTGAAAATTATTTCGAGCGGTTAGTTCATGAGCCCATGCGAATAATAACCGATTGTGAAAACACACTTGACCTCTTAGCAAAAATAATCCTGAGTTAATAAACGAAAAATATACCTATTCAAAAAAGCAGATAAAAATTCACTTGACACCTTCCTGAGAAACAATCTCCACTCCTTCGAAATTAATGATGCAAGTGTAGACTAGATGTAGCTTGAATTCAGAGAAATAGTATCGGCAGCAATTGAGAGATTTATACCAAATAAATTAACAAACGACGGAGGTGATCATCCTTGGTGCACAAAACACTGTTGCGGAAACAACGAAACAAACATGCCAAATTTAAACAGAAATGATGCAAAACCGAAACTAGCAGGCACCTTAAGATAGGTGTCAGCTATCCCGTGTAAGCCTACACAGATTTTCAGAACCCAGCATTAAGTGAGGACTCTAGGACCTTACTACGGCCGTCTACGTACCGTTGGTGAGGAACGCCGCTTTACCGTTCCCACGAGTACCTTGAAGACAAGTTTTGACTATTTACAGCCGGTCAGAAGCGTTTAAGCATTCTTCTTGCTTTACGTACGAGAATTTAACGGGAATAAGTTCTTAAATTGGAACTGTGAGACCTACTCTCTGTCGTGTTCTTCTCATGTGTAGGCAGACTATGCACATAGATGAAATTTGTAGATATGTGAACAAAGTTTTTTGGGGTGGATGTATTTTTTATGTTTTTATATATAGTGACATGAACTTTACATTTTAGTTACGTTTCATCGTAATCGACAGCTACCTTTTTAAGCTACCATTTTTCGTTTATTTCTGGAAAACGTTCTAATATATAGGCAAACAAGCGAATTAAACGTGTACCCTACCGAAGAATAGTGCCGTTAAAATTAACTTCCACATTTAATAAAGGAACTTATTCATACTGTGTAAGGCTGGACCCTTCCTGCACTACAAAGCGTTGCCGTACAAAAGGTTTGCTAATAGTTTGCATTCTCGTCGTTGACTGTGTTCCTCGTAAAACATTAGGTCAAAAGAAAGAAATATGTAATAGGTATAGAAAAAGTCGTAGTTCTAGAACTTGAAAAACAAAATCACTCTAGACGTTAGAGCAAAGCAGATGCAAATGTTGGAGTTCATGAGAATAGAAGACGGCTACATAATGTTAGTATTAAGTATTTGCTTATGACTTAATATTTCTAAACGTATATCAAGTAAAAGACATATTTATGTACCGAATTACCTGCTAAATAAACCTCACTGAAATGTGCTGCTAATTTTGGTCTGTGTGGATTATCTTCTGGCCTCTGATAACTAGAAAAATTTTAAAGAAAAATTGTAGAAGTTTTTATAATTCATTGCTTAATGCCAATAGGAACTTACTTCGTAGAAAGTTTGATCAGCGTCTCGCTTTCTGGTGTATTCACATCGTTGCGTCAGTAGTAATTTAAACGAGTAAACATCTTTCTTTTTTTTATGCTATCTGCCAGTTGACTTCCGATACATCACTACTCACACGGAAAAAGGGGCATAAACAGTGTGTTCGTTTTTACTGAAGACATTGAAATATCTCGAAAATTACAAATCGGAACAAAAAATTGGTAATTGCAATTTCTTTGTCTCGGAGGGGAACTTCTAACGATAATACACTCGACCCCCAACCCCTCCCCGTACGTGTGTGGCGGAGGCGACTTTGAAATCGACAGTGGGAACCACCGTTTTTTATTGCGTCTACGGCAAAATCTGTATACGTTCTGTCTGAAGCATTTTCTTCGATTCGCCACAGATGAAGCTGTAGTCGGAGGAACAGAAATGGGTACACAATCGTAATTTACGGTACGCTACTCAATGGCCGTTGAATATCCAATGGCACGTGGGATCCCATCTCCATGTTGCGAGAGCAGGACAGTCCAGTACTTCATAACTTTTAATTGGAAACACCATTCGCAGACTTGTATTCCTCTGACATATAGAACAGGGAACTACTCGAGGCGCCACTATGGCCATGTCTCGAGGCGAACGATACTCTACTTATCCAATTAGAGTAAGTGTTTGAACGTAGTATCACCAGCTTCAGTACATTTAGTGATCCGCTTTTCAAATAACCGTACACAGGACAGAAGTATATGTGTGGGAATGTCAGCACAGGTGTTTCTGATGCGGTCGACCGTGTCTTCAGGGGCTCTTGGCACACTTCATCTTTTAAGTACCCACATAGAAAGAAGTCCGGCGACCTCAAATCCAGCGACATACGCATCAATTAATAGCTCAACCTTTGTCGATCCACTGAGCAGTGTAGACACGGTCTAATATCTCCCGTCCTTCAGTTGCGTATTGCGCTGGGCATTCGTCATGCTCAAACTATACACGTTGTCGAACGTCCAGGGCAGCATCTTGCAGTAGTACCGGTAGTTCCTGTCCCAAAAAGTTTGATATTTGTGTCCATTCAACGTGCCATCGACAAAATACACACCAATGAGTTCGTTCCCCATGATACCACACAATAAGCTAACATTTTCTGATCCGATGTGTAGTTTTCGAGTTATTTCACTGTCTTCAGTTAAAATGAACATCCTGTATATTTCTTGCGAGACCAGTGAAGTTAACGCTATCCGATAAAAATCGCCTGAGAAATTAATGTTAGTCGCATGTGCCATTCACAACTTTCTGCATGTGCTACAACACCCTCTTCAAATTAACTTTAATTGCGCACACATCGCAACTACTCCGAAAAATTCGTGCCTGCGTTAATGAAAATCCTAGTCCACTTGTCTGCGGACCGTTGTGTTGGGCCTTTACAGCTTAAATTCACTTACAGCGGGCTCACTGAGCAGTAGCAGGATGAGAACAGCTGTGTCCATCACACAAGTGGTTATGAAAGCAACTACTGTGTTATATCGATCTCTCACAGATACGCAATGCTTACTGCCGAATATGTCTCCTATTCATTTCGTATATACACCGAGCGAGGTGGCGCAGTGGTTAGCACACTGGACTCGCATTCGGGAGGACGACGGTTCAATCCCGTCTCCAGCTATCCTGATTCAGGTTTTCCGTGATTTCCCTAAATCGTTTCAGGCAAATGCCGGGATGGTTCCTTTGAAAGGGCACGGCCGATTTCCTTCCCAATCCTTCCCTAGGCCGAGCTTGTGCTCCGTCTCTAATGACCTCGTTGTCGACGGGACGTTAAACACTACCCACCACCACCACTATTTCGTATACAGTCATTTACAAATACGTACTAAACTTTTCCTCAGCAATATTATATCTTTTTACCGTATAAATAAAGCTATGAGCTAGGAAAAAATGATTCTAATGGCTCTGAGCACGGTGGAACTTAACGTCTGAGGTTATCAGTCCCTTAGACTTAGAACTACTTAAACCTAACTAACCTAAGGACATCACACACATCCATGACCGAGGCAGGATTCGAACCTGCGACAGCAGCAGTCCCGCCGGTCCGGACTGAAGCCCTTAGAACTGCTCGGCCACCGCGGCCGGCTAACAATAGGAATAGAAGTAATATTGATGTCATACCGCTACATGGACGATCAGGTATCTATAAAATTACACGTGCAGATTGTAATACGGTGTATACAGGGTGATTTTTTCCACCGTGCACAAACTCTAGGGATTGATCGATGAGAGGAACTCATGTCAAAAATTGCATGTTTTCCATGCTAGACGCCATTTATTCAATCATACATTGTTAGAGAAACTGCGGTCTAATACACGCTGTACCATGCGGCCACAGTTACAGTTTGTGTTGAAAATGGCTGCCATGTGCCTCAGCGCATCCCAGTACGCGCCGTAGCAAGTTCTGTCTCACACGTTCACATCGGCCAGGTTGAATCCGAACAGTGTCAAAGGCAGCATGAATAAGCTGCTCCAGTGTTTCCAATTCTGGAATGGGCTCTGCATACACTATACTTTTGAGATGGTACTATAACCAGCAATCGCACGGGCTAAGATCCGGTGAACTTGCAGGCCATGCAACTGGACCCCCTCGTCCGATATATCGATCGGGGAAGACACGATTGAGATGCGTTCGGACATTAACGGCAAAGTAGGCTCGAGCGTCATCATTTAGCAGCCAGATAACCCTTAGAATCATCAATGGCACTGCTTCCAGCAGGTGAGGCAAAGCCGTCCGCAAGAAACGCTGATAGTTCTGGCCTGTTAGGCAACGTGGAAGGAAGGCTGGTCGCAAAATACGATCGCCAATGACCTTGGCTCTGCACCAATGCTGATGATTAACTGCCACCATACCTTGGGGATTCTGCATACTATTCAAAAATGGTTCAAATGGCTCTGAGCACTATGGGACTTAACTTCGGAGGTCATCAGTCCCCTAGAACTTAGAACTACTTAAGCCTAACTAACCTAAGAACATCACACACATCCATGCCCGTGGCAGGATTCGAACCTGTGACCCTAGTGGTCGCGCGGCTCCACACTGTAGCGCCTAGAACCGCTCGGCCACCCTGGCCGGCGAATACTATTCCATAGATGACTGTTATGGAAGCTGAAGATACCACTCCACGTAAAGATGGCCTCATCTGTGAATAGAGCGGATGATACAAATCCCGGAATCGTGATTGCCTGGTGAACTGCTGAAGAAACCGGTGACAATACTGCTCCCGATGTGGAAAGTCTGTCGCTAGTAAGCCTTGCACATGCAACAAGTGATAAGGATAGTAACAATTGTCATGGAGAGTATTCCGCACGGTCATCTGGCTTATCCTGACCTGGTGGGCCAAATGCCTGGTACTGAAACGGCGGTCGCATTCCACGGTGTTGCTCACATTGTCCTCCAAGTCTAGTATCCGCACATTTCAGATACGTCCTTGATGATTTCCTGCTTCCTGAAACGACCATGTCTCAGACACACGACGAAAGAGAGGGCGCTAGGGCATGACACATTAGGAATAGCACCACCCTGTGGGACGAAACCATGCTTAGTGCAACTGTGGCTGCATGATACAGCGCGTATGAGACCGCACTCTCTGTAATAAAATATGATTGAATAAATGGTCTCTAGCATGGAAACCATAAATTTTCGGACATAAGCTCATTAGCCCTTTATTTTCCGTGTCCTCTCATCGATCAATCCCTATAGTTAGTATACGGTGGAAAAAATCGCACTGTTATTGTTGTTGTTGTTGTTGTTGTTGTTGTTGTGGTCTTCAGTTCAGAGACTGGTTTGATGCAGCTCTCCGTGCTATTCTATCCTGTGCAAGATTCTTCATCTCCCAGTACCTATTGCAACCTACATCCTTCTGAATCTGCTTAGTGTATTCATCTCTTGGTCTCCCTCTACGATTTTTAACCTTCACGCTGCCCTCCAATACTAAACTTGTGATCCCTTGATGCCTCAGAACATGTCCTACAAACCGATCCCTTCTTCTAGTCAAGTTGTGCCACAAATTTCTCTTCTTCCCAATTCTATTCAATACTTCCTCATTAAATACGTGATCTACCAATCTAATCTTCAGAATTCTTTTGTAGCACCACATTTCGAAAGCTTCTATTCTCTTCTTGTCCAAACCAGTTATCGTCCACGTTTCACTTCCATACATGGCTACACTCCATTCAAACTTTCAGAAACGACTTCCTCACACTTAAATCTATACTCGATGTTAACAAATTTCTCTTGTTCAGAAACGCTTTCCCTGCCATTGCCAGTCTACATTTTATTACTTCTCTACTTCGACCATCATCAGTTATTTTGCTCCCCAAATAGCAAAACTATTACTATTTTAAGTGTCTCATTACCTAATTTAATTCTATTCCATTATCCTCGTTTTGCTTTTGTTGATATTCATCTTATATCCTTCTTTCAAGACACTATCCATTCCGTTCAACTGCTCTTCCAGGTCGTTTGCTATCTCTAACGAAATTAAAATCTCATCTGCGCACCTCGAAGCTTTTATTTCTTCTCCGTGGATGTTAATTCCTACTCCGAATTTTTCTTTTGTTTCCTTTACTGCTTGCTAATTTAACCATACAGTAAAGCCGCATGCCCTCGGGAAAAATTACGGCTGTAGTTTCCCCTTGCTTTCAGCTGTTCGCAGTGCCAGCACAGCAAGGCCGTTTTGGTTAGTGTTACAAGGCCAGATCAGTCAATCATCCAAACTGTTGCCCCTGCAACTACTGAAAAGGCTGCTGCCCTTCTTCAGGAACCACACGTTTGTCTTGACTCTCAACAGATACCCCGCCATTGTGGTTGCACGTACGGTGCACGGATGCCTCCCCACCAATGGCAAGGTCCATGGCTCAAGGGATGGTTGGGGGGGGGGGGGGGGGGAATCACGCTGTATATGCACAAAATTGAAAAGATATCACTTAAAGTGTAAGAAGTACTTCTCGCATCTCTTGTTCATCTTCTCTGAAGCAAGCGCATCAGGAAGGCTGTAACTTGCTTTCTTTCCATGTAACTGTCTAGACCACTCGTTGCTCGGAAACAAACACCATAAAAGGGGCTTTCTCGACCTTTACAGCAATCGTGGTTCTAAGATGCATCCCTCGTCGCTATGAGGCCGCCACTAAACTTGACGTCACCGTGATGCCTTGTAGTTCACGCACCTGGGGGCAGGATGACAATGGACGACACTTCCACCATGATCACTTTGTTGCACACCGCTGTCCATGCCTGGTCGCACTCCAACCGAGAGTCAATTGTTATTCACTGTATTGTCGCTGAAGGCTTCTGACAGCTCTCGTTCCTCTTATAATCTGAATTCTGTCAATCAATATGCTTTGCTTACCGCCGTACTTTACTCTATCTAAACTCTGGGACTATCTTAGTTGTAGATGAGTCTTCCGAGTTGTTTGATCAAGGCCCATGAAGCGTTTTCGTTCCAGAATTGTCATCGAAAGCTGCGCTGGACGTCTTCAGAGGCGCTCCTGATTCGTCTGAGTCTTGACGACTGATGGGTCGGATGTTGTAGAGCTACGTAAATATCGTGAAGACGGACGTGGCAGAATTTTACACTTCCGATCAGGCCAGTTGACGCTACTCTGTAGAACCAAGAGCACTTCTGAAGACGTCCAAAGCATCCCTGGACGAAAAAAGGAACGGAAGAGTTCCATGGAGCAGAGCCATACAACAGAGAAGATTCACTAGCGACTAAGACAGCCGGTCATTAAAGTCTTAATTGCATAATTTAGGACTATCATTCACCTAATTACATCCTTTTGTTCGTTACACATGATACGTATCAAGAAAGGAAGTGGAAGATCAAGCAATAGAAATGTCTGCAAGGTGGTTGCATAGGCCCATTTAGGAGTAGTTTACCTGTATCAAGGCACTTATTTTACTTTAGTGTGATTATGTGATACGTCACTAATGATTCACGTTCTGAAATTTTTTCTCAGGGAAAAAAGTGGCTAATACGCTGGTTGTTCAGAAAGTAAGTTCCGATCGATGGCGAAATGGACACCACAGTGAAAATCCGATGTAACTTTGCACAGATGTGTTGGTTAGTGTCTCCAGTATGACCGTCGATCACATCAAGATGTTCTTTTCAGTTGTGAGCGCACTGTGAGCGAGTAAAAGTGACTAGAACAACGATGTCTCCTGCCAAGTAGGAGGGCCCGCTGAATTGCTTCGCCATGATGAATGCAGCCCACTTAACAGAACTGCCATGCACTTCCTTCTTCATGGCAATTCTCAGCCACACTCTGCAGGGGCAGTGAAGACACTCCTGCAGCCTTTTCGATGGGAAGTGTTCGATCACCCACAACACAGCCCAAATTCACTCGGCCTGAGTATCATCTCTGTTCACATGAAAAGCTGGATACGAAGACAACACTTGGGCGCAGGCTACGCGCTATAGAGCAACGTAGTGAATTATCGGAAAGCACAGGTGGCTGCCTTGTATGACGATGCTGTTGGAAATTTGGTATAGCGCTCCAACAGATGTCTAAGTAGGAGCGGCGACTATGTAGAGAAGTATCTGAAAAGTGTAACTAACTCTTGCAAATAAAATATTTCTGATTTTCACTGTGGTTTCCATTTAGCGACCGATCGGAATTCACTTTTTGGACAATTCTCGTATATAGTATTTTTCTTCCATGACTAAGCTTAATTCAGAGAGGTAGGATAAATTTGTAGAGTATGGTTATTAGCTGCGCCACTATTTTCTTGATCAGTTCTTCCTTCTTCTACTACTTGACTTCATACTGTTTTCCTTTCTGGTGACTAGTGACCCTTGAAAACTTGTTGTTCCCCTCCTTACCCACTAAAGAAAAGTTGCCGTGATTTTTAGCTCTTTAAAGACTCCTGTATCGAAGGGCGCTAATGGAAGGCAATCGAACGTCTGAATACCGCGAACATCAGTTATCCTAACAGAAAATGGAAAATGGCCACACTGTCAAGTACCTTTGAACGGCGTTGGTCTCCGTGTTTCTGCATTTTAAGTATTGATATTCTTTTGTTTACTAGACCGACATGGGAAACCAAGCCAATGTTTGCCATGACGTGTATGGAAAACTTCTTTCGAGCTGGTGTGTGTATCGGAGCAACGGTAGTTAGTCCAAAGCACCACCATGCTTCAGTTCTGAACTTCTTCCCGTGCAGAAGATAAGCAGGCAGTGCAAGATTAACTACATGGAGCTTCTGAACTAATTAATTTTCTTACCACATATAAATTTACTCTTCAGTACATAAGCCCTCCACGAAAGAAGAAAACATTATATTATCTGAGAAAGCATATTTTGCAATTTTATTGAAGCTGAGAGAGCAGAGACTTTTTTCATAAAAACGAGAATGTGAATCCAAAAACGAAACTCTCAAACGAGAGTATTGTGTAGCAACCATCTGACAAAATGACTTCCTTTGCTGTGAACTCGTTTTTGTTTACGTACACCCCACTCCCAAAGACCATGAAGGGCGGAACATTTTCAGTATTCTACAAGCGAGATATTTCAGACACTAAGAAATTCATCACGGTCTTACTATAACCAACAGCTAGAATGTATTTCGCGGTGTTCATGCCGCTGAGAAGAAGGAAGAGAAAGTGGGGTGGATGTCCCTTTGGTTATGACTGTGGAAAACACGAGCCCAGAATGAGCAACGAGGGCGACGTGAAATCGACTGTATTTGCTTCAAAGCAACCAGCCCATCTTTCACGTGAACTGACTTAGAACGCCAAATTGGGATAGTTGAGATGAGGATTTAAATCAAATTTTATCCGAATGCAGGTTCTGAGCAGCCGGAATGAAGAAACCGTTAACCAGATGGATTGGTGTTATGATTTGTGGTGAGCATTAACTGATACTGAAGCTTTAAAGGTGAGGAAATTGTCTGAGATTTTAGGGAAACCCGTCAAAAATCTGTTTCTCAATACAGAATGAGAAAGTTGCTGTGTTCTGGGGTGGCACTGAGAGAATTTTACTTTGTGAACAACCAGTATTTCTGGTACGTGTTTCACATGAAGGGGCTACATTGGAAGATAAAGACCGAAATTTGTTTTTATGTCAAAGTCACAGAAGATTAGCAATATCATAATAGAGAATTTAATTAATGTTGTATATACACTTTTTGCGCCCTAAACAATTATTTTTGTGCGTTTCGTTATTCATCAGTAGCAGACGTAGAGACGAAAACATTAAACCTGCCGATTTCATCCATCTACTCTTAAACATGAAGCTACGAAAAGGACACATCCCGGATATCCAAGAACGTTAACGCTCCGTTTCCGGGACACGGGAAGGCGCCCGCCGATTAACGTCGAGGACTGGAGGGCCGGTCAGTCTGGATGTGCTTCTTAGGCGGACTCGCACATTCCACTAGGTAAATGACGAGCTGGTACCAACGTCTTCCCCGTTACGCGATTCACGAACATTTCGAAAACGTCCTCAAGCTTGCAAATGAGATTTACTGTAGATGCTGTGAGATGGGGAACGGAAGTTTCGTGTCGAGGTGGCGAATAAGAGAATAATAATCGTAGATGTTTAGTCTCTTTAAACCCATAATTGTCATCATTACCATCAAAATAATGTACATAAAAACATCACCGGACCCAGTGCGCGTAAAGCAAGAATTACAGTTATCCTAATGACACCACATTCGTCGGATTCCGCAATCCACAAAGAAACTGCCACCTTCCAACCTAACCTAGACCTCCCGCTACGATGGAGGACTCACTCTTTCACATCCCACACTGCGAAAAACAACTTAGAAGCAAAATAAACATCTGAAAGCTTAATAATAAAATGTGTCCCCCGTCGTTTGAATAGCAGCTTTACTTCTCTGATGTACATTTCCAAGCGCACCTTTATCACCAGCTCTCCAGATGTTACGGAAGGACGTCTGTCGCAACGTAAACATGAAAGAAACGCCTAACTGTGAATTTAGCCGATTTATATTGTATATGACGTCACGCTGATACAACTTCCACATGTTAATCTCATTTTGTGAACAACATGTTGAAGCTGTCTTGTCATATACTCAAAGCAAATATCAACAAAATGCACAGACAGGCATTTCTGACGTTTTGACACTGCAGTTAAGGTCTTACAGCCACAAGTGAAATCCTACAGCTTCAGTAGAAGAGACGTGTTTCACAGTAGTAAAACAGAACAATGGCTCACAGCTCTTGTGGTATGCATTTTAGGGCCCATATTTATTGCACACTTTTATCCTGTTTTAGCCCATACTAAAATCTCTCAAGATATGTAAAAAATATCTGCAGTAAAAGAAGTCCACTGTCACAGGTATTAGAACGATTTTCGCTTATAAATAACGACTCGATCGTTTTCGGACGCAGGTCCCTTACCTCATATTGATAATTTTCCCCTTATCCATCACTCCTGGAATCCCACTGTATATCTGAAGGTATATTTGAAGGTAAACAAGTGAAAAAAATTAGCATCAACTAAAAGAAGAAATTTTTCATCATAAAAATGGTGTCAATTTTAATGTGACCAACAGTAACAAAATGGTAGCAATAGGATTAAAAATTACGTGGAACAGAAATGACGTAGGTTATGTGATGAGCTATCACTCGCTGACGAATCTGTCATCTTTGTAACTCAGTTTCTATTGGATTCTAGGTGATCGTAGAGGCCAATTCTGGTATTGCAGATTTTTTCAATTTTTTAAGACTCGTTTGTTCTGGTGAGGATTGGCTGCGAGCGTTGCTTATCCTCAGGAGTATCTGTTGTTTCCTAGAATTGTGCCTGTCAGTTTCTGCTTTCCACCTCAGTCGCTCGAAGCACTGAATTCCTTCCCAAATAATGCGACGCCATACTGGACGATTAAGTGCAGCAGTT
Source organism: Schistocerca americana (assembly GCF_021461395.2). Classification (NCBI taxonomy): domain Eukaryota; kingdom Metazoa; phylum Arthropoda; class Insecta; order Orthoptera; family Acrididae; genus Schistocerca; species Schistocerca americana. The sequence goes on from NC_060120.1 coordinate 612,037,874, forward strand.
TCCCTGTAATCAGTTTCAACTTGACATCTTCCCATTTTTTTCTTTGCTACATCCTTGCGTCGTTTCTATGGTCTTCCTAGTTTCTTTGACCATCCTATAGCTGACAATAAATAATTTGTTTCGATAGACGGGTTTCAATCATACGAACGATGTGGCCCGTTCTAAGGAGTAACTATGCTCTTCAGAAGCCGCCTGTGTGTGTATCGTTTAGTGTGGGTTTGCTGCTGCACAACATGAATCACACATTTCCTGACAGACTTGGGATCTGCACCCAGTGAAATATTACTTACGACGACTGAAGACACGGAAACTATTGCAGCCTTTCTCCGCCTTTCCAACCGCCAAGGAAACTTCGGTTGTCCCTGCGTCTGGTTTGGCGTTAAGGCCTTTCAGCCCCTACCAGGTCATCCGCCTTCCTAGGAAGCAGATGGTGTAGTAGAGGGAGCTTTATACTGAAAATACATCAAGGATTTTCTGTCACGATTTACTCCCTTAGTTTTCGGAGGTTCCCTCCTCATCCCCCAAGACTGGATTCCATCTGTATTCGTCCCAAAAAGATAGGTCGCCTAATCCAACAGCTCCGCCGATCTGAATTCCACATTCTCCGCGTTCACCGCCGTTGAGGCCTTCTCCGTATTCTGGCAATGGGCACTCACGAGGTACTATCAAATGGCTCTGAGCACTATGGGACTTAAGTTATGAGGTCATCAGTCCTCTAGGACTTAGAACTACTTAAACCTAACTACCTAAGGACATCACATACATCCATGCCCGAGGCCGGATTCGAACCTGCGACCGTAGCGGTCGCGCAGTTCCAGACTGTAGCGCCTAGAGCCCCCCGGCGACCCCAACCGGCGAGGTACTATCACTCGGGGCAGCTGAACCAAGGTATTCTTCATTAGCTGTCACTCCTTCCCCTCCTTCTACCTTAACCGGGCCTGGGACAGGATATGATAAGGTTTGTGATTGTATTGCTCCTACTGACACTACTAATATTGCTAGTGTTAATAATAATATAGTGAAAGTAGTAGATATAAAATGTGATAATTTTCTGACTTAGTTGTGAGGGAGAGAAATTTAGATACACTGGAAGTATGAATTAAAAAACGCCTTCAGTCACAACTTTTCATGTTTTATTAACTATACGATACGTTTCGGATTCTGTGGGTCCATCATCAGGCGTAATTTGTCTTAATACATGCTTCAGTTTGTTTTATCTTGAATGAGGCGAAATGCATATTCCTGTCATGAAAAGGTTCGATATTAGGTTACGAACTTCGTAAGTCAAACGCGGGAAATATGTGCGAAATAGTGGAAAAGACGAACAGTGTAAACTTACCGCATAATCCAAGAAAAGCGTTTTTCAGCTTTTGGCGCCAGCATACATTCTTTCCCCCATCGTATTCGTACATATCATTTCATTCAAGAGGCACATTTGCATAAGTATGTTTCTAATCACTTCACAGATGTTTTTGTACCTGGTGTGATCAAAGAGGAATTTATTCGTAGTGTTAAACATATAATTATTAGAAAATTGACATATGCAGGAAATAACTTTAGAACAGGTCTTTAAAATTAGTGAAATAACTGTGGCTTGCGAGATCTGTTTGTTCATTTAACATAGATTCTGTTTGTTTTGATTTTGTGGAAGTATATCTCCAGTTTTTCGAACCGATTTAGGGTCTTACTATTGGCTTCATTATGTAGTACTACCAAACTGTTTTCTAGACTGTTGATGACATGTTTCGTTTCAAACATATGTTGTGGAGTGACTGATTTTTCGAAGTGGCTGAGCCTGAATGCACTTATGTGTTCTTGAAAACGGCTTTTGAAGTTACTGTCTCTTTTCCCTACATAGTAGGCAGAACACCTGAGGCATGATACTTTGTACACTTCACTGTTGTTGTATGTTGAAGTATTTGATTTTATATGATGGACGCGTAAGTTTTCTAACTTATTGTTAGCTGAGAATGCAAGTGGTACATTTGTTTTTTGATAAGGTTAGCGATTTTTTGTGCCGACGGCCTTCCCGCAGTGGTAACGCCGATTCTCGTCAGATCACCGAAGTTAAGCGCTGTCGGGCTGGACTAGCACTTGGATAGGTCATCATCCGTTCTGCCGAGCGCTGTTAACTCAGCCCTTGTGAGGCAAACTGAGGGGCTACTTGATTGAGAAGGTAGCGGCTCCGCTCTCGTAAACATACATACGGCTGGGAGAGCGGTGTGCTGACTTTTCTGGAGACTAGAAATCTGCTCTGTAGGATTCAGCATAGGTTTTGAAAAACACGATCGTGTGAAACCCAGCTCGCGCGATTCGTCCACGAGACTCAGAGGGCCATAGACACGGGTTCCCAGGTAGATGCCGTGTTTCTTGACTTCCGCAAGGCGTTTGATACAGTTCCCCACAGTCGTTTAGTGAACAAAGTAAGAGCATATGGACTATCAGACCAATTGTGTGATTGGATTGAAGAGTTCCTACGTGACAGAACGCAGCATGTCATTCTCAATGGAGAGAAGTCTTCCAAAGTAAAAGTGATTTCAGCTATGCCGCAGGGGAGTGTCGTAGGACCGTTGCTATTCACAATATACATAAATGACATTCTGGATAACATCGGAAGTTCACTGATGCTTTTTTCGGATGATGGTGGTATATCGAGAGGTTGTAACAATGGAAAATTGTAGTGAAATGCAGGAGGATCTGCAACGAATTGACGCATGGTGCAGGGAATTGCAATTGAATCTCAAGGTAGACAAGTTCGATGTGCTGCGAATACATAGAAAGATAGATCCTTTATCATTTAGCTACAATATAGCAGGTCAGCAACTGGAAGCAGTTAATTCCATAAATTATCTGGGAGTACGCATTAGGAGTGATTTAAAATTGAGTGATCATATAAAGTTGATCGTCGGTAAAGCAGACGCCAGGCTGAGATTCATTGGAAGAATCCTAAGGAAATGCAATCCGAAAACAAAGGAAGTAGGTTACAGTACACTTGTTCGCCCACTGCTTGAATATTGCTCACCAGTGTGGGACCCGTACCAGATAGGGGTGATAGAGAAGTTCCAACAGAGAGCAGCGCGCTTCGTTACAGGATAATTTAGTAATCGCGAAAGCGTTACGGAGATGATAGATAAACTCCAGTGGAAGACTCTGCAGGAGAGACGCTCTGTAGCTCGGTAAGGGCTTTTGTTGAAGTTTCGAGAACATACCTTCACCGAGGAGTCAAGCAGTATATTTCTCCCCCCTACGTATATCTCGCGAAGATACCATGACGATAAAATCAGATAGATTAGAGCCCACACAGAGGTATACTGGCAATCTTTCTTTCCACGAACAATACGAGACTGGAATAGAAGGGAGAACCGATAGAGATACTTAAAGTACCCTCCGCCACACACCGCCAGGTGGCTTGCGGAGTACGGATGTAGATGTAGATTTAGATACCTCTCCATAACCGCATCCAGTGATGCCTGTGACTGAGGATGACACGGCGGCCGGTCGGTACCGTTGGGGCTTCCAAGGCCTATTCGGACGGAGTTTAGTTTTAGTTTAGCCATTTTTTTGGATACTGGCAAATATTTTCTCTTCTTTCACAGTGTGGCCACCTTTTCATGATAGGAATATTCATTTCACCTCTTTCAAGAGAAAAAATAAAGCATGTATGAAGACAAACTGGGCCTGATGATGGGCACACAGGATCCTAAATGCATCGTGTACTTAATAAAACACAAAAAGTGGTGACTGAAGGCGCTTTTTAATTCATGCTTCAAGTGTATTGAATACAGTCACGATTGAAGCTGCAAAATATTGATTAAACTGAACTTTGTAGGACTTTGGAAATGAGGGAGGTCTGGTAGGAAGGAAGGGTCCTTTGTTGTGTTGGGGAAACTGGTGCGTACAGGAGCATTTGTAACAGACACTTTTGCAGAGACTCCACGTGTACGGGAAGTGGTTGCAGAGTCGTCGGCCACCGGACGAGTAATTGCTGCGTGGACGTGTGAGGCGCGCCCACGGGCTGTGTGCAGCCGATGGGTGGCGATTTAAAGCGAAGCCAGTCGCTGGGTTCGGCGGTGTATCTGTTTGGGCCGGGCCGCGGCGCGCCCCGCGGGCTTTGTTTCGTACGGAAGTGGCGGCCTATTGAGGGCCGGACAGAGCTCAATTCAGACGCGGCTTTTATGGCGGGCGATAAATATCCGCAGGAAGAAAGCGGCCGGGATGAGCCGTGGCCGGGACCTGCGCCCTTCCAGGAACGCGGCTGGATGGGCGCGACACGGCGACAACTCCATACGGGGCCGATTTATGACCGCGGGCCGCAGCCTTGGCCTCTCGCCGGAGAACCGCGGGCAGCCTTCGGCACTTCCCAGAAGAGCGGCGCACGTCACAATGGCGCGCCGGCCCGCTGGGACCGCCTGAGAGAAAGCATTCACGCTCCAGCTGGCCGCCACAAACGGTGAACTGTCCAGGGGTCACGGGGGGCCGCCCCCTCTGGACTCCCAAACAACAGAGGTGGCAATATTTGCGCCGGAGAACCAAGACCTGGCTTTCGGCGCGGGCAGGCATGGGGTCTGCCGAATTGGCTAACGTTCTTGATACAACAAAAACAGCTTGGTCGTGTAACCCTGGAATCACCAATCACTGGCAAAAATTGGCCATGCGCTTTTCTTTTCTAATGAATCACAACAAATTTCCTTCTATGTTTATGGGAAATTTTCTATGTGTCTTCCACCATATAAAGTACCGTACTGTACATTTATTAGGTTGGTGCATAAGTTCGTACCATTTCTCCGTAAGTGTGTTAAACACAACATAACAGATAAAGTCGGCAGTGATATATCGTCTTTCACAGCTAACGCTGGTGTAACTTTTCGAGTCCGCGACTGTAGAAATCACATGGTAGCGAGGCGAGAAACTCGTCGAGCCTTGTTCGCAACGCATTTCAATCCGCAAAAGAAGTTCCTTGAAGACTGCTCGACAGAGAGGAGAAAAGGTGAAAGTCTGAGGGCACAACATCAAGCGAATAATGTGGGCATTGAAATACTTCCCAACCCAACTTCTGTACAGTGCTTCTTGTCAGTAGAACAGAATGAGGGCGGGCGTTATCGTGGAGTTTCATCAGTTGACGCATGTGTTCTAGGTGGTTGTTCTTGGACTCCGTCGGCAAGACGTCTCAGTTGTTGACAATAAATGTCAACAGCGATGGTTACACGTCGTGGAAGAAATTAGTAGCACACCACTCCTTCGCTGTTCCACCAGACACATAACATTATCTTTTGTGGATGCACGCACGCTTTGTACTGGGAGTTGCTGATTTGTTTGGATTCAACCAGTTCATTCTTTTCCCTATGTTAGCATCAAGACATCATTTCAGGTCACCAGTAACGATACGGGACAGGAATGGTCGGTGATGTTCACGAGCAAGCAGAGATGAAGCCACCGATTTCATCTCAGAGCATTTGCCAGTTTTCGAGTATACTGTTGTGGATCATTATGATTAATGCGTTCAAATGATCTTCATTAATCCCCCCCCCCCCCCCAGGTCTTGTTAGACGTGTAGGGTTACTAATGTCTAAACGAACATCCTTAAAACGAGAAAACCGTTTTCTTGCCGTGCTGTATCCAATGGCATTATCCATAAGCGGCGCAAATGTTTCTGACTACTTCCGCTGCTGTCATCCCTCTATTGAACTCAAAAAAGGGGAGTATGTCGGAAGTGTTCCTTTATCTCCATATCGCACTCCATTTTCAACCTCCACAGGTCCACTCACCATCTGCAACTGACAAAATAACAATACATTAACTCAAATAGCGACAGTGAACTTAAAAAAAAAAAAAAAAAAAAAAAGAAATAGATAAGCCGGACGCGGTGGCAGAGCGGTTCAAAATGGTTCAAATGGCTCTGAGCACTATGGGACTTAACTTCTGAGGTCATCAGTCCCCTAGAACTTAGAACTACTTAAACCTAACTAACCTAACGACATCACACACATCCATGCCCGAGGCAGGATTCGAACCTGCGACCGTAGTCGTCACGGGCCGAGCGGTCCTAGGCGCTTCCGTCTGGAGTCGCGCGACTGCTACGGTCGCAGGTTCCAATCCTGCCTCGGGCATGGATGTGTGTGATGTCCTTAGATTAGTTAGGTTTAAGTAGTTCTAAGTTCTAGGGGACTGATGACCCCAGATGTTGAGTCCCATAGTGCTCAGAGCCATTTGAACCAACAATAGGTAAATAAACCCATACCAACCGGAATATCAACAGATAAAACAAAAAGTCTACGAATGCACCAACGAAATATATGTTCATAATTTTGGAAATAGACATATTTTACCATGGGTTGGTACTACGTATGACCACAATTGAAACTGTGTTCAAATTTCATTTGGCGTCCTTAGCATCCAGTAACTTCAGTAATTCATTCATAAAACTGTTATTCATTCAAATAAATTTATCGCTTCTTCTTTATTATCTTTATGTGCTAACTGTGTTTGTTTTTCCATATACACAAACTCCTCCGTATGTGGAATTTGTCGCCATCTGTGTAAGACTCATTCAGAATCAACCATTTTGCGTGCAGGAGGAAACGGCATTTCTGAATAACAGTATTTTCTCCTATTGAACACTGTTTCTTGAAAGTTTTCAATATACCGCAACCTGTATTTGTGCGAGTGTGTGTATTGTATTTTCGAAACTTTTCGTCAAAGATAAAAATCATTATTCAGTTATTAGATCAAAGAATGAATATCAATTTTGGACGGCCTATGCTCTGACTATGTGCTTTACGTTTCTAGTGGATACAAATATTCATTGTCCAAATGGTTCAAATGGTTCTGAGCACTATGGGACTCAACTGCTGAGGTCATTAGTCCCCTAGAACTTAGAACTAGTTAAACCTAACTAACCTAAGGACATCACAAACATCCATGCCCGAGGCAGGATTCGAACCTGCGACCGTAGCGGTCTTGCGGTTCCAGACTGCAGCGCCTTTAACCGCACGGCCACTTCGGCCGGCATTCATTGTCCAAATTTTGGCTTATTATACCTTGAAACGCGTATGTATTCAGTACCAGCGATGGCGAGGCATGACAGAATCTCTGACCAGAGAGTTATTTATCGATTCTAGTCTGCGCTTGACCGCGCGAGAGTTCAGTTCAGTTCAGTTGCGAATAGGATGTAGTAAGTTGCACTCAGTCAGTGCTAGTAGCAGTTGCGAGTAGGATGTAGTACGTTGCGAGTCGGAAGCGGTTGCGAGTATGAAGTTGCGAGTTGTACTCAGTCGGAGTTGTGTGTGAGGAGTCGGTGGGCGTCGACATGGGTCTCTGGTCAAGGTTCGGGACGAGGTATATTGTTAAGTAAGGTAATGAAGCAGCATTGCGCACATCTGATAATGTAATGTATGTTAATTGTAATTAATTTGTTCAAGAAATGCCCCAATAATAATTTTGTTTTCAAAGCAACCGTTAAAAAAAAAAGAATCATTCCAATTGAAACAATGTTTCCCTATGCTTTTCCTCCCTGAATCAATTTAACAGATTAATTATTGCACAGGGCCTAAGGTCAGCGCAGCTGTCCTTATAAAATTTATCAGGTTGATCTTAGCGTTAACTTTGTGAGGACTTAACATAGCTGCACATTTTTAGTATCATTGACTTTTAATACTGTGGGAAGCTAACATTTGGGACTATTTGGAATTATATTCAATTCATTTCATTTTCAAATTTTACGGGGAGGTTACACTTGGCTCCCATCTATATTACATAAATATCATTCATTCATTTTTGCGGGGAGGTTTCACTTCGCGACATCCGGTCCAGGATCGTATTTCTTTGAGAATCTTCTGAAAAGTAGCCAGATATCTGCTCTTATTTACTTAAATAATTAGGATTTGGCGCAACGCTTTTACTAATTTTGTCAATTTCTTTCACAGGTCATTGGCAATTCGTTGCTCTTTGTTGCACTTGTATTTGTTGAATTTTGCATTGTCTTTGTTTCATTTGTGAATAAGTGTGATTTGTGTAAAAATGCCGCGAGAAGCTATTAATAGTGCATCGCGAGGTATAATGAGTGAAATAACCGATTTAAGTAACTTCACTGATAGTAATTGTGACACGCAATGTAATGATGACAATCCTCCGTCTACTGACAATCAGTACGTACCGACCATTAATGTTAATTTTGATTTTAGTGATGAACAGACGAATTTAGTTGCGTCGTCTGTTAATTTGACGACAATTGATGACGCGGGGCGTTCTGTTGCAATGAGCGCTGCCCAGCTTAACGCACCCGGTTTGGAAAATTCAAGTAACGTACAGACAAATTTTTCTAATGATAATGGACAGTGTACTGAAAGTACGACGGATTCATTTAATTCCGAAATACTGACCGACAGTGCACATTCGACTGGCAAACCTTTTTGTAAATTACAGAATGACCAAATGGTCACACAAAACGCGACAATTGCAGGTACGCAATCAAACAGCACAGAGAATGCAACAGTTACTTTTGGCTCGGATCAAATGATGGCATTATTGCTACAACTTCTAGAAAAACAAGACAATCTTAATAAAAAACAAGGCAACCTTAATGAAGATAACAAACAATTTAAGGAAAATTTCATACAACTAGATAAAAAACAAGACAATCTTAAAGAAGATCTCATACAACAACAGAATGAAAATAACGAAAATCTCAAACAACACTTTAATGAAAAATTAGACAAATTAGACAACAATTCCAGACAGCTTAGTGAACAGATAAAACAGATTAATGAAAAACATGACAGCCTTAATGAAAAATTAGACAACAATTCCAGACAGCTTAGCGAGTAGATTACAGCCGTTGCCGCGCAGTGTCATGACACTAAGGAACAATTACGCGAGGAAATTGAGGCTTGTGCTAGGAAAAGTAGCGAAGAAATTAGATCTGTTGCGCAAGAATTAAGGGATATGCAAACAGCTACAACAGAATCGCTTAGGGACGAAATTAATGCAGTCGGTAAACAATGCTCTGGAAAAGCTACACAATTACGTGACGAGTTTAAACTAATGACAGCCGAACTTTCGCGCACAATGGATGCAAAGATAGACGTGAAATTCGACCAACAGAACACTCAAATAGACGAACGTTTTAATCACCACATACAAAACAGTGATACGCGTTTCCGCAAATTTATACAGGATCAAAATAAAGTAAAACTTCAAGTAATGGAAACAATCACAGCACAGAGACAAGAAGACAAACGTAAATTGTTCACGAAGGCAAAAACATACGTGGACAGCAATATTGCTGCAGTGTCCGATGAAATTAATACCATCAAACAGTCGAACACAGAATTACGTGACGAAATTTCCGATCTTAAATCGAAAACAGACACATACACAACAGATTTTTAAACAATGACCGACAGACTCGAACAATTAGAACTAACACAGGATTCCGATGTCGTCAAAGCCGACGTTAAAAAATTGACGAAACCACACGTAAATTACAAAAACATATTAATGCTTCTGACAGTAAAAACGATGATCAGGCAAAAATACTGACTGAAAAATATGATGAATTGGCCAGTCGTATTGATGTTATCGAAAGTAATAATGACAGCAAATCAGACGATACTGCACCGATTTTGCTTAACCAAACACCTGAATTCCAAAATCTACAACAGACAATCAGTGAGATAGATTCGTCTAATAATACGTTACGTAGAAAGTTGTCAACCTTACAGCAAGAGGTAACACAGATGAAAAATATTTCAACGTTTAACACGTCACAAGGTACGGCACATTCCGAACATTTCTCACAATCACACAGCCAGTATAATTTAGGTAATCTACAGAGAGTACATGAGTTAGATACCGAACAGTCACAGTCAAATAGATTCTCATACAATCATGAACCTGTTCCGTCATACAGAGACGATAATTTTGATTACAAACATTTTCTGTCAGTGAGAAAATTTAAAGTATTTAAAAACGATAGAACACAGATTCACCCCCTGGATTGGATACAACAATTTAGCTTTGCTTTTCCACCGACTTGGCCTGTAACGCACAAACTTGAATTTGTTTGCAGTTTTTTGGAAGGCGAACCAGCAACTCGTATGAGACCGATCGCTAGGCAATGCTACTCGGTAGAAGAATTTCAGAATGCTTTTCTGTCAGCGTACTGGTCGAATACGACACAGCGCGGAATTAAAGATCAATTAATTAGTTTACCAAATTATGAGAACTCAAATTTTTCCACTGTGACGCAATTTTTCGAGCATATGGTCCAACAAAAGCAGTACCTAAGTGAACCGTACAGTGAATCAGCACTTATTCAATTATGTATTTCTAAATTGCCACGATCATTAAGAGTGTCACTTTTAACAAGTCAGCAAAAAGAAAATATTTCGGCATTCAGAGATCTGTTACAGCTTTTGGAAGTACAGCAATCGGACTATTCCTTTGTAAACAAAATTTTTTCAAATAATAACCAAGGCCAACAAACTTACAGTAATTACGATCAACCACGCAATTTCAATGGCAAAGGTAATAGACGCTTTAGGAACGACAACCACCAAAACTTTAATAAGAGACAAAATTTTAATTATCAATGTCGTCAAAATTTTCAGCAACAGGAACCACATTTTAGTAACAATAGACGTTTGCCACCACAGCAGCATGAAAATCAGCTGGTTAGCATACCTAACCAACAATGTGATACACAAGGTCAACCAAGCTTTAATGTTTCGCCACGTGCACGTATAGTCCCACCTACAACAAATAGTAACGCACGCCAGCAAGGAAATAACTATTTGCAGAAAACACAATACTTCAATTCCTATCGCAATGCGCCGTATAGGAATAACTATCACGACAGACGTAAAAATTATGAGCACAATTTTCAGCGTACATATAATAACAGTCGGTCTTACCAACAGCAAAATCATCCGCAAGAACATATTCTCATGAATGAACCCGACAGTAGGTATCATCCAGAGCGTAATACATCTGGAAGAAATAACAGAACAGTTCAAATAGTCGAAATGCCACAACATCCTCCAGAAAATAATAACACGTCAGATAGAATTTGACTAGATACTGTACAGGTCGCATCTTCCAGTAACACAAGCACTACTTTAGACACGCAGAATGTTATTCATGACAATGTTATTACTTTCGACGACATCCGAGACACTCTTTTGCAGGAAAGACCAGTTGTTCAAAAAACCATGTCACATCCTGTCATCGAAATTAAAATTGGTTCATCGAAATTTTCAGCAGTAATCGATTCCAGATCACCTATGTCAGTAATAAATGAAGAAACTTTTAACGAGTGTAACAAAGAGTATAAGTATGCTACATTACCATTAGGCAAAATGAAAGTGAAAGGAGCAGTATCGAGTAAAGGAGTAGACGTTAAATTACAGACACATTTATCATTTTGTATTGCAGGTCACACATGTCACTCAAATGAGGAAGAGTAAATGGATTAGAATTAACAAGCGTTAACAAGAATATACTATACACATCGTAGAATAGCAGTCTTAACTAATTTTTTCTTTCAGAATACGAGGCGATTGATGCAGGCTGTCAGACAGAACTACACATCTTAGTTTTAGTGATGAAATATGCTAGTGATAAGGAATAGTTATGTAATGAGTAATGAAGTGATTTTTTTGCAGATGATAATGAATGCTGATGAATAATGATGAAGAATATGCTACTATGGATAATGAAGTTTTTCTTTACATGTGATGATAATAATGGAATTATGATAATGAAGTGATGGATAACGAAGGTATTTTTTTTTTTTTTTTTTTTTTTACAGATGAGGATATTGTTGAAGTTATGTATTTATGCTATGTAGTTATTTAAGTATTTGTTGCAGTTTGCTTTGACAGCAGGTGTTATATTGCATAGTATAATGACAGAAGGTTTTGGAAAGGACAGCTATGGAACACATTTTTATACACATTTCACTACCTGTTAATTCGAAGTTCACTACTTTTCAGCATAAAATGCATTTCTTCTTTCAGCTTGATAATCCATTTTTTATATATTTTCGCAGGAGAAATTATTTATGAAATCAATGTGCTATAAGCAGTTGTTCATTAAATCTATATCATTTATGAATGTGATTACATATACTCTACTTGTTTCATAATCTTGCAACAGCGGACTCATGACGAATGACGTTACACATTTTCATTTACAGCAACAACCCAGAAGCAATTTTTTTTTCTTGCTTTCCCCTATAATTACCCAAAGCAATGCATTGCTAACAAAAAAATGTATTACCAGTCCCAAATAATGATACGAGTTTAAGAGAGTTCTGAGTAATGCTGATCAGCTATGAATAATATGTCACTTGAATAATGAATGCTACTGATTATGCTTTGTAACTGGAAAAAGAATGCTATTGATTACGGTATTGAGATGATTACTGTATTTAAATGACCAATGATTAATTAATAATGCTTTGTAACTAGGAAATGAATGCTACTAATAATGCTTTGTAACAAGGAAATGAATGCTACTGATTATGCTTTGTAACTGGGAAAAGAATGCTACTGATTACGGGATTGAGATGATTACTGTATTTAAATGACCAATGATTAATAATGCTTTGTAACTAGGAAATGAATGCTACTAATTATGCTTTGTAACTGGGAAAAGAATGCTACTGATTACTATATTGAGATGATTACTGTATTTAAATGACCAATGATTAATAATGCTTTGTAACTAGGAAATGAATGCTACTACTACCCTGAATTACTGTAATATCCATTTGTCCTGTACATCCTCTTGATCATGGAGCACTATATTTGGTTTTTGCACTAATTCTACGTTGGTGTGCCTTGTAAGAGCGTGGTGTTGACACGACATGCTGCCCACCACCATGAGCGATGGAGACGTTCTTATGGTCCCACTGTTTGGTGTACCTGATGTACTGCCAAAATGATAACATGGAATATTGCTACGACATTTCAGTGTCTTGGCTACGCTAATAAACACTTCTGGAAAAAGAACTTCAGATTGTCTCACTTGGTGTTGTACTTCTGTGGAAAGATATTGACTTTCAGTGCAGCTGCGTGCAACCTAAAGTGCTACAACCATGATGCAATCCTTCCCTTTCCTATCCTAATTCTTGTAACATAGTGAAAATCATTTCTTTTGCTAACATGATTTCTATTCATTGTATGTACTTTTTTTTTTTTTGATTGATTTGCTGATATATTCTGAGTTACAGTGCGTGTGCACTTTTGTCAATAAGAATTGTGACATGATTTCTACCCATTATTTTGTGATTTGCTGATGTATTCTGAGTTACAGTGCGTGTGCACTTTTGTCATTTTTCTAACATGATTTCTACTTATTGTATATACATTTTGTGACATATTCTGAATTACAGTGCGAGTGCACTTTTGTCATTTTATAAAATGATTACTACTCATTGTATGTACATTTTGATTTGCTGATATGTTCTGAACTGCAGTGCATGTGCACTTATGTCATTTGTCAATGAGATTTGTACTCATTATGTTTATTTGTTGTGAAAACGTTGAAGAATTTTTCAGTGCATGTGCACTTATGTCATTTGTCAATATGTTTTGTACTCACATTTTGTCATTGTCTAATATGTTTTGTACTCGGTGCATGTGCACCACATTTAATTCATGTTCTACATCTGAATATTCTGTGATTCTAAAGTTAATTAGTCAAGAAAAAATTTGTTGCTCATGGCAAGTCCAAATGACTCACCATCGCTGCCAAATTTTTGCCCCCCCCCCCCCCCCCCCCCCCCCCCCAGTGGAGGGTTATGAAACGCGTATGTATTCAGTACCAGCGATGGCGAGGCATGACAGAATCTCTGACCAGAGAGTTATTTATCGATTCTAGTCTGCGCTTGACCGCGCGAGAGTTCAGTTCAGTTCAGTTGCGAATAGGATGTAGTAAGTTGCGCTCAGTCAGTGCTAGTAGCAGTTGCGAGTAGGATGTAGTACGTTGCGAGTCGGAAGCGGTTGCGAGTATGAAGTTGCGAGTTGTACTCAGTCGGAGTTGTGTGTGAGGAGTCGGTGGGCGTCGACATGGGTCTCTGGTCAAGGTTCGGCAAGGTTCGGGATGAGGTATATTGTTAAGTAAGGTAATGAAGCAGCATTGCGCACATCTGATAATGTAATGTATGTTAATTGTAATTAATTTGTTCAAGAAATGCCCCAATAATAATTTTGTTTTCAAAGCAATCGTTTAAAAAAAAAAGGATCATTCCAATTGAAACAATATTTCCTATCCTTTTCCTCCCTGAATCAATTTAACAGATTAATTATTGCACAGGGCCTAAGGTCAGCGCAGCTGCTCTTATAAAACTTATCAGGTTGATCTTAGCGTTAATTTTGTGAGGACTTAACGTAGCTGCACATTTTTATTATCATTGACTTTTAATACTGTGGGAAGCTAACATTTGGGACTATTTGGAATTATATTCAATTCATTTCATTTTCAAATTTTACGGGGAGGTTACACTTGGCTCCCATCTATATTACATAAATATCATTCATTCATTTTTGCGGGGAGGTTTCACTTCGCGACATCCGGTCCAGGATCGTATTTCTTTGAGAATCTTCTGAAAAGTAGCCAGATATCTGCTCTTATTTACTTAAATAATTAGGATTTGGCGCAACGCTTTTACTAATTTTGTCAATTTCTTTCACAGGTCATTGGCAATTCGTTGCTTCTACCAGAAAAAAATAGTACCTTAACCTATACGTTTTACACACTCTGTACAGGGTGCTCGGAAATTCCCATTACTGTAGGACATGTAGAGGGAAGTAAGTACATAATATTTAGAACAGGAGTCCTCTTTCCTTACGTCCTGTTTCCGTGCTATAGTCGTCTGAAAACACGTTTGCTAAGTGTGTTTCCAATAGGGTAGTCATGGGGGGGGGGGGGGGGGGGGAGGGTGAGGGGTGATTACGTTGGATTGGTTGGCAGTGTATATTCATAAGAATATCCATGCGTCCCATTTACCTTGACCACTCAAAATAACTTTTTGCCCGGAGACAAAATATAAAATGTGTCAAGCAAATGTTGTGCAGCTAACAGTGGGACAAAATCAGCAATATTGCCTTCCCTGTAACCTTGTTCGTTACGGCGATGAGAAAAGCAATGCGTCATTTTTTAAAAAAACACCATTTTTATAATTCGGTAATCCACTTCCTCTTCTCAAGACCTGTTGAAAAGCGTATCACAGTGTACCACACATGTAAACATGGCGTTATTGAAAACATAACACAAAATTGATTTTGTCTCTACTCTACTAGCGCAATTACATAAGGTAATATAACTCTTCTACTTGCTAGAGTTGACAGTAAACAAATGGAACCAAAAGGAAAAGACACACCGAGCCTTCGTCTTCTGTTGAAGGTTTCACTTATATTGCTCACAGGCGAATGGCATGTCTACATTCTTTTCCTTGATGTACATCGTACTCACACAAAAGTCTCATTGAAGACAGTTGCCTTGTGTGTTTTCATTTGTAGAATCGAATTTGCTCGGGATTTGTAACAGCTGTAGCCTCCCTTTCAGCCGCTTGCAATACCAGCATAACAAGGCCACGTTGGCTAATATTAAAAGGCTAGACCGCCCAGTCATCTAGACAGCTGCTGCTGCAACTAGGATGCCACCCGTCTTCAGGAACGATACCTTAGTCTGGCCTTTCCACAAGAAACTCTCCGATGGGGTTACTAATACCCAACAGCTTTATGTACCGTAGAGGCATGCTTATCACGCCACCGCGTCATAGCCCATGGTTCGTTGGTAGGAACGGGGGAAGGGGCAGGAAGTATTACATACAAGAAATATATTGCAAAACTAGCAGAGTAAAGGTAATGTTTGGTAGAACAGGAAACGCTAAACCTAAGCACTGAGTAAGAGGCAGTTGATGATGCACACGATGAACCAAATTTGATCACGAGCTCTGATCATACTATGGCTAAATTTAAAACTTTGATAGATAAATGACTGGTTTGTATAAATATTAAGGAAAACCTATTACTGCTGAAAATATACACACTCGGTAAAAATGAAGACTACTTCCAAAACCAAATAAATAAATCAATATAAAACCAAATTATGCATGGAATTGGACTTAGTATAGGAGAAATTCGGAGAAGTGAGAGGATTTGCTCAAATTCTGAGAGAGGGAAACTGAGTGCGATCTTCTTGATTCAGGCAGGTGTTGTACGCCAACAACCTTGCTGCAGTGGTGACGCCAGTACCTGTCAGACCACCGAAGTTAAGCGCTGCTGGGCTTGGCTAGCAATCGGATGGGTCACAGTTCGGGTCTGCTGAGCGCTGTTGGCAAGCGAGGTGCACTCGCCCCTTGTAAGGCCAACTGAGGAGCGTCTTGATTGAGAAGTAGCGCCTTCGATCACGAAAACTGAAAATGGCAGGAAGAAAGGTGTGCTGACCACATCACCTTCATATCTGCATCCAGTGACGCCTATATGCAGAGGATGACACGGGGGTCGGTCAGTATCATTGGGCCTTAGGAGACCTATTTGGACAGTTGTTGTACGCCAGTGGTATCAAATAGTTTCATTTCTCGCCCTTTGTTCACCAAGTAGAAGACATGGGACTAAACATTTGCCACAAACCCTAGTTCCACCCTGTGACGGGCAGTGTGCTATTAATGACACCATCGCTACACGCCTCAGTGACAGGCTCAGTGTTCCGTCTCATCAGTTTCTCTGGGAGAGATGGAGTTCGACGTAAACTACAGCCTACCAATGAAAGGCATTTTTCTTGTCTTAAGTGAGGTATGTGTAACGATGAACGTTAGTGGCAAGCTGAATTTATGTACAATGCTCTGCCATTTACGCTATCCGTAGTCAACTCTCATACCGACTAAAAGTTTCAACTAACTTACTTCTTAAACCAACGGTTGTAAAATCGACGTCGACGGAACGTCATGTAACGGAAGGGAGAGGCACCACACAATGGTGGTGTGTGCACAAATGGTTCAAATGGCTCAAGCACTATAGGACTTAACATCTGAGGTCATCAGTCCCCTAGACTTAGAACTACTTAAACCTAACTAACCTAAGCACATCACACACATCCATGCCCGAGGCAGGATTCGAACCTGCGACCACAGCAGCAGCGCGGTTCCGGACTGAAGCGCCTATAACCGCTCGGCCAGAGCGGCCGGCGGTGTGTTTACACTAGGTGGAACGTCAACATAGCGTCACGTCACGTAGACCAGTACCGAAGGATGCAAGTGAGGTTGTGATGCCTCGTCCGTCGAACAAAAAGTCGGAATATAGTATCGGCATTACGGAACTTTCAGGAATAGCATAATAATGGTCAAAGCACAATTCATAATGGATGTTCTTGAACAAATTCTATACGTTACCGAGAGCTGAATTGTTTATCGTTTTGGTGTATTTCGTTATTTTCGTCCTAACCCTCCAGCACTGTTACTACTTGATTTTATGTTAATTATGCGCTACTCTCACTGATCAGAAATCCTCTTCTTCCCGCTACCTCACTTCATTAACTCTCGTTACATCTCAGCTGCAGCCTGTTCATTCGCTTTTCCCCAGCCTATATAATCGATTCTTTTGTAATCTCCGATGCTGCGATTCATCTAATTTTCACTGAATATCAGCTCACGTTCAAAATCGATTAACTTGCGTCGTGTTTAAAACAGACTGCTTAGATTTCATGCCTGTGCTCGAAACATTTACGCATCAAGTCGCAACATTTGGGCGTCACACACGGAATATTTTCAAAAGGAACAATACTTTCCGTTACTTTTGGTCCTTCATTTTATAGTGTAGTTGGTGACCCTTTGTAATTGCATAATATAACGGAAAAGTACTCAAACCTGTTTCTACGCCGGCCGGGGTGGCCGAGCGGTTCTAGGCGCTACAGTCTGGAACCGCACGACCGCTACGGTCGCAGGTTCGAATCCTAATTCGGGCATCGGTGTCTGTGATGTCCTTAGGTTAGTTAGGTTTCAGTTGTTCTAAGTTCTAGGGGACTGATGACCTCAGAAGTTAAGTCCCATAGTGCTCAGAGCCATTTGAACCATTTGAACCAACCTGTTTCTGCCACGAATGAATATTTCAGCGATTCCAGCTCCTGAAGGAGAGAGCGTTTTATAAAACGTTCACGTAGTAAGCGCGAATGCGCCATAGAGATGCCCATTCAAATCCTGTGACAGACGTTACAAGTGACGCGCTATGCATCACAGGTGTTGTTTGTTGTTAAAAATTCCAAGACTATCCGTTCTTAGAGGAGTTAACGAATAAATCCCCCTTCTATGGTATATTTCGCGAAAAGACAATGAAGGCAAAATTAGAGACCTCATGCAGAGGGTTACCAACAAGCATTCTCCCGATGAGCAATCCGCTATTGGGACAAGAAAACAGGGGGTGGGGGGAATTGGAGGGAGGTGAGGGGGAAGTGACAGTGGCACGCGAAGCAACCCGCCACACACCGTAAGGTGCCTTACAGGGTGTAGATGTAGGGACAGAGCTGCTGTGAAAAAGCAGCTGACAGGCTCTTCATGAGACAAGTATGTTTATTTTATTTGTAAAATTGTAAATTTGTGGTAAGATCTTACGGGACCAAACTGCTTAAGTCATCGGTCCCTAAGCTTACATATTACTTAATATAACGTAAAGTAACTTACGCTATGGACAACACACACACCCATGGCCGAGGGAGGACTCAGAACTCCGACGGGAGGAGCCGCGCGGACCGTTATATGTATATGTTTATTTCTATTCTGTTGTAAAGCCTGTACTACAAATGTTATCTGTATTGTTATGTTCTTTAATGATGTATTTTGTACCTTTGTAATTGTATTCTTATGTTATAAAATTGTAATTGACACCAGTTCATCATATTATTAACTTGTAAGTTACATTTCACTGCACACGCTTCTGTTGGTCATAGTATATGGACAATATGTGAGAAGTAGGGACTGTTAGTGTTTGCACGTGTGTTAATAATTCAGCAAGGGACTGGATAACAGCATTGCTGGTTCTAAGGACAATTCCAAAAACTTTGTGAGTGCAGAAGTGGTGGTTATGGACTTGCTATATTATCCGCAAGACTCTTCAATGGTGATTGTGCACCTGCACAGTCACAACAGATGGCTGCAGGCTATCTCTACAAGGACTGCAGTGGGTCTACATCTTTGATGATCCATCAATACCATTATTTCTACAAGGACTGCAGTGGGTCTGCACCTCTGGTGGCCCACCAATACCGTAATCTTTACCAGGACTACAGTGGGTCTGTTCTGTGATGACCTACCTACCAATACTCTTCAAAATTTCGACTGACTCTGCTGTGGGTTTGCTCTGTTGTGGACCAATACCTGCCTCCATGTCAAGAGTCAGCACTGTCTTTTCGTTGGAAGGACAACACTACTTCTTCAAGACAGCATGGAAATCCACTACTTCTGTGTGCATTTTCTTTTACTGCTCAGACTTTGAGAAAAACACTACTATTTTACTGTGACGAATGATGAGGACTGTCTTTATGGACTGTGAGAAAATTTTAGCTGTTGACCAACATTGTATCAATAAGTGTGTGCATTTGATTTCTTTGTTATTGTAATTATGAAAAAAATTTTCAAATCTGTATTGGCCACTGCCCAAACCAATTTGTAAAATTTTTTTGTGGGGAGCATGGGGGCTATGTAAGTAGGCTGTCTAGGTTTTTCTATTGGTAACGCCACCTCTGTATAAAAATCACTGGCTGTGCTGTGTGCAGTCTGTGTCTAGTTTGCATTGTTGTCTGCCATTGTAGTGTTGAGCAGCGGCAGCTGGATGTGAACAGCACGTAGCGTTGCGCAGTTGGAGGTGAGCCGCCAGCTGTGGTGGATGTGGGGAGAGAGATGGCGGAGTTTTGTAATTTCTCATTAACTGCTACATATATTATGACTATTAAGGGAAATACATTGTTTGTTCTCTATTAATATCTTTCATTTACTAACTAGCCCTATCAGTAGTTAGTGCCTTCCGTAGTTTGAATCTTTTATTTAGCTGGCAGTAGTGGCGCTCGCTGTATTGCAGTAGTTCGAGTAATGAAGATTTTTGTGAGGTAAGTGATTTCTGAAAGGTATAGTTTAATGTTAGTCAGGGCCATTCTTTTGTAGGGATTTTTGAAAGTCAGATTGCGTTGCGCTAAAAATATTGTATGTCAGTTAAGCACAGTCTTGTATAATTGTTTGAAGGGGACGTTTCAAGTCTTATAGTTGTTGTTTTTTTTCTTTTTTTTTTCTTTTTGGTATAGAAGGAAAGTCCTCTGTGTCGCTGCCTTATATGCTCTGATGATGGCTTTAAAGCTGTAACCGGTAATCTCTGCAAATAGAACAAAACGTGAATAAGACTGTGAATCGTAAGGTTTGTTTAAAACTTAATTATATTCGTGTAATGTCTTTCCATAAGAATCGTACCACGTTCACACTATCGATGGGAAATGTGCCTAAGTAATCATCCTCGTGCTCCTCGTCATGTGTTACCGTTTGTTTCTTGGCACAGAACGAATCTGAAATTTCGATGCCGTGCTTTATCACCCAAAAGATTTCAGCAGAAAGTCTCCCCATTTCGGCTAACGAACTTCAGAAGGGTGGAGAAGGGGAATAGGAAGGTGACTGTAATTCGTTATTCATACATCATCACTGTGTCTGTGACGTACTAAGACAATTTTTAGGCACACTGTTTTCCCTGCTATCTGGGCGACGGGAGGTAAATATGCTTTGAAAGACGTACGTAATAAATTTTTGACAGTTATGATTTCTTCTTCAAGAGATCCACAACCGTGTCGGGAGAACGTCACGTTTAGCCGACGGTCAGCTACCGCGAGAAAGTACCGCCGTTATGTCCTCAGTCCATGTGATCATTATTTAAATATTCTGTTGTAGTGTAACAAACAACGAAGAATATTCCAAATGACTTCTGTTAAACACGCTGTACGAGGTAACAGCACGTTCGTATCTCTTACCGAGTCTTATTGGGAAAGCTTACGTTGACAATGAACAGCATCACATTTTTTAACTGTGAATTTAAAATAGCGGTACGGAAAAGTGTAAATTAATGTTTTATTTTTTCTATGTGTAATGAAGTACTTTGCCCGAATTGCCGTCTGAGAAGCACAAAGAAAGACAAAAACACCGAAATAACGATTTTTATAAAGCTATGAGATACATAACACCAAATTATATTTTAAAAAGCAATCAGTCTAAATAGTAAATAGTGTTTACGTTTGTGGTAAACGGTTTGAGTCACAGAAAGGCTGTCTTCAGACCAGTACGTAACTCCAGTGGTGACTTGTGGAGTCGTTGACTACAGGTGTCCGTTAGCACGTTCAAAGGCTCTGCCCATTGGCTTCATGGTCAGCAGGAAGTCAGAGGCTGGCATGAAAGCGGTCTGTATATGACTGCAAACGGTTACCGCAAAGAGAAATGCTATTTACCGACTAGACCGATTGGTTTTTGTTACATTGCGGTAAAATATAGCTGTTGTTCCAGTTATGACTTCAAAAATTAACCACATTATACATTGAGGCTAGTCCTAGCAACGTTGTGGATATATCTCTCACCTAGAATGCTGACGAGGTTTCAGATACCACAATATAATTGTATGAAGTTGAGCAGTGTTTCCAAGTTCTGAGTATAGAGTACATCCCTGTAAGCACTATGCGAGGTGTGGCTATAAAATAACGGGACTGATACTGTCACAGTGTAATTACGCATGCGCCGAAGACGAAAGACATTAATTGAATTGTGGATGAAGCCCGACCAACAGGAATTACATGCTATAAGCAAAAATAGTAGTGCACTGAGGATGGCTAGCTTCTCGCCGAAATCTAGATCTGCACAATAAAATTTAAAAAGGATAACTGCTTGCTGCAAGCTATAAGTTACAAAACTAAATATGTATTTTTTTAAAATAAAATGTTCTACAGCAGTAGTCCCGTTGTTTTATAGCTACTCCTCACACCGACGGCGTAAACGAAAAAAAAGTAATAATTATTATTCTTCGTCGCCGTTACAACATTCTCTGGATACGTACGGTCGTAAAAAAGCCTTTCTGCTAGGAGAAGCTGCAAGAAAATGGTAAACATCTAGTACGGTACGATGTTCGTGTTACGCTCATACAAGGTCATACAACAGCACGGCGTATCACGACAAAGAGTGTGTGTGTTTGTGAGTGTGTGTGTGTGTGTGTGTGTGTGTGTGTGTGTGTGAGAGAGAGAGAGAGAGAGAGAGAGAGAGAGAGAGAGAGAGAGTGTACTCGTGTGTAGAGTCGTTAGACTCAACAAAAGCTCTTCAGATCACGTTGGGAAGGAATGGCAATAGATTGTATTCTTTTCTTTTTGAACTGTATGGTTCTAGTTTCACGTTGAGTGATTTGGAGCAGCACCAAAACTGGATAGCGTGAACCATATTTATCGCCAGTTTCTCTCCAATCTCTCCAATCTCTCTGAGTACCGCTGTGTCCGCATTACCCTAACAGGTCAGCGTTCTTCAAGTGTGCGAAATGATTGATCGATTTCCGAAACGTGCCCATTTTGACTGGCGGCCGATGATGTCCCTGGCCAGGACTCTGCAATCAAGCGGGAGGCGCGTGGCGGAGGGTGCATGCGGCGCTGATTGGCCGCTGTTTACGATGCGGCGCTGGCGTCGCGACTGTCTCCGCCCCCCTCGCGTGACGACACGCCGTTTACTATTGAGCTATAAACGAGATGAATAGCGGCGCAGGACCCGCAGTATTATTTGTGCCGTGCTAAGGGCGAAGGGTCGCCGTGGATATTTATGGCCTCTGATGCAGTGACTGCGCGGCCCAAAGCCAGAACAGAGCCGCGTCTCGTAGTGGCAAGCGCATTATTCTCCTATCATATGAATTTATGTGCACCAGACAGCTCGCTGCGAGGAACTCCTCAACTGTGCGCTTTATCTGATTGCTTGCCACCAACTGCAATGTTTTATTCACGTATCTTATATGCACCAAGTTACCTTTCATTAAGCAGATTGACACCTTCAGTTATTTTTTAGTTTTTGTCAATCCGAATCGTATTGTATCAGTAGTTGTGAGGAAGCTACTGAGCTTAGAGTTTTAGCCACTTTCTTGAAAATGGTACCATGTTTACCACGAACTGAAAATCCACGTATGTTCAGCTTCTTATGTGATCCGGCAACTTCAATGGTGCGTAAAACTTTGTCATCATTTTGTTAACGTAGGGCGAATCCTGCAGGGGTAGCTAAAAAGCAGAAGAACTTCTATAGCTGGTGAAATGGCTATTCCTGACAAAACCGGGACTGGGAATTGAATATAAATCTCAATCAAATCAGTCTACTGGCTTTACAATAGCAATTTTACTAAGCAAGTACACATTTCGAAGCACAGCTTCATCATTTTGACTTCAAGTATAATAGAAGAACTTTCATTGCGGTGTCAATAGGTCAGAAACACGTAGTTACCGAATTTTATAGCATGTTTTTAATTGCAATTCAAGAAGATGTGGTGCAACGTACGCATAATTAGTGCAGAACGGACGTACAGTGTTGAAAGTCTCTTCGGGTTTGCTGCCGGATCCTAAAACCAGCTTGACTCGATATTTCGGGCTATCCAACTGGTCGCCATCTTCAGGAGAATGCTGCTTCTGCTGATGAGTTCCGCTGAAAACTGGCGCCACGCTGCAAATCGACGTCCTATATAGGCCACCGTTCAGTACACGGTGCATGCGCCGTCCCTCACGGTTGCTGCTGTCCAAGACAGGGAGGTGGCGCCGCCCTTAGTGGAACACTGCTGGCAACGATATATCGCACTCAGGGCCGCACCGACGAACGTTCGATTTTGATGCGCGACAATACAGGATTCCACGTCTTGCTAAGAGGAAACCCATTGTCTCTGTTGTTTAAATTATCCGCCAACCTAATTTCGATCGCCTCTTTGTAGACACTGTGTCAAAAACCGGAAATGTTGGCAACTACCACAGTTTCATCAAATTTCATACTGTGTCAAGTTGATTTTAGGATCCGGCAACTAACCCGAAGAGACTTTCGAGACTTATTACTCCGGGAAAGCCTACGTAATTACAGACGTACAGTGTTGTTAAAACAACCGTATATCTCTGAATTTGGATGATACCTGTTGTATATGACATCATAATGGTTGGTTCAAATGGCTCTGAGCACTATGGGACTTAACATCTGTGGTCATCAGTCCCATAGAACTTAGAACTACTTAAACCTACCTAACCTAAGGACATCACACACATCCATGCCCGAGGCAGGATTCGAACCTGCGACCGTAGCGGTCACGCGGTTCCAGACTGAAGCGCCTAGAACCGCACGGCCACACCGGCCGGCCACATCATAATGAAGGAACAGCCACACATTGTCATTTTTCAAATCGATGGCCAAATTTTTTTTATGTAAGACTCCGAAGACTCTGGAATCAGCGGCCCCTAAACCAACCCTATTTTTGGGGTATGTAGGCAATACTTTCATAGTGTGGTCTTATGAAACAGATAAACAAATGGACCTTTTTCATCATCTCATCTCCATTTGTCAGAGAATTCCGTTCACTAAGTAAATAGAGAAAGATGACTGTTTGCCTTTCCCGGATGTTTAGGTTAGACAGAGGCATTTAGTTTCTCGGAAGCCCACTCATACCGATTTGTATTGTCTAGTTGCAATCTCTCATCGCAAACTATGAGTGTGCTTAAAACACTTGCATACAGAGCTTAGGCAGTCTCGGATGCGGATAGTGTGCCTCATGAGCTCGCCCACCTGAAGACAGTTTTAGAGATAATGGATATTCTAGTCAGCAGAGCTAAAAGGGCACTCTCAGTTAAAGGCAAAAACCAGGAACCGCATAAAGAGGGTAGCACTGGGGCGACCGATTATCCCACCTTTCCCGGTATATCCAGAGCTGTAGTTGTTTTTGTTTTAGACCCTCCTGGCTGTTTTATTGACTGTCTATTACTCTGGTATATTTAGTTAGTGATCGCTGTTATAAATATTAGTCCCGCAAAGTACTATAGCTAGTTTAAATTCCGTAACTAACATATCTTGAGAAGTTTTCGTATAATAGTCGATACCATTCTCGATTAGTCCTCGTGCAGGGAGGAGCAGAGAATGAATGATATAGCCTATGCACCTAGAGGGGTCGCGAAATGTTTGTTGATTTGATGGAGTGCACCAAACAGCGAAGTCATCAGTCCCATCGGATTAGTGAAGGATGAGGAATGAAGTCGGCCGTGCTCTCTCAAAGAAACCATCCCGGGATTTGCCTGAAGCGATTTAGGGAAATCACGGAAAATGTAAATCAGGATAGCCGGACGCGGTTTGGAAGCCTCGTCCTCCCGGATGTGAGTCCAGAGTGCTAACTACTGCGCCACCTCACTCGGTGCCATGAAAGGAAGAATGATTACTTGTTTCTCTGTCAGTACTGGCAACCCACGGTTGCACTCGCCTCGTACCGATTTACAGCTATGGTGTAAGTAACAAATGGAAGTAACAAGGACTTGCGAAAGGGGATTACAGAGACATTCATGTTTAAACACACACGTTTCATTACTTGTTTCTCAATTGACTTACACCGCACAACAACATTTCGCAACGCTTCGAAAGAGCCAGTACTGATAGACCGCTTATGTAATCGAAAGTAGAGGACAGTCAACACCAAATGTTCCGATTTGTGTAGTCTTCTTTGTCTTTCCGTAATCGTACCAACTGTTCAGCGTTCATGTGTGCGAGTTAAATTTCATTATGTGCTCTCTCAGTGAATACGAAGGCGTAAAAACTCCACGAAGAACGAACATTAAAAATGATGTGTTTATTTGAAGAAATGAGAGAAACAATGTTCTTGCTTAAAACCCGTGGTCTCCAACGTTAACTGAGCTTTTTGTGAGTTATGTAAGCATGACTAGCATCACTCATGGGAATAATGCTAACTGCAGCCAACATTCGTTTACGGAAGTTCATAAGCAGAATGAATGAGAAGTGAACGCCAACTCAGATTTACTCAGGTATTTTGGTAATGCCATAAGAACATTTTCTATAACTATAATATGGATAATCTCATATTATGTGGTCAAATAAGGCAGAAGCAATTTGAAAAAGGTTTCGGATCCAAGAAGTGTCCATGATGTGATGTCTTGAAAGATCCAGCTAAATATAGTAAATTTTTCTATATTGCCACCGATGACTCCAGCGACAGAGACCCGTTCCCTCTGGTGTTTTGATCCTGTAAACGTAATAAGAAATAGGTTTCTGGATTTCACTGAACAGGCAGATGAGACAGCCAGTACTGTTCGCAGTCTAATCAAGTTTTCATTGAATTTGAATGTGAAGAATCTGACTGAATACCATGCAGATAACTGCTTCAAGAATGCAACAAGTTTGTGGCGAACGCAAACTGCTCAAACGACATGTTGCGCAATGTAACAAAACATGCATGCGCTGCATTAAATGTAGATACCGAAATGCATAGGGTATTTCTCTGCATCTGCAAAAAGAAGGGTTGCTGTCATTCATCGATTTCGTTGATGCTGAGTGGCTGGAAACCGTTCGCCATGTCCCAAAATATGCTCTCAAATGACATAATAGAGTGCAATTAAACAAATCATGCCGGATTTTTTTATACTTGTATCTCCATTGTCAATCGTTACAAGAAAATGCGAGTAGTTGCGCAGTTGAAATTGATTGTGACTAAATCTCTCGTAAATCTCCCCTGAAATCTTGGTCACTAGCTTTTCTTAGCTTTGCCGGCAGTATTTCATTGACGATCCACAAATTTCATAATTAAGTGCTTTTCCACTCACTCAGCATCTAAAATTTCAGATCTTCTGGGAACAGTGAAGGACGATTTGTTATTGTGGAAGGCCGGATTCTGCAATATACCTTCCTTGTGATTTGGGGTTGGGGTTGTTTGGGGGAAGAGACCAAACAGCGACGTCATCGGTCTCATCGGATTAGGGAAGAACGGGGAAGTAAGTTGGCGTGCCCTTTCGAAGGAACCATCCCGGCATTTGCCTGGAGCGATTTAGGGAAATCACAGAAAACCTAAATCAGGATGGCCGGACACGGGATTGAACCGTCGTCCTCCCGGATGCGAGTCCAGTGTGCTAACCACTGCGCCACCTCGCTCGGTTCCTTGAGATTTGGCTTACATGGGACAGATAACAGCGTGGAATGACGCTGCACTGAACACTACCATTTCACTCCCGTTATGCGACCAAGCATGTCTCGTATTGCTAAACATCTGCACCGGACATTCAGTGGAGTATGATAAAGCAACATGGCAACAGCAACGCCATTTTGGGAGTGCGTAATTAATGAATCCGTGCAGATACGTGTGACGGTAAATCCGATGAACCATGGTGGTGACTACCAGTTGGATAAAGAGTGAAGCCCTGTCATTTCTATTTCCGCAGTTCATTCCAGGAGAAGAAGACAGTATACGCCTATGACCGCAGCGAGCTACCAGACAGCAGAGTTCCGCCATTTCACCACCGAGGGCGCAGCCCACAGGATCGTGTGGTTCGTCTGCTGCCTCTAACTGGCAGGTGTTCAGTCGCAGTATCGTGGACCTTAGTTAACGACGACCGGCACAAGGTTCTTTGGATATTCCACACATTGTTGGCACTGTTATCTGAAATACGCAGTTTGTAAACACGACATTACAAGTTTCAAAGAACATCACCAACTTCATGCAAAATTTCAGTAATATGAAGTTGATAAATAACTTATCTGTTAAACAACAGAACTTGCATAACACGTAACCTATTATTTTTGTACTTCTAAAATATCCAAGCAGTTAATGTTCTTTGAAACTTGTGGTATCGTCTCTGAAATCTGAACATGTTGAGACAACAGCATAAACAACGCGAGCCCAAGTTACGTGCAGAAAGTAGCCCAAAGGTCAACTT
Source organism: Schistocerca americana (assembly GCF_021461395.2). Classification (NCBI taxonomy): domain Eukaryota; kingdom Metazoa; phylum Arthropoda; class Insecta; order Orthoptera; family Acrididae; genus Schistocerca; species Schistocerca americana. The sequence continues at coordinate 612,065,813 of NC_060120.1, forward strand.
GCCACACAGTAGCTGTCTGTTGACCAGGGTTTTAGTGTTATCATTGTGAGATAGTGCAATATAGACAGGGAGGGTCAGCTGCGCCTAGCTTTGAGCTTTATGCAACCTGTAAGACCTTCAGAAACAACGCACGAGGTTTTCGCATTGTCTTGTTCGCTACGCTCGAACTATTAGGTTTACATAAAAAATGAACAGGACCTTTTTGTAGGAAATTTAATGTAGCTAAATTTTGTACTGAGATACGTTCTCGCTGAAGGTGAATTATTGAAGAAGAATGCGTTCTAAGGTCACTTTTCTGCGTTTTCTTTAAATAGAAAACTGCAGCCCCTAGTGAAAATTTAACTACATTAAATTTCCTACTAAAATGTCCCGTACACTTTTTCTGTAGGACAAGTACTTTGCGTGTAGTAAGCGAGAGAATATGGAGAGAGAGAGAGAGAGAGAGAGAGAGAGAGAGAGAGAGAGAGAGAGAGAGAGAGAGAAAGACTGGGCTAAAAATATCCTATGAAAAAACCGAGTATATAGAACACAAACATAATACAGAAAAGTTTATGAAAAAAAAGTATGAAAAAATTAAAAGAGTTGATAGATTCAAAGACCCCGGGGAGTGGATCCAAGCCAATGGACTGGATAACACAAAAAATAAAGAAAGAATAAAAAAGTTAGAATTTGCATATAAATAAACACATAAATACTACAATAAGAAATCAATATACACACAAGCGAAGATTAAAAATTGTAATTCAGTTATTAGGACACAAGCAACGTATGGATTAGAGTGCCTAATATAGAATAAGAAAGGCGAATTAAGAGAACTAGAAAAAAGAGAGAGAAAAATATTAAGAAAAATTCTAGGTCATGAGAAAAACAAGGAAAATAGGTGGATTAAATGTAGAAATGAAGACTTATACAAAAATACATAAAAGATCACAGTTACAATGAGGAAGAGACGGCTAAAATTTTATGGACATTAAAAAAGAATGGAAGAAACACAGACTACAAAGAAAATTTTTAATTACGTTAGTGGTCCGCAGCTCGTGGTCGTGCGATAGCGTTCTCGCTGCCCGCACCCGGGTTCCCGGGTTCGATTCCCGGCGGGGTCACGGATTTTCTCTGCCTCGTGATGACTGGGTGTTATGTGATGTCCTTAGGTTAGTTAGGTTTAAGTAGTTCTAAGTTCTAGGAGACTGATGACCGTAGATGTTAAGTCCCATAGTGCTCAGAGCCATTTGAACCATTTTTGAATTACGTTAGTATGCAGAAAAAAACTGTAGGATGGATAGAAGCAGTAAAGAAAGACGCCAACAAAATAGGTGTTACAGAAGAAATAATACGTGAGAGGAATGACTTCAGGCTACTGATAGAAAACGCAAACTATGAAGAATATGAGCCAAAACCTCGACCCAAGAGAGTGTGGACAGATGAGCAGAGACGAGCAGTTGGCGAGAAAATGAAGCGACAGAGAGAGAGAGAGAGAGAGAGAGAGAGAGAGACAGAGACCGAGAGGGGAGGTGGGGAGAAGAGAAAGAAACAGCGCAAACAGCCTTATTATGTTAATATACACATTGTTTCTGTCAGATGAAGAAAGAAATGAATCAGACCCCTTTCAGGTATGCAACACTGTGTTGCATTATAAACAAATGATAATTTAATCAAATAATTTCAAATGATACAAATTCTGGGACAGAAATATCCAGCAACACTTCAGTCATTAAGAGATGTTAGTTTTTGAGTACTTTCCAGAAAAGTAATGCGTGTTTCCCAGCAGATGAGCGGCTTCCCGTGAAAAGCGTTGGCCTCACTGGAAATGTCGATGCCGGTGTGCTTATTGAACTGTCATGTGATTAAACACTGGTGAAAAGTTGTTGAAGTTATTTCGATTAATCCCGGCGATTGTGCGCGGCGGAAATACCATTAGCGGCGATATTAAATGATCACCATTGTGGCGGCGCGTGGGGACATTTTACGTTAATTGGCTGTGCGATTGGCTGCCCCCGCACAGAGGTCGCCATTGTGTGCCCTCGCCTTCAGCTGTGTGACGTAATTAGCTCCATTCAACACCTAAAATATACCGCGCCGCTTTCGAACGCGGCCGGCCCGCGCGGAGCGTGAGTTTTGAATTATTACCTACCGCGGCACACTGGAAATAAAAACGTTTGTTCAGCGGCTCTCGGCAGAGCGCGTGCCGCTGAAAGCGCATAAAAGCGTTTGCGCGGCGCACACACTGCTGTTGTTAAACGCCATTGTTTCTGCATTACAGCAGCGCTGCGCGTGTGGCGCGACGTACAGTAGATAGCGGACACTCTGGCCCGGCCGTCAGACCGATTCAAACGTCACCGCTTTCCGGGTCGCGCTAGCTGCCGCTTTGTGTCCGGACCGTTGTTGGGCGGCCACCGCTATCACGAACGGCAGTAGGTCTGCTGTGGCACTATCGAGACGCCTTACCTACTGACAATAACAGCTAGTTTCATCACACGCGTAGGAAGTGTTGCGTTCGAGACGGATTCCTTCACAACCAATGAACTACGAGTATAGAATACAGTTAGATGACGAAAACAGCCTGATTTGTCATGGCGCCTGGTAAATGGAAATCCGTAATTGTGGTCAGTGAGAAGAGAATTCGCAAATAAACCTTTCTCGTTCCCTGGCAGAGCATTTGTTTTTCAAATAAGGAGCAAAATGCTTCTGTAATCTTTAGATTCAGCGATTGTAGATTCCAGGGAAAGTGAGTCATTTGCATACCCTCCACAAAAATCGAAGCTTAAGTACCTCTCATCTCACAATTGCAACACAATGTCTCACGTATCTTATATCGTAGCTGAACCTGTCTGTAAAACCATCTCATTGGCAAATATCCCGTCTACTGCTTGCCTCTGGCCCTCTGCGAGCAGTTCAATGCCCTACAGCGTTTTAGAAAAAGCTGAAGCTTTTCCTTTTGCCAACCTCGTAACTTTTACCTTAAAAGTCAACAGATACGACTAATTTTCCTTTATCAAACTGCAGAGTAAATGTTCTGATCCTCTCCCAATTATAACTATTTCACTTTTACTTTCTCAGTTACTCAAGCTACTTCCTTTCCCTCTCTCTTCTTGTCTTCTATCACTATCCTCTCTCTCTCTCTCTCTCACGTCTATTGCTTCTTCTATTTTCGGTGACATACAAGGATTTTTATACCCAAGATCGCTTGTTGAAATATTTTTACTTCCTCGATGACCGATTTCGACAGCGTCTGGCTACCATCTTAGAATAGTCTTGAATTGTTACTGTGCATGGATCGCACCACCAAAACAGGTGCACCTCCACTTATAAAAAAATTGAGTGTGCTCTCGTTTCGATTGTGCGATGAATGCACAGTAATATTATGTGCCGCGCGGGATTAGCCGAGCGGTCTAAGGTGCTGCAGTCATGGACTGTGCGGCTGGTCACGGCGGAGGTTCGAGTCCTCCCTCGGGCATGGGTGCGTGTGTTTGTCCTTAGCATAGTTTAGGTTAAATAGTGTGTAAGCTTAGGGGCTGATGACCGTAGCAGTTAAGTCCCATAAGATTTCACACACATCTGAACATTTTTTAATATTATGTCCAGAAGATTCGAACATGACAGCTATACTCTGTCGAAACCAGTCATTGAAGAAATAAAAGTATTTCAACACGCGATCTTTGATGCAAAATTCTTATTTATTAACAAATATCAGATAGTGTCCAGTAAAATGTGCAACTTCTACTTCTCACCAACTACGTGTTTTTCTCTGCTATTTTCATTATTCATTTGTGTCGTATTGATTGACGATCGTTTCTGACAAGTCTTTAGCTATGAACATAACATAATATACAGGATGATTCAGCTGTCACTACATATCACGTTTTATGGAACCTGCAGTGTTATGTCTGGCCTTCATATACCAAGTGCCTGATTTTCATATTTTCCCTTTCGCTACGCACAAACTATTAGTTCAAATGGCTCTGAGCACTATGGGACATCTGAGGCCATCAGTCCCCTAGAACTTAGAACTTAGTTCTAATTTTAGGGGACTGATGACCTCAGCTGTTAAGTCCCATAGTGCTTAGAGCCGTCTGAACCATCAGTACGCATTCACACCACTTTAAAGTGGTTATGATTTACAGCTCCGACTTGGCTCAAAAGCTGTCTCTAACTTCTTCATTCAAACTAAGAGTTGCAGTTAAATAACATACCGTATTCAAGTATAAAGCTACCGTGTAAATTATGATTTTCGAGTGACATTTCCTGCTATTCTACACAAATAAGGATGTAATGCAACAGATAACAAAGTAGACTCACTGCACAAGAAAATGTTTTTCCATTAGTCGACAGCCTAGATTTCGTGCTTCGTGTCCACCTTTTAGACCTCAGCAGGTACAAAATACAAATGAAAAGAAAGGAAAACGAACGCCCCACTAACAGCGTAATTTTTCCCAGCCGAAGAGAACAGGACGAAGTATTTTAAATCTTAGCCCACTAGGGATGCTAGATATTTTCAATCAGTTCATTACGTGGTGTGAGAGGAGAATGAAAGTTCGCACTTGTATATCATGAAGGATACTTTCAGGACGGCATTTGCTTACAACCAAGAGCAATATATCAGAAGCGTGGATCCGACTCTTAGGAACGCATACAGCTGTTTGCGTGTGTCAAATTGTAAGGCAGATGACATGCTGATCTTCTACAGGTGCGTTTGAAGAACAGCATCGTTCGTAACACCCATGCTCGAGTATTTATCCGAAAGAAATCAGTAATGATCTTCTAGATACACCCAAGTTCCTATGACCTATCGTATCTTGAAATAAGAACCTGAAATCAAGTGCTAGGATATTTATTGCAAATCTAAGAACTCTTTTGGACCTGCAGCTCTTGTCTTTCTTTCCGCGTTTGCTGTTAAATTACTGGATATAGGTTCTCACTTTTATGCAAAAAGACTGTTTTTTTTCTTCCTAACCAAACATGTTTCGGCACCTCTGTGCCACCATCAGTGGGTTTTGTTTGTTGAAAGCTGTAAAAAGTGAACATATTTTAGGTTGTAACTGATCTAGGGTTTTCAATAAACAAAACCCACTGAGGATGGCGCAGAGGTGCGGAAACATGTTTCGGTAACAAGAAAAAACAGTGTTTTTGCAGAAAAGACACAACCTATATCCAATAATCATATATGCCGACATTTACCATGTAATCTGTTTCTTTTATATCGAACTTTAATACAAATCATGGCCCACACAGAATCTTGAACGTTTCTGCGCGAGGCAGGAATCAACACGACTAGTGGTAGGAGCGGGAAAAATGTGGTGAGTTGCTGGGCCGAAATTACTTTACACATTTTGCTTAAAATATTCATTACACAGAAATTCAGAGTTCAATCTTAAAACCCAAAAACCTTGTTTTAACATTCACAGGATGAATAACACATGATATGTGTGGTGTCACCGCCAGACACCACACTTGCTAGGTGGTAGTTTTTAAATTGGCCGCGGTCCGCTAGCATACGACGGACCCGCGTGTCGCCACTGTCAGTAATTGCAGACCGAGCGCCGCCACACGGCAGGTCTAGAGAGATTTACTAGCACTCACCCCAGTTGTACAGCCGACTTTGCTAGGAAAGGTTCACTGAGAATTACGCTCTCATTTGCCGAGACGATAGTTAGCATAGCCTTCAGCTAAGTCAATTGCTACGACCTAGCAAGGCGCCATTTATCCTTTGCTATGTATCTAATGAAGCATGTACAGTAACAAGACCAATGTTCACCAATTGTGGATTAAAGTTAAGTATTCCAGCAGCTACGTACTTTTCTTTATAGCATTCATTACGTATCCTGTTTCAGACCTCACGCCAGCCTGCGTGAGTTTAAGCGCGTGCCTTTCGGTTACCCGTCACTGTGGATTGGCTGTCTTGCCAGTCCACAACAATATGTACTTCAGACCACAATTTATGATGCCATCGTGCTACAAGAAATAACAGTTTAACAGTGTCATGGTGATGCGCACGAAACCAAAATGAAACCACAAATTTTACATACTAACTATAGCTCAGAAAAGGAAAGTTTCAAAACTGACGTCAGTTCAGTAGAGCTTAAATAACAACAAGTTAAAACCTTAGTTAGAAAACTTACGCTATTTTACGTAATTTAATTCCAGAAAAATGAATTTGCAATTACTATACAAGTTATTAACATTCGTAATAGGCGTGATACCAAAGTTCATTGCTGTGAATAGATTTCAAAAGGGCAACAATAATTAAATAACTTTAGTTAGTAAATACTTTAAAATTTAAAGATTATACACACAAATACCAAATACCGCAAATCTCAGGCAAACAGGCCTTTCAAACAATATCTGCCAGAATGAGCTGCACGCCTTAGAAACAGTGGTAGCTGCAAGAAGACGCTAATGACAGCGTAGAATGAAATTACTGTTTTCCGTGACTAACACTAAGTAATAATGACCACTGACTAGTTTACTGCATGGCAAATTAAAACACTGATTAACTTACAACACGACAAATTAATACGCAGATTACTTAAGAGCCTGGCCCCAATTAATAACATACAGGTACAAGCCCCGTTGTCAAACGGCTACTTCTTGGGATTTTAACAATACATCTGTCATCAAGCTGGCTTTTACAACGCGTCAACAAAGAAGAACATTTGGGTAGAAATACGTGAAGCATACATTCGTTACCACAAGCAACCAACATAACTAAAACATAAGGGATGGCACTTATACATTTCTTACGTGAAATAGCTATTGATGTGAATGCTGACAAATCACGACCAACTTGAGCTCGTAGCACTGTTCAAACGTTGACATGAGAGTAAACGTAACTCAGCTTTCAGATACAACCGCCGCGCGTGATTAGCCGAGCGGTCTTAGGCGCTGCAGTCATGGACTGTGCGGCTGGTACTGGCGGAAGTTCGAGTCCTCCCTCGGGCATGGGTGTGTGTGTTTATCTTTAGGATAATTTAGGTTAAGTAGTGTATAAGCTTAGGGACTGATGGCCTTAGCAGTTAAGTCCCATAAGATTTCACACACATCTGAACATTTTTTTCAGATACAACCAGGGCGCGGGAACAGTACAAGCAGTACAAAAGTTCTCATCGCCTTCTACATCTACATCTACATCTACATAGATACTCAGCAACCCACCGTTAGGTGCATGGCTGAGGATACCCTGTATTACTAGTTATCATTTCCCCTCCTGTTCCATTCGCAAATAGAGCGAGGGAAAAAGATTGTCTGCACGCCTCCATACGAGCCCTAATTTCTCGTATCTCATCTTCATGGTCCTAGCACGCGATGTATGTAGGTGGCAGCAGAATGGTTCAGCAGTCAGCTTCAAATACCGGTTCTCTAAATGTTCTCAATGGTGTTTCCCGAAGAGAACGTCGCCTTCCCTCCAGGGATTCCCATCTGAGTTCTCGAAGCATCTCCGTAACATTTACATTTTGTTCAAAGCTACCAGTAAGAAATCTAGAAGCCCTCTGAATTGCTTGGATGACTTCCTTCAGCCCGACCTGGTACGGATCCCAAACGCTCTAGTAGTACTCAAGAATAGGTCGCACCAGCCTCTCATATGCAGTCTCCATTGCAGATGAACAACTCTTCCCTAAAATTCTTCCAACTAACGAAAGTCGACCATTCGTCTTCCCTGCCACAGTTTTCACATGCTCGTTCCGCCTCATATTGGTTTGCAACGTTACGCTCAGATATTTAAACGACTTGACTGTGTCAAGCTAGACACTAGTAATACTGTATCCGAACATTGCAGGTTTATTCTTCCTACTCATCCACGTTAACATACATTTTTCCACATTTAGGGCTAGCTACCATGCATTACACAAGGTGGAAATTTTGTCTAAGTCGTCTTGTTTCTTCCTACAGTCATTTAACTTCAACACCTTACCGTACACCACAGCATCATCAGCAAACGACAGCACACTGCTGCCCACCCTGTTAACCAAATCATTTACGCATACAGAGAACAATAGTTGTACTGTCACACTTCCCTGGGGCATTACTGACGACACCCTCGTCTCTGATGAACACTCGCCGTCGAGGACAACATGCTGAGTTCTATTATTTAAGAAGTCTTCGAGCCACTCACGCATCTGTGAACTTATTCCATACGACAGTACCTTAGTTAACATCCTGCAATGTGCGTGTCAAATGCTTTCCGAAAATATAAAAATATTGAATCCTCCTGTTGTCCTTCATCCGTAGTTTTCAATATGTCTTATGAGAAAAGGGCAAGCTGAGCTTCGGACGAGCGATGCTTTCTAAAACCATGCTGAACCGTGGACATAAGCTTCTTAGCCTCAAGACAGTTTACACTACTGGCCATTACAATTGCTACACCACGAAGATGACGTGCTGCAAACGCAAAATTTAACCGACAGGAAGAAGATGCTGTGATACGCAATTCTTTACCTTTTCATAGCATTCACACAAGGTTCGTGCCAGTGGCGACACCTACAACGTACTGACATGAGGAAAGTTACCAACCGATTTCTGAAAACACAAACAGCAGTTGACCGACGTTTCCTGGTGAAACGTTGTTGTGAAGCCTCGTGTAAGGAGGCGAAATGCTTATCATCACGTTTCCGACTTTGATAAACGTCTCGATCCCTGAGTCAGGTGATGGGGACGTTTGCAAGACAACAACCAACTGCACGGACAGTTCGACGACATTTGCAGCAACATGGACTATCAGCTCGGGGACCACGGCTGCGGTTACCCTTGACGCTGCATCACAGACAGGAGGAGTGCCTGCGATGGCAACGACGAACCTGTGTGCCCGAATGGCGAAACGCCATTTTTTCGGATGAATCCAGATTCTGTTTACAGCATCATCATGGTCGCATCCGTGTTTGGCGACATCGTGGTGAACGCGCATTGGAATCGTGTATTCGTCATCGCCATACTGGAGTATCACGCAGCGTGGTGGTATGTGGTGCGATTGGTTACACGTCTCGGTCACCTCTTGTTCGCATTGACGGTACTTTGAACAGTGGACGTTACATTTCAGATGTGTTACGACCCGTGTCTCTAACCTTCATTCGATCTCTGCGAAATCCTACATTTCAGCAGGATAATGCACGACCGCATGTTGCAGGTCCTGTACGGGCCTTTCTGGATGCAGAAAATGTTCGACTGCTGCCCTGGCAAGCACATTCTCCAGATCTCTCACCAAGTGGAAACGTGTGGTCAATGGTGGCCGAGCAGCAGGCTCGTCACAATACGCCAGTCACTACTCTTGATAAACTGTGGTATCGTGTTGAAGCTGCATGCGCAGCTGTGCCTGTACACGCCATCCAAGCTCTGACTCAATGCCCAGGCGTATCAAGGCCGTTATTACGGCCAGAGGTGGTTGTTCTGGGTACTGATTTCTCAGGATCTATGCACCCAAATTGCATGAAAATGTAATCAAATGTCAGTTGTAGTATAATATATTTGTCCAATGAACACCCGTTTATCATCTGCATTTCTTCTTGGTGTAGCAATTTTAATGGCCAGTAGTGTATTATATTCGAACTGAGAATTGGTTCAAGGATTCTGGAGCAAACAGAAGTTAGGGAGATTGGTCTGTAATTTTGTGGATCCGTTCCTTTACCTTTCTTACACACTGGATTCACCTGCGCTTCTTTCCTGTCACTTGGGACTTTGCGCTGGGAGAGATATTCACGATAAATGCAAGCTAGGTACGGGGCCAAGGCCATAGAGCGCTCATTGTAAAACAGAACTTGGATTCAATCCGGACCTGGCGATTTATTTGTTTTCAAATCTTTGGCTTGCTTCTCTACGCCAGACATCTTATTTCTATGTCGTCCATTCGGGAGTCTGTTCGACGGTCAAATGACGGTATGTTTGTACAGTTCTCCTGCGAGAACGATTTCTTGAAAGTGATATTATAACTTGGGTTTTCGTTTTGCTTTCTTCAACTGCCACACCAGGCTGGTCAACAAGGAATTGAATAGAGGGCTTAGACCCGCTTAGCGATTTTACATACTACGAGAATTTTCTCGTTTTTTCTGCCAGATCTTTTGCTAAGGTGTGACGGTGGTATTTGTTGTATGCTTCGCACATAGATCTCTTCACAGACTCACGAATCTCTACTAATCTTTGCTTTCCATCGTCTGTTCGTCCCCTTTTGAACCTAGAGTGCAACAGCGTCTGCTTCCTCAGCATCATACTAATTTCATTTTAAAACCATGGTTGGTATTTTTCAACCTTTATCTATTTACTAGGCACATAACACTCCAGAGCACGATTTACAATCTGCTTAAATTTTGCCCATAATTCCTCTACATCCATCCTAGTGGTACTAAGTGATGCCAATTCGCTGTCTAAGTCTTCGGCAGAAAAAAACCACCAGCACACAGCTTAGCACTCTAGACCAGTTAGAATTAACACAGTGGCGACAGGATACCAGAGTAAGAATAACTGACAAGACTTCCACAATAGTCTGCTACAGCGTCACCAATTTATTGCAGACTCCGAAAGAGCCTGCCCCACAGAATTCCAGAGTAGCAAACAGTCTCTTGATCCGCTCTGCTGGATGATAATAGAGCCCTTCGAGACACACGTGCTATAGCAGTGACAAGCCGGACCACGCTACGACACACGTAACAGCCACCTTAGACCTACTGCCCGGCACCTGTCGCCGGTGTCTGCGTCACTCGCGACACCTCACGGACGGCCACCACACAACCCATGGCGCTACTCTCGAAGTGAACCCCACAAGCAACGCCCACGAGCCCAAGTTGCCTCGCGCTCGCTGCGCAAGAAACCCTCTGACGGTAAAATTTCGAGAGAGCAATCGAATTAGGCAAGAAGGTAGAAGGCGCAGCTAAACCGTCGTGAAAGTATCAGGTAAAAGCAAGCCGGACGGCTCAGTGACAATAACAAATAACCTATCTTAAACACTAAAACATTAAATTTCGTAGTCTGGTCTAAGTTATTCCCAATACTATGAGTCATTATAGACATATTTTTAGCGAATCCATCTCTCACTGTTGACTGCTAATTGACTGTCACGAAGGTTTCAAATGTTTAAGCATCCAGAGCTTACGTTTTCGAAAACAACCCTTTCCAACAAATAAGCCTATATGCGTCGACCGACGTACTTTTGCTGCAAATGTTTTGCTTTCTTTCCTTAACTACTACGTTTGACTGCTTCTGTCACTGCCTTCACTCGAGAACTACTCAAAGCAGCACACGTAACTTTTTGGCCGCTCTTTGATCTGAGGTTGTGGCTGTAGATATTTCGGAACGCGTTACAACGTAACAACGTGACCTCCCATTCGCAAAAAGAAACGCATCTCTGCTCGCCATGACGAAGGACAGCCTACAGGAGCAGAACGCGGCACATTATAACTGTGTCGTTATTAGAGAAATGCTTTCAATGCACAGTTTAAATAAACATGGATCACCTACAACGGTTATGGATGTACAGGAGTCACTGAAGGTCGAAATATTTAGCTCCGATAGCAGAATTTAAATTTTTCCTTCAGGGAAATTGGACAAACAGCTACAGTGTAGCTGAATTTGGAGAGATTGACGATAATGACAGTCTTGTAATTCTGTCTTGTCAACATGTGCTGTAACAATCTGGGAAGTTGATAAGTTGTTGCTGCCTTTGCTGTTGTATGTACGAGCGCGAGTCGACAGGGGTTCTGCAGTCGTTAGTGCAAGCTTCCTGACACTCTCGCTCTGGCGTTAGGAACTTGCTTATTAATAATAGTGATGCTGTAACTGTTGGTTGGTAATATTTACTGACAAAATGCAACCTAACGCTAGATTGCGTACTTACAGCTATCCGGTGTGGCCGTTTTTTTAGTACGTCTTTAAAAGAGAGAAAGATTATTCATTGATCACCGATGCGTCGGTTCTCGATTGTGTTCAGGAGACGTACGGATTGATTACGCGAATAGTTGACCTTTTGACCCGGATTGCCTTCACGCAGTCAGAATCTTCGATGAAATTACCTAAGGGACCTATTTGAATATAAAAATGGAAACTAAAGCAAATTAGTGGAATTTTCATAAGAGAAAGATTAACAGATCGGGAGTTGAACACATTAGTGGTCTCCCAAATACAATCGAGACACCACGATAAAGAGCGAATCTGTAACAAAGCTCAAAGGTCTATACAATTTGAATATCATTTTTGGTTAGTGAAAGAAAAGAATAAGAAGAAAATTACTGCATCGTAAAATATTAATATATTTTGAACAAATTGGCTTTAAACTTCTACACATTGACAAATACACAATAAATGCATGACTTACATCTGATATTTCTTTTGTAAATGGCGCAGTCCAATAATCGCTGCTTTGACAGTCCGTTCCTTCTTAAAATTAAATGTCCTTGCGTGTGCGTAAGTACATTGTATCCAAGCCCGAGTTACCGAAATGTTTGTTCGTCGTTTCACATAGTTTTTACACAAAGTAAAAATACAACTAGTAGCAATGCCAATTAGTACCTCTTAACATGTCGGCGACCAAAAGTACAAGGGATAATGAAGTCTCTAGAATATTTCTTAACAAAAGAATAGATGGTTCTTTCTTCCGTTTCGCAGCTTCTTGCTATCAAGCGCTGCGGCAATGATATTAAATATCTACGCCCAGCGGGTCATAGTGTTTATTTCGAGTATTTAAACGCTGGACACTCGTTTTGGTATAGGCGCACATTAAAAAAATTACTCTCGCGCTGTGATGCTTAGCATCTTTACGAACTACAGCTCGTTGGCTGTCCTTTTATTTTGTGACAAATATATCATATGCAAAGTGTCTGAAATCCAATAATACTGAATCGCGAATTATCATACAAAAGACCGAACAACCGATTCTGAGTTCAGATAGAACCCAACCAATCGTATACTATTGTATTGTATTGTATGTTAACCGGGGCCCTGGAAACGACGGACAGGCTCCGTCCCCGCCGCTGCCGCAGTGGTCCACAACCCCGCGACAGCTACCGCAGTCCACTTCATCCCTCCAAAAATGGCTCTGAGCACTGTGGGACATAACACCTGAGGTCTTCAGTCCCCTAGAACTTAGAACTACTTAAACCTAACTAACCTGAGGACATCACACACATCCATGCCCGAGGCAGGATTCGAACCTGCGCCGTAGCAGTCGCGCGTTTCCGGAATGAAGTGCCTAGAACCGCTCGGCCACCGCGGACGGCTTCTTAATCTTCGTTGCAGGATGATTGATTCACGGGTCCAGTTATATGGCTCCTTCCGTATGTATCAATTTTACGACTATGACGAGTGGGGCCTGAAGATGGCATCAATGTAATGCCGAAACTGGTAGCACATAGAAGTTCATAAAATAAAACAAACTTCTACCAATCATACGGCTGTTGGTAAATTATTGCATCAAGAAGCGGACGGCTTCATCCCTCCGTCGCCCCACACCTAACCAATCTTTCAGGTTTTTATTGTGCGGTTCGGCCCGCGTAGACCCCTCCCCCCCCTCCCCCCCCTCCCCCCCCCCCCATGGGAATGTTTCACACCAGACGAGTGTAACCCCTATGTTTGCGTGGTAGAGTAATAGTGGTGTACGCGTTCATGGAGAACTTGTTTGCGCAGCAATCGCCGACATAATGTAGCTGAGGCGGAATTAGGGGAACCAGCCCGCATTCGCCGAGGCAAATGGAAAACCGCCTAAAAACCATCCACAGACTGGCCGGCTCACCGGACATCGACACAAGTCCGCCGGGCGAATTCCTGCAGGAGACCTGCGTTCCTTCCCAATCCGGAAAGCCGTGCGTTAGACCGTACGACTACCCGGGCTGGCAGTCGTATCCTAACTACGTCGATTAGTTATTCACACTGCTATGTACTAACGCAGTTGACATATCGTTACCAACGAAATAAAAATTAAATTACATTCATACAATTAAAAATGACTCAGGTATCTTTCAACTCGCAAATTGTGAGCTAAGTCTATAGAATTTTATCATCCAGTACTGGTTGTATTCTCTATTAACAGCTGAAGTTGGTGGAATACCGGCCCTCGCCTTCTGACTGGCAGAAAGATAAATGACCACATAAATGCAACTTGCTTTCCGCACTGTTAACGGGATTTTAGCGATGGCCCTGCTTTCCTGCTTCCGTCTTCCGTGCCACCTATGGGCTTTGTTCAGACCTCTCAGGACCTCTTGTCGCTTGCTCGGCTTTGAAAGGAGCTTTTGTAGCTCTATGGCTTTAGACTCTCAAAGCGACACACTCACGTGACTGCTTCCCGCGAGATCTTCTGTTGGAAAACCTCTCGGAATTCCGCTGTTGTCAACCCCCTGTCGAATAATAGCAGGTGCCGCGCCTTACCACATTCCACGAACGGAAGAAAACACGAACTACGAATGTAATCCCAAAAGTACGGTCTCCTACTTTTTTATAAGTACTTGGATCTGTTTATTTCTACAGTAGTTTACATCGGTTTACAGCTTGAACATTTAGCTATTTTTCGACATAATCACCATTTCTGTCGATGCATTTTTGTAGACGCTGTGGCAGTTTTTGTATGCCCATGTCATATCAGCTCGCCGCCATGCTGTTCGGAAACTTATGAACCTCTTCTTTCACCTCGTCGTCGAAGCTGAATCGCTTTCTGGCCAAATGTTCTTTTAACCTGGGGAACAGGTGATAGTCACTGGGCGCCAAGTCAGGACTTTAGGGTGGGTGGGTGATTATGTTCCACTGAAACTGTTGCAGGAGAGCAACGATTTGCCGAGCGATATGTGGGCGAGCGTTGTCATGGAGAATCTGTACGCCCTTGCTCAACATTCCTCTTCTCTGGTTCCGAATTGCCCGTTTGAGTTTTTTCAGAGTCTCACAATACCTGTCAGGGTTAATTGTGATCCCAGCGATTCAGCTCCGACGACGAGGTGAAAGAAGAGGTTCATAACTTTCTGAGCAGCATGGCGGCGAGCTGGTATAACATGGGCATACAAAAACTGCCACAGCGTCTACAAAAATGCATCGACAGAAATGGTGATTATGTCGAAAAATAGCTAAATGTTCAAGCTGTAAACTGATGTAGACCATTGTAGAAATAAACAGGTCAATGTCCTTACAAAAAAAAGGAGACCTTACTTTTGGGATTACCCTCGTAATATGCCAGAACACACAGGCCCTGCTTTCCCATTCAGGAAGTTTACGAGAATACAACACACAATGATTACGTATACTTTCGCCTAGCGGCATGTTACGAACCATTGTCGCCACAACATCTAACCCCCTCTTCCCGATTTTCTGTCGGCCCAAATAAGGAGCTAATGGTACGAAAATCCAAAGGCCACTCGAGGTCTCCAGAAGGAGAAGTATTTTAGTCCCGTTGTCGTAGTTAAACGTATATACGGGTCAGTTTTCGAATATATTGCCTGCTCCTTCGTTGTTAGCTTGCGTTTCGCTACTTAATATTGCGCGAAATGGTATTCCAATTTGTGGACATCGACAGGACGACTGTCACAAATAACCCCAGGCTCAGAGTATCAACGCAATACTGTCGTACCAACAACATATAGATTTACTTTAACTTGTCTCTATCAGCTGCCTATACACTGGAAAAATCAAAGCCTCAATAGTTAAACGTTAGAGTTAATCCCTGAGTTAAGGTATTTTGTTTATTTATTTATCTTATGGCAATACATATACAAAGATTACAAAACTGCTTTACTTCAAGATTTATGCAGACATCTCCAGCATGAAAAACTCATCCTTGTAGGCACGTGCGGCACATGTCGATATAACAAGAGCAACTGTCTATCGTTCCACACCACAGTCACCCGATGATGATGAAGATTTGCCCTGCTTGTAGAGAGTATCTGCAATCGCCCATGGCCCGTTCGGATGCGGTTCAAGATAGTCTAAATTTCCCGACGCTGGTCGAATCGAGGGGGTTTCTTCTGGATGCAAGGCGGCTTCACCCATTGTGGCGAACAGTTCTGTTGCCAGCAGCGTTTCCATTCATCCACTTAGTTAAAATAACGTAAATAAACTGCTCCTACCAATTAATAATCAGTTAACATCATTTTACACACTTAGCATAATGTACGAGAAAGAGTAATTCATAATATGTGAAAAACCTACACTTGTAAATTTGGAGGTACATTCGGCAGTTAGTTATACCAACGAAATAACACTCGTCGATGCAATGACGATGCAAGTATCAGTTGATACAGAACAACGTACCAGTTTCCTCTCGCAAAGTACAACCGACGATAAACATTTATCTGGAGTTCTCTCTAATACAATTGTCGTACTATTGGCTTGGTAGAGAGACGATGCTGCGGCGATTATTACTGACTGAGGTGAGCAGTACTGCCCTCAGAATTAAGGTAGCTGATGTGGTGGCGTATGGAAACTCTTCTGGGCAGATCTACACCACCGTCTCCCATTCGTCGCTGCTTCTGGTAATGACTATGTTTATTTGTGGTTCCGTCGTGATGTACCAACCTTGCCTTGACACATAGCTTTTCGGTCGAAACTTAGCTCTTCGGACGACAATACACAAGTAATTTAAGAAGTGTAATGGCAAGAACCCTTCACAACTTTCAAAATGTGACAATTTAAACAACGTAATATTGAAGTGGGCAGTGTTTCGTTAATTGCTACGTTTGTGGACAAAAGTTTGCGGACTACGGCAATGCGATCGTGTAAACGAGTCGATTGTTGCCGGCCGCCGTGGCCGAGCGGTTCTAGGCGTTTCAGTCTGGAACCGCGCGACTGCTACTGTCGCAGGTTCGAATCCTGCCTCGCGCATGGATGCATGTGATGTCCATAGGTTAGTTAGGTTTAAGTAGTTCTCAGTTCTAGGTGACTGATGACCACAGATGTTAAGTCCCATAGTGGTCAGAGCCATTTGAACCATTTGAGGCGATTGTTGTTTCTTTCAGTTGTATCTGCCAGCGTCGAAGAAGTAAGCCATCTGGTTTTTCACTTTCTGTCTGTATTTACTCCCTGTGATTTGACGGTTCTACCTGTAGACTCACGAACTGTGGCTGATTTGTTGTTGACAACTGGTACAATGAGCCCGTGAAACCTTTACCTCATTAGAATGTTGCCGATCAGGTCCCCAACCAAATCCACGTTAAACTTTGCTTGTTAACAGCTACAATACGTCCCCATTTTCGAGAAAATTTGTTTTCACGCTACTTTATTGACTTCATAGCATCCGTGAAATATGGAAATTTATTTATGCAAACGTACAAACACTTCTATTGAAATTTTTATGGGGGAGGGGAGGAGTGTGGTGTCACTGTCTCCATGACCTCCCCCCCTCCCCCCCGCTCCCCTTCTCCGACACCGACTTGGATTCGAACCTGGTTGAACTCGAAAAAGTATGACTTAACACATGTTCACTGAATAGCAGTCTGTTGTCGCTGCCGCTGGCAGTACCACTATGATCAGGAGACGACATAATTGTAATAAGTTTGTTCCGCTTCACTGTAGATGCTTCGTCGACATGATGCGGTCGAAACCAAGCTCTATGCCAGTGAACAGAAACACCTACGAGTCCACACTATGCTTCGGCTTTGTGCCAGTGCATTGACGACTAAGTCAAGACGAAGAGAAGTTCCGGGCACGCCGGGGAACAGGAGCGGCAACTCCATAACGAGACAACTCGAGCCAGCGCGGCTCAGCGCTAACGAGACGTCAGGCAGCCTGCACCTACCACCCCTCGTACACGCTGTCCCCGGCTGGCCGCTCCCTGTCTCAGCACAGGGTCCCGCCAACAACGGTGCCTGCCTTTGTTGCAGGAGCCTCGACTACACAGCGATCTACAGGTACTGAGGCCAGCTCTACACAGAAATGAAGTTGATGAATCCATGAGAATGAAGCCACTGAAGATGCAGTGGCATGAAATGTTAACAGTGCAAACCACGGAGGTATTCTGCAGCAGCAGTGTTAAGAATTTATCTTGACGGATGAAAATTTATGCAAATCGGTAGAGGTGAAAAACATCAGTGACAATGAAAACTTGAGTCACAGTCGGAGGCGTGTTTACATAGCCTACTGGTTCCACATGGGAGAACTATTGCACGAAACGAAACTACGCCCTGGAG
Source organism: Schistocerca americana (assembly GCF_021461395.2). Classification (NCBI taxonomy): domain Eukaryota; kingdom Metazoa; phylum Arthropoda; class Insecta; order Orthoptera; family Acrididae; genus Schistocerca; species Schistocerca americana. The sequence goes on from NC_060120.1 coordinate 612,083,887, forward strand.
CTTTCTGTACAAAGCGTATTGCAGTTCATGCCATAGATCATACATTTGTTCTCAACCCTTGGATGTATGAGTGACTGGATTTGTAAAAAATGAATGAGAGGGATCTGTAACACCCCTGTCTCCAAGCAAATGCAAGAACCTGTATATTAAAACAGCATTATGAAATTATTATAGATTAGCTCACACTGAATCAATAAGAACGTATTGATCATGATATTGTGACCCTCATTTCAATACATCAGAAACGATACCATAAATTACATTATAACTTTTCTGAGATTCGTCAACGAACTTCCAGTTTTTATAGACTTTTACCAGAAGTTCTGATCATTAAAAATACCAGTTTTACAAATAACTCCACTATGTTTTTGTGAATTTTTTGCGTCATTGATTACTTTTTCTGTTTCATCTGTCTGAATACTTGGTAAATCTTATTTTTAGTGGTTTTCAAGTTCGTGCAAACTTCGGCTGTTGGCGAGTAACACCGCAGTGTACGATGGCTTGTGGAACTTTCTTTTCGAGGTTTGGTTTGTTGACTGTCTCCTCCACACGAGAAGATATAATTTCTTGTCATAATTTCCTGGGGAAAATTTTTCTTTTATCAAATCTGCCTTCCTGGTAGTTGGCATTTTGCTGTGAAAATAAACGCAAGGTATTTATGATTGTTACATCCATTACATTAATCCGCAAGTCTTGACTGTCTCCTGCAATTATACGTGCATGATTTGTAATCAAGAGAATCTACTGCTGATTTAGTTTTATTATTGAATAAAACCGCATCTTGCTTCTTTTTACATCCTTCATCTACTGTGGCGCAAAGCACTGAGGAGTATGAGACTGTTGTTGTGTTAGCCGGCCAGGGTAGCCGAGCGGTTCTAGGCGCTTCAGTCCGGAACCGCGCGACTGCTACGGTTGCAGGTTCGAATCCTGCCTCGGGCATAGATGTGTGTGATGTCCTTAGGTTAGTTAGGTTTAAGTAGTTCTAAGTTCTAGGGGACTGATGTCTTCATGAGTTAAGTCCCTTAGTGCTCAGAGCCATTTTTGTTGTTGTTGTGTTACGGCACATAAGCTGCAATTGTCAATGTTTTCTAAAACATAAAATGAATGATGCTTTCTAATACTCTTAGAGTGACAGTTACATTACCTATCACTGGTTCCGATGAAATTTTAATGAAATTGTGTACTCGAATTCTGTTGCGTGATGGTGACGATTTACTGCAGTTAGCTTCATCACTATCAATAAATTCAGCTCCTGTGTAGTTTTGTCTTCACGTGGAATGCTAGAAGATGTGGATTCTTAACCTAGAAGCCATCCATGTCAGAATCACTGCCACCTTCTACATCTACATCTACATCCATAATCCGCAAGCCATCTGACGGTGTGTGGCGGAGGGTACTTTAAGTACCTCTATCGGTTCTCCCTTCTATTCCAGTCTCGTATTGCTCGTGGAAAGAAAGATTGTCGGGATGCCTCTGTGTGGGCTCTAATCTCTCTGATTTTATCCTCATGGTCTCTTCGCGAGATATACGTAGGAGGGAGCAATATACTGCTTGACTCCTCGGTGAAGGTATGTTCTCGAAACTTCAACAAAAGCCTTTCCGAGAATGTCATCTTCAAGCCACTTAGGAGCTGCTGGATCAAAATTCTAGTCAATTGTGCTGACTTCAGATGCTACTTTGCTACAAATATACATATGGAACCCACGTTATAAATAAAGAACAAAAGTATCTTACATAATTATACTATTCATGAAAATAAAGTTATGTTCACCTGAAAAAAATTCGGAAGAAAATGGAATAGATGGGTGGCTGATGACCATTCGCTTCAGTGGAATCATATTCGTATATGTAATATATACCTTTGAAGAGCATTACCTGCTCATTCCTGTCCACCTGCCTCTCCACCAACCCTTTCTCTCATCCCAACATCAGCTGCCCTCCTTCCTTGGTGCTGTGTGAAATGTGTTCTATCAGTGAGCTACTGGTGTCTGACCGGGAGGAGGCGAACAGCTATGTTGCCTGTAAACATACAGCCGAGAGCTACATCGATAGCCTCCTACTTGCAGAATGGAAAGAAATATTGGATTAGTGTAAAGAAGAAAAGAAATACTGTACAGCAAACAATGGCTATGCAGCGCAATGTTATCAAGAAGCATTCTGCAAGTCATGTAGACTAATGCTGATGTTATAACTGCTTGAAATTTTTGAAATGCACAGTCAGTTTTCCACCTCACAAGACATGTTTGCCGCTAATCCAGAGGACCGAGCAACTAGTCTAGTTCAAGATTGTGCCACGAGAAGCGCTCGAAATTGGCAATGCCAACAGGAACACGACATCCCATCACATCAGGGATGTAAGGCGGACCCAGCAGATCTGCAGCCTCAGTTGCAGTCATCCAGTCAGCATAATGCACCAGCTGTCATCCAGCACTGCCCAGCTGCGGCAGCAGCAGAATAGGAAGAATCTGCCGAAGAGTTAAGTACCCCTTGCTTAATGTCCGTATTTACTGTCGTGTGAGGAAGATGAAGTCTTTGTGCTGCTATTATCGCCTATAACGGCTTTTCTTCTTTACCCGTCAGTGGATGCGACGTCCTCCAGCCTGTCGGGGTGTGCAGCAGCGACGTGCTCCAGCATGTCGGGACCCACAGCAGCGGGAGCACCCTGGTACCCCGTCGAGCACCTGGTCGACATCTTGGAGCAGGACAATGAGCTGTTATTGTTGGCTGAAGACACCCAGCCAAACCCTGACTCACAGAAGTGCACCAGGGCTCCTTATCAGCATGATGGAAGTTGGTACTGAACCCCATCATACGTGTCATTGCAGAAAATTCCAGTGATACTGCGTGGACCAAATGAGTATGTAGTGTATGAGAATAAAACAATTAAGCCCTATGCACCACTACTGTTCACATCAGTGTATTATTTAACCACTAGTAGTTCGAAGCGCTTACATATTGGTGAAGAAGCGTCCGCAGACAGAGACTGGCATGTTGTGATAGAGATCGAGAATGCAGCTAAAAGTGTGAAAGTGCGGATTACGGAGGTGTAATGGGATGAAATGTGTCGTGCAAAAGCCTGTGTCAAGCTGCAGTTGGCCACCGAATATCATCCGAGCCGTCCTCTTCTAGATATTTATTGTGCTGCTAGCTAACATCCCAAAGATGTTGGGGCTCACATGCGGTTCCTCTTCGTCGGAATGTCTTGGCTCAAACTCGTCTAGGGGTTCAACCGCACGTGTCGTATTATACGCCCCAAAGTTAGACACTTGCGACCCTTTGGTTAAATTGTCTGGCTGGTGGCAAGTTTGTGAAATACAAAGTTAACATAACACATAATAACAGTAATAATAATATCGGGAACTAAATTAACGACCCATAAATGAAGCAGGCCTCACAGTTACGATTTTGTTTAGATTAATGTTTATTCATAAAGCAAACTAATAGCGAAAGTGGTCGTATTTAGAGTTACTGTTACACTCGAGGGCATATCCGTTTGACATAGTTCGATCATTCACAATCTCATCGTGAATTAAAAGTTCAACACTCCACCTCGTTAGCTATGCGAAAAGTTAGAGCTCACACAAGGCGAGCGGCTGCTCACCGCTCAGAGATTAAGTCCCGCGATACCACACGACGCGAAATTTTCTAAGTCGTTTCACTTCCTAGCTGCCTAAAGACCGACGTCCGCTTCCGCGTCTCCACCAACACTACCCTTTGGTGTCTCCAGCCGAACTGTCCCCTTTGGTGTCTAGACCAAAACTGTCCCTCTCTGCCCGTCTCCGGCCGCGTTTTCCCGCGCGCTGAACATCGTCACTCAACTGACTAGGGCAGTTCCCTTTCCTGAAGACGTTCATCTGATTGGCTACAGCTTATTCTACATTATTTTTACATTTTAACATATTTAAATAATCAAAGCTTGACCACTATCACGTTCTAAATAATGCAACAATAATATTCATTACATAATAAACGTTTAATTCTTTTACATAGAACCAATACAATTTCCTTCTTAGCTTTGAATGCCACGGCTAGTAGGCGTGCACCAATGTGCTTTCTGGTAAATAAGTAAAGAACAAAAGTAACTGTTATGCACTAAACTTTACAACAAATATTCTATTACTTAATGATTCAATAAGGTGTCATGCTGTCATCGTCGAGTGTGTTTTGTGTGGAGGAAATGATGATCTGATGCTTAACTGTAAATACTGATAATTTAAATTTGCTATATATTTTAAACAATTAAAGTTACAGATTTGATATTTATAACGTTTGTCATTTTAATGATGCGCTTGTATATGAAATGTCGATCGTTAAGGTCGACCAAAGCGCTCAGATTTTAGCATTCAGATCTTTGTTACAAAACTTGTTAATTTCACTTTAACAATAAATCCTTAACTATTACAGATATGATCAATATTCAAGTTTTATTGGAATCACCATGAAAACTTATGGAGGATGGTAGATTAAAATTACTGTGGCTTCATTCCCTGCATTACTACAGAATTAAATAGTTTTCATAAATGTTTCCCTTTATGGCCGATCTTAGGTCCGCCATATTTAACACTGCTACGTTTCCTCGGCCGCAGAAGCCTTCTACTGGGTTTCCCTGAGACGTAGGCTCTCGTCTGTCTTACTCGCACACTACAGCGCTTAGGCCTCAATAGACAATAGACGCCTGTGTGTTTCCCCATCTTGTGGTGAAACTGCGCCCTTTGTGGCAAAATTCCTGAAAGCTGACTCTTTCAGCCATATATTTAAATGAGAGCGCAATGCTCGTTAACTCACATGCTCTAGCTCTGTCCATGATAACAATGTATGATGACCCTGCAGTCCATGTGATACCAGGTACCACATTCATTTATCTACAGCACTCCACCATTATAAACTTGTTCAGTCTACAGATGGTGCTATCCATTGTGTTGGAAAGACTGAAGGCTGCCTTGTGTTAAAGCTGTGTATAGGGACATTGCGGAGTATCTCCATACCTACAGTGTGCATGTAGACAATATGGAACAGTACATCAATATGGTGCCAAGGGAAACTAATGGACTGTCAATAAGTTTGATAGAAATACTCGCTGAATTCTGTGCTTACAAGAAGGCTTTATTTGCTATATTCTGTACTGGTGTTAAGATAAAGAAAGAATCCGCTGATGTAGTGCACCCCGTATATGAATACTGAATAAAACTGCACATAGCAATGTATGTGTTTTATTTCTTAGCTCTCAATATATTGCAAGTACTAAAGCTAATGCTACCAGTATTTTCGCAACAATCATGTAACAGCAGAAAATTATGTCATATAATTAAATTCTCTGCCAGTAAATGTCATAATCAGTATGATGGCATGGCACAGTGAAAATTATTTTCCTGTAAAAACCCTTTGCATGTCAGTACGTGACATAGTCAGTATCATGGCGGAGTAGGTGAAGCATCGATACTTTTGTAAGTGACTGGAGCTATGATGGCATGCAAGAAGACTATAAGAAGAATGACATACTCCTTCCCAACAACATACATGCAATTACTGTAAGTCTTTGCAGCTGCAGCAAGACAAATGTTCTCATGTCGCTGCTAACACACCCAGAAGGAGTCCGCTTTGAACATGTACGAGTATTTCCAAAACCTCTGTTTCAGTCCAAGTACCAACTACTACAGGAGATATTTCAGGATGAAGATGATGTGACATACATGGCATTCAGCAAGAACAGAGGTATTTCTCCACCAGAAAAAGTAAAGCCAAGCACATTGTTCATATTTGGCGATGTTGCTATGGAAAACCAAGATCAAATTCGACAATATCTCTGTTTTGGTCACCATATGGCTGTTGATGTATTTTATTTGAGTCAGACATATTCCAGAATCCCAAAACAGCTGGGGAAGGATAATTCAGACCTATATACATCATTTAGACAGAACGTTATGAATTCAAAACACCTTTACCAGGCTCATGTAGGAACTAATATGTCGTTAAATGATTTTATAGAGATATATGCAGATCGCTGGAATCACATACAGTATCGGTTTCTCGTTATTAATGAAACAAGAAAACTGAACGATGGCAGATACGGACGGAAATTCCAGGCGTTCCTATATTTATAGCCATAGAAAGAGGTGATAAATTTACGTAGATATCAGGCACGCCGTCTGATAGGATGGGTGTGCATAGATAAAACATTCTGTTGTACATGGACACAAAAATTTAAACTCTCGAATGTAAAGTTGAAGGTGTATGCGAGGAACTACACATGCATTGTCATACCTTTGTGAGACTGAACAATACACTGAATGATCGGGTTAATGCAATTGAAAAGAAAGTAAACGACTTAACTGAAGAGGAAGTAGTCGTTACTGAGAACGGGAAGAAAGGGACATTGTATGAATAGGTTAATACAATTGAAAACAAAGTACGTAACTTAGCTGAAGGAAAATATCTGTTAATGAGAAGGGGAAACAGCAGAAGAGGAAGAAGAGCAGATGTACGAAGATTCACACTGCACAGAAGTCCGATTAGTAAACAACGAGATGTCATCAAGGCCCAGAAGGCTGTTTGAGAGAAATTACAGCTGCTGAGTTTAGGGCATTTTAAGTGGGAGCAAGAACTAAGAGAAACCTTTACACCGGTTGTGGAATCTCTAAGTCAACTCTCAGCGCCGGCCGGGGTGGCCGAGCGGTTCTAGACGTTACAGTCTGGAACCGCGCGACCGCTACGGGCGCAGGTTCGAATCCTGCCTTGGGTATGGATGTTTGTGGTGTCCTTAGCTTAGTTAGGTTTAAGTAGATCTAAGTTCTAGGGGACTTATGTCCTCAGAAGTTAGGTCCCATAGTGCTCAGAGCCATTTGAACCATTTTTTCAACTCTCAGCAGAATTATGTGATGACGACGATGCCATTGCCGATTTCATTGTCACAGTGATGCTAGGATAGACCAAGTATTCAATGTTAGCAGAGTAAAACCATACATGGTGGACACGCAGTCTAAAAGTTAACTGATTACTCACTACAGGTCAGTGACAGACAATTTCAGAGAACACCTGGTCTACTGAACCTAACACCCACGGAAATTGTAAATTATTCGCCTAAAGATATGGAAATGTATCGTGGATATTGCATTTGACTGATCTGCATGTTCAGTCCGGAACCACACTGCTGCTACAGTCGCAGGTTCTAATCCTGCCCCGGGCATGGATGTGTGTGATTTTCTTGGGTTAGTTAGGTTTAAATATTTCCAAGTCTAGGGGTCTGATGACCTCAGATGTTAAGTCCCATAGTGCTTAGAGCCATTTGAACCATTTGATCTGCATAAGAATGCAAAAAGTCAAAGCAACGTGAAATACAAACCGACTATAAAACCTATATTGGATGGTGAAAAAATAACAGTAGGGATGGTATTGACATTGAGCATAAAAGAGTGAGCAATTTACTCTCGCAGTATATACGTAATGACGCCCCCAATCAGCTAAATGGGTCAGCTTCCATTGCTTATGGCATAGCAGCCACTGGTAATACGGCTCATTCGAATAAAATTGATTCAATAACCTCTGAGCTTAGATTGAGGTACCATCGAATAATTATGGAGACTGTAGTTCGCTGACTGCACAAACCAGCATGCAAGACGTACCCTCCTAGATATGTTTTGATTAAACGTCTGGATGAGCTGTGGCAGACGAATCTTGTCGACATGAGAGAATGTTCATGTGTGAATAACGACTTCAAATATATTTTAATGATCATTGATAGTTATCCTAAATTTGCCTCACCATTAGCCGTGAATGCGAAATGGGGAAGGAAGCTGCACAAGTGTTTAGGTGATTGCTGAAAATAGGGAAGAACTGTAGCTCAGACAACCTTCAAAGAAATCACGGCGGAGAGTTTTACAATACATGTTTCAAGACCACCATGGAGCGGTATGTAATACATCACTACTCGACATTCACCCACCTGAAGGCGAATATTACGGAACGTCGGAACAGAACTGTGAGTGTCCAATGCGTGTGGATGCGTTTCAGTCATTGTGGCTTACGCAAATGGACCACTATACCCCGTAAATAATTGCACAGTCTAATAGAACCAAACAACCCACAATGAAAATGAGACCAATCGATGTTTTTGATAACACACTTTTAGATACAGTATACAGTCGTATTAATATACTGGATCCTTAGAATCAGCAATTTAATGTAGATGATTTAGTACGTATTTCAAAACACAAGACGGCATTTGAGAAATCATACATGCCAAACTGGTCAAAAGTTTCCAAAGGGCATAGAATGAATCCTAGAACCTAACTCTTAAAGAACAGCAGTGGTACTGAAATTGCAGGATGCTTTTAGACAGAAGAGTTACAGAAGACCTCAAACCAGATGAGTGTCTCATAGAAAGGTTCATAAGGCATCAAGGGAATAGAGTGTTAGTTAAATGGGTTGCTTTTCCTGCATCACAAAACAGCTGGATTGACGCTGGCGGTTTGCTATGTAACAGGGTCCACAGATTAGAACCACTGTGTGACAGGAGACACATTAAAGGAGAAGATGGTAATATTATCAAACTACCTGTCTAATTACACGTTCCTGTATATGATTACATTGGACCTGGAACTAAACTTCATAAACGTTTGGTACAAGCTAATAAGGGGATAAACTTGCTTGTCGAAGTGCGTATGGAATTCAACATCATATATGTAGCAAATGAAGATCATCAAATTTCATATGGAATTTAGATGATAAAACTAAAGCAGTAAATGCGAAAGAGGTGTGGTGTATTTCAATACATTGCAGCATTTGCAGCTGAAAAAGCTAAGCATGGTAAAGTTAAACTGGGCTTGGGGTTGACGAAGTTCGGCCAAGTTATGAGCGCTGCATGTAAGGCGTTAAAGAAGAGGAAGACAACCAAAGGGTGCATGAAAAACTGCATCCTGACAGCGATGTATGCAGTTAAAAGTGCCCTGAAGCAGAAAGGAGCGAGAAAAAGAACCTCAAATTAAACCACCCAGGGCTCTACCAATACCCTACACGTCAGGTGGAATTATTTCCTTCCTTATTCCTGCCCTAGCCGGTCTCTCGGCGATAGGTTCATTGTCTGGAGGTGCTGCATCTGTTGCCAAGGCAGTCGAGAATGCACAAAACTCCCAGGAAGAACTGCAGGAGTCACGAAGACATAACTGCATGATGGAGGCAGCAGCCATCAGAATAGGACTACAATTGAAACCATGCTAGGTCTTTTCATAAACAGAAAAAGGCCCCTAACAGTGCTACCAGACAGGTCGTTTACAAATACAGATCTGCTTAAGTTTGTTAAGAAGAAATTCGACGTTGCAAGATTCCAAGGTTTGCTTATGCGGGATGCATTACCAAAGACTATGCTGAAATTTGGAGAGTGCGAAATCGTGAATCTGGATGTAGCAGGAGGACATGGAATCACTGGGTAGCATATTTTTAAAAAATAAATACAAGTTACGTCTACCATTTCGACTCATTTAGCGACCTGCAACCTCCAGAAGAATTACAACACTTCACCGGCAGAAGACATGTGTTCTACAATTTTCGATGCTACGAAGACTTTAATACATTACTGTGTGGTCATCTACGCATCATGTTCCTCTTGATGTTTATAAATGATATATAAGAATGGGCATCAAGCATCCATTCATCATTTGAGGTTTATACGCAATGTCATACACTTTGACTTTAAAAAGAGCAATCGTCTGCATTAGGTGCGAATAGCTTCTCACCAACTGATTTAAGCATTGGAGATTGGGCTATCACGCTAATTGGAACATAAACATATAACACCATCCCAAGTATCACAGAGGCTAACAATAAACTGCATCTAAAAATTAATGATAAAAAAGAAATTGTGGAAATTGAACCCAGTGCATACGATACCGACAATTTAAATGAAGTTTTAAAACAGCCTGGAAAAGGGGCTGAGCTCCATGCAAACATCAGAATAAACGACAATGAATGCAACGATTGATTTTAAGCAGTGAAGTTCAATAGGACCACTACTGGGTTTCATAAAGATACATGTTTTGATGACTCATCCCAATAAATTTTACTAATCTGATCAGAGAGTAGATATTCTCGCTGTCAGTACAATCTGTGTCGAGTGTAAAACTGCAACGAAGTCACATCTCAACAACAGATTGGTTCATTCAGTTTACGGACTCTTTCCATCAGTTGGAACAAGGTATACGATTGTTGAGACTCCTATCAACGCTATATACCTTCCAGTGACAGTTCAGACAATGGACTACTTGGAGCTGCGTCTTGTGGACCAGAATAATCAACATGTTGACTTTCATGGTGAGGAAGTCACTGTACTACTACGTCTTAGACAGGATGGGTGTAAGGTATAAAACCAGCGCACACAGCACAGCACTTTGCACCAGAACCGCAAGGTGATAAGATGTCTCAACTGCGACTTATTTAAATCGGTAGGCCTGAAATCTCGCAACGATATCGTCGCTCTATATATTTCACCCAGTGGAATATGATGAGAGAATCATATTCCAGTAGTACTCCTAACATAAAAATTATGCTTCACCGACATTTAACACAAGTGATGAAATGAGTATTGTCATCCACTACCAAGACACCTTAACTCTTCCATGCAAGAGTTTCATATATTTGGATGGACCATTTAAGAAGAGGGTGCTAGTTCTAAATTGGATAGAAGCTTACACGTAATGCTTTGGCATTCCTGTTCCAGGAAATACGGTATGAACTTAATGGGGCTTAGATTGATAGGACTCATAATGTGGGCATAGTGTCAACTCTTAAGAAACACATCTCATCAGCACCCTCAGACCTGAATCGTTTAGAAAATACAGGATTGTCCATAGACGAGCCTGTGGGCAGAACAGCAGAAGAGTGCCGCCTACTTACCGCAAGCATACCTCTAAAAATGCTAAGATGGTAGTTTAAGGACATACAGTGAAATATTACGAATGCCAAGCAGAAACTCATTCTGGTGCAACAGATAGCAACTCAGACATTCGAAGAGCTCAAGAGGAGAATCAGATCATCATCAAAAAAATTATGTGGCAAATATCACACATCACTGTGGCAGGTAAGGAGCGTTTTAAGTTTTCAAAAGTTCTGAATATTGGTACATATCTGCCATTAACTTTCTGTTATAGGAGCTTTTTGAGTATTCAATGCTGTGGACAAGGAGCAGACGGACATGGGCTATTAAAACCTCTGTACAGCTGAAGACACAGAGATTCATGCCGCGCGGGGTAGCCGAGCGGTCTTGGGCGTATTGTCACGGTTCTCGCGGCTCCCCCCGTGGGAGGTTCGAGTCCTCCCTTGTGCATGGGTGTGTGTGTGTGTGTGTGTGTGTGTTGTCCTTAGCGTAAGTTAGTTTAAGTTAGATTAAGTAGTGTGTAAGCTTAGGGACCGATGACCTCAGCAGTTTCGTCCCATAAGACCTTACCACGAATTTCCAAAACTGAGATTAATCATACTCGCATTTCAGACCAGTAGATGGTGAAATTTAGCAAATCATTACTCCATATTTGACAACTGCAATTTAACTAATGCCAGAGCCTACTAGAATTCAGAATTCTATCCGTATGACAATTTAGCGCTGCAATGGGTCCAGAACGTTTACAGTGTAGCATACAGTGCTTATTAGTATGAAGATGTTTAAGAGGAAGGATGCCTACTCAGCCCATGTAAATTCAAGGAGATGGCACCAATCAACGTAACAGACTCTTCTAAGCAGAATGACATAGTTAAACCGGGACCAATAGGTGGAAGAACTTGAATCCTCATTAAATTTTCCTGAACACGCTATGGTGTATACTCTAGCTCTACATGACCATGTGATTAGCTATTGCCCACTTACTGGTATTGTGCAACAAGCTGTATAAATGACCAAGAATTATGTCAAACCCAGAGCATTTCAAAGTGACAACTTGCAGTATGAACACCGTTGCTGCATTCAGTGTTTCTATGATGATGGGTGCAGACACTTCATATTTAAAGATTGAAATGTCTATGTTAGATTACTTTCATGCTATTTTGCTCGATTTATTGTTGTTTGCGTCATACATTTGCACCTCTAAATTTACGGTGGTATTTGTAAATTTGTCTGGAAGGAGACTGAGCATTGGAATATGTTATATTCACATATAAACAAGAGCAACTTGTCAAACAACATTTTCAAACTTAGTTTTATACGTAAATCTTATCATACAGAGTTTCCAATGAAACCCACATCCGCCTGCCTTACGTAGTGTATACGATGTCTTAACATATTGTTATCTCCTTCCCCTCTGGTGTGGACGGCTGAATGAGTGTGAGTATTTGTAGTTGCATGCTCGATGGTAGCACAGAAGTTCTGTCTGCTAGAGAACAGCAGTACCAACGTCTGAGTAGGTAGATACGAGGTTCGTTTGAGCAGTTCACCAGACAGCGCCAGACAACAGGCTGTTCTGCGCATGCGCAGCTACGATGACGTAGGCAGCCCGTGCTTGGTGCTTGCTCTGCTCATACGCTTTGCGTCGCATTTCTGTGTGGAATTTCGAGTGTGGTGGGGCATCACGTGACCATGTGCAGCCCTGTGGCATGTTGTTGAGAGGACATACGGAGCTGTACTTACAGCAATTGTTTTATGATATCCCACCCAGATAAAGTATGCAAATAAGGAAGCAGTTCTTGGCATAATATCATTTCAAAATTATACTCGACAGCTCGAAGTACGATAACATTTGCTGTGGGGCGACTTCGACAGTTTTTTTTTAACTCGTACAAAAAAAAAAAAAAAAAAAATTTCTTGTGTAGCTCACACCGGAATAAAGGACAATAAATTTCATTACTATTTCAAAAAGTGTAAAAAAAATAACAAGGTTGTCTGTGAGGCAAAGAAACTGTACAACTGACAGTTTATGTTCTACTCTAGGAATAAATCTGAAGCCATGAGGGGAGTTAAAACCACAAAACATGGTATGATGCCAGTCTACAATTTAGCGTAGAATGGAATTCTATAAATGTAAGTCGTAAACACAAATTAAGAAATAACTCCAGGCCTAGACGAAGTGCTAGACAAGTGCCTTGTGATCGAAAAACACTTTCACAGAAGGCAGATTTGTAAAATTCTGCTACAGCTGTCATTATATTTGAAACAAAATATTTAGTTCAAAACTACTGACCAAATTTGCATACTTAGTCAGCTTCAAGTAAATGTTTACGTATGTTCGTACGTACGAGTATATAGCATTAAGAGAGCTTTCAGTGTCATAAAAGGAACAGGACATCACATACTATTCCAGCAGCATCGGAATTTCATACTAAAATGCTTCATTCCGCTCTAATTGCACATTTCTATGTCCATGTGGACTCTGAAGTACCTGATATTCAGCTTTTCATGTGGTTTTCGTGATGCCAATTTTCTTGGAGGTCCAGTACTGTATTTTCATGTTCGGTTCTTTATTATGGTATAATGTCATTCGTCGCAGAAAATGAAAATTTGCACTTAAAATTGAACGAAGTTGAAAGTAGCCAATAGTACGGAATGAAACACTTCGTTTCAAATAATCTAACTTCCTCAGCGAAAAAAAAATAAAATTAACAGAAGCAAATTTCTCTACAAAACAGACAGAAATAGCTTCATTAAGACATTAATGGTTGATTGCTGATAACGTGGAAATAATATAAAATCAGAAAATTGAAACTACTAACTTATTTTGTTCTTTCATGGTTATTAGAATGTATATTAATTCACTTGATAGCTCCCGGCCACAGAAATCTGTTTTGATTTCATTTGACGTGGGAGCTGTAAACGAAGAGATCAGCAATATTACGAAGACACGAACACATACGCGGGTCACGTGGGGAATGACCACATCGCTCTTTAGTGTGAATGTGCGTAGGATTGTAAGGTTTCCTCGCGTTGAAATTCTTCAAATTAATAATTTCTCTGTGTTCAACCTACGTGGTGTGTGCTTTGTAGTAACAGTACCACGTGCTCGTAAAAAAAAAATGTTTAATGCCACAGTGAATCCACGAATACAATAAACAAATAATGGCAGTAGCGTGGTGCAGACGGAGTGAGAACGGAATGCGTCAAGTTCGCTCCTCTGTGCCAGGCCTGGCCCGATGACAGGCGGCCAGCGTACCGCTTCCCCGCCGTCGGACTCCTTCAGCCCAACGTGTCCCGTCCCCCAGGGCTGCACGCGCGATTTGCGGCGGAGCGGCACATATGTCGGCCGACAGAAACATTTAGCCTCGCGCCGCACCCTCCACAGTAGCGCGCGTCTAACGCAATTTGCCCCTCGGAGATGATGAAACCAATTACGGCGTGCGCTCCATTAATCTCGGCCATATTGTGTGTCAGAATCGGCGGGCCGGCCTCTCAAAAAGGCCTGCGGGCTGCCCGCGGGCCCGTTCACTCACTTAGCGCTGCGCCGCCGCCGTGATTAATGGCGCGCTCCGCGACTGTCACCACGCCCTGCCCGCAACAGCCCGCGGGTTCGCGATGCCACTTACCCGACAGTGGCCGCTCCAGCTACTACGAATGTCTCGGGACTTCAGTGTCAGTGGCTATAGCAAAACGATCTTCAGTCTAGCGCTTCTAAATGAACTGCGGTCGCTCCAGCAACTAAAAGTGTTCTGGATCATCCGATTTGGCAGGTCTACGTTTCTGAATCTAATAAGCATATACAATGAATTTTGTTTTTTGATGAACACGAAGCTCAAAAAGTTTTTTCCATGCCTTTTAATAGGTGATGTATATGCCCTCCATGAGACGCAAGGCATATGTCAACGCAGTATCCAAATTGATCCCACACTGCAGCCAGCATGTCTTGAGTTACAGCTTCCACAGCTGCTGTTATGAGATGTCTCAGCTCATTCATTGTTGTTGGTAACAGAGGCACAAAAACAGTCTTTTATAAACCTCCATAGGAAATAATCAGATATAGTCAGATCCGATGACCTTGGAGGCCAGAGCGACCGATCCATCTTTCAGTAATACTTTGATTTAAAAATTCAAGCACTTACAGGTGCCAGTGTAGCGATGCCCCATCCTGCCGATTAATGAAGTCTTTCGACTCAGTCTCCAACTGTGAGAAAAGAAAGTTCTCAAGCGTATCGAGATATGTGCTTCCTTTAACAGTGTTCTTGGCAAAGCAAATTGCACCATACACCGTTGGAACTGCACGAAACACATTAGCCGGCCGGGGTGGCCGAGCGGTTCAAGGGCTACAGTCTGGAACCGCGCGACCGCTACGGTCGCAGGTTCAAATCCTGCCTCGGGCATGGATGTGTGTGACGTCCTTAGGTTAGTTAGGTTTAAGTAGTTCTAAGTTCTAGGGGACTGATGACCTCAGCAGTTAAGTCCCATAGTGCTCATTTGAACCATTGAAACACATTAAATTTTAAAGAGTCACTCTCATGTTATAAACTTAAAGTGGTTGTTCTGTACCCCATATTCTCTCATTATGACAGTTCACCTTTCCCTTTAAATGAAATGTTGCCTCGTCACTGAACACTAAGCGTGGAAGAAAACTGTCATCCTCCACCTTGCCAAGAACGAAGTTACAGAATTCCATACGTTGTTGTTTGTCACCTTCACGAAGAGCTTACAACAGCTGAATTTTGCATGGTTTCATGTGTAAACGTCGACGCAACACACGCCAGACGGGCATCTGCGGCATACTGAACTGTTCGAGCTAACTGAAACGGATATCTGCGGCCTCCTTGTGGAACTACGGCGGATGCGTTCCGAGTCTGTGTCAGACACTCGGGGATGACCCGGCGATTTGCTTTACACAAACAACCTGTTTCTCGGAATTGTTCATTACATCTTCTAGTGCTCTGTGCTGTAGGAGGATCCACACCATACCGGTACATAGTACGAAAGTCATGGTGGACAGTTATTACTGACCCGCACTGTGCAAAACGTAGAACTCAAAACGCTTTCTGTTGTCCCGACACCATTTTTGCTAGAACTGAAGTGGGCGCTCACAGCTACTACCTAGAGGGAACCGTGTAAAACTCGAGAATTTTCTATTCCCAACAGTAAGTTGTTCACGCACTTATCTCAAATAACAAAATGGCTCTGAGCACTATGCGACTTAACTTCTGAGGTCATTAGTCGCCTAGAACTTAGAACTAATTAAACCTAACTAACCTAAGGACATCACACACATCCATGCCCGAGGCAGGATTCGAACCTGCGGCCGTGGCGGTCTCGCGGTTACAAACTGTAGTGCCTAGAACCGCAAGGCCACTCCGGCCGGCCTCAAATAACATAATAGTTATGATTGATTTTTTTTTTCTAAATGGAATGATTCTTTTTGATACACCCTATATATAATCCCTCACACGAAATTAAAGCGACTGATTGATACCGACGGTAAGCCTCTTATTGGTACACCATATACAGGGTGTTACAAAAAGGCTACGGCCAAACTTTCAGGAAACATTCCTCACACATAAAGAAAGAAAATATGCTATGTGGACATGTATCCGGAAACGCTTACTTTCCATGTTAGAGCTCATTTTATTACTTCTCTTCAAATCACATTAATCATGGAAATGTTCAAAATGTCCTTCGTTAGCGAGGATACATGCATCCACCCTGCGTCGCATGGAATCCCTGATGCGCTGATGCAGGCCTGGAGAATGACGTATTGTATCACAGCCGTCCACAATACGAGCACGAAGAGTCTCTACATTTGGTACCGGGGTTGCGTAGACAAGAGCTTTCAAATGCCCCCATAAATGAAAGTCAAGAGGGTTGAGGTCAGGAGAGCGTGGAGGCCATGGAATTGGTCCGCCTCTACCCATTCATCGGTCACCGAATCTGTTGTTGAGAAGCGTACGAACACTTCGACTGAAATGTGCAGGAGCTCCATCGTGCATGAACCACATACTGTGTCGTACTTGTAAAGGCACATGTTCTAGCAGCACAGGTAGAGTATTTCATGTGAAATCATGATAACGTGCTCCATTGAGCGTAGGTGGAAGAACATGGGGCCCAATCAAAACATCACCAACAATGCCTGCCCAAACGTTCACAGAAAATCTGTGTTGATGACGTTTTTGCACAATTGTGTGCGGATTCTCGTCAGCCCACACATGTTGAATGTGAAAATTTACAATTTGATCACGTTGGAGTGAAGCCTCATCCGTAGAGAGAACATTTGCACTGAAATGAGGATTGACACATTGTTGGATGAACCATCCGCAGAAGTGTACCTGTGGAGGCCAATCAGCTGCTGATAGTGCCTGGACACGCTGTACATGGTACGGAAACAACTGGTTCTCCCGTAGCACTCTCCGTACAGTGACGTGGTCAACGTTGCCTTGTACAGCAGCAACTTCTCTGACGCTGACATTAGGGTTATCGTCAACTGCACGAAGAATTGCCTCGTCCATTGCAGGTGTCCTCGTTGTTCTAGGTCTTCCCCAGTCGCGAGTCATAGGCTGGAATGTTCCGTACTCCCTAAGACGCCGATCAATTGCTTCGAACGTCTTCCTGTCGGGACACCTTCGTTCTGGAAATCTGTCTCGATACAAACGTACCGCGCCACGGCTATTGCCCCGTGCTAATCCATACATCAAATGGGCATCTGCCAGCTCCGCATTTGTAAACATTGCACTGACCACAAAACCACGTTCGTGATGAACACTAACCTGTTTGTGCTACGTACTGATGTGCTTGATGCTAGTACTGTAGAGCAATGAGTCGCATGTCAACACAAGCACCGAACTCAACATTACCTTCCTTCAATTGGGCCAACTGGCTGTGAATCGAGGAAGTACAGTACATACTGACGAAACTAAAATGAGCTCTAACATGTAAATTAAGCGTTTCCGGACACATGTCCACATAACATCTTTTCTTTATTTGTGTGTGAGGAATGTTTCCTGAAAGTTTGGCCGTACCTTTTTGTAGCACCATGTATAGGGTGGAGAAAAATTGCTTCACGAAATTTTAACCTTGGGTGGCTGATACCGGTAGGAACCTAAATTACTAATATTGTGTAGGTCGATAACGTACCATTTTTAAAGTACGGGAACTTGGCTGCACGCCCTCCAAATCGTCGTGGGATTGCACTGTTGCCGTCCGTCGGTTGACGGGCGGGGCTATGGTTGTCGGTTCTCACTACTTCCGGCAAGCAAAGCATTGCCGGTCATACGCTGTCCAAAGCAACCGGCAAAAGGACAATCCAGCGGCCAATCGGAGCGCGGGACGCCAAGTTTCCGTAGTTTAAAGATTGTGCATTGTAGACCCGCACAACATTAGTATATATATATATATATATATATATATATATATATATATATATATATATATATATATATATATATATATATACGTGTGTGTGTACGGTGTATCAAAAAGAATCATCCGACTTGTTGCGTCACCTAGGAATGCTCTGAAGGTTTACCGCCAGTATCATTCAGACCTTTTAGTTTCGTGTGAGGGGTATACTGTGATGTGCAAAGGAAATTTCAGTGTTGTTTTACTGCCAAATAACCTAGATCCATGAAACTCGGACTGTGGTTCAAATGGCTCTAAGCACTGTGGGACTTAACAGCTGAGGTTATCAGTCCCCTAGAACTTAGAACTGCTTAAACCTAACGAACCTAAGGACACCATACACATCCATGCCCGAGGCGGGAATCGAACCTGTGACCGTAGCGGTCGCGCGGTTCCACACTGAAGCGTCTAGAACCGCTCGGCCATAGCGGCCTGCAAACTCGGACTGTGCAGAGAAAGAACTGCTACGGTATAGTACAGAAGATAAAAATGGCTCTGAGCACTATGGGACTTAACAGCTGATGCCATCAGTCCCCTAGAACTTAGAACTACTTAAACCTGACTAACCTAAGGACATCACACACATCCATGCCCGAGGCAGGAAGCGAACCTGCGACCGTAGCAGTCACGCGGTTCGCGACTGAAGCGCCTAGAACCGCTCGGCCACCGCGGCCGGATACAGAAGATAACTGGTAGAAATAAGCAATGCGGCGAACGCAAATGACTCTTTTATTCAAAGGCCATAATTACACTGAATTTATTGCAGTTTACGATGGACCCCAGTGATAACAAAAATGCGCGACAGCACAGATAGCAACGCTTGCTGTACAACGACCACCTATCCTGTCCACTAGGCTGGTTAGGAGTACTTGTGGTACGGCTTGCCATTTTTTTACCAGTGTGGTTTACAACTGGTGGGTGGGCGTTGATGCATGTGTACGTGCTGCAATGCATCTCCCTAAATCATCAGATACCCTCTCAGGGGGATGTAAGTACGGGATAAAGACAGGTCAGTCCATTCGCCCAATATCCTCTCATTCCATGAGCTCCCCCAACTCGGGGCCTAATGTATCCCTGAAAAGACAGACATGGGGAAGGCGTACATTGACTGGTGAACGTATCGTGTCGAAATATTTGGAGGTCAGTACGCCATGAAGCATCATGCTTCCCCACACCATAACACCTGGACCACCAAATGACGTCGACAATGTTCCTGGGTTCATTACGTGTTCCCTCCTCTCGTCATGTCACGCCACGTATCCAACATTGTCGAATATAATCAGTTAGGTGGTCCGGGTGCTATGGTCTGGGCATACTGACCTCCAAATCTCTGAACACTTTGTCTCGCCGGACGATGGTGCTCGTAACACTGTACTGCTTCCAACAGTGGGTCTTTAAACAGTTGCCTTAAGCCAAAACTTCATTTTTTACGCCAATGCGCGACCGTATCCTACATCACAAGAGGGGGAACTCTTGCTATGAGGGGATATTCGGCTAATGGACTGAACTGCTCGTTCCCCTGACTCACATCCTTTCGAGCACGTGTACAGTGTGTTGGAGACCATCCAGCTGTTATCAAGAGCGCTGATGGGGGACTAGAACGTCCTACGTCAAGAACTCCTTACTATCCATTGGCCAGCATGGGAGCACATTGCATACCGTGCACTGCTATCTGTGGTGATTACATACACGCTATTAAGAACCATGTCCTGTTTTTTGTAATACCCAGGGAACCGTCATAAATTACTGTGCCTTCAGTGTAATTATGGTTTTTGAATAAAAGTATCATTCCTGTTCGCCTCGTTGCGTAATTCTTGGAGTTGCTATACTGTAGCAGGTCCGCATTTCATCGAGCTATGTTACTTGCCAGTGGCACATCATGAAAAAGTTACTTTCGTCCTTAAGTTTTGCGCATCAGGTCAAGTGGAGGAGATCTTGCTAGGAGACGGTATTCGTCGAATGGACAGTCCTGCGAGTCCATTTTTGTCGCAATATAGTGGAATTGTAGCGCGCATTTCTGTGCTAAAGTTCTTCTATGTCAAAATAATGAGAGACAACGCCGTCAGAGGTGTAGCGGCGCTTCTAATGTTTCCCACAACAGTGTGTCGGTTTCATCATCCCAACACAGATGCACAGTGCTTTGATTTGTGTTTTGTCCATTTTAAATAGGGTGCAAGCGCTTTCAGACGCATAAAAGGTGCGGGCATAGTCCAGGTAGAGACGGATAAGTGCTCGGGGCGCGACGCAGCTGTCCCGGCTTCCGGCTAGGTGATCAGTACGAGCGAGACCAGGTAGAGAGGCTAGCAGCGTCGCCGGAAATGCGGAAAACCGCGAAGCTGGGGATTCGGACCGCTGTCACTCGCATGGCCTTTGTGCAATACATGCTCCAAGAAATGGTGGAGTGTCAGACAATCTTATATATGGCTAACATACAGCTCTTTGAGATATGACAATAAAACACAGTGAAATATTAGTGCAAATCTGAATACATCTGCGATTTCAGAAAAAACGAGGCAGATCCAATGGTGTAACAATATTTCAGTATCTTTAAAACTACAGAAAATAAAATTTCACACTGATTAAACATTTTCGCAATGAGTTAACAGCCGGCAGGAGTAGCCGTGCTGTTCTAGGCGCTACAGTCTGGAGCCGAGCGACCGCTACGGTCGCCAGTTCGAATCCTGCCTCGGGCATGGATGTGTGCGATGTCCTTAGTTTAGTTAGGTTTAATTAGTTCTAAGTTCTAGGCGACTGATGACCTCAGACTTTAAGTCGCATAGTGTCGGAGCCAATGAGTTAACAACTTTTAATCGCTTCATACAGTTTCAACAAGTGATATCTCAGATGACAGCATTGCGTAACAGCTATCATCCCCGAAAGCCACTCATCTGGATCTATTTCGTATACCGACTTATGACGTCTTTTATACCTTTTTTGTTACGGATACGTTTGTCAAAACATAGTTTTCTCTGCATGTACACAGGTAACGAGTGTAGCATGGGCACCTCATATTTTGCTATCCTTGAGTATTTACTTAATGAACAGTTTACTATATCGCCAGCGCTGCTTTAGAGGTAAGACAACTTAATTTATTTGTTATGTGCACAGGGACCAAAGTTACCAGTTTTGAACAGGGCCAGATGATTCAGTGCCTAAGGGGCTGAATGTATTTTGCAGTGACTGTATTCCTTTATTGCTACTGGAAGTTGCATTGCCCAACCAATTAGTGTAAAGTTTTGCTAACAATAACACAGAGTAAACACACCACGCTACAGGACAGTTCGAGTTATGTATCCATTCCACAGTTCTGACTCTCGTTCTACGTAATCTTAAAAAGTTTTTAATGTACAAGAACGTTGCAAACTAAGGGAAAATAATCAGAAAATTGTTAATTTTCAATTATATCACATAACCAATATTTTTTGTCATTTGTTGTCGACCTGTCCGTCTGTGATGACCTATTTTTCCTCAGGAACGGGTACGGGTGTAAAGTTGAAACTTATGTCAGATGTTAAGGTGTACGGTTCCTTGGGGGCGTAAAATTTTTAAGCCTCTAAGTTAACGCAGTCAAAACATACGGTTATTTATGTAACTAACACATTTGACGCTCGCAGACTAACTCATCAAAGCATACAGATTAACTATCTGTACACCTCTATACTGGGTGTTGTGTTGTCCTAATCAACATCATTTCATCCCCATGGACGCACAAGTCGCCGAAGTGGCGTCAAATCGAAAGACTTGCACCAGGCGAGCGGTCTACCCGACGGGAGGCCCTCGTCACACCCCATTTATTATTTATCTATAAGTTTATAGGGAATTCTCAGGGCACGAATCCTGCTTGCACATATCTGTTTTTATTCTGTTCATTTCTCTTTCCTTCCGTAGATTGTAGATGCCGGCCCTGCTCGAAACCAGCTAATGTGAAGAACACCGTGGTGTTGAGCCACTAGGTCGCCTCTATGAACGGAACATGCGAGCACAAAGCGGGACAGCTCCCCGGCAGAAGTGTTGCAGCTGTGAGACCAGAGGGCGCGGCTGGGGGCTGCGCCTGTGAATGATGTGCGTGTTAAACACAGGAAGCGATTGCGCCGGAGCGCTCTCCTCTCGCTGGCCGACAGCACAATGCGTGCTCGAGAACGCTCCCCGCTGCGCCACAGTAAATTAAGAAACTTAATACGCCGAGAGCTCCCGTTGTGCGGCCACAAACGCCAACTGCGCTTGCGTGCGGATTGTACCGCCACAGTGCCTTTCATAGCCCGCGCCTCGCAAAGCGGGCCGAGTACAGTCGCCCGTTGTCTGCCACCGCACTGTTGTTCTGCTCCGTATCGACTCCTGCGCGTACGATCGACTTCGGTACCCATTAGCGCAGAATGGCGTTTACAGGGAGCGAGTGCTGACGGCAATAACGACTCTTTTTTCACGGCGCGGCTGGGCCCGGCCTTTAAAGTTGACGGCGGGCCGCAGATAAAAATCTGCATCGCCACCAGCAGAGGCCTTTGAAGGGTCTGGCTTTCTGCCTTTCTAGACAATGCGCTCTCGTTTATGCGCGGCTATCATTTATCGATATTTCTCGAGTAATTATGGTGAGTGTGCGGGTGTGTGGAGCGGGCGGCACGGGGCATTGTGGCCGCCTCCGGGCCTCTCCACGCGGCGGCTCGGTCACTCCACGCACAAGGCGGCACAAAACACTTGCTGCGGCGGCCGCATTGTGGCCACTGGGGCCCTAGTTGGCCGCCGCTGTTGCACGGCGCAGCACGCCATTGTGTGTGTGCTAGTCGACCGAGCGAGATGGGTCGATAGCGGAGCGGCCCGCGGCCGTCTGCGCGCCTCGAGTGGCCTGTTTGCTGTTCGCGGACCCCGGAAGCTGCATCTAGTAGCAGCGTGCTGGCCTGCGAACCCGCCGATAGCGCCAGGTGGCGTTGCGCGAGCCGCAGGAACAAGCGCCGTGTTGTAAGGCTCAACACAGGCAGCTACACTGGGTGGGCGGAGATATTCGCGACTGGATCCTCCTACACAACGGCATCTGAGCGGAGGACCACGTCATGTCTCAATGCATACAACAGGTTGATGCAACATGACTTAGAAGAAATTCTAGTTGGTGTGATGAGCGGCAGCTGGCTCTTAATGTAGAAAAATGTAGGAAAAACAAGCCTGCAATATTCGGATGCAGCGTTAGCAGAGTCCTGCTTGACACAGTCACGTCGTCCAAATATCTGGGCGTAACGCTACGAAAATACGAGGGTCACTCTACGGAAATACGAGGGTCACTCCAAAAGAAATGCACACTATTTTTTTTAAATCTATCTTTTATTCTACACTTTTTTTACTATTTAAAACAGTCTTGATCATGATTTATTTATCAAGGTGACCACTACTGTGGTACTTCAGACCTGCAAGTTGTATACAAAGCTTTAATTAGAGGGCTACATACATTAAAGAAAATAAATAAAGTTATACAGCTATAAAACGATAAATTACCATTGAGTAGGAACCTCTTTCTGTTGGAGAATCACTACTGGAGAAACAAGTGCACGGCTTACTATACATAATGGAGGCTCCGCCCACTTCTGACGGCATGATGTCATTACTAACCAATGAGTTATAAGTCGAATACTAATGTAAAATTTCTTAGTTAAAAGAACATTGTCACGAATTAAAAATAAATACACACTAAACTTGGCTTATTAAACAGCTATGTTATTCTACATGTTTGAAAGTTTTACAGTGTGTAGATACATCCTTTAGGAACAATATTTTCATTTCTCCGCATAATTTCCATCCCTCTCAACTGCCTTACGCCATCTTGGAACCAGCGCCTGTATACCCGCACGGTAAAATTCTGGACCAACCTGTTGGAGCCACTGTTTGGCAGCGTGCACAAGGGAGTCATCATCTTCAAACCTCGTTCCACGAAGAGAGTCTTTCGGTTTCCCAAAGAGATGATAGTCACATGGAGCCAGGTCAGGACTGTAAGGCGGGTGTTTCAGTGTTGTCCATCCGAATTTTGTGATCGCTTCCATTGTTTTTTAACTGACTTGTGGCCGTGCATTGTCGTGCAACAGCAAAACATCCTGCTTTTGCCGATGTGGTCGAACACGACTCAGTAGAGCTTGAAGTTTCTTCAGTGTCGTCACATATGTATCAGAATTTATGGTGGTTCCACTTGGCATGATGGCTCTCAGCACTACGGGACTTAACATCTTTGGTCATCACTCCCCTAGAACTCAGAACTACTTAAACCTAACTAACCTAAGGACATCACACAACACCCAGTCATCACGAGGCAGAGAAAAACTTGGCATGATGTCCACAAGCAAGCGTCCTTCGGAATCGAAAAACACCGTAGCCATAACTTTTCCAGCAGAAGGTGTGGTTTTGATTTTTTTTTTTCTAGGGTGGATTTGCATGATGCCATTCCACTGATTGCCTCTTCGTCTCTGGTGAAAAATGATGGAGCCATGTTTCATCCCCTGTCACAATTCTTCCAGGAAATTCACCTCCACCATTCTCGTACTGTTCCAAAAGTTCACTGCATACCGTTTTTCTTGTTTCTTTCTGAGCCACTGTCAACATCGTGGGAACCCATTTGGCACAAACCTTTTTTAACGGCAACACTTACAGTATTCTGCAAACACTTCCTTCCTCTATCCCAACGTAGCGTGACAATTCGTTCACTGTGATGCGTCTGTCAGGAGTCATCAATTAGTTAACTCTCTGCACGTTTTCTGCCGCTGCGAGGACAATCCTCAATATTGCCGTGCCACCTTTCATCACGTAACCTGCTTGCCCACCGACTAACTGTACTGCGATCGACAGCAGCATCTCCATACACCTTTTTCAACCTCTTGTGGATGTTCCCACTGTCTCGTTTTCACAGCACAGGAATTTCTATGACAGCACGTTGCTTCTGACGAACGTCAATTGTAGCAGCCATCTTGAAGACATGCTGTGACGGCGCCAATCACGGGAACAGGTTGAGCTAAGTTTGAAAACAAGCGGGAAGGATGTATCTACACACTGCAAAACTTTCACACATGCAGAATGAAAACAGTAGTTTTTCAAAATTAGTGTGCATTTCTTTTGGAGTGACCCTCGTATTTGAAAGGCACAAACATGTGAGGATTGTGATAGGAAAGGCGAATGGACCACTTCGGTTTATTGGGAGAGTCAACAAAGGAGACCGCATAAAAGACGCTAGTGCGACCTACTCTTGAGTACTGCTCGACTGTTTGGGATCCGCATCAGGTCAGATTGAAAGAAGAAATCGAAACAATTCAGAGGCGAGCTGCTAGATTTGTTAGCGATAGGTGTTACGGATATGCTTCGGGAGGCTAAGTGGGAATTCGTGGAGGGAAGAAGACGTTAATTTCGGAAAACGCTACTGAGAAAGTTTAGAGAACCATCATTTTAAGGACAACGGTCGTACTGCCGCCAACATACATTGCGTGTAAGTACCACGAACATAAGAACAAGAAATTTGAGCTCCTACGGAGGCATATAGACAGTCGCTTTTCCCTCGCTCTATCTGCGAGTGGAACAGGAAAGGAAGCGTCTAGTTGTGGTAAAGGGTACCTTCCACCACGCACCGTACGGTGGCTTGCGGAGTATGTATGTAGATGTAGCGTATGTTTCGCTTACTTTTCATCACACTGATTGTGTGTCACGTGATAGCCGGCGCGAGCGTAACCAAACAAGAACTCAAGCCCCCGTGGGGAGAGCAGCACTGAGGAGGAGCAAGCCGCGCCTGGCTCTCGTAGGCTGACTACATATGTGACTTTTCTTTCTGCGGAGACAGCGCTGATACGATTTCTAGTCACATTACTACCTGCGGAAGGCTGAATAACCAAATTTCCGCTACGAAACGTGCAGGAAGAGAGTTAGTGAGGTTCTGGAAGGTACCGGCAGGGATGTGGAGCCATTCCGCGGCTAGCTACGCTAGGTTTCTCCGTTGAGGATCCATAGCGGGAACAACCTGATCAAGGTGGTCTCACAGATTCTCGACTAGGTTTTAACCTGGGGAGTTCGGTGGCCAGAGGACTACGGTCAACTCAGACTGGTGCTCTTCGAAACGCAGACGTACAATGTGAGCTGTGTGACACGTTGTTCTGCTGGTAGATGCCGTCATACAGAGGAAGAACGAACTGCATATAGGAGTGGAAACGGTTCCCACGGATAGATGCGTACTAGCATTGATCCAGTGTGTCTGCCAGAATGATGAGGTCACCCACTGAAATCCACGAAAGCATACCACAGACCATAACCGCTGCAGGTGTTTGCTTTCACGCCATACTCTCCAACGGCTATCTGAGCATTAACCGTGATTCATCTAAAAAGCCACCTATCGCCACTCAGCGAACGCCCAGTTGCGGCTTTGGCGTGCAAATTCCAATCTTCATAGCCGATGGACAGCAGTCAGTGTGGGTGCGTCAACAGGTACGTGCTGCAGAGGCCCATACACAACAACGTCAGGTGAACGGCCGATGAGGAGACACTGTTGGTAGCTCCTTGGTTCATCTAGGCAGTAAGCTGCTCAACGGTTGCAGTTTAATCACCAATACACACCTCCGTAGCAGTTGATCACTCCTGCCATCGATCGCCAGTGGCAGTTCACAGATTTGGCAGTTTCAGAAACGCTTGCACCCTTTGGCCGAAGGTCAATGATCACGCCCTTTTGAACATGAGAGCAATTGCTCCATTTCCGCATTACAATAACAGCCGCACTGTTTTCCACGACCCAACACGCTTTGTATACCTTCCGCTGCTGGTGCTGAAACCTGTCGTGTGTGAGTGATTATCACAGACTGACGACGAACATAGGCGGTGGTCACAATAACGTGGCTAGACCGTGAACGTGGTGATAGCGATCGACGATCCTTGGAGTCGTTTTCGAGTCCTGTGTCGGGTCTCGAGTAGCGTCTTCATTACAAAATAAGAAAAAAGGAACAAAAAAATGCTAAGTGGACTACATAAAGTATTCTGTAATGGCTACTACAGTTGCTGATGTTGGCATTAAATGAGGTAATACAGGCCAGACATTTACTGATCTCTTACGGAACTATAATTCAATCCCCTCCTCGTAAAGCTGCAGTTTTAAGGTGTTCGCACTTGCAGTCGTGATACAGCTTTATACAGGGTGTTACAAAAAGGTACGGTCAAACTTTCAGGAAACATTCCTCACAAACAAATAAAGAAAAGATGTTATGTGGACATGTGTCCGGAAACGCTTAATTTCCATGTTAGAGCTCATTTTAGTTTCGTCAGTATGTACTGCACTGTACTGTACTGTACTTCCTCGATTCACCTCAACCCTCTTGACTTTCATTTATGGGGGCATTTGAAAGCTCTTGTCTACGCAACCCCGGTACCAAATGTAGAGACTATTCGTGCTCGTACTGTGTACGGCTGTGGTACAATACGCCATTCTCCAGGGTTGCATCAGCGCATCAGGGATTCAATGCGACGCAGGGTGGATGCATGTATCCTTGCTAACGGAGGACATTTTGAACATTTCCTGTAACAAAGTGTTTGACGTCACGCTGGTATGTTCTGTTGTTGTGTGTTTCCATTCCATGATTAATGTGATTTGAAGAGAAGTAATAAAATGAGCTCTGACATGGAAAGTAAGCGTTTCCGGACACATGTCCACATAACATATTTTCTTTCTTTGTGTGTGAGGAATGTTTCCTGAAAGTTTGGCCGTACCTTTTTGTAACACCCTGTATAAGGAATGCCACTGCAGAGAAATGAGTAAAAATGGATCGCTTGCGTAACCCGTGTGTACACTGGAAGACGGTAGGTACCCGACGTCGATAAAACAACAAATGCGAACTTTCTGTGAGATTGACACATTGCGGACAGAGTCACAAGCATGCTTGTTGGGATTCATTCAAGTGAACCACCAATACAAGACCGTAGACATAGAGAAGCTATGTTTATAGATAAGCGATTACGCTGAATTGTTGACGAGATAAGAGTGGGAGTGTAACTAGGAGCTCTTCAGCTTATTTAGTTTTCTTTGCTCATCAGTACATTCGTCCTCACACCAGACGCCAGGATGGTCGCAGCCATATTAGGATTCTTAGGCCAAATTACGGGGGTAAGTCAGTAAGTAGTTGCAATTTTTCTCTAATAGCCTTTGACTTAGCTGTATGGCTTTGTGCGCTCACCATCCGCTAGATAGCACCATTGTCTTCGCCTGTGGTAGACTGCAGCGTTATCGCATCAGTCTGTTTTATGCTGTTTCTACCTATAGATGGCCGGAACACTTTCTCTTTACACCAAAGAAGAACAGCGTTCTGTAACGCATTCTTTATGTCCTGGAGGAGTATAAGGGGAACATGTCCGAAGAAGACATTCTGCACAATATTGGAACAATGTTTTGTCACAGCGGTGTTTTTACCAACGGTTTAAGCAGTTCAAAGGTGGTTGAACGAGCGTGAAGGATGAGGAAAGAGCGGGCCATCCAGCTACAGCCACAACTGATGCCCAACAGACGAGTGGCTGATGATGATGTGGCAAACCATATGCAGTTTAATCGTGACTCTGCACATGAAGTTATGCATAACAGGCTCAACTTTCACAAAGTCTGTGTGAGATGGGTTCCGAAACAGCTCGATGAAGAACGCAAGCGTAACCGTCTGAAAATCTGCAGCACCTACTGGTCCATAGTGCTGGCGATGGCGAATGTTTCTGAAACGAATCATCACCGGAGATCACTTAAAGATGCTTCTAGAGGTCGCTGATTCAATTCCGACCAACAGCTGAAGGATATCGGAAAGCTTGTGCAACAGTGGCCCAAATCCGTTGAAAAGCAGGCTGACTATGTTGCGAAATGATATCAACAAAAATAGTGTGCTCTTGTTTCAATGAATTATAAAAAATGATTGCAGATAATTATTGAATTAACCACGTATTAAAATATAGGCTGTGAATAAGATATATATATATATATATATATATATATATATATAAACTTTGCTTTCAGAAGATTTAAGGGGATTGAAATGCCATATATATAGATGACAATGATGTGACTGGTGCTAAGACGATGAAAGTGCAAGTCCCTCGAGGTCAGTAAATGACTTCTGAGTGTGAAGGAAAGCCAGATGGACGGATGAGAGGCAATAGGACAAAACAAGGGGGGGGGGGGGGGGGGGTTACTAGGTCTGGAAATGGTGCGTTGTTGTTTGGGTGGGGAAGTATGTAGGAAGGTGTGCTGAAAACTAGTATCTCCCAATCTTTTATGTTAAACTCTTAATATTCTTTGAAATAAAATAATCTCTATTAACATTCTACATCTTTATTCTTCATGTCTACATCTTTATTTCTCAACATAGTCAAACTGGTGAAGAACACATTTCTCCCAACCGTCGCTGTAAAACGTCTATCTTGTTGACGGAGCCACAGCCTCGCCTCTGCTTGTGTTTGCAATCCTATATATCTTGGTGATGCCTGCCTCAGCTGCAGTGGTTGTC
This sequence comes from Schistocerca americana, assembly GCF_021461395.2. Taxonomy (NCBI): domain Eukaryota; kingdom Metazoa; phylum Arthropoda; class Insecta; order Orthoptera; family Acrididae; genus Schistocerca; species Schistocerca americana. Next base: position 612,113,638 of record NC_060120.1, read on the forward strand.
GCATAACCTACACATCGCCACCTGCTAAAGTGTAAAAACATTTCCCGACGCGTCCCACTGGGCAGTCACTATTAACTTGTGTTCTCTCATGTCACATCTTGTTCTCAGTAATATGCAAACAACTTTCTGGTGAGGGCAACCACAGCTCAGTTATATTCTGAATAACAATAAAAAAACCATTCCAGACTCAGTACCCATTTAAACTGCCACAAAAATTGTAACAGATAAAAAAAAAGAATGGTGATGTTTCCAGAAGCCACATATAGGGTTGCCATCCGTCCCGATGTATCGAGGCCGTCACCGTTATGGACCTTTTAGAACCGACATCCTGACAAGACCTAATTTTGTCCTGATTTTGCAAAATACAGTTACGAGCTTGGTTCAAAGACTGAAGTAAGATTATGTGTTAGCTAACCATGTTTATGTTCACGAGGTCGTCTCACAGGTGGCGTTACATGTTTGTATCCTGTATCGACAGGCAAGCGTCCTCCAGTAGTAAGGGGCTGGAACTATGCGGTGCCATGCGGAAGAATCGGGCAGTTCCCATTTGAATAGCGATATAATAAGACGATTCTCTCTAAATTTAATATAAACAACGATTACAAGTTAGTAATTTTTGAACTGTTTACTGCGGGTACACATGGCGAGAAGTGTAATGTGATGTGTACATTGACGCCTATAGTGTTATTGTCGAAAGTTTACTGTCTAATAAACTTATCCTAGCTAACGAAAATGACTAAGGATGGATAGAGAAAGTGTCCCTTTTCGTATGATTACACAAAACAGTGGTCTTTTGTCAAGGAAGGACGTACCGATTAGGAAGTGCGAAAGACGCCAATCTCTTGTCGCTTGTTCCCTTCAATTTCTTACCCTGATTCAACATCTTCTCGTTAAGTTCCCGATGTCATTGATGTAATGAAATCTGAACTCAGATCATGTAAGAATTTAAAGGTCGAACAGACCTGATGGAAACCGAATGACGGGGCTGGCGCACTTAAGTAGGCGTGGGACGATGTGTTGCGGCACGGCTACCTGAGCGACAAGAGCCTAAGGGACATTGTCTGATAATGACCCTGTTTAAAAGAGGTCGGCTGGATTTGCGCTACAGCAGAGTACAGCCCGCTCGTCGCACCACAGTGGGTGACGGCGTTTCCGCCCTCTGTAGATGAAATAAGGCAGAAGGGACAAATAACATTCCATCAGAATTTCTAAAATCGTTGGGAGAAGTGGCAACAAAACGACTATTCGCGTTGGTGTGTAGAATGTGTGAGTCTGGAGACATATCATCTGACTTGCGGAAAAATATCATCCGTACAATTCCGAAGACTGCAAGAGCTGGCAAGTGCGAGAATTTTTAACAGATCATACATCCAAGTTACTGACGAGAATAATATACAGAAGAATGGAAAAGGAAATTGATGATGTGTTAGATGACGATCAGCTTGGCTTTAGGAAAGGCAACTATGACGTTGCGGTTGATAATGGAGTCAAGACTAAAGAAAAATCAAGACACGTTCATAGGATTTTTCGACCTGGAAAAAGAGTTCGATAATGTAAAATGGTGCAAGATGTTCGAAATTATGAAAAAAATATGGGTAAGCTACAGGGAGAGACAGGTAAATACAATACGTACTAGAGCCAAGACGAAATAATAAGAGTGGACGACCATGAACGAAGTGCTCGGATTAAATACGGCATAAGACAGGCATGTAGACTCTCACCTCTACTGTTCAATTTGTGCATCGAATAACCAATGATGAATATAAAAGAAAGGTTTTGGATTGGGATTAAAATTCAGGGTGAAAGGATATCAGTGATATAATTCGCTGATGACATTGCTATCCTGCGCAAAAGTGAAGAAGAATTAGGTGATCTGCTGAATGGTATGAACGGTGTAATGAGTACAGAATATGGACTGAGAGTAAATCGAAGATAGACGAGAGTAATGAGATGTAGCAGAAATGAGAACAGCGAGAAACTTAGCATCAGGATTGATGGCCGCGAAGTAGATCACGTTAAGCAGTTCTGTTACCCACGCAGCAAAATAATTAATGACGGACGGAACCAGAAGCACATCAAAAGCGTACCAGCACTGGGAAAAACGCCTTTCCTGGCCAATAGAAGTCTACTAGTATCAAATGTAGACCTTAATTTTAGGAAGAAATTTCTGAGAATGTACATTTGGAGCACAGCACAGTATGGTAGTGAAACATGGACTGCGGGAAAACAGAAACAGGAGAAATTCGAAGTATTTGAGATGTGGTGCTACAGACGAATATTAAAAATTATGTGGACTAATAGGGCAAGAAATGTGGAGGTTCTGTGCAGAATAAGAAAGGAAAGGAATATGTAGAAAACACTGATAAGGAGAAGGGACAGAATGACAGGTCATCTGTTAAGACCGTGGAGGAAGAGAGATATTGGAATACATCCAGCAAATACTTGAGGAAGTAGGTTGCTGGTGCTACTCTGAGATAAAGAGGAATTCGTGGCGGGTTGCATCAGACCAGTCTGAAGACTGGTGACTCAAAAGCTTGAAAAAAAAAAAAAAAAGGCGAGGCTAGCAGTGTGTCCGGGACTTGGGTCAGACCCTCGCAAATTGTTTTAGTACACTGGCGGCCGCCGCTCGCGTACCAGACGACGGCGGACAGCTGCATTGTCTGCGTCTGTCCGGCGAATTTTGTGTCTGGATCCACGGGGAGTTGACAGTATGGCGCCCGCGCCCACATAGAGCACTACCTTCCAATGCTCAGAGGCGGTTTCAGGTCTATGCTTTCCTACGCACAGACTGAGAAACGCCATTTGATTGGTGAACCGGTATGAAGTTTGCTGACGCAAAAGAGCGCACTCCGAATTTGACGGTACAGCTCGCGATAGGACAAATTTTTTTTGTAATGATTTGAAGGTGCGGCAGAATCTGAGGGTGTGATTGGGAGCTGTTACTGTGTCCTCCCACAATTGGAGATTTTGTTGCACGGTGAAGTCAAGGCGATCATCTGTCAGTGGGAAGGAAATGAGGGAGTTCATCGGTTATGTTTCTCGACGGCCGGAGAGGTCGGTTGTGTTTCGCTTCTGGACCGCCAGAGTGAATGTACTGTGTCCTCCCACAATTGGAGATTTTGTTGCACGGTGAAGTCAAGACGATCATCTGTCAGTGGGAAGGAAATGAGGAGTTCATCGGTTATGTTTCTCGACGGCCGGAGAGGTCGGTTGTGTTTCGCTTCTGGACCGCCAGAGTGAATGTTAAGAGTCCTTCACTTCTGGTCAGCCAGAGTGAAGACGATTGCTAGAGTCAGAAGTGTTACTGCCACGGTAGTCCGGGCAGAGCATGTCTGAAAGCCGCTGCAACATCATCACTGCACTCCGAGCTCTCGGCACGAGGCCAGTCTTGCAGGTGGTAATGTATCTACAGTACCTGCACAGTAGGGACTTGTCTAATTAATGTGACCCCTCCCAGCTTAGGCTGTTGCCTTGTCGCCATACACAGCCACGGTTTGAACATGTAATCTGTATCCAAGGCCCTCATTCCCGATCAAAATTGTTTGTATCAGTCAGGGGTAACGTGTTAAAGCATAATCTCAATCAAGAGTTTGTAGGGCTCTATAACGTAATGGTTGATGCCACTCCCGTACGCGAATTTAGCCAAGATCTCAGTACCCAAGTTACATTGTTCTTATTAATATTCCATTCAATATTTGTGTCTTGTAATACTTTAGGAATTCTCACAATAAATCGCTTTCTGATGCCAAAATGTTTGTATAATTTAATGGTTAAATTTCACTTTTATTATGTCCGCCCCCGGTAGCTGAGTGGACGCCGGCACGGTAGCTCAGCGTGTTCGGTCAGAGAGCTGGTTGGCCTCTGCAAATAAAAAAAAATAAAAAAAACTGAGTGAAAGGATCAACAACGAACTTGAAAGGATGTCATGTGACGTCCACAACGACCATACACACACACACACACACACACACACACACACACACACACACACACAGACAAAAGGTGCTCGGCGCGACAGAATGTGAATCCTAAGGGTCCGGGTTCGATTCCCGGCTGGGTTGGAAATTTTCTCCACTCAAGGACTGGGTGTTGTGTTGTCCTAATCATCATATTTTCATCCCATCGACGTGCAAGTCGCCGAAGTGGCGTCAAATCGGAAGACTTGTACCCGGCAAACGGTCTACGCGACGGGAGGCCCTAGTCGCACGACGTTTACATTCATTTACTTTTATTACCAGAGCCCTTAGCCAGATCCGAGTGATCAGCTATTAAATTACCATAAAAAGAATAATTTTGAAGCCGCAGCTCTTTAACTGACCACATCGTAATTTCCTTCACAAACTGTCTGTTGCGTGATAGGAACTGTGGTAGTTAAAGAGGGGGGTGGGGGGTGGAGAGAGAATTGAGTGTATTAGCCTAACTAATACGGGTTTCCTTAATGAATCTGAATGACATCTCCACCTCTCAACACAGGCGCATCGCAAGCGTTGCGTGACATTTGTAGCTGTTTCACCTGAGCAACTCACGGATGTGAGGTATCACATTTCTACGAAGAATCGTAGAAATAGATTCGCGATAGCATCGACAACAAAGCCTATTTCACATTCATGATTAAAGAAGATACCCAAGAAGAAATGCTCGTTGCTGCTGCAGAACTAACGACAGCTTATAAAGTTGTCAAGCATCATCAGTCCATCACTTCTCTTGGCTGTACTGTAAAACTGAATGCCGCAATATATCCTGACTCCAAAGCACAACACGGCCGGGACCAGAGCTACAGCGACTGTTATAAACATTCTCTCTCCGTGTCCGTATCCATAAAACACTTGTAAGAAGTTTCATTTTACGGCTTGGGCACCGACGCACCGAATTGTGAGGCTGAAAAGATGTTTCCTTTAGTTGTTCAATACTTTACTGAAAATGACGGAATCCAGCAGAAGCTGCTGAAGCATCATTCGCTGCATAACAAAACATCGGAGACAACTGAAAAGTTTTACCTTGACCCTTTAAGACAACTGCGAATTCCATTACATAAATTAATCGCTTTTTGTGGAGACAGCACCAGTACTATCTTTGGTGGACTTATCGACACAGCCAGCGGGATGTGTTTCAGCAAACAAAAGAAAACCTAGAAAAAATGTAGAAGGAATTGGATGCTCTGCCCATATTCTACAAAATACTATATCGAGCGCTGCTGGTGTATTAACTGTTGACGTTGAAATAATCGTCTAGTAAATATTTAGTTATATTTTAATATACACCGTAAGGACAGAGAAGCTGAAGTAGTCCTTCTCATACGTTGCTGTCAATCATCAGGTTCTTCTATCTCGTTCACACTCAAAAACAAGACGACTGTCGTCAATGCCCGCAGCTAGGAGAATTCTTAACCTATGGATTCCATTAAAACAGTTTTTGGACGCCGAAGACAGGCCACCTAAAATAATTTCGTTTTTCTTTTTCTCAGCAGTACGATCAGTGAAATTCACTTCATGTTTCTGCAGTCAAACTTGGTTCAATTAGAAAAAAAATTATATATATATATATATATATAAAGCTTGGAGAGTAATAGTCTCGATAATCAAAATAAGAAATATATTACTCGACACCGAAAAATGTCTGAATGAAAGGAAGATAGCCAGTTTTATTGGCATGCAAACCAAAATGAATTTGAACAAATTGAAGAATGAGAGTCCTTAATAAGAAATAATTAAAACGATTTCGAAATCTGAGGAAGAGACTATGGCTTTCTATACCATAGCATTAGATTTCTTAGAGAATCTGGTTATTTCTTTTAATAAATATTAAGTATTTGATTGGGTAACGCTATCTGAAAGCCCAGGCTGGACGATGATTGAAACACTATTATATACCTGATTAAAATGATGTGAAGATTTCAGGCGACAATTTTTTTCAGGAATATATATGTCCGTAGAGATTTTTAGAAACTAAGCGGGACTCGGAAGAACGGAAGTCTAAACAATACGTGGAAGAAAGGTGGAGTCCACCGCTATAATTATGAGAGTATTTGTTTTCTATTCCCGCACACAATGCCTGTGGAAAGAGTATTTTTACTGAAGTCGGCCCAGTGAACTAATGAAAGAATTAGCTGCTGACAGGGACTGTGGAATAAATCTTACATTACCATGAGAGGCACCCACATGCCTTGCTCATACTGTGGCATCAAGCAGTCAGGCCTGCAAGATGAGTGGTCTGCAAAGCGAGTGGATTCATTCTAATTTATCGAGTAACATGAACTCTCGTACTCACAATTAAGTTACAAATTATCCTCCTGTATGAATATTACGCAACGGAAACGCACATCTGACTATTAGTAATTTACAGAACTCTGACTGTTCACTACGCACTGGCAATACCACATTTTCTTTCTTATTTAACGGATTTGATCAACACGTGGCCATCGCACTGAATATGAATGGCGCACACATTATAAATTCTGGATATCATGACAACATACTATTCGAAGGAAAAGGCCACCAATCTTTTTCTTATCACTATCTTATTTATTCCGCTAAATTCTATAACCTAAACACACAAATTCTATAACCTACAAAAATAACACATGAGAAATTCCGCCCAGTGGGCATGGCTTTACATTGGTGATTCTCTATCTTATGGTCTCGTAATTATTTAACGCTACAGTGCACTTTCTGGATAGGATGGTGGATCTTTTGCTATATCTCACACATACTTAAATTTCATGAAATACATCACACTGGGAACATACAATACAAAAGAATGAATAGTCACAACACTGGTAGCAGTTACTTCTGTAAAATATCTGGGAGTATGCGTGAAGAACGATTTGAAGTGGAATGATCATATAAAATTAATTGTTGGTAAGGCGGGTACCAGGTTGAGATTCATTGGGAGAGTCCTTAGAAAATGTAGTCCATCAACAAAGGAGGTGGCTTACAAAACACTCGTTCGACCTATACTTGAGTATTGCTCATCAGTGTGGGATCCGTACCAGACGGGTTGACGGAGGAGATAGAGAAGATCCAAAGAAGAGCGGCTTGTTTCGTCACATGGTTATTTGGTAACCGTGATAGCGTTACGGAGATGTTTAACAAACTCAAGTGGCAGAGTCTGCAAGAGAGGCGCTCTGCATCGCGGTGTAGCTTGCTCGCCAGGTTTCGAGAGGGTGCGTTTCTGGATGAGGTATCGAATATATTGCTTCCCCCTACTTCTACCTCCCGAGGAGATCACGAATGTAAAATTAGAGAGATTAGAGCGTGCACGGAGGCTTTCAGACAGTCGTTCTTCCCGCGAACCATACGCGACTGGAACAGTAAAGGAAGGTAATGACAGTGGCACGTAAAGTGCCCTCCGCCACACACCGTTGGGTGGCTTGCGGAGTATAAATGTAGATGTAGATGTAGACTCTCACAACCATCATCACGAAACTTTCCTCAAGACCGAGCGGTACAAAAGGAACATGGACAATCCACTACCTCTGAAACTACCTTGCTACTCTCCCATGCAAACCACACATACTTAAATTTCATGAAATACATCACACTAGGAACATACAATACAAAACAAGGAATAGTCACAACGTTATAATCACATCACTTTCAGCTTTCCCACTTCAATCAAAATTCATCCCAGTTTCACACGACACTGCCCCACTTCGTAACTTTTCTTTCCTACTACGAACTCTGGAGGATATATGCACGTCTTCCTGTGCAATGCAAGCCATGTGGCGTTGCTGGATAGACGACTGACTCACCTTGCTTCTCTCTCAGAGTATTATAGTTTGAATCAAGCATCACACGGAAACATAACACGCAAAGTAATATTAAGAACATATTCATCACACACGCGAGTCCTCAACTGATACCATGGACGAGTACTTCTCTTTATCCTTTGTCTCATACACAGATTGAGACTCACACAGCACTCACCACGTGGAAGTACTCGTCTCTAATTTCAAGTCCTGCACACGCCATTTCTTAAATATTTCCAACTTATAGTACACACGCTAGTAATTCAGCTTAACTTAAGCACTCGGAAGTATTTCAACTTATTGCTACACGTGGTTTCATTGTGACTGTTGGTCACTTCCGAAGATTACTACAATCCCCTTAATATTACCTGCCTGACATTTAATTCTCCCCACAAAAGTTCCTGAAATAGAGAAATTATTATTCTAAACTACTCTTAAGTATTTCACATGCATACCATGTCTCCACTCTTTTGTCCTTACGGAGCACGCCTAAGACAGGTCTTACCAACACTAGATCCAGCGGCAGAGTGCTGAAACATGGCCGTTCTTCAGGTCCTCTCGCACCTCTGCCGAAGTGGGGGAGCACCTTGCTATCGCATTGGTCAGCCACATTTCAGGTGCTCAAAGCTCATGTAAATTTCATCTCTTTGGTCCCACCAAAGGTGTCCCAAGTACCGTCTCAAAGATGATCATATATTCACATTCACTATCTGCAGTTAGCAAGACGACCATACATTCATTCATTTCACAGATCTCACCAAACTGGATGTAGGGATTTATTTTGTGGGAGTGCACATGTGATCAATTAAATAAATAAATTGTCATTCTTTCCCACACTGGTATCCGGCTTCGCTGTATTAATTGAAATTGAGTTATTATTAGAAAAAATATGTTGTTCTGACAAGAATAACGAAGAATGTTGTACCTATTTTCAATGGCGGGTGGTACTGTACCCTTTCAACCAGTTTAACTACAAGCTTACTTGCAAGAAGCTTTATAAATAACAAAAGGGAAAAATAGTTGCTGAAAAACGTGAAATCTGCTAAATAAATAGTAATTATATTAAATAAATTTTTTCTTCATTTCTACACTCCCACCACAGAGCGTCCCGACGAGGTTACACATACAAAACGTTCAAATGGTTGTGAATTCCTACGGGCCCAAACTACTGAGGTAATCGGTCCCTACGCTTACACACTACTTAAACTAATTTATGCTAAGAGCAACACACTCACACACACACACAACACACACACACACACACGCATCCCCGAGGGAGGACTCGAACCTACGGCGGGCAGGGCCGCGCAGTCCGCGGCATGGAGCTTCACACCGCGCGGTATCACAGCCATGTACAGCAACCCTAGCTGTATAGTTAAAGAAGGTGGTTTATTCGCAACTTATGTATGGATGCATCTTCGGGCTTATAATGGTTGTATTTTCATAATGTAGATGGACATTTTTGGAGCTTCAGCACCCGGGAAATTATCCACATGAAGATCTATTATGACATCCTACCAGTGGGGTTTGACTCTTTACTTGAATAACTTCCACAGTGCTGGAACTCCGCAGTTGTCCATCTACATTATGAAAATGTATCCACGGCAAACCCTAAGATGCACCTATACTGACGTGAAACGGGTACTTGCGAATAAAGCACCTTGATACAGATATGAGGCGTTTTGAAACGCCTCACCGTTCTTGACTTTTCCGTTGCAATTTTATGATAATTTAAATGGTTCTTGAGTGTTAGGATTTTTTATATTTTTTATTGTTATTCGATAAACATTTTTTCGGGGTAGCATGCTTTTTCAGTTGTCAGTTTGCATGACCTGCTGGTAGCTCACATGAAGGCTGAACGGCATATCGAGAAACAGGTATATGTGCATTATAAATAGATTTAATGATTAATGATTTTCTGAAACATTTTCAATCAACAGTGGATTAGGTGAAAGATGCTGCTGAGGTGTAGTGTAACTGTTTCGTTTTACTGTATGACAGACGAAGTAATTGATGCTGGAACTCGAAAAGAAGCACTTGGCGTGTCAGGTGTGATGGGCATTTTCTGCAGGTGGTGGCTTTTGCGACGGCTCCCAGGAACTCACAGATAAGCTGGACTGTAAGGCTCGAAGCAATGCGCAGCAGCTTAACGATTCCGGGGAACTGAATGCTGTAACAGGTAGCATACATAACATTCTAGCGTGAGCAGGTGTATTTTCGTGCCACGGCAAATCCCTCAGACGTAAACAAAAGATCGATAATGTGTGTCCTGACGCTAGTGTGTACAAAAAGACTACAGAGAAAGTGAGCCTATACACCTACCTTATAAGGCTGCTATTAACAGTCCCGAGGCAGCCAATTGGGAGGACTTACTGTAGGGAGCTTCTTTTTCCTTCTAAGCCACTGTTATTTCCAGCGGTTTGCTGGTGCCCTTTATCTTTTGTTCGTCTCCAACCACGTGACAGTTACGAAGCAGGTAGCAAGGGCCAAGAGACGCGAGTGATTTAGATAAGACACTGCTTTAGTGGACTGTTGTGTAAGTGTGTGCTGAAATTACGAGAGACTTCACAACGGGGAACGAGAGTAAGCTTGGGAGTCGAGCAGATATCTAACCGACTTAAGGGGAATTCTTAGAATCTTTTTATATACATTAAGCGCGTGTGATTGTGCGAAAAACCCTGGGATGCACCCTGATGTACCGGTAGTTTCCATAATAAGAAAGTGAACAGCAGCTTTAGTGGGAAAGACAAATAGAGGTTTCAACAGCATACTCGAGAAGGGTGATCTACGTTCTCAGTGCCAGGGTAGCGTCCGTAATCGTGGTGAAAATTTGAGTACTCACACTTTGCTAATGGAATATGAAGTTCATTTAACTCATATTGAAGGAGGTTTTTTATTGACAATTCTATTTCTATTCGCGTGCTTTCTTATCAGTAGTTAGTTTACGCACCTGATTTTTTAAAAGTGTTTTTATGTGTTTTTTTGCGGTCCATCTTGTTCAGTCGATGATTTATTTCATCGATTCAACAAATGCAACTCAGATCTTTCAGAACGCAGTATTTAGAGTGCCTAAAAATGACTAATCTGATGGGATTTTGAACCTGACGCTGGTGGCGCTGATACAGAATCTACGATGTACGGAAGGAGACAAACAGCAGCGATGTGGTTTACACAGTAGTTTGGCATGACATCAACAATACCGAGCTCTACCTACTCAGCTACTCGCCTGAAAGTAGAAGTTAGAACTAAATACAGCGGATCGATTGGTTTACTAAGGATTGTCATAACACAATGGACCAAAGTACCGACGTTCCGCCGATTAAAGTACGAGATTCGTGAACAGTGAATGAAGAATCGAAAACTGTAGTTTTGTTTTGTTGTAATTAAACGTATTAAAATGTAAATGAAACGAACACCGAATACATTTTACCTGAATAAATGCCGGCCGGAGTGGCCGAGCGGTTCTCGGCCCAACAGTCTAGATCCGCGCGATCGCTACGGTCGCAGGTTCGAATCCTGCCTCGGGCACGGATGTGTGTGATGTCCTTAGGTTAGTTAGGTTTAAGTAGTTCTACATTCTAGGGGACTGATGACCACAGAAGTTAAGTCCCATAGTGCTCAGAGCCATTTGAACCATTTGAACCTGAATAAATAAATATCTGCTATATGCAGTCAGAAGTAACTATTGCTGCTTTCGTTATTTGTTAACGAAAATTAATGGAATAATTTATGTTTTCTGAGGTCAAATAAATAAATTGTAAGTTATCCTATTCTTACACCGAAGCTCAGAATGTATGTGAGCTCTTGTAGTTACATACTAGTTAAAAATATGACTGTAAAAAGATTAACTACATTTTCGCAAGGAAAAGGAAGATAATCGATTGAACATTAATTTATTATATGGTAACAATAGAACTGCTTTTAAACGTAGAAAACATGTACATTTTTTGGAACTATTTGACAAATTGTATTTTATTCGCTTTCTTTGATCTGGCGCCAAAACTGCCGACGCGCGACCGTTGGAAACTACACTCCTGGAAATTGAAATAAGAACACCGTGAATTCATTGTCCCAGGAAGGGGAAACTTTAGTGACACATTCCTGGGGTCAGATACATCACATGATCACACTGACAGAACCACAGGCACATAGACACAAGCAACAGAGCATGCACAATGTCGGCACTAGTACAGTGTATATCCACCTTTCGCAGCAATGCAGGCTGCTATTCTCCCATGGAGACGATCGGAGAGATGCTGGATGTAGTCCTGTGGAACGGCTTGCCATGCCATTTCCACCTGGCGCCTCAGTTGGACCAGCGTTCGTGCTGGACGTGCAGACCGCGTGAGACGACGCTTCATCCAGTCCCAAACGTGCTCAATTGGGGACAGATCCGGAGATCTTGCTGGCCAGGGTAGTTGACTTACACCTTCTAGAGCACGTTGGGTGGCACGGGATACATGCGGACGTGCATTGTCCTGTTGGAACAGCAAGTTCCCTTGCCGGTCTAGGAATGGTAGAACGATGGGTTCGATGACGGTTTGGCTGTACCGTGCACTTTTCAGTGTCCCCTCGACGATCACCTGTGGTGTACGGCCAGTGTAGGAGATCGCTCCCCACACCATGATGCCGGGTGTTGGCCCTGTGTGCCTCGGTCGTATGCAGTCCTGATTGTGGCGCTCACCTGCACGGCGCCAAACACGCATACGACCATCATTGGCACCAAGGCAGAAGCGACTCTCATCGCTGAAGACGACACGTCTCCATTCGTCCCTCCATTCACGCCTGTCGCGACACCACTGGAGGCGGGCTGCACGATGTTGGGGCGTGAGCAGAAGACGGCCTAACGGTGTGCGGGACCGTAGCCCAGCTTCATGGAGACGGTTGCGAATGGTCCTCGCCGATACCCCAGGAGCAACAGTGTCCCTAATTTGCTGGGAAGTGGCGGTGCGGTCCCCTACGGCACTGCGTAGGATCCTACGGTCTTGGCGTGCATCCGTGCGTCGCTGCGGTCCGGTCCCAGGTCGACGGGCACGTGCACCTTCCGCCGACCACTGGCGACAACATCGATGTACTGTGGAGACCTCACGCCCCACGTGTTGAGCAATTCGGCGGTACGTCCACCCGGCCTCCCGCATGCCCACTATACGCCCTCGCTCAAAGTCCGTCAACTGCACATACGGTTCACGTCCACGCTGTCGCGGCATGCTACCAGTGTTAAAGACTGCGATGGAGCTCCGTATGCCACGGCAAACTGGCTGACACTGACGGCGGCGGTGCACAAATGCTGCGCAGCTAGCGCCATTCGACGGCCAACACCGCGGTTCCTGGTGTGTCCGCTGTGCCGTGCGTGTGATCATTGCTTGTACAGCCCTCTCGCAGTGTCCGGAGCAAGTATGGTGGGTCTGACACACCGGTGTCAATGTGTTCTTTTTTCCATTTCCAGGAGTGTAGTTCTTGTGCAGAGATCGTGGTGAAATGTTCTGAGGCAGACTTTGTAATAAAAAGAGGTAACGCGTAACTCACAATAAAATTTTTGCAAACTGGAGATTTGAAGTTTACAGAGAGCAGAATTTTGTAAAAATGTTTGGATTAATTTGGGTCTGCAAATATGCCAAACGGAATATATAGAAGATTTTATAAACCTGCTGCATTGTGACGAGGTAAGATTTGACACTATTCAGTCTGTACAGATTGGACAGTGACAAACCAACCCGCGGGGGGTGACGTTCCGTACAATGTATCGTGAGGTTGATGTTTAAGTACGTACGCCACTATGCCAGCTGGCGAGTAAGAAATGTTTTCCTCGTGGGAGTTTACTACGCAATCAGTCACGTATTCAAAAAACCTTGTAAAATCACGAGGGTACGAGGAAGAAGTCGAAAATGGCGCATCGCCGAAATAAGGTCATTGTGTGATATAACACACTGGTTGTAATATAGACATGGTGCAAACTGGAACTGTCTTTTAACCGAAGAGATATTTCATGTGCAAATGTTGCTATTGTCAAAAGTGCATATTTTTCCGTTCCACCATGTTTTAATGACTTCATTTAAAGTCCACATTTTCACTTTGACCCCGAATAAGAGGACACTATACGGCAAGACAGGAACTTATGTTCTGGAAAATACACCTCCATATAGATTCTGCAAACCAGATTATGGTTTGTGTAAAGGATACTTGTGTACAAGTGTCGCTTCCTCCTTCGCCTGTTCATGTCGTGAATCGTACGAGGGAAGAACGATTGTTGGTAAGAATACGTTTGAACTTCATTTTCTCTAATTTTGTCGTGCATCGTCGTAGGACGATGCAATGCATTGTTTGGCTCTTCTAGGAAAGTGATTCGCAAGTTTAACAGTGTGATGCACAGCACGTCATTTGTAGCGTCTGCCCTGGGGTTAGATGAACAAAAAAAAAAAAAAAAAGTAATTTTGTCATATGATGACAAGGTTGGAGACCGTGGCTGTTATTTGAAGACAAATGTTGGTGTTGGGACAACAACCAACCACAAATCTATTTTCAGTTCCTTTATTCAAAGAGTATCGTTACCGGTTTCGAATCGTAATGATTCATCTTCAGACGGTTTACACGCTTTCGTTATTACACGTGGTGCGATTTTTACTGATTAATTGTCATGAAATGTCGGTTTGGAGTGTTTTGTTATCATAACATTCGTCCAACAGGCGTGGATACATTCCCACTGCATTCATATTGTTGCACACGTAAATTTTTCTCACTAAACGTTAGATTTGTCACTGAAAAGATTTCTACTACGCACCACATGTTTTGATACATGTATCAATTTACGTGTGCAACAATAAGAATGCAGTGGGAATGTATCCACATCTGTTGGACGAATGTTATGAAAACAAACACTCCAAACCGACATTTCACGACAATTAATCTGTAAAAAACGCACCACATGTTATAAGGAAAGCGTGTAAACCGTCTGAAGATGAATAATAACGATTAGAAACCGGTAACGGTACCCTCTGAATAAAGGAACTGAAAGTAAATTTGTGGCTGGTTGCTGTCCCAACAAAACACCAAAAAAATTAGGTTCAAATGGCTCTGAGCGCTATGGGACTAAACATCTGAGGTCATCAGTCCACTAGAACTTACAACTACTTAAACCTATCTAACCTAATGACATCACACACATCCGTGCCCGAGGCAGGATTCGAGCCTGCGACCGTAGCAGTCGCGCGGTTCCGGACTTCGCGCCTAGAACCGCTCGGCCACCGCTGCCGGCGATGAACATCTTCGCGACACTTTCTGCTTTACTAAATGAACATGCAACGAAACAAGCTCCTCGGCTCTGGATCGGTACGGATCGCACAATGACGGCTAATATTCAAGAATAGGTTCAGTGAGGGTTTAGTAAGCTACCTAGATCGTGAGAGACACTTCGTAAACAATTTTACAATGACTCGTAGTCTAACATCTGTCTTATCTGCGATTAATTTTATGTTGTTGTTGGAGACAGACAGATAAAATTTCCAGTTGGTGAAATTAAAAGGAACTCTATAACAATTATTTCCGTTGTTATGGATTATTGACTGACTGCGGCAATCAATTAGAATGAAAAGAGCACACAATTCTGCGGCAATGACAAAAATTCATTTTATCCACTATGGGTTTCCATCGTCGTCAGGTGGAAGGCTTCCACATGGTTGTTGTTAGTGGAAAGCATTGGTAATTCTGTGGAGCGGCATGTGAGGCGTCCAAGAGATTATGTTGTGATTAGCACTGTTGATAAGTGATAGAGTTCCGTCGTTAATTCCCTCAATCATCAACAGCGCAAATAACAACATAACCTCTTGGTCATCTCACATGCTCGCATTCGGGAGGACGACGGTTCAATCCCGCGTCCGGCCATCCTGATTTAGGTTTTCCGTGATTTCCCTAAATCGCTCCAGGAAAATTCCGGGATGGTTCCTTTGAAAGGGCACGGCCGACTTCCTTCCCCGTCCTTCCCTAATCCGATGAGACCGATGACCTCGCTGTTTGGTCTCTTCCCCCAAACAATCCAATCCATCTCACATGCTGCTGCACAAAATCACAGGTGCTTTCCACTAACGACAGCGATGTTGAAGCTTTCCGCCTGATGATGGTGGTTAACCATCGAAACGCGTAGTGACAGACACAGATTATTCTTTTCATTGGAAGACTGCTACTTAAACGTGGATAAATGTAAGATGATGCTTGTAAGAAACAGAAAGAATTCGATCGTATCTGATTATCATATTAGTGGTGTACATGCTCACTACTGCATATGTTAACACATATTGTTTCAAGAAGTGGTTTAGCTTTTGCCAAATAATACGTTGTTTATGACTGTTGTCAAAGCGCTAGTCACGTTGTCTGTTACACGGTAGTGTTTCTTCAGCGAGTTGTGTTTCTTCAGTCTTTAGATAAGTTAATGTTCAGCCATCGATTTTATACAACTGTAAACTTTTACAGATTACTTTTTATAGAAAGAACTTCGCTAAATGCTGTGTCTTGAACCGATTTTTATTGAGGCACTACCGGTTTCATGGTTTATAGCCACACTAATACAAACATGTAATAGCATGCTTGGAGTATTGGGTACGTGGTTTTGATTTCTCCAGTCCCAAGTCATGATGGCTTTCCTTGTCCGGAAACGCATGCGTTCTTACACTTCGCTCCACAGCCTCGTTCGGAGAGTGCAGTGCAGCCGGTGGTAGTCGCGGATCACCTAGTTCTGGCTCTGTGTTCTGCAGACTTGTTCGTAAGCCTTCTGCTTCTTGCATCAGTGACATGTTGCTTTTGGTCCTGCACGTGACTTTCGCTCTTTGGTTATAGGCGCGTCATTTTCACATGGCTTGGGATGTTTTCCGTCGCCCAACTTTTTATTCATCGACTATCCGCCTTACAGACATTGTCTTTTTAAGCATAAAAATTTAAGCTTCTGTATTTTCCGTCATGCTGTGTATCACGTTTTCATTTTTGTAAGTACACTTGCGTTTTAATTTATTTCCGTAAATAGATGCTTTTGTCTCTGATAACACTTTGACGTAAAGAGGCTTCTTCCTGTTTAGATATGCTCTTTATGATTTGGCTATATGCCACAAAACCGATAGTGCTTTAATATAAATTGATTCACGATACCACTGTTCGTGGAGTTCTTGCTATAAAATGTGCTAGCACAACAGCAGATGCCCCTAAGACAGAATCGTTTGGTTCAAATGACTCTAAGCACTATGGGACTTAACATCTGAGGTCATGAGTCCCCTAGAGTTATAACTACTTAAACCTAACTAACCAAAGGACACCACACACATCCATGACCGAGGCAGAAATCGAACCTACGACCATAGCAGCAGCGCGGTTCCGGATTGAAGCGCCTAGAACCCATCGGTCACAACGGCCGGCCAGACTCGTTTGCTTCACAGATTAATTACTTTGATGGATGGCAAAAACGACACATTCATTCACGAATATTAAATAAATACTTTTTTGTAGTTTAACCGCTCGAGATATTTCCTTTGTCAGTAACAGCAAGGACATTTTATCTTATTCTCATCTAACTATTATGAAAATGTTACCTGTGGAACATAATTCTAATCCTGTCCCAGTAGGTACTGAAGGTTTTCCTAAAACCAAAAGCGATTATTTTAACAGCGTTTCAGATCAAAAACAGTCTCGGTTGCGAACTTATTTAATATTAACGACGCATTTGCATCATCAGATTGTCTACAAAAACAAGTACCCAATCAATTAGATGCAAATGGAGGAAAAGGGTATAGTCCTATCTTTCACTGCTACCCAGACAACGTGAACTAAAAGTAATAAAAACTTACATAAAAGTAGCTGGATACGTTGTCTGCGTAGCCGTGCAATATACGACCATACCCTTTTCCGCCATTTGTATCTGATTGGTTTCTTATTCTTGTAAACAATCTGATGATGCCCCAAAGGGCGAAACGCGTCATTGACATTAAATGATTTTGAAACCGAGATTTTTTGTTCTGAAACTCTTTTAAACCGGTTGCTGTAACAGCCTGCCATGATGGAACGGGAAAATTTTCATTTAAGCAGCCTTTCCGCTAGGTATGAAATCGTCTGTTTGACTCACGATGGAAGATACTAGCGAGAGAGAATTAAAGAGACAGGGAGTATCGTGGAAGGGAAGGGAAAGATTAGGAGTCTGAGAAATGGAGACCGAGAGGAAAAGATTTCTCTTGCGCGAAATATACGTGGCGTTGTTACGTGCGCTTGGTCTTTAATTTTCGAATAACAACAACAGAGCCTTAACACCACCCCCTGAATCTGCAGTCATCCGCCAGATCGTTACAGTTAATGAGCTCCCGACATTTTATATATGTTTCATCTGGGCAGCACAGCACTGTTTGGCGAATGCGCCGGTTTCCTCTCGATGCGTCCAATTACGTAGGTAGAGAACCGGCGACTCAGAAGGACCGGATTATACTTCTGAATAAGCGAGACACAGCGGCCACGTGAGCGGGCCCGCCTCGGCACATGATTTGCCGGCTCACTGGTTGGCTGGCTCCGGCGAGAACGTTAATCCGGCCCGCGACCGGCGCGTTGTCGCTTCACTGGAGGGCCAAATGAGGGCGCGGCAGAGGCGTGCCTTAATGCTGCAGGCCGGGGAGGCACTGCCAGCAGCGAAATAAGAGAGAGAGAGCAAGTGGTAATGAACAATGACAGGGAGCAGGTGGCAGGTATGTAGGGGGAGGCAGAGAGGTGCGACAGCAAAAATACTGCAATGGGGATGTTTGTAAGCGAAACACTAACAAAATATCTGAATCTTTTTGTGCTCTTCCGAATCCTCCTGCGTCCTCACCTTCTTTTAATAAATTGTATTTCTGCGATATTACTGGCTGTTACTATTTACAATATTGTTGTTGTAGTTGTGGTCTTCAGTCCTGAGACTGGTTTAATGCAGCTCTCCATGCTACTCTATCCTGTGCAAGCTTCTTCATCTCCCAGTACCTACTGCAACCTACATCCTTCTGTATCTGTTTAGTGTATTCATCTCTTGGTCTCCCTCTACGATTTTTACCCTCCACGCTGCCCTCCAATAGTAAACTGGTGATCCCTTGATGTCTCAGAACATGTCCCACCAACCGATCCCTTCTTCTAGTCAAGTTGTGCCACAAACTCTTCTTCTCCCCAATTCTATTCAATACCTCCTCGTTAGTCATGTGATCTACCCATCTAATCTTCAGCATTCTTCTGTAGCACCACATTTCAAAAGCTTCTATTCTCTTCTTGTCTAAACTATTTATCGTCCATGTTTCACTTCCATACATGGCTACACTCCATACAAATACTTCCAGAAACGACTTCCTGACACTTAAATCTATACTCGATGTTAACAAATTTCTCTTCTTCAGAAACGCTTTCCTTGCCATTGGCAGTCTACATTTTATATCCTCTCTACTTCGACCATCATCAGTTATTTTGCTCCCCAAATAGCAAAACTCCTTTACTACTTTTAGTGTCTCATTTTCTAATCTAATTCCCTCAGCATCACCCGACTTAATTCGACTACATTCCATTATCCTCGTTTTGCTTTTGTTGATGTTCATCGTATATCCTCCTTTCAAGACACTGTCCATTCCGTTCAACTGCACTTCCAGGTCCTTTGCTGTCTCTGACACAATTACAATATCATCGGCGAACCTCAAAGTTTTTATTTTTCTACATGGATTTTAATACCTACTCCGAATTTTTCTTTTGTTTCCTTTACTTCTTGCTCAATATACAGACTGAATAACATCAGGGAGAGGCTACAACCCTGTCTCACTCCCTTTCCAACCACTGCTTCTCTTTCATGCCCCTCCACTCTTATAACTGTCATCTGGTTTCTGTACAAATTGTAAATAGCCTTTCGCTCTCTGTATTTTACCCCTGCCACCCTTAGAATTTGAAAGAGAGTATTCCAGTCAACATTGTCAAAAGCTTTCTTTAAGTCTACGAAGTCTACAAGTTTACAGTATACCTAAACGAATTATCGTACAAAATAACAATAATAATTATTGAATGTGGCTGAATGGCCTGGTGCAAGTCTTTCAGCGGATCGCCACTTGGGCGACTTGCGTTCGCCTAACCTACCCCAACAATAATACTCGAGATAAGGGACCTAAAATTTAACGTCGTCTTCGAACCACTTGTCGTCCCTCACGAATATACACTTCCTTGAGATGTGAAGGCTAGGTTAAAGTCAGACTGAATGTTCAGTGGTCCGATCGGGATTGGATCCCACGTTCCTTCAGTTTCCAGGTGCCAGGTGGATAGGGTCACGAGCATTATAAAATTGTTCGCTGACCGCGTTGGCGTCTACAGAAAGGTATCATCGTTCGAAGATCCTAAGGAATAGCAGAAGTACTTGGTCAAAATTTCAGCCTGGTGTAAGGAATGTAATCCTTTTGTAAATATGAGTAAAAATCGCTCCAACAAACGGAATGAATCTATTATGATTACTAGCTGAGTACCCGGCGTTGCTCGGGTATGTGTTTATTCCAGTCCTGTTACTTCATCTTCTCCTACCCCTCTCTCTGTCCACCTGCTGCCCCTCCCCCCTCTCTCTCTCTGTTGTTTCACTCCACCCTTCTGTCCATTTTCTCCTCTTCCCTTCTCTCCATCTCATGCTCTGCTCTACCCATTTCGTCCTCCTCTCTCTCTGTCCATCTCCTGTTTCTTTCTCTGTCTCACTCTTCCTTCCCTCTCCTCTCTCTGTCCATGTCCTCTCTCTTTATCTGTCCATTTCCTTCTCTCCTTCTCTCCGTTCACCTCCTCCTTCTTCCTGTCCCTCTGTCGGTCTGCTCCTCTACACTTTCTCTATCCATTTCCCCCTCCCTCCTACCATATTCTCCTCCTCCATGTCTGTGTCCATCTCTTCCTTTCCTTTCTCTATCTGTTCATCTCTTCCTCTCCCATCTCTCTACATGTTAGTATTCCCGATAGAAGGTTGTTGATTCAGTATTTCTTTACACATGGTAAGTAATATGTGTATCAAGTTTGGTTGAAATAGCTCCAGGGATTTAAGAGCTTTTTACCCTCGTTTTTGCCCAGATACGGAAATTTTACGCAAATTCATCATATTTCACACATATTTGGTCAGATATTTCGTCTGTATCTCTAGCGAATTACACATTGCGGTTTCGTATTCGTTCAGTTCTACGTTTATGACGTCACACCTTCTGAATGATAAAAGCTTGCGGTAAATCCAGCGGTATGAGTGCACTCTGCCTGCGAAACGTGTTTAAAATAGAATTAGTAGTAAAGAAGTAGTGAATTAAAACGTCACGCATGATGTATCAGTTTTTCGAGCATCTCAGTGTTCATGACATCATATCCGGTGAACAGTGTGACGAGCAATAATAAGCTATTGCAAGTATATTCTGTGATTTATGTGAATACTGTGTGCAAAATGTTAGCGAAAATAGTTATTAGTAAAGGCGCTATAAAGTAAAAGGTCATGCCTGCCGCAGGAGTTTTACTGCATAAACGGCGAAAATGTAGTAAGGGATTAACCTTTCTCCTGTCATCATTTTGTGAGGTATGTGGGCGAGAAAGTCTCGTAAAGGTTTGAAATTATGCGTAAAGTTTGTTGTAACTCATTATGTGCTCTTACTCTGAAATATTGTGTGAATATACACTGATGAACCAAAGTATTATGACCACCTGCTTCATAGCTTGCTTTTACGCCTTTGGAACAACAAACAACGCTGATACTGCGGGGATCCGACAGTTTGTTGGTAGGTTTGTGGAGGTATTTGACATTAGGTATATACGCACAGGTCATGTAATTCGCTTAAACAACGGGCCGTTGCTTTGCCTACGCGTTGATGGCTCCCTATAGCGACACAGATGGATTCTATAGGATTTACATCAGGTGAATTTGGTCGCCGAGACATCAGCGTGAGGTCACTATAATGCTCCTCAATTCACTGTAGCACGGTTATGACTTCGATGGACGGACAGTTATGCTGCTGAAAGATGACACCGCCGTGGGGGAAGACATCACGCATGAAGGGACGCAGGTGGTTCGCAGCCTTCAGCGTGCCTTCGGTTATTACCACAGATCCCATGCAAGCGCAGGAAAAATTCTCCCATTGCTTATCACTGCTCCCATCAGCTATCGTTAGCGGCCTGCTGCACGTTTCGAGCCACCGTTACCCCGATGATGGCGTTTGTGGAGACGACCATCGACCCTTGCACAGCAAAAATGTGATTAACCCAAAGAGCCGACATGTGTCCATTGATTGACGGTCGAATCCCGATGGTCCGGTGCTCACTACAACGATAATTGATGTCATTAGGTCAACATGTGAACACACAGGGGTGGTCTGCTGCGGAGCTCCATGTTCAACAATGTACGATTAGCGGTGTGCTCCCAAACACTTTCGGCAGAGTTACCACGGATCACCGTCTATCCTACCTTACAGGGCAGCCAAGCCTCCCAATTTCATGTTCTGTGAAGAGCCGTAGACGTCCAACCATTTAGTGCCTAGTGATAGTTTCACTGTCCTTCTACCTGTTTCTGTAGATGCTCACGACTGTAGCACGTGAAAATTCGACCACCTCCACCGTTTGCGAGATACTCCAACGCCACCAGGCGGCATCCTACGTCGCGTTGGGCAGTGGTCATTATGTTTTGACTTATGTCTCCGCCTAGTGAGCTGCGATCGTTTTTCACCCGAACCAATTTGTGAGGTAGATGGTTCTTAGACACACAGGGGTTCAAAAAATGTGCAAATGTGTGAGAAATCTTATGGGAGTTAACTGTTAAGGTCATCAGTCCCTAAGCTTACACACTACTTAACCTAAATTATCCTAAGGACAAACACACACACCCACGCCCAATGGAGGACTCGAACCTCCACCAGGATCAGCCGCACAGTCCACCACAGGGGTTCTTTCGAGACAGTAAGTGATATGTGTACCAAGTTTGGTTGAAATAGATCCAGTGGATTAGAAGAAGATGTGGAACATACGTACATGGATCTGCACATTTACTTTTATAATACGTATACTTTCAGCGTTTCCAGACGTAGGGCAAATTCAGAGACACGTTACGAGGGTAATAACAACTCAGTATAGCCCATACGGAAGTATAAAAGAAATGCTTGGGGAAATCCAATGGACATCTCCGGCAGAGAGACGATGCAGTTCTCGCGAAACCCTGTTGTGTAAATTTAAAAACGTGCACTCGAATATGGCTGTCCGACCATAATACTGACTCCACCGTATACCTCTCGTAGTGATTGCGAGGAGAAGGCGAAAGATATTAAAGCCCATGTAGAGGTTATAGGAATCGTTTCTCCCTCTCTCAGTACGTAGATGCAGTCGGAAATAAAACGGAAAACGTTGGTGCCATGTACCGTCTACCGTGCACTGTACAGTTGGTTCCAGAGTATACAGGATGGTCCATTGATCGTGACCGGGCCAAATATCTTACGAAATAAACGTCAAACGAAAGAACTACAAAGAACGAAAGTTGTCTAGCTTGAAGGGGAAAACCAGATGGCGCTATGGTTGGCCCGCTAGATGGCGCTGCCATAGGTCAGACGGATATCAACTGCGTTTTTTTTAAAAATAGGAACCCCCATTTTTTATTACATATTCGTGTAGTACGTAAGGAAATATGAATGTTTTTGTTGGACCACTTTTTTCCCTTTGCCATAGATGGCACTGTAATAGTCACAAACATATGGCTCACAATTTTAGACGAACAGTTGGTAACATGTAGGTTTTTTAAATTGAAATACAGAATGTAGGTACGTTTGAACATTTTATTTCGGTTGTTACAATGTGATACATGTACCTTCGTGAACTCATCATTTCTAAGAACGCATCCTGTAAATACCACATTATTGCAATAAATGGTCAAAATGGTGTAAGTCAACCTCAATGCATTTGGCGATACGTGTAACGATATTCCTCTCAACATCGAGTAGTTTGCCTTCCGTAATGTTCGCACATGCACTGACAAAGCGCTGACGCATGTTGTCAGGAGTTGTCGGTGGATCACGATAGCAAATATCCTTCAACTTTCCCAACGGAAAGAAATCCGGGGACGTCAGATACGGTGAACGTGCGGGTCATGGGTGCTTCGACAACCAATCCACTTGTCATGAAATATGCTACTTAATACCGCTTCAACCGCACGCGAGCTATGTGCCGGACATCCATCATGTTGGAAGTACATTGCCATTTTGTCATTCAGTGAAACATCTTGTAGTAACATCAGTAGAACATTACGTAGGAAATCAGCATACATTGCAGTATTTAGATAGCCATCGATGAAACTGGGGCCAATTATCCTTCCTCCCATAATGCCGCACCATACATTAACCCGCGAAGGTCGCTGATGTTCCACTTGTCTCAGCCATCGTGGATTTTCCGTTGCCCAATAGTGCATTTTATGTCGGTTTACGTTGCCGCTGTTGCTGAGTGACGCTTCGTCGCTAAATAGAACGCGTGCGAAAAAATCGTCCCGTAATTTCTCTTGCGCCCAGTGGCGGAACTGTAGATGAAGTTCAAAGTCGTCGCCATACAATTCCTGGTGCATAGGAATATGGTACGGGTGCAATCGATTTTGAGGTAGCGTTCTCAACACCGAAGTTTTTGAGATTCCTAATTCTCGCGCAATTTGTCTGTTACTGATGTGCGGATTAGCCGCGACAGCAGCTGAAACACCTACTTGGGCATCGTCATTTGCTGCAGGTCGTGGTTGACGTTTCACATGTGACTGAACACTTCCTGTTTCCTTAAATAACGTAACTATCCGGCGAACGGTCCGGACACTTGGATGATGTCGTCCAGGATACCGAGCAGCATACACAGCACACGCCCGTTGGGCATTTTGATCACAGTAGCCATACATCAACACGATATCGACCTTTTCCGCAATTGGGAAACTGTCCATTTTAACACGGGTAATGTATCGCGAAGCAAACACCGTCCGCACTGGCGGAATGTTACGTGATACCACGTACTTATACGTTTGTGACTATTACAGCGCCATCTATCACAAAGCGAAAAAAGTGGTCCAACTAAAACATTAATCTTTCTTTACATACTACACGAATATGTAATAAAAAATGGGATTTCCTATTTAAGAAAACGCAGTTGATATCCGTCCATGTGGCAGCGCAATCTAGCGGGCCAACCATAGCCCCTTCAAGGTAGACGAGTTTCGTTCTTTGTAGTTTTTTCGTTTGATGCTTATTTCGTGAGATATTTGGCCCGGTCACTATCAATAGACCACCCTGTATACGTAGGTGGAGATGCAGCGTATGCCACTAAAGTTGGATGACATGCCTGCGACGCTTTTGTGCTAATTACACGAGCCCGTGACGAAACGTGCTTGTCATCTCAGGATCTCCTCTAATCCAACTGAATATAGAGTCACAGAGTGGGGAACAATACTCGAGTATGGTGGTGTGCGCTACCTCATTCGTTGGTCACTTATACTTCCTGAGGAGTTTTAGAATAAATCTGTCTTCCAGCTGCATTCCTGTCATAATTTTTTCTTGACAGCTACAATTAAATTCATCCCACACACGCAATCCTAGGTAGTAAATGGACGTGACTGATTCCAATGACTGCTCAGGAACCACGTAATAAAAAAAATGAGACAAGTGGGAGTTGAACTCGTACTCGGCGGGTTCCGTAGAAACATAATTACGTACATAGGTAATAATAGTAATTTCATGTGGCTCGGTCTTCTGGCGCGTGTTTCTATTACGGTGGCGACTTGCGTGTCCCAAGGTGACAGCAGTTTAACATGGAATGCGAACTACGAGTCGTTTCCGGTAACTCCTCACATTGTTGAGAGGCGAAGGCTACGTTAAAGCGAAAACTGAAAAATTCGTGTCACATCAAATGAATTTGAAATTGGGAATAAGGACTAACATCAGCTGTAGAATGGAATGACGACAATGAAAATTAGTGCCGGGCCGAGACTCGAACCCGGATTTCCCACTTATCATTCCATTCTACAGCTGATGGTAATACTTATTGGTAACTGCGAATTCATTTGATGTGTTTCGTGACGGCTGTAATCACCGCAGTGACTGTTCCTTTAGACATGCATGCAGCTCCAAAGGAACTTTGCATCGTAATCGGAATAACAGAGCCAATGGAATACCGTTTGAAAAATTCGTGGTCCGACCGAGATTCGATCCGGAGACCTCTCAGTTTGAAGGCACATACTTTACCACTTAAGCACCAGGCCTGACATGCACATAGAAACTTAACATATAGGTTTCTCTCTGTGAATTAGCGAGTATGAAACTGTTTGGCATAAATGGCCGTATCTCTCGATAGCATTGATCTAGAAGCTTTAACTATTTACACCGTCAAGGGACTTTAGTATGTGATTTAAATTTCAAACTGGTACCTGTCCCCGTCCTTGACAAAAAGGCATCTTAACAGTCGGACAGACAGACAGACAGACAACAAAGTGAATCAATTAGGGTTCTGCTTTTATCCAATGAAGAATGGGACTCTAAAAATAACTGGCTTTTTCCTTTTTTTACACTGATCAGCCAGAACATTATCACCACCTACCTAATAGCCAGTATGTCCATCTTTGACACATATAACAGCAGCGAAGCAATGGGGCCTTGGTAGGTCGCTGTAAGAAGTTGGCACCACATATGCACTCACAACTAATCTAATTCCTGTAAGTTGCGGATAGGGGGCGATAAGCTCTGACGACAAGTTGAATCTCATCCCTGATCTCTTCTATCGGCTTCAGATAGGGTGAGATGGGAGAGCAGCACATCAATTAGAACTCGCCACTGTGTTCCTCGAACCACACCACCACATTACTGGCCTTGTGACATGGCGCATTACCTTGCTGAAAAATGCCACTGCCGTCTGGAAACATAATCGTCACGAAGGTGTGCACGTGGTCTGCAAGCAGTGTACAGTACTCCTTGGCCGTCGTTGTGCCTTGTGCGAGCTCCACTGATCCAAGGATGCCCACGTCAATGTTTCTCAGAGCATAATGGAGTCGCCACCAGCTTGTCTCCGTCCTGTAGTACAGGTGTTCCACTGCAAGATGACGGATTCGCGCCGTCCCTTCGGTATAATGAAGAAGACAGTTCATCAGACAATGCAACGCTCTATTAGTGCGCCCATGTCCAGCGCCGATGGTCACAGGCCTATTTCAGTCATAGTTTCTGACGTCGTGGTGTTAACTTTGGCACATGTTTGGGTCATCGACAAATGGCTTGGTTCAAATGGCTCTGAGCACTATGGGACTTAACTTCTGAGGTCATCATTCCCCTAGAACTTAGAACTACTTAAACCTAACTAACCTAAGGACATCACACACATCCATGCCCGAGGCAGGATTCGAACCTGCGACCGTAGCGGTCTCGCGGTTCCAGACTGTAGCGCCTAGAACCGCTTGGCCACTCCGGCCGGCGGGTCATCGACAGTGGAGGCCCATTGTTAGCGGTGTTCGGTGCACTGTGTATTCAGACATACTTGTACTCAGCGGAGCGTTAAAGTCTGGTGGTAGTTCCGCCACAATTCGCAGCCTGTGCCTGGTTTGCCAGTCTGCCTACCTAGGACGTCCGACATCTCTAATGAGAGGTGGTCGCCCAAAAGCACGACGTCCGTACGTGGTATCAACTAGGTTTCGCCGCATGTTGAAGACGCTTACCAGAGCACTCCTTGAACACCCGGCAATATTCGAAATGCTCGTTCCAAGCCTCCGGGCCATTACAATCTGCCCTCCGTCGAACTCAGATAGATCGCGCACCTTCCCTATTCTACATATGGACAGCAGGCTCACTAGTATTACATGCACCGTGCGTGTGTCTGACTAGCAGTCACTCTTCGCCAGGTGACGCTGCCATCGCCTGGACGGGTTTATATCGATAGTAGGTCGTTGGTCATAATGTTCTGGCTTATCAGTGTGTGTGCAATATGTTATACATTGTTCTATGGAATACGGAATGAATTAAAATCGTCTGCCTGGCACCGCAGCACAAGGTACCCACTGCGGACTAGGAAGTGCACTAATCTTGCTGTTGGGAGCGTTGCGCCCGCTACCCTCGACTGACAAGCACAGCTCAGCAGGCGGGGCGGAGTGGAGAGTCTGAAGGCTGAGCATCCCCTCGATCGTCGTAACTCAGTCGAGCGCCGCGGGCGCCTCTGCGGTCGCGGGGGAACCCCCTTAGCTGCGAGGGTCGCGAGGTTATCTCAATCAGAGCGCCGCCCCCAGTCACGGCCCCCAGACACGGCCTCCGGCCGTCCCCGGCCTGGCGCGGCCGTTAAATGCGGCTAAACTGATTTAGCTGCACCGCGCGGCACTCCGCCAGCGGGGAATAAAAAGCAATTTGATTTACATACATAAAAGCGCTTAATCCAGGGGAACGCCCGCCGGGGACGGGAAATAATATTTACTCCGTAGTTAAACAGTAAGTAAACAGTTTCGAGGGTGAATGGTTTAATGATAACCGATTGTAGCGCTAGCGTAAGTGATAGCTGACGC
Source organism: Schistocerca americana (assembly GCF_021461395.2). Lineage (NCBI taxonomy): Eukaryota > Metazoa > Arthropoda > Insecta > Orthoptera > Acrididae > Schistocerca > Schistocerca americana. The sequence continues at coordinate 612,141,891 of NC_060120.1, forward strand.
TCTCCCCTCGCCCACAAGTGTCCAATCAGCGAGCGCTGTCAGTGATTTGATTTCGTGGAACGGTATCGTCATTTCGACGTCCCTGTCCCTGTCGCAATACGCGGAGTGGTAGACGCCCATTCGAAAAGAGTATCAGAACACAGTTTCAATCCGTGTCGACTCAATCAGTTTAGCTACTGGTGTTTCTTTAGCGCAAATCGCTTGCTGTGATTTTACACTGAACTCTGTGGAAAGGAACACATTAATTTTCGGTAATGACGTAGGCGATGTTGCTAACTCTTAGCGTACCCCGTTGGGTCAGGGAAGATCCGATAGTGACACAGGGCTTCCAGCGAGTGCTTCGCGTGTTCCACGAGTTTTATTGTTACATTTCTACGGCAACGCCTACTCGTTGATGAAATTCGAGGCAACTCTGCTTTTCAGTTAGTTTTGTAGCAGCCTTTTCTACTTTTCTTGCTGCAGTGGTAACAACGGTTCCCGTCAGATCGCCGAAGTTAAGTGCTGGCGATCTTAACTAGCGCTTGAATGAGTCGCCGTCCGGGTCTACCGAGGGCATTAGGCAAACGAGGTGCACTAGGCCCTTGTGAGGCCAATTGAGGAGCTACCTGAATGAGAAGTAGCGGCTACGCTCGGGAAAACTGACCGGTGCGGGAGAGTTGTATACTGGCCACATGCCCCCCCCCCCCCCCCTTCTGCAACCAGTGAAGTCTTTCGGCTGAGGATGACGCGGGGGCCTGTCGGCATCGTTTGGCCTTCCGCAGCCTGTCGGAAAGGAAGTACTTTTCTTCTGTACTTTATGACTGAAAGGTGGCAACAGTGCAACGACGTATCTGGCATCTTCTGTCACCTGTCTCAGTTTAGTGGAACTCACTTCGGAAGATAATGGTACGAGCTCTAGCGGTTTCGATTATTTGGGGATAAGAAAGATGCGAGGCTTCAGGGTGAGATGTATGAAGTTCCCTACCAGCACACTTTGCTTCGATAAGCTGCATTTTCTGCTCTTGAACTAGGGCATCCGACCGAGTTAATGGCGACCATCATCTCAGAGGCTCCTTTGTTGCCTTGGACAGGAGTGAAATGCAGAACTGACGTCATCTTGGCTGACCACACCCAGCGCATAGCGCGCCTCTCACAGCTAACCGGGACGGCACTTCTCAACCTCCGGACGAGCTCGCTCTTCCGAGACGCGCTGTTTTCCTCTGGGTCGCTCTACTCTTACATGCCACCAGAGAACTCCTAACTGCCGTACTCTCACTGCTCGCGACTCTGACTGGCCGGCGTATCGTTTTAAGCAGCCACAGTCAAAACTTTGGCTCCAGACTCGGTACATCCGTAGACGTGTCAAGATTAGTACGGAAGACTGCAGTGAGGACAGTACATCGCCGTAGCACAACCTCACCAAGTATACTGTCTACTGCTACTTATGTCCCTCACTCTCCCAAGTCTCTAAGAACCACCAACGACAGGAAACTCAACACCAACGAAACAGCAGACAGTAGAAGTTGTATCGTATTTAATAACTAAGACTGGCACGGAGCAAACTTACGAAGATAGAAGCTAAAACATTCCAGTAAACAAGGGGCCCAAAACGTGGCATTTATGAGCTAACTGCGAATATGTGGCTTAGAGCCTTCACTGACTTCAGTATCAAATATTCACCCAGGTACGACAGAGCTATATGGTCCAGTCGCCTATGTACGACGTCAGTGTGCAATAACCACTCACAGACGCCAGGTGGAAGATTTTGCAGTGAGGGTCTATAACGTATGTGGGAAAAAGGCAGGAAACAGTTGTTGTAATGCGGAAACGGAGCGATTTATCTGATTTGAAAGACGATACGATTATTGACTTTGGAGACAAGGATGGAAGTATTTCCGAAACGGCTAAGTTCGTAAGCTGTTTGGGTGCCGCCGTGGTTAACGTATACCGTGCATGTCAAAATGGCGCTTTCCAAAACCTGCGCCGAGATAACTGTGGTGCCACACGGGCAGTAGATGAAGGGGTGAACAAGGGCTGCTGAGGTATGAGTAAGCGAACAGACGTGCAACTGTTGAGCAACTGACCGCCCAGATGAACTAAGAGGCTCCAGATAGTCTCCTAAACGACCGTTTAGCGAACTTTCCTTTGTGTGGGACTCCGCAGCAGGTCCCTGGTTCATGCAACCATGCTGACTGCTGTTCATGGGCGATGAAGGATAGAATTTGCACGCCAGTACCGAACGAAAAAGTGAATAAATCGAAACACAAATGATTTTGGAAGGACTGAGTCAGCATAAAGAAAAGTCAAAGAGACCTTCGGTGAAATTAAAAGTCGTGGCGGGCCACGTCAAACCAGTCAGCAGACTAATGGCTGAGAAGAAAAAACCGCGACTGGATGCCACTGTGTGGTGACACGTGACTTTTTCGGTTGAACCACGTTTTATGCTCCATCGGACAGATGGCCTTTTTAGTGTACATCGTATGAAACGTCTGAAGCCACACACACTGCATAAGTGATGGTATGGGGAATATTTTCGAACATTCCTTGGGCGATATCGCCATTGTGGTAGGCAAAATGGATCAAGACATGTATGCGTCTGTCCTTGGTATCACGTCCACCCCTGTATGCAGTTCGTGTTTCGTCAGCACTATGGCATCTAGCAGCAGGACAAAGGAATATTACACGCCTCGCAGTGTTAGTGCGTGGTTTGACGAGCCCCAGGATGAGTTTACTGTACTCCCCTCGCCATCAAACTCCCCAGAATCTGTGGGACCACCTCGACTGCGCTGTTCAAGCCGTGGAACGTCAACCGACAATCCTAGCGCGGCTCGCCACGGCCCTGGAGTCGGCTTGCCTCCACATTCCTGTCGGTACCTTCCAGAGCCTCACTGAATCTGCTGCTGCACGTTCGCGCTTCCAAAGGTGGTCGTTCATGTATCTGACAGGCGGCCGCATTAATGTGACCAGAGAGTGTATTTGAAAACAAAACCATCCCCCTGCCATTGTTCTTTAATTTCGATCATGTCCCATGGATGAAGAGTATGGTAGATATGTGGTGGGGCATCGGCAGATTTTGTCACTGATACAAAACGGCACGTCACTCGTAAAGATGGTTCAAAAAGGGTAGGTAGAGCAGGGTACGTATTTTCGCCTCCAAGATCACTCTAATCCTCTGGAGTTTTCTGTTTCTTATCTTTGCATAATTGAGATGTATTTGACATCATTGACAGGCGGCCGCATTAATGTGACCAGAAAGTGTATTTAAAAACAAAACCATCCCCCTGTCATTGTTCTTTAATTTCGATCATGTCCCATGGATGAAGAGTATGGTACATATGTGGTGGGGCATCGGCAGATTTTGTCACTGATGCGAAACGGCACGTCACTCGTAAAGATGGTTCAAAAAGGGTAGATAGAGCAGAGTACGTATTTTCGTCTCCAAGATCACTCTAATCCTCTGGATTTTTCTGTTTCTTATCTTCGCATAATTGAGATGTGCCGTACTCCCGTTGATACGGTTAAATAACCGGAGTAGCGATCTGTACACATCAGGGGATGTTGGTAAAAACAAGTAACTCACTGCAAAAAATTACTGCAGCGTTACATTCTAATTCAAGGACGACACATGGAGCATCCCCTCTAACAGGTACGACTGAACAGTAACCTGTAACGCACAGCCTGATGGAGCAGTGTTCTACTTTTTGTTAAGATAAGACCATAGGTCAGAGATCGCACTATCACGTTTCTTGTAAAACATTGACATATTTTGAAGTAACGATCTTTTTTTTTTTTTTGTAGTTTTATATTTCAAAGCAAAAAGACTCTGACGTGAAAAAGTGTCGTTTTGCAAGTGACGTGACAGCACGACCTCTGACTTGTGATAAGATGTGAAGAAGCAGAAATTTCGGCCGAAAAAACAAATAACTGTTCGTAGCAATTTATTAATGTAAGTATATGAAGATAGTAACCGTTCTCGAAAGAACAGTTATCATTGATGACCGTGCAGCTTCTCTAGAATAAATGATTTTTTTTTTTGTCATCAGTCTACTGACTGGTTTGATGCGGCCCGCCACGAATTCCTTTCCTGTGCTAACCTCTTCATCTCAGAGTAGCACTTGCAACCTACGTCCTCAATTATTTGCTTGACGTATTCCAATCTCTGTCTTCCTCTACAGTTTTTGCTCTCTACAGCTCCCTCTAGTATCATGGAAGACATTCCCTCATGTCTTAGCAGATGTCCTATCATCCAGTCTCTTCTCCTTATCAGTGTTTTCCACATATTCCTTTCCTCTCCGATTCTGCGTAAAACCTCCTCAATCCTTACCTTATCAGTCCACCTAATTTTCAACATTCGTCTATAGCACCACATCTCAAATGCTTCGATTCTCTTCTGTTCCGGTTTTCCCACAGTCCATGTTTCACTACCATACAATGCTGTACTCCAGACGTACATCATCAGAAATTTCTTCCTCAAATTAAGGCCGGTATTTGATATTAGTAGACTTCTCTTGGCCAGAAATGCCTTTTTGCCATAGCGAGTCTGCTTTTGATGTCCTCCTTGCTCCGTCCGTCATGGGCTATTTTACTGCCTAGGTAGCAGAATTCCTTAACTTCATTGACTTCGTGGCCATCAATCCTGATGTTAAGTTTCTCGCTGTTCTCATTTCTACTACTTCTCATTACCTTCGTCTTTCTACGATTTACTCTCAAACCATACTGTGTACTCATTAGACTGTTCATTCCGTTCATCAGATCACTTAATTCTTTTTCACTTTCACTCAGGATAGCAATGTCATCAGCGAATCGTATCATTGATATCCTTTCACCTTGTATTTTAATTCCACCCCTGAACCTTTCTTTTATTTCCATCATTGCTTCCTCGATGTACAGATTGAAGAGTAGGGGCGAAAGGCTACAGCCTTGTCTTACACCCTTCTTAATACGAGCACTTCGTTCTTGATCGTCCACTCTTACTATTCCCTCTTGGTTGTTGTACATATTGCATATGACCCGTCTCTCCCTATAGCTTACCCCTACTTTTTTCAGAATCTCGAACAGCTTGCACCATTTTATATTGTCGAACGCTTTTTCCAGGTCTACATATCCTATGAAAGTGTCTTGATTTTTCTTTAGCCTTGCTTCCATTATTAGCCGTAACGTCAGAATTGCCTCTCTCGCCCCTTTACTTTTCCTAAAGCCAAACTGATCGTCACCTAGCGCATTCTCAATTTTCTTTTCCATTCTTCTGTATAGTATTCTTGTAAGCAGCTTCGATGCATGAGCTGTTAAGCTGATTGTGCGATAATTCTCGCACTTGTCAGCTCTTGCCGTCTTCGGAATTGTGTGGATGATGCTTTTCCGAAAGTCAGATGGTATATCGCCTGACTCATATATTCTACACACCGACGTGAATAGTCGTTTTGTTGCCACTTCCCCCAATGATTTTAGAAATTCTGATGGAATGTTATCTATCCCTTCTGCCTTATTTGACCGTAAGTCCTCCAAAGCTCTTTTAAATTCCGATTCTAATACTGGATCCCCTATCTCTTCTAAATCGACTCCTGTTTCTTCTTCTATCACATCAGACAAATCTTCACCCTCATCGAGGCTTTCAATTGTATTCACTCCACCTATCTGCTCTCACCTCTGCATTTAACAGTGGAATTCCCGTTGCACGCTTAATGTTACCACCGTTGCTTTTAATGTCACCAAAGGTTGTTTTGACTTTCCTGTATGCTGAGTCTGTCCTTCCGACAATCATATCTTTTTCGATGTCTTCACATTTTTCCTGCAGCCATTTCGTCTTAGCTTCCCTGCACTTCCTATTTATTTCATTCCTCAGCGACTTGTATTTCTGTATTCCTGATTTTCCCGGAACATGTTTGTACTTCCTCTTTTCATCAATCAACTTAAGTATTTCTTCTGTTACCCGTGGTTTCTTCGCAGCTACCTTCTTTGTACCTATGGTTTCCTTCCCAACTTCTGTGATGGCCCTTTTTAGAGATGTCCATTCCTCTTCAACTATACTGCCTACTGCGCTATTCCTTATTGCTGTATCTATAGCGTTAGAGAACTTCAAACGTATCTCGTCATTCCTTAGTACTTCCGTATCCCACTTCTTTGCGTATTGATTCTTCCTGACTAATGTCTTGAACTTCTGCCTACTCTTCATCACTACTATATTGTGATCTGAGTCTATATCTGCTCCTGGGTACGCCTTACAATCCAGTATCTGATTTGGGAATCTCTGTCTGACCATGATGTAATCTAATTGAAATCTTCCCGTATCTCCCGGCCTTTTCCAAGTATACCTCCTCCTCTTGCGATTCTTGAAAAGGGTATTCGCTATTACCAGCTGAAACTTGTTATAGAACTCAATTAGTCTTTCTCCTCTTTCATTCCTTGTCCCAAGCCCATATTCTCCTGTAACCTTTTCTTCTACTCCTTCCCCTACAACTGTATTCCAGTCGCCCATGACTATTAGATTTTCGTCCCCCTTTACATACTGCATTACCCTTTCAATATCCTCATACACTTTCTCTATCTGTTCATCTTCAGCTTGCGACGTCGGCATGTATACCTGAACTATCGTCGGTGTTGGTCTGCTGTCGATTCTGATTAGAACAACCCAGTCACTGAACTGTTCACAGTAACACACCCTCTGCCCTACCTTCCTATTCATAACGAATCCTACACCTGTTATACCATTTTCTGCTGCTGTTGATATTACCCGATACTCATCTGACCAGAAATCCTTGTCTTCCTTCCACTTCACCTCACTGACCCCTACTATATCTAGATTGAGCCTTTGCATTTCCCTTTTCAGATTTTCTAGTTTCCCTACCACGTTCAAGCTTCTGACATTCCACGCCCCGACTCGTAGAACTTTATCCTTTCGTTGATTATTCAATCTCTTTCTCATGGTAACCTCCCCCATTGCAGACCCCTCCCGGAGATCCGAATGGGGGACTATTCCGGAATCTTTGGCAATGGAGAGTTCATCATGACACTTCTTCAATTACGGGCCACATGTCCTGTGGATACACGTTACGTGTCTTTAATGCAGTGGTTTCCATTGCCTTCTGCATCCTCATGTCGTTGATCATTGCTGATTCTTCCGCCTTTAGGGACAATTTCCCACCCCTAGGACAAGAGAGTGCCCTGAACCTCTATCCGCTCCTCCGCCCTCTTTGACAAGGCCGTTGGCAGAATGAGGCTGACTTCTTATGCCGGAAGTCTTCGGCCGCCAATGCTGATTATTTATCAAAATTTAGGCAGTGGCGGGGATCGAACCCGGGCCGAAGACGTTTTTGATTGTGAATCAAAGACGCTACCCCTAGACCACGGGTACAATCACGGGTACCAACTCGATAGGGACAGCTGAAAATGCGTGCCCCGACCGGGACTCGAGCCCGGGGTCTCCTGCTTACAGGGCAGACGCTCTGTCCATCAATGTTAACTGTTCTTTCGAGAACGGTTACTATCTTCATATACATAGTTAAAGGCTACCCAGTCATTGATCTTCGTCTGTGCGTATGCCCAAAGGTTGCCCGAACTCTTACGGTAATGTCACTTTACTGTGCGCAAGTAATGAGTGGATGGGCAAATATCTATTAGGTACATTACGTATGTAGATTGTGGACAGTTGGGAATGTGGGTCTCACGGGAAGCGTGCAAGGGATAAATCCCTGCTATCGCGCTGCTCATCTGTGTCCTCGGTGGCTCAGATGGATAGAGCGTCTGCCATGTACGCAGGAGATCCCGGGTTCGAGTCCCGGTTGCGGCACACATTTTCAGCTGTACCCATTGAGATATATCAACAACACCTGTCGGCAGCTTAGGGTTTCAATCAATTATCATTTAATGTAAGTGCTATGACGTGAATTGTTTCATAATAAGTACCACATAAAAACAGAACTGCATTGTTCCAGATTAAATCCACTGAACATGCATTAAAGTGAAAGTGTAAACGCGTCTGTAACAAAATAAATTTAAAATACGAAAAGAAAATTACTTTTCAGTTCAAAAAGCTTGGATTTAACTAGGGACGCTAATGTCATGGCTTTTTAAGCAAATACAGCTAAACCTGCTCTACGTTACTACTAGTTGTTGTGAATCAGTTATATTCAAGACATGCTCAAGTGTTCAATAAATAATATTCACATGATTTCTCGTTCGACTTGGTATGTAACAGTAACTCTGACAAATTTGAAAGAGTAGGGAAGAGACACAAGTCAAGTTTTCCATTCGTGCTGTGGTGCATTCTCGCATGGTTCAGTTGGGTTGTAGAGTTTGGCTCAAAAACGTGAAGATGGCGCTTCGAGGCGCGATCCAATATGCAGTTTCAATCTGTCGGAAATTTTGATGAGCATAGTAATTGCCAACCCATTTTTCGAATTGTTCTCTGATCATAGTGGTCGTGGATTCTGTATATCGTTACTAACGCTTTCGATATCTATGTCACGAAGACCACTCGCACTCCGCAAGGAACTTTTGGGGGTAATATACACGCCGTTATATGACGTTCATCGGACATGTTTCAAAGATGCACACTGACTTCTGCAGGCAGTTTGGTAGTTTGTGGTAGTCACTAGAGAAGTCACTCGTTCAGTTCTCTATATTTTTGTGACAATGCTTCATGTTACGTTCCTTAGGATATTTTGCAGCGATATGCCTGGTTATAGGCAGCAGTTGAGTCATAAAATCCATATTCACTTTGGTCATCAACATCAGTACTCCGCAAGCCATCGTTCGGTGGGTGCCACAGGGTACTGACGTATTCATTTCACTGCATCCCCTCTCTACGAGGTATGGCATGAAGCGAGTCACTAGACTTATTGAATTCCTAGGATACTAGTATTACTGCCCGATTGTTTTTCGACCTCCTGTATCGTGACCCTGTAACATGTTTCATCAAAACTGGTCAGCTCCAATGGGACGGGACGAGCAGTTGCTACTTCCACATTCCTGCGTTTTTCCGAGAGGGAAAGAGGGACTCCTACGCAATTTCCACACCTGCATCTGAATCTCACAAGCGAATGATATTTCAGATACCACTATCTCTTACCCCCTTCCCTGTCCCATTTGCAAATAGCAAATAGGAGGAATGAGTGTCAGCAAAATCTACGTCATAGCACTAATTTCTCACATTTCCTCGTTGTGATCATTCCACGAGACATATGTGAGAGGAAGTAATATGTTTCCGACTTTATTCCGAACGTATTTTCTCGGAACTTCAATAGCAAACCTCTAAGTGATGAATATCGGCTCTCTTGTAGCGCCTATCCAATGGAGTTAGTAGGGCACTTCCGCAGTGCTGTCGTCCCGACCAAACGATCCCGCGACGAAAAGTGCCGCTGCTCGGTTGATCTTGCCTATCACTTCTGTTAATCCAACCTGGTAAAGAATCCAGACTGATGAGTAATACTCAAGAATCTGTCGAACAAGAGATTTGTAGCCATTTATTTCGTGCATAAACTACTTTCTTTAAAATTCTTCCTATTAATCTCATCATGGCATTCGCTTTTGCTTCAGTTTTGTGTGGCGATTCGTCTTTAGTTCGTAGTGAAGAAATTTTTGAGCCGTGGAAGAGACGAATGTCGACGAGTTTGGACTGAAATAGGTCCCATTTTTTAGGGAAGCTAAATTAACTGGACGTATTCAGCAAATATACAAACTCGTAAAATTGATCTAGATTATTTTGTGTCAGACTTCCTACACGACGTTTTCAAAATGGTTCAAATGGCTCTGAGCACTATGGGACTTAACATCTGTGGTCATCAGTCCCCTAGAACTTAGAACTACTTAAACCTAACTTACGCTAAGTACATCACACACATCCATGCCCGAGGCAGGATTCGAACCTGCGGCCGTAGCAGTCGCGCGGTTCCGGACTGAGCGCCTTAACCGCTAGACCACCGCGGCCGGCCCACGACGTTTTCCGGTGGAGCGTAAGAGCACGTGTGTTCCTCCTAAGGACACACCTCAAGGCAGGAAACAATACTCTTCAGTGATGCAGTAATCGTGTTTTTCTATTCTCGACTTAAAAGTAGCTGGGAATTTTTCAGTTTTTAAGTAAAAGTGTGATAAAAACTTAAATTTGGGAAAGATAGTGCAGAAAATGGAAAATCCTGATTAAGAGCAAAGGAACAGCGCACGATGGGGAGAGACACAGGAAATGTGAAACTCGTGATGTGAGGTAGGAATGTGGGGGAGGAGTAGGAGCTGTTAGGACGGATGAAAACTGTTTGGCGGAAATAGCGTGGGGAGTCTGTGTAGGTGAGGGTTGAGTTGGTACAGATGCGGAAGGCAACAGGGTCGGAAATTAAAGGAACGACAATCGTCTTTCTGAAGTCGAAGCTTACGGATAGTGTAGGCTCTACGGAGGGGTTCTCTGTAAGAGAAAAAGGGTGGGAATTCATGGGATGGCAGAGCATCCACATGGGGAAAGGTACACGGATGAGGAAAGCATGGGATTCAAATATTTTCTTCTACTTCTTCTTCCTACATTCTTTTTTTCTCTTTTATTTTTGTTTCATTTCTTCGCCTCACCACCGCAATGACGCTCTTGTGCCGAGAGCGTTTATGAAAGACATACTCAAAAAATGTTTTTGAAATCAAATCGATCAAAACGTACATTTTTAAATTATTAAGAAACACTGTTCCGCAGTAAAGATTTTAAGTATAAGATAATTGACTGTTACAATACAGCCGACTGGTGGCATTCGTTACAGCAAAAACTAAACACGTCTCCGAGCTAAGATAAGTCAAACAGATGTTAGACAGTGGTGTTGAGAAACACCTGATATCGTTAAATTTGTATCCATAAACTATTTTATATCTCTGTTTTATGTTCTGAGCTAATCTTGAGAACTTTGCTGCGTTTGTTACTGTGTGTAACATTTCTTTACAACGAACTAGGGATTTATTCTGGTGAGTATTATTGGTACTTCATCTTTTCACTAAGATTTGTGCCCTAAACCGTGCTCAGGTTGTACAATTTCTGTGTTGTTATCTCATACGAATAAACTCAGTTCCTTCGACAGAACATAAAACGTGTAGAATCAAGATGTTGGTCCCGGTAAAGCAAAATTGTGAGATCTAGATATCCTACATTATAACAGTCGTCACATTCTCAGAATTTCATGTAGATGTGAAGGACATCAACTAATATACAAATTGTGCAACATGTGATGATCCTAAACTAGTTTATAATTTCAAGTGATCACGGAGTGGTATGATGCAAAGTAAAAGTGGATACAAATATTGAACTTGTCTAGCAAGAAGACAGAAAGTAGATCACATGAATTTATTTTGGGAGATATACCTGGTTAAATTAAGCAACAAGTCAAGCTGATTAGAAAATTAAGTGTTCAGACATAATGAAAGAGGAAATTAACTAACAAAATGTGGACATGCACGGAAAAATTGGCTAACTCTCAAATGTAAAAGCTTAGAGAGAAATGTTGCCATCTGTTGCTGGGTATGGGAACTATCGAAACTGACATTGGTCTCAATCCTAAGTATCGCTTAGGATTGGTCCCATCCCTAAGCAATACTTAGGATTGACACCAACGTCAGTTTCGATAGTTCTGATACCCAGCAACAGATGGCAACACGGACCTCTAGGGTTTTACTTTTGAGGGCTAGCCCGTTTTTGCGCGCATGCCTTCATTAATGTACTTGTGCTCCCAACAAGAGAGGTTGCACGGACAAAGAAGTCAAAAGGAAATAAAATCTCAAGAGAAGCAAGCTAATTATTAGAGAAAAAGTGACAGTCTGAAGTAAAATAATAGGCACTGGCTAGAACATCTCTCATTAAACAAAACTAATTGGATATACCCTCAGCATCACCTGATTTAATTCGAGTACACTCCAAAACCTTTATTTTGGTTGATGTTCACCTAACAATCTCTTTTCAAGAAACTACCCATTTCTGTCAACTGCTTTCCCAGATTCGTTGCCGTCTCAGACTTAATTACTGTGTCATCATCAACTCTCAAATCTTTAACTTCTACTCTATGAGCTTTAAACCCCTTTCTAAATTTAGCTTTAATTTCTTCCAGACTTTGCTCAGTGTACAAATTGACTAACTACTGCTTCCCTTTCATGTCCTTCGACTCTTTATGATTGCAGTCTGGGATCTGTACAGGTTGCAGACAACCTTTTTCGATTTATGTATTATTCCTGCTACCTTCCTAATTTTGAATACTGATCCCAGTCAGTATTATCAAAAGCTTTTGCTAAACATGCAGATGCTATGAAAGGAAGTTTGCCCTTCATCCGTCTGCCTTCTTCGATTCAGTACCTTATTCCTTCTTCTACAGGGTTAAGTACAATTTTCTGCCCGTTTTCCAAGGTTCTACCCCTCGTGCTTTCTTTCAATTTAGGTCTTTCAGCGCTCTGTCAAACTCTACTCGCGGAATAATGTCACTCATGTCATCTTCTTCTACTTCCTCTAACCGTAACATAATATTCTGTCCAACATTATTCCATTTGTACTGATCTTCTATACGCTCCTTCCACTTTTAGCGCTCCCTTCTTTGCGTAGTATTAACTTCCTACTGTATCTCTTGATAATCATATGGCTGTTTCCCTTTTCTCCAAAGGCTTCTGCAGTCTTCCTGTAGCCTACATCTTGCTTCTCTTCTCGTTTGTCAATAAGTCACACCACACTCTTCCCCCCACTTGTGCTTCTGTCGCGTTCATCTTCCTCTCCCACTCATTGCCTGACGTCCAATGCTGTGTGTGGCCTCAGTCCAAATCTACCTGATTGTTATCTATAGTATATTTCATGAAGAGCTGCAGCTACTACAGTCCTGTAAAGCAGAATAGGTGATATATCTGTCGCAGATTTGACGAAAGAGTGCAATACTGGTTCAGACACAAGTGTTTTGTATCACACCGTTCATCACTAGTTGTTGAACATAAGGATCTGCAGCAGCAACCACTATGTGTTCCCTTGAAGACCAAACGATATCGTTAATTCCATCAGTGGGCGGGAGACCATCGAGATTGGACTGTGGATCTATGGAAACTTGTCGCCTGGTGGGCGTTTCTTGTAACACCAGGTTGATGTGCCTGTCCACATAATCTGAACGGCTGCTCGAAAAATGCACTGTGTCGCGGTGCAGCATAACGCTATGAGGGACGTTCAATTGTGGTATGCAAAAGCAATGTGATAGTTGATAGTTGTCGACTATGTGAATAGTACTGCGGAGCACCTGCATCCATTTATACTTGATGTCTTCCTCCAGAGGATGTTGGCATCTTCCAGTATAACTTCCTATTTCATAAGGCCAGAATATTGCTACAGTGATTTGGAGAGCATGAACTCACGTAGATGTCTCTGTCACGAAATCCACCTGATCTTAAACCAATGGAACACATCTCGGACACCATCAGGCACATACCTCCGGATACAAAGAAGGACATACCGAACCCTTGCCATAGAGAATCTGTGCTGCATTGCGTCTGAACACGATACTATACAGGTGATCATAATGATTTGGCTTACCCGCGTATGTAGAATGTCTAGTTAGATGTAAAAGAGTGCATGATGGTCGTAATCTTGGTAGGACAAGTAAATCAGTAAATAAAATAGTTGTTACCTAGTAATTTATGCTCCTACGGCTTGGTGATAGACATAAAGTGCGAGTGTGTGATGAGCGGCGGCTGGAGAATGTGGCCACACCCACAGCCGCATAGCCCTCCGCCACGCACCACTTGACGCGCCGGCGATATTGGAGCGTCCGCATTGTCGCCGGCGTGGCTCGGACATTAGCATCACAAGGGCGGGCGCGTCGCGCCGTAATCGCGTGCGCCCACCGTCAGACACTCAAGGCGCACCTGGCCTCTGGCTGTCTCCGTGCCGCCCGCTGCCGTCACGGAGGACGAGGCAGCGGCCCACGTAGATTAACGTAAGAACAGCAGTACGGAGGCAAAACGTAGAGCACTGGATCAAGAGCTATGTTTAATTTATCCACATCGTACGGAGTTGTGGGAATTTTTACTGCTTCCGTCACTTTTTACTAGAATTTATTAGCATAAAGCATTTTGGCAACATGCTATCAACATCAGATGCCAACGGCCTTGCTGCAGTGGTTCAAAATGGTTCAAATGGCTCTGAGCACTATGGGACTTAACATCTATGGTCATCAGTCCCCTAGAACTTAGAACTACCCAAACCCAACTAACCTAAGGACACCACACACATCCATGCCCGAGGCAGGATTCGAACCTGCGACCGTAGCAGTCGCGCAGTTCCGGACTGAGCGCCTAGAACCGCGAGACCACCGCGGCCGGCGCCGCAGTGGTAATACCGGTTCTTGTCAGATCACCAAAGTTAAGTTCTGTCGGGCTGGGATAGCACTTGGATGAGTGACTATCCGGTGTGCCGAGCGCTGTTGACAAGCGGGGTGCGCTCAGCCATTGTGAGGCAAACTGAGGAGCTACTTGACTGAGAAGTAGCGACTCCGGTCTCGTAAACTGACGTACGGCCGTGAGAGCGGCGTGCTGACCACATGCCCCTCTATATCCCCATCCAGTGACGCCTTTGGGCTGAGGATGATACGGCGGCCGGTCAGTAACGCTGGGCCTTCCAAGGCCTGTTCAGACGGAGTCTGGTCTATCAACATCAGATGCATTATGATTACACGTACATTAATCTGAAGTGTGATGAGGATTATTTTCTGGGCGTGTCAATAAGGTTATGTACAAATGTCTTTACCTACATAGAAAGATTCGTCTATTTTAGTGTCCGCCCCGATAGCTGAATGGACGCCGGCATGGTAGCTCAGCGTGTTCAGTCAGAGGGGTGCGTGCTCTCTGTAACAAAAAATTTGAGTCCAGGAATCAACGATCAACTTGAACGGATAGCTTGTGACGTCCGCCCAGACCAAACCCAACGAACAGTATCGAACAAAATCAAGAAAGAAAAAAAAAGGTCAGCATGATGGACTGCCGTCCTAAGAGGCCCGAGTTAGATTCTCTGCTGGGTCGGGAATTTTCTCCGCTCAGGGACTGGGTGTTGTGTTGTCTTCACCATCATTTCATCCCCATCCGTCCGGCGTGCAGGTCGCCCAATGTGGCGTCGAATGTAATAAGACCTGCACCAAGGCGGCCGGACCTACCCAGTGAGGAGCCTGCCGGACGATGACGCCAAACGCTCATTTCCATTTTCCATATATTTTAGTGTATACCTTAAGTGAGTTGCATGATTAAATCAGTTCATTAACACATATCCTTACATTTTTGCTGGAAATCTATCTGGCACACAGAGCACAGAAACAACAACTTCCTGACTTAGTAATTAGATATTCAGATGTTTATTTTCCAAAAACTCTTAACTGCTAAGGTAAAAAGAAAAAAATGAAAATATAGTCGTTTTTATATAGGTGTATTTACGGCACATATTAGATAGTAAGATTATTTGATATTTCCTGGGTGTTCGGCGATGTTAAGACAATGTTTTTGTTTTCTTTTTTTCAGTTAACTGTTTATATTTACAAAGAAAGCATTCTGCATTGTAGAAATTTTTGAAAAAAAATTACGTTGCTATTTTTTAGCTCATCATTTAGCAGCTTGTTAGCATGTACTGGGTCACAAATGAAAATTCCTGGTTCTTTATACAAGCCTATTTAGTGTCCCTTATCCATTTTATGTAAAGTGTAGCCAAACACATTAATGAAATATTCAAACATATAACTCACTTGAGGTACACGCTAAAAAAAAATTAATTTTTCTGCACAGCTCATATTTCGGTACATGACATAACTTGTGGCCCTGGCAAATAATCCTCATGACACTTCAGATTAATGTAATGTAGAACGCAACTGCAGTGCACCTGACGTTGCTGAAACGCGTCGTGCTAAAAAATATTAATGAAAATGGCTGAAGCAGTAAAAACTATTTCACGAAACTTACGACGAACAAAAACTGCCATAAGCAAACCAACGTTGACGCAATACGCTTGTGTCATCTTTACATAGCGGGCCGGCCGCGGTGGTCTAGCGGTTCAGGCGCTCAGTCCGGATCCGCGCGACTACTACGGTCGCAGGTTCGAATCCTGCCTCGGGCATGGATGTGTGTGATGTCCTTAGGTTAGTTAGGTTTAAGTAGTTCTAAGTTCCAGGGGACTGATGAGCACAGATGTTAAGTCCCATAGTGCTCAGAGCCATTTTTTTACATAGCGGAGAACCACATATTTGAGAAACAGTGTTTATGTTCCTGAGCAACAGTCATCAATAAATTTTAAATGAACAGACTGCCACTTGACTGTATTGTTGTTTATTCAATTACGAACTAGATTTCGGCCGTTTTCAAGTGACTGAGTTTATGTCGTTAACATATACTGCAGGACATCAAGTTCAAAATTGGCCATGTTAAGAAAGTTACTGGCTCCCCACGCAATCTCGTAAAACCATAACATGATAATTTTACACCTGGCATTTCGTGGGGAGCCAAGTGGTTAACACAACCACCTAGTAAGCGAGAGATCCCAGGTTCGAATCCTGGTCCGGCACACATTTTTATACATCGCCGTTCATTCCGCAAGAAGTCCTAATGCAGCTGACATCAATAGTTCCTTCTCTTTCCTCCCCCCCCCCCTTCCTCCACTTTCAATTTGCGTAATATTTTTCTGACTGATTTGATGTGGCCCGTCACGAATTCCTCTCCTGTGTCACTCTTTTCATCTGAGTGTAGCACTTGCAACCTGCGTCCTCAATAATTTGCTGGTATGGACAGCAATAACAAAGACATTTTGTTAGCTTTTCCATTCAGAGTTTACGTATATTCTCGCAGTATGCAGCAACCAAGCTCAAGAACATTATGTAAAATAATAATAAGAACTAACGTTTTTAGTACATTTACAAGCTGTTTCAAATAGATCTTCAGGCGTCACTGAAATACGTGTAATGCATAGACTTCTTCTAACACGCTAAAAGTACTCTTCCTGCTGGTTCAGCGAAATAAAAGGCTCCCTAAACGAGATTTGTGCTGTTTATAGACTACCATGATTAATCAAATAGTTTCTTATGCAGTTCTAGCTGGTAAATATTCTACAAGCTTACGTACACTTAGCTGCCGCTGTGACCGAACGGTTCTAAGCGCTTCAGTCCGGAACCACGCGGCTGCTACGGTATCAGGTTCGAATCCTGCCTCTGGCTCGAATGTGTATGATGTCCTTAGGTAAGTTAGGTTTAAGTAGTTCTAAGTCTGGGGGACTGATGACCTAAGTCCCACAGGGCTTAGAGCCATTTGAACCATTTGAACGTACACTTACATCTTCCATTTAATTTCAGACCACAGCGTTCATACTGCAACGAATTCTAATGAAGTTGATTCGTGTAACTTATAAACAGAGTATAAAACCTTTGCAATAAGTGCTTGTAATTCGCTAGATGTGAGCTTCATTATAACGCCTGTACAAGTCGAAACGACGGCAGGGTTTCATTGCTAGCACGAGATAATTTAAGTTTAACTGCACATTAATTACTGTTTAACGTCAAGACGGTTTCAGATGAATGACCAGATACGAGAGAAACAGTCACGGTTTTAACTGCGAATCGAGCTGAGAGAAGTGCAACAATGGGCGTTCTGCGAATCCTAACTTCTCAAGTACTTAATATATGGACTTTAATGGCCACACGTCAGCATCACTTTTATTGCTAATAACGCAAGTTATGCTAATTAGCCGAAATTGAGATATGATACGCTACCTATCATATAATCGTTATGTACTTAAAAAACTATTAAGTGTTCTTCATACCAGCGCCAAAAAAAAAAAAGAATTCGCAGGGAATGATAGCGCCCCCGTACCGTGGACTGGGACTAACTCGCCGCCTCGCAGACTGGAATCGCTGAGATGTGTCACGTCACTGTCTCCATTACCGTAAACGCTATTAAAAGATGTACATAGTACCATTTTCAAAAGAACTTCGTTTCATTGTCGTAAGAACCATTAAGGAGTACACGCTTATAACGTGTTATCGTGTGACGAATTCATTCTTTTCGTATCTTGAATGGTTTATAAAGTATGAGGCATGTGTAAATAATGTAATCATCATCACATTGCTCGTCTGACGAAGCATTACCAGAAGCAGTTGTGTGAACAGTGGAGAGCGACGGACTGACGACGTCACTCGCTGGGAGAGATGGGCACCGTCTGTATACTGCAGAACTTTCTTTTGTAAACGGAAACTAACATTTACTGTTTACTGCAACACTGAAACCTGTGTAGGCCTCTAGTGATCGGTTACAATAATTACGGGTAAGAAATGCAAGTGCAAGAAATGGTTCAAATGGCTCTGAGCACTATGGGACTTAACTTCTGAGGTCATCAGTCCCCTAGAACTTAGAACTACTTAAACCTAACTAACCTAAGGACATCACACACATCCATGCCCGAGGCAGGATTCGAACCTGCGACCGTAGCGGTCACGCGGTTCCAGACTGACGCGCCTAGAACCGCACGGCCACAACGGCCGGCTACAAGAAATGAAAGTGGATATTACACCCCATGTCAACGACGATTTGAAATCACCGACAAGCGCTCTGCCCATTTCAAGTGGCATAATTCGTTAAAAGAAACATTTTCTGCATTACTTTTTTCTCGGCATGTTATATCCTTGAAAGCACGTCGGAAAGGAAATTAATCACCACAAGAGGCATCCCGTTAATACTGTGTAGGCTAGACAACGGTCTCATTTCGACGAGGAATAGAATCCACAATTTCCTGCTGGTATGCCATATCCGGTAGAAGCCACCCATTCGTTATTAGATATCGCATAGTTATCATATTGCGGTGATACTAACTGCTGGTTTAGCGAGTTTTGGAAGGAGAGTGTCATTGGCAGCTGCAAATCTCGTAAATAAATAGACTGGAATAAACACTCCGGAGAAAAATTGCGACCCCCGGCAAATATCACCCGATTACCGCCTATGATTGTTCCTACCACTGACAGTGGTGTCAGATTGGCAAGGAAGGAAGTCCGCAAATTTCTTCAGGCATCGCACACCCAGTTACGTTTCTGCCGCTTTTCCAAGCAGTCACGACATTTTACGCATGCCAGTCGACGAGCTACTGGGTACCTGTTTATAAAAGCATTGACGGGTGAGTGAATTTCTGTAAACACGGCTGTTGTCTCCTTGGTAGACCGGGGTTTCCACAGCATCCACATCGTGATGATGTAGCAGAAAGAACAACACGTGGACACCGAGTAGAAATACCCATCTTGGTTCATGTTCACGATAGCCTAAATGAATGGTTGCAAATCATGTTCAAGAAATCCCTCAAAACATGACACAAACACCTCTGACCTGATCTAAGCCGTGCACATGCTGCGGGTTAGACATCTCACTGGACCGTCCTAGCGCTCAATGCTTTGCATCATTTTAAAAAAGGTACAAATCCGATTTGTTAGATGAGCCACTTCCCAATTACTGTGCTGTTTGGCCCATTGGGCTATGCAGATTTATAGTGGATGGAAAAAAATATAGAAACGCCTCAGAACATAAACAGGTGTAATACGGTGCATTCAAAACAGCTCCCAAACGCCTCGGAATGTACAAATACGGGCCCTGTACGGCTTTCGAAGGACTTTTCCCGCAAAGTAGTAACAAGTTCACGTAACGACGACGGAAGTGGATAGCGACCAGGCATCCCTCTCTCCAAAGTAGACCACATTACTATTGTGATCTGGCCGCTGTGGTGGCCAGGGGAGATGCGACAACTCATCGTCTTGCTCATAAAACCAGTCCTGGGCGATGGGAGCTGTGTAGGTAGGGGTCCTATAGTCTTAGAACGCAGCATCACCATTGGGGAAAAAATATTGTACCATTGGATTGACCTCGTCAGCCAAAATGGTCCCATAATGCTTGGCGGTGATAGGTCCATCCACAGTAACTGTGGGGCCCACGGAATACCACAGTACTACTAACCAGATCATCACTGAACCCGCACCATAATCACTCTTAGGATGTAAACTCGGCCAGAAATTGTAAACAGTGGAAAACGAGATTCTCAGACGGAATGACTTTTTCCGTTGCTCCACAGCCCAGGTTTTGTGGCCTGTTGCGGACATTTGCATCAGCTCGCCCTGAAATTCCTGCTTACAGGACACTCTTCATTTTGTTTTTTTGCTAACAGGGTTCACGACAGCGACATTCATGTTTGTGGTTATTTTTGCAGTTTGCGTCCTCTTATTTATCTGCACAATCCTCTCCAATGACCGTCTGTCACGACCTCTCAACACACACTTTCGTCGACGTGATGACTTAGCGGATGGCCTTTTACCGCTTTCCCCGTATAAGCTATAAATCTTCGATAAGGTGCCTCTTGAAACACCAAACGCTACCGCCACTTTGGTTACGGAAGCACCCACAAATAATTTTCCCATATGCGACATAATGCAGTCAGAACTACACAGAACACTGTTCCGATCACGGCTGACACTTGCAGCGTAATGCGGACATTGCACGAGTGCCGCTCGTGGTCAAATACAATGGCTGGAATCTGCGTATGTCTTCAAAGAAGCAGTTCTCTCGGCGTTTCCATATTTTTGTCCAATCTCTGTAGAACGGAGAACCACTCGTAGCAAAGTCACACAGCTTAGCAGTAATGCTCATAAAATGTTTCTGACAGTGACCAGAGATGAGTGATGCACCTTGGCAATGGCATTCGGTTTGAAAACTCACAGGAATTGTTGCATGTCCATTCGACCAGTTTTCGAGCGATCATGGCGAAGGAAACATCAGGCGATATATAGAGTCGACTTG
Source organism: Schistocerca americana (assembly GCF_021461395.2). NCBI lineage: Eukaryota > Metazoa > Arthropoda > Insecta > Orthoptera > Acrididae > Schistocerca > Schistocerca americana. Next base: position 612,162,648 of record NC_060120.1, read on the forward strand.
TTCGCAGAAACATTGCTGACGACGGCATACCTAGTTGTACGTTGTCAGTGGGCCAATTTACACTGTCACTCGACAGCAGCCGACAGCTGGCGTATGGTGTCATCCGGCGAATCGATATTTTGTCTGTTTTCAAACGATGCAAGGCACCGAGTGCACGACTGCCCAACGAAGTATTGTCGCGGTGTGTGTAGCGTGCGGGTCAGACAGGTGGTAGTTCTGTGACATACTTTCTAATATGACACGGGTCTAATCGTTCAGGTTACCGTGAGTATGAACCATGGTATGAACTTCATCATTCTCGGTGACAAAGTGCTGACCGTTTTTCTGCATCTTCACTCTACGTATACCATGGACATTCCCGTCTTCCGTCAAGATTAACAGCCGTGTTAGAAAGCTGCATGCGTACGATCCTGGTTTGATGTACACTGTCACATCTGGACTGGCCCGTTGGAATTCACCCAGCTCCGGCGTAATGGAATCACAACCACACAGATCGCTATTCCGACCACGGCAGACATAGCGTGTTGAGGACACTGCACAGGCAGCCTACGTGGTCAAATACAACAGCGTAAACAGCAAGCTAGGCTACTGACTGCAGTTACGTTCTTGTATGTATTGCTCGCGTTTTCCCATGTTTTGTCCCTTCTTGCAACGTCTGTAACACCATCATGAATCGCGGTGATCAGTTTAATTATTGCCTTCGAATAAAACTGCCTTTTCTTCTCATTATGTTTTTTCTTCAGCCACCTCCTGGACTGTTATGTAGCAGATTTTTCTGTGCATTGTTGCGCAGAAGAATAGTTTTTACTGTACATGTTTCGATTTTTTAATAGTACCACCAGTCGAGCTCAGAATAGTGTAGGTAAGCACTGAGCTAGTGTGGCGATTGGTACGTGAACGAGGCGTACCGCCAATGCAACAGACCTCTGAGTGTATTGGACAGCAGCGTAAGAGTTATCTTGCTGTTTAAAAAGACTCTCAGCGGTAACGATACGTAATTTGAGCCCTGAACGGCACTACAAAATGAAATGTAGACAGAAAGAACCGAGCTCCGCGAGTCATAATAGTTACTGAATCACCAGAACAAGGCAAGGCGTGCTGAGGAGTCCGATAAACGACGGCAGATGCTCTCATACACACAGAGCTACCCTGCCTTAGGCGCGGGCTCAAGCGTTTTACACAGCGAGGCTTTCACAGCTCAAGAACTCATTATGTCTTGCTTCCATTCTGCCCGCGTCGCTAGCACCAGAGAGAATGATAGTCTATAGACTTGCAGTGAAACGACGACAAGCTGCTATGAAATCTTCACGGGTTATCATCTATTCGCAACGTTTCAATGGATTGTGTATCCATCATCTTCGCCTGAAGATGATGAATACGCAATCCATTGAAACGTTGCGACTAGAAGACGACGCCACACGGCTGATAACCCGTGAAGATTTCATTGCTGAAATACGCCGAGAAATCCTGCAATCGCTGACGACAAGCTGGTCTGCGAGCACCAGCCTGCTATCTGCTAGCTTACTTTAACACCAAGATGCAGCAACTTGATCCGTACCACAGCGGTGGTCTGCTTTTGCTGCCTATGAAGTGTAATGGCAGTTGTGGGGAAGGCGGATAGTCGTCTTCGGTTCATTGGTAGAATTTTGGGAAGATGTGGTTCATCTGTAAAGGAGACCGCTTATAAAACATCAATACGGCCTATTCTTGAGTACTGCTCGAGCGTTTGGGATCCCTATCAGGTCGGATTGAGGGAGGACATAGAAGCAATTCAGAGGCGGGCTGCTAGATTTGTTACTGGTAGGTTTGATCATCACGCGAGTGTTACGGAAATGCTCCAGGAACTCGGATGGGAGTCTCTGGAGGAAAGGAGACGTTCTTCTCGTGAATCGCTACTGAGGAAATTTAGAGAACCAGCATTTGAGGCTGACTGCAGTACAATTTTACTGCCGCCAACTTACATTTCGCGGAAAGACCACAAAGATAAGATAAGAGAGATTAGGGATCATACAGAGGCTTATAGGCAGTCATTTTTCCCTTGTTCTGTTTGGGAGTGGAACAGGGAGAGAAGATGCTAGTTGTGGTACGAGGTACTCTCCGCCCCGCGCCGTATGGTGGGTTGCGGAGTATGTATGTGGATGTAGATGTAGATGTAGATTGAGGATGACTAGAATAGGGTTCAGCCAGTCCTCCTACACTATGGGTAATCACTGATGAAGCTGCTGTCTTTACACTAAAAGGGTGTGGTGCGTCCAGGCAACCTTTTCGTCGTCTTGTGAGCACCTGCTTCCTTCTTGGTCGATCCATGGTGGGTGAAAAGGGCCAGCTTTCTTCTAATTGCGTTGTGGGTTGTCTTGGAGAGCGCTAAAATGGTAACCGCGTTGGGTCATCGCAGAACGTCTGGGAAGGCAGCTTCCCTCGCCCTGCTGCTGCCGTCGCCAACTGGACGCGGCTGTGGCACTGACCTGCAAGAGTGGCACCACGACATGTTGACAAGGCGTCAGCACTTTTTCGCCGTGCACTCACTTACACCCAGCTGTCAAATGCAGCTCTGAAGTTCTAATAAACCTTTACATTTCTCACAACAAATGGCTCTGAGCACTGTGGGACTTAACATCTGTGGTCATCAGTCCCCTAGAACTTAGAACTACTTAAACCTAACTAACCTAAGGACATCACACACATCCATGTCCGAGGCAGGATACGAACCTGCGACCGTAGCAGTCGCGCGGTTCCGGACTGAGCTCGTAGAACCGCGGGACCACCGCGGCAGGCACAACAAATGAGTGCTATTACAGATACCACTGTGTCACTGACGCCTCCGGGCGGGAAGTCGGCCACCCACCCATGCTATACGCTCGACCTCCTGAACACAACGTTACCCAGCTCCGTAGACCACGACACTGGGGCCACGAGGAGGCCAGGTCTCTCTAAGTATCATTTCGCAACCAAGTATCGCACACCAGTGAGTCTTATCAGATAGCTCCTTAACATCATGGACGTGGAGTGGTAACGATCCGCCAGTACCTCAGAGCCCTTCAGTGCTGACGCGCTCAGACGCCCCTGGATCGCGCGTCGCAGCCGGCGGGCAGCGAGGCGGTGCGCCGGCGCCGGGCGCAGGCGGTCAGCTGCGCGCCAATCGGCGGCGGCACAAAGCGGCCAGCATCCATTAGCATAACAAGGCGCGCCTACCGGCAATTACGGCGGGGAATCACCGCGCCTCGACGCGCGCCAATGGCGCCGCCACGGCAGCGGCAGCGCACCGCTCACTTTAAAAAGCAATCGCCCATCGCGCCGAGGGGGACAGCCGGCGTCAGGTGGCGAACGCCGAGGGGCTGCCTGGCCACTTCCGATAAAATCTGCCGGCAACGAGCAGATCCTGAAACGACCGCATTTCACTCTCCTCTGTGTTTCGCTCAGACTCCGAGGGGCAGCTTTTTCGACTTTGAACACAAATAACCTCAATATTTGATATGGTCAAATTTGAAGATAAGCGATCTGTTGTGTTAAAGCTATGGATTCAGAAAAAGCGTTAATACTCAAGATCACAAGTAAACAGAATGAGATTTTCATTCTGCAGCGAAGTGTGCGTTGATATGAAACTACCTGGCAGATTAAAACTATGCCGGTCCGAGACTCGAACTCGGGACCTTTCGCGGCCAAGTACTCTACCATCTGAGTTACCCGAGCACGACTCACGACCTGTGCTCATAGCTTCAATTCTGGCAGTACCTTGTCTCCTACCTTCCAAACTTCACAGATGCTCTTCTGAGAACCTTGCAGAACTAGTTTCATATCAGCGCACACTCCCCTGCAGAGTGAAAATCTATTTCTGGAAACATCCCCCAGGCTGTGGCTAAGCCATGTCTCCACAGTATCCTTTCTTCTAGGAGTGCTGGTTCTGCAAGGTTCGCAGAAGAGCTTCTGTGAAGTTTGGACGGTAGGAACGAGGTACCGGCAGAATTGAAGGAGGGGTCGTGGGACATGCTTGGGTAGCTCAGATGGTAGAGCAGATGCCTGCGAAAGGCAAAGGTCCCGAGTTCGAGTCTCTGTCCGGCATACAGTTTTACTCTGCCAGGCAGTTTCATCACAAGTATACTTTTATTGACTACCAGTTTCGGCTTACCTACGAGCCATCTTCAGCTCATGAACAAATACATTAATTATTGTATAACTGGCAAACGGAGTGATACATCGTCATAATTTGTGTGAGCAGGATCGTTTGTTATACAATCCAGAGGAACAATGATGTAAATTAACCTCGAATAAATCGTGGGCACATGTAATGCGCAACGAAAGAAATAGACAATTTACGTATGTAGACAATGAGATAATCCTTGCCACATTACGTTGTTTTGAAATAAATTCAGACACAGTGACTCTTATGGACTCTGCGGAAAAAGATGCCTGTTCCACACTAGAGGCTAGTACTAACTACCCTTCATATGGGAAAGTAAACGTCATGTGTCGCTCATGACACAAGTCCCCGTAGACAAGGAAATACCCCTTGCCTCAGCGGGAAGGTATGTTCAGCAGTTTGACTGTTTTCAATTTACTTTGTTGAGATCTGAAGAGGGCTTATAGATTATAAGTAGGCTATTTATGTTTTCTTATTGGCGACGTTGCGTAGCGCTCTGTATGAGAATCGCTGGCTGTGCTGTGTGCAGTCTGTGGCTGGTTTGCATTGTTGTCTGCCATTGTAGTGTTGGGCAGCGGCAGCTGGATGTTAACAGCGCGTAGCGTTGCGCAGTTGGAGGTGAGCTGCCAGCGGTGGTGGATGTGGGGAGAGAGATGGCGGAGTTTTGAAATTTGTAGGACTGTCATGAACTGCTATATATAATAAGACTATTAAGGTAAATGCAGTATTTGTTCTCTATTAAAATCTTTCATTTGCTAACCATGCCTATCGGTAGTTAGTGCCTTCCGTAGTTTGAATCTTTTATTTAGCTGGCAGTAGTGGCGCTCGCTGTATTGCAGTAGTTCGAGTAATGAAGATTTTTGTGAGGTAAGTGATTTGTGAAAGGTATAGGTTAATGTTAGTCAGGTCCATTCTTTTGTAGGGATTTTTGAAAGTCAGATTGCGTTGCGCTAAAAAATTTTTGTGTGTCAGTTTAAGCACAGTCATGTACAATTGTTCAAAAGGGGACGTTTCATATGTCGACCCTTAGCCGAGGATACCTCACTAGAATCTTCTGATTTTTTTCTTGTAGTTTGTGTAATTAGTGTAGCTACTGTTTATTGCTAGCGCGTAATTGTAGAGAGAATCTCCTTTGTAGTTGCAGTCTTTCATTGTTGTACAGTAAAACAGTTGTGGCATGCAGGTAGATTTGCACCAAGTATTTCGCAGCTGCGCTTGCAATTAACTACATATTATTTTCAGTGCTATGTTAATGTGTTCTCTTATTTTTGCTCTTCAAATTGTGCTTTTCTGTGTTATCGTGTGAAATATTGTTACAATAATGGCGTGCGAGGAACATAACACTAGGCTCCAAAGTAAACTGAGAAATAATAGTGACGACGAGCGTAGCTTGCCAGCGCCGCCGAGTAATGAATTTACTAATGTTCAAAGTAGTAATTTGGTAACTGTGCATAGGGAAATGGAGCGGGCGTCAAATAATGGTGTAGACAGTGAAACAGGTAGTGAACAGGGAAGCGTTATCGATCGATCGGTCGGCAACAGCTCGCCTCAGGAATCGGGAATGACAGAACACAATATTGCAAATACTGTAGACTCAGGTTTTGCGTCCTCACCGTTTTCTCACATGAGTCAAGACACATTTTCCGCTTGTCAAAATATGAATGTTGCCGGTGCAAATTCACTGCCGAAAAGCACTGAGGAACATGTTTCAGACACCAGTGCATTGTTATTGCAATTAATACAACAAATGGGACAAAAGCTTGAAAAGTTAGACACAATGGTACAAAATCAGAGACAAACACAGCAACAGTTAGACACAATGGAACAAAATCAGAGACAAACACAGCAAAAGCTTCAAAAGTTAGACACAGTGGAACAAAATCTTAAAAAGTTAGACACAATGGAACAAAATCTTCAAAAGTTAGACACGACGCTTGAACAAACAAGTGAAGATTTAACTACTGAGTTACATAACATCGAATCGAAATGTGAAAACGTCTGTAATGACGTAAAAACACAAATTTGTGAGCATTTCCAACCTATTTTTTCGCGTCATGAAAATGCATTACAGAATCACGAAGCAGCCATAAAAGAACTGCAAACTATTGTTCATGAAAATCACGACACCTTGCAAGCTAAAATTGACTCAGTTGCATCTACCAATTCGGTTACGCAACCTGGAAAAACTCAAGAAACCTTAAAGGACACAGTAGATAGGATTTCAACACAAATGGACACTCTGAAACTTGGTTCAGAAAAACACACTGAGGAAATAAGTACACTATCGGAGAAAGTAGCCGAACTATCGGATCAGTTCACTAACTTATCTCCAAACGTAGATGATGATCTGAATGACACAAGACCTGTAGCCATCACTGACACAGAAGAGTATGAACAAATTAAGAAATTCAAACAAAATCAGAATCAAATTAATATGCAATAAAAAAGAGAAATCCGGGAAGTACAAGATCAGTTGGCACAAGTAATACAAAAATATCATATTTCAGAGGACACTCGCTCTCCAACACGGGAAGAGGGACTTAGAAATACGGAACACCCACAAGGCAATAACACAGGACACCTCGGAAATTATGAAAGAAATTGACAAGGCACACCGAATTTTGAGATGGAACCGCCGACACGACGTAACAATGACAGATGTGCTACTCGCCGACATGATGATTTTGACTATAAGCTGTTTATTACTACACGTAAATTCAAAACATTTAAGAATTCTGCCAACGACATTCATCCACAAGCGTGGCTCCATCAATTCTCTCATTGTTTTCCTCCCAACTGGTCATTGGAGCACAGGTTAGAATTTATGTGTGGCTACTTAGAGAACGAACCAGCTCTAAGAATGCGATCGGTCATTCACGATTGCCACAGTGAAGGAGAATTTTACCATGCCTTCCTCTCAGCATATTGGTCTCAAGCCACACAAGACCGAGTAAAACATGGCATCATAATGATGAAACATTTCGAACAATCTGAATTTTCCAGTCTTGTGAAATATTTTGAAGACATGTTGCACAAGAATCAGTACCTGTCAAACCCATACAGTCCCTCAGAACTCATTCGCATTTGCTAAATCAAATTACCTGAACATTTACGGCATATTATTTTGGCAGGACGTTGCAAAGACGACATTGAAGCTTTTCAGGGGCTCTTACAAGAACTGGAAATTGACACTGACAATCGTGGAACGCGAAAACAGGAGCACAACAATTACAGGTCACATCCGTCACAATTCCACGATGACAGAAATAATAACTGGACGCGACAAGGCTATTCTCACAACACAAATCGTGACCAAAACAGACACCACCCGTATGACAACCGTTGGCAGAGTAGTAATAGTTACAGAGAAAGATCGCACTTCCGTAGTAATGAATATGACAGAGATAACCACAGAAACAGACAATATGGGAACCAAAACAATTATTACCAGGGGAGACAGAATAACTTCAGACGCGACAGTTCAGCGCGGAGTTACGATTCAGGGAGAAATTCTCCGCCACGTGACCGACAAGGAAGAAACTACGGAATCTACCGACATGACGACAGACGATATAATCATAACGACAGACGTCAATTTCATCAGAACTGGCGGGATTCTAACACGGCTGGGCCCTCTCGGCAAGGCGAATTTGTAGAAGTTAGGTCTCCTAATCCCAATAACGAGGCGCACCAAGAAAGAGACAGACAATGACTCGCACAGCAGGCAGCCGCGTGCGCCAGGTGGCTCAGAGAAAAATAACATAGACGCTAACCTTGAGAAAAATTCCAGTATTCTTTACCGACGTATACCGCCTGACAACTGCATTCAAGTTCAGACTCTGCATACCAGGAAGAGTAAAGGTTTACACCACATCTCACATGTAAAACCGTTTATTGACAGATAATCTGCTTTTTAACTTTGTCTTTGCCATAAAACTTTTCACTTCACATTTCTAGTATGCTTTGTCAGACTTAGAATCTGTTAACATGCAACAATGTTTGAAGTTAAATATCCAGTCAAGAACCAAGAGAGCTTATTTAAACAGAAATTACGAATGCATTGTTATAGTGAACAGACGACACGGTGTTGTTATTTGTACATTCTTGCTTGTTAGTTGCACGATTACGTAACGACTATCAGGCTTACATACATAGAACATGTACTGGTACTGCTAATGAGATTTTAGTGCAACATTTTGGTTTACTTGAAAATACATTATGGATTCAAGGTGCTTTCTGAGAGGTACCAGAAGACACAGTGGTTAGTTTATTTGACAGCTACACGACTATATCACGACGCTACTAATGTGTGACACAATTTACGTTGTTGCTTTTGCGGTGTATCTGTTTTATATCTGCACAGTTTTTCTGAATTCTTCTGGAAAGTAAAACATGTTTTAGTAGTAACTTTTGTGGTATAGCTACAAGGAGACAGCCTTTTCTGTAGCACAACAATACGTTACAGCACAGTACTTTCTTCATCACAGCAATAAGCGTAATAACTAAGATATCTATACTCAAAGCATTTCACTTTTGTTTATCATGAGGTAAGTACATTGACTTCTGCAGAACTTAGCTTTCGGAGGACGATAATTACACTTCCACAGAATTATCTTACAGCAAGACGCACATTTAGCGCTACAGGACACGCATTTGAGTGATTAATTTTGTAATTAAATCATTTATTTTTAAAGATATTAGAAGTACAATGATACAAAGGTTTTCCGTAATACATTTCATTCCATTGTTGTAATCTGTAACACCTGAGGGTATAATTACATTAATCCCCAGGGGGGTACACGCTTACTTTGTGTATCATGTGTTTGGCAAGCACAAGGAGCCCTAGCTAATATGGTATTTGCTTACACAACTTTACACATCAGTACCATATTTCTCCAAGACATAATTACACAGCTATCTGATCATTTAACTGAGAGAGACAAACGTTTTTACTATGGCAGTGACAGATGTTTACGTAATTACACCGTTGGATAACTTCACACTTACGAAATTGTATTTTGTCTGCACTTTGTGAACTGTTCATATTTTTTCAGACCCATTGTGATATTATGAGAACTTTGAATGATATATTTGGTATGGGATCACGATTTTAAAGTACGTTTGAGGCAGATGACACTTTTGACATGAACAGAGAATTTTTTTTTTTGGGTTTTGAAATTATTGCAAAAAGCTACGACGTTTTTGAGAGTTGACTGAGGTGTTATGATATTATTACGACGACAATGTGTATTATGCTGCTGAGGTATGTTTATGATCAATAAGCTGATGCTATATGAGGAATTTGATTATGCTACGTATTTATTATGATGAAATATTGAAGAAGTGTCTACGAATACGTATACGTGTTATAAAGCAAGGAATAATGAGTAGTGATTAGGGACTCTGATTTGTGGAAGAGGATGTTGGAAACCAAGAATCGTACTTTAGAATTATGAAATGTGTGTACATGTGTGAATGTATTACAATGATGACGAAAAATTTTTTGGACACTGTTATATCAACAGGATTTTGTTTCTATAGATTTGTAACGCAAATTCTTGACCTGTGAAATTTTTTATATGAGTCTGTCACTGTAGTGCAAACTGCTGTCGTAAATATTTCGGTAAGGAAGCTAAGTGACCCAGGTGGCGCCCAGGTGTGCAAGTCGCCTGGAGAGAAAGCCGTTAGGTGAAAAAAAAAGGAGAGGCCATTAACCTTGCTATTGACATTCCTTTCTAGAAAGCATCGCAAATACGACACGCTCATTACTTGGAAAGATACTTACATCTGCCCACCTGATTATGACAAGCGTCTTTCTATGAGAGTTGAGAGAATTTCTACTAACTTATGAAATGCCACATAGCTATTGAATGATGTTTTTATGCTTTGGTTTGCGTAATTGCTTATTACATTTGATATCTGTTTTCCAGCTGTGTCGCAGCATTGGTTTTATAAAATAAACTTAAATGTATTTGCTAATGCAGTAGTAGTCATTAGGCATCGTGAGAGTGCAGAATGGGGCACTCCGCGGAACTCACAGACTTCAAACGTGGTCAGGTGATTGGGCGTCACTTGTCATACGTCTGTACCCGAGATTTCCACGCTCCTAAACATCCCTAGGTCCACTGTTTCCAATGTGATAGTGAAGTGGAAACGTGAAGGGACACGTACAGCACAAAAGCATACAGGCCGAGCTCGTCTGTTGACTGACAGAGACCGCCGGCAGTTTAAGAGGGTAGTAATGTGTAATAGGCAGACATCTTTCCAGATCATCACACAGGAATTCCAAACTGCATCGGGATCCAATGCAACTACTATGGAAGTTAGGCGGAAGGTGAGGAAACATGGATTTGATGGCGAGCGGCTGCTCATAAGCCACACACCACGCCGGTAAATCACAAACGACGCCTCGCTTGGAGCGACGATTGAACAGTGGAAAAACGTTGTGTGGAGTGACGAATCGCGGTACACTATGTGGCGATCGTGTAACAATTTGAAGAACGGTTCGATAATGATAAAATTTGTACCAACTTCTGTGTGATATTGTACACTAACTATGTGATCAAGAGTACCCGGGATTCCCGGCGGGGTCAGGGATTTTCTCTGCCTCGTGATGACTGGGTGTTTTGTGACGTCCTTAGGTTAGTTAGGTTTAAGTAGTTCTAAGTTCTAGGGGACTGATGACCATAGATGTTAAGTCCTGTAGTGCTCAGAGCCATATAGAACGCCTTTGCGATGTTTTGGTATGGGTATGAAAAATGTGGGTATGGCGAATGCCCGGTGAAAGTCATCTGCCAGCGTGTGTAGTGCCAACAATAAAATTCGGAGAGGGCTGTACAAGCAATGATCACACGCACGGCACAGCGGACACACCAGGAACCGCGGTGTTGGCCGTCGAATGGCGCTAGCTGCGCAGCATTTGTGCACCGCCGCCGTCAGTGTCAGCCAGTTTGCCGTGGCATACGGAGCTCCATCGCAGTCTTTAACACTGGTAGCATGCCGCGACAGCGTGGACGTGAACCGTATGTGCAGTTGACGGACTTTGAGCGAGGGCGTATAGTGGGCATGCGGGAGGCCGGGTGGACGTACCGCCGAATTGCTCAACACGTGGGGCGTGAGGTCTCCACAGTACATCGATGTTGTCGCCAGTGGTCGGCGGAAGGTGCACGTGCCCGTCGACCTGGGACCGGACCGCAGCGACGCACGGATGCACGCCAAGACCGTAGGATCCTACGCAGTGCCGTGGGGGACCGCACCGCCACTTCCCAGCAAATTAGGGACACTGTTGCTCCTGGGGTATCGGCGAGGACCATTCGCAACCCTGTCCATGAAGCTGGGCTACGGTCCCGCACACCGTTAGGCCGTCATCCGCTCACGCCCCAACATCGTGCAGCCCGCCTCCAGTGGTGTCGCGACAGGCGTGAATGGAGTGACGAATGGAGACGTGTCGTCTTCAGCGATGAGAGTCGCTTCTGCCTTGGTGCCAATGATGGTCGTATGCGTGTTTGGCGCCGTGCAGGTGAGCGCCACAATCAGGACTGCATACGACCGAGGCACACAGGGCCAACACCCGGCATCATGGTGTGGGGAGCGATCTCCTACACTGGCCGTACACCACTGGTGATCGTCGAGGGGACACTGAATAGTGCACGGTACATCCAAACCGTCATCGAACCCATCGTTCTACCATTCCTAGACCGGCAAGGGAACTTGCTGTTCCAACAGGACAATGCACGTCCGCATGTATCCCGTGCCACCCAACGTGCTCTAGAAGGTGTAAGTCAACTACCCTGGCCAGCAAGATCTCCGGATCTGTCCCCCATTGAGCATGTTTGGGACTGGATGAAGCGTCGTCTCACGCGGTCTGCACGTCCAGCACGAACGCTGGTCCAACTGAGGCGCCAGGTGGAAATGGCATGGCAAGCCGTTCCACAGGACTACATCCAGCATCTCTACGATCGTCTCCATGGGAGAATAGCAGCCTGCATTGCTGCGAAAGGTGGATATACACTGTACTAGTGCCGACATTGTGCATGTTCTGTTGCCTGTGTCTATGTGCCTGTGGTTCTGTCAGTGTGATCATGTGATGTATCTGACCCCAGGAATGTGTCAATAAAGTTTCCCCTTCCTGGGACAATGAATTCACGGTGTTCTTATTTCAATTTCCAGGAGTGTATGATGCATCCCTCACTACTAAGTATAATACTCCATCAATAACTGATTGCCTACGATACGAAATAATACTTAATCAACGATGGGTGTGAATGTCTCTTATGTTTTTCTTGCGAGTCGTACCACTGCGTCTTATAAAGAGAGACATAATCGGTTAGATGTTATAGAAAAACCCGATCGCACCAACTACTGCATGTTACTGTCACAAGCAGTCTTGGTTCTACAGGTGCACACAAGTATCCATGTTAAAAGCAACACCCGCTTTTCAAATTGACGTACGACGTGACCTCTGAGTGAGGCGGTTTTTTTCCGGACAAATACCGTGACTGTGATCGTACGAATGCGTATTACCCGTCCACGATGCAACCTCGAGATAAAATCACTGAACTTTGAAAGTCATTCGACTAAGGAACGTGGTATGTAAGCGGTATTTGCTACTCAATCACACCGCCCCAACTATAGTATTTGTAGCGCATTCTGTCTCGATACCATATCAGAGCTTCGGCGATACATCGACTGATTGAGAAGCAGCGCAAACAGTAGTAGTAGATGATGTGCCGATTGAGATCATAAGAAGAAAAATTTACACTAGCTTCTCAGATCTCTAGTGTTACGCTATCCGCTTAAAATGATGTAAATCGTTTGGAATCATGTCTCTCTATTCAAGCACATACCTGCATCGGATCACACCCACCAGTGAATCATATTTCTCACTCTCCCATATCTCAAAACGAGTCACCTTCCTCGAACCTAGCTGCTACCGCAAAATTCCAACCTGGTTTTAGCCAGCCAGTACGCATCTTGCACCTGATCCCATTTCTACAGCTTCGAGCATGTGATCGTTCCATTTTAAGTCGGAACTGAGCAGAAGTCGGAGAAAACCATACCCACTACCTTCTGCAACCTGTGGAGAAACAGAACGACCTGAGTTAGTGCAACAGGACCGTGTTTTGACCATTCGACGGAAACGCGCGCAATGTGCTACATCCCCAAGCTACATACAAGTACTACAGGTCCGCATCCATTCAAATCAATTAGCCCAACATTATATCGACGTTATTCTCCACCCCCCACCCCCCCAAACAGAGAAAAATTACGAACTATAGAACTTCCACTAACTTCATCCGATAAATAAGTCACCTAGACGCCAATGCTGACGCAATTACGCAGAGCTGCGGTGGGCCTCCAGCGTGGAGAAAGAGATTTCGCAATGCTTCCCCAGAATACCACAGCGTGCAGCCATCCACGCATTCCTAACCATTTACCAAGTCCATCACTTCAAACTGCTGCTGCTACTGCCGCCTATTAAATATACAGGCACCGCAGAGGCCACTTTAAGTTTTGATCACCTATGCTCTAGGGTAGGCGAATGATCATATGAGACGCTCCCTCTGGTCCTGTTTAGCTGCTTCAAACACTGTTTTCTAACATGCCTTTGTACAATGTCAAACATTTCCTTTTTTCTGCCACGACTTCGAGACCTGGGCCAGATTCTAAACTGACATTAAGAAGTTCTGATCCACGGCCTCTGACAGGAAACTAGACGTTGCACCGTTTAAATCATATTATTGCGACGGATAACGTAACACTGGATGATTTTAAATAAAAGACAGTTACAACATAAGCCAACTGGAAGAGTTTTATGGCGCTGGCGTAGGTCACCAAACTACAGCCCAAAGTTGATTCACGAGCTATATATTTAGACTCGTCTCTCACACTGACGGAATAGCTGACGACTGTGAGTTCCCTTTCGACTGATTCCTCATATTGCACTCATGCACGCGATCACTTTTTTGCTGCTGGAAACTCCTCAGAAGTTGTTACCCATCCGCCAAAACTTGTTCCCCAACTCAAACAAGCGATATCAATCAATCATTATGTGGTAACCAGTGCACGGATGGGACGGAAAAGACACCATCGATGTACTCTAATAATAAACATCCCATTTGATAGCGCAAAGAGTTTTACAGTAACTTCAACATCGGCCAATCATGTGACAGCAATTTTCCCCAATTTCAGTATCATAGCTAAACCAGCCCCTCTCCACTTTGCGAGCGTCATTACAAACATGGATAGATGACTGCGCATTACGTTCATTCAATGTTAACTCTCAAACACATAAATCATCAAAGTGTACCAGACAGCGCTCGACATATTTCTATCACCTTAGCATAGTGCTTAATTTACGATCTACCTCTCTGTGTATGGGAGTCACAGAGAATTCTCGCTGTCTTAGGATAAAGTTAGAGAGTGAAAGACCCTCCTCACACTGTCATTGAACAACGAGCCATGCAGCACCGTTACCGAATTAATCTGCAACCGTCCAGAAGGAGACCGCTACACTCCACGTCTCTTGAATGAATTGAGCTTTCCGAGTCCTCACCGATCCAAGTGCACGAGATTTCTCGGGATGCGGCCATGCGATGAGATTAGCACTCCTTATCGATGTTTAGTAACAGATTTCAAAGTGCCATTATTTAATAGCAGACAGTTAAGAAGAACAAGAATGGAATGATTTTCATAGGCGATGGAGCTCCATATGGATGGAGTTCGACAAATTTTTACACAAAACAAAAAAAATGGTTCAAATGGCTCTGAGCACTATGCGACTTAACTTCTGAGGTCATCAGTCGCCTAGAACTTAGAACTAATTAAACCTAACTAACCTAAGGACATCACACACATCCATGCCCGAGGCAGGATTCGAACCTGCGACCGTAGCGGTCACGCGGTTCCAGACTGAAGCGCCTTTAACCGCACGGCCACACCGGCCGGCTACACAAATCAACCAAGCTAGCAACTGTAAAGTACTTTCAGAGATTCTAGGATCGGTACCTGGAAGGTATTGGTGAGAGAGAACATAAACACACGCACGCCTAAGGCTACAACGTTCTCCACTTAAAACGGGCCTATAATGTTAGATCACAGGCGTTTCCGACCTATCAGACGTATGGAATATAGCGTGGTTAATATTGTTTTGTGAGAAATATACTTCAAGCGCATGACATACATCATCCTTCCCGTTTTCTCTACAAAAGAACTATGTTATCGAACCGTAAAACACTTGCTCTGCTTGATACGAGCACAATATAGCTTTCGGGAGATGTATAGTGTCCACTGTTCACATCCGAACACCGTTCAGAAATTATACGATCCCTGCATCACACCTATTTAAAATGATCGTTAGTAGTGGGGAATACATCCTACAAGGAACCAAATAAACGCATAGCAGCAGCGTCCGACATGCGAAAATTACAATTCATTCCATCACTAACTCTGTAAACAGCACATCTGCTGGGCATATGTGTACATGGGGATTGCAACGCGTCACAAGCTCCTATCGTTAACTTAGTTATGACACTGAAGTCTCTATTTTACACCCAAGATGCGAAAGAGGGTGGGGAATGCATCACATAAATCATAGTTCGTTTAGAGGAATGTGTAAAGTTTCATCACACATGAGATGGAAGTCCTCTGATGACCGATAGGTTTACCGTTAACGATCTAAAATAGATAGTGCATTAAACCGCATACAGAACACGTGGCTGTATTCGAGTAGAACGCAGACTATGTCACGTTACATGCATCCGGACAGAACACTGGAAAAAAATTGACATGCAGCAACTTCACCTTCTCTAGAATGAATCAGTCAACCATTAAATCATACCATGTTACAGCTCTATCTCAATCGATCACCCCGTCCACTCTGTTATCCTTTAACGCAGATGCAAGTAAGTTTAGAGATTAGTGGTTCTATGTTCTCCTGAAAAGCAACAAATACATTAGTCAACTCCCGTGTATCACTTGTACCTCAACAGACATACAATACTGCTTCGATGGCAAAATTGACTACCTCCCTGATTCCCTTCGTTTCGATGTCGACATTTTACCGAATTTTTCTTGTTGCCACATACTTGGTCCCATGTACAAATTGTTCTGCGCGAACCAGAAGATACCAAGCACTTCCTCAACTTCACAGCATTTCAGTGTATATTCTCTCAATTCATACCTATTCCCTCGTCAGTTTTCGCAATTCAATCGATTTTAGGTCAGATTTATCTAGGCGATCACGACATAACATCTCGTTCTGTGTTCTAAAATTGGCTGTAAATGTAGTACAGCTGCCAACACCTAGCCCAGATGCACTGATCGAGAGGTGCAATATAGCACTGTACTCGACTGTATCCAGTCAACTCCACATTCGGAGGGCGTTTGCCCTGTTTTCCGTGTGTCTGTGTATATGCACGCCTCACGGAAGGCTCACAGGACCCGCAGTAGTCTCGAGTTAGCGTTCGAATGTGGATTCACCGCGTATTATATCCCGTTCGGTGTTGAGATGCGGATCCACAATGTGCATAACTGAGAGCAACTCTTCCTTTTTATGATTAATTGTCAAGTGGAAGTATGCGACGTGTTGATGCTGAGACAATAGTTCATTATGCCAAGATCGTAACTAATTACTATAAACAATCGCATTACCGGTTTCAGCATGTTAACAGGCTTACGTGACAATAATCGGTAAACATACTTCTGTGCAGGAATGATGGACGGAAGTAAATTTCGACGATGTTCCGTTGCCAAGTAACATAGCTCGATGAAATTCGGGTCATACATAGAAAGAACTATTACGGTATAGCATATGAAGTAAATGAAAGAAATATGCAATGAGACGAACAGAAATGACAGTTTTATTCAAAGAAATTAACTACTCTGAAGTCATTGCGATTTATTATGATCCCCTGGTGATAACAAAAGGTGTGACATGGTTCGTAATAAAGTGTGTGATCACTACGGACAGCAACACTTGCTCTGCAAGGTGCACCTATGCTGGCCGAAAGAGTGGTAAGGCGTCCCAATACACTACCAACGCAGTTGACAACTGCTGCATGGTCAATGATGCATGCGGACGTGTTGTAATACGTCTCCAAAGCATCCCTCACGTGGCCGATGGATTTAAGCCGGCGGAGCGTGTAGGCAAATCCATTCACCTAATGTTTCTCGGGTTCCAAGAGCTGCTCCAGCTGCTCGATGCTGTCACGCATTATGATCTATAGAAATGAAGTCGGACTGAATGCATCCCTGAAAAGACTTACATGGGCAAGAAGTAGTGTGCCACAATAGCGATAGCCGGTGTGTGTGTGCCGTGTTCAAAAATTTGGAGATCAGTACGCCGACGCAACGTTATGACTCTCCAAGCCATGACACCCTGACCTCAAAAGTGATCATGCTGGAGAATGTTCTTGGGTGCATTATGTGTTCCCACCTCTCGCCAGATTAGGAAACGCCCAGTATTATTAGTCAGACTGAATCTGCACTCACTCAAGAAGAGGAAGCGGCCCGGTTCGCGACCTCAGTTCCTGTGCTGTTGGCACCATCGCAAACATAGCCGCCGGTGCGCAGGTGCCAACGGAGCACAGTGTAGTGGTCGCCGGGTAAAGAACCCAAGACCATACAGTCGCTGTCTCACTGCCTTGCAGTCCTGCTAAAAGTGATTGCAATTCCATCAGCTGTTTGATGTGTGTCCAAATGGTCCAAATGGCTCTGAGCACTATGGGACTCAACTGCTGAGGTCATAAGTCCCCTAGAACTTAGAACTACTTAAACCTAACTAACCTAAGGACAACACACGCATCCATGCCCGAGGCAGGATTCGAACCTGCGACCGTAGCGGTCACGCTGTTCCAGACTGTAGCGCCTAGAACCGCACGGCCACTCCGGCCAGCTGGTGTGTGTCCCTTCTGCTGCTGCAGCTGACCTTGGTCGACCACGTGCTCTCCTTTGGGCAGCACTCGTGACACTTCAGCCTTCTTTAAGTTTCCCGATGATTCTTCCTCGCCTGCAGTTATCCAAACGTGTTCTACTGGCCATGTTGTAATGAATTACACCATTACAGCACACATTCGTGTATTGACGCTAACTTATCTTTTCCTTCAACTGCCCTGTGCTGTGGGGCCAGCCACATTTGGCGCTACAGACACGCTAACCTCACGCCAAGTGACATCCTGCTCTCTGCGCACGACCGGGAGACTTCTGGCCACATGTCCCCTTGCTTTCATTCATTTCCGCTGAGCAGTTGTGTTACTTCATCTATCTCTGCACAACAGTGATGTTTCATCGTAACTGGTGTTTGTATATTAAGACGAACTTCTGTGGGTTATTATCACACCTGAAGCTGGAAGTTAATTTGCCGAATCTTGTAGTATGAATGTTTAGATTAAGCAGTGACCATTCTGACGTAATAAATTACTTATAGACGTAGGCTTCCGTTACCGTGGTCACACTCAATAAAATTCTTCTGGGTTTGTGATAGCATTGTCAAAATGTAAAACTACCGACGTTTCGGTCACTGTTGCAAGTGACCTTCTTCAGGGTGTTTCTGTTAACTGACATTCAAGAAAGTCACTTGCAACAGTGACCGAAACGTAGGTAGTTTTACATATTGACAATGCGGCCACAAACCCAGAAAAATTTTGTTGACCGTAATGAAAAATGTGTGTGATTTATCAGTTAATATAGCATCAGAAGAAAGACATAAAAATGAAAAACCTAATTAACAAAGCATTAAAACGTAGTTAACAATAACTTTATAAAGACGAATGATCTTAGTAAACAAAAGAGCAGAAGCTGATTGAGGGAGATGGTATCCAATAATAATGTCTGCAGAGGAGTCCAGGCTTTCACAGAAAATTTTCGGACACGAAAACAAGATGTCATTTACATCAGTTTCTGTTTCAAAAAATGTTCAAATGTGTGTGAAATCTTATGGGACTTAACTGCTAAGGTCATCAGTCCCTAAGCTTACACACTACTTAACCTAAATTAACCTAGGGTCAAACACACACACACCCATGCCCGAGAGAGGACTCGAACCTCCGCTGGGACCAGCAGCACAGTCCATGACTGCAGCGTGTTGACTGTAATAAATTACTGTGTGAAAGCAGCAATCAATCTTTAATTTCGCTTATGTGGTCCAGCGTCAACGAAATTCGACAGAATTTTATGGGAACTGAATAAAGACTACATTTCCCACGGAAACTGTCATGTAGCCAGAGAGGGAGATACACAAAGAGGGAAAAAGAGTGAGGCGCGAGGCAGGGGGAGTTACGGCCGTTTCCTGTTGGTCGGTGCCTTTGTGAAAATTCCGGGATTATTAGTGTTGCTCCTCGTATTTTATCGCAGCGCGGCGTGCCGTACCACGCGGCACCGCCGCTCCAAGAGAGTACATCGGCACAGAGTTATTGCCGGATTAGGACACCTCCAGCCAAGACATTTACATAAGCAAATACTCACACGCGCACACGTACGTTACTATACACACAAAATTATAGGGAGGAAGGAAGGGAGGATAGGAGGAAAGAATGGAGGACAAAGAGAGGGTGCAGAGCGGAAACGGTGAGAGGCGCAGGACTGCCGAGAGTTGAAAGGGGGGGCGGGGAGAGGGCAGTGGGAACGTGCCGGGGGACAGGCTAGCAGCAGATGGTGTGGGCCCATCTTCTCTGTCGTTGCGCCAGAACGTGGCAAACATTTAACCGCGGCGAGCAGCAACAGCGGGCGGGGTGCACGCGCGAACCCCACCCGCTGCGATAGCTGCAGGCAGCGCAGCACCCCATGCAACCCCTCAAAGCTCGAGTGTGTGTGTGCGTGCGTGTGTGTGTGTGTGTGTGTGTGTGTGTGTGTGTGTGTGTGTGAAGCCCGCTCTGCTCGCACTAAACGCCCGGCCTTTGTGGATCTCGACGGAGCAGAGCGCTTTTAATTATGGTCACCTCTGCAGCGTTGTTGGGGCACCGCTGTTCAGTCACATCCCTTAACCAGGCCTGGCACTTGCCTACTGAGACTCGGCCGAAAGTTGGTCGCCAACGCACTAGCGTTCGGCCTGTCAGCCTCACCAAACCAAGGTAGCGGAACCAGGGGATTCGGCCTTGTGGAATCGCAGCTGGCTCTCATAACTTCATCTACATCTACATACATACTCCGCAATCCACCATACGGTGCGTGGCGGAGGGTACCTCGTACCACAACTAGCATCTTCTATCCCTGTTCCACTCCCAAACAGAATGAGGGAAAAACGACTGCCTATATGCCTCTGTACGAGCCCTAATCTCTCTCATCTTATCTTTGTGGTCTTTCCGCCAAATGTAAGTTGGCGGCAGTAAAATTGTACTGCAGTCAGCCTCAAATGCTGCTTCTCTAAATTTCCTCAGTAGCGATTCACGAAAAGAACGCCTCCTTTCCTCCAGAGACTCCCACCCGAGCCCCTGAAGCATTTCCGTAACACTCACGTGATGATCAAACCTACCAGTAACAAATCTAGCAGCCCGCCTCTGAATTGCTTCTATGTCCTCCCTCAATCCGACATGATAGGGATCCCAAACACTCGAGCAGTACTCAATAATAGGTTGTATTAGTGTTTTATAAGTCGTCTCCTTTGCAGATGAACCACATCTTCCCAAAATTCTATCAATGAACCGAAGATGACTATCCGCCCTCCCCACAACTGCCATTACACGCTTGTCCCACTTCATATCGCTCTGTAATGTTACGCCCAAATATTTAATCGACGTGACTGCGTCAAGCGCTACACTACTAATGGAGTATTCAAACATTACGGGATTCTTTTTCCTATTCATCTGCATTAATTTACATTTATCTATATTTAGAGTTAGCTGCCATTCTTTACACCAATCACGAATCCTATCCAAGTCATCTTGTATCCTCCTACAGTCACTCAACGACGACACCTTCCCGTACACCGCAACATCATCAGCAAACAGTATCACATTGTTATCCACCCTATCCAATAGATCATTTATGTAGATAGAAAACAACAGCGGACCTACCACACTTCCCTGGGGCACTCCAGATGATACCCTCACCTTCGATGAACACTCACCATCGTTTTGTTATTGACTTAATAACAGTTTCACTGGTTGATATTATAAAGTGAAAGGGGGATTTACGAACAATCGGACGTGCAGCATTTATTTTACTGCAAGAAGCTGATCATCAGGAAAAGAAGAAGAAGAAACAACGCTGGTGAACGACCTCTCCTCTAAAAAGTAGGCAGCAGTGTGGTGGCCTCAGTTCGGCTAGAAGACAGTTTCCTGAAGTATGCGATATCCAGCTACGTGTCACCCTCTTTTCTAAACGGTCTCAAACATTTTCTATGGGACTAAGATCGTATGACTAAGAATGCCAGTCGAGGTGTTATATGGAACATCAAACCAGGAACGTATGAATGCAGCGTCATGAACACTGCTGTTATTCGTCTTGGAAGAAGTGTGTGTCCAGTGAGTACTAACGATGAAGATTTAGAACAACGGTAAACACTTCGTCATCCAAATTGGCGAAATAAATACCCTGGTTCGTTTTCTCAAAAATTGGTTCAAATGGCTCTGAGCACTATGGGACTCAACTGCTGTGGTCATAAGTCCCCTAGAACTTAGAACTACTTAAACCTAACTAACCTAAGGACAGCACACAACACCCAGCCATCACGAGGCAGAGAAAATCCCTGACCCCGCCGGGAATCGAACCCGGGAACCCGGGCGTGGGAAGCGAGAACGCTACCGCACGACCACGAGATGCGGGCCGTTCGTTTTCTCGGTAAACTGAAGAGTTGGTAGGAAATACGTCACACAAATACCAACTGTGTGATCTACAGCTTCCACATACTGTGAATTAGAAACTTCATCGGGCCGTAGGGTCATTCTGCGTCTTGCATCATTTGAGAACAGGCCAAATCTCGAATAATTCGGCCCATTGAGGACGTGCATCTTAATGTCCCGTTGTGAGCAGTAGCTTTTACGGCGTAGCAGTCACGAGATATACACAGCATGAAGTTACTTCCGCCGAGTTCGGTGGCTGAATGGACCAGTATTCACACGACAGCGGTACACCATTCCATATCGGGTAATCCGCGTTGATAAGTTAACAAATCGGGTGGCTTCATTCACCGTGGGGTCATGGAGACGTCCGAAACGCCAGCTCCTTTCTGGAATATCGTCACGTCTATATACCGATAAATAAAGATATATTGTAGTCGACCAAAATCAGGTTTTTCATTCGAAATAATGAAGGAAAAAGGCTTCTTATTTGTCTGTCGCTCCTGTGATAATAAATAAATAAGGAAGTTACGTCAACAGTAATAAATTAAGAACTTAACAATTCATTCATAGTTTGCAATAAAAATTGAAAGCATTTGATCTGCTGCCTGTGTCTACATAATATTCCACTATCTGGTTGCAGTCGTTGGAAACGCACAACTCTAAAAATAGAATTCTCTAACGTCAGTTTTCACACATTAGCACTGACTATCGTATGATTTTTGAGCAGAGATTTGAAAAGAGTCAGTAGGAAGGTACTGGTGAATTTTTTGTAGTGTTCAGCTCCTTATTACCTGTCGAGAAAAGCAGTGAACTGTGGACGGACAAAGTTTTCTTTTATTGGCCTATTTTATTTGATGTTTGGAGCCTACGTATCTCGAAACGTATAACATAAAAATGTGAGAGAGCCTTTGAATTTTTCAGTCTTTGTTCGACTCCTACGTTTATTATCGAAATAACAGCAATAAAAAAACTGGAAATTAGTTATTACAGAAAGCTGTAATTTCGAGCGGTTTTAACACTAGGTTTAAACTGGAGATGTCAAAACCGGTTTTACCGAAAATTGGTTATTTCAGCAATAACTTCCACATATAACTAGGACCACTTTGTACTGTAGCCGTGTGTTATTTCGTTCAAATGGCTCTAAGCACAATGGGACTTAACATCTGAGGTCATCAGTCCCCTAGACTTAGAACTACTTTACGGTCGCAGGTTCGAATCCTGCCTTGGGCCTGGATGTGTGTGACATCCTTAGGTTGGTTAGGTTTAAGTAGTTCTAAGTTCTAGGAGACTGATGAGCTCCGAAGTTAAGTCCCATATTGCTCAGAGCCAGTTGAACCATTTTTTAGAACTACTTAAACCTAACTAACCTAAGGACATCACACATATCCACACCCGAGGCAGGATTCGAACCTGCGACCGCCGCAGCAGCCCCATTCCGGACTGAAGCGCCTAGAACCATTCGGCCACAGCGGCCGGCCGTGTGTTGCTCAAATAACCTTATCTGTCCGCCAAAGTTGTGGTCCGCCGCCATACGGGGCGCACAAAACGCGGCCTTTATCACGTTTCTACCGAACACCACGCAAACAGTTTTGAATTCCACACGCCACAGTAAATCGCAGATATAAGCGAACGCACGACTGCGCTCGGCCTGTGTCATAGCACCCGCCCAGCATGCGGCGTGTGTCGCACTGGGCGTGTAGCAACACTGCCTCAAAAACGCGTCACGATTCTTCTAGCGTCACCGCCAGGACAGCGCGACTGGACACTCTAGGCCTGCTAGTTAACTTAGTCACACTTCACTGGATTCGGTGTTCGTACTTAGATTGCAATTGAACTTTTAACAGCACTGCTACGCATCATCGGACACTGTAGTCAAGTAGTGTAATAAGACCTTTAATAAGTTGTAGTTAAGTGAATTCACCTCCAATCGGTGTCAAGCCTAGTTGCCCCTGTGACGACTCCATTTGGTTATTTGGACAGCAATATTCGTAAGGGGACATTATATGTCCTATGCCGCCAATGTCAAATTATCGAATTTTGTGACCCATTATCTTGGAAACTTTTTAAGACACCAACTTACAATTTTCCGTTATTATTGTATGATCCTTTCTAGATAACTGAACTAGAATTATTACTAAACTTGTATTGTGGGGCATGTTATCCTTTATTTTTCAAACATTCAACTCTTGACAGAATTTTGTAAATAAATGAACACAAAAACAAAACAACTTAGTATATTTTAATTATTCTAGTTCCATATGTGTTGAATCTCGCACTTGGCATGCTGTGAAAATTTCTTGTCTCTACTATCTGTACTTTTTTTAGAAAAGGGTCATTTATTACAAAAAATGTAGTTCAGAGATATTGAGGTTTAAAACTTTTTGTTACAAATTTTGTACAGATTTACATTTCTGCGTCAGTTATGCACTAGAATTTCCCTTGCACATAGTCTGTGTCTTCTTCAGTGTCACAATAGCCAAGTGTTTGCCTTCTCCTTTTCTTTCTTGCTTCTTTTGTGATTTCCTGTGCAGCTAACTCTGCTTCACGTACACGAAGCTCATCGGGTTCCCGGAGTCCTTTAGCTGTGTTGTGTCCAAATCTTAACCGTAACTTCTCGAGAACCTTTTTCATAGTTCAAAATAGTTCAAATGGCTCTGAGCACTATGGGACATAACATCTGAGGTCATCAGTCCCATAGAACTTAGAACTACTTAAACCTAACTAACCTAAGGACATCACACACATCCATGCCCGAGGTAGGATTCGAACCTGCGACCGGCAGTCCAGACTGAAGCGCCTAGATCCGATCGGCCGCAACGGCCGGCCTTCATAGTTCCCACCATTAAAATTTATTACAGCATGAGACACTGCTAACTTTAGAGTCATAAGGCCAACAAATACATTTTTAGGCACACGGCATCACACAACATTATTGAAAGAAACATTCACATTCTGGGTCTTCCCATGTAAACACTTCTTTAGGAGCTTAGGATCTGCCAAATCTCCGTAAATAGGTTTGATTGCTTCCATTACCGCCAAAGGAAGAGAATGTTTATGTGTAAATTCCTGCAGGGTGCCAGAAAATTCAGCTTGCCTATAAAAATGGTTTAAATGGCTCTGAGTACTATGGGACTTAACATCTGTGGTCATCAGTCCCCTAGAACTTAGAACTACTTTATTCGTAATACCAACTTCTGAGACGTAGCAGTAGGTAGAAAACAAAGCAATTCACAGCCTTCTTAGACTGTGTAGTTCCCAAGATATGACTGCTCAACTGTGTCAGTATATGCGTAGCCGCGAAATTTGACAGTCACACATCAACACTCAAAATATTGTTTGAAGGCTTCAAAATTGTCTGATTTTAATGTATTATATACCAACATGTTCAGGAAAGTCCAAAGTGCATTATGGAGTAGAAAACAGAAAATGTCGAATTTCAACGAATTTCACGTACAATGTCCCCTTAACATTAAGCTGTTCCATTATTACGTTGTTGTCGAATGTGCGTAGCTACATATAATAGAAGCATATGATAACAGAAGAAATAAACATGGAGGAGAAGTGACTGGCCAGAGGAAGAGCGAGAAATAGTGGGGTAAAATTAGCGACTGGGACTGAATGGAGAAATCAGAAACACGTAGGTATGAGTAAACCAAAAAAAGCAAAGCTATGCCGATGACCAAAGATAAAGCTTTAATGTTCCATTCAATGCAAAGTGGTCTGGGGTAGCACGCAGGTGACAGGGTAGTTTGTTCATACTCGTAGGGCTGAAACGGAAAACAAGACGGAGAATGATTTAGTGTTGTACAAAGGTGCACCAAGATGCTGGACGTATCTGGTGCTGTAGTTGTGGAATGATGGTAGGGTTCTGATGTGTGAGGAGAGCTACTGGGGACGCCAGTGAGTAACCAAACCTATGAATAAACAACAGCGGGTGATAATCAAGCCGTCTACCCAGATGCATCCGTCCTAAATGAGACTAGAAGACTGGCGTGTTCAAACAACCGAATGTTACACACATTGTAAGTAGGCTGTTTAGGTTCTTATATTGGTAACGCCACCGCCACGTAGCACTCTGTATGAAAATCACTGGCTGTGCTGTGTGCAGTCTGTGGTTGGTTGGCATTGTTGTAATACTCCCCATTGTAGCGTTGGGCAGCTGGATGTTAACAGCGCGTAGCGTTGCGCAGTTGGAGGTGAGCCGCCAGCAGTGGTGGATGTGGGAAAGTGAGATGGCGGATTTTTGAGAGCGGATGATCTGGACGTGTGTCCATCAGAAACAGAACATTTGTAAGAATGGATGTCATGAACTGCTATATATATTATGAGTTCTGAACACTATTAAGGTAAATACATTGTTTGTTCTCTATCAAAATCTTTCATTTGCTAACTATGCCTATCAGTAGTTAGTGCCTTCAGTAGTTTGAATCTTTTATTTAACTGGCAGTAGTGGCGCTCTTTGTATTGCAGTAGTTCGAGTAACGAAGATTTTTGTGAGGTAAGTGATTCATGAAAGGTATAGGTTAATGTTAGTGAGGGCCATTCTTTTGTAGGGATTATTGAAAGTCAGATTGCGTTGCGCTAAAAAATATTGTCTGTCAGTTTAGTGTTGATCAGAATAGGTAAAGAGCGAAATGTCTGAGTACGTTCAGTTCTGCTCAGCTATTTGAAAATCAAATAATGTAAGAGATTTATCAGCACAGTAATTCAATAAATTTTCTAAGGGGACGTTTCAACATTCCTTACGCTATCGTTCATCCCTAGCTCGAGACCTACACAATTTTCACTTTTTTTGCCGCAGTAGCAATGATTTGTAGCAAGGATTTGGCAAGACTAAAGGCTGGACTAGTATTTCTTATTGTGGGCCTATTAATCTCTACCTAACATTTATATGTTCAGTTGTCATGTTTCTATTCCACGTAGGGTAATTAAAATTGTGAACACTAGTATAATTTTAAATTGGTATCCTCGTATGAGAAGTGGTGACTTTGTATCGTTTGTATACTGATAAGCCAAAACACACCGCCAACCGCGAAATTGGATGCCGTCTGATGGCGTTGCAAACACGTAGCGAGATAACAAAAATATATAGGCGGAGCAGACACAGAGGAGGATCACCCTAGCGACGATGTGGCCTGCAAATGGGGAAATCCATTGAGATGAGCGTCTTTGACAAAGGGCTCATTATTATTACGCTGAGCCTGTGAACGAGTATCTCGAAAACGGCGAAGCTCTTCGAATGTTATCGTGCTACTGTAGCGAGCATTTATGGAAAGAGATAGGACAGTGAAACTATCATTACGCGCTAAATGGTTGGACGTCCTCGGCTCTTCACAAAATGGGGAGTTCGGAGACTAGTCTGGTCTGTAAAGTAGGATAAATGGTGATCTGTGGCATTTGTGCCGAAAGAGCACAGTGCCGTTTCACGCACAAGTATATCGGAGCGCACCGTTCATCGTACACTGTTGAACATGGAGCTTCGCAGCAGACCATCCCTAAGTGTTCACGTGTTGACCGAAAGATCTAGATCTACATCTACGTGATTACTCTGCTATTCACAATTAACGGCCTGGCAGAGGGTTCAATGAACCACCTTCAAGCTGTCTCTCACTTAAATTTTTCTCTGCGAGCCCTGATTTCTCCTATCGTGATGATCATTTCTCCCTATGTAGTTGGGTGCCAACAGAATGTTTTCGCAATCGGAGGAAATATCATCATTTACGATTGCAGTGGACACGAAACGATCAATATTCGACCGACAATCAATGGAAACGTGTCAACTCTTTAGTCGAATCACACTCTCATCGAGGCGAACGGCTGCCCGAAATGTGCAGCGCGCCACGGACGCAGGCTGGTGGGATCCGTATTATGCTATGGGAGACACTCTCCTGCACTTGCATGGGACCTGTGGTAGTAATCGAAGATAATTTGACATCTGCGAACCATCTGCATCCCTTCATGCCTGATGTCTTACCCGACGGCGATGTCATCTTACAGCAATATAAGCGTCCGCGTCTCGGAGACAGACCCGTGCTACAGAGGTTTGAGGAGCATTATAGTGAACTTACATTGATTTGTCGGCGACCAAATTCGCCTGTTGTAAATACTATGGAAGTCATCTGGCTAGCCATTGGGCACGCTCACCGCATGTGCAAATCAGCGGTCTGTTACTTAAGTGAATTACACGACCTGTGCGTAGACGTCTAATGACACGTACCTTCATAAACCTACCAACAAACTGTCGGATCCCTGAAACGCAGAATGAGCGATGTATTTCGTTTCAAAGACGGACAAACACCCTATTAAGCATGTAAACGTGGCCTTCCGCGGTCGTTGTCACAGTCAATAAAGTTCTTCTGGGTACACCCTGAGGAAGGCGCCTTTACAGATGACAATGCGGCCTCATACCCAGAAGAATTTTATTGACAAAGCTATTAACCACTTGTTCATAATGTTTTGGCTCATCAATGTATACTCACCAGTTTCCAGTACCAAATACTGCATATCAGACTGAGAGAACACGGGCTCAATACGACGTGTTTAGCGTCCTGATCTCTTTTATGAAACTACCAGGCGAAGGGACAGAAATTGTAGAGAACAAAAGGAGTAGTTTCTCTAACACCGAGGATAGCAGAACTTTAATCTACAGTTCATCTGAGACATGGTGAACGCTTATACAAAATTTGTGTTTGGGGTATAACCGGAGGGCACGATGTTACTCTATTTTATTTTAAGTCGTAAGCAAGGAAAAATCATAACTTTCTGAACATACTACCATTACATGACGACCTGTTTTTGGCGACAGGTCCGTAAATTGACAGCCTTAGTAAATATTTAAAAAGAAAGTGCTAACACCCACAACCCCCTCAAATAATTAAATTGTAGCATCCAGCCTTTGAATATATTGTTTTAGTTAACTACTCCGCTGCAAATAACATTTAGCTCGTTAAAAATGTTCATCATCTGATTGAATCCATATGGAACCTGGGAGTGCTCGCCGGCCGCTGTGGCCGAGTGGTTCTAAGCGCTTCAGTCTGGAACCACGCGACCGCTACGGTCGCAGGTTCGAATCCTGCCTCGGGCATGGATGTGTGTGATGTTCTGAGGTTAGTTAGGTTTAAGTAGTTCTAAGTTCTAGGGGACTGATGACCTCAGATGTTAAGTCCCATAGTGCTCAGAGCCATTTGAACCATCTTTTGGAAGTGCTCAGTGATCGTACTTATTTCACTTGGCGAAAGAAGGAACAGCAATCTGTCGCAACTTGTGTTTATTGATCGTTAGATGATGATGAATAGTCACAAAAAATAGAGGGCAACGTGCTTATATAACCTTATCTGTTAACGACGGGAAGGCTTATACTTTTAAAACAAAAAAGGTAAGACAGAAATGCAGTAATATAATTATTTCATGCTCCTAACAAGAAACTGTAAACATGCATTTAAACTGAATTTTTAGTAGCGTTCGTGAGCTAAATTTGAGTTGAAACGAACAACCTTAGACCGACAGTAAGCGAAGAAAGAAGTACGATTAGAAAAGTAGGAAAAAATTTCATAAAGGTATTGGATTGTAAGTGATCCATAAAACGTCCAGCAAAATAAATGTTGTAAAATGAAAATCTATTCTTCTTCTCTGTGTAGCACGTCAACTCCGTACAGAAATTCTCAGCCTGAAAAGCAGTCTGAGGGACTCCAAAACCGTTACTAAATATCGATTAAAGAAGAAAAATCTAAGTTTTCTGACAACAGCTGATTTGTTTTTAATGTACACCGTCTTGAAACAAAGAAGCTAAACCGTGGGAAAGATTCACACTGAACCAAATGAGGCATGTAAGCACAGATATAAGCAATCGATTATTCCACTTGTTCATTACATTAGATATGGATCGAGATAGAAACCTGCATAAAAACCGGAGGAAAATACCTACGTCTTAAATGGTTTAATAGTGACATTCTGCTTGAAAATTAAATATTGAATGACAAATAATTCGACATACAAAATCACCGTACAGAGTAAGCACAAGAGTGCATCCAACGTGCTCTCCCGACTTGCTTTGAAGTACGGTACGAGTGTTTTGTTGCCTCAGCAATTCGGCTTCAAAGAAGGAGACAGTAATAATTCACACACTCAGTTTCTGACTGGTTCCATACGGGTATGAGATTTCGTTCGAGGATTACCACATAACTCGAAAATGTTGGCAGAACCATAGTTTACTTGCCGCAACGCCTACGTTACTTGAGAACAAGTATCCTTCTTCAAGATAACTACTCTGAATAGACCGTACACTTCCCCTTAAAATCTTAAAAACTAGCATTTGAGAGTAATTCGAATACAGACGGTCCCTCGACGAAAGTAACGAGAAATGTGGCTATAAGCTGGTAGCTGTAGATGTAGTGTCACCTCTGTCAGATAACTATACTGATATCTGTGTGAGTATTACCAATTATATAATTTATTTCTACTTAACACTATTAAATAAAGCACTGGCGTTATGAAGGTTTGTGAATAAGTTGATCTTTTCGCTCTGAATTTTACCTCAAGTTCTTCATCGTGAATGATGACTCTGTCGCAGCATCTGGGTGAAGTTGAGTGTTGGAGAGGCAGTAGTGAAGCAACAGTGCACCGAAAAGATCTTTGTACAGTAATGAAAAAGAGATGCTATGACTTCTAAAGACTTGTCTGTAAATATGCAACTCGTTGTTTGTTTCCTGCGGTGCTAGGCCAGCGAAAGGGTGGCAAAAACGTTAACATAACAGGCTCTTAGCTTAATGTAGGGTGTGCAAAAATGTCACAGGACATACAGAATGCTCCATGAATAATTGAGGTAGGGAAACTGGGATCGGAGGAGCCAGCCTAGGGAGATATGGAAGTAAACTTGTCTACCCCTTTATCCAGCATTACTGTTTTCCAGCGTATTTGCAACTAACATGCGTACAAGCTTATGCTTACTGTCCTGTTTATTTACATCTACCTTCTTTATTCCCTTTAAGGAAACGAGAAGGACGAACTTGATTACTAGGAAGTCTACCTGGCAGTCTGAATGGCCATCTGCACTTGAGGATCATGAAAATAGTTGCTGAAGCACGTATCCTCGACTGTTCGTGAGGGGATGTGGATACAACATGGCGGTGGACCGCCTCGTTTCAGTGTAGATGTGCGCAACCATCGCCGGCCGGTGTGGCCGAGCGGTTCTAGGCGCCACAGTCTGGAACCGCGCGACCGCTACGGTCGCATGTTCGAATCCTGCCTCGGGCATGGATGTGTGTGATGTCCTTAGGTTAGTTAGGTTTAAGTAGTTCTAAGTTATAGGGGACTGATGACCTCAGAAGTTAAGTCCCATAGTGCTCAGAGCCATTTGAACCATTTTTTTTTTTTTTTTTTTTTTTTGCACAACCATCTCAGTACTGAATTTCCTGGTCGCTTAATTGGACGAGGAGGTTCTACTCCATTGCCTGCGAGGTCACCTAACCTGAATCCCCTTTGGGTATTTCCTATGGGGATATCTAAAGTTATTTGTGTATGCGACCCCAGTGGACACGGAGACGTAATTAGTTGTCAGAACTTTAGCTGCCTGTAATGTGATTCGAAACACACCAGGGATATTTGTCAGGCGTCGTCAGAAACTTGTTCTCCGATGTCATGCTTGCTTTCAGGCTGATGGCTGTCAGTTTCAGCGCATTTAGTAAGGTACAGTACAATGGTACTTTCATTGTGTCTATGAGGGTATTTGCAGTTAACTGTAACTAATGTAAATAAAAAAGTAGACGATAATGTGATTTTATTCTTATTATCTCTTTAAGCTGGCTTCTCCGACGCCAGGTTCCCTATCTCAAATTGTTCAGTGGAGTGTCCTCTATGTCCTGTTAAGCTTTTGTATGCTCTTACGGAAACACGCTGTATATTGAGCGACACAAGGGCAGAAGTAAAAGGGGGGGGGGGGGGGGGGGGAAGGGAACGTAAGACAAGTAACGCAGTAACCTGCACTTCGTAATGTTATTGCGAACTACTGAGACGATTCAGAGCGACTGATAAGGTCAGAATTACAATCTCTCTTTTACTGAACCGTTGTATTGAGGAACAGAAGGTTATTGTTGGAGCTTGACATATGTCAATTTAACAACTGCAGACACCCATTGGCATTCATTTCGCGCCTGAGATTACAACTTCCAGTTTCTGCCATCAAATCGCGTCTTTGATTATGAAGGAAGTCTCGGGCAAGACTGCGCAGATATGGAAAAAACTTCGGATATTTACCTAATTTTTCATTGACCCACTCAGACACCCGAACGCGTTAAAACAACCTCTTCCGGGACACGGGGAGCCGCTCCGGCCCCAGATCGGATCCGTCCGGCGGTTTAATGGCGAGGGCCGCATATGTCTGCCAGCAGGGATGTGGTTTTTAGGCGGTTTCCCACATCCCACTCGATCAATACCAGGCTGGCACCAACGTCCCGCCTAAGAAACAAACTCCGCAAACAATGTATGGTTATCATATGTTTGTAAGTCATAGTAAATACTTCACCTTCGCCGTATTGGGAGAAAGATAAATGAGCGACTGCAAAAGTAGGGAATGAGATCCTTGACTCTGTTTTTAGTTTCATCTGTGTTTGATTTGCTAGTCAGTCAGTTTTGCAGCGCTGGTGCGTTTTTATTTGAGGCTTTGTAGCGAGCAGTTGATTTTTTCAGAGAATGAGGTCTGTTTTCTGTGAATCTGGGAGAACCTATCTCGAATACTTTGTTATGAAGATGAAAACTCATTACCAATACTTTCTCGTCATTTACAGGCAGTTCCACAAGACAGTGTGGCTGTTTACTGTATGAAATAAAATACACCGTTATAAATGTATGTTTGCATGAAAATATTTATTACTAATTGTACGATTATATAATAGTTAATCCAATCGCCGTCATTTTCCATTATCGCTTGCCACCTTTTTGGCATGCTTTTCGCGATATTTTCTGCATATTCTCCCGGTAACAATCTCCATGTCGTCCTGATTTTATATGACAGCTACTTCAAAGTACATTGTGGTTTTCCTTTAAGCTTCTTCTTAATACACGACCAAACATTACGATCGGATTTGCATCCGGTGACATTGCAGGCCAATCCATCGTGGACGCCGCGTTGTGTTGTCTCCACGCTGTACAGTGACAGCTGCGATGTTTCGGATCATTATCCTCTTGAAACACCTAGTTTGCCTCGTTCGAAACAAATAGCTTTTTAACGGATCTCAGATGGCATTTCTGACAATTATTGCACGTTTTTTCAGCGTTTAAACGGGCTGTAAGTAAGTGCAAATAGCCAACACTGCAACCTACAAAACAAAACATTCAACTCTCACACTGTCTATCTACACACTCTGCAAAAGCGCACTGAGTACAGATTCGAGACCACTACCAGAGATGTCGCTGCGGACGTTACATTTAACATTAATACGTACACTTTCTTGTGGGACTGACTGTGTGTCGAAGGAGAAGATATTGGAGGAATTTTAAAAGTCACCAAGTCACGCGAAGAATGAAATGTTTCTCTATCAAAAACATTAATTGAAGGAAGTCTTTGTCCCTCAGATAACAAATAACTTTCAGGATTAGTGTTAATTTGATCTCTTTGTCTCTTTGTTCTTCATTGTGTCACAAATAAGTCAGTCGGTTGAAATATTTGTACTTTTTTGTAATTGTTAGAGTCTTCTTATGTTGTAGTCTTTTTGACAATAATCTGAGTCTCATTACTCAAGAACGATTTTCTTTAAAGTAAAACCCATCTCCATAATTCGTAGTAAAGTTGTGAATACTGTGCCGTGTGCGCATTGCGCCTTACGTCACACAAAGCCACATGTTCTTACTGACATGCAAAAAGAGAGAAATTAGTAGTGAGTTATTTGTTTTCTTTTACCTGCCGCATCTGCTGATTTTCATTTGCTTTCAAGAATGTCAGTACTCCAGACACAAAAACAGCATACTGAGCAACAAGTAAGTCATTTTTATTTCAGGGCAGATCTCAACTTGCATTCATGAGCAGCGTGTAGTCAGTATTGACAGGTGTCGTACTAGCAAACAGATTAATTTTCAGTGAACAGTGTTTGGCAAATTCAAACAGATGTTTTCTTCCGATTAGAGCAGTAATATTTGGTTGTGGATATTCCAAGTCAAACATTGCACTTCTTATCACTCAACACTAATGGCTCTGAGCACTATGGGACTTAACAGCTGTGGTCATCAGTCCCCTAGAACTTAGAACTACTTAAACCTAACTAACCTAAGGACATCACACACATCCATGCCCGAGGCAGGATTCGAACCTGCGACCGTAGCAGTCGCGCGGTTCCGGAATGAGCGCCTAGAACCGCTAGACCACCGCGGACGGCCAACATTAATAATGTACTTCGGTAATGAGTTGTAGTTGTATAGTTTTCATTGAGCACACTGTTAGTTTTGTTTTGGCCTTTAATTAGATTCGTTTTATTTATTTTAAATTTTGCATTTCATGAAATGTAATGTTTTATTTTACGACACAGCTCACATGCGCACACAGGGCCAACCAACAGTCAGTTTAGCTCAGCAATTGTACATGTTACACGAGGAGAAAGTTTTTGAAATAATTGTACTCAGTTTTCGCTCATACAGAGACCATTTTATGTAGAAATCTTCCATTATTTACAAAACGTTCTCACACTGTAACATAACACCAGTCTGAGGTATATGGACACACAAACTCCATCCCGGAGGAGGGTTGGATGGAAGGGGAAGGTTGGTGCCGTCAGGTAGCTCATCCGATTACCCACTACCACTAACAGCGTCACATCCGATATGACACACCGAACGCATGCATACACATTCAAAATACGTAGAGCCATTATGTGACCATTCTTTAAATTTTGTACGCTGCGTCCCTTCCGCACCAAAATAGTGTCCGCATACTGGGAAAACGTACCTTTCCGTGTGGGATAGCATTTTTGGGGAGTTATGAACAATTTCCTTTTTCCAGAATGAGATTTATTTTGTTCTAGAAGATCTGGCCTTGGTTTTCTACCTTCTCTTCTGTACCGGTTCGAGAGCGTTCTCTGGTGTTCGTATGGAAGGGATATCCGATAATTGTTCCCTCTGCTTGCTTCCGTCAACTGACGGCAGTTTAGATAGAAGGAACGTTAGACGTCAGAGCGTGCGCAAGCCTCGCTGAATTCTAGCACCCCAGCAGAAATTGCTGGCTGGTTTTCCTTCGCTGGACTACTGTCTTTATTCGTATTGTTACATTCGGTGATCTGAACAGCAGTTTCGTCTCTCGCCGTTACACGAGAGGGAGTAAAATCATCCACCGTAAAAATACTACGATTGTGTTGGCTTATTCCCGCGTCACTTCAAATGCTGTCCGTGTCTTCTCTACTGCTGCTATCAAGCACTAGGCACTTTTGAATAAAACGCTGCAGTGCTGAGCACACTTGCCCTAAAGTGCACCGGTTGACAAATATATCGTTAGATCTCACTCAGGCAAACAGCTGCTACGGCATGGACAAGGTAATACCAGCATGTAGACTTAACAGGTAATGCAGTAAATTAAACATGCGGCGACTGTTTGCTTAAAACCACTTGAAGTACGAGAAGTGTATGTAATTTTCGATTCTCAGAAAACACTTTCTTACTTAGAGAGCAGCAGCAAGTGTCAGCCCTTTTCACTGACGTGACAAAAGTCACGGGTTAGAGGCATAAACCCATACAGATGGCGCTAGTGTCGAGTACAGAAAGTACGAAAGGGAAGTGCATTGACGGAGCGGTCATTCGTAATTAGGTAATTCATGCTCACGTGATTACGGCTACAAAGCGCGAATTAACAGACTTAGAACGCGGTATGGTACTTGGAGCTAGACACATGAGACAATGCATTCCGAAAATCGTTAGCGAATTCAACATTCCGAGATCCACAGTGTCAAGAGTGTACTGAGAATACCAGATTTCACGCATTAACCCTCACAACGCAGTGGTTCACAGCCTTCACTTAACGACAGAGAACAGCAACGCCCGTGTAGATTTGTCATGGTGACAGACAAGCAACGCTGCGTGAAATAGTCGCAGAGATCAGAGTGAGACTTAGGAGGAACGTATCCGTTATGGGAATGTGACGGAATCACATCATCATCTGCAGTGCTTCTCATGCGCTCGTGACCATGTCGGTTGGATGTTAGACACTAGAAACCGTGATCCGCTCAGATGAGACCCGGTTTCACTTGGTAATAGCTGATGGTAAGGTTCGAGTGTGGCGCAGACCCCACGAAGCTTTGGACCCCGGTTGTCAAGAAGGCACTCTGTAAGGTGATGGTACTTCCGTAATGGTGTGACCTGTGTTTACAGGGAATGGACTGGGTACTGTGCTCATAATGAACCGATCATTGATTGCAAATGGTTATATTTGGCTACTTGCAGACCATTTGCAGCCATTCATTGACTCCTTGTTCCCAAGCAACGATGGAACTTTTATGGGTGACAGTGCACCACGTCACAGGGCCACAATTTTTCGCGACTGGTTTGAAGAACGTTCTGGTCATGTCGATCGAATGATTGGGTCACTCGGATCACCCGACGTGAATGCCATTGAGCATTTATTTGACGCAATCTAGAGTCAGTTCGTGTACAAGATGCTACACCGGCAACGCTTTCGCATATCTGGACGGCGATGGGGACAGCATTCCCAGCATTTGTCCAGGGGGCTTCCAGCGAATTTTTGAATCCATACCACGCCGAGTTGCTGTACTACGCTGGGCAAAAGCAAGTCCAACGCGATGTTAGGAGGTATCAAATGGTTGAAATGGCTCTAAGAACTATGGGACTTAACATCTGAGGTCATCAGTCCACTAGACTTAGAACTACTTAAACCTAACTCACCTAAGGACATCACACACACCCGTAGCAGCAGTGTGGTTCCGGACTGAAGCGCCTAGAACTGCTCGGTCACAGCGGCCGGCTAGGAGGTATCCCATGGCTTTTTTCAGCCCCGTGTATGTCACTGTGGACTAATACATTTGCTAGCCAATGTCAGTTTCCATGAAGTGCAGCCAATACAGAAAAACCATACGTGCGTAGACCAAGCATTCTATTGACCAATTTTCCCTTAAGTTTCTGTATTATGGGAGCGAATAGTCCTTAAATTGTCCCCTGAATAAGTAACCTTACACGGAAAGTACGTCGTACAATCCCGCTCTACTGTATTTTCCTTACCTCTGGCCAATAGCGACAGAAAACACGAAGAGCACCGTCCTTTCGCAGTTGGGCAGCGAGGCGCCAGCCTGATGTAGTAGTTGGTCATTACGCGCCTTTCACCGACTCTGCTGGTGCACGTCACATTGTGAAAAGCAATTCACGCCGCCAAACGAGCAGGCTGCCGCGTGCTACTCGCTGAGAAGCTGCGCCCGTATCGATTATGGCGTTGCTCGTTACAGCGGACAGGAAGCGGCCCGCCTGCCGTACTCTGCACGCTAATAAGCTCAAAGGCTGCGCCAGCGGCGGCGTACGGCCCCGCTCCCAGAAGCCGTGGCCCCGTCACTACGACAGCTGTCCGAAGCAAACAGAGGTGCGAACGTGCCAGTTGTTTTCGCGCTACATTCACTACAGAACTGCGTCCGCAGAGATTACAAATAACAAGTAACAGCGCGTCAAGGATTTGGGGATAATTCGGGGATGAACACGCAACTGATTCTGTAAGAAGGTGTCAACATCGCCTCATTCGTTACAGAAATATAAAAAGTATTTCCTCTCGAACTTAAAAAGAAACTCGTAGAGTCACTAACACTCCCTTTCCTTGATCGTGGTGGCTCTATTCTCCAAGGACTTCCGTAAGAGAGTTAGAGTGGCTCGAACTGGCGATGAATGCTTGTGTGCGATAAATGGTTCAAATGGCTCTGAGCCCTATGGGACTTAACACTGAGGTCATCAGTCCCCTAGAACTTAGAACTACTTAAACCTAGCTAACCTAAGGACACTCGGGCATGGATGTATGTGATGTCCTTAGGTTAGTTAGGTCTATGTAGTTCTAAGTTCTGGGGGACTGACGACCTCAGAAGTTAAGTCCCACAGTGCTCAGAGCCATTTGAACCATTTTAACCTAAGGACATCACACACATCCATGTCCGAGGCAGGATTCGAACCTGTGACCATAGCGGTCATGCGGTTCCAGACTGAAGCGCCTAGAACCGCTCAGCCACAGCTGCCGGCTGTGTGCGATACATTTGTGATGTGCGCTAGTTCTACCACATCACTCCTGCCTGTGTACAATTATCATGGCTACGTACCAATACCCTGTGTTGCTGCATAGTCCTCTCTGTAACTGCACTCCTTCCTGTTTTATCTTCAACCCTTACACTACTATCTGAACAACCCAGAATAAATACTCGTTCCCAACAAAGTAAAATCCTATTTGTACCATTACAGAGCACTGACTTGTTCCGTAAATCTTTTTCTGTATCGATAATCCCACTGTGGAACAATCTTCCTCAAAATATTAGAGACATTAAAATCCTTTCAAACTTCAGAAGACAGTTAATGACCCTTCTTCTGTCACAGTAGCTATCTCCTATTGCAGGTCGCGTTGGGTAGCCGCCGTTAACTAGTGTGTGAGCCTAGGAACCGATGATCTCAGCAGTTTGGTCCCATAGGAACTTGCCACCAAAAATTTTCCTCATGCAGATCACTTTCGCCAGCCCTCCCTTCCCCACCACTTTTCCCTCCCCTTGTCTAAAGAATTCTTTACTTAAATATTCTTCTTTCCTAGCTACCATTGTTATCTTCATTTCAGTCCTCTCCTCTCTCATTATCTCTTCCGCTTCTTTTAATACCAAACAATGCTTCAAAAGTGCTAAACTAATCAATATCATCCTTAATCTTATTTTCCTATCATTATTAGTGTTAATATTATTATTATTGGAAATTATTACTTTTGTTAATTATTATTATTGAGTGTTACGTAATAACTATTTAATATCATTTGAATTCCTCCATTATTTTATCATCATTATTATTGTTACTTTATAATTATTATGATTATTGACCATTACTATCTTTATTAATAATGCATATTGTTGTGGACTGACAAGACAGCCAGTCCACAGTGACGGGTAACCGAAAGGCACGCACTTAAACTCACGCAGGCTGGCGTGAGGTCTGAAACAGGATACGGAATGAATGCTATAAAGAAAAGTACGTAGCTGCTGGAATACTTAACTTTAATCCATCATTTGTATACATCGTCCTTGATGAGACATGCTTCATACGATAACTATCAATTGCTATGGCGCCTTGCTAGGTCGTAGCCATTGACTTAGCTGAAGGCTATTCTAACTATCTTCTCTGCAAATAAACGAGGCTTCGTCAGTGTTGCATCGCTAGCTAAGTCGTCCGTACAACTGGGGGCGAGTGCTAGTACGTCTCTCTAGACCTGCCGTGTGGCGGCGCTCGGTCTGCAATTACTGACAGTGGCGACATGCGGGTCCGACATGTACTAATGGACCGCGGCCGATTTAAAAGCTACCACCTAGCAAGTGTGGTGTCTGGCGGTGACACCACACATATTATTATCATTGTAAGTCTTGTGTAATATTTTTTGTGTATGTTGTTCCCGGGCAGATGCAAGAGGGGGGATTTAAGGCTCTTATCTGCTCGGGCTAAATAACCAATAAGTAAATAAATAAATGATTTATCTCTGTGTTCCAACACGTTTATACGGATACGGTCTTCCAAACACACACAAAGGAGGTCTTCCATTACGCCCTATTGTGAGCAGTATGACTCAACTATACGCCTTGTCTCTTTACTGAGACCTTCTGTGGGGAAGTGCTCGCATCATATTCGCAACCCAGTGACTTTATTAATACAGTGCAGTTACTTCGGCACAACGAGTCGAACTTGTTAGTAAGCTTCCATGTCGTCTCACTCTTCATTGGGGTCACTCTCATGGATTCATTGTCACTCATCAGCTCTATGTTCAAAGCCTGTATAACAGCGGCATTTAATTTGCTCTTTCATTAACCTACTTTTTATTCAACAGTGAACACTTTGAGTAAACTGGCGGTGTTGCTGTGATCAGCCCGCTCTCCCCTCTGGTAACGAACTTTTTTTGTGGAGGACTTTGACGAGGGGGCACTTGATTCGGCTAAACTCACAGCAAAAGTCTTCTGGCGCTATGTGAATGATACTCGTACTTTTGTAGTGTGACCCCACGGTGAAGAAGAACAATGACGATTATTACAGCATCTGGGTTCTATCCACGAAAATATCAAATTTACGATGACATAGGAGAAGGATAGCTGTCTTCCACTTCCAATCGGATAGTGGATGTATCATTGGGGCATTCCATTTACCGTAAGCCCACACGTAAGGACCTGTATTTGCAGGCATCTAGCTGCCACTGCCCATTACAAACCATGGGCGTCCTTTGAAGGTTGGTGCACCGGGCACATGTTGTGTCTGATGAAGACAGCCTTGAAAAGGTGCTGGAACACCTGCAATCTGTGTACAAAGATAATGGATATTCTCCACATCAGATCAGAAAAGCTCTAGGGAAGAAGGAACGTGACCACCCACAAGATCAAGAGGAGAAGGGTCGGTTCAAGTCCAGTACATCGGCAACATTTCGTCGAAATTAGGCAGCATCTTAAATAAACATTGTGGCATAGTTAACTTTTGCTCACCTACAAAGACTTGTGCTCTTCTGTGTTCGGCAAAGGACGATCTGGAACTGCGTAGAGCTGGAATTCATAGAAACTCTTACAAGTGTGGCAAAACCTACATTGGTCAGACAACGTGCATAGTGCGTGAACGATGCGTTGGTCACCACACTCGTCTTTGGCAGGTCAGCAAGACAGCCACAGCTGAGCTTTGTATCTCCACGGGACATTCCATGGATTATTCTGCCACGCAAATCTCATCTGGGGTTCAGTTACTAAGGTATCGGTGGAAACATGTTTGGTGGAAAATCTTATTAACCATGATAGCGGCTTTCAAGTGGATAAGGCTTGGGATTCTATGATTCCTTTAATTTCTTCAGAAAGAAAACATTCTATGGCTAGCGACATATCTACCGACAGTTAATTTTATTAATTTTGACGTCTGAATTTTAATTCAGCGAGTGCGCTTTCCGACAGAGAGTGCGTATAGTATCACCATCACGCGTGCGTCTCCGCATCAATTTTTGCTACAAAGTTGGCGACGTGCACTCTTAAGTGCAAGACATTAACCTGAAAATGGCTGACTAGTTGTCAGCAGACTTATCGGTGCAAAATGTCGGCATAATGAAGTTGCAGCCCAGAAAAATAGTCTTCCAGCATTTTCGAAAAGCACCACATTTTCGACTATCGACGATCAAACGGAATATCTACATAGTAATTCCAATGGCTCGATTAATATATGACGAATAGAGACCAGTGCGTTACAGGATGGCAAACACGGAACGAAAAACAATGATGGTCGTGCACCAAGCAATGTTATCAACACCGTAAACGACTGAACAGTACTATTAGACTATTGACTGACGATACTGTTCTGCACCCAAAAATGTCATCGTTGGATAATCGTAAGGAAATTCAGAAACACGTGGAAAAATTTCTAGTCTGTGTCTTGAATGGCAACTCTATTTAAATGTGGGTTACCGCAAGATAACGTCTGTAACAGAGAGGATGAACTCGATTTTATCCGATTAGAAAATTAGTGGTGAACGTGTTGATATTTAGACCAGGGAAACACTAATGGAATGGGAGAGGGAATCGTTAGTATTGGTACGAGGAACGTTGCACCTTGGAGTTTGCAGTATGCAGGTGTAGGGGTAGACCCTCTGAAACACTGATAGAAAACCACACGCAATTAAATCGACCACTTTTAAGTTTGAGTCGAAAGGAAATGAACAAACTATTCGTATTTCTTTCCGAGGTACCGCTGGAGAATCCACTTTAGATGATTCCGTGATGACTGGGCGTTGTGTGCTGTCCTTAGGTTAGTTAGGTTTAAGTAGTTCTAAGTTCTAGGGGACTGATGACCATAGATGTTAAGTCCCATAGTGCTCAGAGCCATTTGAACCATTTTTTTAGATGATTCTCGCACATGTTAATTAAAATAAAAACGCTAGTATCTTCGAAAAGAAAATACACTTAAATGCTTTAGTCTACTGGACGGCAGTGCACTTAAGTATCCCCACAGTGGTAAACGATGGTTATCAAAGGCACTGATGGACTTTTTTTTTTTTTTTTTTTTAACGAAGGTTATCCAGAAAGTTACTGTGAAATCGGGGAAGAATAAAGTATGTAACGAAAATTTTAAATATCCAGCGGAGAGGATACAGTCCAACATTCTGTGAAAGAAGCAGCCTTGATCAGCACATTGATCAACGCCTAATTAAAACCTTATTGTGCAGTCATTCGACTAAAAGCTCTACATGCGTAAGAGCAATTCGTAACAAATGACATAGGTGAGTTCTAACAATTAAAACTAAGTAAAGAATGATTCCGCATAAGGTATTGTGCGTGAGTGTATTATATGGAGAATACATTCACATTTGGAGAAAACTCATGACAACGTTCGGAGAAGCATTATTTTTTTTCTAAGTTTTCCTGAAAGAATAAGTGCAGAAAATTTGTCCAGACAAACCATTGTCAACTTTTTGAACGAAACGCTGAAAGAACTTGCAGAAATAGAAATATACTTGCAAGAAGCAAACATTCCATAAAACTCGACGAAAAAGAAAGCTTGATGGACGACAAAGATTCCAACAACAAGGATACAGTACAAGCTGTGAACCGAAAAAAGAAGCTCACCGAAGAGGAGTGGGGTAACTCTTGGCTAACGTTACAATCCAAGGAAAAAATAGAATGTGGTCAACAGTTGTCTGAAACAGAATACAAAAAAAAAGATAATATAATATCAATGGACAGATGAAGCTCAGTGTAATTTGTTGGGACCGATTTCGTAAATTAAAAGCTATTCCAAAATATTTAACACACTAATCATTCACATAATTATTTAATCCGAGACGTTTTGGAAGAGATTTGATTTCACCTTTAGTTTTTATTATTTGGTGCTAGATGTGCGTAGAAAAATATCTGTGTTTTGGAACTGTGAAACGTCCCCTTTGAAAAATTGTACAAGACTGTGCTTAAACTGATATACAATATTTTTAGCGCAACGCAATCTGACTTTCAAAAATCCCTGCAAAAGAATGGCCCTGAGTAACATTAAACTATACCTTTCAGAAATCACTTAACTCACAAAAATCTTCATTACTCGAACTACTGCAGTACAGCGAGCGCCACTACTGCCAGCTAAATAAAAGATTCAAACTACGGAAGGCATTAACTACTGATAGGGATAGTTAGCAAATGAAAGATATTAATAGGGAACAAACAATGTATTTACCTTAGTATCATCAAAAGTCATAATATATATAGCAGTTCATGACAAATTACAAAACTCCGCCATCTCTCTCCCCACATCCACCACTGCTGGCGGCTCACCTCCAACTGCGCAACGCTACGCGCTGTTCACATCCAGCTGCCGCTGCCCAACACTACAATGGCGAGTATTACAACAATGCAAAGCAGCCAGAGACTGCACACAGCACAGCCAGTGATTTTCATACAGAGGTGGCGTTACCAATAAAAAAACCTAAACAGCCTACTTACAACTGTAATTGCCTGCAGTCAGACGAAATGGAAAGCATGCGTTTGGTTTCAAGAGGACGGATATACAAATATTCACATCTGAAGTTAGCGTCTTTATTTCCGTTTATCACAAACGTAGTTAACGTGGACCACGTCGGTACTGCATGGAGTTCCAGTTGCCGTAAAGTTGCATAGATAATCGCGTAATGAAGATGAAGGTGACGAAATCTTCGAAACGCATTGAAAGATAGTACGTAATAAATCAGCAGGCACAGGCCTTAAGATGTTTACACTATAAAAGGAAAGGAAATGAAAATTTAGTAAATTTCTTCGTAATGCTAATGTCAGAAATGACAATACGATCGGGAAAATACGCCGGAATTTTGCTTACTTCTGGGTTAAAGAGTGTTCCTAGCTGCTTGGTAGTATTTGCGTC
Organism: Schistocerca americana; assembly: GCF_021461395.2. NCBI lineage: Eukaryota > Metazoa > Arthropoda > Insecta > Orthoptera > Acrididae > Schistocerca > Schistocerca americana. The sequence goes on from NC_060120.1 coordinate 612,206,628, forward strand.
GACGGACTAATACTGGTGAATTGTAGGCTGGACCGTCACGCATCGCTGTTTATAATGTTCGGGGTAGTTATGACGTATTTATTCTACATGGCTGAACGAGTTGCTTTCACATACTTCAATTCGTGATTGAAATTAAAATACATGAGTTCTTGTTTTTACGCAGCTTACGTGCGCGCTCCTAACCCGGCGGACTACTGTGTGAGGTTTTCAGATGAAGCTTTATAAAAGCTGAATACCTACCCAAAAGCTCTTGTTGTAGAATGTCAACATCAATAACAAGCAAAATATTACTTAATCTTTACTAAGACAATACTTGATTTTTTTTTCAGTCATCGGTATTATTAAATGCATGTATAAAAGGGTGACAAGAGGCAGCACCGTAGTGTAACCTGTTTGTTTGTCTCAGCAGAAGTCAATCGTTAGTCGATAACTGTAGCGACAGAGGCTTTTAGTGCTGAATTTCGTCGCCTTAGCTAGATAATAAACAAAAGCTTTCTCCCGGTGTGTCAGTGTATTCAATTTATTGAATGCCGATACAAGGTGATCATTTTTCATAGAAAACATATCGAACATACAGCGACCGTATCTGTATTCTACCCTTCCTCACCCTATTATTCTTTCCTCTCTACTGTTCACTCTACTAGCGATGATTCTACAATATGTCTTGTATAAATCGTCTAGGACACATATGCCCCGGTTATTTTTACGGTTGATTCAGCGTTGTCCTTTTCCGCTTTGAAAAATATATTTGTAACTTTTATTTTCAAGCAGCATACATAAAACTCAAATTATAAATCTGAATCTCGAAATGAGTTTTTGCATCTGGCTCCTCTGGGATAGATTGGTACACCTAACTGTTTTGCCGCACTGCTGTGTTCTTAACATGCCTCCTCTCAATAACATAACCATCAGCAGGTCATGTGCACAAATAAAGAACGTAGTGCATGCAAAAATCTAGACGAAATCTTTATCCAGTAATGGATGTCCAGAGCTGATGATAATATTCCCCATGTGAGAAATTATTTGTGAAATGCAGCAAGTAACTTACGACGAGATAGTCGTCCTCCGCTACTAACAAACTCAGATAATTCACGTATGTTGAACAGAGGGCGACTTACTAAGTTCCTGTGGCGATCCCATAGCCATATGCAATGTTCCAGTGTAGACTGAAAATTGTTTTTTGAGTGGATCCACTCAGGATTAAGTTGCAAATTGTTACTATCTCCTTCACGAAGAAGAAAAATTACTCACTGTAACTGTAATGTACGTATCGACACAGCTCTGTTTTCGTATTACAAGCTTTATTTCAATTGCGTGTCCTATCCGATTGTGCTTCACTAATTATATTGTAGAAGTTTCCAACGCTTTGCTTTTGTCAACGTATTCATGCTTTATGTTTCGCAACAGATGATGCACAGTTCTAAACTTTTCGATGAATCTCTTAGGTGATGCCTGATTTTATTTGTAAACCATTTGCAGTAAAAATCTGAGACATCTTCGACTAATAACTACTTGTAATTTGTCGACAAAGTTTTAGAACACGAGCTTATTTACTTCCTTTTCTACTAAAAAACGGGCCATTTTCTGATTGGACGCATATTGAAATGCCTGGAAAGACTGTAAAAACAGCGAATCGTCACTGTTAGAATATTGTATTGTTCTTATGCAACTTATTTGGCGGTTGTTCTTTACTTCGTACTGCCAAACAAAAATCTATCCTTTCCTGACAAGTATATATTTTTCTTGCAATTTGCGCAGGCAGATGAAGAAGGGGACATGTCTCGTAGATTCTCGTAATGATTGCAACACTGGAATTTTTTCCGTAATTAATAAAGTCGAGGGAGAATATGATCTTATGAATCCTTTGTTCTGTAATCCCATGAAGATGCTCATTCTTTTTCTGTTTTATTGTTCATGTGCTCCAGAACTGAAACTTTTATGTGGTCGATCTTAATAAATGATAAATAGACGAAAAAACCCCATTGATTCACCAGATTTTATCACAGGAAAACGGAAAGATGTTCTCCGATACCATGCCTCCAGCTTCATATGCCTTTTTTCATGTGCATGGGACATTTATCATCAGAAGAAATATACAGATATTCTCATAGTGCAGTGAATTATCAATTAAACCAAACATGATGCTAATTATATGAATACACGTAAGGTGTCGAAAAGAGTAGCGCTGGCGCAGTTCGTAAATTATTTTTCTTTTTGTTACAATTTTGTGAAATGATGAGAGAAACTGACACATCTATCTACATGGAACGACGCAGCAAATTGCAGTTTTTCAGTTAGAAACTATTTATGCCAGCGCAGACGATTGAGCTTCGAGTCGATTGGTCCAAGATTTTATCCCTGTGAAAGGGCCCTTTTCGAAGATTATGGTTTTTCTGTGGAAATAAAGTACTAAACATCCTGTTGGTAGTAATATACATTCAAGACAAACGTTGAGCGCCGGGGATGCTGCATGTCACACATCAACTCTTGTAAGTAACTTAAGCAAAAGACAACAGTCGTGTGTTACCCACAAATACCATTCGAAGAAAATAATCTTTCGGAGAGCCATGCTGCGGTTAATCGCTCAACACGTACGATGGCGCTTTTTCTACAGTTTTTGTACCTGTTACTTCAGAAGCCAAATTGGCGTCATAGTTATCTCGTATGAGGCACGCCTCTGTTTTTGTGCTTCTTCTGGCGCTGACCGAATTGGCGTGGACGGAGATTTTGCTCTCAGTCAAGAACGTTATTAATGGCGCTAAATATTCTGTGTGAGATTAATGCCTCGTGCTAACGATTTTCTGATTAGAAATTAATGGCCCTTGCGGGAAGGATCACGGCGTAAAACGCGGCTAACGTTAGGTGCGGAAGGTGTCTGGCAGGGCGCCCTTTGTCGCCGCCGACCACGCCGGGCGAGCGCGAAGGGCTTCGGGAGACCATAGTCCTGCTGCGATTATACGCAGAACCGTGAAAAAACTGTTGTAACCAAAGTCGCTTATTCTTGCGCTTTTAGTGTTGCCAGTCCTGATATTGTAACTGAAACGCCCGATCACCCACCATTGCTTTACAATTAACACTCGATAATTAAAAACATTTTACTTTAGAATAATAATTTCGAAGAAAATGAAATTTGTTCGGAGATTTTTTTTCTGAATGTTCTGGTACGAGGGTGATCCGTAGCAGAGCAATTGCTTCGTTCGATTTCTCACCTGTCTTTATTTATCTGTGCTGCTGCACTGAAAACTGAACAACAGTGAAAATGACGACATGCGCTTGTAGACAAACTTGTTCCGTCCACTCACAATATTTATAAATGACAGTAGTACTGCCCACTTCCCGCTTACTGACCGCCCTGAAGCTTACATTCAATAATGGTCTGTTCTGTTTCGTTCCTTTTTTTTTTTTTTTTGCGGAAGTGTTAGTTACGGTATAGAACTGGTAGGCATGCAGCTCGTGTATGGGTTCACTTAATGCAAAGAAAGAGTGCTTCGAGGATTCTACGCCGAACTGTTACAACAGCAGCGGCAGGGGCCTCACACTACTTTTTCAACCGTACGCAGGCACCTACAAATAACCGCATCCTTCCTTGTTCGGTTTGATGGTTGCATGTTACAGCCTTTTTTAGTACTGAGGCGGTATTTTCAAGAAAACTAGATTACAATCACAATAAATCTTTATTACATTATTATTCATCTAAAAGCCACCGGAGACAACGGGTCCCTAGAAAGATTCAGAAAATATCCTTGAAAAACATCCGAAGTTTTGTCGACAGAATTTTGGTTCACCCAGTATACTCGTATATCATGTGCCGCTTCAATTCGTAATTTGAAACTGAACTTTTGGTGGTACTGTCTGTGCTGATTTTGATGTACGTAGCTACAATGACAAGTTCCTTAACTGCTTTCTTTACTTCGTTTTGGTTGTAAGAACTGTCCTTACAGACTTTATTACGTTTGTAATGAGTTTGACATTAACAGACAGCTTATGAACTTTACAGATTTCGTAAAGAAAGTATACTTCTAAACTTTGTAAATCAGGGCCTAAAGTATGCTATGTGTGTTTTGAAAGAAAACGATGAAAAAAGAAAGGGAAAAAATCCTTATTTTTCTATTCTAGATGTATGGAACAAACCAAGATTGTTAGTCTTTACCGTTGATGTTACTTATTACAAACAAAAATATTAGAAAGACTAATGAAGAACGATAACTTACGTTTCCCATTTGGCTGATATGGCCTGTGGTCCAGAATCTTCCAGCTCCTAACCCACCAGACGATTTTTGTGACTTCCTGTATATTTTTAGTGGGTACCCAGTCTGACACTGGTGAATAAGCTCATGACGAGTTGCATTGTGCTTCGGACAACTTAGAAGCAGAACTATAATGTTCCCAGCGGGTCGAACTAATAAAAAAATGCTCTGGGGTTTCCGATCGACTGAGGTCACCGAAATGGCACTACGTTTCGGTGTTTCACTCTCATCTCTCGGTGGTAACACTGTACATCATTACCTGTTGCTCATTGTTTGTGTATAAAGGACTGTTACGAAAAACCTGATATAGTCTGAAATAAAATTAACTGTTCCGCTCGTAGCTGGAATATTTAAAAGTGTCGTTTACTACACTTGACGCCGGCCGCGGTGGCCGTGCGGTTCTAGGCACTTCAGTCCGCAACCGCGTGACTGCTACGCTCGCAGGTTCGAATCCTGCCTCGGGCATGGATGTGTGTGATGTCCTTAGGTTAGTTAGGTTTAAGTAGTTCTAAGTCTAGGGGACTGATGACCTCAGATGTTGAGTCCCATAGTGCTCAGACCCATTTGAACCATTTTGTACACTTGACCAACAAAGTTCCTGACTAAATATCGGTTTTTCCTGGATGTGTAGGAGAGTAAAGCAGGGGATCAACATTGATTCAGAATAAATTGCTAGAAAATCTCTGACGCCTTGAGAGAAGTACTTTTCATCCAAGAACCTCGGGGATTCTAGAAAAACCGGGCCTGATGAAATGGTTTTTGAAAGCCGTACACAAAGAAGGAGAATGTTTCAGATGTGTCTACCAGAAGTGAAACTGAAAGACGCTGTGTTTGTTAAGAATGACAACCGAAACATGATTCCAACTTTGTACCAAAAATGACTGTGAATGAGAGCTATGCCTGGCTACCATCCAACGTGATTGTTCATGAGTGACAAACAGAAGATGGTATTCCATTATACTGGGAAAGTTCTAGAAGCCTCAGCAGTTCAAAAAAATGGTTCAAATGGCTCTGAGCACTATGGGACTCAACTGCTGAAGTCATTAGTCCCCTAGAACTTAGAACTAGTTAAACCTAACTAACCTAAGGACATCACAAACATCCATGCCCGAGGCAGGATTCGAACCTGCGACCGTAGCGGTCTTGCGGTTCCAGACTGCAGCGCCTTTAACCGCACGGCCATTTCGGCCGGCCAAGCCTCAGCAGTCACATTAGTTTCTTTTTCATTGAAAATTTGGGCGAGATAAGGAACAAAGCGAGTGTTTTGATCAAGACAAAGTGATGGAAAGACGACATCGCGTCCACTTCCGAACCAATATAAAGCGAGGCTGCTGTTGGTCACTTCACGGAGACGTACAACAGGGAAGTTCTCAGATAGAGAGGTATATGAGATGGTTTAAAGGGAAGAAAAAGGACATTTAATTTGAAGAACAAGTAATTCCTACTTCACACTTCAATAAAACTTCGTCGATACTGCAAAATTTGTTTACTTCTCATTCCAATTAGATATTTTTTGTAAATTATCTACTTTGTAGGGAAGTCACATTCGGAGAAAACTTTACGTGATGAAAAAAAATTAACTGACGTTAGATATGGTATCAGTGGACAAAATCGTATTTTCAAGCTGCTACCTAACCAAAAGCAAACAGAATATAGTTTCGTTGGGCTTTATTACTTTCACGGTCTTTCTGTTATAGTGCGCAACGCTTCTATTAGTCGATCATATTATTATTGTACGTTGGAGTGAGGGCGCTTTGGTCAGCTTATAGTGATGTATCACGAGGACACGTTGCACCATTTGATACAAACAGTTAACTTGAAAGCTCTGATAGTGCGATGCGGTATCCTGTACTTGTTCACCTGTAAGATCATCGCGGGTTTCTCATGGCAGCCACGGGAAGCTAACTGCATCTGTATCGTGGTCGGGTAGTAGCTTCATGAATTGCGCGTTTACTTTCCGTTTATTATGGTACTGGCAAGATAGGGATATTGAAAATGTATGTGTTCTGTAATATAATTAATGCTCGATACTTGAACAACAATAACCAAGTTTTCTTTTTATTTGAGTCTTATAAGTGTTATATCGTTTTCCTCATATGTGATGTAAAATATTTGCATATCTTCGGATAATATTCAATTACAGGTCGTCCTTTACATCTCAAAAATACAAATTTAATAATTACATGACCATACTTATACCAGTTCTATTGCTCCAGTGGCTATTTCTACGCATGACAGTTGCTACATTGTATCACTGGGCGTAATTTGTAGGCCTGTCACAGGTATTTATTAGCACTGGATGTCAACGCTTCCTACCTGAGGCCAGTAGTAATGGTCCTCAGGTAGTGATTTCTTTCTCCTTGACCAAATACTCGTGGTCAGAAAATATTAAGAGTCCAGCCTTCTTTGTAAATACCAATACCTTTACTGTGTCTCGTGAGTAAAATGTTTCTAGTTTTTGTACAAAAAACGATTAGTACTATCATTTAACGCTCTACCTGTCATGTAGCACATACAGAATGAGAATTTAAGTAGGAACTATCTATGTGGACTTGCAGTTTTACTTATTTCTGCGTTGATACTTTATGGCAACGTTATTTTCGTAATTCGCAACCAAGATACAGACAGAATGAAGAATTATTTCATGTCATTTCCAATATGATATACATAAATAAAACTGTAAGTCAATCAATATAAAGTCAATTACATTTTTGATAGTTATATTTAACACATAATTATAGTTTTTTTCTGCCTTTCAAAATTCTCTCTGTAGTTGCCTTTTCGAGCTTAAAATTGACTGTGTTGTGCTGTAGCTGTCGTAATAGTTACTGTATGGACCAAGTGCACGTAAACAATTTGATGTTTGCTGTGCTGTCTATTCCAGTGATGAGCAAGTATAAATTATTCTTAGATATTGTGACTGAAGAAGTAATACAGTTTTTATAGGTTTCAATTGACGAAGTGTTGAATTGTGTAGATTTGTAGAGAGAAATCTTCTCAGATCCCAGACGATAACTCCATCTCTAGGAGATGTGTCAACGAGTTTCTCACTCGTCATTGCCTGGTGGCCTGTGGTAATTTCCTTAATAAAATTTCCTAATAAAACTTACATTCGCTTCGTCGGTAGTAAACTTAACTCACTGAAACCACGAAGCGTTTTAAATGTTTTGCATTTGCGTCTCCTCTAAAGGCCAATTATAAATACGAGTGTAACATTGTAGAAAAATAGATCAGTTCATTTTTAGTGTCATTATTATGAATCTGTTTGGTCCCACACCTACAACCAAACCATAAGAAAATATTTACCAGCATACTCTTGAAGAACACCTATATTATGTCAATATTATGCGAATTTTTAGTCTTCAACGTTTGTGAAACAACTCAGTAACAATATGCGCTGTAAATTTAAACAGGAAAAATTGACTCCGCATTTGATAGTATTGTTTCCCTACATGCATTATCCTTAAGGTGCCAATTTTCTCTGCCTCGTGATGACTGGGTGTTGTGTGCTGTCCTTGGGTTAGTTAGGTTTAAGTAGTTCTAAGTTCTGGGGGACTGATGACCATAGATGTTAAGTCCCATAGTTCTCAGAGCCATTTGAACCTTAAGGTGCCATGGTCTAGACAGACAAAAAAAAGTTCAAATTTGTGTGAAATCTTATGGGACTTAACTGCCAACGTCACCAGTCCCTAAGCATACACACTACTTAACCTAAATTATCCTAAGGACAAACACACACACCCACGCCCGAGGGAGGCACAGTCCATGACTGCAGCGCCTGAGGCCGCTCGGCTAATCCCGCGCGGCGACAGACTTTCATTTGTTTCTTTTTAGGAAGCGTGAAACGAGATACGTAACGATATTGCTGAGTTGGCTAAGAAGGCAAAAATGTTTAGTACTGAATGCCGGAACAATATCTTACAGCTGTTTTGTGTCTTCGATGCCGCCTATAACAGGCGCAGCTCCTTGTTTAAACAGCCAAAGAACGTGACTGTTTCTGAACAGTGCTAATGGTGGAAAAACCGAAGGTCTGACAACGAACAAAAAAAAGAGTACAGGATACCCTCAAAAAGAAAATTATCTTTTAATTTGTGGAAGATAACGGACACAACTTCTCTTGATCACATACTTCTCTCCAGTTAGTAAGTTCAGAATTCATATTAGTATTTTACATACTTCAGTGACACAGCTGATTTTAGAAATGAGCTCCACTCTATTTATTTTCTGTACCTTATTGTTCCTGGTGTTCTTTTAAATTGCTTAACCGCTACCAGCGACCAGTAACAGTAAAAACACTTAATTATGTTTGTGACTTCTTTCAACATATCTCAATCAGGCAAACAAAAAAATGAATCAAATGGCTCTGAGCACTATGGGATTTTAACTTCTGAGGTCATCATTCCCCTAGAACTTAACCTAACTAACCTAAGGACATCACACACATCCAAGCCCGAGGCAGGATTCGAACCTGCGACCGTAGCGGTCGCGCGGTTCCAGACTGTAGCGCCTAGAACCGCTCGACCACCCCGGCCAGCTCAGGCAAACAATCAGTTTCTTTTATGTTAAAAACAAAACTGAGTACTCAAAGAAACGATACCGGTAACAAGAACATACTTATTTAACAAAAAGTTATAAATGACGTATAATTATCTGCCTTAGGTCAGTCCTAAAAGTTGTCTTAGTTCTTTTTTAGGCAACTTTTACAGTAATGTAAGATGTATGTCTGTAATCTGGTCATTTCTTTTCTTATTTTCTTCCCTTTAATTTGCTAAGAATGTAACTTTTTCGTATTGCTAACATAAGAATTTTCATGAAGGTCGCCAGTAAACACAGAAACTCTCACTGAAAGTAATTTATAACAGCAACAAGTAAAGAACCGAAACAGTTTTAGAAGGAAAAATAAACACTATGTAATTCATTCCTGTAATACTTGCACATTACTAACCCGGTTATCGGTTTTTTACATCGTCCGCAGGTGATAACAGTTCTTATCAGTAAAATGCTAGTGGAGCAAAAGTCTGTTTCTGATTCTTAAATATAATATTGCAGTATGAAAAAAGTGACGGATACATGAATGCAATCGAAACACTCGTAATGAAATGATGCTAGTTTCATAACATCATGTGGTTTATTGTATGGTTCAAAATCTATCTAGAACTTATAAATAGATGCACATTGTTAGCTAGTTACTGCAGGATTTCTCATCTATGAAGTAAAGATTTTCTGTGAATGTTACAAAAGTAGGACAACAGAAATAAGGACAGGATTTGGATGCCTCTCTTAAAAGAAAATATCTATGACGTTGCTGAATTTTTGCTAAACTAAGGATGGACGTAAAAATGACACAGGAAGGAATATGAAAGCAATTGACAACACAGATTTTTGTATAAACATACCTTTTATTAACAAAATTGCACACTGTAATACAACATGAAGGTGCATGAATTATGCACGTCAACACCACCATACAAATGGCATCCAGAGTCAGTATGGCACAAAATTATTCGAGCAACTGCTGTGAATGATCGGGCAAGTAAGCTTTGCCGCTGATGGGTACTTTTGCATTGTCTGATGAACACGAAGTAATCTCAAAGCTAAAGTGTTTTCATTTTGCATAGTACAATGTAATAGTTCACTATAAGACGGTAACTACATAGTATAACTAACAGTAATAAAATTATGCGATCTCGTGAAAAAAAAACGGTTATGAACAATGCTGTCAAAAATGACAACAAAGAGACACACACGCACACATCTTTCTACGTTTATAACAGCGTAAAATTACTTCATATCATTTGTACAAAATCAGTAATAAATACTATTACTCCCGTAATTTTTTTACAGACAATAAAATAAACGAATTTCGTTAAATTATTTACAATACAAATATAAAACAAACTTTACAAGCAAGTATTGTGATTTTGGTCAGATACAAGCATATTGCGAAATGGTGGAAACTTTTGTCATCTCATTGTAAAGAGACCTAAGATTAACATATTGTATTGCATGGTACCAGAGTAAACGAATGAAATTCAACTGCACGGAGCATTACTGAAGAAATAAGCTTTTATAGCGCACAGCAAGTAACTTTCGTTCTTCCACTAAATTTTGTAATAGCACGGGTTTTATACAGGACTGTGCTTTGTGCACAAATTGTTAAAGGAACAGCTTAGTACTGCGTGTCATTAGAGGTGGCCTAGCTGTTAGTTGTTGCAGTAATGAGAAAAGACCGTTTTATGGAGGACAAAACAAAGTGACACTGTACAACTTAACTGTGGAGTTCCGAATTTTCAAACGGATAACATTCATGGAATATTGGAGTAATAAATAAACCAAGTATTAATGAGGCAACTGCTAAAAAAATGACGTTAGTTTCAAAAACCTGCTACGTAGTAAAGAACGGCACAGCAACGCGGAGAATTTCAACGCGAAGTGGAGCTGGTTTATTTCCTTCAAACAGTTAACAGGGGGAAAAATTCAAAAATGATAGTTAGCCCAAGAATAACTCAAACATGATTAAGTTTTGTATTAACTGCTAGCAACCATACGTTTACGCAGTGGAGAGCTCTTAGGTGCATAACAGTGTGTTAGATGAACCAGCGAACTGCAGTTGAACGAGAGCATTATTTGTGCGATTTTTTTCTCTGGTATCTTGATGGGAACGTAAGAAGAACAAATATAAGAGCTACACGAGCGTAAGGTGGATACAAACAAATAATGACATTTCTTATGAAAAAGCAAGGTAAAGCTGTCTCCAGTGTAACTCTCTAAAACGCAATCTTAGGGATGCGCAGGCACCAGACTGTAAACTTAATATAGGCCATTTAATGACACTTTATGTACAACAAATACTTAACATTGCGAACTTAGGGAAACGTACACAGTTATGATGAGACAGTATAGTACTGCTGGTACCAGCTGATGAAAATTAAAGAGACAATATGAAGTAGAAAACTGGGTTTGGTTACTCGTTGGCTTCAGAAATGAAGACATCTAACAAGATAACGTAACAACGTTCGTAGTGCTGACGCACAAGAGTTTGGCTTTGGTAGGACAGGGCAGTGCGCCCTTCTCGCTGCGCGAGTCCACACGGGAGAGTACTCACACTAGAAGATGACCGGAACGGGCCGGCGCAGCTCCACGTCCCCCGAGGAGGCGGCGGCGGCCTGCGCGGCGGCGGCGTACAGCAGCGGAGGAGGCGGCGGGGGCGGGAAGAAGCCCAGTGGCGCCGTGGGCGGAGGCGACGGGGGCGGCGCACCGGCGCCTGCTTTGGACTGCGGCGACGGCAGCCGCACCGGCGGGTACAGCGACGAGTAGAAGGACGAGATGAGCGACGCGGCCGCCGCAGCCGTCGCGCCCGACTTGTCGCCCGCCACCAGCTTGGACAGATGGACGGCGTCGAAGGCAGAGCCCAAGTACGCGTGGTGGTGGTGATGGTGCGGGGGCGGCGGCGGGGGCGGCGCCGCGAACATGTCAGCGTGGTGCTGGTGGTGGAAGTAGGGTGGCAGCGCGAAGCTCGGGAACGCCGACGCCTTCAGCGACGGCGGCGCCAGCAGCGCCGACTGCTGGCCCATCGCTAAGCCGCCGCCGGCCTTGGGCTTCCGCCGCGGCCGGTACTTGTAGTCGGGGTGCTCTTGCATGTGCATGGCGCGCAGCCGCTTCGCCTCGTCGATGAACGGCCGCTTCTCCGTCTCGGAGAGCAGCTTCCACTCGGCGCCCAACCGCTTCGAGATTTCCGAGTTGTGCATCTTGGGGTTATCGAGCGCGATCTTGCGGCGCTGGATGCGCGACCAGACCATGAAGGCGTTCATGGGCCGCTTGATGTGCGGCTCGGCCTGCGCCGGGGTCTGCTGCTGCTGTTGCTGCGGCCGCTCCTGGGGACTCCAGTTCTGCACGTCCATGGCTGCTGCCGGAGCCACACTGAGCAGCACGGACCGCGTGCTGCTCCTCCCTGGAGGGGCGCCCGGGGCGGGGCCGAGCTCGCGGGGGGCGGAGCCGGCGCCGGCCAATAGCGGGGCGGGCCGCCCCTCCACGCGCTCGGCGCTGCCGCCCCTGCCGGAATCGGTAATGTGACCCCTGTGTATAAGTCTAAAGGTGTTTGCGAGTCGTAAAATTATACGGCTGCCCTCACCGGCGGCGTATAATGGCACCTGCAGAAGACGCCGTAACAGCCGACGCTAATGCACTCTGTAAACAAAGATGTATACACCGCCGGCCGGCTGGCACAGGGCCCGAGACGCGCACCTGTGTTTGTGTGAGGTGTAACAGAAAAGGTACAGAAAAAAAACGCGTGTATGCCGGGGACGCCTTTGCCGTGGCTTTCTTCTAGCGCTGCACCGGCGTGTGACAGCAGCAGCAGCCGCCTTGATTTCCCTGGTGTGTGAGAGAAGCCTTAGCTACAGAATTTTTCGTATATGGCTAATGGAGCGAGCAGGCGCTCGTGTCCGCTTTCTGCAGCGCCGCCCGTATTGTCGGCTGGCTCACCGCCTGACCTCTGGGATGCGCCTTCCCGCCTTCGCACAATGGACTGCGTGCCCGGGGAGACCGGCGCCGCCGTAGAATCCAAAATGTTGTCACCTCGCCTCTTACAGGAGGGGCGGAGCCTCACGTACATTAGAAGCACATGCCAGGTCACCTCCCGTCATCACCTCATATTTACTGTTTACTGGCGCAAAGCAAAGGAGCACTGAACCCTCATTAAACTGAGCGACGTAATATTTATAACAAAAATGTCCAGGGCATTGTATCATTCTACGTATTTTTTTTTTAGTATAGTGGTACCAATTTTTTTCTTAGGCAAAAATTTGTGTGTTATTATTTTTTTTAATTTCTGGTAAAATCTTCGTATAGAGTGTCATATAAACTTACTATAATAAATTATTGAAGCTCTGGCACTTAAAATACAAGCGATACGATAAAATGAAAATATACATGAGTGATCCACCTCATCCATAGGTGTATTGGTGAGATGGGCAAGTATGCTGAGAGAGATGGACCATACAAAACTGCTATATGTGAACAAAAGAGTCAACATTTCAAAATTTTATTTGGAATATCTTGTTATGAATACAGAATTACGTTATCCAATATTTTAGTCATTATAATTCTGGACTGAATATTTGTCCTTCTCTCGCCACAGCAAGACACTTATTACGAAAACGTTGAACAATATTCATGTGACCATCGCGAATACGAAAAACACTGAATCCAATCGTTAGTTTTATCAAATGCTTCAAATGTCTCTGAGCCCTATGTGACTTCACAGCTGAGGTCATCAGTCCCCTAGAACTTAGAACTACTTATACCTAACTAACCTAAGAATATCACACACATCGATGCCCGAGGCAGGATTCGAACCTGCGAACGTAGCGGTCGCGCGTTTCCAGACTGAAGCACCACGAACCGCTCGGCCACAGCGGCCGGCCATTTTTATCAGTTTTGTAATAAATTTCAGCCCACACAACACAATCACCTTCACCCTATTTGTCGAAGTTGTTTCATCATCTTCTACAATGTCTGCATCTAAATTTGCGCTCCATCTCCCTCGCATGAAATCGAGAAACTCATTAGAAAACCAATATTCAGTCAAGATTTATAATCCCAAATAACACTGGTCCATCTCTTTTGATCGCGTGGGAGAGATGAACCACCCAGACTTCTGTCTGTAGGCAGTGAGCTCGGTGGCCGTTTTACGTTTGTTTCATGCCTACACATTTGTCAAGTTGGGAGTAAAAAAACTGCACCGACATTGTGCAAACTAAGCCCTAAAATACTAAAATTATTTAACTACTAGGCAAAGCCTTTTCAGCTTACCAGAACAGTGAATGTGATTTTTCTCCAGAACTAACACAAAAAGGACGGTACTCTTTTGCACCACGTTCGTTCACAAAATAAATTCCTCGCAAGTAGCAGGAGCTGCTCTCCAGCGGTGCATTTGTGAAATACGCCACTGGTCCGTCCAACTGAGTGGTCCAACTCTCCCGGATTTACTCTAATAGAAAATATGCCACAAATGATAAACAGTGTCAGAGTGACCTTCAGTGTATATTTATTCACCCTGCCTTGAATAGGACTATAAAGGCCCATCGAACATCTAACCAGACGTTATTCACATTTTATATTACGCTGATTAGCACATATACGTTACTTGCAGCGTGATGACTCATATGGAAACATTTGTGGCACAAAAAGAGGAAACAGTAATAGCTATTACATAGAGAAAACTATTTATATGATGTAATTACGTGTTCCTTATGAAACAAAAAAAAAACTGTTTATGCTAAACTTACCGTTAAAAATCGCCCACTGATTTTTCAATAGCGGTTTTGCTACGCCAACGTTCCAATCGAAGTCACAGCTTCATCGGCGGAGCTCGCTATTGCTACGTAGCGGCCTTCGTTGTTCTGACAACACCCCAGAAATGCGTATCTGTCACTATCTCGAATTCCTACAAAGCAGAGTTTCACGAGGACACGTGTGAAAGATCAACGATTTTCTTTATCTTTCGACTCGGCTCGAACCACTCCTTTTTTCCTCTCCATCAACATCGAATCAAAATTTACAGTTTCCTTACCATTGAGTGTGATTTTGAAACAGAAACTGATGTTAATCACATCTTGTTTTCCTGTCTGAAAATTTACTGTGAAAGGCTGGACTCTTTTGCAGACTTTTGATTATTGGATACCAACTCCCTCAATCAGCTTCTGATCTTTTGTTTACTAAGATCATTCGCATTTATAAAGTGATTGTTAACTACGTTTTAACGATTTGTTAATTAGGTTTTTGCCGGCCGGGGTGGCCGAGCGGTTCTATGCGCCACAGTCCGAAACCGCACGACCGCTACGGTCGCAGTTTCGAATCCTGCCTCGGGCATGGATGTGTGTGATGTCCTTCGGTTAGTTAGGTTTAAGTAGTTCTAAGGTCTAGGGGACTGATGACCTCGGAAGTTAAGTCCCATAGTGCTCAGCGCCATTTGAATCATTTGAAGCCAATTAGGTTTTTCATTTTTATGCTATAGTAACTGATAAATCACAAGCGTCTAATTTACTTCTAAACGTATTTGTCACCAATATATGGTCGACAAAATTGAGACAGCTGGGATTCTTACGTCTGTAAAAATGCATTTATATGTTCTGTCATATATTAGGGTGGTAAGTAAGTTCTTAGAGTTTTTGTTTTGCATGTCAGCATTTCACTTTCTAGGGGTTATTTATCGACCGTCATTTTTTATTTGCATTTTACTGTTGCAATTTGAGTTAGAATATTGTCATTTTGTCGTTTGGAATGCGAGAGCGGAGCTGTGGACACTAGAAAATGGAGTGCCAGGTGGAGAAATCGGAAGCGTTTACGAGATTCTCTTCTGTTTGAGTTGTGGGGATATTGCTATTAGACAAAGCACGGCAAGAAATTGCTTTTGTCGTTTTAAGGAGAATCGTTTTGACATTAGTGGCTCTCCAATTTCAGGAAGATCTTCGGGGTTTAACGTAGTTCGCTGAAGCGCATTAATCCACAATGAGCCATGTCAATGTACTCGAGAACAGCCAAATATGGTGAACTGTGATTATTCCACCGTCGTTCGACATTCACATGCAACGGGGAAGGTTCAAAAATCGGTTGTGAGGGTACCGCATGCTCTGAGCCAACATGAGCAACTTAGAAGTAGATACCCTGGGTGTAGCGAAGCAGCTTAAATCACTTACTAAAGGCAAAGCCAGCGATCCAGATTACATGCCAGTTAGGTTCCTTTCGGAGTGTGCTGATAAAGTAGCCCCACACTTCGCGTCATATACAACTGCTCGCAAGTCGAATGATCCGTAACTAAAGACTGGCAAGTTGGACAAGTCACATCAGGACCGAAGGAAGGTAATAGGGGTAATCCGCTAAACTACACACCCATACCGCTAACGATGATTTGCGGTATGATTTTGGAACATATACTGTGTTCGAACACTATGTGTTACTACGAAGAGAACAATTTATTGACCAAAAGCAAACACGGATTCAGAAAATATCGCTCTCTTTGTTCTTACGAAGTATTGAGTACTATTGATAGGGGTCGTCAAATTGATTCCATATTTTTAGATTTCCAGAAGGCTTTTGATGCCGTTGCTGACAAGCGACTTCTAAAAAAATCGCGTGCCTATGGACTATCGTCTCAGTTGTGTGACTGGGTTCGTGATTTCCTGTCAGAAATGTAACAGTTCGTAGTGATTGACGAAAATCATCCAGTAAAACAGAAGTGATAAACGGCGTTTTGCAAGGAAGCGCTATATGCCCTCTGCCGTTGCTAATGATTTAGGAGACGATCTGAGCAGCTCTCTTAGATTGTTTGCAGATGATGCTGTCATTTACAGTCTTAGCAAAGTCATCGAAGGTCAAAACCTGCTGCAGACTGATTTAGACAGGATACCTTAAAAAAAAAGTGGCAGTTGACCCTAAATAATGAAAAGTGTGAAGTCATCCACATGAGTGTTGAAACGAATGCCCTAAATTTCAGTTACAGGTTTCCGTTACAGTATAAAATGCGCATATCTAAGACTGTAAATTTAATAAATACTTAGGAATTACAATTGCGAATAACCGAAACTGGAACGATCACATAGACAATGTTGTGGGGAAGGTGAACCAAAGGCTGCGGTTTATTGGCGGAACACTCAGAAAATGCAACAGGTCTACTAAAGAGACTGCCTACATTACGCTTGTCCTTTCTCTTCTGCACTGTTGCTGTGCGGTGTGGGATCCGCAGCAGATACGATTAACGGAGGACATCGAAAATAGTCACCGAAGGGCAGCTCCTTTTGCATCATTGCGAAATAGGGGAGAGAGGACCACGGATATGATACGCGAATTGATGTGGCAATCTGTAAAGCAAAGGCGATTTTCGTTGTGGCGGGATCTGCTCATGAAATTTAAACCGCCAACTTCGTTCTCAAAGTTTGAAAAGATGTTGTTGGCGCCCACCTACATAGCAAAGGCGATTTTCGTTGTGGCAGGATCTGCTCATGAAATTTCAACCACCAACTTCGTTCTCAAAGTTCGAAAAGATGTTGTTGGCGCCCACCTACATAGAGAGGAATGATCATCATAATATAATAGGAGAATATAATATAGGAGAAATTAGAGCTCACACCGAAAGATTTAAGTATTCGTTTTTCCAGCGCGCTTTTCGATAGCGGAACGGTAGAGAAATAGCTTGAAAGTGGGTTGACAAAGCCTCTGCCACGCACTTCGTTATCAGTTGCAGACTAATCACGTAAATGTTGATAATACTAAAATCACAAAAATCAATGGGTGGTCATATGTGCGTATCTAGTTCCTCGTCATCAAGTGACTCGTGAACAACATCGGCCATTCCTATCCTGCATTGTTAGTGGTGACGAGAACTGGCGGCTTTATGTTTACGTAAGGGAAAGAAAGGAATGGTTGAGCCCAAGCAAAGCAGCAACCCCCCATTCAAAGGTCTGTGCACACACATAAAAGACAATGTGGTGGAACGGCGACGGTGTGGTATGCTACTAATTGCTTCCCCGGCGTGTAATCATCACTGCTGATATTTATTATCAACAACTAAGACGCCATGCGGACGAAGTTCAAGGAGATCGATCAGGAAGACTGCGTGAATTGATGCTACTCCATGGTAACGCCCGCCCACATTCTGCTTGACTGACAAGACACTGTACAGGATTTGGTATGGGAAGTCATTCCACATCAACCTTATTCACCTGATCTTGCGCCCACAGATTTTCACATTTTCCACTCGCTATCAAACAACGTGCTTTCCGGATGAAAATGAGCTCCGAACGTGTCTCGACGAGTTCTTCGTTGCAAAATCAAGTGATTTCTGCAGTCGTGGAATCGAAATGTTATCCCTACGTTGGCGGACTGTCGTAAATAGTGAAGGTGGATATATTAATGCTAAGTCTCTATTATGTGTATAAACTCACGGGAAATCTCTGCGAACCTGTGCACCAACCTAATAGTTCAGTGTACATTGTAATCTTGCGTAGTCGATGGCTAAATAGAGTTCAGGAGCTGGGGACAAAATAAATAAACTGGAATTCCTCATGTTTAGGGATGAGAAGGAGCGATCTATTTTACTTGGTAAAAAACTTTTATAGCCAAGCTCGCATAAATATTTTCGAAAACCGGTTTCGACAGGCTTTGCTGTTATCTTCATGTCTTTTGTTACAAAACGTGTTCAGTGGACCCTGATGCCAAGTTGTCGTATTGGTGGATAAAACGTAGCAAATTATGAAAATTTTTGTCACAGATAAAGTTTTATTTCTGATAACCGTTTGCATAATGCCCTATATTTTAACAACTAATATAACTTGTCATGGTGTTCCAATTCGCAATGAACACTTTTGTATAACAAACTCTTTTGAAGACCGGAAGATGACAGCAAAGCCTGTCGAAACCGCTTGTCTTAAATAAGTAAGTACTTATGCGGCCTTGGCTATAGAAAGTTTCTTGCCAATTAAATAATAAAAAGAACATGTATCTGCGAATATTCTTGCTTTCTGCTGTATATGACATGAAAGTGACGTCTTTCTCAAATTTTGTTTTTGCCGATATGGCGTCATCTTTGAAATCTGCGTACGTTGTAACACCACTGAAAACAATAAGTGGGACAAACTTCATTGTGATGTCCTGTACAAAAGAAACCAACAGAATTCAGAGATACGCCTTCCTGGCTGGTTGGCATCGTTACAGAGATCGTTATAATGGCGACCGCAAAGGAAGGGATGCTTGCCCCTAACGAGCGCTTTCTGTCCGTTACAGAATTCCCACACATCTGTACCAATGATTTCACATTTATGATCTGCGGCTCCAACAGTACTGAGCCCGACTGGAAGCACTGTATCTTTAGCAATCACTGTAAGTTATTTCTTTGATTGACGCAGTGCTGACGGGCTGACGGGAGACACTGGATAGGGATACCGGGCTCGAGGCCACTTTCTGACACCTCCTCCCTTGGCAGGTGAAGGGACCTCTATTACTCAATTTATCCTACCCTTTTTTTATATATTCTTCTTAAATGAATCCTTTTTCTTTTATAATTTCCCATTTCCAGTATGGTGTATAATAGTTTTATAAGTGTAATACAGTTGCCATTTACACAAAGAAAGGAGACAAAACATCTCTAGGAGACCCTCCCCTCCCCCCCTTCCACGTGGTGCTGCACGGGCAACGGAGCTCGCGGCCTCAACAGCGTAGCTGCGGGCTGAATGGAGTACTGCGGACCGCACAAAAATTATTAGATGGCAGGCCCAAGGCAGCATGCATTAGAAACAATGCAGCATGTTCACGGGATATTAGAAAAAATTCCTAGGTGCGTTTCAGGGCCGTTCTGCAGCCAAGATGGATACGAAGATTTAAGGGCCCTTTACCGAAACAGTACCCTCTATCTTTCCTCTGAAACTTCCTCGTGCAGCCGTTATCGAACTGCAGATTACCTTGTGCGCCGATTCCGACATCAGTTTTTGGAACAACATAAACATAGCAGCCATGTACTATCCGACCAAGATATTACTGCACTTGGTCTCGCGTGGCCGTTGCCAGAACCACGCGGTGACGCTACAGTTACAAGTACAGATGTGACTAAGAAAAATGCAAAGCACTGTGAATAATTTCAATACATGAAATATCGCGATATAAACTCATGATAATCCGATCGAAGAGCCCCCACTTCCAGGTGCAATAATATTGTGGTGGACATCAAAGTGCCCATCACCCGTTGCTCACATCTCACAAGGGCCTGCAACGGAACCGCAACATTAGTTTAGTGTTTTCTGAGGATGAAGAAGACCACTGATGGTTTGCGGATTATACATTCAGTTTTGCCTGGAACAGTTACTGTAGTGAGCTCTGACGAATACGACCATACTTTTCTGTAGGTGTGTACATTTGCGCTTGATCTTGTGAGTTAAATGCATCAGTCGAAAAAAATAATAATATTTTCAACAATAAAAATTTAAATGTGTGTGAAATCTTATGGGACTTAACTGCTAAGGTCATCAGTCCCTAAGCTTACACACTACTTAACCTACATTATCCTAAGGACACATACACACACCCATGCGCGAGAGAGGACTCGAACCTCCGCCGAGATCAGCCGCACAGTGCATGACTGCAGCTCCTAAGAGCGCTCGGCTAATCCCGCGCGGCTTTCAACAATAGAAGAGAGAAAAAATGTGAAAATTCAAAGTCGAAAAGATGTAGTCTCCAGAAACTTGGACTTTTTCAAGCTGTATGGGATGCAACGCAGCGCCAAATGTAGTCACTGAGCTACGAATTCTACAGTCCAGTTGACCTGACAACACAACGATTTGACGAATGAAGAGACGAAGGACAGCCTAGTCCTAGACTATTAAAAACCAGTGCTGCCGCCCAGTTTAAAGTCGAATGCTGGCTTGGGGTTACGCTTTTTCTAATCAACCTTAAAAATGTAGCTTCCATTTTATGCAACTTATTCCAGTCAACATAAAAAATAGAAAGCATCTAAACTATATAAAAAAAATCCGTTGAGGTGATCATATGTGAATTTTCGTAAGCAAACGGAACTATGTTGATGAAATGTATTCGCAGCTGAGAGTATGGACAACCATCAGCTGCATGAGTGAATGGCAGCAATGAAAATACGTTCCGCACCGGGACGGATTTCTCGCTTATCTCGAGCGGTAGCCTTATCATAAGGCTATACAAGCACGCTTCACTGTCAGACCCAAACTTCCTTATGTCATCAAACATTTGTCTACGACCTCCACTCGTACATCCATTATAGATATTCCCGTACACCGGAGAAATTTTAATTGAAATACGGTTGCCCGGTGTCGGTGGATAAATAGGCCCAGGTACCACAGCGCCTGTGTTGTTCAAAAGCACTGAGCCCTATGCTAGTTCGATATCATCAACGTTGAGTAAGTGCACTTTAAAGTTTATTTACTGTTTCTTCACTTCTTTTAACATAAAAATGTAGAAAGCGTGAAAGCAATAAAAAAGTCCATTAACGTGAACATATAAGAAGTTTCGTAAGCAAATGAGTTTATGTAGATGCCATCAAAGTTGTATAAGTGTCTTTTAAAGTTTGTTTACAGTTTCTTCACTGGAATATTAAAGTCGCATTTTTGTTTGTTATTTTTGTTGATATCCAACAGAGTTTTCCCACCAGGTATCAGATTTTTAATGTCAGTTTCGGCCTAACGTTATTGGAGTATATTAAATTTTTTATAGATATTTTCTACCTACATTTCACAGCTCTTTGTTTGCCCTGAATGGAATCATTTGGTGGTATACGTAATATCAGATTGATGAAAAAAAGGTAACAACCATATTCATAGTAATTATAGAAAAATATTGCATACACTGTTGAAATATGCATGCCGTTTTATCAAAAGTCATCTACATTAAAAGTTCTAAGTGGATTATTAACAATCATTTAAGATATTATTAGATTTGTGTACTTCCTGTTTGGTATCATAATTGTATAATATAGAAGTACTAAGTTGATTATTATTAACCATTTGAAATAGAATTAGATTTGTATGCTTCCTGCCAAAGTTAATGCTTTGTGCACTACATGTCTTCCAACTCGCCGAATCCTTTGTGTAAAGAAAATGGCAATCATATCGTTTTGTACTATACTGGCTAAATTTCTGTCTCCCCTCCTATCACCTATACACCGTCCGCCCAGCGTAAAAGTTACGTTAACGTAGTCACTACGGTGGCAGCTTGAAGTAGAAACTTTAAACAACAGGTGTACATTCGACCAGTCCGTTGGGAGCAGGCACGGACACGTAGTGGACGTCCGACCGCAGGTTGTCGCCGTTGTAGTGAGTGTGTGTGAATTCCTAAGGGACCAAACTGCTGAGGTCATCGGTCCATAGGCTTACACACTACTTAAACTAACTTATGCTAAGAACGACACACACTCCCATGCCCGAGAGAGGACTCGAACCTCCGCCGGGACCAGCCGGAAAGGTTTATCGGACCGGGATTCGAACCTGGCGTCTTGGTCTTACTAGGCAGAACCATTAACCACTGAGCTATCTGGAACACAGCACTATCGCAAGTGTGCAGCAATCGGGGCACGCCTCATTGACGATTCTCAGATATCACGCATTCATACAATTGATACACCTAGCCGGGCAGTGGATCCACCTTCCTCAGTGCGAATGCACAGACACATCGGATCTCCTGTGGGTATCTCAGTGTAGTGAACGGGAGTATAAGGTGTTCTGAAAAAGAAACGAGCCGGGGACATAATTACAGAAACCAGTACCTGTATGTTAGAAGTATTCACCCTGGCTGTTGAGACACTTGCCCTACTGTGACACAATGCGGTGAATGGCTGTCTCATAAAATTCCCGGGGCTGCGATATTGACCAGTTCCACAAGTACAGTGGAACGTCGTCGTCCGAAGTGAATCGTTACCCCTCAGAGCCTTTTTAAGGGGACCAAAAATGGCGTAATCACAGGGAGAGAGGTCCGTACTGTATGGATGGAGGCCGAGAACCTCCCATTTGATTTTCTGCAGGTGTGCCGCGACTGTGTTGACCGTATGTGGTTTTGCATTGAAGTGGAGCAGAATGACCCCACGGGTATGATTGCCTGGTCGTTTTGATTTGATCGCTTGGCGAGGGTGGTCAAGGTTTGCGAGTAACGCTGGGCATTCACTGTTGTCCCGTGCTGCAGGAGGCGAATCAGAAGGGGGCCATCTTGGTCAAAGATGCACTCGTGTGGATGGCCTTGGCTTTTTTTAGGTGGTGGTGACTATGGATGCTTTCACTGGAGACCTTGTCGTTTTGATTCTAGTTCGAAGCCACCACTCGTTCCAGGAAAAGATTCCCTTCCCAAGCATGGCGCTGCAGGTGAGCAAGACATGCTTCCTCGTGTGGTTGAAGACTGTGAGGCACCCGTTGGTCACACACTTTGAGCATGTGCAGTCGCTCCTTCGAGATGGGGTGAACACATCCGACGCTCAGTCCGACAATTGCGGCTATGGCTTTCACTGTCAGTCGGCGGTCCTGGATAATGAGTGCATCCACCAGCTGGACGATGTCATCGGTAATGCTTTGTAGTGCTCCAACACCGTGCATCATCGGCTAACGACACCCATCCTTCCCTGAAGCGCTTGTGCCACCCCTTGATCCTTGCAAGGGACATGCAGTGTTCGCCGTGCACTTGTGACATTCGTCGATGAATGTCCGTTCCTCCTACTCTTTCTGCTGTCAGAAAACGAACAACACCCAATTGCTTTTCTCGTGATGAATCCACGTCATTGTATGCAATGCGACTGGGAGCGTTGGACGATTGGTGCATGCTGCTGCTTGCTCTGTATAGTCACGTGACGTGCACGCGTGCCATCTAACGACGGGCTGTGGACTTCCACGCTCTGGTCGGAACCACACTTCGTTACACACGCCTCGATATTACCCTCCTGTCACCGGTTTGCGAACTCCAGACTCCGGCTCGTTTATTTTTGAAAGCCCCTTATACATGGACAGGGAATGTGGATAGGTGGCGTTTGGTGTGTATGTGGATTAGGCCTGAGGCGTGCTGAGATAGTCCTTGCAGTTGCGATAAAATTCTGTCCCGAATGGCGCATTGATAAAAGCACCTGCCTAGTAAGCGGTAGATCCCGGTTTCGAATACCGGTCCGGTACACATTTTCACTCGTCGCCGCTGATTCTGATTAATGTCTCGCTACAGCTGACAGAAGCGACCCCCTTAAATTTACATACAAAGTTTCACAGCTGCGGATTCCGCGTCATGCGCATTCAGATACTTTATACTTGTTTGTAAAGCGTAGAATAATGAGGAAAAATTACCACATGGCTGCGACGCTATCGTAGCAGGCGGAGTGGTTGTACTGCGACGTGGCGTGTCCGAGGTGGTGGATATTGTCGTCTTCATCTACATAGATACTCTGCAAATCACATTTAAGTGTCTGGCAGAGGGTTTATCGACAACCTTCACGATTCTCTATTATCCCAATCTCGTACAGAGCGCAGAAAGAACAAACACATATATCTTTCCGGATAAGCTCTGATTTCCCTTATTTCATCACGGTGATCGTTTCTCCCTATGCAGGTCGGCGTCAACAAAATACTTTCGCATTCGGAGGAGAAAGATGGTGATTGGAATTTCGTGAGAAGATTACTCATCAACGAAAAACGCCTCCATTCCAAATCCTGTATCATTTCAGTGACACTCTCTCCCATATTTCGCGATAATACAAAACGTGCTGCCCTTCTTTGAACTTTTTCGATGTACTCTGCCAGTCCTATCTGGTAAGGATCCCACACCGCGCAGCAGTATTCTAAAAAAGGATGGATAGCGTAATGTAGGCAGTCTTCCTAGTAGATCTGTTACATTTTCTAAATGTCCTACCAATAAACGCAGTGTTTGGTTAGCCTTCCCCACAACATTTTCTATGTTTTCCTTCCAATTTAAGTTGTTCGTAATTGTAATTCCTAGGTATTTAGTTGAATTTACGGCTTTTAGATTAGACTGATTTATCGTGCAACCGAAGTTTAACGGGTTCCTTTTAGCGCTCAAGTGGACGACCTCACACATTTCGTTATTTAGGGTCAATTGCCAATTTCGCACCATACAGGTATATTTTGTAAAACATTTTGCAATTTGTTTTGATCTTATGATGACTTTATTAGTCGATTAACGACAGCGTCATCTGCAAACAACCTAAGACGTCTGCTCAGATTGTCGTTTACATAGATAATAAACAGCAAAGGGCCTATAACACTACCTGTAGGAACGCCAGAAATCACGTCTTACTCGAAGACTTTCTGTCAATTACTGCAAAATTCGACCTCTCTGATAGGAAATCACGAATCCAGTCACATAACTGAGACGATATTCCATAAGCACGCAATTTCACTGCAAGCTACTTGTGTGGTACAGTGTCAAAAGCCTTCCGAAAATCCAGAAATAAGGAATCAATTTGAAATCCCTAGTCAATAGCACTCACCGCTTCATGCGAGCAAAGAGCTAGTGTGTTTCACAAGAACGATGATTCCTATATCAGTATTGACTGTGTATCAATAGACTGTTTCCTTCGAGGTAATTCATAATGTTCGAACACAATACATGTTCCAAAATCCTGCTGCCTATCGACGTTAATGATATGGGCCTGTAATTTAGCGGATTACTCCTACTACCTTTCACGAATAGTGGTGTGACCTGTGCAACTTTCCAGTCTTTGGTACGGATCTTCCATTAAGGGAAAGGTGATATATGATAGTTAAGTATGGAGCTATTGCATCAGCATACTCTAAAAGGAACCTAATTGATATACAGTGTGGACCAGACGACTTGCTTTATTAAGTGATTTAAGTTGCTGCGTTACTCCGAGGATACGTTATTCACGTTGGCAGCTGTTCTTGATTTGAATTCTTGAATTTTTACTTCGTCCTCCTTTGTGAAGGCATTTCGGAAGGCTGTGTTTAGCAACTCTGCTTTGGCAGCACAGTCTTCGATAGTATGTCCATTACTATCGCGGAGAGAAGGCATTGATTGTGTCTAGCCCCTAGCATACATTGCATACGACCAGAATCTCTTTGGATTTTCTGCTAGGTTTTGAGAAAAACTTCGTTGTGGAAGCTATTATAAGCATCTCGCATTGAAGTCCGCGCTAAATTTGGAGCTTCTGTAAAAGCTCGCCAACCTTGGAGATATTGCGTCTGTTTAAATTGGCTTTTTTGTTATTTCTGCAACAGTGTCCTCACCCGGTTTGAGCACCAAGGAGGATCAGCTCCACATTTGTTAATTTATTTGGTATACATCTCTCAATTGCTGCCGATACTATTTCTTTGAATTCAAGCCACATCTGGTCTACACTTATATTATTAATTTGGATTGCGTGGATATTGTCTCTCAGGAAGGCGTCAACTGATTTTTTGTCTGCTGTTTTTGAATAGGTATATTTTTCGTTTACTTTTGGAGGATTTGGGGGTTACAATATTCGGTCTCGCTACGACAACCCTGTGTTCACTAATCCCTGTATCCGTTTTGATGCTCGTTATTAACTCAGGATTATTTGTTGCTAAGAGGTCAAGTGTGCTTTCACAACCGTTTACTATTCGCGTGGGCTCATGAACTAACTGCTCAAAATAATTTTCAGAGAATGTGTTTAGCACAATGTCGGATGATGTTTTATGCTTACCTCCCGGATTAAACATGTATTTCGTTAACATATCGAGGGTAAATTAAAGTCGCCTCCAACTACAATTGTGTGAGTCGGGTACATGTTTGAAATCAAACTCAACTTTTCTTTGAACCATTCAGCAATTGTATCATCTGATTTGGGAGGTAGGTTAAAGGATGCAATTAATGTTTTATTCCGGTTGCCATCAATGACCTCTGTCCGTAATAACTCACAGGAAGTATCTACTTCAGTTTCGCGACAAGATAAACTACTTGTAACAGCAACAAACACGCCACCGCCAACCGTGTTTAGCCTATCCATTCGGAAATTTCAGCTAAACTTATCTCCTACTTTAGAGCCAGCTTTCAGTGCGTGTAGCAGCCTTTAGCAACTTGCTTGCGGACTTGAGCGAAATCAAGTAGCTCCCGCGGACCAAACACAACAGCATCTACGATTAACAGCCTAGGTTGTAACTCGGAGCTTGCTCCATACAAGATTGACTACCTTGGAAAGTCCAACATGGAAAGGAAAAATTCAGCGTTTGGTAGTTGTCACTCGGATATGATGGGCAGTCACTTGAAATAACTTAGATGAGGCGGGGCGTTCGAAAATTTCCAAGACTGACAGAAGATCAAAATTTAGACTCAAGACAGGACAGATAAAATACGTAGCAAAAAACAACATAAATTCCATAATACATCCACGGAAACTTAAAATTTTGACAGGCTGAATAAATCGAAAGGGAATTGAATAACTGGACTTCAAAAATGGAAAAAAGTTGATCAAGAGCTAATAGCATCACAATAATATAGAGTTTATGAGGGAATGCCAGGGAACCGAGTAATGAAGCAATGTCCACAATCCGGAAAAGCATTTGTGGTAAGTCTCAAAATAACTGAGTCCATAATAGAATATAAATCACAATCTCCGAGACTATCTACACTAAGTATAAAATCTGCAAATATAATATACACAATAATTAATGTCCGCGCCCGAATTAATGATAAAAATAATAAAGAACACAGGGAACATATAGATTAATTTTGGGAGCTTTTATATAAGACGACAACAAACATAAACAAACGTAATACCAAAACTTTAATTGGATATTGTAATGGTAAGTTACGAAGTGGGGAGAGACATACAGACGTAATAGAGAAATTCCCAGCACAAAGAAAAAGGAGCTGCAGTCATGGACTGTGCGGCTGGTTCTGGCGGAGGTTCGAGTCCTCCCCCGGGCATGGGTGTGTGTGTTTGTCCTTAGGATGATTTAGGTTACGTAGTTGTAAGCTTAGGGAATGATGATCTTAGCAGTTAACTCTCATAAGATTTCACACACGTTTGAAAATTTGAACACAAAGAAAAACAAACAGGGATGGCATGAGGCTTATGGAATTCTGCAGAAACCATGACATGATCTCAAGGTCAACTTACCTCAAGAGAATACCAAATAAACTCAAAACTTGGAAACATCCAGACTGGAGAAAAGATGAATGGTAATTTGATCATGTCTGTATGGATAAAAATTACCACAGGGAGATCTGCAATATGAAAGTACAGATACTGAGAGTTACAGGTACTGGATCAGTTCATCAAACGATACAAATAAAAATTAAGTTCAACCCGTTCCAAAGAAAAAGTCACAGGCTAATAAGAATAGAACCTACGACCATCATAAACTGATAAGTAGCAAGGAATACGAAGAACAAACAAGTAATATAAAAATAACAGATGATCTACAGGAAACTGTTCCTCCTTTTGAAACAAACAGCCGAACAGGTAGCCCCAGTAAATCCAAGGAAAGCACCAATGGTGGAACGATGAGAGTGTTAAAACAGTGGTAGATGGACACCAAGCCTGTTTAAGCTATCAGAATCATAAAACAGAAGAATTGCACTTGACACTCACAGAAAAAAGAAATAGACATAAATTTTTTTAGAGTTTTGAACATTGCTGCGTGGTCAGCGTCCGTTTACAAAGTAAAATTAAAGCAATAGCAGCCCTCGGTCGCAAAACAGAAGTCTTTTGATCTAGGTTTAGGGGCTGCTATGAGTGCCTACATCAGAAGTAAAACATTCAAACTGGCCTATAACATAATTACAAAATTATAGGAAATTTTTTTAAAGTGTAAGTACTGACTAGGAGTACAAAAAAGAAACAGTACTTACATATCACGTATAAAACTAAATATCAAGAGATAAAGCTCTGGTCACAAAATTTTTGAAATAGAATACATCGGAGGAAAGCCACTATGGGCCAAAAAATAATAAGGTTCAAACGCCAGTATAAAAAAAAATCTGCTATGATAGAAACAAACAGTAAGCAAACAAACTCAAGGGACTACTGCAAAATATTTAACAGACATCTACAAAGATATTACCCTCCAGCTTTAACGTGAACGGATAAAAATAATAAAATGGTCCACAGAGTAGAAAAAATACCGAAATTTTAGCAGAAACATTTAAAAAATTACTAAATTGTGAAAATCCTCGAGAAGTACTACAAATATCCACAGATAATCCTATTACAACAGCACCAGAAAGTAGAAACCCACCCGCAATCCGTGAAGTCGACTTTGAAAGAACCCAAACCTATAAAGGAAGCGGAGCAGATCAAATATTTGCGGAACTTTGGGAATAAGCAGCAGGGCCATTGAAGATTTCGTTTCACCAGTGCATAGTGAAAATCTGGAACAAAGAAGAAAATTCTGGTCGTATGTAGAATCGATAAGAGTCTATGGCTTCCATTCAGTCCCTTGTTGACCAGTCTGGCATGGCAGCTGAAGATAGCAAAACGAAAGCCGAAGTTTTAAATTTCTCCTTCAAGAAATCGTTCACACAGGAGAATCGTACAAGCATACCCTCATTTGATCATTGGACAGACTCCCGTATGGACGAAATAGTAATAAGCATACCTGGCGTAGGAAAGCAACTAAAAGATTTGAAATAAATCACCGCGTCCGGATAGAATCCCAGATCGATTTTACAAGTATTACTCTGCTACATCGTCCCCTTACTTAACTTGCATTTACCGTGAATATCTCACCCAGCGCTAAGTCCCAAGCGAGTGGAAAAAAGCGCAGGTGACTCCAGTATACAAGAAAGGTAAGAGAAAGGACCCGCAGACGGATATCTCTAACTTCTGTTTACTGTTGAATCCCTGTACATATTCTCAGTTTGAATACAACAAACTTTCTTAAGACTGAGAAGCTTATGTCCACGAATCAGCATGGTTTTAGAAAGGATCGCTCGTGCGGAGCTCAACTTGCCATTTTCTTACATGATATACGGAGAACCATGGATGAAGGGCAACAGGCAGATCCCATATTTCTAGATTTCCGGAAAGCATTTGACAGGGTGCCGCATTGTACGCTGTTAACGAAGGTACGAGCATGTGGAATAAGTTCACTGATGTGTGAGTGGCGCGAACACCACTTAAATAATAACGCAGTATGTTGTCCTTGACGGCGAGTGTTCATGAGAGACAAGAGCATCATCCGGCGTGCCCCAGGGAAGCATGATTGCACCGCTGCTGTTCTCTATGTACACAAATGATTTGGCGGACACGGTGGGCAGCAATCTGCGGTTGTTTGCTGATGATACCGTAGTGTACAGTAAGGTGTCGAAGTTGAGTGTCTGTAGGAAGATACGACTTAGACAAAATTTCCAGTTGGTGCGATGAATGGTGGCTAGCCCTAAATGTGGAAAAATGTAAGTTAATGAGGATGAGTGGGAAGATGAAAGCTGCAGTGTTCGGTTACAGTATTACTACTGTCCTGCTTGACACGGTCAAGTCGTTTAAATATCTGGCCGTAACGTTGCAGTGCGATATGAGGTGGAACGAGCGTGTGAGAACTGTGGTAGGAAAGGCAAGTGGTTGTCTTTGGTATATTGGGAGAAATTTAGGAAATATTGGTTTACCTGTCAAGGAGACCGCAAGTCGAACGCTGGTGGGACCTATTCTTGAGTACTGCTCGAGTGTTTGGGATCCGTACCATCTCGGGTTGGAGGAAGACGTCGAAGCAATTCAGTAGGGGGCTGCTTGGTTTTTTACCGGTGGGTTCGAGCCACACGTAAATGTTACGAAGTTGTTGTTCTTGTGGTCTTCAGTCCTGAGACTGGTTTGATGCAGCTCTCCATGCTACTCTATCCTGTGCAAGCTTCTTCATCTCCCAGTACCTACTGCAACCTACATCCTTCTGAATCTGCTTAGTGTATTGATCTCTTGGTCTCCCTCTACGATTTTTACCCTCCACGCTGCCCTCCAATGCTACATTTGTGATCCCTTGATGCCTCAAAACATGTCCTACCAACCGATCCCTTCTTCTAGTCAAGTTGTGCCACAAACTTCTCTTCTCCCCAATCCTATTCAATACCTCCTCATTAGTTACGTGATCTACCCACCTTATCTTCAGCATTCTTCTGTAGCACCACATTTCGAAAGCTTCTATTCTCTTCTTGTCCAAACTCGTTATCGTCCATATTTCACTTCCATACATGGCTACACTCCATACAAATACTTTCAGAAACGACTTCCTGACACTTAAATCTATACTCGATGTTAACAAATTTCTCTTCTTCAGAAACGATTTCCTTGCCATTGCCAGTCTACATTTTATATCCTCTCTACTTCGACCATCATCAGTTATTTTACTCCCCAAATAGCAAAACTCCTTTACTACTTTAAGTGTCTCATTTCCTAATCTAATCCCCTCAGCATCACCCGATTTAATTTGACTACATTCCATTATCCTCGTTTTGCTTTTGTTGATGTTCATCTTATATCCTCCTTTCAAGACACTGTCCATTCCGTTCAACTGCTCTTCCAAGTCCTTTGCTGTCTCTGACAGAATTACAATGTCATCGGCGAACCTCAAAGTTTTTACTTCTCCATGAATTTTAATACCTACTCCGAATTTTTCTTTTTGTTTCCTTTACTGCTTGCTCAATATACAGATTGAATAACATCGGGGAGAGGCTACAATCCTGTCTCACTCCTTTCCCAACCACTGCTTCGCTTTCATGCCCCTCGACTCTTATAACTGCCATCTGGTTTCTGTACAAATTATAAATAGCGTTTCGCTCCCTGTATTTTACCCCTGCCACCTTCAGAATTTGAAAGAGAGTATTCCAGTTAACGTTGTCAAAAGCTTTCTCTAAGTCTACAAATGCTAGAAACGTAGGTTTGCCTTTTCTTAGTCTTTCTTCTAAGATAAGTCGTAAGGTTAGTATTGCCTCACGTGTTCCAACATTTCTACGGAATCCAAACTGATCTTCCCCGAGGTCCGCTTCTACCAGTTTTTCCATTCGTCTGTAAAGAATTCGCGTTAGTATTTTGCAGCTGTGACTTATTAAACTGATAGTTCGGTAATTTTCACATCTGTCAACACCTGCTTTCTTTGGGACTGGAATTATTATATTCTTCTTGAAGTCTGTGGGTATTTCGCCTGTCTCATACATCTTGCTCACCAGATGGTAGAGTTTTGTCATGACTGGCTCTCCCAAGGCCATCAGTAATTCTAATGGAATGTTGTCTACTCCCGGGGCCTTGTTTCGACTCAGGTCTTTCAGCGCTCTGTCAAACTCTTCACGCGGTATGTTATCTCCCATTTCTTCTTCATCTACATCCTCTTCCATTTCCATAATATTGTCCTCAAGTACATCAACCTTGTATAATCCCTCTACATACTCCTTCCACCTTTCTGCCTTCCCTTCTTTGCTTAGAACTGGTTTGCCATCTGAGCTCTTGATATTCATACAAGTGGTTCTCTTCTCTCCAAAGGTCTCTTTAATTTTCCTGTAGGCAGTATCTATCTTACCCCTAGTGAGATAAGCCTCTAGCCATCCCTGCTTAGCCATTTTGCACTTCCTGTCGATCTCATTTTTGAGACGTTTGTATTCCTTTTTGCCTGCTTCATTTACTGCATTTTTATATTTTCTCCTTTCGTCAGTTAAATCCAATATTTCTTCTGTTACCCAAGGATTTCTACTAGCCCTCGTCATTTTACCTATTTGATCCTCTGCTGCCTTCACTACTTCATCCCTCAAAGCTACCCATTCTTCTTCTACTGTATTTCTTTCCCCCATTCCTGTCAATTTTTCCCTTATGCTCTCCCTGAAACTCTCTACAACCTCTGGTTCTTTCAGTTTATCCGGGTCCATCTCCTTAAATTCCCGGGAATGTTACGAAGATGCTTCTGGAATTCAAATGAGAATACCGGGAGGGAAGGCCTCGTTGTTTCCGAGAAACACTATTGAGAAAACTTAGAGAACCGGCATTTGAATCTGACTGCCGAACGATTCTGCTGCTGCCAACATACACTGCGCGTAAAGACCACGAAGATGAGATACGAGAAATGGGCTCGTACGGAGGCTCACGGACAGACGTTTTTCTCTCGCTCTATTTGCGAATGGAACAGGAGGGGAAATGACAAGTAGTGGCACAGTGTACCCTCCGCCACGCACCGTACCGTGGCTTGCGGAGTATCTATGCAGATGTCGATGTTCCAGAGTATTGGATAACAGCTATAGTCCATCCATAACAAGAAAATGGAGACAGATCAAACCCAGAAAACTACAGAAGAATTTCTCTTTTGGTTATCACGTATAAAGTCATGTCAAGGATTCTATAAATTGTTGAAAGGGTCAGCTTGAGCTGGGATCAGGAGGATACCAAGGACGATTCAGACCATGGAGCAGCTGCCCAGAACAGATATCAATTTTGAAACCGGTAATGGACAGACACAAGTCATAGCGTCTTTAGACTTCAAAAAAGGTTATTATTGTATCCACAGATCTTTAATGATGAAAATACTAAGAAATGTCGGTCTCCATCCCAGATTAATGACAATGGTAAACTTAACTCTAACAAACACCAAAAAATGGCTCTGAGCACTATGGGACTTAACTGCTGAGGTCATCAGTCCCTTAGAACTTAGAACTACTTAAACCTAACTAACCTAAAGACATCACACACATCCATGCCCGAGGCTAACAAAACCACATTTAAAGTAAAGTTCAGGGAGGAAATATCTTTGCCACTTATGACTAAAACAGGAATAAGGCAGCGAGATGGTTTATCGCCGTTACTTCTCAAAAGTGCAGCAGAGTACATGGTGAGGGAATGGTACAAGGAAAATCCTAAAACCATAATAACTGAAGCCAAGGAAGATCAGGTAAGTTTAAATTACTTGGGATTCGCAGATGACTTAGCGTTACTAGCATTCAAGAAGCCAGAAATCAAATAACAAGCCAACAAAATAAAGCAAAAAAGAAAGAGCTCCAGAAATTTGAAAATTTGGGGTAAGGTCTTATGGGACCAAACTGCGGAAGTCATCGGTCCCTAAGTTTATGCACTATTTAATCTAAATTACGCTAAGGACGACACCCACACCCATGCGCGAGGGAGGACTCGAACCTCCGACGGGGGGAGCAGCGCGGGCCGTGACAAGACGCCCCAGACCGCGCGGCTATCCCACGCGGTAGAGCTCCAGATGTCATTCGGAAAGACTGAGATAATGATAGCAGATCTGCTAGTAACCAACCAGATAATAGTGAGTAACAGGAAAGTAAAAACAGCGAAATAATTTAAATACCTAAGAGAGATTTTAAGATATAACTTGGATGAGAAACCTGCATGGCAAGTAGTAACTAACAAAACGATAAAAGCTCAAAAATTAACCTAGTATACACACAATCAAAAAAGTCTATCAGTCGAAACTAAAAACACTGCAAGAGTGTGGTCCAACTAGAAGTGATATACGAAGTGAAACTATTTTCTAAGTCACCCAGAAAAATAAAATCGCCCAAATATTAAAAGCAGAGAAAGAATAGCTAGAACATAGGAATTATTAAATAGACAGACAATGGCGGATAGTGCCAAATGAAGTGGTGTACCCTTTTTTCACGCTATGAGGACACCAGGAACTAGGTGATCAAGAAAATTTACATAGAAAGTTTGAAACATGAAGCAACATATAGACTGCATAAAGGAATTCAGGGAGGATATGAAAGTGCTATAATTAATCTTGGGTGATATGCAAAACAAAATCGAACATTTAAAGAAACTGAAAAACATAAAAATAAAATTTAAATCAAAAACAGACAATCGGCAGACAGTGAAAAGAGATTCAGAGATGAGAAACGACAAAGAAGATCAGAACTGGTGAAAAGATACTGACCAGTTCCGAAATAAAAAACGTTGAAGAAGATGACCAAAAATGATTGACTGAAGTGGTCAAATGACGCCGTAAAAGCTACTTCCACTGCTCCACAACTCCAATCGCCGAAGTAATTTGACTTCTCTTAAAAGACTCCCAAATGGAGTGCACAACACTATAATCAGTCTCTGCACCGTCATCAAACAGTTTTTACCATCTCCTCTATAAACAACAGGTGTCCAGTATAAAGTGAAAGAGGGGAGAGACTCCGCACATCACTTTTCTATGGAAGCAAAAAACATTTTATTCTCTTCTAATATACCTCGCCAAGTACGTTTCGTCCGTCAGACAACGTCTCCGGCAAGCCCGTTGCCCCGCGTCCTGTTAGGCCGCATTCTAGTCAACAGCCCGCGTACACACGCTAATATCAAACTAGTCCCACGGTTTCTGGCAAGCTGACACTGTTACTCACTACAGCGACCGGCACTCGCCGAGCGTCGCGGTCCAGAAATGATGGCTTACTCCACCTCTCTTTATTTCTTGTCTTTTACCAAGTTATCTTTTCTCCCCTGTCCTGGTCATTGCTTCACTGTAGTTACTACAACGTTGCACAGTTTAGATCTACCCGCCTGCAGTTTATCTTTCTTCATTTTCTCCCGCTATTGCGGCGTCATTGGACCACTTCAGTCAACCCTTTTTTGGTCATCTTTTTCAGCGTGTTTTACTCCGGAACTGGTCAGTATCTTTTCACTAGTTCTGATCTTCTTTAACGTTCCTCATCTGTGAATAGCCTTTTTATTGTTTGTCGATTGTCTATTTCGTAATTTCTACTCGCGTCTCTAAGTGAGCCTGGAGGTCCTTATTTGGCTTTTTAATGTAGGTGTAGCAGGGTCTAGAACTTACGCAGCTCCGTTTGGGAGGACGTCACCGGAACAAGAAGTCGCGTGGTTTGTCTCGTGAACTCCGGCCGAAGCCACGACAGCAGTTCACCAACCGCTACAAGCAAGAAGCGTAACTAGGAGGAGATGCGAGAATTTGCTTCACCGTTTAACAGAGATATAAGACTATACAGCCAGATATCAATGTTCAAACAAAAGTTATCAGGTTAAGAAAACGGTCAGCCATCGTAAATGCAACGGAGTATTGAACTGCATGCAGAGTGCAGATTAGGTTGTTCCAGAGGCAGTGTGGCAGTTTGAGGATTTATGTTGTTTAATGGATGGGCATAACGAAAATCCTAGGTTGCAATTCTGATAAGGTTGCAATTCTGGTGAGATGATACATACTTCTGAAGCAAGTATACTGAGGAGCCGATGAAGCGGCCATAGAAATTACGTATCTCGTCTGGCCGTAAATATGATATGGAGCGTATGAAGCATTGAAATTTTAAATGAAATATACAGGGTTTGGAAATTTTTTAAAATCTTTTATTGATTTTTTTTACTCTCTCCAGCTCCCTGTCGTATCATGGAAGTTATTCTCTGACGTTTAATATATATCCTACCATTTTGTCCCTTCTTCTTGTCGGTATTTTCCATAAATTTATTTCCTCGATTCTCATTCCTTACTTTATCAGTCCACCTAATTGTCAAAATTATTCTGTAGCCTAAAGCTCAAAGGCTTCGATTCCCTTCGGTTCTGGTTTTCGCACAGTCCATGTCTCACTACCATACAATGCTGAGCTCCCAATGTACATTTTTGGAAATTTCTTCCTCAAATTGCTTGTATTTGATACGAACAGGAATGCCCCTTTTTGCCTGAAATGGTCTGTTTTTTGTGTCCTCCTTGCTATGTCCGCCATGGGTTTTTCTGCTGCCTATATGGCGGAATTCCTTAACTTCATCTACTTCGTGGTGACCAATAACGATGCTAAGTTCTCGATATTACCAATTCTGTTACTTCTCATTAGTTTAATCTTTCTTCGATTTACTCTCAGTTCATATTCTGTACCCATTAGACCATTCCATCCAGCAGATCCTGTAATTGTACTTCACTTTTATCGAGGATAGCAATGTCATCAGCGAATCTCTACATTGACATCATCTGAGTTAGTCTCATTCTTGAAACTTGCTTTTATTTCCGACACTGGATCTTCGATGTACAGATGGAGAAGCACGGCCGAAAGACTACATCCCTATCTTACACCCTTTTTAGTCCGAGCACTTCGTTATTTTCCCTTTTGCTTCTTGTACATATTGTATATTAGCCGTCTTTCTCTACAGCTTATCACTATTTTTTCCCAAATTTCGAACGTCTTGCACCATTTGACATTGTCGAACGCTTTTTCCAGGACGATAAATCCTATGAACGTGTCTTAATTTTCCTTTAGTCTTGCTTCCATTAATAATCGAACGTCAGACCTGCCTCTATAGGGCCGTTACCTTTCCTAAAGCCAAACTGATCGCCATCCGACACATCCTTCATTTTCTTTTTCGTTCTTCTGTATATTATTCTTGCCAGTAACTTGCATGCATGAACTGTTCAGCTGATTGTGAGATAATTCTCGCACTTGTCAGCTCTCTCAATCTTCGGAATTGTGTGGCTGATGATTTTCCGAACACATGGTATATCGGCAGATTCATACATTCTACACAGCAACGGGAATACCCGTTTTGTCAGTTGTCACTTCCCCCAACGACTTTGGAATTTCTCATGGAATGTTATCCATCCCTTCTTCTTTATTTCATCTTCAGTCTTCCAAAACTATTTTAAGTTCTGATTCTAATTCTGTATCTCCCATCTCCTCTACATGGATCCCTGTTTCTTCTTCTATCATGTCATCAGACAAGTCTGAAGCCCTCAGTGTACTCTTTCCACCTATCCACTATCTCCTCCGCATTTAACAATGGAATTCCCATTGCACTCTTAATGTTTCCACCCTTAATTTTAATTTCACCCAAGGTTGTTTCGACTTTTCTATATGAGAGTCAATCCCTCCGACAATCTTCGTTTTCTTCACATTTTTCAGGCAGCCATATCGTCTTAGCTTGCGTGCATTTCCTATTTATTTGATTACCATGTGACTTGTATTTCTGCATTGCTGAATTTTCCTGAACATTTTTGTACTTCCTTCTTTCATCAATCAGCTGAAGTATTTCTTCTGTTATCCGTTGTTTCTTTGCATTTACCTCCTTTTTACCTATGTTCTTCTTTCCAACTTCTCTGATTATTTTTTCTAGGTACGTCCATTCCCCTTCAACTGAACTGCCTACCGAGCTATTCCTTATCGCGGTGCCTACAGCTTTAGAGAACTTCAAGCGTATCTCTTCATTCCTTACTATTTTCGTACCCATTTCTTTGCCCATTGATTCTTCCTGACTAGTCTCTTAAGTTTCAAACTACTCTTCATCTCTGCTAAATTGTGATCTGAGCTTATATCTGATTCTGGGTACGCCTCACAAACCAGTATCTGAATTCGGTATCTCTGACTCACCATGATACAATTTAACTGAAGTCTTCCAGTATCTCCCGGCCTTTTCCAAGAATACCTCCTCCTCTTGTGATTCTTGAACCGGGTATTCGCTGTCACTAGCTGAAGTTTATTGTAAAACTCAATTACCCTTTCCCTTCTCTCATTCCTAGTACCAAGCTCATGTTGTCCCCTACAACCACATTACATTTCCCCATGAGTAATAGATTTTCATCTCCCTTTACGTACTTAATTACCCTTTTAATATCTTCAATACTTTCTCTTTCTCTTCATCTTCAGCTTACAACGTCGGCATCTATACCTGAACAATCTTTGTCGCTGTTGATTTGCAGTCGATTCCAATGAGAACAAACCTATCACTGAACTGTTCACAGTAAAACAATCTCTGCACTATCATCCCATTCATAACGAATCTTACTCCCATTATACCATTATCAGCTGCTGTTGATATTACCCTATGCTCATCCCACCAGTAGTTAGATAATACGAAAACTAGTAGTTCCATCGTATTATGACAAGTCCGACCTTACTTAAGGAAATGACAGGGTTCGATACGTTGCTAAGGTATTGGGAAACTCCAATTTGATTCTAAAAGAGAACTGCTAGCAAAAGATTTGTAGGGTTTGTAGTGGGACTGCTGAAATGTGTGGAATTCATATCACGTCACCCTAGTCTCACAGGCCTGTCTGTCCTTCGAGAAAATGCGAGAGAAAAGAATAATGTGAGCAGGCGGATACTAGGAGAAATATATCGAAAATCTCGCGGAAACAACATACTTAAAGAGCCTGATTTCATACTAGAATATAAAACTAATATTTAGCAGTCTACGTACAGTTTCAGTAAAGATAAAAGTAAAATAGGAAAAACACGAACAGAAACTTGTAAGTACTCACTAACCCTATGCCTAACCCTCTAATTAAATTCGCAGAAACCCTGCTAATGGCGTCACAAAGAATACCCTCCGCGATGCGCTTTACAGTGATCTCCAAAGGAATGATGTAGGTAGGGAGGTCCGATACGCTGTTGACATCACCTATGAACCTCTGGAAGCACGTTGAGATAAATGGCTGTTTTCTGAAGGACTTTTACCATTCAGATACAGGTATGTGCCGAAGAGTAAACTGCGCACCAACATCATTTCGCCATCTTCCTCTTAGTTTAGTGAATGTCACGCATGAAAAACGACTGATGGTTCGTCGCCGAATGACGCTGATATTTGTCTTAAGGCCGGTTCCCACTAGGGCTGCCGCGCGTCAAAACCGCGCGTCAGCGGCGTGGTTGCCATGGAAACGGCGTCAGCGGCACGGCGCGGCGGGCTCTGCGTCGCGGTTTGACCATGTCGAACCGCTTCCGCTGCCGCGTGACGCGCCCCAGGTGCGCGCCGCCAATCACAGAACGCGCTGAGCGTGACGTCAGGTATGCAACCCCGGGCCACAAGAACTTTCGCCGAACCGCTGGCGCGGACGCGGCGGCAGCTATGAAATACTTATCATCCGATTCCAAGGAAACTATTCGGTAGAAAAATTTGATTCTTGGGCATGTTACAGCCTGATATCTTCTCTCGATAAAGGGCCGAATTTCTTTTCGATATTCGTCGTGGTTACATGCTGTATCGCATTTACGTAAACCTTTACACGAAATTTTAATGAGTGTGCAGAGGTAAAAACGCATTGCGTGGACTTTGCGTACAGTTCATTTTAGGTAATACATTATTGCGTATGAAATTTAGTCAACATATCGAAATTGCTTTTAAAGCTGAGAGCAGAACGATAGCTATCACCGTTCTCGAGATATTGAATGATATGTCGGCGGATGGGTTGTGCGGTGACCGCGCTCGGGTCGCTCGCGACGCGACCGGTACTTCGTCCTGCTCGTCGTAAACCATGTGGTTGTATCAACTGCAAATTTCGTAAACGGGTCAAGAAATCTAAAAGAGTTTTTTTGCAAACGATACCTTGTAAAAAGTCATGTATTTCGTCGCATGATAAATATCCAAAATCTGTTTATCTACCGAGATATGAAAGAAACTACAGTTTTTCAGAAGGGATAGATGATTTTTTTTTAAACAGCATTTAATAGCGTGTGGAATGAGAAGTTAAACAGAAACTAATTTGCTGGTATGCCATAAGATGTAATTTGCTAAGTATCTACAGCTATTGATTATTTCCTTTGGTAAGTAACAAACGTTTTTTTTTCTTTATCGAGTGTACTTTATTGGTTCAAGACGCGTTTCGCCTTTTACTTTAAGGCATTTTCGGTGGAATCTGGAATGATTCAGTTTTGTTTTAAATGCGTAACTGATTACTTACAGTGAATCGAGTTTTTGGCGGACATATACGTTTCCCCTCACCTGGTCACATGCTGGAGGTTGAACTAAAACTTAGATTATGGAACATAAGCACATTTTCATGTTCGCTCTTTTTTCTTGTCACTAGCTGTAGACATTTTACCGAAAACACTGATTTGAAGTCGTAACTACAGTGTGTTCACCTCATGCCACTTCCTGTTTGGTTTGTTTATGTACATGTGGCCAACCTAAAGAATTATATGCTGAAATTGTTTGTTTATTTCTGTTCTCCTTATATCTGTATATGTGTGGGGCTAGCCAGTGATAGTTATAGAAAGTTGAAAGTGAATGGAGTAGTTGCCAGACAGTGGTTGAAAGGTTTGGTGTTCAGCTGATTTCAGTTTTGCTTTGAATGTTTTGTGGACGAGTGCATGGAAGATTAAATTCACTGCTTACATTAACAGATAAAATAGTAGAATAGCATTTAAACAAATGATTATTATCAGATTACTATCACGCGACCCCTTTGTCCTCACTCTTTGACGTCTCATAATATGTCCTGTCAACTTACCCCTCTTGTAGTCAAAGTTGTGCCGTAATTTCCTCTTCCTACTCTATTTAATTCCGTACCCCTTCTTTAGTTACACGATCCTCATATCTAATCTTCAGCATTCTTATTGATCATCACGTTTTGAAAGCGTCCATTGTCTTCTCGACAGAACTGTTCATCGCCCACGTTTCACTTACAAGGCTGCACTCCACACAAATACCTTCGTAAAATACTACCCAATCATTACAATTTATATTCCATGTGAACAAATTTTCTTTTTCAGAACGCTTTTCTTGCTATTCACAGTCTTCATTTTATATCCTCTCTACTACTGCCTTCTCAATTACTGCTTCCCTTTCAAGTCATTGAAGTCCTAGAAATGCAGTTTGGTTTCTGTACAAGTTGTAGATAATCTTGTGTCCCTGTGTTTTATCGATGACATCTCCAGAGCTTCAAAGAATGTTTTAATTAAGATTGTCAAAACCTTTCTCTAAACATGCAAATGCTATACACACAGTTTCGCTGTTCTTCAGTGTGTCTACTTAGTTAAGTGGTAGGATCAGTATTGCCTTGCGTGTTCAGACATCTCACAGGAATCTAACATTGTACTTATGATAGTTTGTACAACCCCTCCCCTTCTCCTGTCTACATATTCCTTCCACTATCTAGCCTTCTCTTATTTGCTTAGATCTGGCTTGCCAAATGAGTTCTTGATAGTTGCTTCTCCTTTGAGCAAAGTTTTCTTTGTTCTTTCTCATTTTCATTCCCTTATGTTTTCCAATGGCCTACTTTATTTGCTGCATTTTTATATTTTTCCCTCTTGTCAGATTTAATATTTCACGTTTAATCTAACGATTTCTACTGTACCTTCTTCCCGTTCTCATACTCTGCTGCATTCACCACTTCTTCTCTCAAAGATATCCATTCGTATTCTAGCGGATTCCTTCCTCTGTTTCAGTCAGTCGTTGCATTACGGTAACTTTAAGATTATCGAAAAACTGTGGGTCTTGACTTATTCAAGTTTCATTTCCTTCATTTGCTACCGTTTACTGTCTCTTTAGTTGTAAACTGCAGCTCGTAACTAATAAAGTATTGTAGGTTTGCGTCTGCACCGGGAAATGTCTTATAATTTAAAATCTGGTTTCG
This sequence comes from Schistocerca americana, assembly GCF_021461395.2. NCBI lineage: Eukaryota > Metazoa > Arthropoda > Insecta > Orthoptera > Acrididae > Schistocerca > Schistocerca americana. The sequence continues at coordinate 612,248,611 of NC_060120.1, forward strand.
AAAACTTTGTTCCAAATATGTATTATTCTGTCATGATTCTTAAGCAATGTGCTAGATAGTGAACAATGATGAACGGTAGTCATGAAATCTGTTTATGGTGAAATGAGAAAACATGCATAATGGAATATGTGAAGGAGTACATTGTACAGAAAATGAAAAATTGGTATGTCTTCACCCAACTTCGTCTTTCCTCCATGTGGGTGTAAGATATAGTTTTTCAAACGCACCGGGAGTTTCAGTGGGTCCCGACCCGTACCTCAGTCCGTCATTGGCTACCGCTAGCGTCTGCCGCTTCCAGATGGGAACGCCAATTCCGCGAGCCGCTGCGTCAAAGCGGAAAACGCTTGCCGCTGCCGTTGCCGCACGACGCGCTGCCACGCTCTAGTGGGAACCGGCCTTTATCTACCACCACGTCCACTACACGAGCTGTGTATAGGAGGTAACTTGTAAGCACTTACTAATCCTATACCTAACCCTCTAATTAAATTCGGAGAAACCCTGCTAATGGCTTCACTCGCTGGTCGTCGAAGTTTTGTAAGAGTAAGCTTTCCCATAATCCACAACACCTTTCTCATACACCTCGAGTAAGGGAAGCGTGTGACAGGAAAGACGGCGATGCATTTTGGCGAGGATCTGAGTTTACGTTTCTTAGTATTAATTTCTTTTCCGTATATGCTTGCCTGAGTCCACAGCCATCAAGATCGAATTGGGAAACATAGTAAATGGATCTACGATGCTTTTGCACATGCCTCGGCATTTCTTTTTTAATTTGTAGCTGCATCAGTAAACGCGTCCAGGCCCGATTCTTCAACGATTCAAACTCCCATGTATAAAACAGCTGGAAACGTCTGATTACTTTGCGAATGATTTAATGTGTCAAATATTTGACGTTGAGCGTGAAAAACCCTTATAATTGAAGACAAAATCCTAGTTTCTCAGAAGTTGGTAGTTAAGAAGCAATGAAACTTCGTACCTGATGCCGAAGTTATTCTGCGTAAGCAGCGAAAACTTTGTAAGGGATAAACACTTTTTCTGTCACTGCTTTGGAAGGGAGGGGGGGGGGGGGGTCAGCGAAAAGAAGTTAACAAAAGATTTGGAATTATAATTGTTCGAACCCCCTCCCCCCCCTCCCCCTCATGAACCATGGACCTTGCCGTTGGTGGGGAGGCTTGCGTGGTTGTGGAGAGGAAGGATCTCATAACAGGAAATTCAAGGGTACATTAATTATTTATAAAAAATTCAGTTTTTGGGGGTTGGATTTCTCTTGCTCATCATTCTCTGCTGTTGGGAAACTTGTAGGTCTTGCAAGAGGCAATTACATGCGGCAAACATGTCGCATAGCCAACTATTCTACCGCTAACATCACAATGATATAAAAACCTTATGCAAATTAATTAAATCAATATTCTTCACATGTAAGAGGTAGTTTTTCTTCAAACAGCATCCTGTTGGTTGGTGAAATGGATGGAATATAGTTTAAACAAATTATCACTAATAAAAAACACATCCTGCCACTCGACGCCCGACGTCGACGCCGAAGCCGCCGACTCCACAAACGTCCCCAGGATTCGTGAAGTGACGACATGGCCATCAGCTGCCAAACCATGAGTAGATGTCAGTTCGAGTCCCACAAGGATGTGGCGACAGCATCTCTTTCATAAATCACACCCAACAAATACCCTTCGAAACGCGTTCATCTAGGCACCGTTGCTGCGGTTGCTGCGGTGCTGCGGTGTGGGTCCAGTCCCGAGAGAGCTTCATAGAATAGCACAGGTAGCGTTCTTCCTAGCAGTCCTAATGGAACAGCCTGTCCCTCACTGAATTTACCAGCCAAACTGCTGCTCCTGCCGGTGTGGGAGCACTGCCCACCTTTTCTTTTTCTGCAGTCGAGACTTTCAGAAGCGAAACTATTTTGCACACATCGCCATATTGCGCTGGCAGTTACACCCAGCAAAACTTGTCTACAGATCATCAAATTCATACAAGACTCACAAGAATATTGGGAACCAGGAACATATTTACCAGTGTAACTACAATTAAATATTACGATTGCTGTTGCAGTCTGATACCGATTGATGTAAAGGTAACGTCTCCTCTTGACAGCTGTGGTGCTGGAACGAATCTCAATATCTATATCGCACATAGTTTTCCACATAAAAATTCCTCTCATACTCTCACAGTTATCGATGCATTGAATCTATACATCCCTCATGGTAGGACACACACACACACACACACACACACACACACACATATTCTCTGGTCATGCCACAACAAGATACGCCACAGTAACATTACACTGCACTATATATATACATTTTACACAAACACTGGAGTTATCTTTTATATCTGTATAGTGCCTGAACAAATTATGGTGCGCAGTGGTTAGACACTGGACTCGCATTCGGGAGGACGACGGTTCAATCCCGCGTCCGGCCATCCAGATTTAGGTTTTCCGTGATTTCCCTAAATCGCTCCAGGCAAATTCCGGGATGGTTCCTTTCAAAGGGCACGGCCGACTTCCTTCCCCGTCCTTCGCTAATCCGATGAGACCGATGACCTCGCTGTCTGGTCTCCTTCCCCAAAAACAACCAACCAACAAATTATGGTATTCCTACACTCACACCAGTCCTACGTAATTATCTGACAAAGTCTTCAAATCAGCACTTCTGGAAGGTGCTGCATCCTGCCAAGATTGTCTCAAACAATTGTTATAAAGGACACATGTCTGGCACTATGTGCTAATGAATACCACACCTACAGACATAATGCTTGGAAAGACGTCCCATCAATATGGCAATGAGTACAAAGTAGTTTTGCCACAGAAAGTCTCGTGTGCAGAAAAAGAAAGGGTGGACAGTGCTCCCACACTGGCAGCAGCAGCAATTTGACTAGTAAATTCAGTGATGGATGGGCTCTTCCATTAGGATTGCTAGGAAGAATGCACCCTGTGCTATTCTGGGAAGCACTGCAACAGCTCCCTTCAGTGCTGAACTCGCACTAAAGCTATGCGTCATTAGGTGGGCAATGGTGCCTTGGTGAACATGTGTTTCGGCAGGTATTTCTCAGGTCTCATGTATGAAAGGGCTGCCACCGCCTCATCCTTGCGGGACCTGAACTGACACCTACGTGTGATTTGGCAGCTGACGGCCGCGTCATCACTTCCCAGGGACCGCCAATTCTTCCTGAATCCTTGGGACGTGTGTGGAGTCAGGTTCGTTGGCGTCAGGCATTGAGTGGTGGGATGTGTTTTTTACCAATGATCTTTTGTTTAAACTTTATTCCATTGATTTCACTGACCCATTGGATGATGTGAATTATAAAAAAAACTACCCCATACGAGACAAAAATATCGCTTTAATTAATTTGCATAAGTTTCTTATCTCAACATGATGTTAGCGGTACAATACTTAAGGGAAGTGTGTGACATGGAGCAGACCAGCAGGTTAAGTGCAGAACACAAGGTTAATTTGCATAATTTTTATGTAAAACTCAGTACAGTAATTTAAGTGGTTGGGTGACAAAGAAGAATGAGCCATTTGAAAGGTGTGCCAGAATATGGTAGGAGGACATAACTAATTACTTAATTTGGTATCAAAGGCTTTACAATAGTTTAAGGAAATGGCAGTGACATGGAAAATTATTTAACAGAACAATAAGTTAAGTACTGACAAAGGGCCAAACATTAAGTTGAGGCACCCAGAATACAGTGCCGAACATATTTGCTCCTTGCAATTACTTCTTGCAAGACCTACATGTTTCCAAACAGCAGAGAATGATGAGTAAGAGAAATCCAACCCCCTGAAACTGAATTTTTTATAAATAATCAATATACCCTTGAATTTCCTGTTAGGAGATCCTTCCTCTACACCACCAGACCGCCATCTTGGATTACACCATGGAAGGGATGAGAGCGACCTCTGGTGGCAGTACTGTGTACTAGGTCAGTTGAACTTCAGACCTTGGGGTGAACAAACTTGATGGCAGTACTGTGTCCAACTGTTTAAATAAAGACTGAAAATAAAGACTTATGTCCAGCTCAGGTTGAATCCTTTACCAGCCAATTCCTAGGAAGAGGTAGCAGTCGTATGACTTAGGTTAGTGGAGGTAGCCCAAGTGACCTATTTTCCCGCCTTTTTCTTAAATTAGTGGAGGTAGCTATGGTATGTTGCACTGTCCTGATGGTATTTGAACTTCCCTCCATTTTAGGGGGGGATGGAAGGGGAGGGGGAGGGGTATGGATTTACCAGTAGTGGAGAGGTTAATTAATTGACCAGTTTAATTAAGTAGTCAATCAAACTAATAAGAGTGAGAGGAGCTATTTCAATAACTCAGACCTGTAGTGTACCTGTAGCAGCGAGGGGTGAGGTTTCCTGAAGGGGGGGGGGGAATGGGAAGGGGTGGAGGAACAATAGGTTAAGTGCCTGTCAATCAAAAGGAAGGATACTCTTAGCAGAACAATAGGTTAAGGACTCATCAATCAAAAGAGAACAATAGGTTAAGTCTCCAGAATGACTCATTCTGGAAACATCCCCCAGGCTGTGGCTAAGCCATGTCTCCGCTATATCCTTTCTTTCAGGAGTGCTAGTTCTCCAAGGTTCGCAGGAGAGCTTCTGTAAAGTTTGGAAGGTAGGAGACGAGATACTGGCAGAAGTAAAGCTGTGAGTACCGGGTGTGAGTTGTGTTTCGGTAGCTCAGATGGTAGAGCACTTGCCCATGAAAGGCAAAGGTCCCGAGTTCGAGTCTCGGTCGGGCACACAATTTTAATCTGCCAGGAAGTTTCAATAGGTTAAGTACCTGTCAATCAAATTCGAACAATAGGTTTGTCCCTGAGCGCATACCTGCCCCTGATGTAGGCAACCCGCTCTAACAATATGCGCTCATACAAAGTTTGTTCCACTACTGCAGAGTTGTTATTCAGATTCAATAGCGAACCAACGCTGGCAACGTACTTCAGGGATACTTGCCAACCTCACCAGCAGAAAAGGAAGAGATGTAGAAGTGTATGAGGATTTTGAATGGTTAATTCAGTATGTAAGGGAAAATGAAAATGTAATAATCATAGGGGATTTGAATGCGATTGTAGGGGAAGGATTAGAAGAAAGACTGATGGGAGAATATATGCTTGGTGGTAGAAACGAGAAAGGAGAAAGACTAATTGCGTTCTGCAATAAATTTAATTTGGTTACTGCAAATACACTGTTCAAAAATCGAAATAGAAAGAGATATACTTTGAAAAGGCCTGGAGGTGCCAAAAGGTTCCTTTTGGTGAAGTAGTGATTTAGAAATCAAATATTTAACTGTTACTGGTAACCTAACATCATTACGACTGTAAGATCTTTGAAAATGCTCTTTACGCTACTCATATGAAACTGGCTATGCTTTGTAAATGTTTATAGCGTGTGCTACCATTAAACAGGGATTGAACAGCACTCGGTAATTCACGGCCACAAAAGTGTTTATTTCAAAATTCGCAATAAATATACAGGGCGATTTCGTCATACAGAGGCATACAGCACGCAAATTTTTCCTACATTTCGCGTTTTAATAACCTTTGCATTAATGCTTTAATAGAGGTCATAAGAAATATAACCATCTTAAACTTCACCAAATACCGAACAAAAAACTTTCTATCTATTCTAGAGTAACGAAAGAATAGCGGATACAAAACGAGACCCCAACAAAAAACGTAACGAAACGTGTAACAAACATGTGAAGACGAGTTTGTAAGAAATCCGAAAGTGGTCACAGTTTCATCCAAACAAACTTTTTTAAGTCGCACTTGTAGCTAGTTGCTGTTTCAATTATAAAACTTCTTGAGTTGTATTTCTTCTCCAGAGTGAAATGCAAAGAGAGTTAGTTGCTGCATTTGTATATGTGTCTTGCTGACATGATGTCGCTACTCACACTATAGCGACACCGATCTGAGAAATGTCTATAAGACGCGTGACGGTGATTACCCAGTATCCACATGATTACTTGGTATTACTTGGTATCATACAGAACCGTAAAAATGGTGTGTTATAAGAATATTACTGACTCCAAATAAAATTACATCTACAAATGCGGCTCAATGCGTCATCCCTACCGTAGCATTGCTGCCTAGTTTTAAGTGAATCTCGTAGGAATTCGGTTGAAATCTGGCATGGAGAAATGCGTTAGCTTCCGCTGGCCGGTAAGCACAGTGTGGTGACATGTAGGTTAGTAATAGCAACATGTGTGCAAAATGTTTGCAAGCCGTGCTAGCCCTGCTCTGCGAAATCATCACTGCACAGCGCCAACAGCTGGGTTGGGCAGGGTGGTGTCACCACACCAGGGCAAGAAACCTGTTGTGAGCTATGTGACTAGGTGTCTGAAAATAGAGCAACAAATGAGCCCCGGAGCAGTATAAATGACAGTGAATTTTGAGACAGAAACATTTGCAGCCCATCTGACAGCTGACGAGACGACAATGTGCTGCTACTTGCAGACTTTAGTTCAACTCCTGGTCAGGGTGCCTCCAAATTTAGGGGTAAGTATAGGGATCAGTGGTTAGAATCCGTGAAATGTACACATTGTAATTTACTTGGGCATTCTTCCCTTTGTGTCATATCTGTGCCATACAGCTCATTATTTTGTGTATCATCATTTTGACCACATGGTAAGACAATGCAGAGAGTCCACGTGGTTCATAATTAGACATAAGAAATAATTGTGTTAGTGTTCTCGGTCAACGAGTGTTCTGTTCTTGTTATTGTGGGATTGTTATTGCAACCCTGACTCATCTCATTTCTTGTTATTCAACTTCTATTCCAGTTCAGTTACACTTCCTTCGGTCAAAAGATCTGCAATTTACTGTTCCTAAATAAGGTTTCACATGGATCGTATAATAGCAAGACAGATAATTCGAAGCCAGATTTCAAATTGTTAGTCATTTCCAGGGACGGATGTGGACTCTGACCACAATTTATCGGTTTTAACTATAGACTGAAACTGAACAAAAATTCAAAAAGGTAGGAAGTTAACGAGATGGTACCTGGGTAAGGGGACAGAACAAGAGGTTTCTGAGGATTTCATACGGAGAATTAGTTAACGATTGACTGAAACAGGGCTAAGGTGTACAGTGGAACATTCCATTATATTACTGTATCCTTGGGAGACCTAGCCATGTCACAACTATTCTACCCGGGTTGCAAGGTGCATCAGATGAGGGGAAATACACTCAGACTTCAAGAAGAAAGTAATAATTCCAGTCCCAAAGAAAGCAGGTGCCGCCAGTTGTGAACATTACCGAACAGTTTAATAAGTCATGTTTGATGAACATTAACACGAATTATTTACAGAAGATTGGAGAAACTCGTAGATGCCGACCTCGAGGAATATCACTTTGGATTCCGGAGAAATGTTGGGACACACAGCGCAGTACTGACGTAACGAAGTACCTTAGAAGATAGGTTAAGGCAGTCAAACATACGCTTATAGCATTTATGGACTTAAAGAAAGCTTTTGACATTGTTGACTAGATTACTCTATTTGAAATTCTGAAGGCAATAAGGGTAAATTATAAGAAGCGAAAGGGTAGCAGTGGTTGAGAAGGGAGTGAGACAGGTTGCAGACTATCATCGATGTTATTCAGTCAGTACACTGAGCTGAGAAAACGGTAAAGGAAACCAAAAAAATGTCTGGAGAATTAATTAAAGTTCAGATGGAAGAAATAAAAGCTTTGAGGTTGCTGGTGACACCGCAGTTACGTCAGGTATAGCAAAGAACTTGGAAGAGCAGTTGAACAAAAAGGATAGTGTTTACAAAGGAGTATATATGATGTACATCAAAAAGAGCAAAACAACGGTAATAGAATATAATTGAACTGAATGATGCTATGCTGTGATTGGGAAACCATAAAGAAGTGGGTAAGTTTTACTATTTGGGCAGATGGTGCGACGGTGCATAACAGTTACAGCTGAATAGTTGTTCCTCTTGTGGATAGTCTATACAAGCAAACCAGTTGCAGGTTTGCTGCACGGGTCTAATTAAAAATTATATCTCAATGTAGTCATAGGGTCAAGCCATGCACATCTCCTTTCATGCCCCACAGTTAACTCGCTGCAAATAATAATCTGTAGTTGTGATCCTGCAGTCAAACAGTCTTTGCATTGGCTGGAATTAATAACATGCATAGACATATAAAATAAAGATAAATGAATAATTTAATAAAAAGGTTTATATTCTAACATCTGTAATTGATCTAGACAACAGAGAATTATATGAATAACGCTTATTCAAGAAATTACATCTCAAATAAACGGGAAGAGGTCCTATGATAATCAAGTGTAATACAAACAGATATTACCCTTATAAAATGCAGGAAATTTATGTTAAGGGCATTACGAGAATAGTGGCAAATTCCTCAGTCTAAAGGGTCATCAAAAATACCCGAAAACTAAGTCCATTTCGTGACCACAATACAGTAAATATTCACCAGCTCAAAACAGTTCTGGGTTCAACATGATAATTCTCAAATTAACACCCAATACAATATGTAGTAACTCATACTCTGTCTATCCTCAGTTCCGTAATACAAGCGGAAAAAGTTGGAGCAGATTCAGACCTGTCGAAGTATAACGTCCCTTCAGAAGTTTACGTATAGTAGCGGCAACTCACCACCCAGAATCAAACACCTCCACGATCGGATACCACTAAATACAAAGGGCAGATTTGCTTCCTTCAAGAACTTGACTAAAAGTGTTCAGAGTCGCTTCCTTGACCTCTGCACTCGAAAATTCCCCTCCCGGCTTTTCCACTGGCTGAAGGCCGTCCCCACCAAAAATACATAGTTCGTAAGCTCTACAAACATGATGTGACTGAACATGACCACTTCCTGGACAAAACAAACATATTACAATAATATTTAAATAAAGAAAATCGGGTACATCCATACCATTTACAATAAATACAATAAATACTTTTATAAATAAAGGTTTGTCCACAAGATAAGCTATTATTCTTGCACTAGAATGGCCGAAGTAGAGAGGATATAAAATGCAGACTGCCAATGGCAAGAAAAACGTTGCTGAAGGATAGACATTTGTTAATATCGAATATAGATTTAAGTTAGGAAGTCTTTAATGAAGATATTTCTCTGGAGTGTAGTCTTATACAGAGGTGAAACGAGAACGATAAACAATTCAGACAAGGAGAGAAGAGAAGCTTTTGAAATGTGCTACAGAAGAACGCTGAATATGAAATGTGTAGATCATGTAACTATTGAGAAGGTACTGAACAGAACTGGGATAAAACGAAATTCATGGCGTAACTTGACTAAAAGAAGGGTTGGATGAGAGAACACATTCTGAGACACCAAGGATTCATCAATTTACTGTTGGGACGATGTGTAGTGGGTAAAAATTGTGAAGAGAAATGAACAGATAAATACAGTAAGCAGGTCCAGAAGGATGTAGATGTAGGTTGCCGTAGTTATCTGGGTATGAGGAGGCTTGCACACAAAGGAATAAAGTGAAGAACTACATCAGACCAGTATTCACACTGCAGACCACAACAAGGACAATATGAGGTAGTACTACTTACTTTCTCTCTGTTAGAATTAGAACATGAAAGGCTGTGATTTTAAAAACAATCGTTTTGCTGATACTGCCACGATTTTATTTTGTTTTGTCCTAGCATGACGTGTTCTGAGAAATTATTCCCGCAATATGCAAAAAATGCACTTGTTAAGGGGAATCATTTCCAGAAATGCTTCATGCAAGAAACAATTAAGAGAAAATGGTGACTTGTATGAAACAGAGATTGAGGAAAGAAAGAAATGGATGAAAATTCGTGCCTTCCAGACACACAGGGTAATTGAATGGCGAGCTTCAACATTTGTGGCGGACATGGACTCGAACACGGATTTACCGCTTCTCATGAGCGGTTGCCTTAACACCTCTTCTTCTATCCAGAAAGGAATGTATAGGGGAAAAGGCACAATAAGTTCCAACATTGCATGTGATAATCAACAAAACAACGAAAAATGAAGATCCAACAGTATGCCCTCAAGGCGAAATTTAATCAAAATTAGCGACTGCTCTTTGTTTTCTGTACACATGTCGTCTTAATCAGTGATCATTTTTTAATTTTGTACAACAAAAGTCTTTTTACAAACAAACAGTAATGTATAGAGGAAAACATACGTACATACATTTTGTGTGATCATCACCAAAATAACAAACAATTAAGTTCAAAGAGGACGCCCTCCAGGCTATATATATACACCAAGAGTTTATCAGTGCGAAAAGAGTGGCAGTCTGAGAGATTTACATCGACGTACACTTAGCATCAATAAATAAACAGAATGAAAGTCGTGAAACAAACAAAATGGCACCTGCACACAACTAACTTGTGAATAGACGCGTTCAGAATCTCAAGTCAATTAGGCATGTTCCAGGCATGTCTTCTCGAAGAATATTCCATTTTACCATAACACTGGCCCGAGTCCAGTATTATACACTCACATTGAAATCACCCCGACTGCAGTGAGGGTGAGGGGGTCCAAGAAACCACTAACCAAAAAGCTAGCAGAGTATTGACGGTATCTCAGATTGTGCATCAGAGAGGTAAAGTGATCTTGCAGAAAGGTCCAAAATTCAAGAATGCTGTCATGTCCTTTGTGAAAGAAGTAAGAGACCCATAGATCTTTTATCCACTTTACTGGATTGGCCTTCGGACGTGGGAAATAGGTCTCATTGGGAAACAGGAGTGACTTTGGTGCGATGGCATGGGGAGCCATATGAAGAAGAAAGGCAAGCATTTTCCAAATCAGCTGCCACACTTCTGCAGCAGATCCACACATCAGGTTCAAATGGTTCAAATGGCTCTGAGCACTATGGGACTTAACATCTATGGTCATCAGTCCCCTAGAACTTAGAACTACTTAAACCTACCTAACCTAAGGACATCACACAACACCCGGTCTTCACGAGGCAGAGAAAATCCCTGACCCCGCCGGGAATCGAACCCGGGAACCCGGGCGCGGGAAGCGAGAACGCTACCGCACGACCACGAGCTGCGGACACACACATCAGGCGATGTTCATATGGGGCATCTCATGTTAATGGCATGTAGACGATGTTGTATCATGTATTTTCCAATAACAGCCATATAGCACGTCGCATGATTTTTCGTGTCGTGGAGGACATGGTGCACAGAACGACAGACCATGGCCAATGCGACTGTTCAATATGGACTTTACACTATATTCTGGGCTTAATCTATCCTCATTCGGTGACAAACAACATGTGCCCTACGGTTCCTGGTACCAGACAAGTCACTATGGACGTAATTGTATTCGATGAAGATGGTCTGACATATGAGAGGTACTGCGCAACTGCAAGGTGCGCCACTCGGGAGGAAGGGGGCCATTTCTTCAATCAGGGCTCTTGTTAATTCTGTTTGGTGGCGTGTCCATGATTTAACCATCATACTTACTTATGGTTGTTGATAAGACCGAGGCCATCGTCTCATGGAGGAAGATTTAGTGTGTTGTAACGGCCTTCGATGATAAAATTCGTGCTTAAGAAGTAGCCAAACGCAACCTGCAGTCTGTTTGCCATTGCCTATGGCATCAGTACAATCTGTACCACACGGGGAAGTCGCGACGCCAGATGAGTGTTAAAAAGACCCACCATTTGTATCATGTTTAATGTCTACAACAGGTTGTCACAAGGAGGGATTTGTGGTTAAGGGAGGCTGTTAGCTGTCTGTCTTGTGTGAAGGTGATCCCCAAATATTTGAGCTTGTCCAGTACCGCGAGTGAGGCCACACTCCCCACTGGAAGATCTCTACCAACGATCATAGCAACAGACTCCATCAGATTCACACGGATTCCCACAGCAGTCTCATGTTGTTGTTGTTGTGGTCTTCAGTCCTGAGACTGGTTTGATGCAGCTCTCCATGCTACCCTATCCTATGCAAGCTGCTTCATCTCCCAGTACGTACTGCAGCCTACATCCTTCTGAATCTGCTTAGTGTATTCATCTCTTAGTCTCCCTCTACGATTTTTACCCTCCACACTGCCATCCAATACTAAGTTCGTGATCCCTTGATGCCTCAGAACATGTCCTACCAACCTATCCCTCCTTCTTGTCAAGTTGTGCCACAAACTCCTCTTCTCCCCAAGTCTATTCAATACCTCCTCATTAGGTATGTGATCTACCCATCTAATCTTCAGCATTCTTCTGTAGCACCACTTTTCGAAAGTTTCTATTCTCTTCTTGTCCGAACTATTTATCGTCCATGTTTCACATCCATACATGGCTACACTTCATACAAATACTCTCAGAAACAGCTTCCTGACACTTAAATCTATACTCGATGTTAACAAATTTCTCTTCATCAGAAATGCTTTCCTTGCCATTGCCAGTATACATTTTATATCCTCTCCACTTCGACCATCATCAGTTATTTTGCTCTCCAAATAGCAAAACACATTTACTACTTTAAGTGTCTCATTCCCTAATCTAGTTCCCTCAGCATCACCCGAGTTAACTCGACTTCATTCCATTATCCCCGTTTTGCTTTTGTCGATGTTCATCTGATGTCCTCCTTTCAAGACACTGTCCATTCCGTTCAACTGCTCTTCCAAGTCCTTTGCTGTCTCCGACAGAATTACAATGTCATCGGCGAACCTCAAAGTTTTTATTTCTACTCCATGGATTTCTTTTGTTTCCTTTATTGATTGTTTAACATACAGATTGAATAACATCGGGGAGAGGCTACAACCCTGTCTCACTCCATTCCCAACCACTGCTTCCCTTTCATGCCCCTCGACTCTTATAACTACCATCTGGTTTCTGTACAAATTGTAAATAGCCTTTCGCTCCCTGTATTTTACCCCTGCCACCTTCAGATTTTGAAAGAGAATATTCCAGTCAACATTGTCAAAAGCTTTCTCTAAGTCCACAAATGCTAGAAACGTAGGTTTGCCTTTTCTTAATCTAGCTTCTAAGATAAGTCCTAGGGTCAGTATTGCCTCGCGTGTTCCAATATTTCTACGGAATCCAAACTGATCTTCCCCGAGGTCGGCTTCAGCCAGTTTTTCGATTCGTTTGCAAAGAATTAGCGTTAGTATTTTGCAGCCGTGATGTATTAAACTGATAGTTCGGTAATTTTCACATCTGTCAACACCTGCTTTCTTTGGGATTGCAATTATTATATTCTTCTTGAAGTCTGAGGGTATTTCGCTTGTCTCATACATTTTGCTCATCAGATGGTAGAGTTTTGTCAGTACTGGCTCTCTCAAGGCTGTCAGTTGTTCTAATGGAATGTTCTCTACTCCCGGGGCCTTTTTTCGACTTAGGTCTTTCAGTGCTCTGTCAAACTTTTCACGCAGTATCATAACTCCCATTTCATCTTCTTCTACATCCTCTTCCATTTGCATAATACTGCGAAGTACCTCGCCCTTATGTAGACCCTCTATATACTCCATCCACCTTTCTGCTTTCCCTTCTTTGCGTAGAACTGGGTTTATATCTGGGCTCTTGTTATTTATACAAGTGGTTCTCTTTTCTCCAAAGGTCTCTTTAATTTTCCTGTAGTCCCATATCAGCCCTATATCAGTTGATACACTCCAGTGCCTCTCGCACTTCCTCCACTGAGCGAACCGAGAGCAACAGATCATCTACATACGCGTGACTGATGAAAGTATATCCCCTCATTTTGATCCCAGCTCCGCAAAGAGTGTTTAACACTGGGTGAAGGGTGATAGCATGAAGAAGCAGTGACAGCAGACATCTCTGGCTGTCCGACCACATGATAGTAACAGGGCCCGCCACACGACAGTTGACCAGCAACAGCAACGTGGCACCTCGGAGCAGTTGCAAGACAAATATATAAATGTGTGGGGAAGGCCATCCCTTGCAGCACTGTCGCTAGGAAATCATGACTCGCTTTATCACAGCACGGAAGGTCACAGCAAGACCCCTAGCCACTGTCAATAGGGCGTCTCGAACATGTCAGGTCGCTGTCAGGGCTATGATATCATGATAATCGCTGAGTGCTGTCTGAATGTGACTGTCACCACGAAAGCACGTTTGGTCCATAGAGATGACTTCAGGTAGGACACATCAAAGATGGGCAGCAAGAAAAAGATAAAAATTTCTAAGTCACAATTTAACTTGGTCACAGGCCGATAATGGGCAATTCTCCAATCCCTGGATTGTTTGGGGACCAGGATTAGCAAACCATTTACGAATTATGGTGGGAGGGGGAGGTCAGGGTTCATCAGTTCTTGATGCATCTCAGTCCAGCGTGAAGGCATGACGACAGGAATGCGCAGTAAATCTCTGCCGGAAAGCCGCTAGCTCCCAGGAATTTGTTTGTCACTCTCTTACAAGAGCATCAGTGAAGTTACCATCCGTAAACTGCTGTAAGAATCTCGACAGCACCCTTTTAACGATTTCTGTCTATGAGTGGAGGACATCATCCATTACTATGGTGTCCTGGTCCTCTGCTGCATAGAGGAGTTTTTAGTGGTCTGCAAAGGTGCATGGGATATCATTCTGGAATGTCAGTCAGTGGCCATCTGGAATGTCGAGGGCGTAGACTTGAGTTCTCTGACAAGCAGAGATGATACATAGAGAGATTGCAGAGAACTTTGATATAATATTCCATGATGTGTAGTTGCCATTGCATTTTGTCGCGACAGTTATTCATCACTGATCGACGTAAAACAGGCTTGGTGCAGTCGAGCCACTACTGGAGCATTGAAGGATGTGCTGGAAGGCATCTCACGAAGTAGTTCCAAGCTGTCTCTATGAACTGCCTGCATTCCAGTTCCTGGACATGGATTACATCCAGCTTCCGCATGCTTTGATGTGTCACACCTACGAATATAAGCAATATTGTCAGAGTAGGCCATAACTCAACGTCAAGTGTGGCAGCTGTGAGTTCTTGGGACTCGCTGTTTGGCTAGTGATAAACGTACAGGGTGTCCCACTCAAACTTCCCCAATTTCAAAGACTCAGGAAACGAAACCTCAGTAGGTATGACAATGAAAAATGCACCACATTGTAGAGCATCTCAAAGAATTTATTTATTTATCATCAATATACCTCTACATGTGAACCATTTGTAGCACGAAGAATATGTCTTCTATATTCAATTTCTTGCGAAGTACTTTGAAACACTTCCTCTGTTATTGTTGTAATCGCACTGGTGATATGCTGCCGCAACGTAGGAATATCGTCCACTTTGGTCGCATACACGCGGTCTTACACGAATCTCCACATGAAGAAATCAAGCGGCGTAATGTCGGGTGAACTTGGTGGCCAGATAATGGGTCCCCCGCGGCTGACCCAATGATTGGGGAAATTTCCTATGCAGGAACTTGCTAACAGCCGTTGACCAACGCGTCGGAGCTCCATCTTGTTGAAAAATGATGTTGGGTTGCAAGTCTTGTATTTGAGTGTACACAAACTGCTCCAACATGTCCAGATACACTGACCCATTCACTGTTTGTTCCGCAAACAAGAACGGTCCAACAATCCCGTCGTGCACTAGCCCACACTAGACGTTTAGTTCAGGGCTGTCACGAACATGTTCAAGGACAGTGTGCGGATTTTGTGAACCCCAGATCCGAACATCATGCGTGATAGATGAAAGGTTGCCTCATCTGAGAACAAACATCTTTCCAGGAAGCTAGCCTCCATATCAATAAGCTGCAGCATATCCACAGCAAATTATTGTCGGCGTGGTTTGTCGTTCGGCGTCAGATATTGAAGAATTTGCACTTTGTAAGCACACATACGAAGACGCTGGTGAACTACACGATACAATGTTCATCGAGGTACATCAAGTTGCCTAGATGCCTGACGAATTGACTTACGTGGGCTTCTAATGTCCCCCACTGTCTCTTCTGAAACTCCGTTACGTGCACCCCCAGAACGTTTCAGAACACTTCCTGTTGAAAGAAACTTCCTATACCATCCCTTAATTGTATTCAGATCAGGTGGATCACATTCATACACACGACGATAATTTCTTTGCACAGTAATCAGCGATTTTGCTCCTGCAAACCACACTACTGCTTGCGCGAGCTGCTGTGGAGACGCCATTTTCACTTCATGCCACCATGCTGCACTCTGGTGACGATACTTGGCACTTCTAATGCGGGAATACAAATTCTGTGAGATTCTCTGCAATGTGATGCATTTCTGATTGTTGTATCTACTGTGGTTTTTCTCTCCTGTATCCTTGAAATCAGGGAGGTTTGGTCCCAAGTATCGGCAAGGTAGAAGTTTGAGTTCCTGGCATGTGGTAAAATGGGGACGTTGGGCCTTACGGGATAACACACAATTGACGTCTACACGAAGAATCATATGGTAGTAAAGGCCTACAATCTAAGGGGTGAGCTCTTGTGAAAAGAACTGCTGCTGTTCCCACCACTTGGCTGTGCCCGAGGGAGTTTAATGATTGATTGTTTGAACAGCACGTAAGGTCACAGCAAGACCCCTAGTCGATGGCAGGCAAGCTTCAACTACTTTAATACCTTCTTTTAAAAGTTTAGCCATCCCAGTGGCATTGTCAGCAAGCGATGTGAGATAAGCAGCATAGCCATAGATAGTTGGTAACGTCTCTAAGCGACCTTGCTGCAGGAGAGGATCATCGAGGTCCGACGCCCTCAACATCGCAGTGGGACGGGGGTGCCAGTCGTGTTGACACTGAGTGAGCCAGTCCTGTGCGTTTTTCACGGAGTTGTGACTACTGTGACTCTCACTGACGCAGGAAGAGCAGCAGCGTACAGGAGCGTAGGCCCTATTAGCTACAGTGGGTTGGAGCAGGAGCATTCACTGCTGCCACAATGACGACTGTTTCGTCGTCTACATGGTCAGACCACGCAGAACTGTGTGGATGCTGTGTGTCCAATGGAGCGCCTGTCGAGTCCGAAGGGGTTGTTGTGTTTGCAGTGGACGACTGATGCTGGTTCAGCTGCTGTTCATCGTCCCTAGGCGCAGCGCCATTTGATGTGTGACGATGGTTATACCTCCGATAGCAGATAGGCTTGTGGTTCCGCAACATAACCGTCCTTCGAGAAATTATCTTGTTAGGTTTATTCATTACTGTCTTGAAATTGCGTCCTGCCGATGTCAGACTGGGCAACTCAGCGTTTCTGACATTACTTCAGTGACTGTTGCTTGAGTACGTGATGTTCAGTGCCCGTGGATGTCTGGGGGGTTCCGATGGTCAGGTACAAAATAATCGGTACGCCTGACCATAGAGCCGAGGTACATCCCCTGTGCTGTACAGTGCTCACCACCGCACAAGACGGCGGTGGAGGAGGGCCAGGATTCTAGGCGCCGTGCCGTCTTCAACATTCCGAGGCACTAGAGGAGACGGTAATGTTTCAGTAGTACCCTGAGGTGCTAGAGGAGACTGCAACTGTTTAGTAGTAGGAGTCAGCGCAGACCGCCGTCGGACGTCGTTTGGGAGAACCTCGACATACACTCCTGGAAATTGAAATAAGAACACCGTGAACTCATTGTCCCAGGAAGGGGAAACTTTATTGACACATTCCTGGGGTCAGATACATCACATGATCACACTGACAGAACCACAGGCACATAGACACAGGCAACAGAGCATGCACAATGTCGGCACTAGTACAGTGTATATCCACCTTTCGCAGCAATGCAGGCTGCTATTCTCCCATGGAGACGATCGTAGAGATGCTGGATGTAGTCCTGTGGAACGGCTTGCCATGCCATTTCCACCTGGCGCCTCAGTTGGACCAGCGTTCGTGCTGGACGTGCAGACCGCGTGAGACGACGCTTCATCCAGTCCCAAACATGCTCAATGGGGGACAGATCCGGAGATCTTGCTGGCCAGGGTAGTTGACTTACACCTTCTAGAGCACGTTGGGTGGCACGGGATACATGCGGACGTGCATTGTCCTGTTGGAAGAGCAAGTTCCCTTGCCGGTCTAGGAATGGTAGAACGATGGGTTCGATGACGGTTTGGATGTACCGTGCACTATTCAGTGTCCTCTCGACGATCACCAGTGGTGTACGGCCAGTGTAGGAGATCGCTACCCACACCATGATGCCGGGTGTTGGCCCTGTGTGCCTCGGTCGTATGCAGTCCTGATTGTGGCGCTCACCTGCACGGCGCCAAACACGCATACGACCATCATTGGCACCAAGGCAGAAGCGACTCTCATCGCTGAAGACGACACGTCTCCATTCGTCCCTCCATTCACGCCTGTCGCGACACCACTGGAGGCGGGCTGCACGATGTTGGGGCGTGAGCGGAAGACGGCCTAACGGTGTGCGGGACCGTAGCCCAGATTCATGGAGACGGTTGCGAATGGTCCTCGCCGATACCCCAGGAGCAACAGTGTCCCTAATTTGCTGGGAAGTGGCGGTGCGGTCCCCTACGGCACTGCGTAGGATCCTACGGTCTTGGCGTGCATCCGTGCGTCGCTGCGGTCCGGTCCCACGTCGACGGGCACGTGCACCTTCCGCGACAACATCGATGTACTGTGGAGACCTCACGCCCCACGTGTTGAGCAATTCGGCGGTACGTCCACCCGGCCTCCCGCATGCCCACTATACGCCCTCGCTCAAAGTCCGTCAACTGCACATACGGTTCACGTCCACGCTGTCGCGGCATGCTACCAGTGTTAAAGTCTGCGATGGAGCTCCGTATACCACGCCAAACTGGCTGACACTGACGGCGGCGGTGCACAAATGCTGCGCAGCTAGCGCCATTCGACGGCCAACACCGCGGTTCCTGGTGTGTCCGCTGTGCCGTGCGTGTGATCATTGCTTGTACAGCCCTCTCGCAGTGTCCGGAGCAAGTATGGTGGGTCTGACACACCGGTGTCAATGTGTTCTTTTTTCCATTTCCAGGAGTGTACATCAGTGGTAGTGTCGTCAGGCTGGTGATGACTCTCCCGTACCCAGGCGGGATCTGTGTGATTCTGGAACGGAGGTGTCCCTCTTGGCCACATTCTGAGCACATTTTCGGATGGCCATCATATATTTTAATGGTATGACATTTACTAATACATAAGTAGTTGCTCAATGCCGATCTGTCGTACACCATCGAGAACGCGGTAAGTGGGAAATTGAGCCCACCTTCAAGCTGTATGTCTAATCAACTTTCCATATGGGTAGAATGTAGATACCTCCAACTCTGAAGGGACCTCAAAAGTGAGTTCAGATACATGAATTGTCCTCAGTCCAAATCCCACATGTTCCACAGTTAACTCGCCGATGTTTTCATCAGAGTGGCGCAGTTTAAGACCACTTGTAGTAGTACGCAGAATTCTATTACATACTTCCTCGTTAGTCAGTTTCACATACACTTCACTGCTCACTACATATACAGGGTGTTACAAAAAGGTACGGCCAAACTTTCAGGAAACATTCCTCACACACAAATAAAGAAAAGATGTTATGTGGACATGTGTCGGGAAACGCTTAATTTCCATGTTGGAGCTCATTTTAGTTTCGTCAGTATGTACTGTACTTCCTCGATTCACCGCCATGATTTCATACGGGATACTCTACCTGTGCTGTTACAAGTACGACACAACATGTGGTTCATGCACGATGGAGCTCCTACACATTTCAGTCGAAGTGTTCGTACGCTTCTCAACAACAGATTCGGTGACCGATGGATTGGTAGAGGCGGACCAATTCCATGACCTCCACGCTCTCCTGACCTCAACCCTCTTGACTTTCATTTATGGGGGCATTTGAAAGCTCTTGCCTACGTAACCCCGGTACCAAATGTAGAGACTCTTCGTGCTCGTATTGTGGACGGCTGTGATACAATACGCCATTCCCCAGGGCTGCATCAGCGCATGAGGGATTCCAGGCGACGGAGAGTGGATGCATGTATCCTCGCTAACGGAGGACATTTTGAACATTTCCTGTAACAAAGTGTTTGAAGTCACGCTGGTACGTTCTGTTGCTGTGTGTTTCCATTCCATGATTAATGTGATTTGAAGAGAAGTAATAAAATGAGCTCTAACATGGAAAGTAAGCTTTTCCGAATACATGTCCACATAACCTATTTTCTTTCTTTGTGTGTGAGGAATGTTTCCTGAAAGTTTGGCCGTACCTTTTTGTAACACCCTGTATATAGGTGGATGTCAACAAGATCGTTATAATCAGTCTTTACTTAATCTCTGATAAACTTTTTGACTGTAAGTGCCTTCGGTCGTGCATATTCAGTCGAAAAGCTGATCTTCAGTCTTGATTTACAATGGGTACCATCCATTCTCCTTCTAATATAGCGCGCTAAGGCGGCTGAATCAGGTGGACAACACCATGCTCAAGCTCCGGTGGCAGGACATAAAGAGGACGTCCCTGGTTCTGCGTTGCGGAAGGTTGACTGCCCTTCTTCGGCCATCCAGACACGGCATAAATTTCTGACATATCGCACGCTACAGTGCAGCGTCCCACGTATTCACAAATTATATTAGTGCATCCACAATTAAACAAACAGCTCATTCACTTTTTTTCGGTGTGAATGCACTTATATCGTACCAACTAAGCTGAGCAGATGATTTTAGACATGGTATCTTTTTTATCATGTAGCAATTTTGATGCAATAAAACCTGTCTGTTGCCCCAAGCTACGCTTAAGTTACCGGTGAAAATCCCTTGAAAATTAGTCAAATGGATGTGAAGACTAGCGTTTTCAAACAGACAAACGGATTGACATGACTGTTTTACTGTATTAGTATAGTTTTAGGCAAACCTTGAAAGGGAAGGTGCAGAAACAAAAGTAGATATACTTTTCCATGGCCTGAAAGTATCTCGTGACTTCCCTCTGACCACTATTACCGATATTATTTCATGCGAGTCGGTAATCAGATGTCACGGGGACTTATGCGTGGGATGAATCCCTCCGACAGCCTTATTTGTTGTACACTCGCCTGCCAGGATCGGAAATGTTTGTCGCGATTCTTGAGCAGTGCAGAACTTCGGCATAGTTGTACCCACTGCATTCTCAGGCCACAGCAGTGTGTTTCCAATGCAAAGATACGTGGTTCAACACGACCAGTTCATATACTGGTCACATAAAGGAAGTTTCCCATTTTTAAGGGAATCACCCCGGCATTTGCCTTAGCTGATTTAGGGAAATCATGGGAGATCTTAAACTGCTTGGCCGGGCGGATATTTGAATTGGCGTCCACCCAAATTTGACTCCAGTGTCAGAGCACTGACCAACGTCGCACAGTGACGATCGTATTATAACAGGATTGTCAAATCCTCAGTCGATGTCATCGTTCAGCAGTCAGTCAGTCCTTGTGTCATTTATAATACAGGATTATTTATAAGTCAGTTCTTGATTTCAAAATACAACCGCACAAAAATTGCAAGACTTACAAAAAATAAACGTGTTACTTAAAATAGTATGTCTGCAGGTTCTTATCACATTGAACGTGCTCTACGTCGCCAGCGTTTGTAACGCGCCGAACGTTAATACACTCTCCAGTGACATTAGTGTGACCTCCTGCGAAAAACCTGAAAAACAAACTCCTCAGAGGGGTTAGCATGGTCCCAAGGATAGATGCATACTTGTATTGATGCTTTGTGCCGTCAAGAATGACGAATTCACCCATGGAATGCCACCAAAACATTCCCCAGACCATAGCACACCTTTCCCCGTCCTGGACCTTTCCGACGATTGTTACAACGTGCTTCCTCTCAGATGTTTCACACTGTACGCATCAACAGCCATTTGTCCGATGGAGCAAAAACGTAATTTATCTGAAGAGGCTATTTGTCGCCACAGAGTGGGTATCTAGGTGAGTGCATGAACCAGCCTCCTAATGCGGAGGGCGATACGCATCAACACTCGTTGAGGAGACACTGTTCGCAGTCCCTTGATTTATCTGCTCGATCAGTTGCTCAACAGTTGCGCCTGTACAAATCTTTGCAGCCGTCGTTCACCCCTCTATCTACGGCCCGTCGTGCACCACACAGATCTCGGTGTCGGTTTTGGACAGCGCCATTTTGCCTCACACGGTGTTCCTTAACCACGACGGTATACGAACAGTCTATATACTTAGCCGTTTCGGAAATGCTTCCATCCTTGTCCCGAAAGCCAATGATCATGCCCTTTTGAACGTCGGATAAATCATTCCGTTTCCGCATTACGACAACGACTGCACATTTTCCGCGTCCCAGAAATGCTCTATATACCCTCCACTGCTAGTGCTGCCACCTGCCGTCTATGAGTGGTTACTGCATTTTGACGTCGACCTTTGGCGCTGGTCACAGGTAATGTGTATGTACCTGACACGAGCTGCCTGCGAATATGTGACGGCAGCTTGTTTTTTTTTGTATTGTTTATTAGGTTGCCTAGATGTAGGTGCGAACCAATGCGCTATGACAAAACGGAGCGACTGATTCATATACATGTTCTGACATGCCTGTCCTCTAGTACATCACGTATTACGAATCGAAACTTGGAGAGATGACCTGTCAACTGTAAAGTGTCGTCTTCCTCTACGTCTAGTACTTTCTGAAGCTCTAGAAGTTCCTATGTACGGCCCTGCACAATTAATCCAGAGAGAAAGTGTGAGTCCACCCGTATTCATTTCTTTTCCATAAAGTAATCCCTCAGGATGTTTGCTTCATGGATACTGACGGCTGCGCAGTCTGATCCTCTGTATCGACCATTTGGATCTATCCAGATTGGTTCCTTTTACCATCACGAATATGTCACGAGAAGTAGCAGAAATGAGGACTTCGAGAAACTTAACATCCGGGTTGACAGTCACGAAGTTGACGATGTTACGGAATTCTACCACCCAGGCAGAAAAATAACCGACGACGGACGGAGCAAAGAGAACTTCAAAACCAGATTAGCGCTGGCAAGAAGGGCATTCCTGGTCAAGAGAAGTCTGCTAGTATCAGACATAGGCCTTAGTTGAGGAAGAAATTTCTGGGAATGTACGTTTGGAGCACAGCATTGTATGGCAGTGAAACATGGACTGTGGGAAAACCGGAACAGAAGAGAGTCGAAGCATTTGAGACGTGGTGTTACAGACGAATGTTGAAAATTAGGTACATAGATAAGTTAAGGAATGAGAGGTTCTGCGGCAGAATCTGAGAGGAAAGGAATATATGCGAAACACTGACAAGGAGAAGGAACAGGATGATATGAAATCTGTTAAGAGATCAGGGAACGACTTACATAGTACTAGAGGGAGCTGCAGAGGGTGAAAACTGTAGAGGAAGACAGAGACTGGAATACATCAAGCAAGTAATTGAGGACGTAGGTTGCAAGTGCTACTCTAAGATGAAGAGGTTGGCACAGGAGACGAATTCGCGGCGGGCAGCATCAAACCAGCCACAAGGCTGATGACTAAAAAGAAGCTATTGCGGACTCTTCTCCCTTTTCTTAAATGATATATTTTCGCGTCCGTAACTTACTTACTGACGAAAGAGTTCAAAAATGGTTCAAACGGCTCTGAGCACTATGGGACCTAACTGCTGCGGTCATCAGTTCCCTGGAAATAAGAACTACTTAAACCTAACTAACCTAAGGACATCACACACATCCATGCCTGAGGCAGGATTCGAACCTGCGACCGTAGCGGTCGCGCGGTTCCAGACTGTAGCGCCTAGAACCGCTCAGCCACTCCGGCCGTCGACGAAAGAGTATTAATACCTCTGTTATTAATACTTATGTATTGTTTAATGCCTTTATTTCATTTTGTCGAAATTCCTCGACAGGGAAAGTCATTCGTTATTATCGGATAGTGCTTGTTCTAAATCCCCCCACCCCCCTCAGTAATCAGATTCCGTGGTTTCCTTTAATAGCATTAGGCAAATGATGGTACGGTTCTTTTAATATGGCTGCGGCCTATTTCTTAGCAGTCCTTCCCCTATAGTAGATTATGTTCCGCCACTGACCTCGTCGTTGATCTTCTTTCATTCGAAATTGCGTGATTAGCTTAGTCATGCATGATAATGAAATGCAGCACTTTTCATTTCTTCGTTCTCTCTGCCTTCGAAAATTTCGATACTTTGCCCCAGGAGCCCCTGCTTAGTGATGCCCTACTGCAACCACCGGATACTTACAATAATATGCGGTTTTTATTTTCTACTCATCCTTCAGGGGTAAACAACAACGGTGTTGCAGTTCTCAACAATCTTTGCAGCGTCCCACGTCTTTGATTAACATCTGTTTGAGACGAGACAATTGGCGAGCAGCGTAAATACATACGTCCCCATCCAGCAAAACCTTTAAAGAAACGTATAACGCTGTAAGAGAACAGGTTCATACATCAAGACTTTTCTTCTGTGTCAGAAACCTAGTTAGCCATTTAAAACACAAGAGATCAAGATATGCGATTTGAAATTGTTGTTTCTGCTGACGCATAATTAAAAAATGATGTATCAGCCTTATTGTTTTTATTTCACTGCCGTTTGTTTCCTCAACCATAATGCAATGCACCCTTATACACCCGACATTTCCTCTCACTGGTACTGGAGAGGTAGAGTTCGCTGGAATTCGAGTCCATATGTGGTTATTAGGCCGTATCCCCCTAGTTGATACAAAACTGTTTAAGTTACATGATTCGGAAATATTTAGGAAACTTTCGCTATTTTCCACAAGAATAACACTTCACGCAGGCAGCACGCAGTTGGGGTAAACATATTTCATACAGGAGAAAGGAGGGGGGGGGGGATTGTGACATAAAAGACATCCCAGTGTGGGACAAAGGCACAAGAACAAGAAGAAAAGATCTTACGTGAACCTATGGTTCTATATCTGCCCATTTAAACGAGTTTTGTAGGTGGAATCATGGACTTTCGATACAAATTTTGCTGTGGATTCTCTTTCTCCACTAGACATAATTACGACTCAAACGAGAGAATACTCAAAGTACTGAGGAACCATTTATTGTGGAATATTACAGCTTTTTTCTCGACCTTGAACTGATTAATGAAAACAGATCGACTTATTGGCGGTGGATGACCAGTGGCAGCTTCGAAATGTCGCACGGCTTTTAGTGAACAAAAATTACAGTTCGCTCAAAACTTCTCGGCTTTCTCATTGCTTGAGAAGACAAGACAACGAGATCTATGTATTCGTGATATCTTAACATATATTCACAACGCTCTCCCTGCTTAAGTACTGAACATGTTGCTGTATGGGACCATATACTCTCTTGGCATTTATTTGCATTTGGCAGCTCTGTGAATGAGGGAGCTCTCATTATCTTTTCCCGTAGCACCTCTTTGGTGTTATTTCGGTGGTGCCTGTCTGCGTAAGTCAGAAACAAGTGCCATATCTCCCCTACTGGGCGGGAGCCGTCCTCTAAGTTGGCAACACTGCAGCGCATGACGAACGGTGTGACAGTGCTTAGCGCACGGTGTAGGTGGGTTGGTTGGATCGCGACGGTCGCCGTGCAGTTGACCGAGCACGAAAGCGAGGCGCCGGCAGCGACGGCAAGGGTGTTTCCGCGGTTTCCCCAGTCAGCGCGCCGCTGTGCCCATTGTGCGGCGCACAAAGGCGCTTTGTGTCCGCTCCTCCCACCTGTCGCGGGCGGCAGGCGCGCCAACACCGCCGGCAGTTACACTGGAGAATGCAGAGCACGCCACACAGGCGTGTCTGCCGCCGGGCCGCCCGCTCTCCTAATGATACTCGCCTGCTCCTGCAACATGACGCCGCGGCAGAGCCGACTCTCCGCAGCATCGAACTGCTCTTGCGGTACCCTTATTCTTCCAAATACTATTAACCTAAGCATCAGCATTTCGACTTGTATGACGGTGTCCACCTTTTCTTCCTGTTTTGCGTTTATCATTAATTAACCACTTTGTTGGTGTGGCTGCTTATCACAGTAAGTACATAAACATTCGTTCTATAAATTGAAATGCATTTTTTTTACTGCTACTTCTCTTTATTTATGTTCCAGATACCTTCTGCCTCTAATATTAAGACATCTTCAGTAGATGTATATGGTGGTTATAATTAAACTTCTGCTTTCTGAGCCAGTGCCCGATCCGGTGACGTAGTATTTTCTTTGAGGAAATCGGACTCAAGGACCAAGAACACGCAGCGTGAGTGGCACACGTTACTGCGATCTGCTTCGCCAGCATATGATTCCTCCTCTACGGGAGAGAAGTGCTTTGGACTCAACCGTTTTGATGCACGTTGGAGCTCCACTTCACGTTGCTTGTGAGGTCACTCAACCGAGTGACACATTTGGAGAGAACCGAATCAATGGTCGATCGTTCCAGACTCAGTAGTCATTAAGATCACTAGATTTTAACACGTGAGGTTTCTGTCTCAGGGGTTACGTTAGGGATAGGGTTTATCAGTGGTGCACTAACAAAATGTTAAAATGTGTGTGAAATCTTACGGGACTTAACTGCTAACGTCATCAGTTCCTCAGCTTACACACTACTTAACCTAAATTATCCCAAGGGCAAACACACACATCAATACCCGAGGGAGTAGTCGAACCTCCGCCGGGACCAGCCGCAGGGGCTTTCCGAGGAAGTAGCCGTCATCCCATCGGGATCCAGTAGAGCGATCTGTAGTGAGGTTCCAGAGTGTCGTAGACGCAGAACATGAACATGACATACAGTTAACAAATGTTACCTTCTCATGCGTAAGTTAAAATGTGCTACTTTAAATGGGTTATTCGTTATTTCTGTCTGCGTGTCCTTAAAAATATTGCCACAGAACTTCATGTCCTACGATCACACGTTTTTCACGAGAGACGCAGATTTAGTGCGGAAATGGAGCGGTCTGGTTGTACACTGAAAGTTGACCACTCCTTATTACGAAACTTTACTAATTTTCAGTAGCCCAAGTACCTTTTTCTATGCATTGGATGGACAGTCAACACCGTGCGCACACATTTCATTCACTTTGCTAATTGACAAGTGTTAGTCTCTTCCTTTACTTAAAATCCAACAATCGTTAGTTAATCAATGTCATCTTACTGTCAAATCGTTTTGTTTTGTTTTCTAACATTCACTTACAAGAGCTTGTGCAAAGACAATACCCCCAAAAATTTAAGCACCCACATGAAAACAATTTCCTAAAACAACCTCCATTGAACAGAGTTTCTCTTCAGTTGCTTAAGTTTAAATTTAAAAAAAGTTCAGACAGTACCAGAAGACAGTTCTGTCACAGTAATCTATAAACTAACAATTCCAGATTACACTTGCCTTTAATTTCCACAAGTTGAATCAGCCTACCAAAACCCTTTACGAGAGCGCTTGATAACAAATAATTTAACCAAAGCTCACGCAGAAAATGATCAGCTTCTCACACGATCACTTGCAGTTAGTAAACCAAAGGAAATGTAATTTGTAAAATTCAGTTTACCAAGAACAGTTACCAAATATTAACTTCAGAGCTCTCCGCTATTTCCGGTGATTACTACAATATGCCAATACACGCAGTTCTCAAAAAATGCAAGTGTACTATATAACCGTTGTAACGTATTACTATGTTTACGATGTTGCTCATCGAGCCATATACGTTATCTCGCACTTCTAGCTGCTTCTCTCATACAATTAATGATAAAAATTCAGAAATTCAGGGTCGCCACCAGCCCAAGCTCTTCCTAACCATTTAGAACAAACGGAGTTGGAAAATTATTAGTTTAATTACTTTAATAATTTAATTACAAGTACGCAAATTTCTTTAAGCAGCCAGATAAATAGCACTCCATGTCGTGCATGAAGCAACTTGATTAATTCAGGAATGGAAATCAGAGTAAGGGGGTAAGGTCGGCACCAAAGAATTTGTCTTTCACGTAAATTATTTATTGTAACTAAATATTTGGTTGCACATCGTAACTACACGTAACTGGTGCCTTACTCGAAATATTTAAGTAAGAATTACGTGAGAATGAAACAGAGCACAATTTAACTACAGCAAGAAGAAACACAGAAGAGGGGGTGAGAGACAATTATACTATCATCTCCTTTGCATTAATACCATAAAAATATGTAAGTGAGATTTGCATTATAATTCTGCGCATGCTCTATTCTGGACAGAGGTTTAACCAATACACAAGGCTGTGCGATAGTTATTTAACATACTTACTGCGTCTGCTGCTTGCAATCGGTCGAACTAGAGCACGTGGTGCATTCTGAGTCAAACTGTTGTGCTGCTTTGTAGAAAGCGCACGAAAGAACAGATATTCTTGCAGAAATTGTAGCTCATTAAACAAGCAAACTGTTAAAATAACGCCTATTGCGGTGCCGTGGTGAACCAGAAGGGTCATTGATTACCAAACACATGGCACAAAATGGACACACAAAGACAAAAGCAATTTCCAAAAAATATAAGATTAAAAATCATTTTAAAAAATTACTCGCTTCACACGCTTCAGATAAGCTAAAGTTCTTAAGTATTTCACCAGTTAAACATAACAAAGTCCTAACTCAACCTGATTCCTATCACCTGAAACCCCCCTTAAGAGCTACGATCCGTACTCACCAAGCCTTCACCGAAGAGTGCCCCTTTCTCTTTAGAGATTACCTAGCTCCCCGTGCAGCGGAAGCTACCAGAGGGGTAGCCCTCCGTCACCAACCTCACACACAAAAACAGCCTTCGACACAGCCCTCTACTAAGATGGGTAAACCTCTCTGTTCAGGTACTGGAAACCTAAGTTGGTCATCGTGTGCTCTCCTTTGAACGACAAGCAACATCGTCTGCTCCCAGCAGACGATGACCAATTCAGAGATTCCCACAAAACAAAACCGAAACCCCACATGAAAACACACATATAATAAGCAATAGGCCTTATTTGAGTGCTCAGTCTTTCTGGAAGAGTTCATGAATTGAGCTAAAATCAGGTAGTAAAGTGAATAAGATGTACCGAATTCCACAAGCGTCTTATGAAACGACTTCACAGAGACGTTTGACCGTAAACAGTGAGGCGTTACAATAACAGAAAAGGCAACCCTTTATCAAACTACCATGTGCAGACTAACCAACTTAAAATTACTTAACATGTACGCATCCCTTGGACCGGTGGTGCCTTTGTACTACTCGTACCACACTTCTCAGGCCTGACTGCCAGAACAACAGGCCCTTCTCGACGAATACAGCAGGCTACATGTCGTGCCATATTTCCACCAAACCAAAACAACTTATTCGTTACCGGCGCTGTCCATGTTTCTTCCTATCTTAGAAGTTCAGCTTCATAACACAGCTATAGAACAAGATCACTTCATCGGGTGAAGCCGAAACCAGTCCCCTCGTTTTCAATGACCAAAAGTTCCAAAAGCGACATAACATCTTTCTGCACAAAATGCCCACAATGGCGTGCCGTCTTCTTCTTCCGAACCAACCCACGTTTGTGCATGTGCCTTCCTTCACGCACGCGCCTCTGCTCCCAGCAGTCTCACCAAAGCACGTCCACTCGCTAGCCGTTACGCTCGCGAACTCTTCCTGTTTGCGCAGAGCCACTTGCCATTTTTCTCCGCAAGCGCCCTCTCTCGCTGGCCTCGAATGCCTCATCCATACCACCAAACACATCCTCTGAAGACAAACCAGTCAATCGATCCCACCGTGTATCTCGAACCATCTAACATGGTTCGGGGGCACCCTCAAGAAGGGGGGGAGGGGGTGGAAGTGAGATGAAAAGCGTTTGGGGGCGTTATTCTGACGACTGCCTCTTTTAGTATTACTCGATTACTTTATCTATCAGTATTAGTATGGAATATTTTGCCATGTGCAGTTGGTCATGCAAAATGGTTTTCTTTTGGACTTTGGATTTTTGTACGTCATAATTTCCTTGCGAGGTTGGAAGATTTTTTATTGTTTATTTTTGTTATCTACATAT
This sequence comes from Schistocerca americana, assembly GCF_021461395.2. Lineage (NCBI taxonomy): Eukaryota > Metazoa > Arthropoda > Insecta > Orthoptera > Acrididae > Schistocerca > Schistocerca americana. Next base: position 612,278,425 of record NC_060120.1, read on the forward strand.
ACTCTTCTCTAGAGGTCGACTTGTAATTATGTTCTCTGAAGTGATCTGCAAAGGCGGCGTGATTTGTCCCATACTTGTCTGTGAACTTCAACCTGTTTGCCCCACATTCCTACCATCACATGTTACATTGTAATCGATATATACCTGCATTTTGGTGTAAGTCTTCGTCTCATGTCAGCTTCGTATGTATTTTTGGATAGAATTCTCTGTTTTGCATGCTGTGTTCATGTCTTGTCTTTCTGCTGACATTATCTGTGAATTTTTGGTTCAAATGGTTCAAATGGCTCTGAGCACTATGGGACTTAACATCTATGGTCATCAGTCCCCTAGAACTTAGAACTACTTAAACCTAACTAACCTAAGGACATCACACAACACCCAACCATCACGAGGCAGAGAAAATCCCTGACCCCGCCGGGAATCGAACCCGGGAACCCGGGCGTGGGAAGCGAGAACGCTACCGCACGACCACGAGATGCGGGCTGTGAATTTTTGTTTGTGTATCGTTGTGTACAATCTTGTGTCTTCTCTTATATTTTCCTGATGATCATGTATTGCTTTTATGTATTGGTATGTTGACCTTTCGTGTGTGGTACTGTCTTTAGTGTTATTGTCTTTCAGTTCTGTAGTTCATCTTTGTGACCATATTATTGTTGTAGCCATTCTTTGTAGCTATCTGCATTATAGTGAATAGTTCCGTTTTGGCAGTTTTCTTTGCAGGGAGCACTGTTTTACGTCGTGAAGTATGTGCCACAGTACTGTTCATTTTTGTGAGCTTGGGTGTCCTAAGGTTTGGTGTATGATTATCTCAGTTGTTGTGGTTTTACAGTAAAATTCAAAAATTTTCTTGTTGTTCTTTGCTTGTTGTTCTGTTCTATGCCTCACATTGCCAGTCTATGCAGACGTTGGCTATTTGCTTAGACCGTTCTCTAGGCGCCTACTTTTAAGGTGACTTACGTTTGCACTTCATATTATTCTGTGTCTTTCATTTTATGCTAGCAATGTTATTTTGTTTGTTTGGCTGGCACTGTAAGTGCTTGTTATACTTACCTAACACATTAGCTTTCAATACAATACTGTCAGATTTCGCGTATATGTAGCAGGACATTCATCCATTACCAAAGCCTTACTGTGAGAGGCCTCATTGTATCACTTAGGTAATGCTATGACAGATATCAAACTGCACTGATAATATGACGCTGTTCTGGTAAGTGAGCTGGCCAGCTAAATACTTTCGGTCAAAATTATTTGCCGTTCTATTTTATTTTTTAAATAGTCCTTTGCCCATTAATTATTTGTCAATTGTTAATTTGATCGTACTGAGTGATCCTTGTGGAGTCTGCCGGCGGTTCTGAGCGATTACTCTCGATGTTTACTCCTCTGAAGCTAAACACTGGTTTCACCTAACGGCTTCCTGTTATATAAACTTAGTTACTACCGTGGTTGGCTTCTGGGACATAAAGTCTTGTTGTACCGTTACTTACGCACTCCTCGTGTTTTTGTCGGATATCATGGTATGTCCTAATAGCATCTCTGACAATTTTAAACTTCAACTCCTCAGGCTTTCCCGGCGAGATCTTGACATGTAGAATAATCAGGTCTACTGCCGGATGTTTGTGTCGCTCTGGCACAATATTTGATTCTCCCCGTTTCAAGATATATAAAATCAAAATATTTAATCAAACAGGCAAATAAATGAAAACAGTGCATCCACCTTTCTCTGCTTTTCTCGAAAAGTGATAAGTGGTTGAATGCTACAACAAAAAATAAAAAAAATCCAGTATTCTGCTATTGATTCAAATTGGAAACTGTTCTCAAAAATTATGCTATAAGTGGTCATCATATCACTATTTGGGCATTACGAACAGTCACTTCTAAAGGCTGAAAACTGACTTTTTAGACCTCTGTTCCTCGTGTTCAGGAGCTACAAGTAGACGAACGCCTATTATGTAGACAGGCAGACCAGCTACTTTCTATTTTTATTGCATACTACGAATAAAATTTTAAGTTATTAGTTTATTAGTTACCATAATTTCCTTCGCCTTCTATTATTTAATAGAAATGTGAGACGAATCTTTAATCTTACAAAATAAATGAAAGCCGCGTGGGTGGTCGAGCAGCCTGAGCGCCATGTCACGGACTGCGGGGCCCCTCACGCCAGAGATTCGAGTCCTTCGTCGGACATGGGTGTTGTTCTTAGCATAAGTTGGTTTAAGTTAGTTTAAGTAGTGTGTAAGACTAGGGACCGATGACCTCGGCAGTTTGGTCCCTTCGAAATTCACACACACACACACACATAAAATAAGTGAAGCGTAGTGTTTCATTGCTACGTCACTTTGTAAAAATGTTTACAGATTAGGATTAGTGCCATTTGGCAATATAACGGATGTCCGGCGACGACAACGAGAAACTACCGTATAGCCCAGGTCTAGGCAAGTCTTACACACTGCCCGCATACGTGCACCTTAAGCACGAGACACGGCAACAGAGACATTATTGTCTCAGCAGTGCTTTACCAATTGTTATGCTATGTGTTTGTTGCTCGCTTCTCTCGGCATTGTTTTCAAAATAGTACTGACCACTTCTTCTGTTTTCTACATACATAAAAACGTTTTTCATCACCTCGGTTTCGAAAGTTCCGGAACCTGTGCAGAAAATTGGAATAGAGATCAACATAAATATCATTTCAGCCCTTTTTTGTGCTCTTGGAAACCACCCATTGCATGTTGTACCGCCATACAGCAAGAGCTTCAGAGGTTGTGGTCCAGACTGCTTTACATACCGATGCCTATAATACACAGTAGCAAGTCCTCTTGCATTGATGCATGTCTGTATTCGTCATGGCATACTACCCACAAGTTCATTAAGGCACTGTTGGTCCAGAGTGTCCCACTCCTCAACGGCGATTCGGCGTAGATCTCTCAGAGTGGTTGGTGGGTCACGTCCTCCAGAAACAGCCCTTTTCAATTTATCCCAGGCATGATCGATAGGGTTCCTGTCTGGAGAGCTTGCTGGCCACTCTAGTCGAGCGATGTTGTTATCCTGAAGTCATTCACAAGATGTGCACGAAGGGGGCACGAACTGTCTTCCATAAAGACGAATGCCTCACGAATATGTGGCCGATATGGTTGCACTATCGGTCGGAGGATGGCATTCACGTATAGTACAGCTTTTACGGCACCTTCCATGACCACGAGCGGCGTACGTCGGCTCCACATAATGCCACCCCAAAACGTCAGGGAAACTCCACCGTGCTGCACTCGCTGGACAGTGTGTCTAAGGCGTTCAGCCTGACCGCGTTGCCTCCAAACACGTATCCGACGATTGTCTGGTTGAAGGCATATGCGACACTCATCTCTGCAGAGAACGTGATGTCAGTCCCGAGCGGTCTATTCGGCATGTTGTTGGGCCCATCTTTACCGCGCTGCAAGGTGTCGTGGTTGTAAAGATGGATCCCGCCATGGACGTCGGGAATGAAGTTGCTCATTATGCAGCCTACCGCGCAAAGTGTGAGCCGTAACATGATGTCCTGTGGCTGCACGAAAAGCATTATTCAACATGGTGTCGTTGCTGTCAGGATTCCTCCCAGCCATAATCAGTAGGTGGCGGTCATCCACTGCAGTAGTAGCCCTTGGGCGACCTGAGCGAGGCATGTCATCGACAGTTCCTGTTTCTCTGTATCTCCTCCATGTCCGAATAACATCGCTTTGGTTCACTCCGAGAGGCATGGACACTTCCCTTGTTGAGAGCCCTTCCTGGCACAAAGTAACAATGCAGACGCGATCGAACCGCGGTATTAACCGTCTAGGCATGGTTGAACTATAGACAACACGAGCTGTGTACCACATTCCTGGTGGAATGACTGGAACTGATCGGCTGTCGGACCCCCTATGTCTAATAGGGACTGCTCATGCATGCTTGTTTGCATCTTTGGGCGTGTTTAGTGACATCTCTGAACAATCAAAGGCATTGTGTCTGTGATACAATATCCAGGGCCAACGTCTGTCTACAAGAGTTCTGGGAACCGGGGTGAGGCAAAACTTTTTTTGATGTGTGTATAATAAAGCAGTATATCCAACCAATGCAAATTTTATGAATAATAATTACTCCTTCCTGAAAGAAGGTTAACTGAAGAACGAAAAATTTTAGCACGTCTGCTATGGCTAATTCATATTTCGTTTTTTTTCTCAGTTATCATAAAAAAATGTCTATTATAATCGAGACCATACCAATACTGGAAAATACCTGTTATTCATAACTGAAATACCGATAACGTTTTTTTAACTTGTCGGTTTTTCCCATCCATAGCTCGCGGCCCCAGATTTATTAGGGCTTTTCCGTCTTCATTACAGCTGCTACCCTTGCTAACTGCAGCGGTCGTTGCTGTAGCACAAGAATCCAGGATCCGTTCAGGCTTTGTCTCTCTAGTTGAAACTATCGTCATTTATGTGGATTTCTGTGGCTTTCCTGCACAAGCGAGTGTGGCAACTCTTCTTCACAGCAAATTCTGTGTCGGCGATTATTGTTATGTGGTCTAGTCACACAGCGCGTGCTACGCCATGGCCAATTTTGTCCAGCTGTCGCAATATGGGTGCTGCTTATATTCATTGATCTTGTTGTTGGTTGATCGTCCACTCATTGCAATATAGACTATTCCACATGAGCATAGTAACTGGAAATTTGTGGTAAATTCCTATGGTATCAAACCGCTGGGTCATCGGTCCCTAGGCTTACACACTACTTAAACTAACTTTACCTAGCTTACGCTAAGGACAACCCACTCAGGGAGGACTCGAACCTCCGATGGGGTGGGGGGGGGGGAAGGGGCGGGGTGCCGCGCGAACCGTGGCAAGGCACCTCAGGCCACGTGGCTACCACGCTCCACCATGAGCATGGAGTGCAGCATATTCTCGACACCGTAAGTGGGTCTCTTTTCTCTGAGACACTCTATCGTATTCTCTGACGGTTTACAAATTGTCGCTACATCAAGTTTGAGCAGTATACTCCCGATTTTGTCCGTGAGTACTGGAATGTGTGGCAGAAAGGCCGTATCCGACATCTCTACTTTCGATGCGTCACTTCGCCGAGTATTTGCATCCGAGACACTTATTATGTAACTGGTGGAATACCCATAGCTCCTCAGAACGCTTTCTAGGTGTCGCATCTCGCGTTTGAGGTGCTGTGGCTCACATATTTGTCATGCGTGCGTTACGAATTTGTTAATCGGGCCACTCTTCTGGCTTGGGTGGTGATTTGACAACTAGTGCAAGTATCGGTCTGTGTATGACGGTTTCCTGCACATGCTGTGTCCCATGTTTTCACTATCTCTCGTAACCAGCACATCTAGGAAGCGTAACTGTTGGTCCTTCCCTACTTCCCTAGTGATTTTTATGGTGGGATGGAAACCGTTCAGACGTCTTAGACAGTCAACGACCTGTTCCTTACAAGGCTCCATACAAATATCGGTACTACACCATAGGTTTACAGGGTCCCAAGTCCAATGACTGTGCTTCGAAATATTCCATGAAGAATTTGGCACCAGAGCACTAAGTGGACTACCCGTGGCGGCGTCTTCCAGATGATCGTAAAAGTTGCCTTCAGCATGATGTAGCTCATGGTGAGGCATGCATGAAAGAGTTTCTGATTTTCACTGTGGTTTCAATTTAGGGACCGGTCGGAACTTACTTTCTTGACAACTCTCATAGAAGGCAACCACCTGCGATTTCCGATAATTCTCTATGCTGGACTATAACGCATAGCCTGCGCCAAGGTGTTGTCTTGGTATCCAACGTTTCGTGTGAACAGAGATGATACTCAGGACGAGTGAATTTGGGCTGTGTTGTGGGTGATCGAACACTTCCCATCGAAAAGGCTGCAGGAGCGTCTTCACTGCCCCTGCATCGTGTAGCTGAGAATTGCCATGAAGAAGGAAGTGCGTGGCAGTTGTGTTAAGTGGGCTGCATTCATTAAGGCGAAGCCTCTCAGCACGCCCTCCTACTTGGCGGGAGACATCGTTGTTCTAGAAACCTTTACTCGCTCACATTGTGCTCACAACTGAAAAGAGCGTCTTGATGCGATCGACGGTCATACTGGAGATACTTCCCAACACATCTGTGGAAAGCTCCATCGCGTTTTCACTGTAGTGTCCACTTCGCGAACGATCGGAACTTACTTGTTGGACAACCCTCGTATGACGATGCTGTTGGAAATTTGGTATAACGTCCGACAGATGTCGGAGTCGGAGCAGCGGCTATGTAAAGAAGTATCTGGAAAGTGTAGCTAACTCTTGCAAATGAAATATTTCTGATTTTCACTGTGGTTTCCATTTAGTGACCGCTCGGACCTTACTTTATGGACAACCCTCGACAAATCTGTTGCAGAAATTATTGGACAGTCCGTGTGTCGAGATGAAATGAAAATTCGTTTACACTAGTGCAAGAGTGGATGGGTACATGGGAGAAAAGTAAGAATGAATGAAACATGGCAACACATGACGAATACAGCTAGCGAATGCTTCGTATTTTGCCTTATCAGACTGAAACTGGGTCTGTTCTACACCCTGCAATTCTTGCTCCTGTAGTTGAATTCAGAAAGTCCCATATATTTTCATAACTACCTCTTCGTGTGAAGAGATTTGTACCTGATATCATCGCTAGATTATTAATACCAAAACTACTCGAAAAGCTTATACCCTAAATATGAGTAGCGCACCCCGAATTCGGGTATTAATATTCGTTTCGTTGTTGATTGACATTTAGTAATATCTTAGAGAGACATATTCACCGTTTGGATTTACGGAATTTAAAATTCAGATAACAAGTAGGAATTTCGAATGAAATCTGTTCCTTGCAAAAGTGACAGGCACTGTCCGGCTCTTACATGCTCCGCTTCGAAAACAAAGGGGGGAAAAATCAGTGGCGTGGGTGGACGGAGATACTCGTACCTCTAGTCTACAGTGTTTTCTTCACACAGGGGAGAGAGCGGAATTGGGGAGAAAAAAATATAAAGAAGAAAGGAAATGTTGAATAGATGGAAGGCAGGGGGAAAAAAATGCGCGCTCGCGTATTTAACAATTTTGCTGCAGGTGAGGACGGCCCGGCCTTTCAGAGCATTTCCTCCGTTTTCATTGCCAGACACTCGCCGTCTCTCTCTCCTCGTCCGTGGCCATTGTCCGGCGTTTTATTTAAAACCCCCCGCACGCGCTGCTTTGTACTGGCAGCGCCGGCCGCATTTCGGCGAAGGGCCCAATTAATGTACAGGCCGGCCGGCGCTGCGACGCGGCCGCTTTTGTGAGCAGAGATGGTCGGCGGAAGGTGTGAGGGTGGGAGGGGTGTGGGAGGACCAGAGCCGGTGGGCCGTACGTGCTCGCCCGCCTCCGGCACCCTTGTCTTTCTAATTTTATTTAAAATACTCGCGGCTCTTATTAATACGCGCGCAGGCGGCATTCTGTCCGCTCCGACACTCCCCCCTTTGTGCGGGCGCTTTTTTTCTATATAAATAAAAAAAGGGAGCAGTATCTTGCACCTTGGTGCCCGCGGCGCCGCGGACAAAGCGCCGCTGCGGGGCCCGGCCTGCACTGGGCGTTTGCGTGCGGCTGGCTGGCTGGCTGCCCGCCTCGCGCGTCGCTATTGTGGGGGCCCCGCCCACGGCGTCGCGTGCGCGCGGCGCCTTCATTACGGTGAAACATCCCGCAAGGCTCGGCCCATTGTGCGCCCAGCTCCCTGCCGATTGCACTTGCGGTCGTCGATAGGCGTCATTAAAACGGATGACGTCTCCCCGCGGCGCGTCCTGTTGCTCCCTGCTGCTGCGCCGCTCACCGGCGCGCGCTTCCTGTGACGGCCGGGCGGAGGGGACAAACAGGTGCTCCTCCTGACGCTGTCGAAGCCTTCCTCTGGAACAGGATACAGCTCCGCGAAAATTTTTAACAGCCTCTTAACCCTCGAGCCGGGGATCCTGTGTATAAAATGCGCCAACCTCAAATAACAATATTTTAATCAATTCATTGTTGCTTTACAGCTGCAACCCCGTACCTATTCCTCCATTATTGCTTCGCCTGACACTACTGGCCATTAAAATTGTTACACCACGAAGATGACATGCTACAGACGCGAAATACAACCGACAGGAAGAAGATGCTGTGATATGCAAATGATTAGCTTTTCAGAGCATTCACACAGGTTGGCCGGCCGGAGTGGCCGAGCGGTTCTAGGCGCTTCAGTCTGGAACCGCGCGACCGCTAAGGTCGCAGGTTTGAATCCTGCCTCGGGCATGGATGTATGTGATGTCCTTAGGTTAGTTAGGTTTAAGTAGTTCTAAGTTCTAGGGGACTGATAACCTCAGAAGTCCCATAGCGCTCAGAGCCATTTGAACGATTTTTGAACACATGGTTGGCGCCGGTGGCGACACCTACAACGTGCTGACATGAGGAAAGTTTCCAACCGATTTCTCATACACAAACTGCAGTTGACCGGCGTTGCCTGGTGAAACGTTGTTATGATGCCTCGTGTAAGGAGGAGAAATGCGTGCCATCACGTTTCCGACTTTGATAAAGGTCGGATTGTAGCCTATCGCGATTGCGGTTTATCGTATCGCGACATTGCTGCTCGCGTTGGTCGAGATCCAATGACTGTGGGTTCAGGAGGGTAATACGGAACACCGTGCTGGATCCCAACGGCCTCGTATTATTAGCAGTCGAGATGACAGGCATCTTACCCGCATGGCTGTAACGGATCGTGCAGCCACGTCTGGATCCCTGAGTCAACAGGTGGCGACGTTTGCAAGACAACAACCATCTGCACGAACCACGGCTGCGGTTACCCTTGACACAGCATCACAGACAGGAGCGCCTGCGATGGTGTACTCAACGACGAACCTGGGTGTATGAATGGCAAAACGTCATTTTTTCGGATAAATCCAGGTTCTGTTTACAGCATCATGATGGTCGCATCCGTGTTTGGCGACATGGCGGTGAACGCCCATTGGAAGCGTGTATTCGTCATCGCCATACTGGCGTATCACCCGGCGTGATGGTATGGGGTACCATTGTTTACACGTCTCGGTCACATCTTGTTAGCACTGACGGCAATTTTAAATGTGACTCTACCCTTCATTCGATACCTGTGAAACCCTACATTTCAGCAGGATAATGCACGACCACATGTTGCAGGTCCTGCACGGGCCTTTCTGGATACAGAAAATGTTCGACTACTGCCCTGGCCAGCACATTCTCTAGATCTCTCACCAATTGAAAACGTCTGGTCAGTGGTCGCCGCGCAACTAGCTCGTCACAATACGCCAGTCACTACTCTTGATTAACTGTGGTATCGTGTTGAAGCTGCATGGGCAGCTGTATCTGTACACGCCATCCAAGCTCTGTATGACTCAATGCCCAGGCATATCAAGGCTGTTATTACGGCCAGAGGTGGTTGTTCTGGGTACTGATTTCTCAGGATCTATGCACCCAAATGGCTCTGAGCACTATGGGACTCAACTGCTGAGGTCATTAGTCCCCTAGGACTTAGAACTAGTTAAACCTAACTAACCTAAGGACATCACACACATCCATGCCCGAGGCAGGATTCGAACCTGCGACCGTAGCGGTCTCGCGGTTTCAGACTGCAGCGCCAGAACCGCGCGGCCACTTCGGCCGGCATCTATGCACCCAAATTGCGTGAAAATGTAATCACGTGTCAGTTCTAGTATAATATATTTGTCCTGTGAATACCCGTTTATCATCTGCATTTCTTCTTGATGTAGCAATTTTAATGGCCAATAGTGTTTGTTATGTTGTCGGACGTCCAAGTGAGCAGCAATAATTTAAGATAAACAGCAAGCTAGGTGAGAAAATATTTACCAGATTCCGACATAGGAGCACTATCCTACAGTGAGACAGTTATCTACGAGATAAGTACAATGAAGCGATATGTGAACAGGCACAATAGGGCGCTGCGGTCGGAAACGCCTATATAAGAGAAATGTCTGGCGCCGTTGTTAGATCGGTGGTTACTGATACAATGGCAGGTTATCAAGATTGAAGCGAGTTTGAACGTGGTGTTATAGACGGCGCACGAGCGATGGGACACAGCATTTGCGAGGTAGCGATGAAGTTGGGATTTTCCCGTACGACTATTTCACGAGTGTAACGTGATGATCAGGAATCCGGTAAAACATCAAATCTCCGGCATTGCTGCGGCCGGAGAAAGATCCTGCAAGAACGGGACCACTGACTATTGAAGAGAATCGTTCCACGTGACACAAGTGCAACCCTTCCGCAAATTGCTGCATATTTCAGTGCTGGGCTATCAAAAAGGGTTAGCGTGCAAACCATTTAACGAAACATCATCGACATGGGCTTTCAGAGCCTAGGCCCACTCGTGTACCCTTGATGACTGCACGACACAAATCAATACTCCTCGCTAAATGACCTAGTAGATAGCGTCGGAAGTTCCATGCGGCTTTTCGCAGATGATGCTGTAGTATACAGAGAAGTTGCAGTATTAGAAAATTGCAGCGAAATGCAGGAAGATCTGCTGCGGATAGGCACTTGGTGCAGGGGGTGGCAACTGATCCTTAACATAGACAAATGTAATGTATTGCGAATACATAGAAACAAGGATCCTTTACTGTATGATTACATGATAGCGGAACGAACACTGGTGGCAGTTACTTCTGTAAAATACCTGGGAGTATGCGTGCGGAACGATTTGAAGTGGAATGATCATATAAAGTTAATTGTTGGTAAGGCGGGTGCCAGGTTGAGATTCATTGGGAGAGTCCTTACAAAATGTAGTCCATCAACAAAGGAGATGACTTACAAAACACTCGGTCGACCTATACTTGAGTACTGCTCATTAGTGTGGGATCCGTACCAGGTTGGGTTGACAGAGGAGATAAAGAAGATCCAAAGAAGAGCGGCGCGTTTCGTCACAGGGTTATTTGGTAAGCGTGATAGCGTTACGGAGACGTTTAGCAAACTCAAGGGGGCAGAGTCTGCAAGAGAGGCGCTCTGCACCGCGGTGTAGCTTGCTGTCCAGGTTTCGAGAGGGTGCGTTTCTGGATGAGGTATCGAATATATTGCTTCCCCATACTTATACCTCCGAGGAGATCACGAATGTAAAATTAGAGAGATTCGAGCGCGCACGGAGGCTTTCTGGCAGTCGTTCTTCCCGCGAACCATACACGACTGGAACAGGAAAGGAAGGTAATGACAGTGGCACGTAAAGCGTCCTCCGCCACACAACGCTGGGTGGCTTGCGGAGTATAAATGTAGATGTAGATGGACCCGTCAACACCGACGTGAGTCTGTTGATGAGTGGAATCTTGTTGCCTGGTCGGACGAGCCTCGTTCCAAATTGTATCGAGCGGATGGGTGCGTACGGGTATGGAGACAACCTCGTGAATCCATGCACCCTGCATGTCAGCAGGGGACTGCTCAAGCTGGTGCAGGCTCTGTAACGGCGTGGGGCGTGTGCAGTTGGAGTGATATGGAACCGCTGATACGTCTAGATACGATTCTGTCAGGTGACACGTACGGAAGCATCCTGTCTGATCACCTGCGTCCATTCGTGTCCATTGTGAATTCCAACGGACTAGGGTGAATTCGACACCCGACACGTCCAGAATTGCTACAGAGTGGCATCAGGAACACTCTTCTGGGTTTAAACACTTCCGCTGGCCACCACCCTCTCCAGACATGAACATTATTGAGAATATCTGGGATGCCTTGCAACGTACTGTTTAGAGCAGATCTCCACCCTCTCGTACTCTTACGGATTTGTGGACAGCCCTGAAGGATTCATAGCGTGAGTTCCATCCAGCACTACTTCAGAAAAGTCGAATCCATTCCACGTCGCGTGGCGGCACTTCTGCTTACTCGTGGGAGCCCTGCACGATATTAAGCAGGTGTACCAGTTTCTTTGGCTCTCCAGTGTAGTAATCAAATAAGCAGTTGGCAGGGACCTGATGCAACTGCGCTGTTTAATGCTTTTAATTGGTCATTACAGTAGGGTAACACTTGGGTGCGGCAATGGAGTGATACAATGAAAGGCTTCTTTTATTATTCCTTCATTAAATAGTGATATAGCTCATATTAGGTTTGTTTATTTTATCTTCGTTTAGTTAAATGAAGATCGAACTGTAATTTTGTTCATACGTGTTTACCTCGGTAGCGTTTCCTTACGTTTAGGCAAAGTGCGCCGCGCTCCCTCTCGTGTTATGATAAACGGCGCGTCTGCTCGAGGGTTAAGGACACAGTGAACTTTTACAGTTCCATATTTTGTGAAAATTAGTATTATTTCTTTCGTGCATTGTTTCTGTCACCAGAATGAGATTTTCACTCTGCAGCTGAGTGTCCGCTTACATGGAACTTCCTGGAAGTTAAAACTGTTTGCCTGACGAAGACTCGAACTCGGGATATTTGCCTTTCGCGGGCAAGTGTTCTACTATCCGAGCTACTCAAGCAAGACTCACGACCCGTCCTCACAACCCTAATTCCATCTGTTCCCGAGTTAGAATCTCGGTCCGGCACACAGTTTTGACCTGTCAGGAAGTTTCTTTTTTCTGTCGTGTACTTCGCAGTTTTTCAGTTCATCACAGTTAATACAGAGTACTTTCTAAACAATTTGCAAGTATTTTGAACAATTTCAGATGTATTACTCTTTGTGAGAAACAGTAAAGTGGTGAACAAGACTTCTTAAAAAACTTTTTTTCAAATTCAGGTACCATTTAATACAATATACAAGTGAACAGGAGTCAAATGTTCTACTACATATGTATAACATGTTGGTTAAGACATTACACCTGTTTAATTCCACATGTTTAGTACATTAACGAAACTGAAATTATTTTATCTTACATTTCAATTTTTAGAATGTTGTTCGTAAGTAAAAATTTATATTCTCTCTAATTTAGTTGAACTTGCAATAAAGTTTAGGTCTAAAAGAGAAGAACAGACAATGCTTCTTCGTCAACCTGTGGAGATACGTGTACCTAAATTCGGAAAAGTGATCATATGGGAAATTGTGAATTGAGATTTGACTCATATTAAAATGTGTGTCAGTCAGAAAATATCTGAAACCTAGCGCTAGCGTTAAAAAAAAAAAAAAGGCTCTGATCGCTATGGGACTGAACTTCTAAGGTCATCAGTCCCCTAGAACTTAGAACTACTTAAACCTAACTAACCTAAGGACATCACACACATCCATGTCAGATGCAGGATTTGAACCTGCGACCGTAGCGGACGCGCGGTTCCAGACTGTAGCGCCTAGAACAGCTCGGCCACCACGGCCGGCCCTAGCGTTCACCCCGCTGCATTTCTTCATCTTCTAGTTTTCTCTTGGCATTCTTTTTAGTACTTGTTACCTTATTAGTAAATGTGTATTGATTATATTTTTGTCCACAAACTTCAGCAAACATAACCACTACATTCTTTTTGCTGCATGAGGTTCCGAGGGAGGTAATACATTTTACATAAACCCATATAGAGCTGTTGAAATAAATTTCGGGCTTGCAGCCGGTCGTCGTTCAATACTTCGCACGATATTTCAACTGGGCACCTGCCAGTCATCTTCCGGTGAGCCGTCGCAGACTGCGACGGCTCACCTGAAGATAACTGGCAGGTGCCCAGTTGAAATATCGTGCGAAGTATTGAACGACGACCGGCTGCAAGCCCGAAATTTGTTTGAACAGTCAATTCGCCGGGAAAATTTTAAAACCCAATATAGAGTTGCTTAAAAGGAATTATATCTGCCTGTCAATAGAATTCTATATTTCATTCATCACTATCTGTAAAATTCTGGTGTGTATTGCGATATAATTTAAAAATAAGTAACTGAATAGCGAATCATCTTCTTTTATAATGGAAGTGACGGAAAACAAACAGTGTTATGGGGTAGACTGCATAAAAGTAACTGAACAACAAACTAGCGGGGAGGGTTTAGATTACGCGATAGACAGCATCACTGCTGACACAAAAATCTGAGGCATTGCGGAAGAATTGATACACAGGTTACTCCCAACAGTATAGACTGTTTTGTTTGTAGTCAGCCTTGAATGTTCTCTTACAGAATTTCTTTCCCACAAAAATCTGTAATTCTTAGCCAACAAACTTTCAGTGGGATGTAAGCAAATCACAACCAACGCGAAAATAATTTGGAGAAAAGCTATGATATTTTGCAGATGCTGGGAAACAGCAGTGTTACCAATGCATACAACACATGCCAAACAGAATCTCTGGAAGCCAAAATTTTTTAGATATTTTGTGAAATACGAATGGTTTTCTTTAATGTAGATAGTGGGGACATGACGGTGTACACAACTATGAGTCTAAAATTTAGTACAGAGCGCTTATTTTTTTTCTAGACCCAATAAAGTATCTATCAATATAATCAGGAAAGTAATAATAAATTTGTGATTTTCCATCTTCTAAAAGCACACTGTATCATTAAGCCGCCCGCTACGGTCGCAGGTTCGAATCCTGCGTCGGGCATGGATGTGTGTGATGTCCTTAGGTTAGTTAGTTTTAAGTAGTTCTAAAATCTAGGGGTTGACGACCTCAGATGTTAAGTCCCATAGTGCTCAGAGCCATTTTTGAACTAAGCCGCCCGTCACAGGATTTGAAAACTTGCGTGGACAATAAACGGGTAAAGTCACAGCGTGAGATTGGGGGCCCTCGAGAAATACGGGCCCCGCAACGAACTTGTGAAGTCACACTTGTCGCCTTATCCGCCATACTTCACGAACGCTCGCCTCCATCCAGAGCCTACGGGAAATCAGTACCCACTAAAGACCTCAACTTCGTCGTGTGCTATCGAGAGCTTGCATGGATTTAAATGCACAGTTAAGAATTACTGAACTCGTCTGAAATAGATACTCGCTCCCCACTGGTGATGGCTGCTGGCGTTCGTAGGACCTTCAGTGTCACCCCTCTAACTGATGCGCCACGGCCTATCTTTCCCACCAGCCTCGGTGGAATTCCACGTTGCACTATCCTGAGGAGCGTGAAATAAAGAATCTAGCACGTCAGACATTTGTCTCGTGGAGAGGAACGTGGCCAACGAAATGCGACCTCGTTTTTGGCTCACAAGCAGAACTTAGGCGTCGCCAAATTTTATGGCGTTAAAAATTGTATTTGTTGGGTTTTCTTTGTCGTAGAGTAAGTGGCTTGAATATAAACTGTTTCAAAGCACAAACAAATGTGGATCTCTCCAAAAAGCGTCGTTCTAGCTACTATTACTTATAACAAAATGACAAGAAATTACATATCGGTAAGCAAAGGCTTAATGTGTAACACCCCACCCGTCACCTATCTGGTTTTGGCGTGTGTTCACCCCAGCTAATTGACTAACAGATCCACAGAGAGTGCAAAACTGCTGCAATATCGGATAACGCAAAGTAAGTAATAAGGCGCTGTGACTCCTGATTGAACAGTGGTGGCAGTGTTGACAGTAATTGATTCAGAATTGATCACTTATAAGTAAAAAGGGGTACACATTTACGTTACATTCAGCTATTGAACACCAGATGCAAATGTTGAACATAAAATTAATTAAGAAAGTGACTTGGGATTTCAACTACTTGATTGAAAACAGATGCAGTCGATGGCACAAATTTATTTTGACTCACGACCTTCAGTCATCACATTACAAGACTCTCCTACCAGGCAGAAGTAATAAATTGCGTTTGCGTGAAGTAAAGCGCGATAACTCAAAAGTAATTCCTATCGACTGACCCAGGCGTAATGCGAAGTGCGAGAAGAATTCTACAATACACAGTCCATGAAACCCTCGTGAAAACTTTGCCGACGTGATCCAACAAATTAATCAGTAGCCGGAGTGGGCGCAATGTCACCAAATACAGCGTGGCGGAGAGCGTCGTTGTGTGGACGTCGGCCGACCTCGTGGTGCTGCAAGGCTGCACTCGTCTATTCACTCCTAGCTATCTTGCTCAGTACATTGCTGAACCGAAACTTCCTATCTCCAATCTCAATCGTTCCATTTGCTAAGTCCTAAACTGCAGAGATGCTCACTCTTTCTCAGGCAAGCTGAGTAAAGAACGCCACGTCCGCACTCTAGGCAAGCTGGGAACGGAAGACCTCTACGGGGACTTCTCCCAGTCCGCTCTTCGCCTCGGTTTCCCCTCCAGCAAAATCACTTACGCCAATTGCCAGCGCCGACCAATGCCTGCTCTGGGAAGTGAACAAATTCCCACAAAATTTCCCTTCCTCTCAACTTATGCTATTTAGCTCCTCCCAGGCCACCAATCAAGGTTAGCGTCTGCACAAAACACCAATTTTTCCGGAATTCTACCTCCCAGGAGAGTACTTCAAGTTCCTTGGTCCTACGTTCCCATCGGAGGCCGCCGTGTTTCATTCTGTCGCTCTTCACCTGATTTACTTCAGACCGTGAATTCAGCGTGAAGTTGCTAGAGTCACGAACATGCATATTTTGGCCTCTGTTGACTGCTCCACCGTAGCTTTGAGCAGCTTACTCTCATGTTTCACTGAAAACGGGACGACGGACATTTATCAACAGGCGTACAAGTTCTCCGTCCACTTCCCGGTACACCAGCATGGGGTCAACCACCCACTCACTGTCACTCATCGTAAGGTAGCTGGAGGCCGCGCCCCGTTACCGCTTTCTCAGAGCTTGAGCTGCCCTAAGCTGCCTATTGTCGCTTCCCTTTGCCGCTCCCGAGCCGGCCACGGTCAACTCTGCATACTTCCCTGGGATAAACTAGCCTCCAGTAAATCGACGCGTTTCCACAAAGTTTTCATGTCGTGTGAATTACTTTAAAACCATCACCTGACATTAACTATTCCAATACGTCCATACTATACCCTCTACAAGCTGAATTGTGCCTTGTCAGTCATTTTTGTTCAGCCCTACTGTTCGGTTAACATGAGTTAGGTGATCTTTAATGACTTCATGTAAGGGGCATAGTTCTTGCCATCTTACAACTGTATCTGTAGATTTTAGTGTTATAGCCTGAATGCCATAAAAGTGTACAATGTCAATGGTATGGTACAATGATCGTCTATTAAAATCGCATCGATTTGGCATAATTTTTATGTTTAATATGAAGCAACGACATTAATGACATTTTTGTAGCTACAGTCTTAAGATACTGTTTGCGACATATGGAATGCCTGTTAGCATGTTAAAGCTGTACCGTATTTACAGAATAGTGAATTATGACCTGGGAAGAATGTAGCAGCAATTTCACGTCCTCCACCTTCAACTTCTTCTTCTTACCATTTTTTTCTAAAAGATTCTGGGTCCTTCTTGTTAATTTAATACAAGTATTACCTCAAAAGTCATTGTTACCTCTGTATATAAAAGCAATGTCCTGACTGAGTGACTGACCGACTGATTCATCATCGCAAAGCCAAAACCTATAAAGAAGGAAACTTGAAGTTTGGAGAAGAAGGAATTGTGCGAAATTCCACGACTAATGGGGTGAAATAATGGATGAAAGGCTTTTTGATAGTATGTCGCTGTTAAGGGAATTTTGAAGCTTGAACTGCGAAAAATGATATTTGGTTTCTCAGTCAGAAAATAAAAAAGACGTGTTACAGCATACTTGAAACTCCAACCACTAAAGGGGTAAAATGGTGGCTGAAAGACTTTTTTGAAAATAAATAAGTACTAAATAACTACTAAAGGGATTTTATGGCTACATCTATGACAATTGGTGTCTGACTTCTCCGTTATAAATAAACAAAAAAAAGTTTCTCTTTGTTTTTGAAGGACATCATCTTTACGACAGTGACTGTTATAAGTTTTTATTACAGTATTGCAATTTCGGCCTTGGGCCATTATCTAGTGCTGCTGAGAAATACAGAATGTTTGAAAAATTATTTTACAGATTCATTGTGTATCTCGACGTTGTGCCGATTATACAAGACATTTTAACTATGTAGCCATGTTACTTACATATTAAGCGAGCACTGTGTAACAACGTCACGAGTGTATTAACAGTATTGACAACGACATACAAATGTGTCAGCTTACATTACGTTTCCATGGCTTAAAGCCATAATATGTAAGTAACATGGCTACATAGTTGAAATGTCTTGTATAACCTGTGCAGCGTCGAGATACATAATGAATCTGTAAAATAATTTATTGAACATACTGTATTTTTCAGCAGCACTTGATAATGGCCTAAGGCCGAAATTGCAATACTGTAATAAAAACTTATAACAGTTACTGGCGTAAAGACCATGTCCTTCAAAAAAATTTTTATGACTGTGAGTTCCAGATACAACAAGTTAATAAGTTTCTCTGTGTTTCTGGAAATCCAACCCGTAAAGGAGCGCAATAGGGCATGAAAACTTTTAAAAAATGTTTCAGTTACGCCAGAAAAATGTTACACTAAATTTATGAAAACTGATATTTTACTTCTCGGTTAAATATAATGAAATACCTGTTAGGGGATGAAATTTACTATGGAAATATGTTCACAAGATCACCAAAATGCAGGATTAGCAAAAACCTTGGACTCCTGCTGCGAGAACCGCTTTTTGGTCAGAAGTGCAAACGGGAAATACCATGCTTATATGGCGTTCTTGCGTGAAAACCTTAGAAGTAGTTGAAATTTGTGAACAACATAAGAATTAGATTAGATAAAAACAAAAGAAATCTCAGCAGGCCACGTGAGCTAAGCAGCGGACGCTAAGCTAGTCTATTATAAACAATGCATTTGCTGCAATTCTTTTACCAGGGGCCAAGGTAAGCTACCGTAAATCTTAAAGTGACTGCCAGTCTATGTCAGAAAGTAAACACAAGTTAAGCGCTGGAAGCTTTTTTACTACGAAACTTTCGGTAAAGTACACTGCGGAACGAAATTAAAATATCACTTTTTCGAAACAACGTCATTGTCTCCCATTGCGATGCAAAAGTTTAAAATTTAGCTCAAGGTGCCTACAGCCTTCCTCTCTGTAATGGTGCAAAAGCGTGCCACGCTGCGATGCCATCTTCAGGCTCGGCGAAACAACAGAGAACAACTTGTCGACACATACGAGGAAAAAGCCACAGAAGTTCTTGTGAGCTGGAAGGTGGGTTAATGATGTCACATTGGCACCACATTCCACCACAATTCTGCCCAACGCCACCATGGACGTGGTCCTCACACCCCCCTCGTACCTAAACCTCACCCCTTCTTTTGCCACCTCTGCGATGAATGTCAGAACCGCGACACACAGCTCTGAAATCACGCGGTTCTCTCACGGGTGTCCGAGAAAAAACATTTTACATACCATGGTGCAGTGCTCCAACTCGCTTCAAAACCTGGACAGAACAGAAAAATGGATGTAAAATCCTACAAAACTGTTATTTTTAGATTCTTTGGTCGCTGATTAGGAGTTCGACGTCGGAATAACAAAATTCAAAATAGCTGATGCAATTTGCTGATCATAAATTTAACGAGTTTGAGTAAACCTTCAGGTACAAAGTATAATGAGGTCGCTAATAACGAATTAGAAGCCGAAACTGCCAAATTGAAATGTTTTATTCGATATTTTGCGTTTTTCAATCGAAATCATAGTCGTATTCGTCGCTTGTGTCATTATTGCTTTCAGAAGGGTCGCTGTCGGATTGTCCAATGGAATCGAAAGGTAGATATTTTATCTCATATAGCATCCGTTTATCGTGTTCAATTGTCATTTTCTGGACTCTCGAAGTGAGTGGATCCGGTTCCAGAAACCTAATGAATACGACGTGCATCGTTTTCTCATGGGAATATTAGTGCGAAAAATCTTATTCCAAGTTTCTAGTGAATGCTCGGATGGCCGACCAATCGGCAACGGAGCAGCCTAGGTTGTGGAATACCCGTGCATCTATACTACGTGGACAGTTGTCGGCATCAGGCATTGTTACAGAATATTGTGATTCTGGTGAAATTGGCACCAGCCATTTCAGAAGTGTATATGTTTTTCACAGTTTTTGAAATGTTTTAGTTGTAGAGATCTCTGTATAAAATTTGAATAGTTCCGCGGAATTTCGCAGAGAAAAGAAAACGATTTTACTCAGGGAAATTTAAATCTTGCAAAAAAAAATCGTTTTCCAATTTGCGAAAAATTATAACCACAATTCCGATTAGCTCCTCAAGAATTCTACAGAAAATCCTAGTGACTTCTTTGTGCACATAATATTTTGTGAGATAATTGCAGTAATGATGGGCCCATTTATACCGTGTGGTACTCTCGCGTTGTAGAAAAACGACCGTCCACTAAAAACGTGCAGAAATGTGCAAGCGAATGCACTTGTACTTGTTAACTATACTACTGTGGTAGCAACAAATAATCCTGATCAAAGGGAGCATAATGACAGATCCAGGGATTAGTGACCACAAGGTTGTTATAGACAGACTGATTACGATAACATCCAAACATATCAAAAATAAACGCAAAATGCGTTTATTTAAAAAGGCAGATAAAAATTCGCTTGACACCTTACTAAGAGACAGTCTCCACTGCTTCTAATCTGACTATGTAAGCGTTGGCCAGATGTGGTTAACACTACTACGATGTTTCTTAAGCACGTACACTTAGATGTTCGGGTCAAAGAAGGCTCAATTTTTTTCTGTTTCCTGTAGGTATACTTTTACATTTTTGTGTACTGAAACCATAAATGAAGTTATAATTTAGATAGTTTAATGTATTACTCATTCAAACTGCATAATAAAATAGTACAACAATACAATAATCGAATATTATAATTATGTGTTTGTTGACTTTACTACACTATGCCTAACGTTTACTAACAGTTTTCACTTGTGTGTGTAAGACTTTTTGCAAGTGAATTTTTTTACACTTAACTCATTTCACTGAACTTTTAACATCAGTTTTTCCAAATAGATGACATCTATCTCCCTTCTTACTCGTAAGATTACCTTCTTTCTATGTGGAGGGCACAGATTAAAGCAATGTTCTCGTTACAGCTTCTCTTGCAGAATTTGCGCATGGAATATGTTCTCGCCTCTTGATGTCCTCATAAGAATAGTCTTCTTCGCTGTAGGGAATTTGTTTTCCATTGGGGGTACGTTGCCTTGTTTAGCACTTAAGTGATAGGCAGCTATGTCGATGATATTTAAAAACACAACAACAGGTCACCTGTTTGTCTTCTACTTTACTGTATACTTCATCACAGTCTTGTCCTGAGTGTCCACAGCTCCTTTCGTAATTGTAGTCTATAATAATTTGAGGTCTTCTCTTGGTGCCGTCACTGACTTTTGCGTCATGGTGCAGAATGCTTTGCACAATACCACATTTGTTTTTCTTTGGGATGTATGGCTCTGAGCACTACGGGACTTAACATCTGAGGTCATCAGTCCCCTAGAACTTAGAACTACTTAAACCTAACTAACCTAAGGACATCATACACATCCATGCCCGAGGCAGGATTCGAACCTGCGACCGTAGCGGTCACGGGGTTCCAGACTGAAGCGTCTAGAACCACTCGGCCACACCGGCCGGCTTTTGGGATGTATGATAAAAGCGTTGTGTCCTTCATGAAAATGAGTGTTGATGTGTGATTAGAAATCTCCTTAGTCTGTAACAGTTTTGGTAGGATGGTAGGCTTGTTTTTTCGCACAAAGTCAATCATTGTGCTATTTCTGTTCATCAACATTTGTCCTAAATCGTACGAGGCGAAAAACTTATTGCATGTATTGATACGCCCTTTCTAGTCATATGACAAGCCAACTACAACCACCAGACCTTGGGTCTTTTCAGGAGCACTACCTGGTCGTTTGCCAGTATATGGCTGAAAATTCCATACATAAGTTGTTTCATTGTCACGAAGTACCCAGAAACTGATGTCAAACTTTGTCAGTCACAACGCATGAGGAAAGTGCAGTTTCCCCTGAATGTAGCAAGGTGTTCGTCTACTGTAACAAACATATTGGGACTGTAACATATAGTCAACATC
Source organism: Schistocerca americana (assembly GCF_021461395.2). Classification (NCBI taxonomy): domain Eukaryota; kingdom Metazoa; phylum Arthropoda; class Insecta; order Orthoptera; family Acrididae; genus Schistocerca; species Schistocerca americana. The sequence goes on from NC_060120.1 coordinate 612,300,351, forward strand.
TCTACCCATTTCTCCCACAAGTCTCTTATAGGTGCCAACTTACTTTGTTCACGTCTTCGTAGTCTTGTCTCAAGGTCATCAAATCGAATAACCGTTGATATAGTTTTGAACGTTTCCAGTGACACTACAGCTCTGAAAACGCTACAACCTTTGTACTCATCCCATAAATTTTCAGTAGCCTCATTATATGGGTTTTTTAAATCGTGCTAATAACAACAAACCTATGTAAGCATGTAGGTCAAGAACATCTAATTTTTTTCCGAAGTCAGTGAAGAATTAAAACCTAGTATTTTCAAAATTATCGACCATCAAAATTCCTTGTGGGTCACAATACACCCGAACATCTTACGTGGTTTAAACTCAGAGAAATAGTATCGACGGCAGCTGAGAGATATATATTAAATAAATCAATGAAAAATGGTAGTGATTCCCCCCATCCCCCCCCCCCTCCCGCCCTTGCTCACAAAACATGTCAGAAAACTGTCGCAGAAGCAATGAAAAAGCAAGCCAGGTTTATAAGAATGCAGAATTCCAAAGCTCGAAGAAGTTTTACAGAAGCTCAAAATCTAGCACGAACTTCACTGCGAGATGCGAAACCTGGCAGAAAACCCGAAGATATTCCGGCTGTATGTAAGAGTACATTAGTGGCAAGACGCAGTCAGTACTTTCACCGAATGGTGAAGTCACTGATGACAGTGTCACTAAAGCAGAGTTACTACACACAGTTTTCGGTAACTCCGTCACCGAGGAAAATGAAGTAAATATTCCAGAATTCGAGTCTAGAACAAGCACCAACGTGGGTAACTTACAAGTAGATATCTTCGGTGTAGCGAAGCAGCTTAAATCAAAAAAGGCACAGCCTGCGGTTCAGATTGTATACTAGTCAGCTCCCTTCCAGAGTATGCTGATATAATAGCTCTATACTTATCAATCATATGCAACCGCTCGCCCGTAGAAAGATCCGTACTGGCTGGAAATGGCTCTGAGCACTATGGGACTTAACATCTGTGGTCATCAGTCCCCTAGAACTTAGAACTACTTAAACCTAACTAACCTAAGGACATCACACACATCCATGCCCGAGGCAGGATTCGAACCTGCGACCGTAGCAGTCGCGCGGTTCCGGACTGCGCGCCTAGAACCGCTAGACCACCGCGGCCGGCACTGGCTGGAAAGTTGTGCAAGTCACACCAATGTCCAAGAAAGGAAATTGGAGTAATCCAGTGGATCACAAACCCATACCACTACCGTTGATTTTCAGTATGATTTTGGAACATATACTGTGCTTGAAGATTATGAGTTACATCGGTGAAACAATTTATTGACAGACAGCCAACACAGATCCAGAAATTCATTTTTTGTGAGACAGAACTAACTCTTTATTCCCATGAAGTAACGAGTGCTATCGACAGGGGAAGTCAAATTGATTCCACGTTTTTAAATTTGTTCCTCTCAACGACTTATAATCAAACTGTATACCAATGGAATCTCAGTTGTGTGACTGGCTTCGTAGAGTAACCGACGGAAAGTCATCGAGTAAAACAGAAGTAACATCTGGCGTTAACCAAGTAAGTATTATAGCCGTCGCTGTTCATGATCTACAGAAACGATTTAGGAGACAATCTGAGCACGTCTTAGATTATTTGCAGATGATTCTGTCATTTACCGCCTTGTAAAGTCATCAGATGATCAAAAGCAATTACAAAACGATTTCGACAAGGCATCTGTATGGTGCATAAAGTGGTAATTTACACTTCATAATGGGAAATGTTAAGTTATCCTCATGTGTACTGAAATGAATCCGAAAAATTACCTTTACACGATGAATCATACATAGCTAAAGGCTGTAAACTCAACTAAATATTTAGGGATTACAATTACGAATAAATTAAATCGGAACAATCACATAGCTAATGTTGTGGGGAAAGCAAACGAAAGACTGTGATTTACTGGTAGAAAGGAAACGTAAGAGGTCTACTGAAGAGACTACTTCCAAGAAACTTGTCCGCCCTCTTCTGGAGTATTGCTGTACAGTGTGCGATCCGCTTCAGATAGTACTGACGGAGGAGATCAAAAAAGTTCAAAGAAGGGCAGCTTGATTTTTACCATAGCGAAACAGGAGAGAGAGAGTGCCAAGGATAAGATACAAGATTTGGGGTGGCAGTCACTAAAATAAAGGTGTTTTTCGCTGCAGAAGGACATTCTCATGAAGTATCAATCGCCAACTTTCTCCTCAGAGTGTGAAAATATTTTTTTGGTGCGCACCTACATAGGAAGAAACGATCATCATAATAAAATAAGAGAAATGAGAGCTCGCACCGAAAGATTTAACTGTTCATTTTTCCCGCACGCTGTTCGAGAGTGGAACGGTAGATAAGTAGCTTGAAGGTGATTTGATGAACTTCCTGCCAGGAATTTAACTGAGAATTGCAGAGCAATCGTGAAGATGTAGATTTAGAAGAGCCAGTTAGAAAAACGCGGCCTTCCATTATATCGGTAGCAGTTCAGTTTTAAGTCGATATGTGCCATTGTACCAGTCAAAAAGGTCATAAACGTATCTTCTGGAATACTAGCAATCTCATTTTATACTAACAAGTACACAATATTGGTGTCATGTGTTAAACATATCACACGAAAAATATCTGCAAAATTTGTCGTTGTCCAAATTACTGTTTACCGTCAGCTGTCACGGCATGTAGCATATCGACTTGAGATTGGAATGACATCGCAGGACTGGGCATGTACGCACTAGTGAAATGGCAAAATTTCGTGGGACTAAAGTCGGAACGTGTAGCTTTTCTTTCTCTTCTATCCAGGTTTTGCGGCGAGTTGGCCCACTGTGTGCCGCTCAGAATCGACACAAAAAGGACTCACGGGGTGTCATAAAGAGCGTAAATGAAATCACCCCTTACCTTTGGGAATTGATTTCCACACATTTCACTGTCGGAAACGACATTTTGCAGTGCGGTGATGTTCTTGCCACTGTTCGACACTGTTGCCAATACCTGGGCGATTCAGGGAGATCGTGAGGCTGAAACCCCATTGAACGTGATCCGACCCCTTTGGCGTGTAGTGCGACCGCACTTTTCTTCTTTGGTACACAGTACGGAACCACTACGGTCCTTTCAAACTATTTCACATAATTTGAACGTGATTTGAAGCAGCAAAGATACTTAACCTTTTTCAGCCCTTTCTTTTATTGCGCCTTCCTGTGGCGTGATCACGGACGAGTGCGAAAGTACCATGTGCATGAGTAAAATGGCAAAGGGTCCCTCTAAGATCTCAGTTTGGCAACACCCTCGGTGCCACCTAAGCACTTACGTTGTGCATGTTACATATGTACGTTACAGAAATTTCAACACCAGTTCAGCCTCATGGGAACTCTAGCACCTGAATGCAGGCAAACCGTATGTGAAGAGTGTCAAAAGGTTTGCCGAACCCTCAGCCACTAGAGCAGTCGCGAGGCTGAACTGTTGTCGAAACTTCTGACAGCTACATTTTTAATGTGCTCATGAAAGATGTGTGCGCAAAACAGGGGGGCTGAAAAATGTAAGTACTCTTTGCTGCTTCAGGGTCTAGTTTCCTTGAATGGTTTTCATCGGTTCCTATTGGTCCTGACCTGTGCACGGGAGCAAAAATTGCAGTCGCGCTGCACTCCAAGGGGGTACGAACACGTTCAGTGTCCTTAGAGAAGGGTTGAAAACACTGAGGGTGTCAGCTGTGTCAAGAGTGATCAAGAACGTGTTGCTCATTGCGGTGCGAGTGTCGTTTTCGACCTCGGAATGTGTATGAATGAACGCCCCAGGGAAAGGGGTGGTTTCATTGATCCCTCTATCTCAACACGTGAGGCCTTCTCGTGTCGATCCTGAGTGGAGCTGTGTCTGGAATGATTTCCGCGACTGCTCATAAGGAAACCATGTTATTTTAAGGGTGGGCGTCAACATTCGATACCTATCTCATGGTTTTATGGACTGGCTCATGTTTACATCTTGCCGGTAACTACGTTTTTCAATGATGATGAACATCTTCGAAAAAATCTTCTCTTATATTTAAATGCAATTACGAAACGAGTCTCGATCTTGAAAACTGTATGATGAAGTACATTACTTCATAGTGAAGGTAGTCAATCTAACATCAACAGTATGGACACTATACAGGGAGAGGCTAACATTAGATGCTATACTTAAACCATATTCAGTTTAAAACCAAAAATGAGATGAAGATTCAACTGAGTTAACGAATAATTTTTACTAGTCTGTGTCTTAGATAATTGTACAGCAGTATGTAGTGCTCCTACAGCATAAATTTGCTGTTCAAGCCAACGACGAGTCCAGAATCTTTATCGCGTTTTCCTCCGCTCTTCTTTGACAATCTCTAGTGCAGCTGACGTAGCTACTTAACGCGCGTCAATTTTCGTGAAGCAATTATGTGATTTACGAGCCTGATGCATCAGGGAACCGCCGCTGGAGGGCACTGAGGTCACAAATCATGAGGGACACGGTATGTTTCATGAGAGGTTCCAGCTTGTTTCAGAGCATGCAGCAACTATAACGGACACCACGTCGCACGGAGTTAGCCGAGCGGTCTTAGGCGCTGCAGTCATGGACTGTGCGGCTAGTCCCGGCGGAGGTTCGAATCCTCCCTCGGGCATGGGTGTGTGTGTTTGCCCTTAGGATAATTTAAGTTAAGTAGTGTGTAAGCTTAGGGACTGATGACCTTAGCTGTTAAGACCCATAAGATTTCACACACATTTGAACGGACACCACGTCTGGCGTCCGCGCGATTAGAAACACGTGCCTTTCCCGCGTGAGGAAGACTTAGGAAGGGAATTCCCCCCCACCCCAGCGTGGCGTGGTAAGCTACGTCATGTGTTCCATGGTAGATACACAGTCCGATCAAACCAATCCAGATACTCATATGTAATGGGGAACTGACCACTAGCTGAGAAGAGAGGCGGATCCGCCTGTATAAAAGGAGTCGGGGGTGCTGCGTTATCAGTAGAGATGCAGCAACAATAGAACGGTTGGGTCAAGAGAGTTCAGTGACATCGAACGTAGTTGGATGTCACCCGAGTAACAAATTCATTTGGGACCTTTCAACCCTTCTACAGCTGCCGAGGTCAACTGTTGGTTAGCTGATTGTGAACTGGAAATGGGAAGGAACAACCAGAGCTAAACGGCAGACATTATGCACTGACGGAAAGGGTCGTCACGCATTGCTGAGGCTAGCTGTAGAAAATCGGAGGGAGGAATCATTCGTGGGCTCCAATGTGCCATCAGCACAAAGACTGTGCGCAGGAAGTTAAAAAGAATGGGCTACACAGGACGGGTAGCTCCTTCTAAGCCATGCATTTCTGCAGTCAAAGTAAAAGGATTCTGGAGATGGTGTATAGAGCGACACCACCAACATATGACTAGAAACCAGTGATTTCGAGTGATAAACCATGCTATATTCCGTGGAAATTGGATGGGAGGATTTAAGTTTTGTGAATGACAGGAGAAACTTACTTGCCACCACTTGTAGTGGCAGCTGTGACTTACTGAGGGGATGATTTACGACATGCTGGTTTCCATGGTCCCCCTACTGCGCTTAAGAAAACGCTAATTGCGGCAGCATGTTGTAGCGGCACTACCGTTTAGGATAGGGAAAGTTAGTTTTGTGTGATATTCTGAGCACAAGTTACAGCCAGGTGTGGTCCGGATTGCAGTAAGTTACGCTGACCGGCGGTTGTGAAGTGGAATGGCGGCCACAGGGTCGTCGAACCGCTGAAAAGAGTAATCGCAACGGTTCGCATGGCGCAAGCTATAGGCACAAGGGGCCCACTCGCGCAACCGGGATGTGGTGCGTACGTGACACGCAGCCATGTGTTAGTGAAACAGAGGTGCGCAGCCGAGCATAAACAGGTGTTGTTTTCTAACGAGAGTCATTCAAGTGTGGCAGCTCTCCTGGACAGCAGGACGTGTCACACTACCGGCGACACACGGCAACAGATGGGGCGACAGCATCCCAGTCCACGGCGGGTCGTTGGTTCGACCCTCTGAGGCTGACGAGGGGTCTGCAGCCAGCCAGGGCGGGCCACTCTTCGGCTCGCTACTGCGGGCAATTGTCTCGGCTCCCGACTCATGCCAGAGGCTTCCGTGGCGAGGGGCGCAGATTCGGACGCCAGATCACGGGCAGTCATTGCCGCTGCCTTCCCAGCTACGCCAGCCAAGGAAGAAGCAGCAGCAGGGCTGGCCTACGGTTCCTGGCGGAGCAGTGTGGAGACAACGAGGACAGTGGTCGCTAAGTCGGCTGCTGGCGCAGCTATCCTGACGTAATCGGAACTCTACAGCTGGCGAACAAGGCCGGCACGACACAGCGTTGCGTTGCACAGGCCACTAGGGTTCCATTGCAGGACCTGTGACATGGACCAAGGTGAACGAAGCACTGTAGTGGAAACAAATAAATCATTGGGAAGTTCTCTCCGAGTTTTAATACGGCACCTCCTGGCACAATATGAACAGATTTTACAGCATGATGCACTGCGTACAATAGTGAAACCGTATCACTATGACGATGCACCCTGTCAAAAAAATGGTTCAAATGGCTCTGAGCACTATGGGACTTAACATCTGTGGTCATCAGTCCCCTATAACTTAGAACTACTTAAACCTAACTAACCTAAGTACATCACACACATCCATGCCCGAGGCAGGATTCGAACCTGCGACCGTAGCAGTCGCTCGGTTCTGGACTGAGCACCCTGTCATATAGCACCATCTTTAAGGCAATGGTTTATGGCTAATAAGAGTCCTGCAGTAGGACGGCTGCCCAGAGTCCCAACTGGAACTCAATGGAACACCCTCGGAATGAGTTATAACGTCGACTTCGCTCCAGACCCCAGACACCAATGTCAGTACCTTCTCTGGTTTCGACTATTGAGGGAAAATGGGCCGCTATTTCTCCATAGACATTCAGCCACCTCATGAAACGTGTCCCCTACAGAGCTCTAGATACTGTGAAAGCGAAGGGTGGACAAACTCCGCATTAGTGTCCACTAAAACGTGTCTGGATTCTTTGGATCCGAGTTCATGGCAGTATCGTGGCATGCGATTACTTCGACTGAAGTGATTCGCTATTAGGAATATTGTACCGGACGATAAAGTTGTTCAAAATTTAATCAAATTGGTTGAAGTGGCTCTGAGTACTATGGGACTTAACATCTGAGGCCACCAGTCCCCTAGAACTTTGAACTACTTAAACCTAACTAACCTAAGGAAATCACGCACATCCATGCCCGAGGCAGGATTCGAACCTGCGACCGTAGTGTTCGCGCGGTTCCAGACTGAAGTGCCTAAAACCGCTCGGCCACAGCGGCAGGCAACATTTAATCAACTTAATTAATGTTAATCAGCAAAAATCCCTAAGACAAGTTTTAAAGATCGTTATGGTGTGTTAATGACAACGAACATAAAAATTTGTAAACGATATGTAAAGAGTTGGCCGTGTATCCAGAAACGTTTCAGCCGTCTTACAGGCTTTGCAGCACAGCGTTTGATTTGATGAGTTGGAAGACTGGGCCATCAATTTCGAAACAGTGTACGAATTTCACATTCTCGGTGTTTACAGCACAATGTAGACCACCCTACTGAAAAACCATACCAAAATTCAGGAAACCAACAAACTTCTATAAACTATGTTATGGAGTTGAGAGATTGGCTCTTTGGTTTTTTTTTTTTTTTCCTTATGCGAACCGAAGCATTATCTTGGCCAAACAAAATACGCATACAGCTACGTAACGAAAGGATCTAATATTGCATTATATATAGCAACTCAGTAGAAAGATTTGCAGACACGTTTTCTACGATACCAGATTATATATTTTTATTTAGTTCAACATCTGCTATCGCTTCTACAACTAAATAATTAATTTTGGTTACTGTACCGGTATGTGATGTTTTACTTGTAATCCTTTCTCACGCCTTGGGCGTTCCTGTTGTTCTGTTCAGGAATGTTGCGCTCGTAATTATGTAGGTATTTCTCCACGGGACCAACAAGATGAATCGTGAACTGAGGATGGGCTCTCATTTTATTGGGTGCAAAGAGAATCGCACAACCAAAGCATTAACCTCCGTAAAATCTCACTAGCATAGACTTGACGAGTGGGGAAAGCAGCGCACCTGGCGGGATAGGTGTATGGTCTAAGGCGTTTTGTCACGGTTCGTGCGGCTGCCCCCGTCGGAGGTTCGAGTCCTCCCTCGGAAATGGGTGTGTGTGTAGTCCTTAGCGTAAGCTAGTTTAAGCTAGATTAAGTGGTGCGTAGGCCTAGGGGCCGATGATCACGGCAATTTGGTCCCATAGTCATTACCACAAATTTCTAGTTTCCAAAAGTAGCGCACGCCACACACACTTGACAGTGACTTGGCAGGCAATACTACTTAGTTACGTCTTGTCAGTCCTGTAAGTGCTGCACCGAAAGATTTTGTTTGTTTTGACTTTTTTAGGGATTATTGAAAGTCAGATTGCGTTGTGCTAAAAATATTGTGTGTCAGTTTATTGATGATCTGAATAAGTAAGGAGAGAAATGTCTGTGCACGTTCAGTTTTGCTCAGCTGTTTGAAAATTAAATAACGTAAGGGGTTTATCAGCACAATCATTCATAAATTTTTCTAAGGGGAGGTTTCATATGGAAGGAATGGCCGTGTCTAACAATAACCTATACCTTTCATGAATCACTTATCGCACAAAAATCTTCGTTACTCGAACTACTGCAATACAGCGAGCGCCAATACTGCCAGCTAAATAAAAGATTCTAGCTACTGAAGTCACTAACTACTGATAGGCATGGTTAGCAAATGAAAGATTTTGATAGAGAACAAACAATGCATTTACCTTAATAGTGTTAAAAGTCATAATATATATATCACAGTTCATGACATCCAGTCTTACAATTTTACTGTCTCTGATGGACACACGTCCAGATCATCCGCTCTCAAAACTCCGCCATCTCTCTCCCCACATCCACCACGGCTGGCGGCTCACCTACAACTGCGCAACGCTACGCGCTGTTCACATCCAACTGCCCAACATTACAATAGCGAACATTACAACAATACCAACCAGCCACAGACTGCACACAGCACAGGCAGTGATTTTCATACAGAGCGCTACGTGGCGTTTCCAATATAAAAACCTAAACAGCCTACTTAGAATCTGAAATGGCAAACTTGACCACCATACATCTTTTAGCACTTTTGGGCCTTGGACAACAAGTTGCTGAAGGCGGATTGAAGCCAGACTGCTGGAATTGTTGCTATTTCGAGCGAAATGTTCTGCTGCAGTTCTTGAAGACTATGAAGGTTGCAGCGGGTCACCTTAGACTTGAGGGTACCCCACACGAAGTAATCGCATACTGACGGATCAGATCACCTCGGTGACCAGCTAGTGCTGCGACCAGACTGATATTTGCCAACAACCCTGTCAGACGTGAAGATTGTGTGAATGTACTCTAAAGTTCGACTTGCTGTGTGGGCAGTTGCTCCATCCTGTTGGAAGTAACTGTCGGTCTTTTCCTCCTACGTTAAGCTGCCACAGATGATTTCAAAAATCGTATCTACTCTTCCGGGCCACTTTTATTTGCCCTACCCTGTATAAACAGTTCGGTTTGCTGAACTTGTTTAAGTTTCAAACTGCTATGAGAATATCAGTGATTTCCGACGATGTTTCCACCATTAGAAGACGAAATGTACGTCACAAAAATAAGGCTTGGGATATGCCCTAAATCTTATAAAACAAAATTCACCAAGGATATCTGTTTCTTTTGTGTCAGTCTACTGACTTCCCCGTTTCAGCCATACGACCGTAGAACAAATAACCCTGTAACATCAGCGTTATCCACAACCTTCCTGTATTGAAGAATAGATTAACCCTTTATCAGCTGTTTCACTTTTCTCTCGGTATATCCCAGTTGCTTTCTTTCTGTCCAGAAGGGAACCAACATTTCCATTATTTAGTAATCTATCTGATCTGTATTTTTCTCATTCCTTTCTGTTTGTTTACTATTTCCGTCTCATTGCTAATCTTACACTCTTTCTCTAATCAGTTAGCTTCTTGCCCCACTTTGATTTCTTCTGTATTGTTGCCTCACTTCTCTGTTTGATGTCATTACTCAGTTTCGACACAATGGTAATTTCATAAATTCGCTGCTATTCATATTGCCATATTGTTAGTGTGATTAAAATCATTATTATTATTATTATTATTATTATTATTATTATTCCTATTACTATATATTGCATGCGTATTACGAAAATTGTGATGTACCTACAGACTTGCATAGGATGTCCATTCGACGTAAGAGAGTATTCGACGGTCCGAATCTTGTCAAGTTAAAATATGCATAAAAATGAATTATTAATGAAAAACACAATATAGTGGAGTATTATTCTGCAGTATTTATTAATTTAACAGCCGTTTTTCCACTGTTACAACATCGTCAAATGAAAAATATAATTTGTGTGACTGTGTAGTTTTTGAGTTATCAAAGATTTTAAAAGTGCTGAACTTCACAGTATTTTAGTTAGTTTCCACAGAAAACAGTCGTTAAGGTCTGATTTAGGACTATTTCAGGAGGAATGCGATATAAAATATTTAGGTCAGATGAAATATGAGTCACACTGTATAATCAACTATACGACAAATTACAACGATTTTTCTGAGAGGAAAAATAAGTTGAGCGCGTTTCAGTAGGATCACTGAACAAGATAGTGTTATGCTTAAATGGCCCAATATTATAAACAGGTAGAGCATAACAAGTGAGACTAAACAGGTAAGTGAAACAACTGTGATTATACAAAGCAAAACTTAACATTGCAAGTGAAACAACAGCTGAAGGAAGGGGTATCTGAGGAGGAGGAATAATTTAAAAAGTAGTCGGAGTGGTATTGTAAGCAGTATCTGCAGGCATAAGTGGCGACTGAGAGCTGTGATCGTTCAGTATTGAGCCTGGGCATGTTAACGTGTTCATTGATATCCATTATTTCAACGTAGTTCATCTTCCTTCCTTTACGGATTTATGTAAGACCTCATGGTGCACCTTGTAACTGTGGCGATTTTTAAGCAGATGGTCTGCAAAAAGAGAGTCTCCTTCTATAAGTCTACAACTACTGCAATTGCATAAAATCGACACTCATTAGAGAAAGAAAAAAACATGAAGCTGTTACACTTAAAACATTATACATCCCTATATTTTTAAAAACAAGTCTGTTTTTACTAGGTGATGTAATGTCATTGAAGACACGAAAGCTTCTCTCCACATCCACAGAAAACAGTGGGGCAAACTTTGCATTCCCTCGGATTAGTCTGAAGAATAGACTCAGTTTTGTTTTTGGCAGGGGCATCTAACTGCTCCGTTACAGAAGTAAAAGTATCCCATTGTTCTTCCTTTTCAATACCTTGGTCTTACAATTGTTTAATAGCTGTAGTGAAGTACTTTGCCGCGCGGAGTGGCCGCGCGGTTTATGGAGCCAGATCACGGATTACGCAGCCCCTGCAGTCGGGGGTTCGAGTCCTCCCTCGGGCATGAGTGTGTGTGTGTTCATAGCATAAATTAGTTTAAGTAGTGTGTAAGTCTACGGACCGATGGCCTCACCAGCTTGGTTCGTTAGGAATTCACACGTATATGAACACTTTTTGAGGTAATGGTAGCTACGGACCCAAAAACAATTCTTCTGCAAATTATGTATTTTCTGCGGTAGCAAAATTGCTGTGCCGTGGAAACCGCACCTGCGTCCGCTGAATCCAAAGAAAGCACAAACTCTTCCAAAAACTCTCACACAACATAGGAACACACTCAGTATATCTCCAGAGAGTAATGAGCGGGAAATTTGGAACCGGCTGACAAGTGATTTTCCTGTACCCAACAACACGACTCGGAACTTTCAGCAGAATCCTCTCCAAGGCAGAGATGGATTCGTTTGGGTTGTCGTTTTCTTTACTTACACTACTGGCCATTAAAATTGCTACACCACGAAGATAACGTGCTACAGACGCGAAATTTAACCGACAGGAAGAAGATGCTGTGATATGTAAATGATTAGCTTTTCACAGCATTCACATACGGTTGGCGCCGATGGAGACACCTACAACGCGCTGACATGAGGAAAGTTTCCAACCGATTTATCATACACAAACTGCAATTGACCGGCGTTGCCTGGTGAAACGTTGTTGTGATACCTCGTGTAAGGAGGAGAAATGCGTACCATCACGTTTGCGACTTTGTTAAAGGTCGGATCGCGATTGCCGTTTATCGTATCGCGACATTGCTGCTCGCGTTGGTCGAGATCCAATGACTGTTAGCAGAATATGGAATCGGTGGGTTCAGGAGGATAATACGGAACACCGTGCTGGATCCCAACGGCCTCGTATCACTAGCAGTCGAGACGACAGGCATCTTATCCGCATGGCTGTAACGGATCGTGCAGCCACGTCTGGATCCCTGAGTCAACAGATGGGGACGTTTGCAAGACGACAACCATCTGCACGAACAGTTCGACGACGTTTGCAGGAGCATGGACTATCAGCTCGGAAACCATGGCTGCGGTTACCCTTGACGCTGCATCACACACAGAAGCGCCTGCGATGGTGTACTCAACCACGAACCTGGGTGCACGAATGGCAAAACGTCATTGTTTCGGATGGCTCTGAGCACTATGGGACTTAACAGCTATGGTCATCAGTCCCCTAGAACATAGAACTACTTAAACCTAACTAACCTAAGGACAGCACACAACACCCAGCCATCACGAGGCAGAGAAAATCCCTGACCCCGCCGGGAATCGAACCCGGGATCCCGGGCGTGGGAAGCGAGAACGCTACCGCACGACCACGAGATGCGGGATGTTTCGGATGAATCCAGGTTCTGTTTACAGCATCATGATGGTCGCATCCGTGTTTGGCGACATCGCGGTGAACGCACATTGGAAGCGTGTATTCGTCGTCGCCATACTGGCGTATCACCCGGCGTGATGGTATGGGGTGCCATTGTTTACACGTCTCGGTCACCTCTTCTTCGCACAGACGGCACTTTGAACAGTGGACGTTACATTTCAGATGTGTTACGACCCGTGGTTTACTATTCATTCGATCCCTGCGAAACCCTACATTTCAGCAAGATAATGCACGACCGCATGTTGCAGTTCCTGTACGGGCCTTTCTGGATATAGAAAATGTTCGACTGCTGCCCTCGCCAGCACATTCTCCACATCTCTCACCAATTGAAAACGTCTGGTCAATGGTGGCCGAGCAACTGGCTCGTCACAATACGCCAGTCACTACTCTTGATGAACCGTGGTATCGTGTTGAAGCTGCATGGGCAGCTGTACCTGTGCACGCCATCCAAGCCCTGTTTAACTGAATGCCCAGGCGTATCAAGGCCGTTATTACGGCGAGAGGTGGTTGTTATGGGTATTGATTTCTGAGGATCTATGTACACAAATTGTGTGAAAGTGTAATCACATGTCAGTTCTAGTGTAATATGTTTGTCCAATGAATACCGCTTATCATCTGCATTGCTTCTTTGTGTAGGAATTTTAAGGGCCAGTAGTGTATTTATTTACAACGTCGCCCGCTCCTCCTCCGTGCGTTTTCACGTCCCTGGAGAGGGTAGGTTAATATCGAGGAATACTGACAGGAGTCGACACAGCTCACTTTCCTTGTGCAGTCTACACGGCAGGGGGCGCAATTTTAGCTACAAATTTCTAGGCCCAGCACTAGCAAGAGTCAAGCGCCGTTCGCATGACTCAGTGGCAGTGCCCTAATCGTACTCAGGGTCCATCCACAATGTGTTAAGCGACGTATCGTTTTGACGATCTGTCTAGTGTGAACACACGCCATGTTACGGTGACGTTTCCGTGGCGGTCCGTTGCCGTCCAAAGGGTGTTGACCTACCGGCGCCGAAACCACGCAGGCGATGCGGCTGGATTAAACTCTAAAGCGGAGAGGTGGCTGGTTTCGCCTCGCCCTCGGCGTTCTCGGAGACTGGTTGCAAGAGGTGCCGCACGCTCGCGCTCGCCGACACAGGCTCGCGGGCGGAGGCTGTGCAGACGCAGCGTGGCGGAAGGCAACCGGGCGCCGCCTTTGACGGCGGCTGGCGGCGAACAAACCGCGCGCCCGAGGAGTGGCTGCGTTGTGGTCCACGCGCCGCTGCGCCGCAGACCGCCGCACGGACGCGTCGGCCAGGGCGTCGAGGCTCCGCTTTGGCGCGGACAGCGGGCGGGGGCGGCCGCTTTGAGGAGACGCCGCTGTTTTAATTAGGAGCTCATTAGCGGCGTCAGCGCAGAAGGAAGCCGGCGCCAGCCGAGCCGCGGAGTGTCACACGTGCCGAGTGCGGCGGCCAATTAAAAAAATAAAAGCAGCCGCGGCGTCCGGCGACGCCTTTGCTGCCACCTGCCGGCGGACCGGCGAGCGAACGCAGGCAGGCAGACGACGGCTAAAAAGGTAATTTGGCGGCAGCCGCTTTCACCGCCTCTCAAAGGCGCACAGTGCCTCTCTCCACGACTAAAACTATGCCTGGCATCTCTCCTCTTTTTTCCCCCCTTTCACTGAAAAAAAAAGGAAGGAGAAGAGAAACCGCGTTTATAAGGCCACCGGAGAAACAATTCACCTCTAAGGGCGCGAATGGCGGTCTGGAGGCGACTAATTAAAAAAGTCGTTCACGATTCGTTAGCGACCGGCTGTTAATTTCCATTCAGCGCACAAAAGTCCCGGCTTGTGTCCCCGCGCAGGATGGCCGCAATAAATTCCTTTCAGCGCTGACGCTATATTTAGTTAGTTTGCGTGTGTGAAATAACCAGCAGTTCGTATTCTACCGCACCTGAATACGTCGAAGATTCCGTAAGACAGGTCCTTTTGCCACTGTCAAACCGTAAAAAAACCTGTTAAGGGACTGACTCATAGAAACGTTTCGAATCGCGGTAATCAGCATTTCTATAAAAGGGACGTGGAATTAGCAGCAGCAGTCTCGAAGCGCGGGTGTACATTTTCTCGGCGTTAATTAAGAAATGCGAATTTAATATATCAAAACAGTTTTTATTTCTAAAGATTATAATCTTTTTATTACTTCAAATTTTTTTTAACCCTTTCCGGTGTGGTCTGTGTAAGTTGCGGATGAATAGTGGTCCTGTACTTATGGCTCAACGTGCAAATACGTCTTCCATCACATGAATGAAAGCCATCCGAAAAAGAAAGTCTTCTTTGAAATCTCGCGTTATTTATAATAATAGGCACAGTGTAGTCAGTGATGCTTTCCTGTGGCGCGAATATCAAAGTTATGTGGTATATTTTCTTGACCAGTTCTACTGAAACACATGATATAATTTCTCGCCTTGCGTAGTTGGTGAAACATCTGTAGGTAAGCCAATGCTTCTGAATCATTCCCTTTACAGGTGAATTAGAATTCTTAAAGACACTCTATCTATAAGAAATCTAATTCACCCATGAAGGAAATGGTTTAGAAGACTATCGTTAGACCAATTTTTTTGCACTGTTCGTTAGCTTCGGAGCAGTATCAACAAGAATTAATAAGAGGCGATACAGAAGATGCAACGAAGAGTGGTGCCTTTTGCCACGGGATCGTTTAGTTGGTACGAGGCCACTACGGAGATGCTCAACAAACTCCTGTGCTAGACGCTGCAAGAGAGGCGTTGTGTATCACAGCAGGCTCAATGTTGAAGTTTAGAGCATGACGTCATTGATGACATTCAAATGATGACGTCACCCTCTTCCCGATCGCCAGTCAACCACAACGCAGTACTATAAATGTCTAAGATAGCGGAAATAGTCCAACTGCATAAGAGGAAAATTTAAAATTCCTGATCTCCCCCTACCTCCAAAAAGTACTAAAAATAAAACAACCGATGTGAAATCCAAGATGGTGGGAAATAGCTCTGTTGCATTAGTGGCACATCAAAAATCTTGTCCTCCTCCACGTATCTCCAACCAATCTCGCATTGCTTTACTCCTCACCTCCGACTAACCGTAGTGTGGAAAAATCCGCCGGCCGGAGTGGCCGTCCGGTTCTAGGCGCTACAGTCTGGAAACGAGCGACCGCTACTGTCGCAGGTTCGAATCCTGCCTCGGCCATGGATGTGTGTGATGTCCTTAGGTTAGTTAGGTTTAATTAGTTCTAAGTTCTAGGGGACTGATAACCTCAGAAGTTAAGTCGCATAGTGCTCAGAGCCATTTGAACCGTTTGGAAAAATCCAGGATGGCGAAACTAGCCCAGTTGCATTAATGAGGAATTAAAAGTACTTCCCCTTCCCATATTTACAACAAACCACAGCACTAAACTCTAAGATGATGGAAATAGATCAACTGTCTGTTTTATACTAAAGTGTTTTCTCTTTCCAACCACTTCAAAAATGGTTCAAGTGGCTCTGAGCACTATGGGACTTAACATCTGGGGTCATCAGTCCTCTAGAACTTAGAACTACTTAAATCAAACTAACCTAAGGACATGGCACACATCCATGCCCGAGGCAGGACCCGAACCTGCGACCGTAGCGGTCGCGCAGTTCCAGACTGAAGCGCCTAGAACCGCTCGGCCACACCTCCCGGCTTTGCAACCACTAACAGCGTAGTATTTAAGTGGTGTCTGTTACATTATTTCCGACTTACTACGTCATCTTCTACCAGTCAGTGATTAGTATTAAAAGTAGTACCACATAAGCAGGAAAAACTTACGTAACCTTCAGAGTCAAGTAAAAGATATAGAAATAGTGTATTTTATGTACACTTATATACTCCTGTCACAAAATTAAAATAACTGAAAAGTCTATAAAATGGTGCACGTGCACGCGCACGGACGCACACACGCACACATACACACACACACACACACACACACACACACACACACACTATACATAATGTTCTATCTCCTTCTCCTCTCCACCAATTAGAGCCTGTTGTTAAAATGCAAGAGTGAATTACAATGAACCTTATCTTGGGTGTGCTCAAAAGTATCTGAATGAAAAGAATTATTTATAAAACAATACACCACAGATTTCTCTGCCTCCTCTCCTCCAATCAAAACGTAGTATTAAAATGATACAGCCTTTTACAGTACAGACTCGTTTGGGCTGCTCTAAAAAGTATCCAAATATTTATCAAAAATACGTCAAAGTGTTTAAAGTAACAAGAATGCTGTGCACTCCGTTTGTATTACTGATTTCAAAAAATTGTTTAGGGCCTGGTGCACCAATCACATTGGTGAATTTCAGTCAAAGCTACACAATATTGGAATAAATACGCAACACATTCTGTTTATACAATAACAGCCAACATTAGCTTACAAAAAATGATAATGAGAAAGGTGTATGTAGTTGTTGAACATTAGTTTTACCTTGAACGCTATTCCACGAACCCTGAAAGCAAAAAAGTAAAATCAACTTCTGTTTCACATCAAGCTTTCTTACTGTAAACACAGATGCCTCTCTATTATTAGCGACAGGTTCGATGTCTGTACAGTAAGTTGTTGTCATTGTCACCAACGGGTGTCTGTACTGGATAAATGCATTCCAAGTTTGGCCTATGAACATACCTCCATTAAAACGCAATAGAGGCTTAAATTAATCGTTTTCCGCAGCTATGACGTCATAGTATTGTAAAATGTGTCACAAAATGTAATGTCGACTTTGCAACAGCATCTAAATACATAAAGCCATTCCATTTGTGTAAAAAACCAGTGTTTTATGTTTGCATTATCACAGTCAAATTAAAATTATTTCCCACACATACTTCCCATCATGACTGTGAACTCGAAAAGGTATGTGTCAGGGGCAAGGAGCGAGAGAAGATATTGTAACTGTAGAAAATTTAAATTGAGAACCATTATTACAATAAATGATTGGATACGTACTTGAAGTTAAGTACAGGGAAAACGTTGTAAGGCCTAAGATAAAATAATTATCTCAGCTATGATACCACAATATTCTGAGATAAATCAAAAATATCTTGCTTACATAGCAACAGTATCTAAATAGAGTGTATTCAACCTGATAATGTGTGTGTACTGTCATCAATTTATGTTTCTTTCTTTCATCAACTACTTAGGAGGGGGGACTGAAATGCATCACAAGAAAAAATACAATCGATGACAACAAACTGCTGCTGTCTTAAAGGAAATGGTCCAGTGTTATAAAATCTGTAATTAGCTGCACCAACATCTAATTAAAGGTACCACCACCTGCATAGCTTGGAAAGGAAACAGGTGTTTCACTACGAAATATCGCTTAAAGTACTGAATTATATTGACTGTTTATAAACACACGCTCAGAAAAGAGGTAACCGAAGAAAGGAATAGTGATAGCTCTTACATTTCCAAAGACAATGTGAGAGTCGATACCTCGAAAATACATAAAATTATTTATCGTTTATTGTGAGATCTCTCTCACTTTTCAAGCACAATGAAGCTTCAGAAACTAAATTTCAGGATATAAATTATTTGTATTACTTATTATAATGCACACAGCTTGCATACTTGTCATATTATATGCAAGTTCTGTACTAAAATTCGATCAGAATAGAAATTGCATCATTATATCAAAGATTTTTCACACACTGCAGGCACAATGTAGCTTCAGATTAACTTTTAAATTATCCATATTACCTAGTAAAATACTCGCAGCTTAGATGTTGGCACTACTAATAGGAACTTTTAGTTTAAGCAGCTCTCACTTACGACAAAAGTGTGTACCACAATTGCGAACTCTAAGGATTAAATGACTTATCGCTTCTAATGTATGTGCATTACTTGTTAAAATACACACAGCGAACATACTTACGAAAATAAGCAACCGCTCTAAAAAAAAAGTGAGAAGAAATGAAGTTGTATTACACGAAAAATTTCACACACTTTGCAAGCCTCAAATTAAATATTTCTATACCTAAATAATCTACATTAGTTACAAAAGTACTCACAGCTTGCGTGTTTGCAGCACTTACAAAAAACTTTCATATTACGCTGCGCTCTTGAGAGTTACGTAAGGGGTTTATGCCTGAGTCTGATACTGCAAAAAAAACCAATTACATTCTTTTAACAACAGTGATTTATTTTTTACCTTTCATGAGGTACAGAAATGCACATATTAACTATTCATTCCATACTTCAAAACTATTCCGTTGATACGGAATCTATTACAAAGCAATGCTGTTACTGCAGCTAAAACGGACTTCTAACACAGAGTACGTGAAGTAAGGAACGGTGCTTGGGTTACACGTTTCGCTCGTCATCCAATCGAGTCTAGGTTTCCGTATGCAAGGTTTCCGTATGCAACTTCAGTTTGTTTCCCCTCTTCCTCTTCAATAAGCCATATTTCATATCATGTGAAGCCAGATGTGGTTTTTGAAACCAGAATATTAATCTTCATAAATAAATCGCTTTCAACGCCTTCATCTGTCTCTTTTCGGCATACGTGACCCATTATCTTAGAACTGGTTTGAAATGCATGCATGTTGAATTTCATCTTCTTTTTATCCTTTGACAAAACCTGGAAAGATTTTATTATGCGCGGCTAGTTAAGGTCAGAAACAGAGATTAATGTCTCAGTAACATCTCTGTTCAGTAATGGTGAGAGACTATACAAATATTGTTATTTTACGTTTCTACTCACTGAGTCTGATGGGAATTCGATTCTTCTGATACATTGCAGCTTCAGTTTCTTTAATGCTGTGTACACATTACCTTCCTAAGCTTAGGTTTGATTCTTTTCCTCTCCCTAAACTGACTCAGAAAATTTTCAGCGGTCTTTGAAATCGATATATCTTCAGCAACAGCTAGAATTGCCATTTCAAAGCCTTCTGCAGTCCTTCTAGCATCCATTTGAAACAGAAGATGGATAAGATTACGGGATCTGGTTTTATTCAACAATTATGTGCTAGAAATTAAGCGTTACTTCTGTTCGTATTCATTTCCATCCCTTAATCTGATTTGTAAAGTGCTAAAGCATATTTTAAAACTTTCAGCAGCCTTTCTATTCGATAAACCTTCGACAGTAGCTTGCTTTGCCATTTTCAAATCTTGTGCAGTCCATTTTGAACCAATCTGAAACATAAAAATTGATATTACCTGGCAGATCAAAACTTTATGCCAGACAGACTCGATCTCCGGACCTTTGCCTTTTGCGGGTAGGTGCTCTACCATCCGAGCTACCCAAGCACGACTCACGACCCGACCTCACAGCTTTAATTCCGCCAATACCTCGTCCCCTACCTTCCAAACTTGACAGAAGCTCTCCTTCAGACTTTATAGAACTATCAATCCTGGAAGAAAGGATAATGTGGAACCATGGGTTAGCCACAGCCTGGGGGATGTTTCCAGAGAAATTGATTCTGTCGGGTCAATAATGCACAATGAACAATGACGGTCAGTCTTCAAAGATGGCCAGCGACCAGTGATGGTCAGCAATCGATGATACTGATCAATGATGATCAGTGATAAACATTGGTCATTGATCAATGGCAATGATCAAAGATGGTCAGGAATGGCCAGTGATCAATTCTGTTCAATGCTCATCAATGGTCAGTGCTCAAAGACCATCAGTGATCACTGATGATCAGTGATTAATGATGGTCAGATATTGATGATGATCAGTGATCAATTATGGTCAGTGATGAGTCACACTCAGTGATCAATGATGGTCAAGGATCAATAATGGCCAAGTGAGGATCAATGATAATCAGACGACTGTCAATATTAGATGGTCAGAGAGGAATGATGGTCAGTGATTAATGATTATCAGTGATGAAAAATGATTGATCAATGATGATCATACTACGCAAGCCACCGTATGGTGCATGGTGGAGAACCATTGCCTTCTAAAGGGTGGTCCTTCTGAAGTTTCGGATGAGATTATCTCGAAAACTATACATCGGGAAAAAATAGTGGGTAAGACAAGTTCATAAGCTCAAAGGGGACATCAAATGACACTACATGTGACCCCCAGCCCCCGCTCCCTTGCGTGAGGTGGGGGCCAACTTTTAAATCTTGTATGTAAACCCCCATTTTTTTTATTACAGATTCGTATTCTCAATAAAAAGTAATCAAGTTTCGTCTGGAACACTTTTTTAAACCATTGACGGATGGCGCTGAAATCGAGAAACATTAAAATTGGGGAAGAATTTAGAATGATCCGAGAAAGACTCATCAAATCGATGCAAAATGTGCACCAATTCTTTCATTACGCCAAATTAAGCTATTTTTTTACAAAATGTTTCCTACCCGCCACAGTTTTGATGGAGGGACTCGGAATGGTATTAAAATTTCGTTAGGGAACTCTTCACAATAGCATTACTCGCGCAACAGTGGCTCCACCGTAGCCAAACTGCGAAATATGGCTCAGTATAAAGGTCAGTGCAATGCGATCAGACGTCACTTCACTTTCAGATTGTGAACCGTAAACATCAACTGACGAAAGTAAAAAAAAAAAAATCAAATGTGTGTGAAATCTTATGGGACTTAGCTGCTAAGGTCATCAGTCCCTAAGCTTACACACTACTTAACCTAAATTATCCTAACGACAAACACACACACCCATGACCGAGGGTGGACTCGAACCTCCGCCGGGACCAGCCGCGACGAAAGTAAATTATTCATTAGCGAAACATGGCTCACTATCCTCCTACAGGGATTGTTGATATGATGTTAATTTTAGGTGAATGCCATAACAATTACGCTGCAGCTGCGCAATTGTATGCCTATCGTTTCCCAAACAGACGACATCCAAGCGAAAACATTATTCGAAATTGCACTTAACGAGCTCGAAATGGTTACGTGCACCGTCCACACCGTCATCGCGAATACAATGAAGATGACGCTGTTACCTATACCGTTCTCGCCTGTGTTCAACTTGATCCCGAAATTAGTAGTCGTGCGATTCAGAGACAAACTGGAATACCGAAGTCAACTGTTTTGAGGATTTTGAAGGCACATAAATATCATGCGTATCATATCACACTGGAACAGGCATTAACGCCGAAAGATATGCAAATACGCGTGCATTTCTGCCAATGGGCCTTGGAAATATAAGAAGTGTCAATGATTTTTTTAGATACTTTATGTTCACCGAAGAAGCCACATTAAAAAACAATTGCGAATTAAATCATCATGATTGTCATTATTGGTCCCCTGTCAATCCACACTGGCACAGACCCATTGACAGGCAACACAAATGGTCGTTAATGGACTCGTGTGGAATTTTAAACGGCTTCTTGATAGGACCGTATTTTTTTGGGCGAAATGTTACTGGGGAATCTTATTTACAACTTCTCTCCGATGATTTGTTGGAGCTAATGGAAGATGTTGATTTAGAAACTAGGCCACGAATGTGGTTCCAACAGGACGGAGCAGCTCCCCATTATGCTAAAAACGTGCGGAACGTTTTAAATTTACGGTGCCCTGGTCGGTGGATAGGACGCGGCGGACCAATTCAGTGGCCTCCGCGTTCACCAGACCTAATATCTCCTGATTTTTTCTTGTCGGGTTATTTAAAAAATATTGTCTATGAAAGGCAACCCACAACTCGAAACGATAAGGAGCAACGCATTCGAAGAGCGTGTGCAGCCATACCATAGGATGTGCTGCTCAAAACTGTGGACAACTTTTGCAGACGATTGACTTTATGCATTGAAGCAAATGTGGATAATTTTGAACAATTTCTTCGTGGCTAATTTCATTAATTAAGCACCCTCAAATTGTGAGAGGTAAGGGGACTCACACTAATGAAGCACCCCAACATGTGAGAGGCAAGGGGACTCACACTAATGAAGGACCATGGGAACATCATTCCACTACATCCATGTCGTTGTTCCTAGGTAACGCTTAAAGTAGGATACAGTACGTTATGTACAAAAATAGGTTAATTTGGCATAACGAAGGAATTAGAGCACATTTTTTATCGATTTGATGTGTCTTTCTCGGATAATTCTAGATAAGTCAGAGTTCTTCCCCAATTTTACTTTATTCTCGATTTCGGTGCCATCTGTCAATGATTTAAAAAATATTTCAGACAATACTTGATAACTTTTTTATGGAGAATCCAAAACTGGAATAAGAAATGGGTGTTTGAATTTAAGATTTAAATTTAAAATTCCCCCCCCCCCCCGCCCCCCCCCCCCCCCCCGCCCCGACGAAGGGGGCGGTGGCTGGAGGTCACATGTAGTATCATTTGATGTGTCCCTTTGAGCTTATGAACTTGTCTTAACCACTACTTTTACCCAATGTGTAGTTTTCGAGATAATCTCGCCCGAAACTTCAGATGGACTACCTTGTATGTTACACTTGCAAAAACAGTGAGGAAGAAACGACTGTATGCTTCTGTGTGAGCCCTAATCTTTCTAATCTTATCTTCATGGATCTTTTGCGAAATGTACATTGGCAGTTTAAGGGTCCTTAGAGCTTGCAGGTGTGGTACACATATCGAACTTTTGTTGTAAGCGAGAGCTGCTTAACTTAAAAGTAGTGAGTATTTTAATAATTAATAAACATAATTTAGATGTGACAATATTTAGTTTGAAGCTTCATTGTGCTTGCAATCTGCGAGAAATCTCAAGATAAATGATAAATAAATTAATGTATTTCAGAAATATCGGCTTTGACGCTGGCTTTAGAGGTGTCATATCTCTCAGTGTTACCGTCTTTTGGTCGTCTCTTTTATGCGTGGGTATTTATAAGCAGGCAACGTCATTTTCCAGTTTAAGTAATATATCTTAATAAAACACCCTATTCCTTTCTAATATGTATCACCTTATTTCTTCCTTACTTTCGTCTGTGCTTGTAGTGGTACCTCTTATTAAGTGTTAGTGTAGCTTATTTCAGGTTTTCTTTTACTGATTCACAGTTTGTCGAGATCAGCAGCAGTTTGCTTTTGTAGTACTTATCACCGTTTTTTTTCCTTTTTTTTCAAGTGTTATCTTTGCTTCTTCCCTCTTATAGCATTGGTGATAGAAAGAAATGTTAGGTGATCACAGTACACACACATATCAGACTGAATACACTTTAATATTTAGGTACTCTTGCAACGTAAACATTACATTTTCTGATGCATTTTAGAATATTGTGACAACATAGATGAGCTAATATAATTAATATGAGCGTTACAGCGTCTTTTCTTGAACTTAACCTCAACTGGGACCCAGATAACCGATGTATACTCCACGTTTTTTGCATTGCCGATGCGTTTTGCAGACATTTTAGAATACACTGACATCATAGATGTAGAAGATAATTAACTGAAGGCTCTGTTATGTCTTAAACCAAGTACAGTCCATACATCGAACTTCGAACGTTTTTGCAAGTACACAAACATGCTGGTAACAGTGAGAGCAACACAAGGTACAGACATCAAACTTTTTTTGCTTATTAACAGTGCAGCCATCTGTTGATTACAGTATGGAACTGAGATTTGAAAAGTGAGTTGATTTTATTTCGCGTTTTCAAGGTTTACAGAATCGCTCTAAAGGCAAAACTGTTGTCTGACGACTAGATATTGATAATTAATCATCTGTAGGTAATGTGCCATAATTTTATTCCATTACTCCATAGCAAATGATAAATGGCCAAAGTGACTGGTGAGCCAGCCGTGAACTATATTTTGGAGGGCAGTAGTTCATAGTTCCTCGTTTTCGATATTTTAGGCAATTCAGATGCTTTCACATTATTTTGATAAATATTTCGAATATTTTTAGAACAACCCAAAGGGAGCTACATTGTTATAGTAAAACCAGGTTGTGGCTGGAGGAGAGGAGAATGTTGTGTGGCATACATTTTTTCTTTTAATAAATAATTCAGGAGGTTCACATAATTTTGAGCACACAGCCAAGATGGGGTTATACCGCAATTGCCTCTTGCATTTTAATGCTAGCCTCTGATTGAAGGAGAGGGGAGTGAGGAGGAATACTATGCAATGTGAGCTTGTGTGCTCCGTTTTATGTATACAATGCATATCTTTGACCTTTCATTCATTTTAGTATTATGTCAGAGGGATATGGCTGTCTATCGGAAATAATGAATGTCTCGACTTCAATCTGAGTGTCAAGCGATTTTTACTGCATATTTGTCACTATTTTTAGTTCTACACTGTTGGCTGGAGATGGTTTACATTAGAAATTATGTAATTTGACACCGTTTCCTCTTATTGGTTGCAAAAAGGAGGAATCATGGGGTGTAACAAGCACAATTAGCCCACTGCCATTGTCTTAGAGTTTTCATACTGCGCTACCATTGGTTGAAGGTATGGGGAAGAAAGGGCTTCCAATTTTCCCATCAATGCAGTTATACCATTTTTGCCATCTTGGATTTTCCCACACTCTGGTTGGCTGGAGATAAGATATACTGCGCTGTGTGAAAGATTGGAGTTACGTGGAGGAGGACATGGTTTTTAATGCTCCACTAATAAATCTGGCACATTCCCATCATTTTGGGTTTTTCTTTTCGAATATTGGTTGAAGTTAGGGGGAGGGAAGAGGTTTTAAAAATTTTCCGCTTATCGAAGTCGGGTACTTCCTCTAACATTTTTTTTTTTTAATACTGCATCATGATTGGCTAGAGGTGAGGAGGGGACATGGCTTCCCACTGATATGGAAGGTGACATCACTGTCATTAGTTTAAGGGCATCAGTGACGTCATGCACTGATAAGGATGATGGCAGTCATGTTTCAAGGTCTTGGGACAAACAGAGGATCACATAGTGCGCCAAAGTCGCCATACCTGCACTACTCTATGAGCAGATGGTCTAAGGTCAGGGCTGTATGGTGGTCACTAAGCGGCTAATCTGTGTTGCATCAGCCAATGTGGTCGCCTTTCAGCTTCTCTACAGCGACGAACCCATCGTCTAATGGTGCTTACATCCTCGTAGCATCTTCATGCATATTCTTCAGCCTTTAATGAATGCAGCTGGGTGTGTACTTTCTGGAGTAATGAATTTGGTCACAAATCTCTCTCGACCTGAATATCTACAATTTTCTAAACTTATACAGGGCATACATCTTTTGATGTAGGTTGATGTTACTGAAGTGGACTGTAGAAAAAGGTTTCAGAAGTGCGTCAAATACATGTTTACTACAACTCCAACTTAACGAAGGAGCCGGCCAGAGTGGCCGAGCGGTTCTAGGCGCTACAGTCTGGAACCGCGCGACCACTGCGGTCGCAGGTTCGAATCCTGCCTCGGGGATGGATGTGTGTGATGTCCTTAGGTTAGTTATGTTTAAGTAGTTCTAAGTTCCAGGGGCCTGATGACCTCAGAAGTTAAGTCCCATAGTGCTCAGATCCATTTGAACCATTTAATGAAGGAGAAAAACAATACGAGACATTGCTTTCTGACCGGCCCTCCTAAGTCTGGAACATACCTCTGTATGGGAGCGAATCGTCGACGGTTGGGAAGGCTGAAATTATTAGTAGCCTATGACACATGGGATAACAACAGACTGTTGACAATTAGATAGCTAGATCGAGTATGGAATGAAGACATCCTTTAACTAGTCAATAATACAGAACGCAATTAATCGGAGAATAAAATGGTTATACCAATATGATTTATTGCCGAAGACAGTATTGAAGGTGTGGTTGAGGAGTATTTATACAAGATGCATTGTCGGATTTGTGAAACGCAATAGTTTAGTCAATATGTAGAGGATTGCTGGTTAGTCAAAGTAGTGCAGAGGTTCTTCAAAGTAACGTTGCGGATTCTCGTATAAGACCCTTCCAGGTATGTGAGCCACTCCTATCGTTTAAGTTGCTGTTCTGTGATCACTCTGATGAAGGGTGCTTACGGTGTTATAGTGCCTCGATTCCATACCCAAAGATTCTTACTGAAATTGTCTGCAACGTTGGGGCTGATGACCAAAACAACAACAAAACATCTCGTAGTAAATACAAATGTAGCAACAAAAAAAAAAAAAACTGAACGGAAGAAATGAGGTAGTTGGATTGTAACTGGGTAGTGGCTACCTCAAATGCAGAGGGGAAAGGAGAAGTCCACATTGCGGAGTGTCATAAGGGAAACCAGAAACACACAAGTAAAAGATTTTGAGTATGTAGTAGAGTGTATTTAAGTCTTGACCGTTGAATAAAGTAAGGGAACGTGAATTGGAGCTCAGAGTTAATACGTCAGTCTGTAACAAGTGACGCTCTAAGGCAGGGCTGGGCAAATACCGTTTCGCGAGCTCGGGCGCTCGCACGTGCACGCAAGGCCTGCCCGCGGCTCTCCCCCACTCTGCCAGCCAGCAGTAACCCCACCATCTACCCGCCTAGCCACGAACGTCATTGCGCCGTGCGAAGCCACTCGGTCCGTTTACTTCCCGTCGTCTCTAATGTCTGTGTAGACATCGCGTTCGGTGTTTGTGATAAAAAAGAGCTAGTGGGTGGGAAATCGCCGAGGAGAAGTTAAAATCGTTGAAACGAAAGTCCTTTAACCCATACTCGTTAATTCACAGTGGGAAAAAAGTATTTTATGCTGGAACGCAAAGCGGAACTCAATGTTCGTTTTGCAAAGCAACATTGTCTTCATGGAAGAAGTACAATGTGAAGAGACATTATAAACTGCTTCACGAGTAGGATAGAGTCTTTTTTAATAGTGAAGAAAGAAAAGCCAAACTTACCGAACTGAAGCAGAAAAAGGAGAAAGAAGTACGTATACACGTAGATAATTATGACATTGATTCACATTATTACTGTTATTAATAATATGTTATGTGCATTTTCCATCACTTTTACCTTCTCCTGCACGTACACTCCTGGAAATTGAAATAAGAACACCGTGAATTCATTGTCCCAGGAAGGGGAAACTTTATTGACACATTCCTGGGGTCAGATACATCACATGATCACACTGACAGAACCACAGGCACATAGACACAGGCAACAGAGCACGCACAATGTCGGCACTAGTACAGTATATATCCACCTTTCGCAGCAATGCAGGCTGCTATTCTCCCACGGAGACGATCGTAGAGATGCTGGATGTAGTCCTGTGGAACGGCTTGCCATGCCATTTCCACCTGGCGCCTCAGTTGGACCAGCGTTCGTGCTGGACGTGCAGACCGCGTGAGACGACGCTTCATCCAGTCCCAAACATGCTCAATGGGGGACAGATCCGGAGATCTTGCTGGCCAGGGTAGTTGACTTACACCTTCTAGAGCACGTTGGGTGGCACGGGACACATGCGGACGTGCATTGTCCTGTTGGAACAGCACGTTCCCTTGCCGGTCTAAGAATGGTAGAACGATGGGTTCGATGACGGTTTGGATGTACCGTGCACTATTCAGTGTCCCCTCGACGATCACCAGTGGTGTACGGCCAGTGTAGGAGATCGCTCCCCACACCATGATGCCGGGTGTTGGCCCTGTGTGCCTCGGTCGTATGCAGTCCTGATTGTGGCGCTCACCTGCACGGCGCCAAACACGCATACGACCATCATTGGCACCAAGGCAGAAGCGACTCTCATCGCTGAAGACGACACGTCTCCATTCGTCCCTCCATTCACGCCTGTCGCGACACCACTGGAGGCGGGCTGCACGATGTTGGGGCGTGAGCGGAAGACGGCCTAACGGTGTGCGGGACCGTAGCCCAGCTTCATGGAGACGGTTGCGAATGGTCCTCGCCGATACCCCAGGAGCAACAGTGTCCCTAATTTGCTGGGAAGTGGCGGTGCGGTCCCCTACGGCACTGCGTAGGATCCTACGGTCTTGGCGTGCATCCGTGCGTCGCTGCGGTCCGGTCCCAGGTCGACGGGCACGTGCACCTTCCGCCGACCACTGGTGACAACATCGATGTACTGTGGAGACCTCACGCCCCACGTGTTGAGCAATTCGGCGGTACGTCCACCCGGCCTCCCGCATGCCCACTATACGCCCTCGCTCAAAGTCCGTCAACTGCACATACGGTTCACGTCCACGCTGTCGCGGCATGCTACCAGTGTTAAAGACTGCGATGGAGCTCCGTATGCCACGGCAAACTGGCTGACACTGACGGCGGCGGTGCACAAATGCTGCGCAGCTAGCGCCATTCGACGGCCAACACCGCGGTTCCTGGTGTGTCCGCTGTGCCGTGCGTGTGATCATTGCTTGTACAGCCCTCTCGCAGTGTCCGGAGCAAGTATGGTGGGTCTGACACACCGGTGTCAACGTGTTCTTTTTTCCATTTCCAGGAGTGTATTTACAGGACGAAATCCTCATCATCCACAACGATGCAGCGATGACAGTAAGCTATCATGTTGCTCTTAAAATAGCTAAAACAGCACGGCCCTTCGACGATGGAGAATTTGTAAAAGGCTGTTTTCTTGCTGCCGCAACAATGTTGTGCCCAGCAAGTCTTCCTGGTTTTGAAACCGTTCCTCTTTCACTGAGAGCCGGCTGTTGTGGCCGAGCGGGTCTAGGCGCTTCAGTCTGGAACCGCGCGACCGCTACGGTCGCAGGTTCGAATCCTGCCTTGGGCATGGATGTGTGTGATGTCCTTAGGTTAGTTAGTTTTAAGTAATTCTAAGTTATAGGGGACTGATGACATCAGAAGTCTCATAGTGATCAGACCCATATGAGCCATTTTCACGGAGAACGGTCTGGAGGTGCATTGAAGAAATGGCACACGATGTGGAAGCTCAACTGAGAAACAGGATAAAAGATTCTGCTTTCTTTTCATTAGTATTTGACGAAACCACTGATGTATGTGATGATGCTCAACCTGAAGTCCTTTTGCGAGGATTTTATGCTCAGTTTAATGTGATTGAGAAACTCCTCGATTTAGTGCCAATGCATTACACAACGGCCGACGATATATTTTCGTGCGTAGAACATTAACATATAATAGCGAAATACAAGCTATGTTGGGAAAACCTTTCATCGATTTCAACAGATGGGGCTCCTGCAATGATTGGTCATAACTCTGGTGTCGTTGCTTTGATAGGAAAAAAGTTGAAAGCCGTCGATGTCCAGCAGGAACTACCAGCAATGCATTGCGTTCTTCACCGTGTTAATTCGCTAACAAAATGTGCCAAACTAGTTGACGTCATGGACGTGTTTATAAAAACAGTTAACATTCACAGATCTCACGGTTTGGGGCACAGACAATTCAAATCGTTCCTGGCAGATGTCGAGTGTGAATACTGCGATGTTCCATATTTTTGTGAAATACGCTGTTTGAGTCGAGGCGTTGTTTTAGAACGAGTTTTTAACTTACGTAAGGATATAGCGTTATTCATGGGTGCGAAAGGAGAACCGGTGAAAGAATTGGGCGACCAACAGTGGATTTTAGACCCTGCGTTTTCAACTGACATAACCAAGCAACTGAATAGCTTGAATGTAGCTTAGCAAGTTAGAAATAAGGTAATTAGCGAAGTGTTTGACACAATTTTGGCATTCAAGAGAAAACTGCTTTTGTAGGCAAAGCAATTGTCAGAAACGTCATGTGTACACTTGCCGAGAGTTGCACTAGTTGTTAGTGAAAACAATTTGGCACAGGAGAGGCTCAAAGAACATTTTGATGGGTTTGTAACGGTGCTACTGGCTCTCAAAGGCATTTTTGATAGTAGATTTGAGGACTTAAATCGAGTGGAATGTGACGTCACCCTTTTTGCGACTCGTTTTGCAGTTAATGTTGAAAATTTGCCTTCTGAAATTCAGTTGGAACTCATTGACTTTCAATGCAATCGTGTGCTGAAGGAGAAGTTTCTCACTGAAGAAACCTTGGAAAGCTCCTTAAAATATTTCCCACGTGAACAGTTTCCACTGTTATTTAAAATAACTGCTCGTGTGCGTAGTTTTTTGGAATAATATACTTGTGCGAAAGTGTTTTCTCCATAGTAAAACTGACAGGATGATGTAAATTAATGCCTATGGCCTATTCGTACGTAGTACCCTCTCCTCTGAACTACACAATTCTGTGTAAATGTAACGTAACATTTACAATACAAATGTATTCGTTTCTTAATCCTTTACGTCTGTATCCTATTTGTAGCCATGAAAGTAGAACGTGTTACAATGGTTCGAAACTGTGTTTCATCCGTACATGGCCACCCGTTGCATGACATAGGATACACAAACTTCGGGTAAGCACGTTTTACACTTACATCCCACACACACATGGTGTTCCACATACAAATGGTTCAAATGGCTCTGAGCACTATGGGACTCAACTGCTTAGGTCATTAGTCCCCTAAAACTTAGAACTAGTTAAACCTATGTGAGACCTGAGTTTCTCCTGGCGTATACAACTTTCAAATAACTTCCGGGAATTCAGCCAGGTAACACTTTCAGCGACCGCCGATATTTCGGCGGGAGAACACCCCGCCATTTTCAAGGCAAACTGCAACGGACAGGCGGCGTACATGCAAATTTAATACCTCGGTTCTCGGACCCAAGCAGGAAAGATAACACACACACACTGAACACTAGTGCCACCAAAGATGGCCAAAGTCAGAGCTATCGATAGTGAGACTATGAATTCGCAGGTGAGGTAGCATTGAGGCTGTCCCTCTGTTTCTTGACAAGGGAGAGATCCGGATTCCAAACAGAGTTTAAACAGAAACCTCCATCCCTGTTAACGAGGTTGCTCGCTAATTTAATCTCAACTGCCTCCCGAATCACACTGTCCCAATAGCTGGACGTGCATGCCAATATCTCGGTGTTATTATATAACATGGGGTGACCAGTATCCAAGCAATGTTCGGCAATAGCAGATCTATTTGGCTGCTGTAATCGTGTGTGCCGTTTATGCACAGTACATCTGTCCTCCACGGTCCTGATAGTTTGACCAATATATGCCAAGCCGCAGCTACAAGGGACACGATATACACCCGCCTTACGCAGTCCAAGATCATCCTTAACGGAACTCAAAAGTGCTCTAATTTTAGATGGAGGTCGGAACACACATTTCACATCGTATTTCCGTAAAATACGACCGATCTTATTGGACGTGTTTCCTACGTAAGGCAAGAAGGCAGTAGACTTAGGTGTTGACTCAGAATTATCATCAATCACCTGATGTACAGTTGGTCGATAGCGCAACGCACGTTCAATCTGTCTATCACTGTAACCATTTTGACGAAATGTAACTTCAAGATGGGACAGCTCAGCTGGCAAAGTCTCAGCGTCAGAAACGATATGTGCCCTGTGTACCAAGGTACGAAGTACCCCTTCACGCTGAGCCGAATGGTGACAACTATTAGCTTGTAAGTACAAGTCGGTGTGAGTACGTTTCCTGTAGACTGCATGTCCCAATGAACCATCATCCTTCCTCCTAACCGACACGTCGAGAAAGGGAAGGCAACCATCCTTTTCCACCTCCATCGTAAAACGAATGTTCGGGTGGATCGAGTTCAGATGTTCTAGAAAGACATTCAAATTCTCCCTACCGTGAGCCCAAACAACGAAGGTATCGTCAACGTATCTACAGAAACAGGCGGGTTTTAAAGGCGCCGACTCCAATGCACGTTCCTCGAAGTCTTCCATAAACAAATTTGCGATCACAGGAGACAACGGACTACCCATCGCAACTCCATCTGTCTGCTCGTAATACTGGTCATTAAATAAAAAGTAAGTGGATGTCAACACATGCCTAAAGAGATTAGTTAAATCAGCACCAAACATGGCTTCAATTAACCGCAACGAATCAGACAGAGGAACACGAGTGAAGAGAGAGACCACATCGAAACTCACTAAAATATCAGAGTCATTCAGCCTCAGTCCCTCCAAACGACGTAAAAAATCAGCTGAGTTCCTGATATGATGTTCACACCGTCCTACTTGTGGACTCAACAGAGAAGCAAGATGCTTGGATACACAATATGTCGGGGCGCCGATGTTACTCACTATAGGACGGAAAGGAACCCCTTCCTTATGAACCTCTGGAAGGCCATATAACCTAGGGGGAACCGCACTATAGGTGTTAAGCCTCTTGATTGTGTCCTGCGACAAACCACTTTTCTTCAGGAGGCTGTTGGTCTTTCTCTCAACACTTTTCGCGGGGTCAGCATCGATTCTGCGATACGTTGAATCAGATAGTAAACGTTGCATCTTTTGTACATAATCATGTTTATTTAAAACAACGGTGGCTTTGCCCTTGTCAGCAGGTAAAATAACAATACTGGGATCAACTTTGAGAGAGCGTAAAGCAGCCCTCTCTGCTGCTGTTACATTACTCTTGGGTGGACGAGCCCTAGTCAAAACACGGCATGCCTCCCTCCTAACTTCCTCTGCAGCGTCAGGAGGTAGTTTGCAAACTGCCTGTTCAATTGAACTAATAAAATCAACTACCGGCAAATTCTTCGGAGTGGGTGCAAAATTTAATCCCTTCCCTAGCACGGATAAGGTTGCGTCGTCAAAAGATTTCTCTGTGAGATTTATCACAGAACTTCGAGATATAACATCCGACTCCGCGCGATGAAAACGTTCAAACTTTGCCAAATGCCGGGCAGTAACGGAGTTGTACTCCCAGTCAGCTTGGGTCCATGAGGCACCGTCCAACCAATCCCAAGTGAAATCAGGCACTTCAGATGCAACCATTAAATGAAAACGATACAATTCTTTGGAAACAGAATCCAAACGTCGACGAGTAAAACGAATCCTTTCGCGAACAAGAGCCAAGCCAGCACGTTGCTTAATTCGATTGGCGGCAGGAGAATTAATATGGTGCACTTCGTACCTTGGTACACAGGGCACATATCGTTTCTGACGCTGAGACTTTGCCAGCTGAGCTGTCCCATCTTGAAGTTACATTTCGTCAAAATGGTTACAGTGATAGACAGATTGAACGTGCGTTGCGCTATCGACCAACTGTACATCAGGTGCTTGATGGTAATTCTAAGTCAACACCTAAGTCTACTGCCTTCTTGCCTTACGTAGGAAACACGTCCAATAAGATCGGTCGTATTTTACGGAAATACGATGTGAAATGTGTGTTCCGACCTCCATCTAAAATTAGAGCACTTTTGAGTTCCGTTAAGGATGATCTTGGACTGCGTAAGGCGGGTGTATATCGTGTCCCTTGTAGCTGCGGCTTGGCATATATTGGTCAAACTATCAGGACCGTGGAGGACAGATGTACTGAGCATAAACGGCACACACGATTACAGCAGCCAAATAGATCTGCTATTGCCGAACATTGCTTGGATACTGGTCACCCCATGTTATATAATAACACCGAGATATTGGCATGCACGTCCAGCTATTGGAACAGTGTGATTCGGGAGGCAGTTGAGATTAAATTAGCGAGCAACCTTGTTAACAGGGATGGAGGTTTCTGTTTAAACTCTGTTTGGAATCCGGCTCTCTCCCTTGTCAAGAAACAGAGGGACAGACTCAATGCTACCTCACCTGCGAATTCATAGTCTCACTATCGATAGCTCTGACTTTGGCCATCTTTGGTGGCACTAGTGTTCAGTGTGTGTGTGTTATCTTTCCTGCTTGGGTCCGAGAACCGAGGTATTAAATTTGCATGTACGCCGCCTGTCCGTTGCAGTTTGCCTTGAAAATGGCGGGGTGTTCTCCCGCCGAAATATCGGCGGTCGCTGAAAGTGTCACCTGGCTGAATTCCCGGAAGTTATTTGAAAGTTGTATACGCCAGGAGAAACTCAGGTCTCACATTGTTTACCTCTACGGGGAGGAAATGTATCGGTGTTTACGTAAGTTGGATAAACTTCGTAGCTGTCGAGTTAGACTGCAATGTGCTTTGTCGTTTTTATTGAGGTGTCGTGATGAAAATCATGTCCCAACATTTGCTAAGGTTGTGCACCATATTAATTCTCCTGCCGCCAATCGAATTAAGCAACGTTGTGGCTTGGCTCTTGTTCGCGAAAGGATTCGTTTTACTCGTCGACGTTTGGATTCTGTTTCCAAAGAATTGTATCGTTTTCATTTAATGGTTGCATCTGAAGTGCCTGATTTCACTTGGGATTGGTTGGACGGTGCCTCATGGACCCAAGCTGACTGGGAGTACAACTCCTTTACTGCCCGGCATTTGGCAAAGTTTGAACGTTTTCATCGCGCGGAGTCGGATGTTATATCTCGACGTTCTGTGATAAATCTCACAGAGAAATCTTTTGACGACGCAACCTTATCCGTGCTAGGGAAGGGATTAAATTTTGCACCCACTCCGAAGAATTTGCTGGTAGTTGATTTTATTAGTTCAATTGAACAGGCAGTTTGCAAACTACCTCCTGACGCTGCAGAGGAAGTTAGGAGGGAGGCATGCCGTGTTTTGACTAGGGCTCGTCCACCCAAGAGTAATGTAACAGCAGCAGAGAGGGCTGCTTTACGCTCTCTCAAAGTTGATCCCAGTATTGTTATTTTACCTGCTGACAAGGGCAAAGCCACCGTTGTTTTAAATAAACATGATTATGTACAAAAGATGCAACGTTTACTATCTGATTCAACGTATCGCAGAATCGATGCTGACCCCGCGAAAAGTGTTGAGAGAAAGACCAACAGCCTCCTGAAGAAAAGTGGTTTGTCGCAGGACACAATCAAGAGGCTTAACACCTATAGTGCGGTTCCCCCTAGGTTATATGGCCTTCCAGAGGTTCATAAGGAAGGGGTTCCTTTCCGTCCTATAGTGAGTAACATCGGCGCCACGACATATTGTGTATCCAAGCATCTTGCTTATCTGTTGAGTCCACAAGTAGAACGGTGTGAACATCATATCAGGAACTCAGCTGATTTTTTACGTCGTTTGGAGAGACTGAGGCTGAATGACTCTGATATTTTAGTGAGTTTCGATGTGGTCTCTCTCTTCACTCGTGTTCCTCTGTCTGATTCGTTGCGGTTAATTGAAGCCAGGTTTGGTGCTGATTTAACTAATCTCTTTAGGCATGTGTTGACATCCACTTACTTTTTATTTAGTGACCAGTATTACGAGCAGACAGATGGAGTTGCGATGGGTAGTCCGTTGTCTCCTGTGATCGCAAATTTGTTTAGGGCAGACTTCGAGGAACGTGCATTGGAGTCGGCGCCTTTAAAACCCGCCTGTTTCTGTAGATACGTTGACGATACCTTCGTTGTTTGGGCTCACGGTAGGGAGAATTTGAATGTCTTTCTAGAACATCTGAACTCGATCCACCCGAACATTCGTTTTACGATGGAGGTGGAAAAGGATGGTTGCCTTCCCTTTCTCGACGTGTTGGTTAGGAGGAAGGATGATGGTTCATTGGGACATGCAGTCTACAGGAAACGTACTCACACCGACTTGTACTTACAAGCTAATAGTTGTCACCATTCGGCTCAGCGTGAAGGGGTACTTCGTACCTTGGTACACAGGGCACATATCGTTTCTGACGCTGAGACTTTGCCAGCTGAGCTGTCCCATCTTGAAGTTACATTTCGTCAAAATGGTTACAGTGATAGACAGATTGAACGTGCGTTGCGCTATCGACCAACTGTACATCAGGTGATTGATGATAATTCTGAGTCAACACCTAAGTCTACTGCCTTCTTGCCTTACGTAGGAAACACGTCCAATAAGATCGGTCGTATTTTACGGAAATACGATGTGAAATGTGTGTTCCGACCTCCATCTAAAATTAGAGCACTTTTGAGTTCCGTTAAGGATGATCTTGGACTGCGTAAGGCGGGTGTATATCGTGTCCCTTGTAGCTGCGGCTTGGCATATATTGGTCAAACTATCAGGACCGTGGAGGACAGATGTACTGAGCATAAACGGCACACACGATTACAGCAGCCAAATAGATCTGCTATTGCCGAACATTGCTTGGATACTGGTCACCCCATGTTATATAATAACACCGAGATATTGGCATGCACGTCCAGCTATTGGAACAGTGTGATTCGGGAGGCAGTTGAGATTAAATTAGCGAGCAACCTTGTTAACAGGGATGGAGGTTTCTGTTTAAACTCTGTTTGGAATCCGGCTCTCTCCCTTGTCAAGAAACAGAGGGACAGACTCAATGCTACCTCACCTGCGAATTCATAGTCTCACTATCGATAGCTCTGACTTTGGCCATCTTTGGTGGCACTAGTGTTCAGTGTGTGTGTGTTATCTTTCCTGCTTGGGTCCGAGAACCGAGGTATTAAATTTGCATGTACGCCGCCTGTCCGTTGCAGTTTGCCTTGAAAACGGCGGGGTGTTCTCCCGCCGAAATTTCGGCGGTCGCTGAAAGTGTTACCTGGCTGAATTCCCGGAAGTTATTTGATAGTTAAATCTAACTAACCTAAGGACATCACACACATCCATGCCCGAGGCAGGATTCGAACCTGCGACCGTAGCGGTCTCGCGGTTCCAGACTGCAGCGCCCAGAACCACATGGCCACTTCAAAAAAAATGGTTCAAATGGCACTGAGCACTGTGCGACTCAACTTCTGAGGTCATCAGTCGCCTAGAACTTAGAACTAATTAAACCTAACTAACCTAAGGACATCACACACATCCATGCCCGAGGCAGGATTCGAACCTGCGACCGTAGCGGTCACGCGGTTCCAGACTGAAGCGCCTTTAACCGCACGGCCACATCGGCCGGCATGGCCACTTCTGCCGGCGTTTCACATACAGGGTGGTCGGAAATTCCCGTTACAGACTTATAGGACTTGTAGAGGGGAGTGAGTACATCGTATTTTGAATAGGGACCCATGTCCGGAAACGTCATTCAACGAGACTACGGAGGGTCAAAGTTACAGGCGTGAGCGTTTGTAAATGTACGTATACACGGGGTGATTCCGTGATGATGTTACAGACTTTCTAGGATGATGGAGAACATTAGATGTATTAATTTGAAGAAAGGATACCTGTACCGGAAACGAAAGGGTCGAAAGTTATAAACGAAAACCGTTCTGATACCTCTGACAGTTGAGCACATGTACCGGCTCTTGTGTTGCGAAGAGTGCAGGGCTGGTAACTTTCAGTGGTGGTAGTGTGGACAAAAACGAGAAAAAATGTCCAACAAACGTGGGCTTTAAATTGCATACCTGAGGAGCTATGACCATTCGTTCATCTTCACTAATGTGAAACACATCTCCTCTTCTGAGCAAGTGTTCATAGCTGTTAAGGTACGCACTTTAGAGCCCACGTTTATTGGAGATTTTTTTCTGGTTTTTGTTCGCACTACAACCACTGAAAGTTTCCAACCCTACACTCTTCGCAACACAAGAGCCGGTACATGTGCTCAACTGTCAGAGGTATCAGACCGGTTTTCGTTGATAACTTTTGATTCATTCGTTTCCGGTACGGGGATCCTTTCTTCAAATTAATACATTTATCGTTCTCCATCGTCCTAGAAAGTCTGTAACATCATCACGGAATCACCCCGTGTATACGTGCATTTACAGACGCCCGCGCGTATAACTTTGGGGCTCTGCAGTCTCGTTGTGTGACGTTTCCGGACATGGGTTCCTGTTCAAAATACGATGTACTCACTCCCCTCTACAAGTCATAGAAGTCTGTAAAGGGAATTTCCGACCACCCTGTATGATTGACCTCCCGACAACCCTGTACTGCTGCCGTGTTCACGAAAGCCGCACATACGTGAAACGACCTAGGACGTAAGTGTGTTCCAACGGTACCACGTACGTTAGCTTGCCCATACTCAGCAGTGTGCTCGAAGCGCTCTCACAGCGGCACGGTTGCCCCCGTGCAGTGTGCATACGTAAGCGGCCACACACATCGCACAGCTCTGCTACCCGCACTACTTCTTCAGAAACGCTTTTCTTTCCATTGCCAGTCTACATTTTATATCCTCTCTACTTCGACCATCATCAGTTATTTTGCTCCCCAAGTAGCAAAACTCCTTTACTACTTTAAGTGTCTCATTTCCTAATCTTAATTCGACTACATTCCATTAACCTCGTTTTGCTTTTGTTGATGTTCATCATATATCCTCCTTTCAAGACACTGTCCATTCCGTTCAATTACTCTTCCAAGTCCTTTGCTGTCTCTGACAGAATTACAATGTCATCGACGAACCTCAAAGTTTTTATTTCTTCTTAATACGTACTCCGAATTTTTCTTTTGTTTCCTTTACTGCTTGCTCAATATACAGATTGAATAACATCGGGGAGAGGCTACAACCCTGCCTCACTCCCTTCCCAACTGCTTCCCTTTCATGTCCCTCGACTCTAATAAATGCCATCTGGTTTCTGTACAAATTGTATAAGCTTTCGCTCCCAGTATTTTACCCCTGCCACCTTCAGAATTTGAAAGAGAGTATTCCAGTCAACATTGTCAAAAACATTCTCTAAGTCTACAAATGCTAGAAACGTAGGTTTGCCTTTCCTTAATCTTTCTTCTAAGATAAGTTGTAGTGTCAGTAGTGCCTCACGTGTTCTAATATTTCTACGGAATCCAAAGTGATCTTCCCCGAGGTCGGCTTTTACCAGCTTTTCCATTCGTCTGTAAATAACTCGTGTTACTATTTTGCAGCCGTGACTTATTAAACTGATAGTTTGGTAATTTTCACATCTGTCAACACCTGCTTTCTTTGGGATTGGAATTATTATATTCTTCTTGAAGTCTGCGGGTATTTCGCCTGTATCATACATCTTGCTCACCAGATGGTAGAGTTTTGTCAGGACTGGCTCTCCCAAGACTGTCAGTAGTTCTAATGGAATGTTGCCTTTTCCAGGGGCCTTGTTTCGACTCAGGGCTTTCAGTGCTCTGTAAAACTCTTCACGCAGTATCATATTTCCCAATTCATCTTCATCTACATCCTCTTCCGTTTCCATAACATTGTCCTCAAGTACATCGCCCTTGTATAGATCCTCTATGTACTGCTTCAACCTTTCTGCTTTCCCTTCTTTGCTTAGAACTGGGTTTCCATCTGAGCTCTTGATATTCATGCAAGTGGTTTTCTTTTCTCCAGAGGTCTCTTTAATTTTCCTGTAGGTAGCATCTGTCTTACCCCTAGTGAGATAAGCCTCTACATCCTTACATTTGTCCTCTAGCCATCCCTGCTTAGCCATTTTGCACTTCCCGTCGATCGCATTTTGGAGACGTTTGTATTCCTTTTTGCCTGCTTCATTTACTGCTTTTTTATATTTTCCCCTTTCATCAATTAAATTCAATATTTCTTCTTTTACCCAAGGATTTCTACTAGCCCTCTTCTTTTAACCTACTTGAATTCTGCTGCCTTCACTGCTTCATCTCTCAAAGCTACACATTCTTTCTCTATTGCATTTCTTTCACCCATTCCTGTCAATTGTTTCCTTATGCTCTCCCTGAAACACTGTACAACCTCTGGTATAGTCAGTTTATCCAGGTCCCATCTCCTTAAATTCCCACCTTTTTGCAATTTCTTCAGTTTTAATCTACAGTTCATAACCAATAGATTGAGGTCAGAGTCCACGTCTGCCCCTGGAAATGTCTTACAATTTAAAACCTGGTTCCTAAATCTCTGTCTTACCATTATATAATGTATCTGATACCTTCTATTATCTCCAGGCTTCTTTCATGTATACAACCTTCTTTCATGATTCTTGAACCAAGTGTTAGCTATGATTAAGTAATCCTCTGTGCAAAATTCTACCAAGCGGCTCCCTCTTTCATTCCTTTCCCCCAATCCATATTCACCTACTATGTTTCCTTCTCTCCCTTTTCCTACTATCGAATTCCAGTCACCCATGACTATTAAAATTTCGTCTCCCTTCACTATCTCAATAATTTCTTTTATCTCATCATACATTTCATCAATTTCTTCGTCATCTGCAGAGCTAGTTGGCATATAAACTTGTACTACCGTAGTAGGCGTGGGGTTCATGTCTATCTTGGCTACAATAATGCGTTCACTATGCTGTTTGTAGTAGCTTACCCGCACTCCTATTTTTTTATTCATTATTAAACCGACTCCTGCATTACCCTTACTTGATTTTGTATTTATAACCCTGTATTCACCTGACCAAAAGTCTTGTTGCTGCTGCCACCGAACTTCACTAATTCCCACTATATCTAACTTTAACCTATCCATTTCCCTTTTTAAATATTCTAACCTACGTGCCCGATTAAGGGATCTGACATTCCACGCTCCGATCCGCAGAACGACAGTTTTGTTTCTCCTGATAACGACGTCCTCCTGAGTAGTCCTCGCCGAAGATCCGAATGGGGGGACTATTTTGCCTGCGGAATATTTTACGCAAGAGGACGCCATCATCATTTAATCATACAGTAAAGCTGCAAACTCCCGGGAAAAACTGCGGCT
Source organism: Schistocerca americana (assembly GCF_021461395.2). Classification (NCBI taxonomy): domain Eukaryota; kingdom Metazoa; phylum Arthropoda; class Insecta; order Orthoptera; family Acrididae; genus Schistocerca; species Schistocerca americana. The sequence goes on from NC_060120.1 coordinate 612,341,507, forward strand.
GCAGTTTCCACTCGCTTTCAGCCGTTCGCAGTACCAGCACAACAAGGCCGTTTTGGTTAGTGTTACAAGGCCACATCAGTCAATCATCCAGACTGTTGCTCCTGCAACTACTGAAAGGGCTGCTCCCCCTCTTCAGGAACCACACGTTTCTCTGGTCTCTCAACAGATACCCCTCCGTTGTGGTTGCACCTAGGCTACAGCTATCTGTATCGCCGAGGCACGCAAGCCTCCCCACCAACGGCAAGGTCCATGGTTCATCGGGGGAAGTCTCACCATGTATGAAGTTTTATTCTAATACATTTTTTCTTTACTACTAAGACACACCTGCAGACGAGTCCACCTAAGGAATTTGGTGACATCTGGCATCTCTTTTGATAGCTTACAACTGCGCAGTGCAAACGGCTATAAGCGGAAACAATAGCCGACTGTAGAGCTATGAAGAGGCGTTGCCTTAGGGACGGTTACAAAATCGCATTTTAGCTGGTTGTAGACGTGCGAAGCAGCTGCATGCACCGTAAATGAACTGTATAGGATACTGTGCTTACACACTAGTACGTTAAGCATAATTCTCTGTATTGTTGTTTCATAATTTCAAAAAATTTTAAAGAATGCATGGAATTAAATTTTGCAGTGTTAGAGAGACTATGAAAGAATGTTTGAAATTCTAAGAAATTTAGCACAGGATATACGAAAAGAAATTGCAATAAGCAACACATAGAAGAACCTATTGGAATGTAAGTTCAGGAGCGAGATGATTGAGTTGACAATGGGTATGGCAAACGTACAGCCTGCGAGCTAACATCCCATAGGTGTTCGGGCTCACATGCGGTTCGTCGAAATGTCTTGGCTCAAGCTCGTCTAGGGGCTGAACCGCACGTGTCGCCTTACACGCCCTAAATTAGACACTTGTGATCCTTTGTTTAAATTGTTCGGCTGATGGGAAGTTTTCGAAATACAAAGTTAACATAGCGTATAATAACAGTAATAATAATACAGAGAACTAAATTAACGACCCATAAATGATGTAGGCCTCACAGTTGCGATTTTGTTTAGATTAATGTTTATTCATAAAGCAAACTAATAGCGAAAGTGGTCGTATTTAGAGTTACTGTTACACTCGAGGGCATATCAGTTTGACATAGTTCGATCATTCACAATCTCATCGTGAATTAAAAGTTCAACACTCCACCTCGTTAGCTACGCGAAAAGTTAGAGTTCACACAAGGCGCGCGGCTGCTCACCGCTCAGGGATTAAGTCCCGCGATACCACATGAAGCGAAATTATCTATGTCGTTTCACTTCCTAGCTGCCTAAAGCCCGACGTCCGCTTCCGCGTCTCCACCAGCACTACCCTTTGGTGTCTCCAGCCGAACTGTCCTCTTTGGTGTCTAGACCAAAACTGTCCCTCTCTGCCCGTCTCCGGCCGCGTTTTCCAGCGCGCCGAACATCGTCACTCAACTGACTAGGGCAATTCCCTTTCCTGAAGACGTTCATCTGATTGGTTACAGTTTATTCAACATTATTTTACATTTTAACATATTTAAATAATCAAAGCTTGACCACTATCAAGTTCTAATTAAAGCAACAATAATATTCGTTACATAATAAACGTTTAATTCCTTTACATAGAACCAATACAATTTCCTTCTTAATTTTGAATGTCACGGCACGTAACCTTGCACCAGTGTGCTTTCTGATAGATAAATAAAGAACAAAAGTAAGTATTATGCACTAAACCTTACAACAAATATTCTATTACCTAATGATTTAATAACGTGTCATGCTGCCATCGTTCAATGTGTTTTGTGTGGACGAAATGATGATCTGATGAATAACTGAAAATACTAATAATTTAAATGTACTATATGTTTTAAACAATTAAAGTTACAGAGTTGATATTTACAGAGTTTGTCATTTTAATGATGCGCTTCTATATGAAATGTCGATCATTAAGATCGACCAAAAAGTTTACATTTTAGCATTCAGGTCTTTGTTACAAAGCTTGTTAATTTCACTTTAACAGTAAATCGTAAACTATTATAGATGTGATCAATATTAAAGTTTTATTGGGATCACCATGAAAATTTATGCAGGATGGTAGATTAAAATTACTGTGGCGTGGTTCCCTGCATTACTAGGGAATTAAATAATTTGCATAAATGTTTACCTTTATAGCCCCTCTTAGGTGCACCATATATAACACTGCTACATCTCCTTGGCCACAAACGGCTTCTACTGGGTTTTCCTATGATGTACGTTCTCGCCTGTCTGATTCGCACACTACAGCGGTTAGGCCTCAATAGACACCTGTGAATTCCCCCATCTCGTGGTGAATCTGCGCCCTTTATTTCACGCCGTCCTGGACGGCAGGGTTCGTTTCCAATTCCTTTTGGCTGCCTCTTTCAACCATATAGTTAACTCACAAGCACCACTGCCCTATAGTTGACCATGTACATCGAACAATAATTGACAGCTACACCGATATTCAAGGCAGCTGTTCCATCAGAAAACCGATTACAACATTTGCCAACTCCAATTTACACTACATGATTGTGAGTCTTTTAGATTTTTTCTTGCTGAATCTTACAAATCTTATTTTGCTGTCACATTGATATCTCCATGTAGGTGAAATGGTTTTTCTCTGACAGAGGTGAACTTGTTAAATTTAGAAATAGATAGCTGTAAAATGTTCCACACAGATTTCGAAGTGATCACAAGTTGAATAAGTTGTGCCACCAAGAAGTTGACTGATGTTAAATACACACATCAAAAAAAGGTTTACATCACCCCAGTTCCCAAAACTCCTGAATATAGAAGTTGACTGTGGAAACTGTCTCACAGACACAGTCCCTTTGACTGTTCAGAGATGTCAGTAAACCCGCCCAAAGATATAGACAACCATGCATGATCAGCGCCTATTAGACGGAGAGGGTCTGACAGCCGATCAGTTCCAGCCATTCCACCAGGAAGGAGGTACACGGTTCGTGTTTTCTGTAGTTCAACCATGGCTGCACAGTCAATACCGCGGTTGTTACTTTGTGCCAGGAAGGGCTCTCAACAAGGGAAGTGTCCAGGCGTCTCGGAGTGAACGAAAGCGATGTTGTTCTGACATACAGAGAGACAGGAACTGTTGATGTTATGCCTCACTCAGGACACCCAAGGGCTACTACTGCAGTGGATGACCGCTACCTACGGATTATGGCTAAGAGGAATCCTGACAGCAACGACACCATGTTGAATAATGCTTTTCGTGCAGCCACAGGACGTCGTGTTGCGACTCACACTGTGTGCAATGGGCTGCATGATGCGCAGCTTCACTCCCGACGTCCATGTCGAAATCCATCTTTGCAACCACGACACCATGCAGCGCGGTACAGATTGGCCGAACAACATTCCGAATGGGCCGCTCAGGATTAGCATCACGTTCTCTTCACCGATGAGTGTCGCATATGCCTTCAACCAGACAATCGTCGGAAACTTGTTTGGAGGCAACCCGGTCAGACTGAACGCCTTAGACACACTGTCCAGCGAAAGCAGCAAGGTGGAGGTTCCCTGCTGCTTGGGTGTGGCATTATGTGGGGCCGATGTACGCCGCTGGTGGTCATGGAATGCGCCGTAACGGTTATACGATATGTGAATGCTATCCTCCGACCCATAGTGCAACCATATCGGCAGCATATTGGCGAGGCATTCGTCTTCATGGACGACAATTCGAGCCCCCATCGTGCACATCTTGTGAATGACTTCCTTCAGGATAACGACTAGAGTGGCCAACATGTTCTCCAGACATGAACTCTATCGATCATGCCTGGGATGGACTGAAAAGAGTTGTTTATGGACGACGTTAGCCATCAACCACTCTGAGGGATCTACGCTGAATCACCATTGAGGAGTGGGACAATCTGGACCAATAGTGCCTTGATGAACTTGTGGATAGGATACCACGACGAATATACAGGCGTGCATCAATGCAAAAGGACTTGCTACTGGGTATTAGAGGTACTGGTGTGTACAGCAGTCTGGACCACCACCTGTGAAGGTCTCACTGTATGGTAGTACAACATGCAATGTGTCGTTTTCATGAGCAATAAAAAGAGCGGAAATGATGTTTATGTTAGTCTTTATTCCAATTTCCTGTAGATCTTTTGGAACTATCGGAACTGAGATGATGCAAGACTTTTTTGATGTATGTATTTTCGGGCAGATGTAGCGTACACGTCGAATCACAACCATATATAACTGGAATGACGATTATCGCCAGATTGGAGTTAAACTGTGAAAGGTGAACCATGTAAGGTGTTTGCAGCAGGGAGAGGGGACGTTTCACGCGAGCCTCACAGTATCCCAAAACACATGATGCTGTCATGTTCGAGAGCACTGCTATACTACACGATCTGGATACTGTGCTGTACTATGGCGTCTGAGTACATTGCCATACTATCCTGCCCAACACTGTACTATCACGTCCAAAATCACATCCTACTACTCCGCTATACTACACCATTGGTCTGTTGCGCTGTTCAATTGGTACTTAATAGTTATGATCGCGAAGGCATGCCCCTCCCCCCCTCCTTTTCACATATTCCTTGTACGGTTCACCTGTTCACAATTAATTCTGATCTGTTCGGTACACATCTTTCCAGATATAGATGATTATGGTTCCTCATGTTTGGTTCTTCCGAACCAAAGTGTCTAGCTGCCTTCAGCTTTCTGGTAGAACAACTGCACATGTCTTGTGCACTGGTGTAGCAGGCGTAGATTGCGGCGGGAATCACTCTCATGTCAGCTCTGCCGGATTTCCGACTGAGTTGAAGATTTCCTAGCAAATAGTATGCTGTCCGAACGATGGGCAGTAATTTCATTGATTTCGTATCGTATCCGCTATTTTCAGTGTTCTCAGTGCCATATTCGTTTAAAAAGCGTAAAAGTACATGTGAAAAGATGCTTTATACTTTTGAAGGTACAAATTTCCATTGATTTCGGTACTATACTCGACATTTTCTGGACTGATGCTATGTGGGACGTTGTTGTGTACTGAAAGAGAATAGCATAGACGACACTGCTGTAATCAGTAACGTCTGTATACAATCGATTACGATACAATTCATAACCGCTGTCGGCTGTGGCTGGCTGGATATGAGCGACCGAAATTACTTGATACTGTAGTGGCTGCTGCATCTAAGAACGATGAGTTTATAGTGGTAGTGTGTAGCAGGATATGTTATTGTTGGTAAATAGCAACCATCCATTCCACACACGGTCTTTTTAGGTGAGTTTTACAAGCACAGTCTGGAACCGCGCGACCGCTGCGTTCGCAGGTTCAAATCCTGCCTCGGTCATGGATGTGTGTGATGTCCTCAGGTTAGTTACGTTTAAGTGGTTCTAAGTTCTAGGGGACTGATGACCTGAGATGTTAATTCCCATGGTGCTCAGAGCCATTTGAACCATTTTTTGTGCTTCGAGGCGAAGGCGAGTGAAGCGAAGAGGAGCTAGCGTAGGGGGAGTGAGGCGAGTGCACCGAACCTGGCTAGACAGCTTACAAGGAAGTGTGCTCCTTTGGAAGTGTTGCACGCCAGTGGGAGCTATGCGGGTTGTCTTCCTAAAGATCTTTTGCCTCTTGGTTTATAATGTTTTATGGCTTAAGTGATCCTTGTACTTCACGTATGATCTATATGTTCTTTCCAGCGTAACTGATATTGTTTTATTATGTCGATTATGTTATACAATTTCAGTTTAGCTCTGATTCCATCATTTCTTATTGATCAAAACAGATCTAACCACGTATCTAAGGAAATTCATTTCACATTTCTCTTCTCAAGAGTCCAGTTTTCGCATTCATAGAGCAGGGCTGGAATAGCCATAACCTTATACAACTTCGGTAGAGTATCTCTGTGGACGTGCTACAATTCCCATCATAATGGGTGTTACAGTATGTAGTTGTAAATATATCTAGAGGAATGGTTGAAACATTTGCTGATTTTATGGCGTGCGTCATTAAAACATACTGGTGGGACCATGAAGCGAAGGTTGCAGTGGATGGGGTGACCTGTTACAAACTTCATGTCGATTTGTGACAGGTTTCGCTAATTACACAGGCTGAAACGCATTTGTTAATGGTGAGACACTATAAAAGATAGCTATTCCTGCAGTGGACTGTTAACTGAAACGCTACCTGTCACCTGGATAAAGGTTTGCACAACGGAATTCTAAAGAAAAGTGTCCTACATATATAAGCATATCTGAGGGCTCTTTTTAATTGATACTCAAAGAGTGGCACGTGTTACTAACTGTCGAAATGACAGTAAAAGGAGTTCAGTAGCTGCACATTTATTTCACAAGAATTTATACTCGTAGGGAAAAACTAAACATAACGCGTATCTTCGTTGAAAATTAATACAATCTTCTGTACATAAAGCATTAAACTGTCTGTTACACATAGTACACACATGATTGCCCCACAAGCTACTGGGAAAAATGTGTTTCTCCCACAGATAGCGACTGAATCGATTTGAAGGAATGAGGCAAAAATAGTTTTCTTAGCTCACCTTAGAAAGAGAGATGGTATTCAGACATGCACCGGAAACAGTACACGCATTTGGCAAGGTTTTTTTTTTGTCATCAGTCTACTGACTGGTTTGATGCGGCCCGCAACAAATTCCTTTCCTGTGCTAACCTCTTCATCTCAGAGTAGCCCTTGCAACCTACGTCCTCAATTGTTTGCTTGACGTATTCCAATCTGTCTTCCTCTACAGTTTTTGCCCTCTACAGCTCCCTCTAGTACCATGGAAGTCATTCTCTCACGTCTTAGCAGATGTCCTATCATCCTGTCCCTTCTCCTTATCAGTGTTTTCCACATATTCCTTTCCTCTCCGATTCTGCGTAGAACCTCCTCATTCCTTACCTTATCAGTCCACCTAATTTTCAACATTCGTCTATAGCACCACATCTCAAATGCTTCGATTCTCTTCTGTTCCGGTTTTCCCACAGTCCATGTTTCACTACCATACAATGCTGTACTCCAGACGTACATCCTCAGAAATTTCTTCCTCAAAATTAAGGCCGGTATTTGATATTAGTAGACTTCTCTTGGCCAGAAATGCCTTTTTTGCCATAGCAAGTCTGCTTTTGATGTCCTCCTTGCTCCGTCCGTCATTGGTTATTTTACTGTCTAGGAAGCAGAATTCCTTAACTTCATTGACTTCGTGACCATCAATCCTGATGTTAAGTTTCTCGCTGTTCTCACTTCTACTACTTCTCATTACCTTAGTCTTTCTCCGATTTACTCTCAAACCATACTGTGTACTCATTAGACTGTTCATTCCGTTCAGCAGATCATTTAATTCTTCTTCACTTTCACTCAGGATAGCTATGTCATCAACGAATCGTATCATTGATATCCTTTCACCTTGTATTTTAATTCCACTCCTGAACCTTTCTTTTATTTCCACCATTGCTTCCTCGATGTACAGATTGAAGAGTAGGGGCGAAAGGCGACAGCCTTGACTTACACCCTTCTTAATATGAGCACTTAGTTCTTGATCGTCCCTCTTGGTTGTTGTACATATTGTATAGGACCCGTCTCTCCCTATAGCTTACCCCTACTTTTTTCAGAATCTCGAACAGCTTGCACCATTTTATATTGTCGAACGCTTTTTCCAGGTCGACAAATCCTATGAAAGACATGATTTTTCTTTAGCCTTGCTTCCATTATTAGCCGTAACGTCAGAATTGCCTCTCTCGTCCCTTTACTTTTCCTAAAGCCAAACTGATCGTCACCTAGCGCATTCTCAATTTTCTTTTCCACTCTTCTGTATGTTATTCTTGTAAGCAGCTTCGATGCATGAGCTGTTAAGCTGATTGTGCGATAATTCTCGCACTTGTCAGCTCTTGCCGTCTTCGGAATTGTGTGGATGATGCTTTTCCGAAAGTCAGATGGTATATCGCCAGACTCATATATTCTACACACCAACGGGAATAGTCGTTTTGTTGCCACTTCCCCCAATGATTTTAGAAATTCTGATGGAATGTTATCTATCCCTTCTGCCTTATTTGACCGTAATTCGTCCAAAGCTCTCTTAAATTCCGATTCTAATACTGGATCCCCTATCCCTTCTAAATCGACTCCTGTTTCTTCTTCTATCACATCAATCTTCACCCTCATAGAGGCTTTCAATGTATTCTTTCCACCTATCTGCTCTCTCCTCTGCATTTAACAGTGGAATTCCCGTTGCACTGTTATTGCTTTTAATGTCACCAAAGGTTGTTTTGACTTTCCTGTATGCTGAGTCTGTCCTTCCGACAATCATACCTTTTTCGATGTCTTCACATTTTTCCTGCAGTAATTTCGTCCTAGCTTCCCTGCACTTCCTATTTATTTCATTCCTCAGCGCTCAGCGACTTGTATTTCTGTATTCCTGATTTTCCCGAAACATGTTTGTACTTCCTCCTTTCATCAATCAACTGAAGTATTTCTTCTGTTACCCATGATTTCTTCGCAGCTACCTTCTTTATACCTATGTTTTCCTTCTCAGCTTCTGTGATGGCCCTTTTTAGAGATGTCCATTCCCCTTCAACTGTACTGCCTACTGCGCTATTCCTTATTGCTGTATCTATAGTGTTAGAGAACTTCAAACGTATCTCGTCACTCCTTAGTACTTCCGTATCCCACTTCTTTGCGTATTGATTCTTCCTGACTAATGTCTTGAACTTCAGCCAACTCTTCATCACTACTATATTGTGATCTGAGTCTATATCTGCTCCTGGGTACGCCTCACAATCCAGTATCTGATTTCGGAATCTCTGTCTGACCATGATGTAATCTAATTGAAATCTTCCCGTATCTCCCGGCCTTTTCCAAATATACCCCCTCCTCTTGTGATTCTTGAACAGGGTATTCGCTATTACTAGCTGAAACTTGTTACCGAACTCAATTAGTCTTTCTCCTCTTTCATTCCTTGTCCCAAGCCCATATTCTCCTGTAACCTTTTCTTCTACTCCTTCCCCTACAACTGCATTCCAGTCGCTCATGACTATTAGATTTTCGTCCCCCTTTACATACCGCATTACCCTTTCAATATACTCATACACTTTCTCTATCTGTTCATCTTCAGCTTGCAACGTCGGCATGTATACCTGAACTATCGTTGTCGGTGTTGGTCTGCTGTCGATTCTGATTAGAACAACCCAGTCACTGAACTGTTCACAGTAACACACCCTCTGCCCTACCTTCCTATTCATAACGAATCCTACACCTGTTATACCATTTTCTGCTGCTGTTGATATTACCCGATACTCATCTGACCAGAAGTCCTTGTCTTCCTTCCACTTCACTTCACTGACCCCTACTATATCTAGATTGAGCCTTTGCATTTCCCTTTTCAGATTTTCTAGTTTCCCTACCACGTTCAAGCTTCTGACATTCCACGCCCCGACTCGTAGAACGTTATCCTTTCGTTGATTATTCAATCTTTTTCTCATGGTAACCTCCCCCTTGGCAGTCCCCTCCCGGAGATCCGAATGGGGGACTATTCCGGAATCTTTTGCCAATGGAGAGATCATAATGACACTTCTTCAATTACAGGCCACATGTCCTGTGGGTACACGTTACGTGTCTTTAATGCAGTGGTTTCCATTGCCTTCTGCATCCTCATGTCGTTGATCATTGCTGATTCTTCCGCCTTTAGGGGCAGTTTCCCACCCCTAGGACAAGAGAGTGCCGTGAACCTCTATCCGCTCCTCCGCCCTCTTATGCCGGAAGTCTTCGGCCGTAAATGTTGATTATTTATCAAGATTTAGGCAGTGGCGGGGATCGAACCCGGGACCTAAGACGTTTTGATTATGAATGAAAGACGCTACCACAATACCACGGGATTACAGTTGGCAAGGTAATGAGGAAGATATGGATTCACTGAAGTGAACTCCCACTCCTGCATCCAGAAAGAAGTAAAATACCGTAACAAAAATAAGAGTCATAAGTACATTTCTAAGTAACATCTAACGTTATGGTGGCTTCCCTAAAATGCACAAAGTAGCAGTCTCATGAACATTCAGTCGTCAAAATGAGAGCACTTCACAGCACCACAGTTGAAATCCCACTGCTACGAAGAACTCCGCACCTCTTAGCAGACTACGTCTCACCAAAGATGGAACATCATTTTACGAGTATATTTCGCCAGATTCGGACCCTGGAAGCTTTATCCATCACTCTCGAAACTTGAACGTCTACTCCATCGAACTCAGACCCTGGATTATTACTGAACGTTTAGTCCCTCTAATTATGGCGTCCCACCAAAAACAGGGACCGTTAAAGCACGCGTCACCCAACTAGGGTTTACTTGCTGATCTATCAGTGCTTTCGAAATACCTGAACTAGAATACGAAAAACAAAAAAGACGCGCGTTCCCACGGCTCACAAGCAACCGCCCGTGGCGCTGCCGTGACGACGAGGGCCGTACTTCATCGTCAAACAGAAGCGTGTCCTTTCCAGAACATTCCTTTGCCTACAACCTTCCTCAGTACAAAAGCCAGGTGCCTGTGACGTCACACTCGGGCTCGACGACGCTTCACTCAGCAAGGTATCGACACATGCGAGAGAAATGCCGGAGCTCAGAATCTCATGTGATGTGTAAAGTGAGCCTCATTGGAACCAGGTGTCACCACAATTCTGTCCACCGCTAACATGGACGTGCCACAAGATAGGAAGATCGGCAAAGCGCCACTTACGCACATTTCACTCCTTCTTTTGACGCTGGATGGGGGTCAGAACCGCGACGTCTACATCTACATCTACATCGATACTCTGCAAATCACATTTTAGTGCCTGGCAGAGGGTTCATCGAGCCACCTTCACAATTCTCTATTATTCCAATCTCGTATAGCGCGCGGACAGAATGAACACCTATATGTTTCCGTACGAGCTCTGATTTCCCTTATTTTATCGTGGTGATCGTTCCGCCCTATGTAGGTCGGTGTTAACAAAATATTTTCGCATTCGGAGGAGAAAGTTGGTGATTGGAATTTCGTGAGAAGATTTCGTCGCAACGAAAACCGCCTTTCTTTTAATGATTTCCAGCCCAAATCCTGTATCATTTCTGTGACACTCTCTTCCATGTTTCTCGATAATACAAAACGTGCTGTCTTTCTTGGAACTTTTTCGACGTACCTCGTCAGTCCCACCTGGTAAAGATCCCACACCGCGCAGCAGTATTCTAAAAGAGGACGGAAAAGCGTAGTGTAGACAGTCTCCTTAGTAGGTCTGTTACATTTTCTAAGTGTCCTGCCAATAAAACGCATCCTTTGGTTAGCCTTCCCCACAACATTTTCTGTGTATTCTTTCCAATTTAAGTTGTTGGTAGTTATAATACCTAGGTATTTAGTTGAATTTACGGCTTTTAGATTAGACTGATTTATCGTGTAACCGAAGTTTAACAAGTTCCTTTTAGCAGTCATGTGGATGACCTCACACTTTTCGCTATTTAGGGACAACTGCCACTTTTCGCACGATTCAGATTTTTTTCTAAATCGGTTTGCAGTTTGTTTTGATCTTCTGATGACTTTATTAGTCGATAAACGACACCGTCATCTGCAAACAACCGAAGACGGCTGCTCAGATTGTCTCCCAAATCGTTTACATGGGTGAGGAACAGTAAAGGGCCTATAGCACTACCTTGAGGAACGCCAGAAATCACTTCTGTCCTACGTTGAAATCACGCGGTTTTCTTATGGGTGGCCGAGGACAACATCTCAGGCACACCGCCGGTCAGAATCGAAACGAAAAGGCCTCAGAAGGTGGCGTAAAAGGCGTAGATGAAACCACCCCTTCTTTGGGACATTGTTTTCCACACATTTCACGATCGAATACGTCAGTTCTCAATGATATGAGCAAAAGATCGACGTTCTTGAAAATCATCGGTACTGTTGACACCTCATGGGTGATGTAACCGTTTTCGACTGAGAACACAGAGCTGCAACCCACTGAATGTGAACACACCCCTTTTAAGTGCAATGAGAATGCAGTTCTTGTACAAGTTGAAACCATTAGGGACCGATGAATATCATTCGACAGAATTTGAACGTGATCCGAAACAGCAAAGGGTCCTCACGCTTTTTCAGTGCTTCTGTTCCACGCCCTCCCACAGTGTGATCGCAAAGAGGTGCGACATTGACACATTCGAGAGTAATGCGGGAAAGGGTCCCTCTAAGATCCCCCTTCCCCAATACGGCGAAATTCTTGGCAGCACACGTTGTGGAGTATTTTAATGATGTGCCTTTACAGAGAAAACCAGCGAAATACTTCTAGGCGCCAGCAGGCAGGCAACTGGCTTAGGAGGTGCATCAAGTGATAGCCTGCAGGCACCTCGGGCTGCTTCTCATATTTTCCCCGTAAAGTTTCGTTTCTATGTTGAACGTACTAAAGGACTGACAGCCAGACGCGAAATGATGCCACTTACCTTTAACAATGGAGAAGACTCAGCATCTAATGAAGTGGCATTGCTAGAATTAGGAAGTTCGTCGGATTCTGACTCACTGAAGACGTCGGACAACGACAATGCTCATTACTCTACTCAGGACGAAGAAAAAAAGAGTTTCAACTCCTTGTTCATCAACTATTGGGAAGAAAAAGCAAAAACTCCCATGAATCGGAAGTCATAGCAAAAAACTTCTCCCTGTGCCACCTCATAAAAATACGTGCCTCTTCAACCTGACAACGATCAGATGGAGGTGTCAACGGAGTAGAGCGCAGGAGCAACAAGCAACGACTCAAACCCCACCCCGACGCATAACCCTCCTATACTTTAAGGGAGGACACCACCCATTACCATCCAGTGCTCGGGGCAGTACCTACTCCTGAACAATGAACGGAAGAAACATGTCGAAGGACCCATAAGGACGATTTATAAGGGTGAAACGATTAAGTATCATTTTACATTATTGGATGACCAGAGGATAGACCTGCGGTTTTTCTAAGATTGAAAAATTACATGTTTTACACAACAATCGCCAACTGACAAGTCCTCAAAGCCGTCATCAAGTAACTTCCCACGGAAATCATAGAACAGGAGATAGCGAAAGCTTTGTGCAACATTGGTTTCCTATCAGTTTTGATCGAGACACGAAAAAACCAGCAAGCTAATACCACAGGCACTCTACTGTGTGACCCTGGCGGCAGGCCCAGGCAGCGTGTCATTATCTGATGTCGAACATATTTACGACATCAAAGCGGAAATTGAAACATATCGATCAAAATAGGGGCCTCCACAATGGACAAGATGCCAACCTTTTTTCCATATCGCCAATTATTACACCCTGCCCGTCGCTGTGTGAAGTTCATGACCACAAACCTTCGAAGAATTACGAAAAAAACCCCAAAACAAAAGCCAAAATACGAGGGCAGTTCAATAAGTAATGCAACACATTTTTTTCTGAAACAGGGGTTGTTTTATTCAGCATTGAAATACACCAGGTTATTCCCCAATCTTTTAGCTACACAACACTATTTTTCAACGTAATCTCCATTCAATGCTACGGCCTTACGCCACCTTAAAATGAGGGCCTGTATGCCTGCACGGTACCATTCCACTGGTCGATGTCGGAGCCAACGTCGTACTGCATCAATAACTTCTTCATCATCCGCGTAGTGCCTCCCACGGACTGCGTCCTTCATTGGGCCAAACATATGGAAATCCGACGGTGCGAGATCGGGGCTGTAGGGTGCATGAGGAAGAACAGTCCACTGAAGTTTTGTGAGCTCCTCTCGGGTGCGAAGACTTGTGTGAGGTCTTGCGTTGTCATGAAGAAGGAGAAGTTCGTTCAGATTTTTGTGCCTACGAACACGCTGAAGTCGTTTCTTCAATTTCTGAAGAGTAGCACAATACACTTCAGAGTTGATCGTTTGACCATGGGGAAGGACATCGAACAGAGTAACCCCTTCAGCGTCCCAGAAGACTGTAACCATGACTTTACCGGCTGAGGATATGGCTTTAAACTTTTTCTTGGTAGGGGGGTGGGTGTGGCGCCACTCCATTGATTGCCGTTTTGTTTCAGGTTCGAAGTGATGAACCCATGTTTCATCGCCTGTAACAATCTTTGACAAGAAATTGTCACCCTCAGCCACATGACGAGCAAGCAATTCCGCACAGATGGTTCTCCTTTGCTCCTTATGGTGTTCGGTTAGACAACGAGGGACCCAGCGGGAACAAACCTTTGAATATCCCAACTGGTGAACAATTGTGACAGCACTACCAACAGAGATGTCAAGTTGAGCACTGAGTTGTTTGATGGTGATCCGTCGATCATCTCGAACGAGTGTGTTCGCACGCTCCGCCATTGCAGGAGTCACAGCTGTGCACGGCCGGGCCGCACGCGGGAGATCAGACAGTCTTGCTTGACCTTGCAGCGATGATGACACACGCTTTGCCCAACGACTCACCGTGCTTTTGTCCACTGCCAGATCACCATAGACATTCTGCAAGCGCCTATGAATATCTGAGATGCCCTGGTTTTCCGCCAAAAGAAACTCGATCACTGCCCGTTGTTTGCAACGTACATCCGTTACAGACGCCATTTTAACAGCTCCGTACAGCGCTGCCACCTGTCGGAAGTCAATGAAACTATACGAGACGAAGTGGGAATGTTTGAAAATATTCCACAAGAAATTTCCGGTTATTTCAACCAAAATTGGCCGAGAAAAAAAATGTGTTGCATTACTTATTGAACTGCCCTCGTATATAAACTGTGAAGTCAAACATCCTGCTACACGGATAGGATACCCCAAACTCCAGGAGGTACTGCGCATTTACAATCTCAATGAAAAGGAATTTCCATCTTTACGTCAGAGAACGACACAGTCCACAGGCGCCTGATGCCCTTAAGCTGGCACTAGAGGTCAAAAACCTAGCGAGAATTCAACGGATACGCATTCACAGTTCGACTTCTCGGAAGTCAAGAAAATGGTCACCAGCTTAACAGAATTTTTAGAGTCTCTCCACCAGAAGAACATCTTTATCATTATTCAAGAGACCTTATGAAAACTTAATAAGGTACCAGATATCCTACCAAAATTACTCACCTTAACAGTGGACCAGTGAAGATATTCGCCTTCAGTAATGGCTCTTAGACCAACAAAAGTTGGATAATTTTTCACTCTGTATATTCAACGCGAACGGCGTCTAAAATAAAAAGGTAGAACTCGAGGATTTGCTCAAGCATTTTAATATCGACATCCTATTTCTCACGAAAACGCACCTCCAGCCCACCCAGCCTTACACTACGTGGTTAGCGACAAGATGGACGAAGCCAATGGCCGAAGGAGCGACATGGCCATATATACAGAGATCAGCCAAAACGTTATGACCAGGTACCTGGTAACTGGTACATCTACCTTTGACACGGATAACAGCGGTGACGTGTAAGGCATGGAAGCTATGAGGCCTTGGTCGGTAGCTGGAGGGATTTGCAGCCACATCTGCACACACAAGTCACCTAATTTCCGTAAATTCCGCGGATGGGGACGATGAGCTCAGACACCACTTTCACTCACATCCCAGGTGTGTTCGATGGGGTTCATATCCACTAAGTTGGGGGGGGGGGGTGTATCATACCAATTTGAACTCGCCACTGTGTTTCTCCAACCACTCCATCACATGTCTGACCTTGTGCTACGGCATATCACTTTGTTGAAAAATGCCACTGCTATCGGGTAACATCATCGTTGTCAACGGGTGTACATGGTCTGCAAACAGTGTGCAATATTCCTTGGCTATCACAACGTCTTGCACCATGGATACCCACATGAATGTTCCCCCATGAGCAAAATGGCGCCGCCGCCAGCTTGTCCCTGTCCCACGGTACAGGTGTCAAGAAGCTGTTTCCCCAGAAGACGGCGGACTACCGTCCTCCCATCAGCATGATGAAGAAGGTGTTAAGATTCATCAGACTATGTAATGTTCTAGCACTGTGGCAATGTGCAGTGCCAATGGTCGCGTGCCCACTTCAGTCGTGGTTGCCGATGTCGTGGTGTTAACATTAGCACGTGGATGGGTCATCGGCTGTGGAGGTCCATGATTAGGAGCGTTTGGTGCACTGTGTGTTCAGGCATACTTGTACGCTGCCCACCATTAACATCTGGCGTTAGTTCCACCACAGTTTGCTGGCTCTCCTGTTTTACCAGTCTGCCTAGCCTGTAGTGACAGGTGATCCACGATGTCTGGACATGATTTTACCTTCGTTTCACCACATGTTGAGGACACTCACCACAGCAGACCTTAAACACCTGACAAGTCGTGCTGCTTTGAAATGCTCGTGCTGATCCCCATGGCCATCAGAATTTGACCTCAGTCACATTCCTACAGATAGCATGTCCCTCCCATTCTACACATGGACACGGACACAGACACGGATGTTCACTGATGCTACATGCACCGTGTGTGTGTCTGATTAACGGTCATTCCCAGCCGGGAGAACCTGCTATCGCCTGGACGGATTTATATCGATAGTGGATCGGTGGTTGTAATGTTCTGGCTGATCAGTGGATCAAGCAATCGATCACTCACGTTCCTCTCACGCTGAACAACCGCAGTTAACATTCACCTGTTTTTGCATCATTGCATTGGTTGCAGCGTATCTTAGCCTCAAAGGCCAATCATCAAGGATGATCTTCTGGTGCTATTTGCTCGACACGAGGGAATTCTACTCTGCCAGGACCTCAACGCCAAGCAGTTCGCATAGAATTTGCACAATACTAACCCAAGATGGATTGGGGCTAAGAAATGAAAGATGAAGCCGCCTGGTAGAATTTTGCACAGAGCATAACTTAATCATGGCTAACACTTGGTTTAAGAATCATGAAAGAAGATTGTATACATGGAAGAACTCTGGAGATACTAAAAGGTATCAGATAGATTATATAATGGTAAGACAGAGATTTAGGAACCAGGTTTTTAAATTGTAAGACATTTCTAGGGGCAGATGTGGACTCCGACCACAATCTATTGGTTATGACCTGTAGACTAAAACTTAAGAAACTGCAAAAAGGTGGGAATTTAAGGAGATGGGACCTGGATAAACTGACTAAACCAGAGGTTGTACAGAGTTTCAGGGAGAGCATAAGGGAACAACTGACAGGAATGGGGGAAAGAAATACAGTAGAAGAAGAATGGATAGCATTGAGGGATGAAATAGTGAAGGCAGCAGAGGATCAAACAGGTTAAAAGACGAGGGCTAGTAGAAATCCTTGGGTAACAGAAGAAGTATTGAATTTAATTGATGACAGGAGAAAAAATAAAAACGCAGTAAATGAAGCAGGCAAAAAGGAATACAAACGTCTCCAAAATGAGATCGACGGGAAGTGCAAAATGTTTCAGTAGGGATGGCTAGAGAACAAATGTAAGGATGTAGAGGCTTATCTCACTAGGGGTAAGATAGATACTGATTACAGGGAAATTAAAGAGACCTTTGGAGAAAGGAGAACCACTTGCATGAATATCAAGAGCTTTCATGGAAACCCAGTTCTAAGCAAAGAAGGGGAAGCAGAAAGGTGGAATGAGTATATAGAGGGTCTATACAAGGGCGATGTACTTGAGGACAATATTATGGAAATGGAAGAGGATGTAGATGAAGATGAAATGGGAGATATGATACTTCGTGAAGAGTTTCACAGAGCACTGAAAGACCTGAGTCGAAACAAGGCCCCCAGAGTAGATAACATTACATTAGAACTACTGACAGCCTTGGGAGAGTCAGTACTGACAAAGCTCTACCATCTGGTGTGCAAGATGTATGAGACAGGCGAAATACCCTCAGACTTCAAGAAGAATATAATAATTCCAATCCCAAAGAAAGCAGGTGTTGACAGATGTAAAAATTACCGAACTATCGGTGTAATAAATACTATCGCGAATTCTTTACAGACGAATGGAAAAACTGATAGATGCCGACCTCGGGGAAGATCGGTTTGGATTCCGTAGAAATGTTGGAACACGTGAGGCAATACTGACCCTACGACTTATCTTGGAAGAAAGATTAAGGAAAGGCAAACCTACGTTTCTAGCATTTATAGACTTAGAGAAAGCTTTTGACAATGATGATTGGAATACTCTGTTTCAAATTCTGAAGGTGGCAGGGTAAAATACTGGGAGCGAAAGGCTATTTACAATTTGTACAGAAAGCAGATGGCAGTTATAAGAGTCGAGGGGTATGAAAGGGAAGCAATGATTGGGAAGGGAGTGAGACATGGTTGTAGCCTATCCACAATGTTATTCAATCTGTATACTGAGCAAGCAATAAAGGAAACAAAGGAAGGTTTGGAGTAGGTATTAAAATCCATGGAGAAGAGATAAAAACTTTGAGGTTCGCCGATTTCATTATAATTCTGTCAGAGACTGCAAAGGTCATTGAAGAGCAGTTGAACGGAATGGACAGTGTCTTGAAAGGATGGTATAAGATGAACATCAACAAAAGCAAAACGAGGATAATGGAATGTGGTCGAATTAAGTCGGGTGATGCTGAGGGTATTAGATTAGGAAGTAAGACACTTAAAGTAGTAAAGGAGTTTTGCTATTTGGGGAGCAAAATAACTGATGATGGTCGAAGTAGAGAGGATATAAAATGTAGACTGGCAATGGCAAGGAAAGCGTTTCTGAAGAAGAAAAGTTTGTTAACATTGAGTATAGATTTAAATGTCAGGAAGTCGTTTCTGAGAGTATTTGTATGGAGTGTAGCCATGTATGGAAGTGAAACGTGGACGATAAATAGTTTAGACAAGAAGAGAATAGAAGCTTTAGAAATGTGGTGCTACAGAAGAATGCTGAAGATGGGTAGATCACATAACTAATGAGGAGGTATTGAATAGAATTGGGGAGAAGACGAGCTTGTGGCACAACTTGACTAGAAGAAGGGATCGGTTGGTAGGACATGTTCTGAGACATCAAGGGATCGCCAATTTAGTGTTGGAGGGCAGCGTGGAAGGCAAAAATCGTAGAGGGAGACCAAGAGATGAATACATTAAGCAGATTCAGAAGGATGTAGGCTGCGGTAGGTACTGGGAGATGAAGAAGCTTGCACAGGATAGAGTAGCATGGAGAGCTGCATCAAACCAATTTCAGGACTGAAGACCACAACAACAGCAACCCAAGAGGGAAACAGCTGTGTGGTTTGGAGGAACCACTGAAAGCCATCAGATTCAGGAAGAACAATCCAGTTCACATCCCAAACAATCTACCCCACAGACGCAATGTGTTGGACACAGTTGTCGTGAAAAATCTAAGACTCGACCTGCGTCTTTAAACTAGTAACTTCTGAGCACAATCCAGTGGTTGGTGTCATCGCAGAGGCAGTGGAATATCTACAACCTCCAGTATAACTGACTAAGAACTGCAACCAGTATCAGGCATTCCTTAGCAACAACATTTGCTCCATAACAGAAGTATGGACAACAATTTTCATAGGGGTGGTCATTTACGCATTTACAGAGCCATTGTATTTTGCCATGAAAAGTGGGAAAATAAGATGACTGTTCTCTCTTTTCACACCAGGGGTGAATGGGGTGTGGTCTTGGTCCTCTGAAAGCAAGCCCAACGAAAGTGGCAGTTGAGGGCCCACCAGGCCCCTTGTTTGACACACTGAGGATGGCAAAACTTTTACCATGAAGTATATGGTATAAAATATGATCGGAGGCTTTCCCGGCGTATGTGTTGTTTCCAGAACACATACGCCTGGAAAGCCTCCGATCACATATCAGCAACCTCTATGGGAAGGATATATACCACCTGGTGAAGAAACTAGATAAACTTCGGAACCAGAAAGGACGTCTGCTGAGTTCACTCGCCTTTTTATTAAGGTGTAGAGACGAAAACATCATTCCTACGTTTTCCATGATGGTGCACCATATATGCACACCCGCGGCAAACTGGATCAAGAAACGAGCTAGCCTGGCCTTGGTCAGGGAAAGGATTCGTCACACTCGACAACAACTCTTCAAGAATGCCATAGAACTACTGTGCCTTCACCTGTAATTAGCCTCCACGCTTCAAGAGCATTCCTGGGAATGGGTGGATGCTATCACATGGGCCCAGGCTGACTGGATACATCTGAAATCCACTAACAAACAGATTGACAAGTTTGGAAGGCTACCCGGCAAACAACAAGAAGAGAGGGAGCTGATGAAACGATCCTTGATTAACCTCACGGGGAAGCCACTGGACGACGCAGCCACTTCCATACTCGGAAAAGGACTCAACTTTGCACCGACGCCAGCTCACCTCCCCTCCACTGAAATCATCTCGGCAGTGGAACAGGCAGTCCGGGGCTTAACCGAGGACAAGGCTGAAGAAGTCAGGAGGGAAACATGTCGGATTCTCTCCAAGGCGAAACCGACTACCAGCAACATCTCACGGGAAGAAAGAGTGGCACTTCAGGCCCTCAGAGAAGACAAAGAGACCGTCATCGTGCCAGCCGACAAAGGAAACACCACAGTCGTTCTGAACAGACAGGACTATGAACACAAGATGATTCAACTTCTTGATGACCCGGCATACCGGAAGGCCAGACGGACCCGACCAACAGTATACAACTAAGAACTGCCAGCCTACTGAAAAATGGCGCAATAGAGGAGAAAGATATCAAGAGACTTCGACAGCGCTCCGCAGTAGCTCCGAGAATATAGGGTCTCCCTAAGACACATGGTATAAAATTTTTTAGAGCGTGAGGATGCTGCCCAAGAGGAGGAAATATGGACACGATGCCAGGCAGAAGACATCTGACAGATGGCATGGCGGATGGAACCACTACTACGGCTCCGGCGGAGGTCGACTCTACTGTATGATGACTAAGCAACCACTTAGCCTCCACACCAGATGGTATAACGAATGAACAATTGAATAAGTTGCCACACAATCTACTGGTGTGATAACATGCATTTTTGACCGTTGCCTCTTACTAGGATATTTCCCATCCAACCGAAAGATTGCTTCCATAGTATCACTATCAAAGCTAGGGAAGAACCATTGCCAACCACAAAATCTTTGGCCAGTCAGCGTCTTTCCATCACTCTCCAAAGAACTAGAACGGATCATACTCCAACGAATATGCCCAGCAATCTTGGAAGAGGCTACGGTATACCCGTACCAGTTCGTGTTCAAGCCATGCCTGTCAGCCAAACTCCAGCATATAATATGAACAATGTGAACTATACAGTGGGGTTTTTCTTCATGTCGAAAGGCATATAATCTTGTACTGAAAAATAAGATGCTCACCTAACTGCATGACCTTCCCACCATCCTAGACTACTGCACAAATGTTACTGACAACTATCTTCAAGAGAGACGTTTCTTTGCCCGAATAAACAGTAAGCGGTCCAGCATTCAAGAATGGCTAGAGGGCATCACTCAAGGCTCTGTTCTGCTCCGATGCTACTCATCTTGGATGTGAATGACCTGCCATTACTCACACAAGTCGTCATTGTGCAATTCACGAGAGATATATAAATCCTTACCAGCAGCCAGACAGTCGATACAGTGATACAGTGCCTCCAACATCAGCTCCACTTGTTGGAGTATGGACCACAGGAATCCGCATTACTCTAAATGTACAGAAGATACAGGTCATTACATTTACTTGCAGTTGGTCTGAACTCAGAGACCATCTCACACTGCATAATATCGCACTTCGCACTCCCTCCCTGCCCAGCCCCCCCCTCCCCAAAAAAAAAAAATCTGCGGATGATACTGGACTGGAAACCGTTCAAGGAACATGTTCAGTGAAAACACAACAGCACTGTCTACCAATTCACAACTTATACCCACTGCTGTCCACTCAGCATTTAAATATTAGGACCAAATTACACCTCTACCTATCACAACGATCCTGCCTTCAGTCTTATATGGATACTTCTCCTGGAAGATCACCTGTAAACAGTACTCTCAGACCGCTGCAGCCTCTACAAAACCGATGCCTGTGGTTAATCCTTGGAGCAACCAGAGGGACAAAGGTCAGGGATCTCCAACAGGTGCTGCACATGGAGACCATCAGGAAAGTAATAGTATCATCCAATCAAAATTGTTCGCTACCTCTGAAGCACTAGGGCCCACTGCAAGACATCTATATTATATGGGGTCTGTCATCCATGAGAAGTGGCGTCGTATCAAAGTCCCCATGCTAACATCGAGACAGTCAATGATATAGCAAAGTAATGCAAATTTGTAAACAAATAAGGACAAAAAGGAATGTTATGTTGTGTGACAGAAATGTAAAGTCAAGTGAAACAGTATGCAACATTAATGAAACGTAATAAATTAACCAGAACCTTGGGGTGTCAGAGGACCTAGTGCTCAATAACATTCTCATGTGGAAATAAAGGGAAATTTACCCCTTCACCCTTCACATCAAGGAATTCCACCGACTAGGTGATTGTCCTTCTTTGAACTAGTAGGGTAATGAGAGCGCCACCCATATCTGCGTTGTTGCCATATTTATTCCAAATGGAATGAGATCACCATCCCACTCTGTGTTGTTGCCAAATCTGACGAAAATACAGAGTGGGGTGGTATTATCATTACCCTACTACAATGAGACACCGCAAGAAAATATATCTTTATAGTTCTCAATAAATAACGAGGGCGCCACAAAGGATTTTGTCAAACAAGAAGGTGTGGCGTCTTAGAGAGCACTGTCCGCCTGCTTAGCTGGGTGGTAATGTGCTCGCCTCCCATGCAAGTGAGCCTGGGTTCGATTTCGGGCCGGATTGGAGATTGTCTCCAGTCGGGGACTGGGTGTTGTGTTGTCCTCAATTTCATCCTCGTACCTCTGCGCAAATCGCCCAATTTTGCGTCGACTGAAATACGACTTGCACTTGGCAGCCAAACTTCCCCGGTTGCCATAGGCTCATTTCATTTCTGAGCGGCACTTCACCATTTTATTCTTGCATATGTCAAAGTCACAGC
Source organism: Schistocerca americana (assembly GCF_021461395.2). Classification (NCBI taxonomy): domain Eukaryota; kingdom Metazoa; phylum Arthropoda; class Insecta; order Orthoptera; family Acrididae; genus Schistocerca; species Schistocerca americana. Next base: position 612,364,441 of record NC_060120.1, read on the forward strand.
GCTTTGTGATCACGACACAGCAGGGCAAGAAACAGGAGCATTCCGAGTGCGAAATGTGTGGGAATAAACGTCCCAAGGAAAGGGGTGGTTTCATTGACGCCCTTTTTGCCACTCGCTGAGGCCTTTTCGTTTCAGTTCTGAGTGTCAATGTGTCTGAAATTATTTCCTCGGCCACCCACGAGAAAATCGCGTATTTCAACTCTGGGCGTCACGGTTCTGACTTGTATAGCAGAGGCGTCAAACACAATGGGTGGAATGTGGGTAAGAGGGACTCTTGTAAGTCCACTGCAGCGGTGGGCATAGTTTTAGCAACATTTGCTGCCAATGTGACATCACTAACTCACTTTAAGTGCCACATGAACGCCTGAGCTTTGGTCTTTTTCTCCGATATGTGGACATCGTGCAGTCTTAAGCATCGTCGAGCCAGAGGGTGACTTTCCAGGGCGTTGACGCCATGGTTTTTCCCCATTATGGAGGACGTTTGTAAGCGCTTTTGAGGCAAATTTCAAACTTATGCTCCAGAATGGGAGACAATTAAGGGGTTTCAAAAAAGTGATCCTCCAGTTCTGTTGTACAGTGTACAGCTAGTTCCTCGCCATCTTAAGACGAGCATTTAATTGTGTATAAATGTTAGCAAAAAGGGAGCTAGGCACAAGCATGATTGCAATTACGTATGCTCTGCTTATATTTGTGTAGAAATAACTGGAAAAAATTAAACATCCTTTTATCACAGAGGGGGGATAGAGTGCAAATAGTAAGAAATACACCTGCATGTTTGAATGTTCCCTTTATTGATCTATCTCTTGTTATTCATTGTCCGGAAAGGAATGAAGAGTGCAGGACTGTATCATTATAAGGCGCGTTCAAAAAGAAACGAGCCAGAGGCATAATTACAGAAACCAGCACCAGTATGTTAGAAGTATTGACCCTAGCTGTTGAGACGTCCCACGTGACACAAGGCGGTGAATGGCTGTCTCATAAAATTCTCGGGGCTGCGATGTTAACCAGTTCTGCATGTACAGCTGGAAGTCGTCGTCCGAGGTGAATCGTTTGCCCCTCAGAGCCTTTTCAAGGGGACGAAAAATGGCGTAATCACAGGGGGAGAGGTCCAGACTGTGTGGTGGGTGGCCGACAACCTTTCGTGCGACTGTGTTGGCCTTGTGGGGCTTTGCACTGTCGTGGAGCAGAATGACCCCACAGGTGAGATTGCCTGGCCGTTTTGATATGATCACTTGGCGAAGGGTGGTCAAGGTTTGTGAGTGATGTTGGGCATTCACTGTTGTCCCGTGCTGCCGGAAGTCAATCAGAAGGAGGCCATTTTTGGTCCCCTAAAAATGTTCTGTAAGGCAAACGACTCACCTCGGATGACGACGTCCAGCTGTATATTTGGAACTGGTTAACATCGTAGGCCCGGGAATTTTATGAGACAGCCATTCACCGCCCTGTGTCACAGTGGGACAAGTGTCTCAACAGCCAGGGTCAATATTTCTAACATACAAGTACTCGTATCTGTAACTATGCCTCCGGCTCGTTTCTTTTTCAACGCCCCTCATATTTATTAATCATGAAAACCTAAATAACACAAACACACAATTCTTTCAGATAGGCTGATGACACTCACAAACAGGTAGATGGTGGCAAAAACAAATGAACACTCAAGGAAAGCAGAAAGATATGCGAGTGATCTGATAGATTCCTCTTCAGTTGATCACTGTTAATAATGGAATACGAATGACTCGGACGAAGGGCAGATCCTTGTACGATGGAAACAGAACACACGCGCAGAAGACCAGTCAGATCGTCATAGCGCCATATTTAGCTCTTGCAGGTATGAACGACGCACGTACTCTGCCCAGGACAATACTTTCAAACCAATATACTGAGTAGTTCTGTTCAGTCCTGAATGGGTAATAACAGTGATTTAAGTCGTAACAGTAATCATTATCATCGATAGCTTGCACTGAAAAACAAAGTCGCGATTGGGCCCTGAAGACCTTACGATGCCGACAGGTCAGTGTATCATCCTCTGCCAAGTAGCGTAATGCGGCTGTGGTATGGCGAGACATGAAGTCAGCACAAATTCTCCCAAATGTTGTCGACTTTCCAGACGGTGCAGCCCTTACTTCTCATTCAAGTTCTCGTTCCAGTTCTCGCATCAAAGCAAAATCCCGGGCAGTGCCAGGAATTGAAACTGGGTTCTCCTCATGAGAGACGCGCTAATCACTTGGATACGGCAGCGGACTTGTATTCGAAAAATGTAGAAAAATCATAATACTGTGAGCCATCAGTAATTTGTAAGTACGAAATAATTATTATCGTGGATATCCGCAGGTACAACCACAGACAATCACAATGGTGCAGGCTTCTATCCACAATTTCAGCATCAGAGCAGATACCCAGAGATATATCCGCGGAGGCCTTTACTCATAGCCTTCGTTCCTCTGTACGTCGATTTTTTGTCATACTGTACACAGATACTTGATATTTTCAAAAGGTGACGTATGTCTTTCGTTAAAGCTGAGCTCTGCCAAGGTTGATTTCTCTTTATGTCTCAGGCGAATATATCTCATGCATTAGACGCTGAACTATTAGATACGGCCACTTTCACACAGACTGCTTGTGTACCTGATACATGAAGTTCTAGCGAGTCTATCGCTACATCAAGTACATGTTTGCTGTTAGGTGGTGGTCGGAAGACCTGTGTTACGTGTAACGTTGCTTCCAAAATGCTTTTCATCTGCAGTATACGTCGGAGAAATTTATCTTGACACACACATTGATGAGCCAAAACATTATGATCACTGCCCACCGAGAGGTGGTATGTTGCCTGGTGGCGCTGAGAGGGCACGTGATCTGTGAGAGAAGTATGTGAGTGGTGCAAAGAGGAACAGGGAATCGTTCAAGCGACAATAAGAAGCGCAAATCCGGAAATCAGCCGACTTATGAGACTTTAACAAAAGCCAGATTGTTGCGGCCCAGTGCCGGGCAGCGAGGGTCTGGGAAACAGCGAAGCTGGTTGGTTGTTCGCGTGCTACTATCGTGAGCATCTATGGAAAGCGGTTGAAGAATGCTGAAACAACGAGTAGGCGACAAGAAGTTGGACGTCCACCATCACAAAAAATTGGGATCGGAGGCTCGTCCACTCTCTAAAGCAACATACTCGGCAATATCTGGCTGGTCTGCCGACAGAATACAGTGCTGGCGCAGGCACAAGTGTTTAGGAACATAACTTTAGCGCACAGTGGTGAACATGGTGTTCCGCAGCAGAGGACCCCTATCTGTTCCCATGTTTACCAATCAACGTCGTCAGTTATGATTACAGTGAGCACCGGATCATCGAGATTGGACCGCAGATCAATGGAATCGTGTTGTCTGGTCCGATGAATCCAGTTTATTGCTAAACCAGGTGGTTGTTCTTGTCCAGATACTCTGTCATACAGGCGAACGGGTGCTCGAAACATGCAGCGCGCCAAGGACGCAGGTCGGTGAGAGCAGTATTATGTTGTAGGAGACATTCACCTGGGCTTCCATGGGACCTGCGGTAGTAATGGAAGGCGCCATAACAGCTGTGGACTAGGTGAACAGATTTGGGGCCACCTTAATCTCCTATGGTTGATGGCAGGATAACTGCCAGTGCCAAAATGCCAGAATCATGTTGCAATGGTTCTAGGTGCGTGATAGTAAACTCACGTTGACGTCTTGGTCATCAAATTCGATTTCCTGAATCCGATGAAACCGAATTGGGACTCTATCTGGCGCCACCTCGGCGCCCACAAACTAACCGCCTTTTAAGAAATTTGTTTGTGTGGCCATCCTCCGCAGCAAGCATATAAATACTTGTTTTGTAAATCAAACTGCCTTTTCTTGCTGCTAGTTACTTTATATATGCCATACTCGTTTCGCCTTCTCCTGTTTAAGGCATCGTCAGTGAGATCTATAACGATGCAGTTTTGTTAGTTTTAGATTATTAAGACAGGTCACTTGGCGATTTTTTTTTTTGTAAAAAAAGTAATTGCTTACGATTTGCTGATATAAGTTTCCTCACATCTGGTCTGGCGGTCACACTACCACTTTTATCACTGCCGTATTACCACATCTTTGTGTTCTCGCCTTCTGCACACTGTTCACCATGTTCCTCAGTCTTTTTTGTCGTGGACTATCGTTCTTTTGTCACTCGATACAACTATTTCGTCGTACACTGCTTTTCACAACGTAAGTATTCCGACTCCATTACGTATTTCATCTTCTTTGGTATGTTTACCTATTTGTTGCCAACATAACGAAGTATATGTTCGAGACTAACTTCTATCCATGACGTTTATACCGTGTGTGTGCATGAGTGAGAGAGAGAGGAGGATAGAGTTTTTTTGGGGGGGGGGGGGGGGGGAAGGGTGTACTAGCTGTTACCGAGTGGATGAAAACTTTGATGACAGCTGATTTGACTTTCCACTTCAATATTCAGTGGAAGGGTTCATGGATGTGTGAGTATAAAGATGGTGGGTTCTATTATTATTATGTTGGACAGTATTACTATATTAATACTTTTTGCGAACGTTATTCTATTATTTTATATATTAGTGTAAATAATGAATTGCTTGGCATGTGTACTTGGTCATTTGACAGGATTTTCCCCTCTGCTTTGGTTTTCTGTATGTGGTAATTTTCTTGCACGGTTAGGAGGTGTTTTTTATTGTTGATTATAATTATTTTCATGTCATCTTCTCTAGTGGTTGGTTTTTGGTCATTTTCTCTTAGGTGTTCTGCAAATGTGGAGTGGTTTTTCTCATACTTCCAGTCTCTCATGTGTTCTTTGTACGTGACATCAAATGTTCTCTCTGTTTGCTCTATGTATGTGCCTTCACAAGTGTTACACTGTAACTGATATATACCTGCTTTCTGGTATACGTCTCCGTTTTTTGTCAGTTTTTGGATGTATTTTTGTGTAGAATTGTCTGTTGTGTATGCTATGTTTATTCCCTGTCGTTTGAAAATGTCGGTGATTTTATGAGTGAGTTTGTGTTTGTATGTCATTGTGTACCATCTTGTGTTTTCTTTCATCTTTTTCTGATTATCCTGTGTAGTTGTTGTTATGGAACGGCGTGTTTGTGTAGGGTTCTGTTGTGTTGTTGCCTCTGGTTTGGAGCTTTCTGCTTTTATTTTCCTTTTAATTTTGTTGTTTAGCTTTGTGACTGTGTTATTATTGTAACCATTATTTTGTGCTTCTGCATTATTATGTCCAGTTCTTTTTTATAGCTTTCTTTGGTGAGTGGTACTGTATTGAGTCTATGGAGCATGTGTTAAAGTGCTGCCTGCTTTTGTGCGTGTGGGTGGTTCGAGGACTGGGGAATGATAATGTCTGTTGCTGTGGGTTTACGGTCAGTTTCAAACGTATGCTTATTGTTTTTTTATTGTTATATCCATAACAGTTAATTTGGTTGTTCTGTTCTCTTTCTATTGTGAATTTTATATTTTTATGAATCTTGTTGATGTCAGTATGTATACCTGAACCAATATAATATTGTAACTATTCGTGAGGTATCGTGGGCAAGTTGCAACAATATCACATCACACAATCGCAGGGTCGCCATGTGTAACTAACCTGTTACTACGCGTTATTACGTTATTATTGGGAATGTAAATACTTATTGCTTGTGAAGTTAACTTCAGAAGATTAGGGTCACCACCGACTCTAACCATACAACTAATCGAAGGTTTGGTCGAGTCGGAAAATAAATTAATTTGATCACAGACCAAAAACTCACAAAAAATGCATACGTTGTGAGGTCGCTCATAGCGGATACGATGTAATTAATAGTACTGCCCGTGCACTGTTCACGACAATCAAACATTTAAAATAAAATAGAAAATGCATGAAGACTGCATAAGATCAGCTCCCAGCAACACACCTGAAAATAAGACTTAATCTAAAGAATTTGTTATGAAATACAAGGGGAGACTAATCACTGGACCTGTGCATAAGGAAACGCATTGTATGTGCTAACGGGAAAGCTACGAGGTGAGTGGCTTAGGTGCAAAAATGTAATCTCGGAACACAAGAGAAAATTGTAGATAAAATCATTTATTCCTAAGATAAGGATGTGAGGCATGTACACGATTCCTGATAACACGTGGTTTGTGGAGACACAATTTCTAGGTATAGTGCCAAATTCCAACAATATCACATCACACAATCATGTTAACATTATCTAAAACAAACATGCGATTGGACAGTTAGTGATGCCGGTAGCCCAACAACTATAGTGTTCTACCACGTGGTTGGCTCCCCACGGACGAAAGACACATAAAGCAAGGGAAATTTACGAGAAGACAAGGCTCTAAATATTTAGAAAGGTGAAAGCTTATGCAGGCACAGCTGAAGGCAAACAGACATTCATACAGAAGCGAGTGCTCACTTCTTATCGACATCTTTGTGTGGCGCTCTTCCGGCGGATCCAAGTCTGCTACAGAAATTTGCTAAAAGAAAAATCTGCCAAAGTTTTGCATTCCTTGTTGCGACAAGGCAAAGCAATCTTCCAGATTTGAAAAGCGAGACCAAAAGCTAACAGCTCTCCCCTCGCCAAGTAACAGCGCGCCACGCGGTCAGTCTAATTCACCCTTCTTCGACTGGAGCACAGCTGTGGACGCTTCCCGTACCGGCGGCAGACTGCGTCCCTTTTTCCTCTCCAGCCTCCTCCACGCTCCGCGTGGACCGGAAAACCCAAAGATGCCATTTCCACCACCAACCTAACGAAGGTGGATTTCTCACAAGTAGCGAAAACCTCTTTGCCGACTTGACCACTACGAGAGTTGGCTATTCTGTACCACTGCTACTGAATCTGTACGACTATCGCAGACTTTCTGCAGCAGACTACGCCACCGTCTAGCAACGTGACACACAACCACATTCATTCAACCACACCACTATGATAATTATGGGAAAAGAGAAACAAGGAAGGAAAGAGAAATACTAGTGAAAATGGGCTACCGGACTAATGATAGGACCCTTTCAATATGTTGTATCCTTTTGCAACTATTTTTGTGAAAATAATCTGTTCAATGTGATTTACAAAAATATTTGATAAAGCTCCTGAAACTAGGGACCCCATTGGTAATCCACCTTCTCGTAAATAAAATTCATTATTGAATTGGAAGTAATTTTGTTCTGTTATGAGGTTCATTAGTGTGCACCACCTTTTAATTACGGGAAGTGTGTGACCTGTACGTAGGCACCTAGCGACACAAACCTCTGGAAATCTGCCAATTACTTGTTGAATCAATGACACGGAGATTCACTGATGAATCGCTTCTAAGTAGGCGGCCACAACATTTTGTCTCATCAGTATAAGACCCTCTACTAACTTTTTAATTCGTCTACTCACTTCTCCACGACTGGATATGATGCTATACACAGTCGTCTAGGCACGTAACTTCTGTAGTTTCCAAGAACATGGTACGCTGTTGAAAATCTATTCCCACCTAGGCCTCAGTTGGCTGGTGCAGTGCACGGTGTGTTTCATAAAGGGGCTGCTTGAGCCACTGGGGAGCCGGTGACGAGGCGAGGTGTCGCTCTCCCAGACGGTGGTTACTTAGGGCGGGCGCCGCCGCACCGCGGCGCACGTCACGTGTAATTACAGCAGGTGTGAACGCCGGCGGCGCGCATTGTGGCGGCGGCGCCTGGTCCACGGGGACCACACCGGCGCCTCCGCTGGCCCCGCCGACAAATTAGACGAAGTGCCTCGTCTCGCTGCCTGCAGCAGCATGTGTCGGCTTTCACGCTGCCGCCGCTTGCAGCTCGTTAAGAGACTTGCGCAGCCAGTGTCTAGCGTGTCGGAGCTTTCCGCCAAGGCCGCTGGCTCGTCTGAGCAGTAGCAGAGTCTGCAGAGACGTAATGTTCACAAAAGACGTTAGCATCTCGCACCCTAAATCTTATTTACATTTTTATTCAGGTTATCAATTTATATGACTTTCTCTCTAGTTCCTTTAACGGTGCAAATAAACACGCCTTACATAACATGACAATGGTGGTATAGTTAGAAACCAACTGCCTTTCCATCCTTCATAAAATAATAACAATAATATTTATTTATTTGAATAACCCTTTTGGACGGTACGATGAATCAACTTTCGTTTTGCTTCTTTCTGTTCAATTTTCATTGCTCCCAGACTTCCGTCATCCTTCGAGGGTGTCGTTCCTTTTCTTCCTAGGTCCACTTTCTTCCTTTTTCAGACCTCTTTCTTTCCTGAAATCGTGCCTTTTGTGTTACTTCTCTAACAGGTATTCTGTTACCTATTATGTCCATCCTAATTCCTGCGTTTTTTTTTTTTTTATCTTTGGCAGTTCCAGTGAACCATATGGGGCCGGACGCTGTGGCCGGAACTGCGCTGCTGCTACGATCGCACGTTCAAATCCTGCCTCGGGCGTGGATGCGTCCTTAGGCTAGGTTTAAGTAGTTCTAAGTCTAGGGGACTGATGACCTCAGATGGTAAGTCCCATAGTGCTTAGAGCCATTTGAACCATTTGTTTAACCATATGGATTTGGATTTGTTGCTGTTTAGTAAGTGGAAGGTATGCTTTGTTTGTCTATTATTAATTAGCCAGTCGGTATATGTGGCCATAGGACTGTAGTCTTCTTTTCCTCTAAATATCACTTAGGATATCCAATTTTAAATAGATCTCTCTGTTCGTTTTCAACATTACTATTACTTCCAGGTCCCAGTATTTTACTTAGAATTCTTCTTTTAACTATTTCCAGTTTTTTCAAAGTCATTAAATCCTTTTAGTTTGTTTCTGTTACACACACTGTTTCAGGCCTTACCACTGTTTGATGGTGTCTTAATTTTGTATTCCAGGGCATAAGTCTTTTATTTTTCATATATGTTTTATATCATTTGAAATGCCAATTCCATTTTATGTACTCTGTTTTCTACAGCTATATTTCCTTTTGTGTTGTTTGTTATCCATCCTAATAGATATTTAAAACAGATTATTATAAATATTGTGTTGTTGCGAATTTTAAGATTTGATGGTAATCATTGATATTTGTCATGATTTTGTTCTAAAGTGATATTTTTAGTCCTATTTTGTCTGCTTGTTTGTGTAGTTCTTGTGATTTGTTCTTTGGCACTATCTAGTGAGTCAGTAATTAATGCTATGTCATCTGCAAAAGCTACACAGTCTATGGTGATTTTATTTGGGTATCTTCCTAGTTAACACCCTCAGTATTGATAGATTTTTCACTATTCTCTGACTGCCTTCTGTAGTGCGCACTTCAAAAGTAAGGGTGCTAAACAATCTCCCTGTCTTATTCCTGTTTTTATTTAAAATTGTTTTGACAGTTTCCCCATAAATTTTAATTTTTATTTATTTAACTTCATATCATTCTAATCTCTTCATTTTTATGGTTTTGATCTTAAAGATTATGTTGTATTGTTATTTTGCCAGATTAAGTCTGCTTTCTTTTGATGTTTTCAGGCTAGTTGTTTTTTGAAGTTTAATTATTTCTGTTGTTTTATTGTCGAGTCCTAATTCTTTTATAATGTGGATTATTGCGTTTCTATCAATGGAGTCACCTACTTTCCTACAGTCTACAAAAATTAGCACCTATTTCAAGTTTCTGTCTTCGTTCATTAATCTTCAGTTTTAGCATTTGCTCTGTATAAGACCAGGCAGGCAGCAGTCTCGAGGGCAGAAGTCATTTGGTGAATCACAGGCAGTACATCATAGGGTAAGCATTGTAGCTGGCTCACTGTAACTGAATAGCATATGGACTTAAAAGCCAGACTACTTATCGCTTTCCATCTCAGGAAGTGAAGTCATGTCACGTCGAGGATAAACAGATTTTTCCTCTTTTCCTGGGCTCATCAGCACTCTTCGCTGTATCTCTGTGTCACAACAGTGGCTCTGAGGACCCCAGTTTGGTGCTTTTCCTCCATGTCAGTGGGCCGATAGGTGTTCTTATGAAACATCTGCTTATTCTTGCGGCATCATGCTGCGCTACCAGAATAATGTTGTGATCCGTCCTCAGTGAAGTCATGTCAGACTTCTCACTCGAGCGATGCCAAGCAATAGCTTCCGGAATGTAACATCTGTTTTGCAATATAGACCCTCTGCCGTTGGACATTCTGATTGCTAGACGACGTGCTGTCCTGGTCTAACCTGGCTTGGTGCTGCCTGAAGAAAAGCTTAACAAAAATTTTAATTTGACCATGATACCTTCTTGCGGCCCAACACAATGTTTCAGAGAACCAAAGATGTGCAAGAGGTACGATTTATTAAGCCATACTACTGCCGATAGTAGTAACAGTTACAAGCATCACAGTCCGAGGACTAAGTACAGAAAAAACACAATCAATTAGAAATAAGCAATGGATATTATGAACAAGGTGACCTACACCACGGAGTACTGTCCGTTTTCGACTGAATTACACTAGCTCATATCTCAACAAGTGTTTGTTTCCAGCCATCTGTCTGGAGATATAAATGAAGAAAATAATTTTTTTAATGTGCCTGCAACCATTACGAACAAATGCGAATGATACTGTCTAGGTCGATCAATGTGAGGTCATCTCTAGTTTTCAGGAGTACCTTTACCAGCTCTTCAATAAATTCCAACCGTGAAATCTCCTAGGCTTTGCAACGGTCTCCGTTTTCATCCAGTCACAGCACCTATTTTATGCTGTAAGTTTAGAATCAATACACTCTAATGAAGTAAAATGTTTCTGATGGATTCGATATAGATCGAGTCACCGCGTCTCATGCGAGTTACGAGTTGTTGTTTGTTATCTGAACGAAAATTTTGAAAATCAATTATTTTACGTTAACTGAATCTACCTATTACGAGTTCGTTATAAAAATGAATTTATTATATTCTTATAAGATGAGCTGAACTGACTGTGTCCGTCTTAGCAATAGGCGAGATTCGCTGGCACTTCGTTTGTTAATAACAGCTTTGGGAAGATATTCTAATGGAGGGTGTCTGATGACAGGTCCCAATCTGATATTATGTTCATTCACGGTTCATCTAAACGCGACGTCGTTTCCGTACAGCGTTTGCAAGTCTTCGAAAGTAAGAGCGAGCAGTATGTCTACTTGTTCACTTAAATGCTTCGTTTTACTACGTGAAGTACTTAACTTCATGGGTGAGAAGGCTTCTGTAGGTCTTGGTAATTCCACTTTTTTTCAAGTAAGCAACCTACACAGATATACAACTGTTCTAGCTTCAGAGTGGCTCTAACATAAATCTGTCACATCTTCAGAGGAGGCGTGATGTCTTTTCCCTAGATTACATTCCTCGCCTCCTCAGATCAATCAAACTTCATTACTGAAGCGTCAGGCCTGGTTGCATTGTTGGCACGGTAACAGCGTATTCCGTCAGACGGCCGGTCAGCATCAGCAATAAAAAGAAAACTGAGTGGAGTTCTCACTGATGGAAATGTCATGTGAAATCCGCACGGAACCACTGACAAAAAAAGCTACGAAAACATGATCGAAAAAAACAACGATAAATTGCATTCCTGGAAAGCGAAAGTCACTTGATCGAATCCCGGTCGGAAATTCTTCAGCCTGCCTTTCACCTAGCCTTTGCCTCTCTGTGATGTGAAGATTCGCCACAAACGACGCAGTGTTTGTATTCCACGTTAAACAGTGGGTTAGGGACACACAAGTCATCGAAGTGGGGTCAAATTGAAAGCCTTCCACTAAGCCCTCGAACCACATCTAATTATTTTGCAGAAATGTATTCTAAAGAGACAGATAGCGGGAACAATTCTGTTCTGTCTTCAGTCCAGCTTTAACTGGGGTATGTTTTCAGGAGAAAGGACTGGTCGAAAACTCGTTCTCCATACAAAACAGATATTCACAAAGATCGGAAGTTAAAACGATTAACTTCGATATTCTACTGAACGCTACTATTCAAAAGCAGTTAAGTTTCAAATAAAGAACGGAAGACTCTCATCGTCTGCTTACAGCCTGAATATCCACCTCGTTTCACGAATTCAGTACCAATTCGATTCTCATCACCTTCCTTCTGTGGCGACGCTGATATAGAGAGGCTGTCCTTCTCGCTTACGCACGAATCGTATCGTCTACTGAGCGTTTAGATTGTAATCTTTAATGGTTACGTGCGTTATTCTTGAGGCTCGTGCGTGTCTCTTCTCTGCAATTAATCTAATTTTTTTGGTGAATCGTGCCCTCAACTGATTACAACAATATAGACTTGTGATACTGTGTGACAATCTATAAGCCTCTAACGTCACATAAATTGCCTTACCTGGAGCTTTACTTAGGATACTATTTCTTGGATTTAGAGTCAGTTTGGCAGTCATAGTACTTACTGTTTTCTTATCGACTCCAGCTTTATCTCCTCCTCCTCCTTCTCTTCTTGTCTTTAAAGTACCTTTCTTGCAACAGGTTTCAATTGGAGGCTCTCCATCGTTTTCTGTTCTGAGCATCTGCCTACATCTGTTTATATATTCGTCCAGTTCTAATGTCGTCCATCATATCAAATCTCTACCTACCTCTTCCTCTTATTCCTATAATTTTTCCCTTTATAGTTCCTTGTTGCAGACAGTTCCTAAACAATATATCTCTGACAAGACTTTTTCCTCTTTCTGACCACTTACTATAATCTTCTTTCTTCCCCTATTTTCCTCACACTTCTTCACTCTTCAGTCTGTCACTCCACCTCTCCTTAAGGGTACTTCACCACAACCACAATTCAACACTTTCTATACTTTTTCTTATTTCTCCTGAATTGTCCACGTGCACTGCTGTATACTCTGCATTCTAGACATAACATTAGCAAAATAACCCTCAGCTCAGTTCTAATTCTTCTAGCTGTTAATAACTGCATTACCTTTCAAATGTTCCCTTTCAGACCGATTTCCTCCTCCTTATTTCTTCTGTATCCGGGGTGACGACAGCTCAAATCCGCGTCAGGACGTCCTGATTTAGGCTTTTTTTAATGATTTCCCTAAATCGTCCCAGGCAAATGCCGGGCTAATCCCGCTGAAAGGGCACAGTCGATTTCTTTTGCCATCCTTGAAACATTCGGAACTTGTGCTTCAAAGACGTCGATGTCGACGGGGCGTTAAACTCTGATTCTCCATCCTTTCTTGTTCGATGCCGATAATTGTCAAAACTATTGTATATACGTATCCTTCATCCACCCTCGTGGGATTATCTGGTAATTTTTTTGTATAAAACATATAAATTTATTTCTTAATGTTATCGTAGGGTATGCATTATATTGCAGCTATTGCTGTTTAAGCCGTGTCCAGCATTTAAGGCTAGTCTGCCCTGGCTGACAATGCTTTTTGTGTTGTGATTGCCACATCGTGTGTAGTCTTGGCGTAGCACACTTACAGTTGTGTGGGTGAGACTCGTTGTCCTTGGTCAGCCACACTCATTAAAACTTGCATGCTCCCAAGTGACGGATTCAGTTTAACTATTCGCGCTGCACTTCTGTGTTCTCACTGTTTTGAGTGTGCATGGATTGACGTCATTGCATGATTTAAGGGACGTTGCCACAACGGAGACAGTGAAACTCGCCAAAAATGAGTGACAATTTTAGTAATAAAACGTACAGCGTACAGTCCACTGTTAACTGTTATCATTTGACCAGTGATAGTACATTTGCTAAGATTACCAACAAAGGAAAGGGCAACATTGTGTAACATGGTTTAATTATTCATGTGTTGCCAGCCTACATCTTTGATTCATATTTTAATGCTATAATAGTACTCCTCAGGTCTCTTTGCATAATGAACTGGCAACTGAGGTGTCCGTTTCACACCTTGTATTACTACTTGCAAAATTCATATGCAATTCCATATATTGCCTGCAGACAAGCTAAGAACTGAATTAGTTGTTCACTTCGGTCTGTGACAGGCTGTGTTTTTCCGTTTATTCGGTGTAGAAGCCTAGCAGAGAGAGAAGGCAGAGGGACGTATGCATTCGACCATCGCTACGGCCATAAATGTGTAGCTGTAAGTGGCATTCAGGGCGAATGCAGCCTCCACACTCACGCTTCCCCCCGGATCGGGCTGGCCATGTTAACGCTACGGGAGGAAAAGCGCCGGGCGGCTCGAAAGCGCTCGTGCAAAGACGCAGTGCGTTCATGGAGGACTATCTCCTTTACTTAAAGAAAGCGGCGGTTGGAACTTTTCCGCAGGAACCGGAAGACACTGCGTTTCACCAACTGCTCTGAAACGTAGTTAGCTTCTGCCCTTGTCCCGTCCAAAAAATCAACAAAAAGTCTCAATGTTGCTGACGCTCTGTCGAAATCTTAGAATGTCGTTGGTGCGTTGGTCCCAGTCTTGGCAGAACTTGGATAGATTGGACAGCTAGCGGAAACGTTACCATAATTCATAGATGAGTTGGAGCTATTCCAAAACTAGAGAGAAGTGAGAATTTTAGTAAAGAACTATGCCTTCTGTTTCCACGAGCGACTGTCTTGCTGCACCTCGGGGGCTATACGTGCGAAGAAGAGTCCAGTACGCTGTTTACTGCCGCTCACAGCCAGCACGCATGCCGCCGAGTACTGGAAGTCTAGCAGGTGAGATTCGGGCAGCAGTGCTTTCTGTGGAGTTGTTGAGGGGTCACGATCCTTGTTAACTTTTCGGAGTTAGTCTTTTTGGTAATTAATGGTAGTTCTTTGATTTAAAGGACGCAATTTTCGTCTGTGAACTGTGTTTGTTGTTCTGAGTTCACTTTTCGTTAGCACTTTCTGATATGCTCTTCGCCTGACTATTGGCAGTTTTCATTACTCTGCCTTCTTCTTATGTACTGGTGGCGCCGCGTTTTCGCCACTAGCTGCGATCTACTCCTGTCTTGATTTCCTCAACTTTCAATTTCCTTAATTTCCTTGATAGCACTGCCTTCTCCACATCATTTTGCCAGTGGCACCGTGGGCGACCTCTTTCGTTCTACTGGGCCTGTATCGTCCGTAGTATTCTATTTGGTGTCCTGTCTTCATTTATCCGATTCACATGGCCAAATCACATCAGCTGTTTCTGTTGGATGTCGTCACAAATATGCCTATCCATTTGCATCCCTTGTCGGATTACACCATTTTTTATCCTATCCATCCTAGTACGGCTTGACCTTCGTCTTAAGTAATCCGTCTCAGTGGCAGGCAATTTACTCATTCTTTTTCGCTAACGTTCCAGGCTGCTGTTCCCTACAAATCTACACTCTGGACTATAGCCTTATAAATTCTGTTCTTCGTTGTTCTTCTTATCTTTTTGTTCCACTGAACAGATTTCATTACACTTATTATAGCTCGTCCTTTATTAAACCTACTAGTGATTTCATCAATGCCTGTGCCCTGTTTATTAAATAATACCCCAAAGTATTTTGCCTTTTTTACTCCTACAATTACTTCTCCATATACCTCCAAATTATTTACTTTTTCCGTTCCAGAAGCCAAATATTCACATTTCTTCATGTACATCTGCTGTTCAGCCTTACTGTATTCCTCTATAAGCTTATCACATAGGTCAGATCATCTTCATCTTCTGCTAGTACAATCTGGTCATATGCCAAACACAGGGTAAGTATCTTGCTGTCCGGAACTGTCACTCCCATAATCTGGCATTTTCTACCAAGCCTGCAGGACTGCTCCCAGATGCAGTTTAAAGACAGTCGGTGAGAGCCCACATCCCTGTCTCAAACCGTTGTTTACCTCGAATTTTAGCTACGCGATCCTAAAATTGACACCAAGATCGGAATTAGACATAAGTTGTCTCCTTAAGCCTGAATTCTTAGTTTTCTTGTTAGGGCTATTCCCACATGAATGCATGTTAAGGGGAAATAAATAGCTTCTTTAATACCTGTGCATTTTCATTCATCAGTAAGATGTCTCCCTTAACTAAAATCTAATGTCATCTAGTGGTTGCCCTGTGAATTTCATGCGTGACTATTAAACTGAGATTTAATAACACGTTATCCGTTGCGTGACATTTTTCAGTGCCTTTTAAAAGCAAATTCGTATGATTGCATAGAGAGCTTCACTCCATTTTCCGAACATGGCGCCTTTAATTTTGTATCTCATGGGTATACACTACTATAACCACAGCCACCGCACCCCACAATTGTATATCTGGAGGTGAATAGGAGTAATGTAGCACTTTTATTAATCCATACTATCATCGACCGTCACATTGTAGCTCTGAGACATACAGGCGCACGATCGCTGCGGACAACCGCAGGCCAACATTGAAGTGCCAGAACATTATAACATTATGACCACTACCCACCGCGAGATTAGAGGCCATCTGGTGGCACGGGGTCATGGAGATTCGACCGTGGATCAACGGAAACGTGTAGTCTGGTCAGCAGAAATTATACTAGGGGGACTTGGAAAATACGTTTCTCCTGTCGGCTGTGGACAGAGTTGTGTGATATGGGCTTAAGACGACACGGCAGGTGAACAGCTCCTGCGTTACCACGAATCTGGCAATGATTTTCTGTTTCGGACTGTGACGGGGGATGAAACGTGGGTCCACCATTACGTGCCCGAATCGAAGACCACATCCATGAAGTGGAAACATCAGTCATCACCTGTCGGAAAGAAGTTCAAGAGCAGTCCGTCTGCAGCTAAAGTGCTACTCACCGTTTTCTGGGACGCCAAAGGAGTCTTGCTGCTGGACTTTGTGGAGGATGCAACCATCAGTGCTGAGCAGTGCTGTGCCACCCAGTCGAAATTGAAAGAGGTGATTCGGAAATAGCGGCCTACCCTTCTCAGATCTGGAGTTCTGCTGTTAGATGACAATGCGAGACCACACACTGCGACGGCAACGCAAAACCATATTGCAACTCTTCGTTGGGAGCACCTACACCATCAGCCTTACAGTCCGGATCTCGCACCAAGTGACTTCCATTTGTTTCCTGCTTTGAAGAAGACTCTCGGCGCAAGGCGCTTTGGCAGCAATGCTGACGTCAAACAAGCCGTTCAACGCTTCTTCCGTATGCAACGCCCTGATTTTTTCCTGGAAGGCTTTTTGAAGCTTATAAAGCGGTATGACAAATGTCTCAATGTACTTGAAAATTATGTAGAAAAATAAAGATATGTCTTGTCTTTAATGTCTCATTCTATTTTCTTTCCTTTCACACACAACTCTGACCACAGTCGACAGGGGAAACTTATTTGCCAAGTCCCCCACGTATAAGCGGAGTAGAGGCGAATGGGTATCCATTCTTGCGGCAATATGGGAAGTAAATAGGCAGCTCTACTGATATAAGCGACTTTAACATAGAGCAGAGTGCTATGGCCCGGCGGTGGAAACGATCAGCTAGAAAAGGGCGAAGCTGGTCGACAGTTCGCGTGCTGATATGGTGAACTTCTATGGTAAGTGGCTGAAGGACGGTGAAACCACGAGAATGTAACAACGTGTTGGACGCCGACCTCTTATCACAGAACTTGGACGTCAGGGGCTTGCTTGGTCTGAAAAGCGGGATAGGCGCCAGTCTACGGCGAAAGAGTACAATGCTGGTGCAGGCAATAGTGTTTCTGAGCACAATGTCCAGCGGACACTGTTGAACATCGGGCTCCGTAGCAGACTTCTGTGTGAGCCTATGTTGACTCAACAACATAGTCAGTTACGACTGATAGGGGCACGGGATCATCGAGAGTCGACCGTGGATTAATCGAAACGTGTCGTCTGGTTGGATGAATCACGTCTGCTGTTACACCAGGTCGACGGATGTGTCCGGATTTGCAGTCGTCCAGGCGAAAGGCTGTTCGAAACAGCCACTTCGCCTCGGACGCAGGCCGCTCGGGACAGTATTCACCTGGTCTTCCACGGGTCCTGCGGTAGTAATCGAAGGCATCATGACAGCTGTGGAGGACGTGAACGTTACAGCGGACCCTTCTCGCTTTATATCCTCCCCAAAGGCGATGGCACCTTCCAGCAGGATAACTGTCAGAATCACAAGGCCAGAATCGTACTACAGTGGTTTGAGGAGTATTATGGTGATTTCGAGATGATGTCTTCGCTAGCAATTTCACCAAATTTTAACCTGTTTGGGCCGCTACCGGGTGCCAGCTCCGCGCCCACAAACCACCTGTCCGTAAATCACGAGCATTGCGTGAGTGTTGACATCTGGTACCACATGCCTTCGGAAACCTACAAAGGACTTGCAGTATCCGAGTTACGCAGTATCGCTGCTCTATTGTGTTCCTAGTGCGGACCATTATGCTATTAAGCAGGTGGTCATAAGGTTTTGGCTCACGAGAGTATAACTCCCAAGACACGTGAGCGCCTCGCGGTGCCGCTCCTTTGCTCGACACCCCTCGGCTCGGCGTTTGATGGATCTCTCGGCGGCGGCGGAGAAACGCCGGTGGCGCGTTGAAGTCGGCTGAAGGCAACTCGTTCGTACTCGGGCGGCGGCGGGCGGCCGGCTCACACTGCGCCAGCAGCGGCAAAGGCCCAGCCGCCATTCACGCCGTTCTTAGAAGTAATTAATACCGCCCCAGCGCCGGCGCAGCCAGACAATCGCACGGGAAATTCATAACGAGTAATTTTGGTTCTGCACTTGACTGGCTTCAAATACAAATTTCTTTAACGCGGGGGGCCTTCAAATGCCTTTGTGCGAACGCAGTACTGGCGCTGCCGAGGCAGCCGCCCACCCCCCTCCATATTTCGCCCCCTGTCTCTGTCTCTCTCTCAGTCTCCCCCTCCCCGGCTGCTGGGAGCCACCAACCCTTTTGCCTCCACCACCGCACCCCTGCAGCAAAAGCCTCTCCAGACGCCGAAAGGAGTGGGAGTCCTCCCCCTCCGCCGGCTGTGTCTTCGCCCGCGGTGACGACAGAGAGAGGGCGCTGTGAACTGTGCCGTGCCGAGCTCTGCAGTACAGTGCGGTGCGGCGCGGCGCCAGCCCGGGGACACAGGGAGGGGGATTTATTGCATCTTTGTCGAGCTGCGAGCTCAAAGCAGCAGCTCTTTAATCACGGAACAAAATGGTTGTCGACAATGGGGCGACGAACAAGGGAGGTGCTGAATGGGAGTGAGCGAGCGAGGCGAGGCGAGTCGCCGAGCGGGCGCAGGCGCCGGCACCGACGTGGCAAGCGGCGATATTTATTTCGCATTATGAATTTAAGGTGGCGCCGGGCGCGCGCGCGCTCGCCAAGGACAATGGGTAATGCGTTTTCCTTAATAGAATTTGCCGCCGTGTGAAATTGAATTGCCGCGTCGCTCCGGCGTGTCGCGGCGCGCACCGCGTCCCGGCGTCCGGCGGCCGCTGCAGTCGCAGGCAGAGCGCGCCTCTGGAATTCCGGTCGCTAGCGAGAAGCACGCACGTCCTCGGGCGAGAATTAAGTGAGCATGCTGGCGAACACAGGCGCTCCTCCTGTGAAACGAATGCGAAGTTACCGGCAGCCCTTCCGTGCTACTGTGCTCGTGTAAGTTTTCGCCTGTTTCTGCAAGACGTAGGAGGCAGCGCTAATTCGCAGCTCCTCAGAAATCGCGGTAGATGCCTCCTGGTATGTGCGAGTGAAATATTCCAGAATGCCAGGCGAGTACGAAATTTTCACACGAAGCTGTCCTATCACATGCAGCGAGGCTTAATTAACTCTAGCGGAGAACAGGTACTGCCGACAGAGGGAACAGCGACCGTTAAAAGCAAATTTGTTTTGAACCCGTAAGTCACCTACAACTTTCCTTTATTTGGCACGTTTCACTCGATGGCCGTGAACATCTTCAGAAATTTACTAGCCGCCGGCCAACACCTTGAAGAAAATGGATACCAATAGCAGTAATTTTATTTAATAATTTTATTTTACTATCAGTTTCGGCGTCTCGTTGGCACCACTTTGAGGCACATACACATGAAACTAAGTAAATCGACTAGTCGTTTGTGTTGTTATAGGGAACACTATATCCAGCTTGTTTCCGTAGACTTCTTCCTGACAGGCGTAAACCCTTTACACCTTTCGGTTCCTGAAGATGGCGCCAATGAGGCACCGAAACTGGTAGCTAAATAAAATTATTAAATAAAGTTTCGGCTGTTGGTATCTATTTTCTTCAAGTCTTCGAACACCCGCCGGCCGGTGTAGCCGAGTGGTTCTAGGCGCTTCAGTCTGGAACCGCGCGACCGCTACGGTCGCAGGTTCGAATCCTGCCTCGGGCATGGATGTGTGTGATGTCCTTAGGTTAGTTAGGTTTAAGTAGTTCTAAGTTCTAGGGGACTGATGATCACAGATGTTAAGTCCCACAGTGCTCAGAGCCATTTGAACCATCTTTCGAACACCCGCTGTCCTATTCCACCAGACAAGATGCAATTACAAAATTTCAATTATTTCTGACCGTGTGCAGACGACAGCCGTGGCCAGTAGCTGGTAAATTTCTGAAGATGTTTGCGTCCGACGTGTGGAGCATGTCAAATCAAAGATAACTGGACGATTTATGGCTCCTAAGCAGTTCAAAAATGCTTCAAATGGCTCTGAGCACTATGGGGCTTAACATCTGAGGTCATCAGTCCCCTAGAACTTAAAACTACTGAAACCTATCTAATCTAAGGACATCACACACATCCATGACCGAAGCAGGAGTCGAACATGCGATCGTAATGGTCGCGCGGTTCCAGACTGAAGCGTCTGGAACCGCTCGGCCACCCCGGCCGGCCCTAAGCAGATTTACTAATTAACTCTGTCTTACTGCTGAAATCGTTCTTTGCTATACGTCTGCCTTACGCGTATAACGTACCAAAATCGCAGTGGTGTTCAGCAAGGAAGAAGCTATCTCGAATCGAAGTTAAGCAAAGCCGTTTGCTTGTCGAAAAGTTGACCAGTGACCAGAAGAGGACTCAAGGAAGGCCTCCACCAGAAAGCTAAAAGTAGCAAATGACTCACTACACACATGCATGCCTGCAAATAATCTTAGGCTCGCTGAACGAAACAATTACAACTAGCAACAAACAACTTCGACCAACTAAACCAATGCAATTGTTAAAAATCAGTATTTTTTCTATTCACAACCTCTTCTCCACACAGTTTTGCCATAAACTGTATTTTATGCATAATACAAGTGATGAACACCAGATCTGACATTATCTACAAGTCCCACGATCAAAGATACTGTACTTTGCTAATACGTTTAGCAAAAACTTTGCTTTCTTGCACACTACTGTCTTTTTTGGAGACTAGGCAGTTGCCTAAAGGACTATTAAGAAGAAAACCAGTTAGCAGTAAGCACATATGTATCGAACAAAATACAATTTGTTTCCCTTTAGCCTTTATGATTAAGTTGTTCTGTCAAGACGACATGGTAGAACCCATTCGCATGAAAGACATTCTGTATTAAAGAATGCAGTACCTATGGTAGACGAAAAAATTAGTGAAAGATCAATGAGATCAACCGAGACAGCGAACGTGAAAGATGAAGATATGGGTGGATGTGTCATCACTCTTCTGATTGATTTGATGCTGTCCGCCACGAATTCCTCTCAAGTGTCAACCCCTTCATTTCCGAGTAACACTTGCAACCTACATCCTCACTTATTTACTCTACAATTTTTACCCTCTACCGCTCCCCCTAGTACCTTCGAAGTCATTCTCTGATGTCTTAGTCGATGTCCTACCATCACGTCCCTTTACGTTGTCAGTATTTTCCATATATTCCTTTCCTCATCGAATCTGCAGAGAACCTCCTCATTCCTTACCTTATTGGTCCACTTATTTTTCAACATCTCAAATACTTCGAGTCTCTTCTTTTCCGGTTTTTCCGCAGTCCAAGTTTCACTACTTTACAATGCCGTGCTCCAAACTTACGTTCTCAGAAATTTCTTTCTCAAATTAAGGCATGTGTTTGATACTACTAGACTTATATTGGCCAGGAATACCCCTTTTGCCAGTGCTAGTCTAGTCGGCTTTTTATGTCCTCTTGCTCCGTCTGTCTTGGGACTTTTGCTGGCTAGGTAGCAGAATTCCTTAACTTCATCTACTTCGTGATCAACAATCCTCATGTTTAGTTTCTCAATGTTCTCATCTCTGCTGCTTCTCATTACTTTCGTTTTTCTCCAATTTACTCTCAACCCATATTCTGTACTCATTAGACTGTTCACTCCATTCAGTAGATCCTGTAATTCTTCCTCACTTTCACTGACGACAGCAATGTCATTAATGAATCTTATAATTGACATCTTTTCATCTTCAATTTTAATTCAACTATTTAACCATTCTTTTATTTCCGTCATTGCTGCTTCGATGTATAGATTAAACAGTAGGAGCGAAAGGCAATGTCGCTGCCTTACACCCTTTTTAATTCGAACTCTTTGTTCCTAGTCTTCCACTCTTACGATTTCCACTTCGTTCTTGTACCCATCTCTCCCTAAAGCTTGCCCTTATTTTTCTCAGAATTCCAAACTTCTAACACCATTTTACGTTGTGAACACGTTTTCTAGGTAGACAAATCCTATGAATGTGTCTTGATTTTTCTTTAGTGTTGCTTCCATTATCAAACGCAACGTCACAATTACCTTTGTGGTGCCTTTATCTTTCCTGAAGCCAAACTGATCGTCATCTAACACATCTTCACTTCTCCTGTCCATTTTCCTGTATATTATTCTTGTCAGCAGCTTGGATACATGAGCTATTAAGTTGATCGTGCGATAATTCTCGCATCTGTCGCATCTTGCAATCTTCAGAATTGTGTGGATGATGTTTTCCGAAAGTCACATGGTATACCTCCAGACTCATACATTCTACACACCAACATGAACAATCGTGTTGTTACCACTTCCCCCAATGATTTTACAAATTTTGATGGAATGTTATTTATCCTTTATGCCTTACTTGATTTTAAGTCGTCCAAAGTTCCTTTATATTCTATTAGCAATACTGGATCCCCTGTTCTTTTTCTCTTCTATCAAACCAGTCCTCCCTTTCATAGAGACCTTCAGGGCTTTCTTCCCAGCTCTCTCCTACTCATTTAACAGTGGAATTCCCGTTGCACTCTTAATGCTACCACCCTTGCTTTTAGTTTCAGTTAAGTTTTTTTTTATCTCTATTTGTTGAGTCAGTCCTTCAGACCATCATTAAGTTTTCGACTTCTTCGCATTTGTCATCCAGCCATTTCACCTTAACTTCCCTGCATTTCCAACTTATTGCATTCCTTAGTTACTTGCATTTCTTTATTCCTCAGTTTCTCTGAATATTTTTGTACTTCTTCTTTCATCGATCTATTGGAGTATTACTTCTACTACCTATAGATTCCACACATTTACCTTATTTGTACCTGTGTTTTTCTTTCCAACTTCTGTGATCATCCGTTCTAGAGATGCTCATTCCTCTTCAGCTGAACTGCTTACTGAGGTATTCCTTATCGCAGTACGTATATCCCCAGAAAACTTCTAGCGTACCTCTTTATTCCTTAGTCCTTCAGTATCCCACCTTTTAGCGCATTGATTCATCCTGAGTAGTCTCTTAAGGTTCAGCGTTCTCCTGATCACTACTAAATTGTGATCTGTATCTATATCTACTCCTGGGTATACCTTACCATCTAGCATACGATTTTGGACTTTGTTCCTGACCACGATGTAATCCAACTGAAATCTTCCCGTGTATATCCTAGCCTTTTCCAAGTACACCTCCTCCTCTTGCGATTCTTAAATAGAGTAGCTATTAGTAGTTGAAATATACTGCAGAAATCGAATAACCTTTCTCGTCTCTCATTCGTTGTACCGAGCCCATATGCTCCCGTACCCTTTATTCTGCTCCTTGCCCTACAACCGCATTTCCATCCATCTTGGCTATTAGATTTACATCTTACTTTACTTACCCAATTAGTTGTTGAATACCTCATATACTTTTCCTATCTCTTCATCTTGAGCTTGCGACGTCGGCATGTATACCTAACTATCGTTGTCGGTATTGATTTGGTGTCTATTCTGATGAGAACAACCCTATCACTGAACTGTTCACAGTATCACACTCTTGCCCTGCCTTCCTATTGATAACGAATCCTACTCCCGTTATTTCATTTTCTGCTGCTGTTGACATTATTCTATACTCATCTGACCAGAAATCTTTGTCTTCTCTTCATTTCACTGATCCGCACTATATCTAGACTGAGCCCTTGCAGTTCCGTTTTCAGATTGTCTAGCTTCCCTTCCATGGCTTTCGTACCAGGTTCAAGCCTCCGTTGGTTATTCAATCTTTTTCTCATGGTCACCTCCACCTTGACAGTCCACTCCTGGATCGTGGGGCACTATTCAGGAATCTTTTGCAATGGAGTGATCATCATAATAATTTAGTAGTTTCCGTCGCTTTTTGCATCTTCCTTCCATTGCTCATCCCTGATTTTTCCGTTTTTATGGGCAATTTCGCACACCAAAGGCAAGAGAGTGCCCTTAACCTCTGTTCGCACCTCAGCCCTCTTTGACAAGGCCGTTGGATGAATGAGGGGTGACTTTACGACGGAAGTCTTAGGGCGTCACTGCCGATGGGAATACCTTGTACTAATAGAGACTCTACGCCATAGGCAAGGGAGATTGTGACATACCCAACTGGAGTTGTTAATTAAAAATTTGCTCTGTTACGTTTTGGATTCTGAATTTTGTAAGCTTATTTGCTATTCGAATGTCCTCTTGTGTGGTCCATTGCATTTTACCAGTTACCTAACGAGTAGTGACATAGTCGCAAAAGTAAGACCAGAAATGCTATCCACTTCCACAAGTATTTATCTGCATCCGTGAATATAATAATTTGGTATTTAAAATTTTTCCATACGAGGGGAAAATTGTAATAACCAGCGCGAAAATAATTACATATTTATTTATTTATTTTTGTTTATTTGCAGGTACGCCTGTATGTCTGCAATCCTCGTATACATCGATATCCCCGCGCCACAGTACGGAAACAAGACGCTAGAGATGCTAAGGAAAATTATGCGCCCCAATAATGGAGTATCATACAGAAACTGAACTTTGAAAGCAGCAGTTGCAGCTGTGCCATGTAAACACAGACGCCGAACAAATAATCTGGGTTTGTGAGACACGGCTGTGTTTTTTACACTGTTGCAGTAAACGATTTAGGTACGCTACTTCTTTTTAAAGATGGACTCTAACCTTTTGTTTAGCGACTCTATTGGCGTGCTACGGTTCCTTCCGGTGGGTGTGTTGGTGGGGGTGGGGGCTTTTGGGGGGAGGGGTTAGTATGCCCCAGTGATGCACGTGTGTACCTTTTGTTATTTCTCTGTGAGAAACTGAATTTCTACGTCATAGATCTATTTTCTTTGCTAGTTGGAGAGTACCATCACTACCCACATGTTAAACTACTAATTAAATAAGTGGTCATATAAACATTATTTCACGAGGTAATGAAATAACAGATGTATAAACAGGCAGAATACAGAGCTGCGTCCGGCAACGCCTATGTAAGACAAGTGTCTGGTGCAATTGTTAGGTCGGTTATTGTTGCTATAATGGCAGGTTATCAAGATGTGAGTGAGTTTGAACGTGGTGTTATAGTCGTCCCACGAGGGATGGGACACAGCATTTCAGAGGTAGCGATGAAGTGGGGATTTTGCCGTACGACTATTTCGCGAGTGTACCGTGCATATCAGGAGTCCGGTATAACATCAAATCTCCGACATCGCTGCGGCCGGAAAAGATTACGCAAGAACGGGGTCAGCAACGACTGAAGAGAATCGTTCACTGTGACAGAAGTGCAACTCTTCCGAAAATTGTTGCAGAATTCAATGCTGGTCCGTCAAGAAGTGTCAGCGTGCGAACCGTTCAACGAGAAATCATTGATTTGGGCTTTCGGAGCAGAAGGCCCAGTCGTGTATACTTGATGGCTGCACGACACAAAGCTTTACGCCTTACCTGGGCCCATCAACACCGACACTGCGCTGTTGATGACTGGATACATGTTGTGTGGTCGGACGAGTCTTGTTTCAAACTGTATCAAGCGGGTGGACTTGTACGGGTATGAAGACAATCTCATGAATCCATGAACCCTACATGTCAGCAGGGCACTCTTCGAGCAGGTGGAGGCTCTGTAACGGTGTGGGGCGTGTGCAGTTGGAGAGATAAGGGACCCCTGATACGTCTAGATACGACTCTGACAGGTGACACGTAAATAAGCATCCTGTCTGATCACCTGAGTCATTCATGTCCGTTGTTCATTCTGACGGACTTGGGCAATTACAGCAGGATAATGCAGCGTCCCACACGTCCAGAGTTGCTACAGAATGGCTCCAGGAACATTCTTTTGAGTTTAAACACTTCCGATGACCAACAAACTCCCCGGACATACACTCCTGGAAATGGAAAAAAGAACACATTGACACCGGTGTGTCAGACCCACCATACTTGCTCCGGACACTGCGAGAGGGCTGTACAAGCAATGATCACACGCACGGCACAGCGGACACACCAGGAAACGCGGTGTTGGCCGTCGAATGGCGCTAGCTGCGCAGCATTTGTGCACCGCCGCCGTCAGTGTCAGCCAGTTTGCCGTGGCATACGGAGCTCCATCGCAGTCTTTAACACTGGTAGCATGCCGCGACAGCGTGGACGTCAACCGTATGTGCAGTTGACGGACTTTGAGCGAGGGCGTATAGTGGGCATGCGGGAGGCCGGGTGGACGTACCGCCGAATTGCTCAACACGTGGGGCGTGAGGTCTCCACAGTACATCGATGTTGCCGCCAGTGGTCGGCGGAAGGTGCACGTGCCCGTCGACCAGGGACCGGACCGCAGCGACGCACGGATGCACGCCAAGACCGTAGGATCCTACGCAGTGCCGTAGGGGACCGCACCGCCACTTCCCAGCAAATTAGGGACACTGTTGCTCCTGGGGTATCGGCGAGGACCATTCGCAACCGTCTCCATGAAGCTGGGCTACGGTCCCGCACACCGTTAGGCCGTCTTCCGCTCACGCCCCAACATCGTGCAGCCCGCCTCCAGTGGTGTCGCGACAGGCGTGAATGGAGGGACGAATGGAGACGTGTCGTCTTCAGCGATGAGAGTCGCTTCTGCCTTGGTGCCAATGATGGTCGTATGCGTGTTTGGCGCCGTGCAGGTGAGCGCCACAATCAGGACTGCATACGACCGAGGCACACAGGGCCAACACCCGGCATCATGGTGTGGGGAGCGATCTCCTACACTGGCCGTACACCACTGGTGATCGTCGAGGGGACACTGAATAGTGCACGGTACATCCAAACCGTCATCGAACCCATCGTTCTACCATTCCTAGACCGGCAAGGGAACTTGCTGTTCCAACAGGACAATGCACGTTCGCATGTATCCCGTGCCACCCAACGTGCTCTAGAAGGTGTAAGTCAACTACCCTGGCCAGCAAGATCTCCGGATCTGTCCCCCATTGAGCATGTTTGGGACTGGGTGAAGCGTCGTCTCACGCGGTCTGCACGTCCAGCACGAACGCTGGTCCAACTGAGGCGCCAGGTGGAAATGGCATGGCAAACCGTTCCACAGGACTACATCCAGCATCTCTACGATCGTCTCCATGGGGAATAGCAGCCTGCATTGCTGCGAAAGGTGGATATACACTGTACTAGTGCCGACATTGTGCATGCTCTGTTGCCTGTGTCTATGTGCCTGTGGTTCTGTCAGCGTGATCATGTGATGTATCTGACCCCAGGAATGTGTCAATAAAGTTTCCCCTTCCTGGGTCAATGAATTCGCGGTGTTCTTATTTCAATTTCCAGGAGTGTATTTGGGATGCCTTGCAACCCCCCCCCCCCCCTCCTTCCCGTACTCTTATTGATTTATGGACAGCTCTGTAGGATTCATGGTGTCAGTTCTCCCAAGCACTACTTCAGACATTAGTCGAGTCCCTGCCACATCGTGTTGCGGCACTTCTGCGTGCTCGCGGAGGCCGTACACGATGTTAGGCAGGTGTACCAGTTTCTCTGGCTCTTCAGTGTATATGTCATCCATTGCGGAGGCAAAGCGAAGCGTTGGGAAGGTCTAGAGGCTTGGTAAAGGGGTACTGCCACACGAAACTGAAGGTGAGACGCGGTTTAGGAGTACCACGAGCCAAAACTAAAGGTAAGACGCAGTTTTTGTGGACAGACACTTCTGCAACAGTCAGTTGGACTTGTCTCAAGCCCAGAGGGTGGTAGAAGCAAAAGTATTCCCTCCAGAAAAATTCATTTCGATGGAGATAACACGATCGTAAACTTATTTGAAGCAGTGTGACGAGAGGGTGGTACTGGAGGAACAAGTGCAGGAAATAGTAATATCAAAATTGTATGTATTAGGAAAGCTGACGTGTCTGTTGTCGCAGGTCCTTGTTCGAGGCAGAACACGACATGTGTTCATTGAAGATGGACCTCTTGCTAATGGCACTTCCGGTGACCCATAAGCTTTTTGGTAGTTCATCTAATGTCTGCAAAGCCGAAAGATGAAAAGTTGCATAGCAGAAGGCTTTGCCTGATGCGACAGTAAAGGTTTCGCGAAACCTGGCTCATGGCGCTTTTAGATTTGTA
Source organism: Schistocerca americana (assembly GCF_021461395.2). Classification (NCBI taxonomy): domain Eukaryota; kingdom Metazoa; phylum Arthropoda; class Insecta; order Orthoptera; family Acrididae; genus Schistocerca; species Schistocerca americana. The sequence goes on from NC_060120.1 coordinate 612,392,894, forward strand.
TTTTTTCCGTTGCTGTTATACACCATCTCAGTAGGAGGACGTAGCCCTCGACAATATAGTGAGTTGGACTGTCTGTTGTGGTTGTTCTAAACATGCATACTTGAATGTATTTCAGTTACTTATAAAGACACGTGATTTGAGAATGGACACAGTTTCCGAAACTAATTACCAATAATAAATAAAGGGTACTTCTTAATGCAGCTTACGACGGAATTACAACTATTTACTTCAATACAATAAGTTTTTACTGGATTAGTGTGTCACTTATTTGATGGTGTTCAGACCTCTACTGGAGTTGCTTTTGGTAATGCAAAGAGTAGCTCCGTCACCTCAGTTGGAGCGGAGGGTGAAAGACCAGGTAAGGGTAGGTAACTGCGGAAGTCGTGCGAATCAACCACGTGTGAAGTGAACCAGCAGGTAGGTCTCTGTTATCATTCGATCACACACCCCTGTCATTCCGCACTTATGGGTGTAGCCAGTTCATTTTGAAAGACGTTGAGGAGTTGTTCTGTCGCCTGTCTGGTATACATTACAAATCGATGCACTAATTATTAATGGGCGTGGAGGAATGATGTTACAAACCTTCACCTGCAGAGAAGCCATATCCATGTTTCCTGTGATTTTCAGCTTTGTCAAGATAAGTTCGCAATTTCGGACTACGTGTAGTACGAGTTCTTTGTGTGAGTCGGGTGTGGAACGCTGCTGAAGCGTATGGAACGGTTGACAGTAGGGTCTACACCCATGCATCCACATTTCTTTGAACCTGTAGACAACTAAAACGTAGTTTAGGTCTCTGAAGACAGCTGAAGTAGACCCAAGTAAACTTTTCTTTGAGCGTGTAGACAAAGCAATAAAAACTTAGTATGCGTTTTCTCATTAATGAATGCTTACAATAATTTTTTGGGTTTATGGGCAGTTATGTAGGTTTGTAGACAGATCTGTTGGGTTATTATCATTATTGTAGTCTACTGCGTCTATAATTTCTTAACGTAGATATAGCTGTTCTTTTAAGTAATCGTTGATCTATGGAGACAGTAAAAACATATGCCTTGCATGGATTGTCTCTACAAAGTATAACGTGTTTACAATACGGTGCAATGAAAACTTACAAAACTGCAGGACTTAATTTTCCAATTGATTATTCTGTTTAGTCTCCACTCTGTTCATAGCAAGGCTAATTCAGTGGTTAACTTAGATATTAAATTTTACATAACCGTTGATTTGGCTAGAACAGCAAGCTGATTTAATTACTATTTTTAAGCAGATTAGTTTAACTGGACAGCTCCTGACAGAATTTCTTCAGATGCTGATCTGATTTTGTCCAGTATAAATGGTTTTGTTTTTATTCATATTTTACACGACGCGTTTCGGGAAATTATCCCCATTTTCAAGTGCGTTTTTCTGTGTACTAGCCCATTTTTGTGGAATGTTTTTGCTGTGTGAGGTTCTGCTTTGTTTTGCCGACTTTACTGCATTACATAAATTTTAAGTTAGTTATCGGTTTTCAATTTTGATTTTTTATGTATATTGCGTCGAAGTCAACAAAATAAAGCAGAAGAAACATTATGTAAAAAATGGGGTAGTACACAGAGAAAACAGACTTGAAAGTGGGGATCATTTGCCAAAACTTTTCTTGTAAAATGTGAAGAAAAGAAAATCGTGAGTAACCGTAGAAAAGTTATTTGTAAACAAATCTATTCAGGTGTTAAGTTCAATCACTATTCTTTGTAGCTAACTTAGCAACTAGTGCAAGCATTGTCTAGCTAATAATTTTCCGTTAGTAAATTTCTAGACTCTCACTCACTCTCTTCCTCTCTGTTTGTGTGTGTGTGTGTGTGTGTGTGTGTATGTGTGTGTGTGTGAGAGAGAGAAGTGTACGAGTTCTGCACAAGATAAAAATGGCGGAAACACAGAAGCTGACACCTTCTGTGACGAAATACACTTTCCGTTCAAAAAATGTTCCCGAACGTTTTGTGCATTAACGAGCCCCTGTTCCCAGCGATGAATCGCTACAAACGCAAGAAGTGTCGTCAGTGGTGGCGGGCTGCGTTGACAGCGCCCTGCGAGAAAAGCGCTGTTTGGCGCGAGGCTCAGTTGTGCTCCAAGACGCGCCACACACTTGGCAAACACACTCGCGCTCCCCCTGCGAAGAAAACACCCCGCACTGGTGCCACTCTTTGTGGTCCAGAAAAAGCAAATCCCCGGGCGAATGTAAAGTCAACTATTTCTCAAATCAATTTCCATATCATTTTCGGCGCTCGCGGCGCCTGAGGCCCGCGGATAAAACGGGGCGGCTTTCACATGCAGATGCGCCTCCTCCGCAGGCGACCACAATGGCGGCTGCGGGCGCCAGACACTGCGCGACGCCTCACGTCACCAGCAGCCGGCAAATCCCGGGCCGGCGCGGCCTGTGTCTGCCCGCCGCTCGCTCCCCAGTTCTTACTGGGTCATCGGCAGGTCTCACGAGCAAGTGCTGTCTCCGCCAGCAGTTTGTCAACCGATTAAGTCTATACTTTTATACAGGGTGTCTCACCTAGCTCTGACACCTCAAATGTCTCTGGAACAACGATAGATGTTCGAAAACGGTTTTCACCAGGATGAACATACGGAAGGGGCTTAGGAAACAAAATAATATGCGAAATTTTAAAACGTAAACAAATACTATTTTCGACACAAACTTGTGTATTTTTAAATGGAAACCCCCCTATTATTTCGTATGCAATCAATATCATGAAAAATCATAAAAATCATGGTGTTGGTTGCATCGCAATACGTCAGTTACATCCCGAGAAGTTGCGAAGCGAAGTTGATGCTTGAAATAAACGAAGCGCTCAGCTGGCGCACGTCCTGAGACTCAATCAGACACCTCAAGTTGCCTGTGACAGGGGTCAAACAATGGGAAGGTATGCACAATCCACAAAAATAAAAAAGTAACACGTCCAACGAAAAGTTACGTGTTTCAAATTGTAAATGAACATTTATTCTGGCGATATGATACCTAGAGCTACAATTAGAGATACCACACTTGAATTCACTTTGCTAAACACGTTTACTAGTGCCCTGTAGCCACAGAAATTGTATTGTTGTGCATTACATCCAGCATAGAAAATACACGCACGTCTTGACCAATGAAACTGTTTCTCGTCAGCCGGCCGGGTGGCCGAGTGGTTCTTGGTGCTACAGTATGGAACCGCGCGACCGCTGCGGTCGCAGGTTCGAATCCTGCCTCAGGCATGGATGTGTGTGATGCCCTTAGGTTGGTTAGGTTTAAATAGTTCTAAGTTCTAGGGGACTGATGACCTCAGAAGTTAAGTCCCATGGTGCTCAGAGCCATTTTCTGTGTCACGTCAACATATGTTCCAGTTGCCCTCCGTTTATATCAATACACGTTTGCAGATGGGTAACGAGAGACTGCTGCACAGATTGTAGAGTTTCTACAGATATTGCCGCACACGCCGCAATAATACGATGTTGCGTATCCTCTATTGTCGTCGGGGTTCTTGATACACTCTGTCTCTCAATGCGCTCCGGAGAAAGAAGTCTAATGGCGTCAAGTCGGGGGATCGTGCTGGCCATCGGACAATACCTCCCCGCCCCATCCACCTATTTGGAAATGTCGCATCTAGAACATCTCTGGCAACTTTTGCATTGTGCGCGGGACATCCATCACGTTGGAACCACATTGATAGACGAGTTTCCAATCCTAGATCCTCCATGAGGAGCGCTAGTGTTTGTTGAAGAAATGATGAATATCGCTGTCCATTCAGTGTTCCACGGTAAAAATGGGGACCTACAATACAGTTAGCAATGATACTGCACCAAACATTGACACTCCACAGTCGGTGATGAGCAAATTGGCGAATCCAGTGGGAATTTCGCACGGACCAGTAGTGCATGCTCCGCAGATTCACATTACCATGATTTGTAAATGAAGCCTCGTCCGCAAACAACGTATTGCTTAGGAATATTGGATTACCTTGCAACTGCTGAAGTGCAAAACGACAGAATGCAATACGGAATTCAAAGTCATTCCCCTACAGTTCTTGGTGCAGTGAGATATGGAATGGATGAAACCGATGTCGAGGCACAATGCAGCACACTCTACTGTGGCTTATTCCTACACCTCGTGCAATTCCTCGTACACCCACCTGAGGATTGTGCGCTACAGCAGCAGAACAGCAATTTCGTTTCCATTGCAAGTCGCTGCCGTTGTACGTCGACGTTTTGAGGGAGCCCAGCTTCCTGTTTCCGTAAGTGTCTTGCAGATGTTGCCAATGTTTCGACGCGACGGACACCGTCGACCCGGGTAGAGTTCAGCATACTGTGTCACAGCTGCGGTTGCATTTCTGTTACATTCGCCATAAATTAAAATAATATCTAGTTTTTTTTTTCATTACTGAAGGTCGGCATATCGACTAGATGACTGCAAATATAACAAGCCACAAGAAAACGGATTTTAATGTGGCAACGTATGTGAATTACGTTACAGTATGAGAGCAGTTCAGCAGACTAGATTAGGAAACACTTGTACACTGAAGGTAGAGCGCGCCGTTGTGATATTGTTAAGTTTACGGCAGTGACACAGGCGCCAGTGCAGGAAATCCCTGCTGTGAGCACAGTACCACATGCGATGTATTATGTCAGGAACTGTGATGCCGTTACTATACTTTACGAGCTCCATACTTTAGAACTTATGAGGTTTAGAAACGTGAAAACAAGTGTGTGACTACTAATTGTACCTCTAGCTGTCATTTCGCAATAATAAACGTTATTTGCAGGACATCCATCATTCTGATACCGCATTATTTGACACGTTATAGAAGCTGGACTGGGTCAAGTAAGATACAGCTCAAGAAGGGGCTAAACTATCTCTCTTTAGGAGTACCATCAATGAAATATACACCAATGATGTGGTGTCATACAATAACACTCTACTGATGTTGTACGTCAATCACATCACGATTACTGGCAGCGTGGGGTGCACGCTTGAGTCTCTGGACGTGTGCTAGCTGTGCCCTTCATTTATTTCAAGCGTCAACTTCACTTCGCAGTTTCCCCGGATGTAATGCGATGCAACCAACGCCATTATTTTTTGTGTTTTTTCATGCTAATGATTGCATACGAAATAATAGGGTGTCCATTTAAAAATACACATTTGTATTGAAAATAGTATTTGTTTACATTTTAAAATTTCCCATAGTATTTGGTTTACTAAGCCCCTGCCGTACGTTCATCCTGATGAAAACCGTTTTTGAATATCTATTGTTGTTCCAGAGACATTTCAGGTGGCAGGGTTAGTTGAGACACCCTGTATATACGGGGTAGTCAGAAACAGAGTGAAAAGATTGTGAGGGTGTTGCAGGGAAGGTTGTGCTCAGAAGTAACTGTTAAGAAAAGAGTTTGACATGATGCACTGTTTCCGAGTTATGTAGCATTGGACTTCGCGAATCAGGTCGTCGCGAGCGTAGACCGAAGCAGCTTGCTAGGGAGTGTTGACAGACTTGATCTTCTTTTGGTTTCCCCAAAACGAACACCTAGCTTAAATTTCTGACTTCCAAAAAAAGGCTCATTTTAACTGTCAGTGAGCATTTTCACAGGTGGTAAATCATGGATCCACAGATGTCTCCACATTACTGCTTTTTAGCACGTGCAAGTTCTTGAATTCGTGCGCGCAACGGCCGCATTGGCTAACTTCAGTGCTAAATAACTCGGAAACGGCGCTAAGTATTGAATCTGTTTCAACAACTATTTCGTAGCACATTCGCCCTTGCGACACTCTTGCAAGCTGACCGACCGGTTCATATACAGGGTGATTCTTATCAACGTTTAAAAACCCCCGAAGTAACGTAGATGACCCTGAGATAAGTAATTTAATATAAGACACATGGAACCACAAATGATGGGAAATACCAAAAAAGTGGATGACAAATGTGTTTCCAGAAATTTGTGGCCCCATGTGCCTTATTTTACATTACTTTTCTCAGCATCATCTACATCCCTTTGGTTTTTTTATACCTTAATCCGCATCACTCTGTGTATGACAGGCGAGTGAAAGGTTTCCGTTTACAGGCGTTGGTGCTGCATATATGAAACCAAGAGGTTAAATGGTCAGTATAATCGCCCGCATCTCGATCACCTCCTCTCCCACATATGGAAGGCGTCGTACACCATCAGCGCGTCCATCCCTGTCGATGTCTCGCAAGGACCACCCTGTGACGTAGATGATGCCTTCTGTTGTGCTGTAGCTCGTGTCACGAAGTGTTCCTTCAGCTTGACGGTCGTAACCGCACGGTCTCATGTCGGATGAGTATGGTGGATGTTCCAGTATCTCACATCGCCACGTAAGCAGGAGCTCCTGCACTGTTTTCGCCACCGTACGATATAGCAATGATGCGTCAGCACACGCCTCACGCAGTTCCTGAAAACATTTTTGCGTGCTCCAGCCACGTGCAACTTAAATTTTGATCCATGCACATTATTTGTGTTCCCTAAACTTACTATTAGCTCACTTGAACTGGCCTTCGGTACGTTCCCACAGTACACAGTACAACACTTTCCTACATAGCTGTCGCCGCCCAGTGCGGTACTTCAGCTGACCTTCTGCTATCAGCTATAGACAGCGCGCATACTATTTGACTTACATCCTTCATGTTACGGCAGTGTTGCCATTACTTTTTACGTGGCCTTCGTAAAATGATTTGCATTGTAGTGCAATAGTCCAATTGGTGTTAGGTAGATTACGTAGCCGTTTCCTTATTCTAGAATTGTATTTGAAGCTTAATTGCTTGTGAGATGCTCGTCTTGTACATCGTGTAAGAAGGAGAAACGTCTCTAAAGTGTCAGATACTGCTACGGCAGCTTAATGGACTATCGAGACGGCATTATATTGCTCCGCAATATTGTTTCTCGCATTGATTTGGATAGCACGATGGTCTTGCGAAAATCGAATCTATGGGTTCAGGAGTGACATACGCAACACCACGCAAGAGTCAGTGGCCTCACGCGACTAGCGCCCGAGAGGAAAGACCTATTTTTTTGGAGTATTGTAAAGTCGTGTCGCTTACCTTGAGTCACGAAATGGGCTCGTTTTCAGCAAGACAACTATCTAGACGGGCAGTGCAAAGATCTCTGGAGCAACTAAGATGATCATCACGGAAATCACTGTTGCGGCTTCCCCTAACGCTGCAGTGGAGAGAGGCACGCCCATAGCGCTGCGGCCAACGATGACGCTGGAATCAGTCGTAGCGTCATCTCGTCTCATCAGATGAGTCCCTGATCTCCGTACAACATCATAATCTATCCATGAATGGCAGCTCTGGGAAAAGAACGTTGTCAAATCGCATTTGTTATCGCCATACACGCTCAGTATCTAGATAGGCAGTAGATCTGAGCCATTGTGCACACAAATCGATCACCTCTAGTTCGCATAGCTGGTGATTTGGACAACAGGCTTCACTTTTCTGTGGCAACGTTATCTAAGAGGCAGTGACCTGTGTTCAATGTCTCTGTTACGTTATGTTTCAACAAGATAACGCAATACCGCATCTAATCCTGACCTGCTTCGAAACAGAAGGTTTCAACTGTTCCCCTAGCAAGCACTTCCTCCACTTGAAACATCGATGGTTGGAGCGACTGACACACCACTACGATTGAAGAAGTCTGGCACTGAGTCGAGTCGAACTGAACTTGGATGTTGTATCTATATTTGTCACCCAAGCTCATTTCGACTCGATACCCAAATGACTTAGATTCGTTGTTGCAGCCAGAGGTGATAGTTCTGCGTACTAAATTTCATACGTAGTTGACCCTACATCACCAACAAATTTTATCATCAACTCTTTCTCTGCTACTGTATAGGCACGAGAATTGAAATAATCCGTTCCTGTTGCTGAAATTATAGTCATTTTAGAACCTATAAAATGTTAAAAGTATTCATTTAACGTTAAATATCTGTTTGAGGACAGAAACTTAATCGAAGTTTCTAATTAGATATATCTTCGAATTTACTTGACATGTTCTGGTACGTTTGGCAATGACTGTGTATTTCTTGATGTATGCTAATAATAAATATGTTATAGCACGAATATCAGAGTTGTATATCCTGCTTTCGTAACCTGTTAACATGGTGGCAAAACTGATCTGTAAAGCTCGCTTTTAACAGCAATATATGATCAGGTTCTATGGTGGCCTACAGCACTCTGGTTATTTCGTTTAATGTTTAAGTGGGTTGCAGTTATCATGGGAATACTTAATCACTCCCTTCGTTACAAAATACAGGGTAGTTATTACATGTTTTCTCTCGCACGTGATGGACCATCTTGTTCAAAACATGAATCAGAGAGGAAAGAAAACTGCACGTACGAACAGTAATGGAAATAATTGTGGAGTACAAGAAATGAAGAAGAATCAATCCCAACGACTGACCACACCTCTCGTCAGCACCATAAAATAAAGAAACCACTCTCAAAACCACTTTTGAATAAAAAAGAATGACCCCTTTGTGTTTTAATATAGAATATCTCATTAGTTTTAGGATCGTAGTCACGGGGAAACTAGGAACAGTACACAAATTCTCTCTCTCCTCTTAGTGAACTGTACGTAGCGTGAACATTTCTAACATGGTAAAGAGATAAGAGATAACAGTCTCATGCAATGCAAGAGAAGAGTTTTTTTACGAACCACACGCATATATACCTATAGATGAAACAAATATTGTTCCATAAGGTATCTTCCAACGCACCATATATAATCCCAGGCATTACCACAAAGGAAAGCCGTTCTGATATGAGCAGGATACGACTAATGAAGCCACATAATTATGCGAAGAAGCACATGGGAAAATGAAGAAAAATCTGTAAGAACCATCATAGCATCCATAGCATTCTACATCTACATCTACATTTATACTCCGCAAGCCACCCAACGGTGTGTGGCGGAGGGCACTTCACGTGCCACTGTCATTACCTCCCTTTTCTGTTCCAGTCGCGTATGGTTCGCGGGAAGAACGACTGTTTGAAAGCCTCCGTGCGCGCTCGAATCTCTCTCATTTTACATTCGTGATCTCCTCGAGAGGTATAAGTAGGGGGAAGCAATATATTCGATACCTCATCCAGAAACACACCCTCACGAACCCTGGACAGCAAGTTACACCGCGATGCAGAGCACCTCTCTTGCAGAGTCTGCCACTTGGGTTTGCTAAACATCTCCGTAACGCTATCACGCTTACCAAATAACCCTGTGACGAAACGCGCCGCTCTTCTTTGGATCTTCTCTATCTCCTCTGTCAACCCGACCTGGTACGGATCCCACACTGATGAGCAATACTCAAGTATAGGTCGAACGAGTGTTTTGTAAGCCACCTCCTTTGTTGATGGACTACATTTTCTAAGGACTCTCCCAATGAATCTCAACCTGGTACCCGCCTTACCAACAATTAATTTTATATGATCATTCCACTTCAAATCGTTCCGCACGCATACTCCCAGATATTTTACAGAAGTAACTACTACCAGTGTTTGTTCCGCTACCATATAATCATACAATAAAGGATCCTTGTTTCTATGTATTCACAATACATTACATTTGTCTATGTTAATGGTCAGTTGCCACTCCCTGCACCAAGTGCCTATCTGCTGCAGATCTTCCTGCATTTCGCTACAATTTTCTAATGCTGCAACTTCTCTGTACACTACAGCATCATCCGCGAAAAGCCGCATGGAACTTCCGACACTATCTACTAGGTCATTTATATATATTTTGAAAAGCAATGGTACCACAACACTCCCCTGTGGCACGCCAAAGGTTACCTTAACGTCTGTAGACGTCTCTCCATTGATAACAACATGCTGTGTTGTTTGCTAAAAACTCTTCAATCCAGCCACACAGCTGGTCTGATATTCCGTAGGCTCCTACTTTGTTTATCAGGCGACAGTGCGGAACTGTATCGAACGCCTTCCGGAAGTCAAGGAAAATGGCATCTACCTGGGAGCCTGTATCTAATATTTTCTGGGTCTCATGAACAAATAAACCGAGTTGGGTCTCACACGATCGCTGTTTCCGGAATCCATGTTGACTCCTACAGAGTATATTCTGGGCTTCCAAAAACGACATGATACGCGAGCAAAAAAATGTTCTAAAATTCTACAACAGATCGACGTCAGAGATATAGATCTATAGTTTTGTGCATCTGCTCGACGACCCTTCTTGAAGACTGGGACTACCTGTGCTCTTTTCTAATCATTTGGAACCTTCCGTTCCTCTAGAGACTTGCGGTACACGGCTGTTAGAAGGGGGGCAAGTTCTTTCGCGTACTCTGTGTAGAATCGAATTGGTATCCCGTCAGGTCCAGTGGACTTCCCTCTGTTGAGTGATTCCAGTTGCTTTTCTATTCCTTGGACCCTTATTTCGATGACAGCTATTTTTTCGTTTGTGCGAGGATTTAGAGAAGGAACTGCAGAGTGGTCTTCCTCTGTGAAACAACTTTGGAAAAAGGTGTTTAGTATTTCAGCTTTACGCGGGTCATCCTCTGTTTCAATGCCATCATCATCCCGGAGTGTCTGGATATGCTGTTTCGAGCCACTTATTCATTTAACGTAAGACCAGAACTTCCTAGGATTTTCTGTCAAGTCTGTGCATAGAATTTTACTTTCGAATTCACTGAACGCTTCACGCATAGCCCTCCTTACGCTAACGTTGACATCGTTTAGCTTCTGTTTGTCTGAGAGGTTTTGGCTGCATTTAAACTTGGAGTGAAGCTCTCTTTGCTTTCGCAGTAGTTTCCTAACTTTGTTGTTGAACCACGGCGGGTTTTTCCCGTCCCTCACAGTTTTACTCGGCACGTACCAGTCTAAACCTCATTTTACGATTGCCTTGAACTTTTTCCATGAACACTCAACGTTGTCAGTGTCGGAACAGAAATTTTCGTTTTGATCTGTTAGGTAGTCTGAAATATGCCTTCTATTACTCTTGCTAAACAGATAAACCTTCTTCCCTTTTTTTATATTCCTATTAACTTCCATATTCAGGGATGCTGCCACGGCCTGTAAGGTGTCAGGCAAATCCAACACCTTCCATGAAAACCCGGACATGATAAGCAAATCCAGTAGTATGTCACATAGCTCCGAATAAATCGTGACATTAAATTAACCAAAGTAATACGAGTAACGAGTGAGAAAATGGAATACCACAGACTAACACAAGAATGCCTAAATGCATGTCATACCTTCCCACCGTAAGACAGACGCAGTTCCGAGGGGAGAAACGAGAACAGAAACCGAGAGCAGAACCGTGTTAAGCTGGAAGGCCCTACGATAAGGGACGGACGGACACCCACGTCGCCAGCTAACCGCTAGGACCACACCACCCGCAAGTTTTAGCGTGAGACTTTTCGCGTCTCTGTTACGTCAGGACCACCCCCCAGCCAATGTTAAAAGTTAGAGCCCTCCAGAAGAACAGTATAAATCTTACGATAACCCTAAAAGGACCACACCAGCTGCAAGTTTTAGCGTGAGACTTTTTCGCGTCTCTGTTACGTTGCAAACTTTAAAAAACATTGTCCCACCACGAAAAGTATAACGTTTCTCATTGGATGGACAGAATTTCTGTAGGTGGAGCTTAAGGTTAACATTGAGACCCTGATTGGTCAGATGAAAACACAGCCAGATAGTTTTTTTTCAACCAACTTCGGTAAATTGTAGTAAGGAGAAGTTAGGAGAGAGTTGCTTCCGAGACGGCGAGGTGAGCGGAGCTGTGCTGTCCGCCGTCCCCTGATGAACACGGACAAGGTAAAGAATGCACGCGAAGCCGCATAACAGCGCATAAAGCTTCACTCAGAACTGCAGAAGTCTCATCTGTTACCCCCCCTTTTTGCGTAATACTGGTGTCGATCGTCAATTAAAGCTCATGGTGTTCACATTTCCCATTTGAAGTAAAAAATCTGAAACGCGATGATTTTTCCGTTATATAGTTATTGAGACGCCACATTAGTTATTGAGACGCCACATCAGCCACTGTAATTTACGACAAGTTAGATAAGTAATTAAAGATAATTGAGGGTCACTGTAGACCATTTTGATAGTTTTCTCTTTTGTGAAACTTAATTTAAACCTAGATTATAGATGTGATATGGCATAGGTCATCCTTCGATCCATTGTAGAACTTGGAAACCCACTCAGGGAGTATTCGTTCACATTTTTGTTGAACGTAGTTGGTTTTTATCATCCTGTATTAAAACATTTCCTTTTATCAATATTGCAATATATAAACAATGTTTTGTGAGTAGAATAAAATTTCCAATGGTAAATTCAACTGCTTTTTCGACGTTATTTTACCAGCTAACTAAAAATAGGGAAGCCTTGAACCCCTTCCACTAAATTTAGTTAGTATTAAGATTCTTTTACAGGGAGTGCAGTGGAGCTGACGCTGAAATCATTAAGTATTTGTTTATATCATCGCTAGTCTCACTGAACTCTTCTGAACTCTACATGTCATGTGTGGTCTGGCGTCTCCTTACCAGCATCCGGTCCCAGGTTCATACTAGTCAATTCCCTAAAAATCACGCTCAGAGCGTCGTTGCGCGAAGGTGGTAGGGAGACACGACTTAGAACAAACAGACACCGCGCAGAATGTTAGAGGCCTTATGATCACTGATTCCCTGTTCTGCACTTACAGAGTCGAAAAGTTCGGGTCAGTTTGTTATCAGTTGGTCCAAGATGTTATCTGCACGAGTCGGTTCTCTGTTTAATTGCTCGAGGTAATTTTCGGATAGTGCACTCAGTATAATGTCACTCGATGCTCTGTCCCTACCACCCGTCCTAAACATCTGAGTGTCCCAGTCTATATCTGGTAAATTGAAATTTCCACCTAAGACCATAACATGCTGAGAAAATTTATGTGAAATGTGTTCCAAATTTTCTCTCAGTTGTTCTCCCACTAATACTGCTGAGTCGGGAGGTCGGTAAAAGGAGCCAACTATTAACCTAGCTCGGTTGTTGAGTGTAACCTCCACCCATAATAATTCACAGGAACTATCCACTTCTACTTCACTGCAGGATAAACTACTACTAACAGCGACAAACACGCCACCACCGGTTGCATGCAATCTATCCTTTCTAAACACCGTCTCTGCCTTTGTAAAAATTTCGGCAGAATTTATCTCTGGCTTCAGCCAGCTTTCTGTACCGATGACGATTTCAGCTTCCGTGCTTTCTATCAGCGCTTGAAGTTCCGGTACTTTACCAATGCAGCTTCGACAGTTTACAATTACAATACTGATTGCTGCTTGGTGCCCGCATGTTCTGACTTTGCCCCGCACCATTTGAGGCTGTTGCCCTTTCTGTACTTGCCCGAGGCCATCTAACCTAAAAAACCGCCCAGTCCACGCCACACAACCCCTGCTACCCGTGTAGCCGCTTGCTGCGTGTAGTGGACTCCTGACCGAAACCCCACCGCGCTATGGCGCAAGTCGAGGAATCTGCAGCCCACACAGTCGCAGAACCGTCTCAGCCTCTGATTCAGACCCTCCACTCGGCTATGTACCAAAAGTCCGCAGTCAGTCCTGTCGACGATGCTGCAGATAGTGAGCTCTTCTTTCATCTCGCTAGCGAGACTGGCAGTCTTCACCAAATCAGATAGCCGCCGGAAGCCATGTACAAACCATCCATGTACAAGCACAACCACAGCCTATGGAATTGCATTCTTCGACTGGCACCAGAGAGCGACTGCTAGCCCCACCCTTCCTAGCGGGAAGCTCCAAAGGTAACTCTGCCACACGGCAGCTTCCAGTTTTTGAACGGCCACTATCAGTGGTGAAGTTCCTTTATACAGCTCAAACAGAGAGAGAGCGAGAGAGAGAGAGACAGAGAGAGAGAGAGAATGTTCATAACCTGATCTAGCCATCCACCTTAGGTCCTATCGTGGCTCCCTAAATAGCTTCAAGCGAATGCTGGGATGTTATACCTTCGGATATGGCGCAATTAGCCGTCCTTCACCGATCTTGGCGGAATGTTCTGTCAGTAGTGGCAGACTCAAGGCTGCCTGGAGGTCGCTGTGTCAGCCTCCAGCATAGGCGGCTACTCTCTGTCTGGCAGGTTGCCCACATGCTGATTCGTAGGCATTTCCCATGATGCAGATCAGTTACGAAGGAGGTGTGACCGCGGTGCGTGTGTGATTGATTCACTCGCCGCCTTAAGAGTGCTCTGTTCCTCTCTGGTCACAGCAAGCATTGCCCTTCAGATGGACAGCTGTGTCGAGTGCCGCGATGTCTGGCGTCGTGATGTACGCTACTCCTGGCCCGCCTATTTGGTAGGCCCTTTAGTCTATCAAGGGATCTCGTGCCCTGAGCCGGAATGGTTTTGGAGGACCTATGGACTACACATCAGTGGCAGCTTCGATCCTGGACTCCATCGTTAGTTATCCGTAATTACGGAACTGTGTCATTACGCTTGGCAGCGAGAGTGAGACGGACACATAGAGATGGGAAACTCGTTCACTCTTGGAAACTGGTTCACTGGTAATCGCTCTTTTTTGGGAACCGCTCATTTTTACTCGTTCACCGTTCATTTGTGCATGGTATATGCTTCTTATTAAAAATGGCAAACTAGTAGCAAAGGTGACTGAAGGATGGAAAGAGCCAAGAGAGGGCACTTGCCTCCCTCCTCGAGTACAGACATTTTATTCATTACAGAATTCTCACACACTTGTAGAAGTAATTTCCGTGATTCTACAAAGTCTCTAAACCTCTCGTTTAGCCAACTTACAGTTATGTGGCTGATCGCAGTGAAATAATATAAGGTGGAGCACGAAAAACTGGCCCGAGTACAGACTGCTCGCCAATTACGCAATTTGCTGGGTGCTAAGAGCAGAATAGATAAACAAGTAATAATTAGGCATTAAAGAAATAACAAATAAGCTAATGCAAACAACAACTTGAAAAAAATAGATGACGATTGGTGGGCGACAGTGAGCAGTCCATTAGTCGGGCAGATGTTTCGTGCGCCCCCCTGTACCAGCGAAATAATATTGTAGAACTTATCATATTCTCTTTACAAAGTATGAGACCAGACACTCGATTATGGAGTGCGGGCCTCATTCGGTTGTAAATCGGTCTGCCTCCCATAACAAGGTCCATGCTGTTTTACCTTGGATAAAAAAAAAGACGGAAAATGGCCACTCGTGTGTGCCGTGCCGACATCCTTTGCGTGTGTAATAACAAAAGAACTTGCCTTTTTATAAGTATGTGTTCTGCTGTTTATGGAAATAATGATGAGCCGTGTGCGGCTCGCGTAGATGCCGTTGGTATGTTAGCATCGTGTAATAGGGATAGTGGCGTCTCGTCTTCTTCTTGTGTTTACTGGTTTACTGGCGCCACTATGTTTGCTAGTGCTGTCTGTCCGCGAGTGATCAGATTGTGATGATCGTTTTTTGAAAATTATTTTAGTGTATCTTGGAGAAGTTAACTGTTCTTAAGAATTTACAATCCAGGCCTTAAGCCGTTAAATTATTTTGGTGTTATTACTATTGGGGCCTTCTGCCGACAAATAATTTGATTTTCTGGTCAATATTACTTTCAGATATTGTGTCTTAACAGTAAAATTTGATAATTGTTCCTTATTGTCAACCTCATTTACAATTGGTTCCACATAAAGTGTACGTGATTAAAAAAAAAAAAAAAAAAAAAAGGAAAGAAAGAAAGAAAACTGATAACCAACGGTAATTGAGTAAGCCGCCGTCCACACAGAATCCTGCCTTCCCTAAGTCCCATGTTTGAAATGAAGTAAGCTGATATGCCCTTTTGTTACCGGAAAAGATGTATGTAATACGTACGACGTAATTTTTATGTAATGTATGTAATTATCAAATATATTTTAATTACCGGTCGCAGTCGCTGAATGAAAACGAAAAGAACCAGAAGTCCTGAGTTCAAGAAAGGTTTTGAAACAGATATATAATGTGTGTGCGCAGCTAACGAAACGGACAACAGCTCGATACTGATTACTGAAGTAACCAGGCGCGGTCGGCAGTGGAACTGCGACGAGGGGCTAAGCGAGGAAGGACGAGTCCGGCTGAGGGAGGGCGAGAAGAGACGGGAAAAGGGCCGAGGCTCGAACGAGACCGGCCGACGTGCCGTTGCGGGAACGAGACGGACCGTTTCCCGTTCCCTGGAACTATAAGTAGAAAATCGCGACAGGAGTGAACTATGAAAGACCGATCCTTAGAATTCGTTCCTCGCTCCTTCCGTTCATTTTGGTGAATCATTCCTTTGGACCCGTTAGTTCACGAACGACCCAACTCTACTGGCACAGAGTGACAATAATGGAACTGTCTTACACAAGAAGTTACAGTACAATACTCAGATAATCGAGTACGAACGAAATGGATGCCATCGATCCTACTGATACACTGCCTCTAACCTAGTATATCTATTGAAGTGAGGAGTGGCTTTGCTGTGCGACATGATTTATAACGACCGAATTGGTTCGGTTTGCTGCGAGTGCTCAGCAATCTCTAGTTCTGCTGTATTAGCGTAAAGGGGTTTGTTTCCTGCTCCGTCAGGTCCCCAGTAGGCGTTGTTGCGTCCTATCGAGTGGATTTTACTTAAAGTTACGAGAGCAACAAAAGCAGTTCGGTATGCACTTGTCTTACACTTTCCCACTGTGCTCACTCGCACGGCCACACAGAAGTATCGATGTCACACTCTTGGTGGCCAACTGAAAGTTTGAAACGTTTACGGCTTGCGGCTGATTTGCATTCATATACCCTTGTACATAAGGGGGGTAGGACTTCAAACGGGCCGACTTGGAGCAGGAGAGGCACCACAGGACATTTTAATTTCCACTGTCTATACTTCTACAAATAAATTCATAAAACTTTAACAGCATGACTAGGAAGAATTCAGGATTCATACTCATAGCAGTGGAAGCTCAAAAACGTAACAAAACACTTTTTTTACATCTGAAATTTTATCATTTTTTCAGGTACTACTGGCTCCATTTCTTGCGATAGGTATAGTTTTCTTCCTAAGTAAGACAGATTCTTCGATGACTTTTGCGCAGCATACAAACCATAGTTACAGGTGTATGTAACTCTAGAAGTTATTTAATTTATGAAAAAATGAATGAACTGTTACATTTTAAACTTCATCTATAGAAAAAACTCAAGTTTTATAGTTAATTATCTCAATTTTTTCCACAGTTTTCTAATCGATTTGGAAAGTTCTAGAGTTTCATACACCTGTAACTACTGTTTGTATGCTATGAAAAATTCGTCGAAGAATCTCTCTTAATTAGGAAGAAAAGTGTACCTATAGCAACAAATGCATCCAGTAATAAGTGAAAAAATGATGAAACTTCAAACGTAAAAAAAAGGTATTTTGCTACGTTTTTCAACTTCCATTGCTATGAGTGTGAGTCTTCAATCCTTCCTGGTCATGGTGACAAAGTTTTATGAATTTATTTATAAAATTATAGACAGTAGAAATTAAAATGTCCTGTGGTGACTCTTCTGCTCCAAGTCGGCCCGTTGACGTCCTACCCACCCACCCACCCTCCCCTTAAGCAGTTCTGGGCTGTGGGGCTTCTTTACTCTCCTATTGCCGTTCTGTCACAGTAAATAACACTGGTAAGTTTTCATGACGATCTGCTTCCAAATCAGTGCCTGTTCTATTCATAGATTTATTTTTAGAGTGCAGTCATTTCAGTTTGCACTCTTTGTTGGTCTGAACTTATCCGACGAAGAAATTCTTACCATCCCAAACAGGGTCATGTTTGAATAAATTCATAAATCTCTCTCTCTCTCTCTGACTATTCGCAATATCTTGAATTTCGAATTCGGATTCATCTATCGTTACATAAAACCATTAAAAGTCTGCAGATATTTTATAATGCCTGGCTTGGCTTGAAGTAATCCTCTTTGCGAAGCATTCAGCTCAGGTGAAGATGGGAGGCTGGGAAGCACTAATTATCCATCACACTGGACCAGTTTGCCGGAGGAGGCAGCGTGTTCTCTGAGGAAGGTGCGCCTGCTTTAGACTGCGCCAGCGACCACCAGTCGGCCCCCGAGTTTCGGCAGAGAGATGGCGGCAAAGCAAAGTCCAAGAGTGGCCCTAATTAGCTCACGCTGCCAACTGTGGGCAGGATCAAGTTGGTGAGCGTCGTTATGCTCACAGCAGCTCCACCCGTAATTAACACAAAGGTTGATTGCAGCGCTGAGATCACCAGGGAATAGTGTGCAAAAGCGTTGAAACTTACTGCAGTCGTGTCGATACTGATAAGTGCAACCTTGTAGGCAATTTAACCCAGCTTTTAATAAAATAATCACCTATAAAACTAATCGTTCTGTAAAAAGACCTATGCAATTTGAATTCCAATTCTGTAAATGATACACAATAATATGATTATACTACACAAAGCAAAATATAGATTCAACTTGTATATTTCATGATGGTAAACCTTTCCACTCATTGATATCCCGTGTGGGACAGTAAACGTTATGAATATACTGAACTAAGTGCATTGTAAATATCGTCAGCTCCAGTTGCGCTTCGAGAGGACGAAAAGTGCACTGATATAATTCCTGGCAAACGGGTCAGATGACAATAAAAATATCCTATGTTGTCTGTTATGGCAAAGTCCCTTGGTAAAGACCTCTGTGTTCACTTGCCGGGTAAACTCCCTGGATTATGATGTAGTACCCGTATCGTGAAGCGCTAAGTTACTGTCGTGGGACTGGCAAGGCTTACTGTTTTGTACCCAGAGGAGGCATCAGACTGACTAGATTACAATATCGTAGTATCAAAGACGTGGCGAAGGCTTAGATGGCGCAGCCAGCTATTACGACTGCACTCCCGTACGGGTGTCGCTTGGATCACCATCGATGACACGGAATGTAAACAATGTCCTTCCTTTTTCAAGAGCCTTTTCCAGACATTGCTAAATACGCCGCTCAACACAATTAAAGGGTCACTTGTATGAAACCCTGTAATTGTCTCCCACTGAGACAGAGAATTTTGAGATTTGGTTCGAAGGTACCTACAAACTTCTGCCATAATGGTACAAAAGTGTGCCGCTCGGCGACACCACTCTCAGGTTCTGTGACGCTTTTCACATATTACTATTAATTAGTAAGTTAATTATATTATTTATTTATTTATTTATTTATTATTATAAATAATTAGTCTTTATGTGCGCTTTTATTCAATTACTGGCTTAGTTATTGGTTCTGGTTGTTTAAGCTTAGCTCCTTTTCTCCTTTTATCTTCACTCTCCTGAAAATCTGGAAAATATAAATATTTCGTTTTAAATACCACAGTAGAACAAGATACGTATTCCGCAGCGGTGATCTCGCGAGAATTCTTCGTCACCTGCTCCACCTGAAATCTCTAAAACCTTTACTCGCTATGTAGATCGTTCGGCACAACTGTGGGCTGTGTTTGATGAGTCTGGATGATAAGTCCAACAATTTAGTAAGTTAAAGTTTATTAACTCGGAGATAGTCTCGCGACGAATTATGACCGCGGGAAATTGCAGGTTCGCACTAACTTTTCAAACTTTACCTCCGAGCTATCTACTTCTCGTAATATCTGCACCGTGATAATTAACTAATTTCGGTATGGAGATATACACACCTTGAGTACTTGGTGTTAGGTACTGGACTTTATTTTGTGCCTAAAAACTGTCTGAACATGGTGCGGTAAGACAGAGAGATGCGTTCGTAGCACGAAACGTCCGACTATCACAGTCGGTATATGCCGTTCACCACAGTACCAATTCGTCGCACTCAGATTAGAGTTTTGTATACACTGATACACCATACGCTTCAGAATGAAAGATTTCGATATATGAAAATAAAGCGCCAGAGCTCAGAAGCTCATGTGCGCTGTAAGGTGGGTTAACGAAGGCACATTGGCACCAAACTTCGCCACAATTCCGCACATCACCGCTGTGCATGTATCACGCGACGGGAAGGTCGGCACATCCGCCCTTATACACATTTCAGCCTCTTAGTTTAACGGCTCTACTGTGAAAGTTAGAACAGTAACGCCTAGCGTTGAAATTTCGCGGTTTTCGTACGGGTGTCCGAGTAAAGGATTTCAAACACACCGTCGCTAAGAATCGACATGAAAAGGATTCAAGAGGTGGCAAAATCGGCGTCATGAAACCAAACCTTTCATAGGGGCGTTCATTTTCACACATTTTGTTCTCGAAAATGACATTTTGCAGCGATACGTACAACGGGAGGACGTGTTTGACAAATTGAGCCACTGCTAACATCCTCCGGATGATTCAACGCTTTTCTAAGGACAGCGCGGAACTGTAGCCCCACCGAACGTGATCTCATCCCTTTGGAGTATAGCGCGTCAGCAAGTTTTGCTTTGGTATACAGGGTGGAACCAGTGGAGACTGTTGAAAACCATTCGACGAAATTTAAACGTGATCCGGAGCAGAAAAGGGTGTTTATGCTTCCTCATCCCCTCCCTTGCTCGCGCCTTCCTATGGTCTGTGCACGGAGTGGTGCGACACTGACACGCACGTGAATGAAATGGCAAAGATAGCACAGATCGGCAACACCTTTGATGACACACAAGCACCTTTGTTAGCAACTTAAAAACATCTCTGTACAGAGATAATCATTCACCGATCCCTACACGCCGGTAGGATAGGCAACCCGCCCCACAGTATCGGCTGCTGGGCGCATATTACGGGGTGTTCAAAACGTCTCTCCGCATTGCCGTATGATTGTTAGCCGCGAGTGCCGTATGCCTCAGTGAATATACCGAAATGAAACTCAGTGAAATACAAGTCATTAATCTGTTGAATGTTCATTTTTACTTACAAATTTTCACATTAAATGTTGAAAGTGTCCCCCCTGATGTTGAACACACAATTCAATTCGTCTAATCATGTTTTCAAATACAAGCTGCAACATTTCTTCTGTAACAGAAGCAGTGAAAGTGGATATCGCAGATTTCAATTCATCGATGGATTTTGGACGGTTTTTATAGACAGTTGCTTTCGCTGCACCCCAGAAGAAAAAGTCAGGTGGTGTTAGGTCAGGTGGTCCTGGAGCCCAAAGTCCCTGTGAAATTATGCAAACAGTGACACTGAAACGCGAGCTGTATGCGCGGTTGCACCATCTTGTTGAAAATAACCGTTCAGTATTTCACTTGACACAATTTCTCCTATGAATGGGCACAGAATATCACTGCAGTATTGTTGTGCGTTTAT
The DNA here is from genome assembly GCF_021461395.2 of Schistocerca americana. NCBI lineage: Eukaryota > Metazoa > Arthropoda > Insecta > Orthoptera > Acrididae > Schistocerca > Schistocerca americana. The sequence goes on from NC_060120.1 coordinate 612,414,115, forward strand.
TGTGTCGCTGAAAACTATGGGACCTACAATCCGAAGTCTAGAAATTGCATTCCAAACTCTTACTTTCACAGAATGAAGTGGTTCCTCATGAACACACAATGGATTTGCAGTACTCCACATACGAGAATTTTGCGAGTTCATGCACCCGGATAAATGAAACCACGCGTCATCAGTGAAAAACATTTCATTAATAATATCCCATTTTGTTGAACGAAATTTTTGGACCATTGACAGTAGTGCAGTCTCTTACCATAATCAGTATTTTTCAGTTCGTGCGCGACTGTCACTTTGTACGGAAAAAGTTCTATTTTTTTCCTTACAGTTGTGTGGGCTGTTCCGACACTACCATCGATTTCCTGGGCGAGTTTTCTTACTGACTTGTTCGGAATCATGGACATTTTATCGGAAATATCGAGTAGTTTATTCTCAGACAAAACGCTAGGACGACCACTTCTCGGTGCATCTGTCACTGAACCAGTAATTCGAAATTTGTGAATCAAATCTCGCACAGTATCACGATGTGGAAGTGTTGTCGCCGGGAAAACTGAATTAAATGTTTGACGAACTGAAACTTTGTATTTACCGCCAGATTTGAACACTTCTGCCACTAAAAACACACGTTCTTCAGTGGTTAGCATTTTAACAGTGACGAAAACGAAACAAATGAACAAAGGAACTAAACTTAAACGTTCACGTCAACACGTAACGACACACATGAACGATACTACTGACGCTGCCTGAGATAAACGAAACAGTGGGAAATTGGGAGAGTCCACTTGAAGGGAAGTAACCCAGGCAGGCGAACAATCATACGGCACGCACGGCTAACAATCATACGGCACTGCAGAGAGACTTTTTGAACACACCGTATAATTGATACACCTAGATGGGCAATGGATCCATCTTCTCCAGTGCGGATGCACAAGTACGTCCGACCATCTGTCCGGATGGCGCAGTGGTTAACGCACCTGCCAAGCAAGCAGGAGATTCCAGGTTCCAATCCCGGTCCGGTACTTATTTTCACTCGTCTCCGCTGATTCCACGTAATGTCGTGATGAACCTGACTTCAGTTTTCCGTTTGCTTTCCTTTGCCCCCCTCTCAACCTTCAATTTACATATAACGAAATCAGAGGGTTATCTAAAAGGCTATCTATCTCGCCGGCGGGTAGATCTGTAGATGGATGTCTCTGTAGAGAGCCGTATTTGAAGTGCTCAACAAAGGCGCGGAGTTGGCACCGATGGTGTTGCCGAACTGGAGGTGTCTCAAAGGGACACTTGGCCGTTTTATTCACGTGCATTTCAGTGTCGTATCTCCCTGTACACAGATCACAGGAGGGTGCGGAAAAGGACTAATGAAGGACCAAAAACATCCTTTTTTGTTTCGGATAACGTTCAAATTTCGTGGAATGGTTGTGAATGGTGTAAAGTGGTTCCAACCAGTATACCAAAGAACCTCTTCGTGTTGGACGTTACACTGCTAACTGTCGTTTTCGGGAGCGAAATGTGTGGAAATGGACGCCTCTAAGGATGGGGTGGTTGCACTGACGCCGTTGATGCCAATTATTGGGATTTTTTGTGTCGATTCTAAGCTGCGGTATGTCTGAAATGCTCTACTAGGCCACCCATAATAAAGCAGCGTGATTTTCAACGCCAGGCTTTGCGGTTCGGATCTCCATCGCAGAGGCGTCAAACGAAGGGGTGAAATGTGGATCGGACGAGGTGTGACGACCTAGAGAAACTCTGTGCGCTTTTCTCACATGATATCCTGTAAACCATAGATACAGCAGGCACATTCCATACTCCTAGATTCCCGGAAAGGTTTCAGACGAAGTGCTCCACTGTAGACGGTTAATGAAGGGCCGAGCATACGGATTAGGCTCCCAGACTTGTGAGTGACTCGTTCTTAAGTACTGGTGCCCAGTACGTTGTACTCGACGGCGGCTGCTCAAAGACAACTGTATCGTCAGGACTGCGCCAGCAAAGTGAGATAGGACCGCTATTATTCTCTATATACATAAATTGGAGAGGGTGCGCTGCAATCTGCGGATGTTTGCTGATGACGCTGTTATGTACGGGAAGGTGTAGTCGTTGGGTGACTGTAGGAAGATACAAGATGACAGACAAAATTACTTGGTATGGTGAATGGAAACTTACTATAAATGTAGAAATATGTAAAATAAAGCAGGTAAGTAATGAAAACAATCCCTTAATGTTCGAATACTGCATTAGAAGAGTGCTGCTTAACACAGTCATGTTGTTCAAATGACTAGGCGTACGTTGCAAAGCGATATGAAATGGAACGAGCGTTTAAGGGTGGTAGTAGGGAAGACGAATGGTTGACTTAAGTTTATTGGGCGAATTTTAGGAAAATGAGGTCTTCTGTAAAGGAGACCGCGTACAGAACACTATGCGACCAATTCTTGAGTACTGCGCGAGTGTTTGCGAACCCAAGCACGCCGAGTTATAGGAATACATAGAAGCAATTCAGAGGCGTGTTACTACATTTGATATCGGTTGGTTCCATCAATAAGCTACTATTACGGAGATGCTTCGTCAACTCAAGTGGGATTCCTTAATGGATTCGCGAAATGCTATTGAGAGAATTCCGAGAACCGACCTTCGAAGCTGATTGCTGAACGATTCTACTGCCGCCAACGAGTATTTCATGCAAGAGCCACGAAGATCAGATGAGAGAAATTAGACCTTTCTTTTCTATCGCTCTATTTGTGAGTAGAACCGATACAGAGATGACTAGTAGTGGTACAACGTAACCTCCGCCATCCACAATACAGTGCGGAGTATGTACACACATTAAAAAAAAATTGCATCACCTCGGTTCCGAGAAAATTGGAACAGAGATCAACATAAACAACATTTCCGTCCTTTTTATTGCTCATGAAAACCATACATTGCATGTTGTACCACCATACACCGAGACTTTCAGAGGTGGTGGCCCAGATTGCTGTATATACCGATACCTCTAATACCCAGTAGCACGTCCTCTTGCACTGAAGCATGCCTGTCGTGGCATACTATCTACAAGTTCATCAAGGCGCTGTTGGTCCAGATTGTCCGACTCCTCAACGGCGATTCAGAGTAGATCCCTCAGAGTGGTTGGTGGGTAACGTTGTCCATAAACAGCGCTTTTCAATCTATTCCAGGCACGTTAGGGTTCATGTCTGGAGAACATGCTTGCCACTCTAGGCGTTAACCTGAATGAAGTCATTCACAAGATGTGCACCATGTGGACGCGATTGTCCATGAAGACGAATGACTCGCCAATATGCTGCCAATATTGTTGCACTGTCGGTCGGAGGATGACATTCACGTATCGTACAGCCGTTAGGGCGTCTTTCATGAACACCAGCAGCGTACGTCGGCCCCACATAATGTCACCCCAAAACAGCAGGAAACCTCCACCTTGCTGCACTCGCTAGACAGTGTATCTAAGGCGTTCACCCAGACGGGTTGCCTCCAAACACATCTCCGACGATTTTCTAGTTGAAGGCATATGCGACTCTCATAGGTGAAGAGAACGTGATGAGAAACCTGAGTGGTCCATTCGGCATGTTGTTGGGCCCATTTTTACGGCGCTGCATGGTGTCGTGGTTGCAAAGATGGACTTCGCCATGCACGTTGGGAGTGAAGTTGCGCATCATGCAGCCTATTGCACACAGTTTGAGTCGTAACACTACGTCCTGTGCTTGCACGAAAAGCATTATTCAACATGGTGGCATTGCTGTCAGGGTTCCTCCGAGCCATAATGCGTAGGCAGTGGCCATCCATTGCAGTAGTAGCCCCTAGGCGGCCTGAGCGAGACATGTCATCGACAGTTCCTGTCTCTTTCTCTACCTCCTCCATGTCCGAACTACATCGCTTTGGTTCACTCCGAGACGCCTGGACACTTCCCTTCCTGGCACAAAGTAACAATACGGACGCGATCGAACCACGATATTGACAGTCTAGGCATGGTTGAACTACAGACAGCACGATCCGTGTACCTGCTTTCTGGTGGAATGACTGGAACTGACTGGACGTCGGATCCCCTCTGTCTAATATGCGCTGCTCATGCATGGTTGTTTACATCTTTGGACGAGTTTAGTGACATCTCTGAACAGTCAAAGGGACTGTGTCTGTGATATAATATCCACAGTCAACGTCTATCTTCAGGAGGTCTGGGAACCGGGGTGATGCAAAACTTTTTTGATGTGTGTACGTGAATGTACACGAGAAAAGATGTGAACTTCCGAATAAACTACCTTTATTTTGGTTATTGTTTTCTTTCTATTCCACAGTAAAACATTTTTTGTTGCTGTAACGTTTATTCTTTCAATCCCTGTTTCCCTTCAGTCAATACCTACAAACTTTTGCGGGTACGCAGGTGGTGCAGATATTTTTTGAGCATTTTATTTGATAGTTGTGACTACTTTCAGTTGTTACTTCGCGAGGGGTAAGCTAACGAGTTTGTAAGAACATTACGTTCCTTCTAGCGATGTGTAGTCAGATATTTTGCTCTTTCCTTTAGAGAGAGACGTAGTGTGCAAAGTTTCTGGGGAACATTGAAATGATTGTGCATCCCAGCAGTAATTGTTGACGTTTTGTGTAATACTCCATTGAGATGACGAGGTTGGCACAGGAGAGGAAATATGGCGTACCGCACAAACTAGTCAGATAACTGATGATTAGACACAGTCATCAGAAGGCAGGGGACGTGGTCGTGGAAAGACGTCATCAGAACTGATAGTGGTCAACTATAACATCAACAAAAGCAATAGTTGACAACAACAAATAAACCTGTAGGAGAGTCCGAGTATTTAGGTGCCATACACTCTCCACCTATATCAAATGATGCTAAAATGTAAACGAGAAATCAGGTTAGGAATCTGTTGTGTTGGGCTACGTCCACCGTTATGCCCTCCTTGCTAATGACGAATGGGTGGAAGGTGGTAAAAGGATATGTCGCCGTAGGAATCTGGACAAACAAGCAAAAGATTGTTCAAAAATGGTTCAAATGGCTCTGAGCACTATGGGACTTAACTGCTGTGGTCATCAGTCCCCTAGAACGGCCTGGAGGTTCTTCTTTGGTGGTGATGTTCAAAGCGCCGCGCGTGACGCCTGCAGGAACCTTCGAGCCGCTGGCTGTGGCAGTATTGATAACCTACGGTACTATAGAACATACGTCACCATTATTTAAACTATTTTTCATAATCCAGGGTTGTATCACGTGAGATGAAACTGTACATACTACTGATGGTGCTGGTGGTACTTCACGTCAAACTTAGAGTAGGCCTACTCGTCAACAGGTGTTACCGCCATCACCTGGATTTTTGAAGAAACGCCGGACAAAAATCGATGAGCCAGTCAAAGAGACAGCCATTGCAGCAGGAAGAAGACTGCACAATACAAAGCTGGAAGAGCTACACGATGCACGAAACACTGCTGGATTGAAAAAGTTTGATATACATGACATAACATCACGTCTGAGGCCTGAGATCATTTTTATGTTAATAATTGACAAACCAATGCTGTACAATCGCAATAAAGTCAGAAAATGTTCAATTGACTCCTTTATTAGAACATGTTACGCGTTTCGGGATTACACCCATCTTCAGACATCTGTTACAAAAAAGTACAAAACATAAGTGAACAGCACACTCAACACGTCTCACTACTGGCTATAGGTGTATTATGGCAATGTAAAAATGTTTTGAGTTTCTAAAAAAGTTTTTAACAAATCCAGTAGTGTTAACGTGTACGGAAGTACCATTACGGTTGGTAGTCGTAATTACACCCTGTTAGATGTTATATGCTGAGTATATTATTATTAAATTACATGGGAGCACATGACCATGCAGCGCCCCCTACCGAGGGCGCTTCGCTGCTGGTTGACTTGTTTAGCGTCATTATACGCTCTGCTTTAAGACTGCTTGTGTCGCAGTTACAGTCATATGTTATTGGACACTTTCTTTGAGTTTTCAAGGCTATACGCCTGGTTGGTTACGAAGGAGCTGAAGTTTGTGGTATGTAACTCATATGACCCGATCTCATTTTCTGTAACGTTGAGACGAGTTGAGTGTGCTGTTCACTTATGTTTAGTACATTTTTGTAACAGATGTCTGAAGTTGGGTGCAGTCCCAAAACGCGTAACGTGTTCTAATAAAAGTGTCAATTGAACATCTCATGACTTTCTTGCGAATGTACAGCACTGGTTGCCAATTATTGAAAAAGTTTGGAAGACAGAAATCCGTACGTCTTATGAGAAGAAGGAGATATGAGTGATGGCCCGAAACAGCAACAGGTATAACTCCATAAGGGATAAGAGCAATAGGAAGCGGTCAGTGGATGGGAAAGAGAAATGAAAAAAATAAGTAAATAAACAAATAAATACCTAAATAAATAAAATAAAAAATAAAAATATAAAATGAAGCGTTGTAGAAAATAAAAATCGATGGAAAATCAATGGAGAACTTCAGCAAGGAAGTCGTGAACAATAAAATGAAGTAAGTAAAATGAATTTTTAACCTGTAAACAACAGTCTTTCTCTGCTAAATCAAGAAATCTTCGAACTACCCTCGTAATTTCATTGTGAAATAACGATGCGTGATGTAACTTGTTCTGCGGCCAAAATGCTGCTGCAGGGGCTACACTTGGTTCCATAGGGTATCAATTTACATTTACATGTAAACTCCGAAAGCCACCTTGCACTGTATGGGTTTTTCGGATACCACTATAATTTTGGCGCCTGCCGGGGTGGCCGAGCGGTTCTATGCGCTACAGTCTGGAACCACGCGACCACTACGGTCGCAGGTTCGACTCCAGCCTCGGGCATGGATGTGTGTGATGTCCTTAAGTTAGTTAGGTTTAAGTAGTTCTAAGTTCTAGGGGACTGCTGACCTCAGAAGTTAAGTCCCATAGTGCTCAGAGCCATTTGAACCACTATAATTTACTCATTTTCCAGTTCCATTCGCATTCCAGCTCAAATATTTTCAACATCTCAAGTTGAAAGCAATCAGAAACAAGTGTCCTATGATCATATGTGACGATTGTTTCACTAATGAAATAAAAAATAAATATCTGACTCAAAAAACCTTACTGGTGACGCTTTCTACCCACCACGACTTCAGCCTGTGTCATAGCGCAACCTAGATCGACAAGAAGGTCTAACAGAAATACAACGTATGAGTCCGACTTTTTCAATTCTTCCGATTCGATCCTTTAGCGAGATAGGCGCTAGATGGTTGGACGTCGACGACTCTAGACAGAACTTGGGTCTCGGAGGCTTGTCAACTCTGTAAAGTAGGATAGATGGTGATCTGTAGCATCTCTGACGAAAGAGAACAACGCTGGTGAATGTTCTGACTGTCTGACTGTTACTGAACACACCGTTAATCGAAAATTGTTGATCATGGAACTCCACAGCAGACCACCCCTACGTGTTCACATGTTGAGCCAATGATATCGACAATTACGAGTACAGTAGGACCATTAGGATTCGGCTATTGGAGTGGATTCGTCTCCATCGAGATGAATGGCGGCTCGAAAAGTTCAGCGCGCCACGGACGCAGGCTGGTGGGAGCAGTATTATACTATGGGAGACATTCTCCTACACTTGAATGGGGTCTGTGGTAGTACTCGTAGACATGCTGACAGCTGTGAACCACCTGCATCCCGTCATGCTTGACGCCTCCACGACGGCGATGTCATCTTTTGACAATATTGTTCGTGTCTCGGAGCCAGAACCGTGCTACAATGGTTTGAGGAGCATTATAGAGAACACATGCTGATTTCTCGGCAACCAGGTTCGCCTGATGTAAATCCTATGGAACCCATTAGGGTCGGTATCGGACGCCATCCTCTGACTGGTTTGATGCGGCACACCACTCCGCACAATAGGATTTACAATCCACATACTCCATCATTTGCTGCATTTATTCCAATCTCTGTCTTCCTGTACTGTTTTTAGCCCTTTTAGCTCTATCTAACACCACTGAAGTTATTCTCTTGCGTCTTAACAGGTGTCCTATCATATTTCCCCTTCTCTTTGCCAGTGTTTTCCACATATGCCTTATTCTGCGATTCTGCAAAGGACCTTCTCATTCCTTACCTTACCAGTCCTCCTAAGGTTCCACATGGTCTGTAGCATAACATCTCAAATGCTTCGATTCTCTTCGTTCCGGTTTTCCTACTGTTCACGTTTCACAGCTGTACAATGCTGTGCTTCAAACGTACATTTTCAAAATTTCTTTCTCAAATTAAGCCCTATGTTTGGTAGTACTACACTTTTCTTGGCTTGAAATGACCTTCTGCCAGTGCTAGTCTGTTTTTGATGTCGTTCTCGCCCCGTCGTTGTATATTTTGCTTCCTAAGTATCAGAATTCGTTTAACTTCTAATATTTCGTCCCAACCAATCCTGATCTTAAGTTTCTCGATGTTCTCATTCTGTTTTCCTCTTTCCTCGATTAAAGCACTATGGGACGTAACATCCGAGGTCATCAGTCCCCTAGAACGTAGAACTATTTAAACCTAACTAACCTAAGGACATCACACACATCCATGCCCGAGGCAGGATTCGAACCTGCGACCGTAGCGGTCGCGCAGTTCCAGCCGAAATGCCTAGAACCACTCCGCCACACCGGCCGGCCTCCTCGATTTACTCTCAATGCGTGTCCTGTTCTCACTAGACTTTCGTTCCATCCAGCAGATCGTGTAAGTATTCTTCACTTTCACTAAGGGTAACAGAGCCATAAGCGAATCTTATCATTGAAATCTTTTCACCCTGAATTTTCATTACACTTTTCAATCTCTCATTTATTTTCTGCCATTGCGTCTTCGATGTATAGATTGAACAAGAATATGGTTCAAATGGCTCTGAGCACTATGGGACTTAACTAATGAGGTCATCAGTCCCCTAGAACTTACAACTACTTAAACCTAACTAACCTAAGGACATCACACACATCCATGCCCGAGGCAGGATTAGATTGAACAGTAGGGGCGAAGAACTGCATTCCTGTCTTACATCGTTTTTAAATCGGGCACTTCCTATTCTTATTATTTCCTCTTGGCTCTTATACGCACTGTGTATTACCCGCCTATCCTATAGTTTACCAACAATTTTCACAGTATTTCGAACATACTGCACCATTTGAGATTGTCGAACGCTTTTTCCGGGTCGACAAATCTTATGTCCGTGTCTTGATTTTTCTTTAGTCTTGCTTCCATTATAAAGCACAAGGTCTGAATTGCGTATATTGCGTATCTGGTGCGTTTACCTTTCCTAAAGGCAAATTTAACGTCATCCAATACATCCTCAACTATCTTTTGCTATTCTTCTGTAAATTATTCTTACAGGAACTTGGATGCACAAGCTGTTAAGCTGATTGTGCGATGACTCTCGCATTTGTCAGCTCTTGCAATCTTCGGAATTATGTGGATCATACTTTTCCGAACGTCAGATGGTTTGTCGCCAGAGTCACACATTCTACACACCAACGTGAATATTCGGTTCGTTGCCACTTCCCCCAATGAGTTTAGAAATTCTGATGGAATGTTATCCATCCCTTCTGCCTTATTCGATCTTAAGCTTTCCAAACCTCTTTTAAATTCTGGTTCTAGTCTTGGATCCTCTATCTTTTCTAAATCGACTCCTGTTTCTTCTTCTAGCACATCAGACAAATCGTCCCCTCACAGGGACCTTCCATGTACACTTTCCACCTATCGGGTCTCCCCCTCTGGATTTAACAGTGGAATACTCGTTGCACTCTCAATGTTACCACCATTGCTTTTACTTCCAGCGAAGGTAGTTTTGACTTTCCTATATGCTGAGTCAGTCCTTTCGACAATCATTTCTTTTCCGATTCGTTCACATTTTTCATGCAACCATTTCACATTAGCTTCCCAGAATTTCCTATTTATTTTAGTCCGTAGCGACTTGTGTTTCTGTGTACCTGAATCTCCCTAAACATTTGTGTCTTTATTCTTTCATCGGTCAACTGAAGGAATTTTTTCTGTTACTCGTAGTTTCTTCACAGTTACCTTCTTTGTACCTGTGTTTTTCTTTCCAGCTTCTGCGACTTCGACTGTTCTGCCTACTGAGCTATTCTAAAGTCTTAAAGAACTTAAAGCGTGTGTCTTCATACCTTAGTATTCCCATATCACACTTCTTTGTGTATTGATTCTTCCGGACTAATCTCTTAAACTTCAGCCTACTCTTCATCACAACTATATTTTGCTCTGAGTCTACGTCTGCTCCTGGGTACGCCTTACAGTCTAGTTTTATCTTACCATGACGTAATCCAACTGAAATCTTTCCGCATCACCAGGCCTTTTCCAAGTATACCTCCCCCCTTGTGATTATTGAACAGAGTATTCGCTATTAATAGCTGAAATTTATTACAGGAAATTAGTTCCTCCTCTCTCATTCCTAATACCAAGCCCATATTCTCCCTATCTCTTTCTTCTACACCATTCCGTACAACCGCATTCCAGTCCCCCATGACTTTCAGATTTTCATCTCCCTTTACATACTGCATTACCTGTTCAATATCCTCATATACTTTTTTTACATCTTCCTCTTCAGCTTGCGACGTCGGCCTGCATACCTGAATAATGGTTGTCTGTGTTGGTTTTCTGTCAGTTATCAGTTATCATAAGAACAACCCTAACATGAAACTGTTCACAGTAACTCACTCTCTGCCCTTCCTTCGTATTCGTAACTAATCCTACTGCGTTATACTATTTTCTGCTGATGTTGATATTAGCCTATACTCATCTGACCAGAAGTCCAAGTTTGTGAAACACAAAGTTAACATAACATATAATAACAGTAATAATAATATCGAGAACTAAATTAACGACCCATAATTGATGTAGACCACACAGTTGCGATTTTGTTAGAATATTGTTTATTCAGAAAGCAAATTAATATCGAAAGTGGTCGTATTTAGAGTTACTCTTACACTTGAGCGCATATCCATTTGATATACACTCCTGGAAATGGAAAAAAGAACACATTGACACCGGTGTGTCAGACCCTCCGGACACTGCGAGAGGGCTGTACAAGCAATGATCACACGCACGGCACAGCGGACACACCAGGAACCGCGGTGTTGGCCGTCGAATGGCGCTAGCTGCGCAGCATTTGTGCACCGCCGCCGTCAGTGTCAGCCAGTTTGCCGTGGCATACGGAGCTCCATCGCAGTCTTTAACACTGGTAGCATGCCGCGACAGCGTGGACGTGGACCGTATGTGCAGTTGACGGACTTTGAGCGAGGGCGTATAGTGGGCATGCGGGAGGCCGGGTGGACGTACCACCGAATTGCTCAACACGTGGGGCGTGAGGTCTCCACAGTACATCGATGTTGTCGCCAGTGGTCGGCGGAAGGTGCACGTGCCCGTCGACCTGGGACCGGACCGCAGCGACGCACGGATGCACGCCAAGACCGTAGGATCCTACGCAGTGCCGTAGGGGACCGCACCGCCACTTCCTAGCAAATTAGGGACACTGTTGCTCCTGGGGTATCGGCGAGGACCATTCGCAACCGTCTCCATGAAGCTGGGCTACGGTCCCGCACACAGTTAGGCCGTCTTCCGCTCACGCCCCAACATCGTGTAGCCCGCCTCCAGTGTTGTCGTGACAGGCGTGAATGGAGGGACGAATGGAGACGTGTCGTCTTCAGCGATGAGAGTCGCTTTTGCCTTGGTGCCAATGATGGTCGTATGCGTGTTTGGCGCCGTGTAGGTGAGCGCCACAATCAGGACTGCATACGACCGAGGCACACAGGGCCAACACCCGGCATCATGGTGTGGGGAGCGATCTCCTACACTGGCCGTACACCATTGGTGATCGTCGAGGGGACACTGAATAGTGCACGGTACATCCAAACCGTCATCGAACCCATCGTTCTACATTCCTAGACCGGCAAGGGAACTTGCTGTTCAAACAGGACAATGCACGTCTGCATGTATCCCGTGCCACCCAACGTGCTCTAGAAGGTGTAAGTCAACTACCCTGGCCAGCAAGATCTCCGGATCTGTCCCCCATTGAGCATGTTTGGGACTGCACGTCCAGGACGAACGCTGGTCCAACTGAGGCGCCAGGTGGAAATGGCATGGCAAGCCGTTCCACAGGACTACATCCAGCATCTCTACGATCGTCTCCATGGGAGAATAGCAGCCTGCATTGCTGCGAAAGGTGGATATACACTGTACTAGTGCCGACATTGTGCATGCTCTGTTGCCTGTGTCTATGTGCCTGTGGTTCCGTCAGTGTGATCATGTGATGTATCTGACCCCAGGAATGTGTCAATAAAGTTTCCCCTTCCTGGGACAATGAATTCACGGTGTTCTTATTTCAATTTCCAGGAGTGTAGTTCGATCATTCACAATCTCATCGCGAAGTACAAGTTGTTCCAATGCATGGTCCTAATCTCTTCCAGCTGTGTTACTTGGCAGCGACACATCATGCCAGAGTTACTTTCGTCCTTAAATTTTGCACACAAGTATAGATGTGCGGCACTATGATGCAAATTACAGACTGTTTTGTTGCTGAAACGTGTATTAGAAACCTACAGTTGCGTAGCTGGACTGTACAGGAGGAAGAGGGACTAGATGAAATATGTAAGAGGTGCAACAGTATTTAACATTGCCCAACTGTAATCTGTGTTCATCAAAAGTGTTCCAAGTGGGAACAGGAAGTTTAGTCGATTAATATTTATGTGTACGACAGCAGGAGATTAGCATTATAAACAAACAGTTTTCGCCTTTGGTAAGTTTTATATTTTTCACTACTGGTGGCAACTTGGAATAAATGTGCTCGGCCCCGGAATAATGGTGTAAAAGTGGGCGTGTACAATGTTGCATCTGACTTTCAAACCAATAAATTCAATGGTGACCATTCCGGTGGTTACAAAATCCATAAATATGTTAGGAGGAGAATCAGTAACAGTTTTACAGCACTGATTGACAGCAATATGCAATTTTCTTTAGAGTAGTCGAGAGTTTCGAATGACACATTCATTAAATTAACTAAATTAACTATATCTTGCAGTCATTCATCATCATCAACACATACAATATAATCAAAGAGTGCGGCAACATTTAGTCTATGTCAGGACAATCTTGTGTAAAAAATGCTGACACAAACGACCATCCCCAATATCTATGTGAAGATCGTGGATAATTTACTCTAAGATAGAAATTTCTTAGTTACTCGGCAAGGTCAACGCTCCAGGTTACGCCACATGTCGATGGGTACCCCTCAGGGCTCTATGATGTCTCTCATTCTTTTTAACATTTCTGTTAACGATATGCAAGTCCTCCCACACTGACACCTGGCGCAATACGCCGATGATACGGCGCTCTATACCACCGGCCGCAGCACAGACCAGCTCATTGCTCGCCTCCAGAGGCAGGTGGACGCGACTGTGACCTGGCGTCGTTCCTACAAGATTGCCCTCAATGTCGCCAAAACTACGGCAGTCTACTTCACTAAACGGCGCCCGATCCTCTGCCTCAACATCACTATTGCTGGAGTCTAGATCCCGTGGTCCCCTGATACCAAATACCTAGGCAACTGGATGGATAAAAAACTGCGCTTCCATCGCCATACAGAATATGTAACCGAAAAAGGACTCAAGCTGATAAGCGCGTTGAACCCACTGTTCACCAGCACGGAACTGAACGTCAACACCAAGCTCCGACTGTACCGGATGGTTGTCCATCCTTCCTTGACCTATGGCTCCACTGCGTGGGCTACGATTAGTGCCTCCCACATGCAGACCGTCCAGCGCCTGCAGAATAAGGTGCTTCGGTGTAGCCTGCATGCCCCTCCCCTCACGAGGGTAGTTACCCTCCAGAAGAAAATGGACATGGTCACTCTCAAGACGTCCTTGCGAGAGAAGGCAAGGCGTCTCTAGGGCAAAGTAGAAGCACTACACGAGACGGTCGCTGGCTTACAAAATATTGGCACAACGCCTCCCTGGCACTGTCACCGATACCCTGTTCCTCTCACCATCTTTGAGGACTCGGATTCTGACCATGGTTAACGATAGCACTTTTAAGGCCACTAATGAAGCGTTAGTGTTGACTTGACCACTCGATGGGTGTCGACCATCGTGAACCACCACTGTTGATACGTAATGTAGTTCGTACTTAGTTAATATTTGCCTGCGACCGGAACTTCCACATTAAAGCACGGAAAGATATGCCTCCACAACAGCAGGAATTATCAGTTAGACTATACAAAGCAACAGGGCAGAAAACAAGATAAACGATCGCACCAAGTATTTCTCTGGAGCAGGCTTTGAGGTTGGAACACTTGGACGTAGTGACACTTGTAGGAGTGACCCACGCACGGAGCCTGGCGCTCTTGCCTGACTAACCGGATTTCCACAGGTACAGGCACGCTAAGAGGTCTAGCGGTTCTGAACTGCTGCTTGTGCGACCTGAATCGCCCTCACACCACAGCAATGAACAACCCTGTATCGCTTCATAGCGGTTCATTAAAGCGTTTCGTGGCAAACTTATATTTAAGACTGCTGTGTTAATGAGAGGCAATGAAATTTTGCGTCTCTTTTAATATCTTGATGATGAAAAGAACGTGGGCAACTAAGTAAGAAACATGATATTTCTTACGACTGTTGCAGCCTTATAACGACTGTCGTTTAAGGATGAAATTTAAATTGACTAATTTATATTTTGTTACGATTTCGTTTAAACGTTAAACATAAAAAGACAGAATGTCAATTAATATTACTTATTTTGCTTTTCACTAAAGGACCATTATCTGTTACCACTTTTCGAGTAATTCTAATTCGAAGACAAGCTAAGAGCTGAATTCTGCCAATGAGCTTTTGTGGGTGGATTTCGTTCTCTTCATTGCGTAAAAAGGCAGCATGTTGATGTTTGTCTAAACATCGACACGATAGTAGCTACAGACTTGTAAAGTTGCGAAAATTTACATTGGGTAAACAGAAGTCTAAGACACTAATTTTGACACGAAAATAATCACACAAACATGACACTGTAGCACAGATTCCACACTGTCAACATAGCCCGAAAAGCAGTGAAACCTGAATAGCACCATGATAACTCGACATAACTGTAGATTCATTCGTTGAGCGTTCTACCTGAAAACAAAAAAGTATTTTCATAGTGAATATGGGAAAATTATTGAGACATTTGTTTCTATGCTCCCGTGTGATGAACACTTTCTTCATATTGCTTAAAAACGGAGCCGGCTTTTCGTTGCTCGCCCTCCAGGTGTCCATAATCCTTTATGTGGAAATCTATTTTCTCGAAGAGTTCAAAGTTTTGAAGCATATAAATAGAACTCAAAGTGTATAAATACACCATCGCATACAACGAACATATTGACTGTGTGTCCTGCACTGTTACGTAGATATTGATGTGTCTGACCGCTTTGAAGTCCAGACCATCGTGCTACTTTTCATCCCTTTGCAGTGGTCTCGCGGTTCTAGGCGCTCAGTCCGGAACCGCGCGACCGCTACGGTCGCAGGTTCGAATCCTACCTCGGGCATGGATGTGTGTGATGTCCTTAGGTTAGTTAGGTTTAAGTAGTTCTAACTTCTAGGGGACTGATGACCACAGATGTTAAGTCCCATAGTGCTCAGAGCCATTTGAACCATTTTTTTCATCCCTTTGAAAACAGCTGCTCTCCAAGTTAAGGGAGACTCCACCCTAAAACTCAATTTAAAAAAAAAATAATGGCTACTTTACATCTTTGGAGTGTTTACTCTCAGGTGTCAAAACGGTTTGGCTGTATCCAGGTTACAAGTACATCTAAGAAATGTTGGAAACGCTGACTGATTTAGGGACTGTGGCACACAGAAAGATACCAAAGATAATTTTTGATTTCTGTCACCATCAGACAGAACCATCTGTATTCGGAACTTAGCATGAACTCGAACTGGGAAAAACAAGTTTCACGATTTCCGGGAAAACTGAAGGAAAGCAATTGGCAGGCAATCATTCGAAATTGATTACGTTGCCTGTTGACCGTGTAAATGTACATTTAGGGAATACACTGAAGTTCTGTTCACTACAGCCGGCCGCGGTGACCATGCGGTTCTAGGCGCTTCAGTCCGGAACTGCGCGACTGCTACGATCGCAGGTTCCAATCCTGCCTCGGGCATGGATGTGTGTGATGTCCTCAGCTTAGTTAGGTTTAAGTAATTCTAAGTTCTAGGGAACTGATGACCTCAGATGTTAAGTCCCATAGTGCTCAGAGCCATTTTTTTTAATTTTTTTTTGTTCACTGCAGTCAACAAGCTCCAAGGAAATCTGCATTGGCTTACTATCAGATATTCCTACCACTGCACCTCCTCAAAAAGACAGTGAGCAGATTTTTATTCAGAAAATTTAAGAGAAAGACTACCCTGATATTGAAATTTCTAGTACAAGACTGAGGTAAGCAGGAAGGGAAAATGTTGCGGTTCCCAGAACCATTGAACAATGCCTCAAGAACGTACGTACAAAATCCGGCATGTGAAAATTATGATGTGATTACCAAAAGTTGGTTTTCAAGAATACCACTGAAATCATATTAAAAATTCAAAAGTCAAAAAATAGTGAAGCTATGGACTTTAAAACTTGGGTACTGCTACATCTTTACAGAATGTGGTTGCTATGGGAAAAGTAGAAGAAAAGTTAAATTTTTGAAGGGAGTCTCCCCATAAGCATCGCCCTGTATAAGCTCTTTGTTCATATCTAATGCTACGCCGAACATAATTATCATCATTCCTCTGAAGGCAGCATATTTTTTGCACCTCTCCAGCGCTTCCAGCCAGCCGGGCTGCTCTACTTAACGACGTCTGACCGTCCCATTTTATAGCGACCGCTCACAGCCCTGGCGGCGAGCGAGCATGAGCGGTCTTGCTCGGCTAGCCACAGTCTCAACAAGGCCCGTTGTAATTATGTTTATCTAGAAATTAGTTTCAACATATGCTGAAAGGTTTCAAAACTGATACCAGTCACTTAATTGCGTAATTTATTTTGTCTTTACCAGTTGCATGCTGGTACGCTCGTTTTCTAACGGAGGGAGAAAGTATGGATTTAGTTGCTTGTCATTTGCCTGCGATTGCACTGCAAAGATTTTGTTTTCGGTGTCCGACCATACAGATTTTGGTTCCAACAACCTATGAAGGCGAATGCTACTATTATTCCCTAGAAAAAGCATGGCTTTTGAGATAGTCTTGTCAGTCTTCATCAGAGAATACTTCAAAAATTTCCAAAGAGTTTGTGTCGTTTCCAGGGAACACCACGAGTTCGTAGTCTCTTCTTGGCCCGATTAAGTTTACTTACAATATTTACATAATTACCAATGACTACATTAAACTACTTTTAAATATTTAGAAATTTTTCAGTGATTATGACGTTTTAGTCGTCATTGTACATCTGTGCATAGGCCACGCAAGTCACAAATGATTTTAAGGTTCCATCAGTTCAAAGTTTCTTTAAAGCCTTCTCAATCGTTTCGTCAGTCTTCATTGCTGACCTCTATCTTATTTTCCCATCAAATTTTAAAATTGGTAGGTCACAGTAGTCTCTATGGTACCCTGAAACTTCTCGAAGATTTTTCACAGTTGAATAAATATTTGGATGAACTTTTGATATTAATGTATTTATCCTTCGGTTCCATCCTTATAAGACGTTATTAGTACGATGGCGCCTGCCACTGCAATTCCACATCTCGCTTGGCATGTGTCTGTTATCGAGCCACTGATCCTGAAGTTTTTGGGTTTTAGGAGCGCTCTCCTGAATACACAGCCAACCGTCATCCGACATATAGAGGGAAAGATGTGCTAGAGTAGAACACATTCTTATGTGACCGCGTATTTCCGCGTTTTCCTTAAATACTGGAACGAGACCGCAACACTGAACTTGTTTCCACAAACGTTGATTAAAATGATAACTGCAACCAGTAACCTCTGTTCCAGAAAACAAACTTTAGCTGCTTGGACGATGACAATTTTGAAGTCCATCAACAGAGACGCAGGGTTCCATCGAGGAACGTTATTTTAAATAGCTTTAAAAAAACGTTCATACGTTTTTCATTTTTTGTTTGGCAGCAAAGCTTAAACACATGCAATGAGTTTTGTTTCATCCCAAGAACTAGTAAAGTCGGCGTGTCCAAACTGCTTGCTCGAAATCTTGAACGTTCCATATACAAAGAATGATATCGAACTCTTGAACGTTCTTGAACGTTCCATCTACAAAGAATGATTTGCAGTTCGATAAATACGCTTTTTCCTTTTCGCTGACAAACATTCGGTCATTCTGTCCCCTGTTATCATCTGCTAGTAAAAATGGCTGATATCATTCAACAGTAAATTATTTTCTTGGAAGAATATTCCTCCAGAGCAGGTAGGATCTTGTGTAGTTCCCATATATTTTCGCTTAATGCTATGTAACCATTATTTCGCACTTCTGTATGCTGGTAATGTTGTTACGAAGTCTTAGCCTCTACTGAAGAGATGCCCTACTTCCTCAATGTAAACTGATGAAACTGTAGCGTCTGTTTCTTTTGCACGGTTCTTTGCACTGACAAAATATTTTAGCACTTCATATGCTGGTTCATCTGGAATACAAACATGTCTACTTTCCCCTAAGACTGTGTTTTTTTCTGTGGATGATCTTCCCTTGCATTCACTGTTTTTAAAGTATGCACTACGCCAGCAAGTCAATTCTTGTTTATTTGTATAGCCCACTATATATCGACGCTCGTTGTAAATTAGTAAAGGCTTCCCTTTGGTGGTCTCGGTGAACTCCAGTGTCTCAGCAATAAAACGCGGGACACTGTCGAAGTCACCTGCAGTACTGAACTCTGGGAGAAAGCCACACACACTATAAAGTGGTACATAGACAGGGAACTTTGTGCAGAAAATGGGCTGTGGCTTTCCACCGAACACGCCGCAGGTAGCGGTGGACAGGTCGGTGTATCCTACTTCAGGAACACCCTGTCCACCACCTACAGTGTCCTCTGGTCCGTGTGAATGTTAACACATTCCCTCTCAGTACAAGCGTCACTCCGTGGAAGTGTCACAAACTCGGACGATTTTGATCAGCCAGAAGGCGAATGCCGGGATTATATAATAACAACATCTATCTCCCTTCCAACATCATTACATATTACATCCTAAACAAATAAGAACGCAAGATTAAAATTACTCAGTAACAATAGAGCATGAAATGCAACTGGCTTAAAAGGACTCCACCCTATCGCAAGTCCCCATCTCCCTCAGAGACAGAGTGAAAGATGAGAATAAACAATGGTCTCTTAAGATAGCAATATTATTTACAACATAATGCTCCTACGCTTAAATGAGTAACGAATAATTTACGTGCGTGACCATGAAAGAATGCATGTTGATAGTATTTAATGCGTTTTGTTCTTCTAATTTTATCAATTTTACTATTAATTCTTCTGTTTTGTCGACAGTTTGAGAACATGAATTCGAGATGTGTGTGTGTGTGTGTGTGTGTGTGTGTGTGTGTGTGTGTGTGTGTGTGTGTACCACGATTACTTTTGGCGATCATTTTAATTGAATCATCTGTGGGTTCTTGGTGAAAACTGTAAATTAACTGAACAAATATTGTTTTTTGCCTTGTTTCACAAATTTTATTCCGCATCTCGTGGTCGTGCGGTAGCGTTCTCGCTTCCCACGCCCGGGTTCCCGGGTTCGACTCCCGGCGGGGTCAGGGATTTTCTCTGCCTCGTGATGGCTGGGTGTTGTGTGCTGTCCTTAGGTTAGTTAGGTTTAAGTAGTTCTAAGTTCTAGGGGACTGATGACCATAGATGTTCAGTCCCATAGTGCTCAGAGCCTCAGAGCCACAAATTTTATTACTGTTATGGCACAACCTACGTTTCGGGTTATAAGACCATTTTCAAGTACATTACTAATTCCCAAAAGGTGATAATGTACATATAAACGTGATGATACGGCGAAGATAGTAATCTCAACTTCTTAGTGCATCGATCCATGGCTTAATGTAAAATTACTTCAGTGACCATGTTTTAACAAATTACAAATGGAATTACACGATTGAGCAATTACACTAACATGACTAAACGTACCTTGGGAATGAAGCTATGCATCAGCCAAGAACTTTGTATTTATTGACGAATTGAGGCCCAAAGTTTCACCTCTGTCCCGGAGCTGACATTATCTAAAAGAGGTGAACAGTTGAATTGGGTTTTCTCGTTTAATAATAGGTGTGGGATGTGCAAATATGTTTTTTAATTTCTAAAATTTCTAAATGGTTGAGTTTAGCCCCCTTTTCCTCTGTGTGTAAGACGTGTACATTTATTACGTGTGTTGGTTATTGTTAAGGCAAAGTTCCGCAAAGGGTGAATCAGGCTTCTTCAATCACCAGCTTCTATGACGTTCTTGACTTCTCCGTCTGTCAAATGTAGCAAGACCGACACTCAAGGTATGTGATTTTATAAACCCCACTTTTGTGATGGTTGGTTGTTTGTCTTTTGCATTCAACAAGCAGCTACCTATTGTCTGAGGGACATAGAAAACCACAGGGAAACCCGTTGCCTTCAAAATGTTAATCTTCCTGTTTAACGCTTTCTCTATAGAAGGTAATCTGCACCATTCATTTTCCGGTTTGTTTGTGTTTTTCACTGAGGACATTAGGGATCTGGCTTGTTTCTTCATCTTTTTTTCTAGAATTTTATTAGTGATGTCGGGATCAAATTAATTATTTGGGTTATTGTTTATATTGTATTAAGTTCGTGGTCAAAGTCTCTTGGGACATAGGGAGAGAAAGGAGACGGTGGATCATGTGGTGTGTTGTGGACTGCTGCATGTTTATAGGCTGTAGTATATTGGAAGGAAGCCGGGATGAACGTGTCAGTGAAGGCGTCCTTTCGATAAATTTTAAATTTATGGTTGCTGTCGTCTGTCATTAAGCTAACGTTCAGGTAGTTTACTACCTGCTTAGCCTGATCACTGTAACTAGGTGTTGAATCTCTCTGTAGTCTTTGTAGCTTCACTGACTGGAAGAAATGTTCTAGTTTGCTTGTATTATCTGTTGTATTTAACAGACTACATACCCTTCTTTATCTTCGCTACTCACAATTGCATTACTGTGCTCAGTCCTAACTTTAAGTTTCTTCATGACTATGATCTCGTTGTTCTTCCTATATTCCACTTGTTGTTTCTGCGCCTGGTTGATATCTTCTACACACTGCACTTTCGTTGCTATGTCTTTCTGTAGGGCTAGTTTCTGATCCATCCATAGATGGTCTAACTCTTGAGGTTTTGTAATTATGTATACAGCGTATTTGTGGCCTTTGATAATAACTCTACTTCTGGTTCTGAAAGTATTAATGTTGATAAATTCGCAATTCTATGTGCATAGTGGATCGGCATTTTTGGGTTTAAGGTTCCCTTCTTCACTGATAATAACTCTTCTAACTTCTTCTTTTGACACAGAAACGTATTATAAATGAAGACTGAAACTGTTTCCCTAACAATTTAGTCCAACCACATAAATTCACATGGATGTGTCAAATGAGTAAGCTGCATATGTAATAATTTCAGCTGCATACTCACATAATCACGAACGTTGTACCAATTCGACATTTCTCGTTTAATCCATAGTTCTTCTGCTGCTCTCTTCACATGTCTTGCGGAAGCTGAGGTTTCTTTGATCTTGGTGTTATTTCGTAATTTAGGCAGTGCTTATTCAACGAAAGATATTGACATGCTTTCGTCTTCTTGGTTAGGAATCGTTTATAAAGCGCAGTTAACGATGCTTGGCTTGCATTCAAAGTCATTTTAACTGAATCATCTGTAAGTTATTGGTGAAACATTGTAAATTAACTAAACAAACACTGTTTTTTGCCTTGTTTAACAAATTGTATTATTGTTACGGCACAACCTAGGTTTCGGGTTATAAGCCTGTTTTCAAGTACATTACTGATTCCCAAAGATTGTAATGCACAGATAAATATGATGATAAGGCAAACGTAGTCATATCAACTTCTTAATGTATCGATCCATGACTTAATGTAAAGTTACTTCAATGACCATTTTTAACAAATTACAAATGGAATTACACAATTCAGCAATTACACTGACACGACTAAACATACCTGGGAATAAAATTATGCATCAGCCAAGAACACTTTATCAACTGGTGGACTGAGGCCCAAAGTTATACTTCTATTTTGGGGTTGATATTCTGAAGGTGATATCAGAGAAGTAAAGCTTTGGACCTCAGTTCATCAGTATATAAAAAGTTATTGACTGACACGTAAGTTTATCCAAGGTATGTTTAGTCATTTTAGTGTAATTACTGCATTGTGTAATTCCGTACGTAATTTGTTGAAAATGGTCATTGAAGTAATTTTACGTCAAGCCATGGATCGATAAATTAAGATGTTGAGATAACTATCTTTGCCTTATCATCACGTCTATCTGTGCATTATTATCTTTGGGAATCCGTAATGTGCTTGGAAATGGGCTTATAACCCGAAACCTAGGTTTGTAGTAACGATAATAAAAATAGCGAAACAAGGCAAAAAATAGTGTTTGTTTAGTTAACTTTTGACGATAATATTAAACAAGGAAAGTATTACAAGGGAAACCTGAGGGCACAGAGTAAAGTCATATGAAGGTTCTTTAGCGCTAGGACACTCTTTAGCGATCGAAAGCTGTTGTCATTTACGCTGCCATCAAAGTGAGTAGTTATTTAACAGAGTTTCATTCATCGAATTTTATTAAAAGTCGCAGGTTACCGAATATCACAATAGCACGTATCTTCAAGTCTTTTTATTTTTCTGTTTAGCTCATTTTGTAATACGTATGTGGGAGGAAGAAATCGTTCCTGCACTTCTTGGAACGTACACTTTCACATTTTTTATAGAAAGTCTGATCGTTATGAGCAACAACTCTCTATACTTTGCTAAATGAACTCGTGACGAAACGCACCGCTTTTCTTTCTATCCTCTCTAATATCATTTTGCTCGTCTTAGCCGGTAAGACCCCAAGACTGTCGAGAATGAGTCGAACAAGTGTTTTGTAACGAACTTCTTTCGTGTGTGAATTTCGTCTCCTAAGATTTCTTCCCGTGAGTCTCAGCGTAACATCTGTTATTTCTACAAGCAGGTTATGTCCTTCAGGCACATACTGGTAGAATATTTTAGAGGCCTTCTTGTTACCAGTGATCGTTTCCCAATCATACATGGCCCAGTTACGTTACTGCGACCGCCGCCCATGTTCGACGACAACGTGCAAAAACCACTCGCAGACGGCAGGTGGCATCACCAGCAGTGAGGGGGGACGCAGGAAGCAGTGCAGTCGTTGTCATAACGCGGAAGCGAAACGATTTATGTGTCGAAAAGGGCATGATCACCGGCTTTCGGGCCAAGGGTGGAAGCATTTTCAAAACGGCTACTTGTGTAAACTGTTCGCGTGCCGCAGTGGCTAAAGTACGCTGGTGCGTTGTGAAATGGCGCTGTCCCAAACCGGCGCTGAGGCGCCTGGTTAGTAGGTGACAAGAATGAACGACGACTGTGGAGATATCTGCGGGCGAGTAGACGTGCAACTGACCAACCAGATGAACCAAGGATCTGCTAACAGTGGCTCCTCAACTATAATTCAGGGAATGTTGCTGCGTACGGGCCTCAGGCGTCCGGTTCATCGATGACGAAGGCTGGAATTTGCACACCATTACCGTAACTGGACATCCACTGAGTGGGGTCAGGTGTCCTTTTCAGATGAACCACGTTTTAAGCTCCTTTGGACAGATGGACGTTGTGATAAGCCTGAAAGCAAACGGCCTGCAGCAATCTTCAGAAGTGTCAAGGCTGGAGGCATTCCCTAGGAGATCTCAGTCATTCTGAAAGCAACAATGTATCAACGCAAGTATGCATTTGTTCTTGGGAACCATGTCCAGCCCTATGGGCAGTTTTTCTCGGCACAATGATATCTACCTTCAGGACAATGGAACATATCACACAGCACACAGTAGACGTACGTGGTTTGAAGAGCAGCAGGATGAGTTTGCCATACACCCCTGGCCACCAAACTGCCTGGGTTTATCTCGAACTCTGTAGGACCACTTCTGTCGGACTGTTCGCGTCTTGGCTCCTCAACCGAGAAACCTAACCCTGCTTCTAACATTCTGCGTGGTGTCTGTTTCTTCTATATCGTGTCTCCCTACCACTTTCGCGCAACGACGCTCTGAGCGTGTTTTTTAGGGAATTGACTAGTTTGAACCTGGGACCTGTTGCTGGTAAGGAGACGCCAGACCACACATGACATGTAGAATTCAGAAGAGTTCAGTGAGACTAGCGATGATATAACCAAATACTTAATGATTTCAGCGTCAGCTCCACTGCACTCCCTGTAAAAGAATCTTAATACTAACTAAATTTAGTGGAAGGGGTTCAAGGCTTTCCTATTTCTTGTTAGCTGGTAAAATAACGTCGAAAAAGCAGTTGAGTTTACCATTGGAAATTTTATTCTACTCACAAAACATTGTTTATAAATTGCACTATTGATAAAAGGAAATGTTTTAATACAGGATGGTAAAACCAACTGCGTTCAACAAAAAATGTGAACGAATATTCCCTGAATGTGTTACCAAGTTCTACAATGGATCGAAGGATGACCTATGCCATATCACATCTATAATCTAGGTTTAAATTAAGTTTCACAAAAGAGAAAACTATCAAAATGGTCTACAGTGACCCTCAATTATCTTTAATTACTTATCTAACTTGTCATAAATTACAGTGGCTGATGGCCGGCCGAAGTGGCCGTGCGGTTATAGGCGCTGCAGTCTGGAACCGCGAGACCGTTACGGTCGCAGGTTCGAATCCTGCCTCGGGCATGGATGTTTGTGATGTCCTTAGGTTAGTTAGGTTTAACTAGTTCTAAGTTCTAGGGGACTAATGACCTCAGCAGTTGAGTCCCATAGTGCTCAGAGCCATTTGAACCACAGTGGCTGATGAGGCTTCTCAATAACTATATAACGGAAAAATCATCGCGTTTCAGATTTTTACTTCCAGTGGCAAATGTGAACACCATGAGCTTTAATTGACGATCGACACTAGTATTACGCAAAAAGGGGGTGTAACAGATGAGACTTCTGCAGTTCTGAGTGAAGCTTTATGCGCTGTTATACGGCATCGCGTGCGTTCATTACCTTGTCGGTGTTCGTCAGGGGGCGTCGGGCAGCACAGCTCTGCTCACCTCGCTGTCTTGGAAGCAACTCCATCCTAACTTCTCCTTACTACAATTTACCGAAGTTTGTTTAAAAAAACTATCTGGTTGTGTTTTCATCTGACCAATCAGGGTCTCAATGTTAACCCTAAGCTCCACCTACAAAAATTCTGTCTATCCAATGAGAAACGTTATACTTTTCGTGGTGGAGCAACGTTTTTAAAGTTTTCAATGAGACGTGAAAAAGTCTCAAGCTAAAACATGCGGCTGGGGGTGGCCCTTTTTGTGTTATCGTAAGATCTATACTGTTCTTCTGGAGGGCTCTAGCTTTTAACATGGGCTGGGGGGTAGTCCTAACGTAACACAGACGTGAAAAAGTCTCACGCTAAGACTTGCGGCTGGGGTGGTCCTAGCCGTTAGCTGGCGACGTGGGTGTCCGTCCCATATCGTAGGGCCTTCAGCTTAACACGGTTCTGCTCTCGGCTTCTGTTCTCGTTTCTCCCCTCCTAACTGCGTCTGTCTCACGGTGGGAAGATACGACATGCATTTAAACATTCTTGTGTTAGTCTGTGGTATTCCATTAGCTCATTCGTTACTCGTATTACTTTGGTTAATTTAATGTCACGATTTATTCGGAGTTATGTGACATACTACTGGACTTGCTTATCATGTCAGGGTTTTCATGGAAGGTGTTGCATTTGCCTGACACCTCACATGCTGGCCATGTCGGTGCAGTCGGCACGCTCCACATATCTGTCGGTGTTTTACAGAATGCACTCCCTCTCCTCCTGCGCTGAAAAATGTGGCTGTTCAGGCTATTGATATGACTTCATATTAATGTGACTGAACAGTGTATAACAGAACAATAATGGATTTCTCCGTCTATTTATGATTAATAAACTATATTCATTTGCAATGATGTTCAGATGCCCGTCCTGCACCACATGTGGAAGATGTACTTTGCATCTCTGACCATATACCACATTATCATCTTCTAGTGGTCCCACGGAGATTCCGTCGTCATCCAACAAATTTCAGACACACAGGGTGCAACGAAACAATACCGACTAACTCTGAACGATATATTTAGAAACAAAAGGCGGATGGGTACCTTTGTTCGGAAACGTCACCCTACGTCAGTAAAGTACGCCGAAGTTAACACGGGATAGCACCTTCCAGAAGGTCGGCCCTTCTGCAGCACACAGTCGTTGAACTTGGCTTCTAACATTGCCTTCTGAGAAAATACAATTTTTAAAACAAGTTTAATATTCCCATCTTTTCAAGTGGAAGACTATGAAAATGGTTATATTAGAAAGGTGCCTGTACCTTCTTTGTCGTCTGACAATAGATTTGCACGTCTCGCAGCAGTGTTTCGAGAGGAATAATAAGATCTTGTTTCTTCCAGGTTAGAAACTCAAGCTTTCTCTCTTTATAATATCAAGTTGGTGGGAAACAACGCAAAAGTTTGGATACGAATTCTGCAAAAGTAATCTTGATCGTTCTGCGTTTGTAGTCAGATGACGCAGTTCAGAGACAAGGTTTTACGCGTGTTAACACATTTCGTCTGAAGAGAACGTTTAGCCTTTTACTAATTAATACCTCTTTTATGACTCTTGTGCGTCTGCTGATCATAACTGTCAGTTAGACAATCCGTTACTTGTTCCGCGACTTGCGCTTCTGTGGGCCTGAGATTATTTCATCCTCAAACATCAACTGTTCAGAAATGCGGAGTTTTACTGATAACTTACCTTCATGATTGATAGGAAAGACACATCTCTATATTTTAAAACTATTTTTTATAGGGTTTTTCACTATAAGAGCTTGGGCACTTACTTTGTTAGTACCAGGTTACTGTTCTTAACAAGCACGATAGCCAATGTTGCTCTGAGGCAAGCAACGCAATTTTTAAAATTATCTCACCACTCTTTCGCTAAAACTTGTTTCACGATGCGAAGCAGTGGGTTCGTAACGTTGAAATATGACGTAGAGCGTGCCACAGAATCTGAAGCCAACACTTATGGTTGCACGGAACATTTTCGACCGACCGGAGAACAAGTGAAGCGAAATTTCTTTGCTGGGGTAATGGACCATGAATAATAAAAGCATTGTGTTGTTTCACAGCGGCCTTTGGGTCGCATAAAAGAATGGCATCGTCCATTAATCAAGTTGTGTAGAAACTTTTGTAAAGCGAAGCGGTTATTAATCATCCTTTTAAGCGACCTACAAGGCGAGTATAATGGTAACATTGTTAGAATTCTCAATGCTCCCTTGCTCGCGTACCATTAAACAGACATTATTCGACGACTGTACCTGACAATAAATTAAGAACAGAACCAAAACAGAACAGATCAGCATGAAAGGAAGCGTTTTACCCTGCGTACGCTTTCCAATACAAATGATATTTCGTTGGAGGCGTAATATCTGTCATATGCGGATTATTCACGCTCCAGAGTAAAAGACCATGTTTCCATTTAAGAAAACACAGAAATTTAATGGCATTAAATGTTTGTATGACACCAATAACCGAGAGGGAAGGAACTAAAAATAGGCCTTTGAAGAGTTCAGCCAAAGGTTTAACTAAACAATGGTACATAACTCGAACAGTGAGAATATACCTAGCGCAATAAGGAAGGACACGTGAGAAGAATAAAACTTTGTGGTTATTTGTGGATAATTTACCTAACATTTCTCCAAAACAGATTGTGTGCAGGAGAGATTTCTGAAACAGTACGTCGGTGGATATCAAACTTCATATCCCAGGTTTATAACAAATTATGCCTGTAATATCATTCACTCCAGCGAAATACCTGATGTTGAGGGCGGTAACACATAGTTTCATATGGTATGGTACGATTCATGAGAATTATATGTAAGTAATTTACATTGGATGAGGACATTCACGGTCGCCGAAATATCGTTGTAAAGTAGTTGAACTACTACTGTCAGAGTAACGTGGTGGAACATAAACACGCCAGTAGTAGCGCTTGAGGTTTATACGTTAATGATACAAAGTAAGATCCCAGCTACAGCATAATCTACAAAGAAACAAGATCAAAAAATAATCCCATAAATCTGCAGGGATCTCACTATAACACTGTGTTAGCTTAGGTACGCATACATTTTCCTCTCACATTGGAGAAAAAATGGAATAAACGACAAGAAAGGAAGGAAGATTAGTGTTTAAGAAACTTAGTTTTGGAAGGACGAGAAGGGAAATCAGCCGTGTTCTCTTCACTGGAACCAGTTCTTCATATATTTAGGGAAACTAGAGAAAATTTAAATCGGGATGGCCGGACATCGAATTGAACTGTAGTCTCCCTGAACATATCAGTTATAAACACTTTATTTCCATACTTAGATCGTTTGGCTGTTTTAAGCAGGCTTATGACAGCATTAATTGACAAATATTGCTCTTCATGAGCGAATTTAATATACCTGCAAGATTAATTAAGTTGATTTTAAAATGAATACAAGAAATATCTTAGTGAATAAATTACTGGCAGGAAAAACCGAAAATTCTAAGATGTACTTTGGAAACCGACATTATCTCATCTGTACTTCTTAACCTCATTTGAAGAATGTTTATAAGGCAGTTACTAAAACAAAATGAAAAGGAATGCAGCTGGCGGATGTAAACATTACATCCGTCACCTACAGGTATGATGTAGATATAATAAGCAATTCAGAAACATACGTTATCGAAATAATGATAAACTATTATAAAATTTCTAAGAAAACAGGACTTACATTTGATCAGAAGAATAAAGAATTCCTATTGATAAGTTAAAAAAAACGAATTAATCAATGCTTGTTTGCAGACGAGTCTCCTTCACTAGATATGGTGGTTACAAGATCTTCGTGAATCTCATCATTATTGACAACACAAAAGGTGAAGTAAAACATGCAATTCTAGCAACTGCCAACAAAAACTCAATAAAATTATACCATAAACCAAAGTGAATGAACGCTCAATAGCAACTGGACAATCGTTAATATGAATCTGCAATAACGACATCACTTTAAAAACTTGTATACCCTGTCATGATGTTCCACAATAATTACAATACAATGTATTCATCAAGTTGTGTAAATACGCTTCTTCCAAGTACAGGCGAAATATTCCGTAAATAAAAAAAAAAGTCATCAATGTAGATTTGATCTCACATTTAAGAAAAATACGAGGGAAAAGTATTAACATTGAAAAGAAGACTATTAAGAAACCAATTTCGTCATTTAATAGATGAAGATGCCAGGGGATGGAGGATTAGAGAAAAACGGATAACCGTGACGGTCATAGAAACAGCGTAACGTCTTAACATTTGTGAAGAGAAGATTGTGCTACACTGGTAATATTGTAATAACATCGAAGGCTAGACTACCTTTGTTCATCGTGGTCTAGGAGAAACGTCTTCCACCATTAATTGAAGCACCCTGGTAAAAAGATGATAAACGAATGATTACCGCTTTATCAAATAAATAGAAAGCACTGTTCGATCTCTGTACTATCTTCACTGACCTTAAGGTAGTAACGTTTTCCTGTACTAAGTCACTGTCGACTTCACTGAACATGTTTCAGTGTACTCTTTTACTAAGCCGGATACCGACGTTTCTCCCTGCAGTACCGAATTGCCACCACGCTGTGTTTTAAGTTGAAATAACTACTAGTCGTGGAGGACTGGATGCAGTTTTAGGGGAAGGTGCAGAAGAAAATGTTACAGGAGGATATGGGTTTGGGACAAGGAATGAGAGAGGAGAAAGGCTAATTGGGTGCTGTAATAAATTTCAGCTAGTAACAGACAATACTCTGTTCAAGATTCACAAGAGGAGGAGATGTACTTGGAAAAGGCCGGGTGATAAGGGAAGATTTCAATTAGATTACATCATGATCAGGCAGAGATTTCGAAATCCAATTCTGGATTATAAGGCGAACCCAGGAGCAGATATAAACTCAGATCGCAATGTAGTAGTGATGAAGAGTAGGCTGAAGTTTAAGACATTAATGAGGAGGAATCAACACGCAAGGAAGTGGAATACAGAAGTACTAAGGAATGAAGAGATACAGTTGAAGTTCTCTAAGGCTGTAGATACAGCAATAAAGAATAGTCCAGTAGGTAGTACAATTGAAGAGGACTGGACATCTCTAAAAAGGGCAGTCACAGAAGCTGGAAAGAAAAAAATAGGTACAAAGAAGGCAATGGCAAAAATCCATGGGTAACAGAAGAAATACTTCAGCTGATCAATGAAAGAAGGAAGTGCAATAATGTTCAAGGAAATTCAGAAAAACAGAAATACATGTCGCTGAGGAATGAAATAAATAGGATGTGCAGGGAAGCTAAGACGTAATGGCTGCATGAAAAATGTGAAAAAAGTGTTCAAATGTGTGTGAAATCTTATGGGACTTAACTGCTAAGGTCACCAATCCATAAGCTTAACACTACTCAACCTAAATTATCCTAAGGGCAAACACACTCACCCATGCCCGAGGGAGGACACGAACCTCCGCCTGGACCAGCCGCACAGTCCACGAATGTGGCGCCATAGACTGCTCGGCTAATCCCGCGCGGCGATCATGTGAAGAAGTCGAAAAAGAAAAGATTGTCGGAAGGACTAATTCACCTTATAGGAAAGTCAAAACGAGCTTCGGTGAAATTAAAAACAAGGGTGGTATCATTAAGAGTGCAACTGGAATGCCGTTATTAAATGCACAGGAGAAAGTGGAGAGGTGGAAAGAGTACATTGAAGGCCTCTATGAGGGGGAAGATTTATCTGATGTGATAGAAGAGGAAACATGAGTCGATGTAGAAAAGAGAGGGGATCCAGTATTAGAATCATAATTTAAAAAGCTTTGGAGGACTTACGGTAAAATGAGGCAGAAGGAATCGATAGCATTCCATCAGAATTTCTAATTAAAATTCAAGGCGAAACAGTATCAATGACATGATTCGCTGATGACATTGCTATCCTGAGGGAAAGTGAAGAAGAGTTACATGATCTGCTGAATGGAATGGACAGTCTAATGAGTACAGAATGTGGATTGAACGTAAATCAAAGAAGGACGAAAGTAATGAGAAGTAGCAGAAATGAAAGGAGCGAGAAACTTAAAATCAGGATTGGTGCGGACCAATGGCCTTTGTAGTCTGGCCCTTCAGCCCCCACAAGCCAACCAACCACGATTGGTGGTCATGAAGTAGATGAAGTCAAGGAATTCTGCTACCAAGACTGTAAAAATAACCAATGACGGACAGAGTAAGGAGGACATCACAAGCAGACTGTTGTTGTTGTTGTGGTTTTCAGTCCTGAGACTGGTTTGATGCAGCTCTCCATGCTACTCTATCCTGTGCGAGATTCTTCATCTCCCAGTACCTACTGCAACCTACATCCCTCTGAATCTGTTTAGTGTATTCATCTCTTGGTCTCCCTCTACGATTTTCACCCTTCACACTGCCCTCCAATACTAAATTAGTGATCCTTTGATGCCTCAGAATATGCCCTACCAAGCGATGCCTTATTATAGTCTACTTGTGCCACAAATTTCTCTTCTGCCCAGTTCTGTTCAATATCTCCTCATTAGTTATGTGATCTGCCCATCTAATCTTCAGCATCCTTCTGTATCACCACATTTCGAAAGTTTCTATTCTCTTCTTGTCCAAGCTATTTATCGTCTACGTTTCACTTCCATACAAATACTTTCAGAAACGACTTCCTGGCACACAAATCTATACCCGATGTTAACAAATTCCCCTTCTTCAGAAACGCTTTCCTTGCCATTGCCAGTCTACGTATCCTCTCTACTTCGAGTATCATCAGTTATTTTGCTCCCCAAATAGCAAAACTCCTTTACTACTTTAAGTGTCTCATTTCCTAATATAATTCCCGCAGCATCACCCGATTTAATTCGACTACATTCCATTATCCTCGTTTTGCTTCCGTTGATGTTCATCTTATATCCTCCTTTCAAGACACTGTCCATTCCGATCAGCTGCTCTTCCAGGTCCTTTGCTGTCTCTGACAGGATTACAATGTCATCGGCGAACCTCAAAGTTTTTATTTCTTCTCCATGGATTTTAATTCCTAATCCGAATATTTATTTTGTTTCCTTGCTCAATATACAGATTGAATAACATTGGGGATAGGCTACAATCCCGTCTCACTCCCTTCCCAACCACTGCTTCCCTTTCATGCCCCTCGATTCTTATAACTGCAATCTGGTTTCTGTACTATTTTACCCCTGCCACCTTTAGAATTTGAAAGAGAGTATTCCAATCAAAACTGTCAAAAGCCTTCTATAAGTCTACAAATGCTAGAAACGTAGGTTTGCCTTTCCTTAATCTATTTTCTGAGATAAGTCGTAGGGTCAGTATTGCCTCACGTGTTCCAAACTGATCTTCCCTGAGGTCGGCTTCTACCAGTTTTTCCATTCGCATGTAAAGAATTCTTGCTCACTAGATGGTAGATTTTTGTTAGGTCTGGCTCTCCCAAGGCTGTCATTGGTTCTAATGGGATGTTGTCTACTCCGGGGGCCTTGTTTCGACTTAGGTCTTTCAGTGCTCTGTCAAACTCTTCACGCAGTATCATATCTCCTATTTCATCCTCATCTACATTCTCTTCCATTTCTATAATATTGTCCTCAAGAACATCGCCCTTGTATAGACCCTCTATATACTCCTTTCACCTTTCTGCTTTCCCTTCTTTGCTTATTACTGGGTTTCCATTTGAGCTCTTGATATTCATGCAAGTCGGTCTCTTTTCGCCAATGATCTCTTTAATTTTCCTGTAGGCAGTATCTATCTTACCCCTAGTCATATGTGCCTCTACATCCTTTTATTTGTCCTCTAGCCATCCCTGCTTAGCCGTTTTGCACTTCCTTTCGATCTCGTTTTTGAGACGTTTGTATGCCCTTTTGCCTGCTTCATTTACTGCATATTTGTATTTTCTCCTTTAATGAATAAAATTCAATACCTCTTCTATTACCCAAGGATTTATATTAGACCTCGTCTTTTTACCAACTTCATCCTCTGCTACCTTCACTATTTCGTCTCACAAAGCTACCCATTCTTCTTCTACTGTATTTCCTTCCCCCATTCTTCTCAATCGTTCCCTAATGCTCTCCCTGGAGCTCTCTACAACCACTGGTTCTTTCAGTTTATCCAGGTCCCATATCCTCAATTTACCACCTTTTTGCAGTTTCTTCAGTTTTAGTCTATTGTTCATAGGCAATAGATTGTGGTCAGAGTCCACATCTGCCCCTAGAAATGTCTTACAATTTAAAACCTGGTTCCTGAATCTCTGTCTTACCATTATATAATCTATCTGAGACCTTGCAGTATCTCCAGGCTTCTTCCATGTATACAACCTTATTTCATGATTCTTGAACCAAGTGTTAGCTATGGTTATGTTGTGATCTGTGCAAAATTTTACCAGGTGGCTTCCTCTTTCATTCCTTACTCCCATTCCATGACTATTAAATTTTCATCTCCCTTTACTACCTGAGTCATTTCTTTTATCTTATCATACATTTCATCAATCTCTTCGTCATCTGCGGAGCTAGTTGGCATATAAACTTGCACTACTGTGGTAGGAGTGGGCTTCTTATCTGTCTTGGCCACAATAATGCGTACACTATGCTGTTTGTAGTAGCTTACCCGCATTCCTATTTTTTGTTCATTATTAAACCTACTCCTGCATTGCCCCTATTTGATTTTGTATTTATAACCCTATATTCACCTGACCAAAAGTCTTGTTCCTCCTGCCACCGAACTTCACTAATTCCCATTACATCTAAGTTTAACCTATCCATTTCCCGTTTTAAATTTTCTAACCTACCTGCCCAATTAAGGGATCTGACATTCCTCGCTCCGATCCGTAGAACGCCAATTTTCTTTCTCCTGATAACGACGTCCTCCTGAGTAGTACCCGCCCGGAGATCCGAATGGGGAACTATTTTACCTTCCAAATATTTTACCCAAGAGGACGCCATCATCATTTATCCATACAGTAAAGCTGCATGCCCTCGGAAAAAATTACGGCCGTAGTTTCCCCTTGCTTTCAGTCGTTCGCAGTACCAGCACAGCAAGGCCGTTTTCGCTAGTGTTACAAGACCAGATCAGTCAATCTTCCAGACTGTTACCCCTGCAACTACTGAAAAGGCTGCTGCCTCTCAAGAGATACCCCTCCGCCGGCCGGAGTGGCCGCGCGGTTCTAGGCGCTACTGTCTGGAGCCGAGCGACCGCTACGGTCGCAGGTTCGAATCCTGCCTCGGGCCTGGATGTGTGTGATGTCCTTAGGTTAGTTAGGTTTAAGTCCCAGAGTGCTTAGAGCCATATGAACCATTTTTGAAGATACCCCTCCGTTGTGGTTGCACCTACGGTAAGGCTATCTGTATCGCTGAGGCAAGCAAGCAGCCCCACCAACAGCAAGGTCCATGGTTCGTGGGGGGAGACTATTACTGGTAAAAAGGGCATTTCTGACTAAGATAAGTCTATTAGTATCATTCTGGGGAATAAATTTCTGCGAATATACGTTTGGAGCACAGGAGCCTATGGTAGTGAAACATGGATACTGGGAAAACCGAAAAGTAAGACAATCGAAGCATCTGAAGTATGGTGCTACAGACGAATGTTGAAAATTAGGTGGACTTACAAGGTACGGTATGAGGAGGAACTGCGCAGAATCTGAGAGGAAATGAATATATGGAAAACACTGACAAGGAGAAGGGACAGGATGGTAGGGCATCTGTTAAGACACCAGGGACTGGCTGTCATGGTATTAGGGGGAGTTGCAGAGGGCAAAAACTATAGAGGAAGACAGCGATTGGTATGCATCCAACAGACAGTTGAAGACGTCGGTTGGCCGGCCGCTGGTGGCCGAGCGGTTCTGGCGCTACAGTCTGGAACCGCGCGACCGCTACGGTCGCAGGTTCGAATCCTGCCTCGGGCATGGATGTGTGTGTTGTCCTTAGGTTAGTTAGGTTTAAGTAGTTCTAAGTTCTAGGGGACTTATGACCTCAGCAGTTGAGTCCCATAGTGCTCAGAGCCATTTGAACCATTTGAAGACGTCGGTTGCAAGTACTACTCTGGAGATGAAGAGGTTGGCACAGGAGAGGAATTCGTGGCGAGCTACATCAACCCCGTCATAACACTGATGACTCAAACAACAACTGAGTTATTTGAGAATGCAGGCTTTCTCGGTGAATCTCGATGATCAAATCTTCTTGGGTTGACAGCCGACTCAATGCGTTGTTCTCTAGCAACGTTTTAGCAAGTTACTGTCGGGTACACGTCCCGTCCGAATCTCTATAGCCGCTGGACCACGGGCTTCTCTGCATCCTCGGCGCCGGTTGGGCCAGTCGGGAGCGAGGGGAATCTGTGCGATGGCTCGTTGGGGGGGGGGGGGGGGGAGGTGGGAGGGGGATAGGGCGTAGGGGGGAGCCGTGGATGACGGATCCTGGCGTCTAGGCTTGGTGCGGCCTGTTTATTCCTTCTGCCGCCACCAACCTGCCTCCATCGGTGCGCTCTCGTTTTATTCTTGATAATGTTGTGCTCAACGCAGTGCTGAGTTGGAAGCCACTATCCCAATTCACCAGGTTGTCACTGACCCGTATCTCCACTGCCTCTTTAATAATAGAGCCCCAGAAACCTTTCGCTCTACACATTCTCTTGGTTTCTTCAAACTGGAACGTGCGTTCTTCACTGAGGTTGTGCTCTGCTACCACGGGTTTTTCTTTTTGTCCGAGGCGAACGCTTCTCACATGTTCAGAGATGCGCTGTGTTATACAACGCTGCATCTGTCCAATATATTGTTTCCCACATTCGCAGGAAATGCTATAGACTCTCGGTGTTATTAGACCCAAGTTATCCTTCATTGAGCCCAGCATATTTATGATTTTTGCTGGAGGATGAAAGATGGTGTTTGTCGTGTTCTTCTTCAGTATCCTGGCAATCTTGGCCGTGGGCGGCCCTGCGTACGGGCGGAACGCCAGGCCTTTGTTGTTCTCTTCTTCCTGAAGGTCCTCCTTCTTCCTCTTCTTGCTCATCTTGAGAGAGCGTCTAATCTGCGTTTCCGTTATTCCATTTTTCTGGAAGATTTTTTTCAGGTACTGAATCTCAGTAAGTAAACTGTCCTTGTCGCTTATGTCATGAGCTCTGCGGACAAGGGTAGTGAGCACGGATTTCCGTTGTGCTGGGTGATGGCAGCAGTTGGCGTTGAGGTACAGGTCTCTGTGTGTTTTCTTTCGGTAGACCAAGTGTCCCAGTGTGCCATCCGTTTTTTTCTTTATTATGATATCGAGGAAGGGTAGGCACCCATTTTCTTACAATTCCATTGTTAACTTCGTGTTCTCGTGTGTGCTGTTCATATTGTTGAGAAATTCCGTTAGATTGTCCTCACCATGCTGTCAGACCGCGAAAGTATCGTCCACGTACCGATAAAAGACCTTGGGTTTAAGGCGTGTTGTTTCAATGGTTCAAATGGCTCTGAGCACTATGGGACTTAACATCTTAGGTCATCAGTCCCATAGAACTTAGAACTAGTTAAACCTAACTAACCTAAGGACATCACACACATCCATGCCCGAGGCAGGATTCGAACCTGCGACCGTAGCAGTCCCGCGGTTCCGGACTGCGCGCCTAGAACCGCGAGACCACCGCGGCCGGCGCGTGTTGTTTCCAAGGCGATATCCTCGAAGTATTCCTTGTACAGATTGGCGATACATGGAGCCAGTGGGGATCCCATACTGACTCCATCCACCTGTTGGTAAAATTTGCCCCCACACTGGAAATACGTGGTCGTGAGTGCATGGCGGGATAATTCCAATGTGTCTTCGTAGAAATGATTCTCCAGTAGTTTCAAGGAGTCCTTTCGTGAAGAGGGGTGTAGCGTCAAACCTGACCAAAATATCATTTTTGTCAAGACGCCACACCTTGACTCCTTGGAATTCTTGATGTGGTGGGGACATTTACCACGAGAGGCTTAAGTAATTGTGCCAGGTGTTTGCCTATACCATAGGTAGGAGAACTGATCGTGTCTAATATCGGATGTAGTGGAACCTCCCTCTTGTGTATCTTGGGGAGACCATACAACCGTGACGGAACCGGAGCTCTTTTATCAGGTCCTGGTTCAGACCTGAGTTTCTGAGAAGACAGATGGCCTTTTTAGTCACAGCTGTTGTACGGTCTAAGAACACCGGTTGTCTATGGCATTTCCTGCGAATGTGGGAAACAACATATCCGACAGAATCAGTGTTGCATAACACAACGCATCTCTGATCATGTGAGAAGCGTTCGCCTCGGACAAAAAGAAAAACCCGTGGTAGCGGAGCACAGCCTCAGTGAAGAACGAACGTTTCAATTTGAAGAAACCAAGAGACTGTGTAGAGCGAAAGGTTTCTGGGGCTCTATTACTAAAGAGGCAGTGGAGATACGGGTCAGTGGTTCAAATGGCTCTGAGCACTATGGGACTCAACATCTTAGGTCATAAGTCCCCTAGAACTTAGAACTACTTAAACCTAACTAACCTAAGGACATCACACACGCCCATGCCCGAGGCAGGATTCGAACCTGCGACCGCAGCAGCCTCGCGGTTCCGGACTGCGGCGCCAGAACCGCACGGCCACCGCGGCCGGCATACGGGTCAGTGACAACATGGTATATTGGGATAGTGGCTTCCAACTCAGCACCACGTGGAACACAACATTATCAAGAATAAGACGAGAGTGCACCGATGGAGGCAGGTCGGTGGCGGCAGATGGAATAAACAGACCGTAACGAGACGAGACGCCAGGACGCATCGCCCGCAGCTCCTCCTCACGACGCGCCGCAGCGCAGATTCCGCTCGCGCCTGATTGGCCCAACCGGCGCCGAGGATGCAGAGAAGCCCGTGGTCCAGCGGCTATAGAGATTCGGACGAGACGTGAGCCTGAAACTTTGCCTGAAGATGGCAAGTAAGGAACTTGCTGAAACGTTGCTGGAGAACAACGCATTGACTCGGCTGTCAACCCGAGAAGATTTTATCAACTGAGTTATTATTTCATCTTCAAAATTTTGCACAAGTAAGTGAATATACGTATATGGAAGATGTATGCTACTAGACTGCCAGGAAAATTACAATGTCCGTATACACTATATTACACGGACTAACTTTCGTTAACTTAAACCTGTTTTGAAAGTTTTGCACAACATGTTTAATTTTATTATTATTTCATTTTCTACTTCATATAAATATTTTGTGATTCAATTAATTCACGTGCCTAAACTGATTTAGTGATGATGCTGGTATTCGGAGTTTTGGTTAATATGCTTTTGTTATCATTTTCCAGTTACTGTCAACGATGTATTTCTACGAAGCTGATACCGCTGACTAACGTCAGCTGGCTGTTGCACTGGATGTCTGCGTTATCTCTGATTTTCTGTGCAGCGGCTGATATGCGTTATCTTGTCGAAAAATGGCAACGTCTCCTCTTGCAGATTTAATAAAGCTGAACTGTAAATTAGTCCAGTGAAGTTTCTGATACAAAAATAGTTAGATGTATAATAAACTTCTCGTAGAACACATTGGAGAATCCAGGATCTCAAAGAGGTATTTGTAAAATCACGATTGTTAATGGTAACAATGAACATCTGCACTATTACGCGGGTACGATAGGTGAGTTGTACATTTATTCAATACTTTACTCTGCACGAAAGTCTTTACTACACCATAAAAATAATCAAACAGGTTTAATTTACCGTAGCATACTGAAGTCTACGTAATAGTTGCCTAAACAGTTCGTTCATTCATCATATTTTGTAGAAACACTAGAAATCATTTGCCAAAATTATTAATTCTTGAAGGGTAAGTTATTATTTCCTTCTCTCACCCGCATTTCGTGGTTTCGTTGTTCAGCAGTAACTGACGTTTCTCGTCAACTGCGTGTAGCCGCAATCCGTCATTAAACAGCTCACGAATGTCTTCTGCTCTTCTCTTCTAGATCTTGAATCTTCTCTCGCAAACAGTTTCGGTTCTTTCTTCCACCTTCTCTTACTCTCTTCTGCTCACCAGATGTTTCTACAGTTGTTAAATAATTTCTACATATGCCGTGTTTCAGCTTACTTATCATCGCTTCGTGCTAACGCAACATCATTAACATCCGCGAAAGCACCCTTCATTACATCGGCGATACCTCAAAACAGCTTCGCTGTCACTCCATCTCGTTAGAGTACTTCATTCCGCATTCTTCTCGACACGTACAACCTTAACATGAATTCTTCTTTATCACATTATATGACCATCCCAACCGAACTAACTACCTTCATTCTCACTGTTCACTATGAACGGTCTCCCGTCTCCTACCAGATTACAAAATGCATACATTAATTTTGACCCAAAGGGTCTAGCAGCTGACTGCATGAATCATAGGAAGGCAACGAAAACCACTACATTAAACACACACAATATATACCCACAGGACATGTGGGTTGTAAATGTAAACATGTCATGATGACTTCTCCGGTGGTAAAAGGTTAGGGAATAGCCCATCATTCACAACCCCGGAAGTGGACTACGAAGGAGGAGATAACGAAGCAGGAAAGATTGAATAACCAATGATAGGGTAACATTCTGGGGGTAGAAGTGTGGAATATCAGATATCTGAATGTGGTAGGAAAGCTAGTAGAGTAGAAGTGTGGAATATCAGCCTCTGACTGTGATAGTAAAGCTAGAAAATCGGAAGAAAGGGAACACAAATGGTCAGTCTAGAAATACTTGGTGAAATGAAACAGAAAGTTGATAAGGATATCTGATCAGACAAAGAGGAGAAAAAAAAGTGTAATTAGAGTAGGATTCGTCGTGAACAGGAAGATAGAGCAGTGAGTGAGTTACCGCAAACAGGTCAGTGGTAAGATTGCCAGCAATTCAGAGCTAACATTAGTAGTTTAGGTTTTATACACCGATATCGCAAGCAGAAGTTGAAGATATAGAGAAAGTACATGACGACAACGATGTGACTAAAGTCATGGGATAGCGATATGCATATGTAAAAATAGCAATCGTATCGCTTACACAGGGTATAAAAGGGCAGTACACTGGCGGAGCAGTCACTTATACTCTGGTGATTCACGCGAAAAGACTTCCGATGTGATTATGGCCGCACGACGGAATTACGAGACTTTGAAAATGTAATGGTAGGGGGAGCTAGATGCATGGGACATTCCACTTCGGAAAGGTTAGGGAAGTCAGTATTCCAAAATCCACAGCGTCAATAGTATATCGGTAATACCTTTTTTCAGGCACTACCTCTCACTAAGGACAATGCAGTTTCCGACGGCCTTCACTTAACAACCGAGCGCAGCGGGGTTTGTATAGAGTTGTCAGTGCTAACAGACAAGCAGCAATGCGTGAAACAACGCCGGAAGTCGACATGGGACGTGCGACAAATGTATCGTTAGGGCGGTGAGGCGAAAGGTGACGTTAATGGGCTGTGGCAGCAGATGACGGACGCAAGTGCCTTTGCTATCAGCACGACGTCGTCTGCAGCACCTCTCCTGGGCTCATGACAATATCGGTTGGACCCTAGCCTGGTCAGATGAGTCCTGGTTTCAGCTGGTAGGCGTTCGTGGACCCAGAACTGTCGTAATGTCCAGGCAAGCACTATAGTTACTGGTCATAAGCTCCAAAGCATTTGTTTGACTTGTTTGTGACCCCCAAGACTGAGTGGCCCGACCGCAGGACATTTAGGTATTTAGGTTCCCACAATTATTTGTATGCACCTGAACTTGAATCTTTGCCCTTTAGAACTGGTTGTGCAATAAATTAAGAAATTTCTGTCAACTGCAGCGGAATTTTATTCTGTAAATATCGTCCAAGATAAATCACAATCCTTCTTCAGGTTTACATTAGTAGCAGAGCAGTCTACATTCTATGCCACTTCGTTATTGGGGGTTACCCACATCGTGGGCAAGCATACACTCAGTGGCAAACCTGTTGTTATGCTCCATGTCGGCCTTTAATCTATTGTTCTCTATTGATTGACAGTCCTTAACATATTATTCTGCTAAGTGTCTTATGAGCCCCTGGGGATAATCCATCCCTCCGAATATCTGCCCCCTATTCCTCCCCCTTCCCCTCCACCTCCTCCTGCTCCACCTATCTGGAAACTCTCCTCACCAATATAAGCACACTTTTGATAACAAATTAATTGACCAATTAATTAAACCCATCTACAAATTAACGTCTCCCCCCTCTGGGATAGGTTCAGCCCTTCCCCTCTCCCCCCTGCGCCGTCTGTGGTGGCCGTGCGGTTCTAGGCGCTGCAGTCTGGAGCCGAGCGACCGCTACGATCGCAGGTTCGAATCCTGCCTCGGGCATGGATGTGTGTGATGTCCTTAGGTTAGTTAGGTTTAAGTAGTTCTAAGTTCTAGGCGACTGATGACCTAAGCAGTTAAGTCGCATAGTGCTCAGAGCCATTTGAACCAACCCCTCTCCCCCACCTGGAAACTAAAGACTCAGTTGATTCGCTATTTGGCAGAGAGTCGGCTACAGTGTATGGAATATTGTTTAAACAACTCCTGGTAGACAAGGCAACGTCTCGAATATGATTCATTTAAACAATTTATGTGATACAATAAAGTGTTTGGAATACAGTTTATTTATTTATTGAAAGAATTTGTTGAGAAATTGACTGTAGTATATGGAATACTGCTTATTTAAACATTTTGAAGGTGACAAGGCAGTATGTCATATTTAAACAATTGCGGCGCTTTTTTAACCCCAATTGTGCAACGAATACCATCAACATAACCCATTGCACATAATTGCACGCACATGTCCCATACCACGTCACCAGTCCAGCTGCTTCATGTACTCCCACATGGATAGGCCACACTAGCCTCACTTGGGCCCCATGACTGGCAGACCGGAAGTTGCACTAATTCCTGAATAAAAGCATCAGGTGGTGGGAACCGTTTGATATTCATACTTGAGACATTCCTGTTGAAACACGTGCTCTCTCTCCCTCTCAAGTGGTCACATCCTGCCGTGTGCCACTGCCGGGCTTCTGCATGCCGTCGAACTTGCTCAGACCGAAGAGTAAACAAAGCAGCGTTTACCTGCTAAATCCCAGCTGTGGATGTCTTGGAACTATTCCCTAACTAATTAATTAAATCGATACCGTTTATGTGATACAGTTTCTCCTAGCTTCCTATTCATGGATACTAGGATGGGAATATTTGGCAGGATTCGATCATTCAACCACCTGGATTGCTAACATTACTGGACTTTTTCCTCTTGCCTCCTATCGGTGGACACTGGCCACTTAGGTCATTTAGCAGGAAGTCCATAACATTGGGTGCTATGTCTGTAAACAATCTGTGGAAGGGGTTGTACTGATGTATGTGCTCGCAATACTGCTATCAGAAACAAGGGATTTTGATGTTGAGAATGGGTTTTTAAAGCACTATATAACCCCTAAGTTGGTTCTCTCAGCTACACCAGGACGAAGAATTAGTGGGACGAGGAGGAGGACGACGAGGAGGAAGCGTCTGCCCCGTGACGGGATAGTAACAACAGCGAATACCATTGCAACCTTTCCGCTATAACGCTATAAGACAGAGTCCATTGGACTGTATTGAGAGGCAGAAATCACCACACACTTAAATCTCATGCCCTGCCATTGTAGTAGTTGTCATGGTTGTATGTTACAGGTCTCTGAAACATTCCCATGTGCTCATGTCCCAACGACCACATGCAGCGCCCCTGGTCAGGGAGTAGCACAGCACCAGTTGATGCAGCATATGAACGTATGTGTCAGAGTGCACCAACCCGGCCATTGAGGGCATCCAGAGATGACTGGAGTGGTAGGAATTTGGATGTTATCAATACCCAGGGCCTACCCTCGGCAGTGATCGATACTGAATTGCTCAATTTTCTACAGAGAATAAATGCAACACGATCTAAGGCGCTGCAGTCGTGGACTGTGCGGCTGGTCCCGGCAGAGGTTCGAGTCCTCCCTCGGGCATGGGTGTGTGTGTTTGTCCTTAGGATAATTTTGGTTAAGTAGTGTGTAAGCTTAGGGACTGATGACCTTAGCAGTTAAGTCCCATAAGAAAAAAATTTTTAAAAAAATGCAACACATGTGATTGGAGAGACAGTGTCACGGATCCTGAGTATTAGTTTGTTATTCAACTATCCAAAGGACGCAGCTGCTGGAACCTGCCTTGCAACTGTAGGCAAGAACCCACTAGCTGGCTGGCTGGATCATTTCTTTGCACCCACCGCTCGCGAGATACTTATGCCAGCCACCGACGGGTACATCTGACGAGTTTCCGTGGAATAAGATGGTGAAGGCAACCCCTGGATATTCATATTTGTAAAAGGTTTTCATGTTAAAACGTTTCTCTATTTGTGTTGGTGCGAATGGCAGTTTCGGTGTGGATTTCAAATTTTGGACTCATATGCCTAATTTGCACAGGTTTTGTTATAATTCTGGTGAAGTAGCCATTAGGTCTAACTGTTTTAGAAGTGTTTTTTAATTGCACCCACTGGAGGATGTTAAGTGTTATTCTAATTTACTTCTTTTTAAAGAGACCTGTGAAGAATAATCCACTTCCGCTCTCGTGTCACTCTGTTACACAGTGGCAGCTTAGTACGATATATTTGATTCTGTGGGTTATTGTTAAATAGTTTATTTTCTTAAGTTAATTTGGAAAATATTTAGTAGTTTATTTCAGAATGGGTGGCAGAGAGGTGCCTGGGGTCACTGTCTTGAGAATGGAGGAACACAAATATGAGCTGAGGTTTAGTAGGTTCGAGCCTCTTGGGAGTGTAGCTGATCATG
The DNA here is from genome assembly GCF_021461395.2 of Schistocerca americana. Classification (NCBI taxonomy): domain Eukaryota; kingdom Metazoa; phylum Arthropoda; class Insecta; order Orthoptera; family Acrididae; genus Schistocerca; species Schistocerca americana. The sequence goes on from NC_060120.1 coordinate 612,458,122, forward strand.
CAGGGATATTGAAGGGAGTATTGCACCACAATGTAAGTCTAGGAGAGAAATTAGAAGTGTTCAAAAACAAATGGAGGAAAAACTAAATACGGTAGTCTGAGCGGTAGGGGACTTCTTGATGGCCAAGAGGGCATATGGGACCTAAAGCGCAGTGATATTTTTGCTAAGTTACCTAATCCTTTTAATTGGGTTCTCACGGAAGTAGAAAACCTTAGCCCAGATTGTGGTTCCTTTTGAATTTACAGGTAGAAGGTGAAAATTTTGGATCGTGGGGACAACAGTTTTATAGGTTGCTATATCCAAAACGCACAGGAAAACTAATGGATCATGTTAATACGGCTATGGTGAGGCCTTAGTGAACTGTGTAAGCAATTCATACCCCGGTGGGCTCTGCAGGAATTAGAACATAGATATTACTGGCGAGTACAACAAAAGAGGGAAGAGCTAGCATGATATATGTGTGATATCAGGACACAGTAAAGGTGCGAGTTTTCCGTATAGTGAAGCAGAGTTTACTAACAATATTCTTGAAGGGATAAGTCAGAGCGTAGATCTAGGTCATTGTCTGTGTCAAGATCACAGTCAATCGCTGATTTATTAACTGTATTATGGCAGGTAGACACTATTTGTTACGCACGTGTGAAGCGAAGGGCAGAGAGTGGGTTACAGACTCGAGGGCACCAAAAGGGAGCCGAAAATGGCTTCCTTACAGATAACAGATGTGGCAGTCCTAACCATTTGAAAGAAGATTGTCCACCATCCAACCAAAGAACAGGGAGAACTGTGTCTTAGAGGGGGCCATGAACAATGGTAAGGTTAGGCCAAGTAGACCCGTGGTATGTAACAAGACACTAGCTTGGCCTCTTGCCCCTGTTCTGTTTACTGTCTTATGTAAACGAAAAACCGATCCGTGCCCTACTTGACACGGGAAGCACATTATCATTAATTACTGAAGAGTGGTATCACAAGCGCCAACCACCATGTCGGTTACCTCCACTGAGCACAGAAGTTGGCAACTGCGCAGTGGCCAACTCTGGTGAAATGCATGTGTTGGGGGAATTCACCACTAAGCTGAGGTTCCACGGTTTCCACTTGGAAGTTTGAGGCGAAGGCAGCGTGTCAATTAGCTGTTCCTATGACTTTTGGCTCTGACTTAATTCAACACGCAAGCATTGTTAATTTGAGCGAACAGTCATTTTCTTTTCATTTCACTAGAGAACGAACATAAATTTTGTAACCATTTTCGTGAAGTACTCGCACAGATTGACGTGATCTGAGAAACAGGAACAAGAGACCGTTAAGTTTAGTCATCTGCCTTCTGAGCAGGCCGCATAACAATGGCGCTTATGTCAAGCATATCCGGATGTCTTTACCAAATTTTTGGGGGTTGTAAAATTCGGTGAGTACAAGATCAAAATTATTGATAATATTCCTAACAGACAGCCACCATACAAGCTTTCACCTCTGAGAATGAAATAAGTCGGGGAATTTATTAAGAAAATGCTTGAGGGTGGAATCATTAGAACTTTTCACCCTCTACACTCAGCGTGCATACTACTTGTTCAAAAAGGAGGTGGGTGAGTTCGAAATGTCGCAGATTATCGTGGTTTGAACAAAAAGATAATATTACAGTCCATTTCATTGCCCGACCTACATTCTACTTTCTCCGGTTTTGGAAGGCTAAATTCGTCATTATTCTGTAGCTCAACCACACCTATTGTAAGATTCCATAGTCTGACGACTGCAACCTAATCACAGCTTCTGCAACCAACTGGAATGTCTACGAGTTTAACTGTGTACCATTTGGACACTCTATGTCCCATTTGGAAACTCGACTGGTGCAGCAGCATTATCCCGTCTCCTAGTTCTTATTTTTTCAGATATCAAATTTAAGATTATCCATTACTTCCTGGGTGACTTCAGTGAGAATTTTTATGAGCATTTTAGACATATTGAGGAAGTCTTGTGCTGGTTAAGGGTGGTCGCACTCAAAGTTAAGCCTTCTAAGGTAAGATCTGCTCAACCATGGATGATTTCTTGAGACATGTAATTGCTCCCCATCGTATTACGGTTGATCACATTTACACTGAAGATATCCACAATTGTCCATCACCCAAGAGAACCAAAGCCAAAGTAACGTTTGTTGGTATGATCTGTTTTTTCAAAAGTTCACATCCAACTTTGGCCAAATTGCAGCTCCTTCGAATGAATTTAGACAGAATGGAAATGGAAATGGGGTTATTCCCAACAAGCCATCTTCAGGGGCCTTAAGACAATGTTAGCAACAGCCCCAGTGTTGGCGACTCCTGGCTTTCCCAAGAATTTGTAATTCAAATGTGTGCCTCTGCGTCAGGTATGGCGGCTGTTCTTTTACAGGAACCCATCAGGGAGAAGATCGGTAGGGTATGCTTCACAGAGTTTGTGAAGATTAGAGACTAGATATCCAGTTTATGGGAAGATTACGGCAGATAGGGTCTATCACTAGATAGACAATTCATGGGAAGATTACGGCAGATAGGGTCTATCACTAGATAGACAATTCAGGTCTTTTCTTTCCAGTTTAGAGGTATAACATTGTTGCAGACAGCGTTAGTTGTATGTCTGAGAAAGAGAACAGTGAGTTATCTAGTGAGTGAAAGTAGTCAGCTCGAAGCATATTTCATTGGCACTGTACTCACCTGTCCCTTGCTGTTGTTCAAGGCCACTGTGGAATATCAAGGTTCCAGTATTAGGTTAAAACAAATTAAGGAGAAGATAAAGGGCGAAGAGGGAAGGGGAGAAAAGGTTGTGCTCTACCGTTCAAAGGGAAATTTATGTGTTGTCCAGCCGGGAGAAGTAAACAGGACAAAACAAAAAAATGGCTCTGAGCACTATGCGACTTAACTTCTGAGGTCATCAGTCGCCTAGAAGTTAGAACTAATTAAACCTAACCAACCTAAGGACATCACACACATCCATGTCCGAGGCAGGATTCGAACCTGCGACCGTAGCGGCCGTTCGGCTCCAGACTGTAGCGCCTAGAACCGCACGGCCACTCCGGGCGAAGGACAAAACAGATTTACGCCCAAACTAGTACCCTTAATACATAAATATTACCGCAAGTCCTAGTCAGTGGCCATTTAGGGATATTTTAAACCCAAAACAAGGTTCGCGAAAATTTTATCTGGTAGGATATGGACAAGGCAATTAAAGGACAGTCTTGCAACGTATGTACAATGAGAATGCTATTGACGAATACACAGCAGAGTATGCTATCTTCAGAAACGGTGATGTCACTTATGAGAGATTAAATATAGATTACGTAGGATCTTTTCTATGGTTGCAGGTCGGGAACAGGTTCATACTAATTTGTGTGGGTGCCTTTACATGCTTTTGCTAGCTATTTCCTCCCTATGATATGACATTGCATTTTTATAGTACTTGTTTGGTGCCTTTGGACAATGTCAGTATTTAATGTCTGATGATGCTTCAGCATTCACTTTGAAACTGTTTCGGGGTCTGTGTTTCTAGAGGGGGAGTGAGCTTACCACCACAGTGCCCTACTATCCTAACTATTAATTTGCAGAACGGGTCAACCGCAATTTGCATGGCATCTTCGTAGCATACTATAACGAAAATTATTCTATAAGGGACGAGTCACTTCACTGGTTGGCTTTTGCTTTCATCATAGCGTTACACGAAAGTCACAAAAAGGTTCGGGCTATCCTTATGTTTTCGTATAAGCCCAACTCTCCATTAGCAAATCTGTGTCCAGTATACCAACTGTTACCTGGGAAAACTGTTGCAAAACAGATCCGAGGTAACTGGAAAAGGGCAAGAGCTAATCTGAAGCGTAGTCACGCCAGGGAACTCAGAGGTATAGCAAGGGGAGGCTTCCGACTCACCTCATATGTGAAATTCATTAACATGGTTGCTGTCAGATGTCGTGCTCCCTGACCTGGAATACCGACTCAGGCCCTATACCGTTCCTCTAACTTCTACTCGAACTTTTTGGGGCTACCGTGCATTCTGTCTGAATATCGGTGCGATATTTGTTCAAGAAAACAGACCTCCATCCCTGGACAGCGAGTTTACACTTACTTAGGTACAAAATTTCATTAATTACGGTACTCTATTCGCAATTTGCCACGCAAAATTCAGTGTTATCGATACAATATTCTTTTTAAAAGCAGGAGACCACACGTGGAGAGTGGAAATTACACGTGGAGGTGGAAATTACAGTGATTTTGGTACATTATTTTCTGTTTATGGCGCAAAATTGGTGTTATCGGTACAATATTCGTTTTAAAAGCATAAGACGACACCTGGAAATTGACTTTAGGTGGAAATTACATTGATTTTGGTACGTTATACATTGATTAGATTATAAAGTTGATGTGAAATTTCAATGGAGGAGGAGGATATTGGTGTTTAACGCCCCGTCGACAACGAGGTCATTAGAGACGGAGCACAAGCTCGAATTAGGGAAGGACGGGGTAGGAAGTCGGCCGTGCCCTTTCAAAGGAACCATCCCGGCATTTGCCTGGAGTGATCTAGGGAAATCACGGAAAACCTAAATCAGGATGGCCGGACGTGGGATTGAACCGTCGGCCTCCCGAATGCGAGTCCAGTGTGCTAACCACTGCACCACCTCGCTCGGTGAAATCTCAATGACTTCTGTGTATGTTCCCTGGCGCCATACAGAAATCGTGCGAAGATGTCTAATGTTAAGGATGCACCGTAAAACACACATAGTGAGATGGGAGCTCTTAGATGTAGAAGTTCCGTTAAATGACGGAAAATTTGACCCGTTGTCAGGCGACAGGCTTGCGTATCGCAGCTGCTCGACTGTGCTGTGCAGCGAACAACGTGATTCTTATAACGATAGCATCTTAATGGAAGTGCCTCTATCCCCCGGTCTGAGACAGCATGCTAGGGGATTTTTGACTGCACATTACCTCTACTAGATGGCGACAGACTCTGACGCTGACTGTAGCTCAGTTTTTCTTCCTGAAGTATGCTGTGCAAGTATGGCATTGACCATTGTTCTCGAATAATATCCATTAGCCGCCTTTTTCATGGTTGCGATTCGACTTGGAAATAATAAGAAACGTATTTCATTCTCAAATGTTACAGCTGCATGCCTGGTACATATAAGTTTGCCTGTTTGACAGCCCTTTGATGGTTGGTTACGTTTTTTCGAGGGAATAGCCAGAGTTCATTTTTTTGCTCAATTTTACAAGCATAACTACATTAATTTTTTTTAAATTTTTTTATACAGTCAGACCCACAGCACATGCCTCTACTACCAAACCGAGCTAAGTGGCGCAGTGGTTAGCACACTAGACTCGCGTTCGAGAGGACGACAGTTCAAACCCGCATCCGACCATCCTGATTTAGGTCTTTCGTGATTTCCCTAAATCGCTTAAGGAAAATGCCGGGATGGTCCTTCGAAAGGGCACAGCTGATTTCCTTCCCTATTCTTCCCTAATTCGAGCTTGTGCTCCGTCTCTAATGACCTCATTGTCGACAGGACTTTAAACACTAACCTAATCCTCCTCCACTACCAGTAGGACGAATGTGCATCTTCTGCTCAGTTTCCAAGCAGAACGAATGTGTGGTCTGTAAGTAACTTTCATGTAAAATGAATTTTGACTCCCTGTCATTAGGGTCAAAATACAAGAGTGCTTCCCACATTTTCCATGTTTTCCATTGAGATTCTATCGCATTCTTTTAGCGGATAATACTAGGGTTTAGCACACTCATCTATGAGGGGATGGCTGACTCAAGGTAAAAATGAAAACAGCATCATTTACAGATCAAAAAGAATCAGAAAAATATATTTAATAAAACTATTCAGCGAAATATGCGAAGGAATTTCCTGTTTTAATTAAAACATAGCATTCAGATTACTGAGACATTTAAAACAACACAAGGAATAATTACTAAAACACATCCTGAGAGGTTCTATTCTTTTACTTTATACTAGTTCAACCATATGGGTGTATCTTTATTTCAAGGTCATAATTTTATTTCAAAAACATGAAGTTAACTCATTTGACAAGTTAAAAACAATTAACATAAACAAGTAATTAAAGAACTGGTAGAGGCGTCAACGAACTAAAAGTTTGACCTCTTAAAACCTTGCAATTAAATGATTTGGTAAGATAATTATTCAAATATGGAACACCAAAAGCTGAGGTGAGTACAGTCATGCAGTGGTTAAATCAGTTGGTTGATTTATACCAGACTCAGTACAAAGGAACAGTAACTTTTCTGCCAAGACTGAAGCCGACACAACGGCTCAAGATGCAATGGCTGACACCTACCACAGAAAGCTAACAACTGAACAGATCAGACAGGGCATTACAGAACTCTACAACGAACTAAAACTGAAATTAGATTACACAGTTACTGGTCGAATAATCCACAAACCAACATACAACCCGAGAGAAATTCCGAGCGAGAGATGCGTGATAGTAAAAGAAACCAAGCTCAACTGGACAAAGGCCAATTATAACAGTGGATGAATTTGGGGAATTCTTGAAAACATTATGCAGCTGTGGCTGGACTGATAGACACATCGCGTTACAGGCATGGACAACGTTGTTATTAAGTAAAGGCAGGTTTACGACATTGCTCGCAGGCAAGGAAGCACGGACCCCGCAGTTTGAGACGCCATGTGACGGATTACACGGCCCCTACCGCCGGAGGTTCAAGTCCTCCCTCGGGCATGGGTGTGTGTGTTGTTCTTAGCATCAGTTAGTTTAAGTTAGTTTAAGTAATGGGTAAGTCTAGGGACTGATGACCTCAGCAGTTTGGTCCCTTAGGAATTCACACACACAGAAAGAAGCTCGACATGACGGGCACTGTAGACAGGAGTTCAGTAATGACGCGCAACACAGGGCACTGACGTGCTATGAAAAAGTCGTAAGTTCCAGTTACAACAGCGCCTATTAACTTGTGTGTGGCGGCCGAAGCGTGCTAGGGAAAAGTGACGTTACAAATATTGAGGAACACTCCACTCGCCGGCCAAAGTGGCCGTGCGGTTAAAGGCGCTGCAGTCTGGAACCGCAAGACCACTGCGGTCGCAGGTTCGAATCCTGCCTCGGGCATGGATGTTTGTGATGTCCTTAGGTTAGTTAGGTTTAACTAGTTCTAAGTTCTAGGGGACTAATGACCTTAGCAGTTGAGTCCCATAGTGCTCAGAGCCATTTTTTGAACACTCCACTCTTCTCCTCCAGGGCACTATTTCAGAAGCATAGGGAAAGCGGTGTAAATAACGAAGCCCAGAGACTCAAGGCAAACAGTTGTGTCTCGTCTGTTCATGTCTGGAGCCGGAGAGAAGGACGACTTTTAACTTGCAGGCCAATCATGGCGACAATCTGGCGATGGCTTTCGGCTCCAAGCTGGCCCACTGAACCAACCGACAAGCTCCGTGGTACGGACGCGGCAAGCCATGGCGGGGCAAGTCCGAAATTTGGCCCGCACGGGTACGGGGAACAGGGAGGCAGCCAGCCTCCGCTCTCTGGGTGACGTCTTTCTATGGACAGCACGCTGATGTCTGCAAGAGTGGAGCCAGGATGCGATCTCACGGCCTCCCAGGTCCGAGGCTGTTCTCCATCACTGTTCGACTGGAGCTGCTGAGGCTCTACTATCATGACGGCTGCTGGCTGTTACCCTTCAGCGGTGTACCTCTCTGCCATCGTGGCGCATTATGCGCCGAAGGGTCCGTTCCAAATGCATAAAATTTCCTTATATGTTACTAAAAGTGAAAGAGACTCTTGCTTATATTTAATTCGTTAAGTAAAAATGATACATTAATTTATGACAGACAACGGTGAGCTTAATAGCCAATTTAAACGTTTAACAAATATCACCAACATTATAGTTATGAATTGGGAGAAGTTTCAGGAAGCCGCTACTATTAACAGAAATAGGATAGAATAATCCGGCACGCAAATTAATGGCCGTTATTGCGAAATAAGTAGTAGAGAATGGGAAGTCCATCTCTCGATCATGCTTACAATTAAGGTGGTAATGTACTCACACCTAAGAGCTGACAATGCAACTAGTGTACCTAGAACTTAATCAATACGATTACTTAAGGCAACTTAAGCAATTAGCCATATATGAATCTCCAAATACGATTACCCAAAATCGGAAATTATTGAGGACAGCTCCCTATAATATGGCCCAAGGCCCTAATTACTGTAGCAACCCATGTACTAGGGAGAAGTAACTTAAGCTCACGAGATCACTCGGGAATTTCACTACTAGTTGCCTTTAGCCTTTTTTTTTCTTTATCGTGGAGTATCTGAAAAATAAATCCAACTTCCTGGTACAGCTAAAGTATAAATAACGGTTCAAAATGACTTCTGACAAATTCTAGTAGGATGCCTTGCGCCTAGAAAGACACTACTTGTGCAGTGCAAGCACTCATGTAAAACGAAAATGTCAACTTGTATTAAAAGCAGTGCAGGAAAGTTTAGACAGTTGCTCCACTACAAGGCACCAGACGTGCACACACAATACATTATTGCTCACGAAAAGCGTAATAACAGGAATTGGTCACTCACAGCTGGAAGGGAATGGTAACAAATGCAAGGTCCCGGTGGTCTTTCATATGCTTGCTTCCCAGGATATAGGGTGCCAGCGATAAACAGAGGGCAAACCTCGGCGCCCGACGTGTACCTTGATTTCAGCTCACGCTAGCCAGCCAAAACACGCTCCTCACCCAACAGGAACACAGTTCTCCACAACCACTACCACACCACCGTCTCGAAAGTATCATTTCCACCTCACATACCAGTTCTTGTGATCCCTTGCTCTTCAGAGCACTGTCCCATGCCTGCCACGCGGAGGGTCTCTCATTCTGCCGGCGAGCCCCAGTCCGACAAAGACGCACACATGACCGCGCTAATCGACAGGCCGAATCGAGCTGCACGGCTCACCAAAAATTTTAACTTAGGTCATGTGGGCTGTGGTTGCTGGGCTGTGACAACATCACACTAGTGTTGAGAAGTGCAGCTTCTATAATCCGCGAGCTTCTATATTTCGCGAGCTACCACGAACAGGGAGGTGGCAGAGTTCTTGACCTGTCTGGCGATCTTAAACTTTGCAATTGAGGAATAGGGAGCACTCCTTGCAAGGTATTTGTTTAAGTAAAGACGCAAGCGTTCGTACTACACAGCAGATGCAAGGTCCAAACTTAAAGTTAGGAAAATCAGTAGGCCGTGACCATACACCTCTGAGTGAATAGCAACTTCGGGAAACATGTCAGATAGGGCATCCTTTGTCTAGTAGACAGACCTCGCCCGCATGAACATTCTTTGTCTCAGGAAAACTTACATCTTAGAGAATGTCCCAGTTTCCCAAGGCTTGGCTTCTGACGTCGTACAGGCGGCCCAGTATTCTAGGTCAGCCACCCGGTTTATTACGTCTTAGAGTTGCGTCATTATGCACTGGCCACCTGCTGGATCGTCATCTTGTATCCCAGGTGAACCGTGGCACCTTTAATTTTGGTGAGAGTGCCATTTCACTAGCGCCACTAACTACCTGTACAGCCGATATCGATCCTGGTCATATGCCAGGGCTGATGTCCCTGGTCGAGAAGTGTGTGGTCGGGTTTAGTGGGCCTTGGTACCGGCAGTTAGCAGAAGGTCACGTGGCTGGCGAGGTGGTTTATGCGGCACTCTTGCTGTCCGGGCGTGGAGCTCGTGAAGACGCGAGTTGTTAAGTTGGTCGCAGCCATGTATTTCCGGGTGGATTAAGTACTGACAGCGGAGACTTGCGGAAGGGTAGCTGACGCCGCGTGCAACATGGTCAGTAACTCTGCAGGCTTAAAGATTACAGCACCTGTAGATCACCTGCACGGATTGGAGGCGACAACAGCCCTGGTTGGAGCCCTGGAAGTTATGGCCCCTTCGTACCTGAGCGGAGTTAAGTGTTGATCTTTTATAGGTTCTGTTAACGTAAGCCCACGTTTGTCTTGCTGCGGAATTAGGCTCGTCATGTTCGTTACACCTACCAGTGTCGATGGTCACCGGTCAATGTAACTTATTTCAATCTGTTTGTTTCATATCGTATTCTTTGCAAGTAAACGAATACTCTCTGTTGTGAACTGAGTTGAAGTAGTTGGGGCTTAGGCAAGTGGCTGTAGTTTACGTCGTCAATTTTCATGTAGTATTAGTGAGCGTCAAGCTAGTGACTTGTATGTATAGCCACTTCTGCAATCAGCTAATATCATTTCCTACATCTTAGATATTGCCATTTTCACCCTTATTTGAGCATGTTACTGTTTCCTTTCTGATGTATGTTGGCAGTGTCGTTATGGCAGCGGACGGCGGTTTGCTGTTTCTTGGGCCCAGAGCAGAGAAGTGTTCTGTTCCCGCTGCGGCGACACTTCCGTCGTCGCACGACCTCTAGGTTTGGCAGCAGTCAGGTGCCTCTATCAGCTGCCTTGTGTTAGCTCAAGATAAGTAAATTTGATCGTTTTCATCTGTTACTATAGGTTATCCGTCTTGAGCTGACTGCAATCTAATTAAAAGGAATTACTTCAGACGCGTTTCCCTTTTCTTTACAAAGCGTCTCCCGTGGTTATTCTGTAAATGTGATACATACGTTTGTAAATTTTTGATTGTTTTAGCTTAAAAAAGCGTTTTATTTATAAAGCTGGTCTGCAACCTATGTTTCTTTACATAAACTGCTCATTGCCTCCTTGCTAGGAGCGGTTGGTTATAACTGGCTTTCTTAAACAGTTTCTCATTCTGCACTGCCACAGTGTTTATGTCTGATCGTTTATTTTCGTTCACGTTGTGAGTGTTGCCAACCTATGAAACGAGTTTGTATGTGTGTGTTGTGTGTGTGTGTGTGTGTGTGTGTGAGAGAGAGAGAGAGAGAGAGAGAGAGAGAGAGAGAGAGAGAAAGAGAGAGAGAGAGTTACTGAAATTGTCTTGTATGTAGATAGAGACGTGACACAAGTGGGGATGGGTTGCTTTTTCATTTTTCTTTTTTTTTTTTTTTTTTTTTGCAAGTGTGTGGGAGGGGGGGGGACAGAGATTGGCCTGGCCAGTGATTATAGGATAGAATCTGGGAGGATATGATTGTGATAAACGGAGCCGTGGTTATATGCCTACATGTATTGAGTGGTCAGTCAGTCAGTCAGTGTGTGATTTGCCAAATTTGTCTGATCATTTATGAGTTGTTTCTTTTCTTTTATACTTTTTTGGATGTGGTAGTTTTCTTGTAAGGTGAGGAAGTCTTTTTTGTTGTTGTTTATCCCTATGAGTTCCATGTCTGTATCTCTGGTTGTCAGATATGGAAATCATAAGGATAAACAACAATAAAAACCACTTCCTCACCTTGCAAGGAAACTACCACATCCAAAAAAGTACAACAGAAAAGAAACAACTCATAAATGATCAGATCAACTTGGCAAGTCACACACTCTTTAAGCTGATTGACCACTTAATATAACGTTAAATGTATACATATAACCACAGGCTCCATTTACTACAACCATTTCCTCCCAGATTCTGTTCTACAATCACTGTCCAGGCCCATACCTGAGAAAAAAAAAAAAGAGAAAATAAACCCATTCCCGCTCCTTTCACGTCTCTACCTACATTAAATACAATTTCACTCTCTCTCTCTCTCACTCTCTCTCTCTCTGTCACACACACGCATAAACACACGAATCGTTTTATAGGTTCGTAACACAAGAAAAGAAAACGAACAGGGTTCCACTGAGGTTAACGTACCCACCCGACGAACGTATCACCACCACCATTATCACATGTCCTCACTTCATGAGACTCTGTGGGGAGGTTTGGTATTTAATCCAGGGCAAAGGGGCAAAGTGTGGTGACCAGGAACTTTACTCCGCCATCCGTCTTTCCCTTTGTTGTAAATGGAAGGGGAAAGTAGCGAACAACATGTAGCGCTCCTAGCCGGTTACCCATCCAAGTACTGGTCACTCCCGACACTGCTTAATTTAGGATTTTATTATTATTCTCGTGTCAGAAACATACAAATAACACAATTCATACAATTGTTGACAGATCAACACAGTTTATATAATCTTTGACCAAAATTTAGCAACTTCCAGTGCATATTCCGTTGCCTGGTGAAGGTCATCTTCTACGCAGGTGGCTAGATACAGTCGACACTGAAGCGTATGTTGAACAGTGTGTTCTTCCCCGCAGTCACAGTGGGTTTTGTTTCCTTCAATGTAGCCCCATTTTTGCAGGCTAATCCGTGATATGTCCACTCCTGACCTCAGCCTCTTCAAGGACTTCCAGAGCGGCGAGTTCTCATCACGACCAGATAGAGATTGAGGAGGGTGGGATTTTCAGTCCTCCATAGTTGCGTACTGGCTTCTTTGCCAGTGGTTGTTAGTTTCTCCGATGTTCTGAGAAGACTTTTTCTCGACCTTAGTCGTTGTGAGTTATGTTGTTGTCTATGCATGGGAAGCGTTTGTTCCTGCTCCACTTTTGTTCTTACCCTGTTGTAAGTAGGCTGTTTAGGTTTTTATGTTGGTAACGCCACTTAGGGCTCTGTATGAAAATCACTGACTGTGCTGCGTGCAGTCTGTGGCTGGTTGGACTCATTGTTGAAATATTCACTAGTGTAGTGTTGGACAGTTGGATATGAACAGCGCATAGCGTTGTGCAGTTGGAGGTGAGCCGCTAGAAGTGGTGGATGTGGATAGAGAAATGCCAGACGATCTGGACGTATGTCCACCAGTAAAAGGAAATTTGTAAAGATGGATGTCATGAATTGATTGATATATATATATATATATATATATATATATATATCAATGTTCAAAAGTCATCATATATATATATATATATATATATATATATATGATGACTTTTGAACATTATTAAGGTAAATACATTGTTTGTTCTCTACAAAAATCTTTCATTTGCTACCCATGCCCATCAGTAGTTAGTGCATTCAGTAGTTAGAATCTTTAATTTAGCTGGCAGTATTGGTGCTCGCTGTATTCAAAAGTGTGTGAAATCTTATGGGACTTAACTGCTAAGGTCATCAGTCCCTAAGCTTACACACTACTTAACCTAAATTATCCTAAGGACAAACACACACACCCGTGCTCGAGGGAGGACTCGAACCTCCGCCGGAACCAGCCCCATAGTCCATAACTGCAGCGCCATAGACCGCTCGGCTAATCTCGGGTGGCGCTCGCTGTATTGCAGTAGTTCGAGTAACGAAGATTTTTGTGTGGTAAGTGATTTATGGAAGGTATAGGTTGTTGTTAGTGAGGGCCATTCTTTTGTAGGAATTTTTGAAAGTCAGATTCAGTTGTGCTAAAAGTAATAATGTGTGTCAGTTTAGCGATGATCAGAATAAGTAAAGAGAGTAACGTCTGAGTACGTTCAGTTTTAGTCAGCTGTCTTTGTATCAAATAACGTAGAAGTCTACTAGCACAGTCATTCATAGTTTTTCTAAGGGGACGTTTCACCGTTTGCTGATATCTCTCTTTGAGTAGGAGGTGGTAGAGCCATTCGACTGAAATTGACTTCAGGCAGCCTGCTATAATTCTCCGTGTGTCATTTAGGGCAATATCCACCTGTTTGGCATGTGTTGACTTTTACCAAACAGGGCAGACACTCTCTGCAGTGGAGTAGCTTAACTTCGGTGATCTGATAAGAACCGGTGTCTTTAACGAGGCATGGCCACTTGCATCACTTTTGTGTCTTTTATTATTTTCTTAAAATAATACAGGATTTTAAAATATTTGTCCACATGCAGTACACAGCTATAGACAGAAATTTTAAAATCCAGTTTGAGATAAGGTAGTGTGTTGCGGTAACACTGCACATGCTCAAGTTGATAATAAAAAGAAATAAACAATTAAGCGTAATAATTAAAAGTATTAACCAGAAAACATATTAATTGATGCAGTATATTATTACACAAAGATTGGTGAAAACAGCATAACGATTTTTGAATTCTAATTCAGTGAGCCTATAGAATTTACTTTGCACAGGCTGGAGAGTGAGGAGACCAGATAGCGCGTTCGGGGCAGGCGCGGCTGTTGGGCCCCAATTATTGCCAGTCAGAATGGCAGGCTAAGTCGGTGGGGTCTGGAAAGTGGGGGCGTAGGCGCAGGCATACTTAAAAATAAATAGAAATAACGGTTAAAGCCTAATTTTCGGAAGTGGACACCCCTTCACTTTGCTTCCTGTGGACATTTCCATCAGTGGACCCAGACCAGGGGAAGGATTGACTCCAGGCCAGTAAATCTCCGAGAATGATAGAATTACAAACACAGTTAATACTTGGTAAACTGTAGCCACTGACGTCACTGCCTCCAAGGGGTGACACCCTACTGACAGAGGAGACGCGGCTCCTAGGCTGGAGAATGGGAATTCGGGTTGAGGAGGGAGACGTGCTAGGTAGTCCGTGCAGTTGTCCAAAGCCACTGTGCCAGGGTGGTGTAGTGGTTGACACATCTGCGTAGTGGGCACGTGAAGCAGGTCGAATTCCAGCTGTAAGACGTGTATATTTCTATTGTCTATTGTCAAACCACAATTTATGAAAGATGTTTATATTTTAGAAATAGGATTAAGTAGGAATAATTAATATTTGTCATGTTGGAAATAATTGTGGTAGCAGGGAATATCTGCACCAAAGTATTGTTGATATAATTTTAAAAAGGGCGGAAGAAACCGCGTATGGATACGTTTTAAGAAAAGAGCGGGAAAGACCGCGCACTGATACATTTTGTAATGGTAGCAGGGATTGTCTGCACCAGAAAGCAGTGTTGGCCGGAGAGACCGCACTTTAGCGTTCGTAGGATGTCAGTAGTAAGCGAGATGTGAAGCGAGTCGGTAGCAGGTCTGAAGCGAGAGGTTGAGAGGAGCAGTGTGCCTGCCAGCCACCAGCTATGATTTACAAGAGATTATAAATGGATGTACAGAGACATCGGCTAACTATTATCATAAGAGGAACTAATATTATTGAATTATTTTCTTTGCGAAACTCAAGAATACTGAAGGTATGTTTGCGCAATGCTAACTGTAAGATTATTGTAAAAAGTAAGTCCCATTTGAACGTTTGTAAAATCATTTCATTACCAGCAGTAAATATTTGAAGCGTTTTCAGAGTATAATTAATTTTTGCCAGCAATGTTGCATTACTGATTATAATCAATCCCAAAAACCATCAACGTAAAACTTTGCAAAAATTTTATTGTTGTCAAGAAAAAGTGTAACTATGAATTACGTAAATTCAGTCAAACTAATTAAATAATAACGTCAGCTTTGCTATTAAAGAATATAGTCAGCTTTGGTAATAAATACAGCCACTTATGACAGCCCACCAGCTGTTAATAGAGTATAGTAAACCAGAGTAAGTATATTCATGTCGCAGTTCGATGTAGCAGTCAGATGGCGATCCAGTAACAGTAAAAAAGGTAAGGAACAGCTTTCGGTTATTGCAGATAACGACTGAGGGCACGACGACGACACATTCTATGTTTCGTCGAAATGATCAGAAAATCACTTTTAATAAGCAGCAATTAAATTTGTATGCGAAAATTGAGAAAGAGAATATATTTCAAAGGAAAGATTTCATTTGTTATTATTAAGCAAGAGATAGAAGTCCTAAGGGAAAGTTACATAGGTTATTGTAAAAGGGAAGGTTATCATTAACAAAAGAGGTATAGAGGAGACGGGAAGGTTTCACAGCCTTAGTACAAATTTTCATTCGTCGCTTGAGTCTGCATATGGAGGCCTACATAACACATGTATGAGACCAGAAAAGGTGGATCCATCTAGTTTCATTTGGTTGATTTTTTGTTTTTTGTTTTTCTGCGACTAGTTCAGAACCTGTGGAACCTTTAAACTTTTAATTGTGTTTCTCACATGGCTATCATTTTAAAATGTACTCCATGATTACTTATAGTTCTGCGAGTATGTCACCCTTGCATACGGTTGCATTTAGTTAGTTACACTTTCCATAGATCATTCCAGGGGTGGCATGACATAATCTAATTTTGAAGCTCAGAAGGGTTATTTTTCTATGCATGCTGTGGCGCACAATTTTAAGAAGATTTTACAGTTTTCATTGGTTCACCGTTTCCTTGCCCGGTACTTCAGAACGGGCGAAATATCACTGCATTTACTCTGCTTCAGTTCTCCGTGCAATTATCGTATGTCTATGTCATCACTTCGGTGGTGTTCACTTCTCATTTCCCACAGGCGTATTTGTACTGCCCACGTCCCACTACACGGTAGCGTTTCCAACACTCTGCGGCAGTGGCGTGCTGGATCCCCACAATTTGTTTCCTGGAAGAGGTATGGCGAGAGGCGGCGCTGCTGGGTCCAGGCTACTGTGCCCGCCCCATTCCCACCACCCCTTAGGCTACACCGTCTGCGCGCCGACAGAACGTGTGCCAAGTTTTCAATAGCGCCTGGAAAAAGGGAGATTTCATTCGGCATTGTAGCGGCCGCATACACTGTATACGCACTCGCGGGGAAGAGAAGAAAGAGGGCTGCGGCGAATGTGGTGGGTGGAAGGGGTGTGGGATAGAGGCGGGGTAGGGGGAGGGAGCGGGCCCGGAATTCCACGTTGTCGACGACCCCTCCTCGCCGCTCGCCGCCTCGGCTGCCAGCACTTCTCTGACTCCTTTTCTTGGCGAGCCGCTCGCGCTCCTTTGTGGTTGTCGGGAAAGAAACGGGGCGAAAGTTTGCTCGCTGCCGGGCGCCGGTAAGGGCGCGGCCCAGACGTATTGGAGGCTGAATGCTCGCCCTGCCCGCGGAACAGGTTAGTTTTCTGTTACACTTGTTACACGAGGGCTCTCGTAATGCGTTTCCTTCCCTTGAGCCTCTGACGAGAGTGGGCCGAGCTCCAGCGAAACAAACCAATTTCTGCGGCATTTTTGTGCTGGAATGGCCGCGTCGAGGAGGCGGGATTTCCGTAGCCGGCAGCTGCGGCCGCGCCACGGCTGTCCGGAAAACTTTTTAACGATATTTAAACGACGCCTAGTTTATTCGTCAACTACTGTTCGCTGCGGCCCACTAAGCTGAATTGGGGCTTCAGGTGGGTTAGGAAAGAAAAAGAACCGTTCTAAAGCAACGCACAACTGGAGCGTAACACTCAGTTCTGTCGTATTAATGCCCACAGCAGTGCTGTGTACATCTATTGAAGACAAATGTTACTGAGAAATACTGCGGTGAGAAACTGAAACCGATAATGATCCACTTGAGCACAGTGGTGCGCTACGCCACACAGTAGCGTTGATAAAATATTTAGGCATAACGTTGCAGAGCAGAAAGATTTGGAATGAGCATGTAAGGACCGTAGTAGAGAAGACGTGAGGTTGACTTCGGTTTAATGGGAGTATTTCACGAATTTGTGGTTCATCTGTAAAGTATACCGGATGTAGGACACTAGAGCGACCCTTTGTTGAGTACTGCTAGAGTGCTTGGTATCCGTATCAGGACGGATTAAAGTAAGACATCGAAGGAATTCCGAGGCGGACTGCTAGATTTCTAACTGGCTTGTTCGAATACAATGAAAATACACTACTGACCATTAAAATTGCTATACAACGAAGATGACGTGCTACAGACGAAAAATTAAACCGACAGGAAGAAGATGCTGTGATATGCAAACGATTAGCTTTCCAGGGCATTCACACAAGGTAGGCGCCGGTGGCGACACCTACAACGTGCTGTCATGAGGAAAGTTTCCAACCGATTTCACATACACAAACAGCAGTTGACCGCCGTTGCCTGGTCATACGATGTTGTGATGCCTCGTGTAAGGAGGAGAAATGCGTACCATCACGCTTCCGACTTTGATAAAGATCGGATTGTAGCCTACTGCGATTGCGGTTTATCGTATCGCGACATTGCTGCTCGCGTTGGTCGGGATGCAATGACTGTTAGCAGAATATCGAATCGGTGTGTTCGGCAGGGTATTACGGAAAGCCGTGCTGGATCCCAACGGCCTCTTATCACTAGCAATCGAGATGAAGGGATCTCATCCACATGGCTGTAACGGATCGTGCGGCCACGTCTCGATCCCTGAGTCAACAGATGGGGACGTTTGAAAGACAACAACCATCTGCACGAACAGTTCGACGACGTTTGCAGCAGCATGGGCTATCAGCTCGGTGACCATGGCTGTGGTTACCTTTGACGCTGCATCACTGACAGGAGCGCATGCGATGGTGTACTCAACGACGAACCTGGGTGCACGAATGGCAAAGCGTCATTTTTTCGGATGAATCCAGGTTCTGTTTACGGTATCATGACGGTCACATCCGTGTTTGGCGACATCGCGGTGAACGCACATTGGATGCGTGTATTCGTCATCGCCATATTCGCGTATCACCCGACATGATGGTATGGGGTGCCATTGGTTACACGTCTCGGTCACCTCTTGTTCGCATTGACGGCACTTTGAACAGTGGACATTACATTTCAGATGTGTTACGACCCGTGGCCCTACCCTTCATTCGATCCCTGCGAAACCCTACATTTCAGCAGGATAATTCACGATTGCGTGTTGCAGGTCCTGTACCGGCCTTTATGGATACAGAAAATATTCGACTGCTGCCCTGGCCAGCACATTCTCCAGATATCTCACCAAATGAAAACGTCTGGTCAATGGTGGCAGAGCAGCTGGTTCGTCACAATACGCCAGTAATTGCTCTTGATGAACTGTGGTATCGTGTTGAAGCTGTATGGGCAGCTGTACCTGTATACGACATCCAAGCTCTGTTTGACTCAGGCGTATCAAGGCCGCTATTACGGCCAGAGGTGGTTGTCTGGGTACTGATTTCTCAGGATCTATGCACTCAAATTGCGTGAAAATGTAATTACATGTCAGTTCTAGAATAATATATTTGTCCAATGAATACCCGTTTATCATCTGCATTTCTTCTTGGTGTAACAATTTTAATGGCCAGTAGTGTTTTATGGAGATGCTTTAGGAACTCAAATTGGTAGCCCTGAAGGGAAGGCGACGATCTTTTCGAAGAAGAATTGAGAAAATTTAGAGAGCCGGCATTTGAGGCTGACTGCAGAGCGATTCTACTGCCGCCAACATACATTTCCCTTAAGGGCCATGAAGATAAGATAAGAGAGATTAGGGCTCGTACGGAGGTACACAGACAGTCGCTTTTCCCCTACTGCTCGCACTGAGGCATACAGACAGTTGCGAGTGGAACAGAAAAGGAAATGACCGGCAGTTGTGCAGGGTATCCTCCGCGACGCGCTTACCTGGCTTGGGGAGTATCTACACTCCTGGAAATTGAAATAAGAACACCGTGAATTCATTGTCCCAGGAAGGGGAAACTTTATTGACACATTCCTGGGGTCAGATACATCACATGATCACACTGACAGACCCACAGGCACATAGACACAGGCAACAGAGCATGCACAATGTCGGCACTAGTACAGCGTATATCCACCTTTCGCAGCAATGCAGGCTGCTATTCTCCCATGGAGACGATCGTAGATATGCTGGATGTAGTCCTGTGGAACGGCTTGCCATGCCATTTCCACCTGGCACCTCAGTTGGACCAGCGTTCGTGCTGGACGTGCAGACCGCGTGAGACGACGCGTCATCCAGTCCCAAACATGCTCAATGGGGGACAGATCCGGAGATCTTGCTGGCCAGGGTAGTTGACTTACACCTTCTAGAGCACGTTGGGTGGCACGGGATACATGCGGACGTGCATTGTCCTGTTGGAACAGCAAGTTCCCGTGCCGGTCTAGGAATGTAGAACGATGGGTTCGATGACGGTTTGGATGTACCGTGCACTATTCAGTGTCCCCTCGACGGTCACCAGTGGTGTACGGCCAGTGTAGGAGATCGCTCCCAACACCATGATGCCGGGTGTTGGCCCTGTGTGCCTCGGTCGTATGCAGTCCTGATTGTGGCGCTCACCTGCACGGCGCCAAACACGCATACGACCATCATTGGCACCAAGGCAGAAGCGACTCTCATCGCTGAAGACGACACGTCTCCATTCGTCCCTCCATTCACGCCTGTCGCGACACCACTGGAGGCGGGCTGCACGATGTTG
Source organism: Schistocerca americana (assembly GCF_021461395.2). Taxonomy (NCBI): domain Eukaryota; kingdom Metazoa; phylum Arthropoda; class Insecta; order Orthoptera; family Acrididae; genus Schistocerca; species Schistocerca americana. Next base: position 612,478,175 of record NC_060120.1, read on the forward strand.
GGGCGTGAGCGGAAGACGGCCTAACGGTGTGCGGGACCGTAGCCCAGCTTCATGGAGACGGTTGCGAATGGTCATCGCCGATACCCCAGGAGCAACAGTGTCCCTAATTTGCTGGGAAGTGGCGGTGCGGTCCCCTACGGCACTGCGTAGGATCCTACGGTCTTGGCGTTCATCCGTGCGTCGCTGCGGTCCGGTCCCAGGTCGACGGGCACGTGCACCTTCCGCCGACCACTGGCGACAACATCGATGTACTGTGGAGACCTCACGCCCCACGTGTTGAGCTATTCGGCGGTACGTCCACCCGGCCTCCCGCATGCCCACTATACGCCCTCGCTCAAAGTCCGTCAACTGCACATACGGTTCACGTCCACGCTGTCATGCATGCTACCAGTGTTAAAGACTGCCATGGAGCTCCGTATGCCACGGCAAACTGGCTGACACTGACGGCGGCGGTGCACAAATGCTGCGCAGCTAGCGCCATTCGACGGCCAACACCGCGGTTCCTGGTGTGTCCGCTGTGCCGTGCGTGTGATCATTGCTTGTACAGCCCTCTCGCAGTGTCCGGAGCAAGTATGGTGGGTCTGACACACCGGTGTCAATGTGTTCTTTTTTCCATTTCCAGGAGTGTATGTAGATATAGGCGTTGTAAGTAGCGTGAATAAAAGGTCGCTATGTGTCAGAAGCGTGAAGCGCACTTTGAATCTATCATGATGGCTAAAAGAGCCACGCGCATTTTAAATAAGAAAATGCTGTCTGACATTTAAATCAACGTAAAAGATAGGGCGCCACCAACTCTAGCTACATGACAAGTGAGTCGGAAAATTACTTAATCTATTCATAATAAAAACTCACAAAGGAACATTGATTGTAAAGTCACTGATAAAGAATGGGATGTTATTAATATGATCCAGGCATTGTCCAGGTGAATCAAATATTGAATAAAATAAAGAGTGTGTGAACACTGTGCATAAGTGTAGCTTACAGCAACATTCCTGAGAACAAGATCTATTCCAAAGCATTTGTTTTAAATAAAAAGGGACGCTAATTATTTGACCTGTGCGCATAGAAACGCTATGGCTGGGCTAACAAGGAAAACTACAAGGTAAATGGCGTAGGTAACGGAGACGTAACATCGGTACACTGGATAAGCTTGGAGGCAAACTTATTTATTCCTTAAAACATTGATGTAATTCATCTATAGAACTGCTGTTGCCTGGTAACTAAGTACAATTGGTTGTGAAACGCTATACGTTTCACAACAGATTCGTGTCCCCACAAGGTTCACGGAGACACAATTTATACATACTGTGCCCAAACTTTAGTAACATCAAACCATGCAGTCGCGAACAATTAATATTTTACAGAGGACACATTTGAATATACAAATGATAATGGCAGAGGGCCAACAAACTCTAATATCAACCCATGTGGATGGTTTCCACCGGTCATAAAGTAATGAGACAAAGAAAATTCATAAAGAAGCAAAAATTACCAAGATTCGGAAAAGATTAGAATGCATACACACGCAGTGGCAGGCACACAAACATTCTCAATGAACCGAGAGTGCTTCAACAAATGCAACACCTTTGTCTGCGTTCTTCTTACGGATCAGAGTCAAGAATCAAAGTCAGGAATCAAACTGAAAGTGTGCAGAAGTCTTGCGTTCCTTGTTGCGACCCAGAAAATCAATCTTTATAAGATGAAACGCGAGACCAAATGCTAAAAGCTCCCCTCTCGCTATGTGACAACGCGCCACGCGGTTAAATCAACTCACCCTTCTTCGAAGAGACCTTGGTTGCAGAGCTGAGACTTCCGCCACCAACCTAACTTCCTAACTTCCACATAAGGTGAGCAAATCTATTTGCTTACCTGAAAACTACAAGGCTTGTCCATTCTGTACGACTACCGCTGATTCTCTGTAGCAGACAAAACCACCCCACAGCAAAAATGAAACACACCCACATTCATTCACTTACACATGCCAGAGAGTTCAGTATCACTGGAAAGCAAATAGAATGATAATGAAAGGGGACTACAGTATCTTTTCAATGTAAAATAGTGAAATAAGCGATGTTAGGGTGTACCACGGAGTTTCAATTGCCGTTGTCATTACAAGAACATCCGGAAGATTTGGCTAACAGTAATATTGCTTCTTGATAGAATTGTTGCAGTCCTAATGAATCCATTAAAATTCTCCATGAGTAGCACTTACTACAACATGCAAATAAAATCAGATTGGAGGTCACTCAAAAACGTCTATTATCACTATCTGAAAGAGAAATGATTCACCTAGAATGGGCCTATAAAACATAAAGTACTAGAGGATTATCATGTAAGTATTTATGTGTTTTTTATCCGAACAAAGACGATTCTTAAGTACTTATACACCTATCGTCTATGCTTACACGTGGCTAATCACTGATAGGAGCACGTCAAAGGCTATCTAACCGAACCATGTATTGCTTCCCGTACCTTTCCCATACGAAGTGTAGGAATAATGGTTGGTCACAAGGCAGAGATCCTGAAATTAATAATATCCACAGATTCCGACATGAAAACTAACTCTCTTAATTTTATAAGTAAAACATAAACGATTTGTTTAACATCATCTTATTCATGCTATATCTTGTTGAACTCTGTGACTGTTGTTCAGTTAAGCACTTTTGGCCTAGAACGCAATCAGCCACAAATACTTCATAAAAAAGCTTCGGTTTACTAGCATGACCGGTTTGGAGCTGTTATGTCCATACTTCCAGTTTTTTGTGTGAAAATTCTTTAAGCTTTTTAAATAAAACAGACTTTATTAACATCAAACATTTCTGTTCTTCTTGTCTGTATATTTATGTATCAGCACAGTCAGCCTGGCAACTAACACATTTCTCCAAACGAAAGACCACTTTGTGGATATTGTCACTGTAGCATGGTTGACTTTGTTGACGTAGCCACAGCCTCCCATCTCTTTGTACTGTTTACTGTCAAAGCGAAATTCTCGAAGGTGAAAGATGAAAATCGGATGGGACTAAGTCAGGAATGTAGAGAGGATGGTCAATAATGGTGAACAAAGATCGTTACAAACTGTGGCCTGGATCTGTCATGGTGAAGAAGACGTTGCTCCACGTGGAAGCACATTTTATGCGGTTAGCGATTCGATTACGGTACACTGTTCTCTCGCGCACCGACATAGTTACGTTACCAGCTGCTATGATACGTGCTACAATTCGGAGCTCTCTAGCGGCAGAGAGCTGCAACTTGCGTCAAAGAGTCGATAAAGTCTACAGAGTAATGTGCATGACATACAATAACCTCAGCTGATATTGAAAACAGAATAAAAAATTCGGTAGCATTACTTTTCAGCACGCCCTCGTATTATATGGTTACTAGCGACCTGCCCTGACTTCGCACGTATAGCACGAAGTGTCTGCGGCCGGAAGACCTGTCTGGTGTTGTAACGGCTCCATGTGAGCCCCTACATGGTGCTATGAATGTTAAGAGCAGTGTAGCCAACCTTTGTGAAGAGCTTCGAATACGTCTACATTCTGGTGTGGCCGAGCGGTTCTAGGCGCTTCAGTCTGGATCCACGCGGCTGTTACGGTCGCAGGTTCGAATCCTGCCTCAGACATGAATGTGTGTGATTTCCTTAGGTTAGTTAGTTTTAAGTAGTTCTAAGTTCTAGGGGACTGATGACCACAGATGTTAAGTCCCACAGTCCTCAGAACCATTTGAACCATTTGAACCCAAAGATTTAGCATAGAATCCGCTCAAGAACTATGCAGACACGCAAAGTCTGGGAGGTACAACTTTGGTACTGCTGGGCAGGCAACTGCAGGGAGACAGTAAAATACCGTTAGCGTATTGTTTTACGACCTTTACCTACGTTTATAACAGGATTCTGATTATAAAAAAAGCATTTACTTCAGATCAATACCTCATATACTCCTGAGGTACAGGCACGATTTCCCCATTACGTGAGAAGTTGGTGTGCCATTCCAGTATTGGAAAGCGTCGGCAATACTGACGATTTAAGAAGGGGAAATTCAAGATGGTCTGAGGGGTGATTTGAAGTGTATGTTAGGGCGGGCATTGGTCTAGTGCAGTTCCTGCCGCTGTCTCAGCCATAATGCCAGCGTGGTGTAGCAGATAACATATCTTCCTATGATGTAGAAGACAGGGTTCAAAACTTGGCCTTACCAGAGTTTTTAATTATTTACTTTAGGTTCTACCTTTATTGGAGATTCCTAATGTTACTTAAGAAATTTCTTTTTCTTTTACTCATTGGAGATTGTGGTGAATTGTACAGATATCCAATGTTACTTCAAAAATGCTTCGGAAGTCCTGTGGTGGTCATAATCATAATTTAGTAATTTCCATCTTTATCATTCAAATTCTACAGTTCTCAGTTACCGGTTTCGACTACTGCCATCTTAGGTTCGTAAAATATTCTGATGTAGATATCGACGTCAAAAATCTATATACGCAGGTACATAGTAAACACTCACTGTGTATCTACATATATATATATTTTGATGTTGATATCTACATCAGAATATTTTATGATCGGCAGATGGCAGCACCCCTAGCCGGTAATTGCGAATTATAAAATTTGTGTGATGAAGATGGACCTTTACAAATAAAGGGCCATAACATGATAGAAGACTCATTTACAGCCTTATTGTCTACAAATGATAAAGTCAGAATTGTTGGTAACTGCGAGCACCAAGAGAATCCAGTCGATCATCACTGCAAGACTAGGGGGGATACTTTACACACTGATACCCACGAACAATTGCAGGTTCATTCAGATACGACAATTTGTTGCCATAAAGGGTGTGTATCAACGCCTATGTCGAAGTAGCACGAACTTTGTGAAACAGTATAAAATTGTAAGAGAATCTGGGAGTGCAATGCTTAAAGAAAAGAGACGATAAACATCTTGTGGGTGGAGAGCAGTTAAATTGTGCAGGACAGTTTCTCGATTTTTTTTTAAAAAAAAGGAACCAACTTTGAAGCAAGCCGTGCGTAATACAAACAAAAGGGATCACAAATAGTTCCGGCGTAATATGGACGCATGAAGGGAATTAATAGACGATGAACGTACAATGGTATTTGGAGCTAGACGCATGGAACATTCCATGTCGAAAATCGTTTGAGAATTCAGTATTCCGACATCCACGATGTCAGGAGTGTGGCGGGAATACCACACTTCAGGCACCGGCTCTCACCACAGACAACGCAGCAGCTGAGAACCGTAACTTAGCGACCGAGAGCAGCGGCGTTTGCATAGAGCTGTCAGTGGCAACAGACAAGCAACACTGTGTGACATAACCGTATAAATCAGCGGGGGACGTAGGACGAACGTATCCGTTAGGACATTGCGGCGAAATTGGGCGTTACTGGGCTGCGGCAGCAGACGACCGAAACGAGTGCCTTTGTTAAAAACACGACGCCGCATGCAGTGCCACTCCTAGGCTAACGGCCACATCGGTTTGTCCCTAGACGACTGGAAAGCCGTGACTTGATCAGATAAGTCCCGGTTTTAGTCGGTAAGAGTTGATGGCAGTGTTACAGTTTAGTGCAGAACGCACCAAGCCAGGGATCAACAAGTCATTTTGCAAGCTGTTAATGGTTCCATAATGCTGTGGGCTGTGTTTACATGGAAAGGATTGGGTGGGTCCTCTGGTCCAGCTGAACCAATTGTTGACTGGATAGAGCATTTTCAGCAACTCACGGCCTTCATGTTCCCAAGCAACGATGGAATTTTTAAGGATGAGAATGTGCCATATCACTGGGCCACAGTTTGAAGTACATTCTGGACAATTCGGGCGAATGTTGAGCAAGCAATAAAGGAAACAAAAGAAAAGTTCGGAGTAGGTATTAAAATCCATGGAGAAGAAATAAAAACTTTGAGGTTCGCCGATGACATTGTAATTCTGTCAGAGACAGCAAAGGACTTGGAAGAGCAGCTGAACGGAATGGACAGAGTCTTGAAAGGAGGGTATAAGATGAACATCAACAAAAGCAAAACGAGCATAATGGAATGTAGTCGAATTAAGTCGGGTTATGGTGAGGGAATTAGATTAGGAAATGAGACACTTAAAGTAGTAAAGGAGTTTTGCTATTTGGGGAGCAAAACAACTGACGATGGACGAAGTAGAGAGGATATAAAATGTATACTGGCAATGGCAAGGAAAGCGTTTCTGAAGAAGAAAAATTTGTTGACAACGAGTATAGATTTAAATGTCAGGAAGTCGTTTCTGAAAGTATTTGTATGGAGTGTAGCCATGTATGGAGGTGAAACGTGGACGATAAATAGTTTGGACAAGAAGAGAATAGAAGATTTCGAAATGTGGTGCTACAGAAGAATGCTGAAGATTAGATGGGTAGATCACATAACTAATGAGGAGGTATTGAATAGAATTGGGGAGAAGAGCTTGTGACACAACTTGACTAGAAGACGGGATCGGTTTGTAGGACATGTTCTGAGACATCAAGGGATAACCAAATTAGTATTGGAGGGCAGCGTGGAGGGTAAAAATCGTAGAGGGAGACCAAGAGATGAATACACTAAGCAGATTCAGAGGGGTGTAGGCTGCAGTAGGTACTGGGAGATGGAGCAGCTTGCACAGGATAGAGTAGCATGGAGTCTCTCGACTGAAGACCACAACAACAACAACGATGTGGTCACGCAAATCGTCAACGTGAATCCCGTCGAACATTTCTGGGACGTAGCCAAGAGGCCAGTTCTTGTAGTTATGGACGCTATAGAGGCAGCATGGGTCAGTATTTCTGCAAAGGATTCCAACAACGTGTTGAATCCATTCCACGTAGAGCTGCTGCATTACGTCGGGCTAAATGAATTATGAGGTCCTACACGATATTGAGAGGTATCCCATGACGGCTGTCACCTCAGTGTATATTCTCGCAGTGCAGAATGTGAGCGTTGCAAGTTACACAATAGAGACAGTAGGCGTAGGAAGACGGATAGCAAATATAGGTTATACGGAGACTAGCGTCATTGCCAATATCGTCCATAGCGCGTGCGTCGTCGGGCGATCCGCTGGGAGCCCCACCGCCCCCCGGCGCGGCCCCCTGTCGGCGTGTGGGCCGACGGCGCAGCGGGTTCCCACGGCTGGGGGCCGCAGGTGTCCGCCCGCCGCCCCCCGCCATTGTCGACCACCCTTGACGCCGGCGAGTGGCCGCAGCCGCGGAAGTCGCCTCTCGACTCCGGACTCGTCGCCGTCTTGTGCGCCTCCCGGGCCGCGCTAAACGCCCAACCCTTTGTCCCGGTCGTGCGCCGATAGGACGCTATCGGCGCCGCGTGAATGAGCCGGCCCGTTGCGGAGCGGTTCCCTCGCCGTGAACGAGTGCGCCGGTACTCGAGGCTGTACGCACCAGACAGGGGCTGACAAAGCGGCCCAGAGGTCGTGCAGTCGTTCTCCAGTTAGCTATTGTAGTGCGGCCCGTCCGCTGGAGAGATCGGGCAGGCTACTTTGTCGACGGCGATCTCGCTCTCATAGCGAGGCTTGACGCGTCTTGACGTCCGCCAGCCTCAGCTGCTCCCGAACGTCCTCAGTCGTCGTCAGATGCATAATAGCCGCTATTTCTCAGCCGTGCTCTGTTCCCAGCATCTCCTCTAACCACACGGTCACTTACATCCCTCTACTTCTGCTTCCCCTTCAGAGCTCTACGAGTGCTTTATTAAAAAAAAATTTCTTTCATAACATGTCTTCTCTTTCACACGAGTCATACGAGCAACCGTCTCTCCATATTTTCCAAAATTGGGAAGAAGGCGCTTTGGTAAAGGCACTGGAAGAACGGAGTTCGAATCTCCATCTCAGCACTCTGATTTAGCGGTTCATTCTTACAAAAAAGTTAAAGCACCAACCAGCCACTGTTACTAATGCTATTTATTAGAAACAGAACACCCATTACGTGTTTCGAACCGAATTGATCATCTTCATATTTTTGCTCACATTTAAACTTACTTGATGCTTTGCATATGATTGTGGCGGAGGTTCCTCCGGGTGATGGTGCCACCGAAACTCCTGCATCTTTTTATTCCACTGTTGACTGCTTTCGAAGAAGTGCGGTACATATTTCGCAGAAAATCAGGCAATATTTAACAGTTTCCTGCTCTTTTAGCACACTGATTGTTTAGAGTACTTGTCGCATCGAAAGAGGTAACGGCGCTTCTTGTTCCCAATAACTAGCGTTGTTAACAGCGGATTGGGGCTGTTTTTATTTTATTACGAGAATTTACCTTTATATATATATATATATATATATATATATATATATATATATATATATAGTTGAACCTCACAGGCCAATTTGACCATCTTCTGTGCGGATGCACAAACAGTGCCCGAACTCTTACGGGAATCGGCAGTAAAGCCGCGAGTAATAAATGTAATGGGCAGGGACACTATGAATATAGTGCGGGACAATAAGTTGCGAATGTGGGTCTCACGGGAAGAGAGCCAGAGATAAGTCCCTGCAGTCGCACTATGCTCTGTGTCCTCGGTGGCTCAGATGGACGCGGAGATAGTAGCTTATCGTGTTCGGTAAATGGGTTGGCTGCCCTCTGTAATAAAAAAACTGAGTTAATGGATCAAAGACGAACTTAAACGGATGTCTTACGCCGTCCTCCCCGACCAGATGCAACGACCGAAAACGAACAAAATGAGATTTAAAAAAAAAAAAAAAAAAGACGGATAGAGCGCCTGCCATGTAAGCAGGAGAACCAGGGTTCTAGTCCCGGTCGGGGCACATATTTTCAACTGTCCCCGTTGACTTATATCAACGCCTGTATGAAGCTATGGGTATTCATTTCATTCTAATTAACCATTAGTTTTACATAGCTGTGGTTTCACCATGGTAGTTTATGAGAAAACAGCGTTCAGATTTAGGTTCTACATTTACACTCCACTATCTGGCTCACGGTGTTTTGCAACAGTACTTTCTGTACCGCCTGTCACTTCCTCCTATCTTCTGTTCCAGTATCGAATGGCGTGCGGGAAGAACGTTTGTCGGCACACCTCCTTAGGAGTTCGAATCTCATTCGTTTTACCATCATGATCTTTCCGTGAGGTGTATGTGGGACATATCAATATACTGGTTGACTCTTCCACTGACGTATGCTTTCGCAATTTTAATATGAGAGCTGTTTGGCGGACACAGTGGACAGCAACCTGCGGCTGTTTGCAGATGATGCTGTAGTATAGCGTAAGGTATGGAGTTAAGTGACTATTAGAAGATACAAGATGACTTAGACCAAATTTCTAGTTCCTGTGATGAATGGCAGCTAGCTCTAAATGTAGAAAACTATAAGTTAGGACGGATGAGTAGGAAAAATAAACCCGTAATCAGAATGAGATTTTCACACTGCAGCAGAGTGTGCGCTGATATGAAACTTCCTGGTAGATTAAAACTGTGTGCCGAACCGAGACTCAAACTCGGGACCCTTGCCTTTCGCGGGTAAGTGCTCTACCATCTGAGCTGCCCAAGCACGACTCACGTCCTGTCCCCACAGCTCTGCCAGTACTTCGTCTCCTACCTTCCAAACTCTTCAGAAGGTCTCCTACGGACTTTGCAGAACTAGCACTCGCGAAAGAAAGGATATTGCGGAGACTTGGCTTAGACACAGCCTGGGGGATGTTTCCAGAATGAGATTTTCACTCCGCAGCGGTGTGCGCTGATATGAAACTTGCTGACAGATTAAAACTGTGTGCCGGACCGAGACCCGTAATGTTCGGATACAGGATTAGTAGTTGGCAAAGTTACGTCGTTTAAATATCTGGGCTTAACGTTACAAATCGATACGAAATGTAACGAGCATGTGAGGAATGTGGTAGGGAAGGCAAATGGTTGACTGCGGTTTATTGGGAGACTTCTAGAAAAGTATGGTTCACCTGTAAAGGAAACCGCATATAGGATGCTAGTGTGACCTATTCTTGAGTACTTTTCGAAAGTTTCGGATACATACCAGGTCAGATTAATGAAAGACATCGAAGCAATTCAGAGGCGGGCTCCTTGATTTGTTACAGGTAGGTTTGGATCATATGCAAGTGTTACGGACATGCTTCAGGAACTGTAATGGGAATCCCTGGAGGGGAGGCGAAAATTTAGAGAAACGTCAATTGAAGCTGACTGTTTAACGATTCTATCATGAAGATAAGATAAGATAGGTGAAATTTGTGCTCATACAGAGGCATATAGACATTCGTTTTTCTCTCGCTCCATTTGTAAGCGGAAAAAGAAAGGAAATAACTAGTAGTGGTACGGCGTTCCCTCCACCACGAGCCGTACTGAGGATTGCGGAGTATTGATGTAGATGTAGATTTATTTTCTTTTCAACTTCCGATCTGTCGCGAAGTAGAAACCACAGTGCAACTATGATTATTTGCAACATTTACCTATGCCTTCCAGCTACTTCTCTGTATAGTCGCCGCTTCGACTTAGACGTTTATCGTAGCGTATTTGCAAGTTTCCAGTTACCTCATTATGGAAGCCAGCCGCCTGTCATATCCGGCTATTCCCTACGCAGGTCTGCATCTGTAACTCGTTGACTGTACCAAACTGCTGTACTCATAGCCAGCGATCCGTACTAGCGAAGGGATGAAAATTACAGGGAACCAAGGCCGAGCTAAATAGTGGGTGGTCAAACACTTCGCGTAGGAAATGCTGCAAGAGTCTCTTCATTGCACCTCCAGTATATGACAGAGAGGTCACGAAGGAGGAAACACATAAATTACGTTATGTGGTCTGCATGAAATCGGGTAAAATCCCTCAACAGACACTTCACACATGACAAAAATGGTTCAAATGGCTCTAAGTACTATGGGACTTAACATCTGAGCTCATCAGTTCCCCAGACTTGGAACTACTTAAACCTAACTAACCTAAGGACATCACACACATCCATGCCCGAGGCAGGATTCGAACCTGCGGCCGTAGCAGCAGCGCGGATCCCGACTGAAGCGCCTGGAATTGCTTGGCCACAGCGACCGGCGATTATTCCAGTGTATGTCAGTCTTTCCTGCGGTTGGCTTTATGTGATTGTTCCACTTTAAATCTCGTTATACAGGGTGAGTCACCTAACGTTACCGCTGGATATATTTCGTAAACCATATCAAATACTGACGAACTGATTCCACAGACCGAACGTGAGGAGAGGGGCTAGTGTAATTGTTTAATACAAACCATACAAAAATGCACGGAAGTATGTTTTTTAACACAAACCTACGTTTTTTTAAATGGAACCACGTTAGTTTTGTTAGCACATCTGAACATATGAGCATATAAACAAATACGTAATCAGTGCTGTTTGTTGCATTGTAAAGTGTTAATTACATCCGGAGATATTGTAACCTAAAGTTGACGCTTGAAACCTCCGACGTTCAGTTGCGTGTTGTAACAAACACGGGCCACGGTCGGCGAGCAGCATCTGCAGGGACGTGTTTACGATGACGATCGTGTTTACGAGTGTGGCTTTAGTGCACTGTTGTGGTTTTGTCTAGCTGTCGCAGTGTCCGCATGTAGCGCTTGCTGCTATTGTTATTCTGCATTCGTCTCCGCACGCGGAGCAACTGTAGTACACCGTGTTACCAGACGTCTGTGATAGTGTAGTGTTGTAGGAACTGTGACCATGGTGTATTCGAACTCTGAAAAGGCGGAGATGATACTCATCTATGGCGAGTGTCGACGAAATGCAGATGAAGCCTGCAGGGTGTATGCAGAACGGTACCCGAACAGAGAGCATCCAACGTGCCGCACATTGCAAAACATCTACCGCCAACTGTATGCAACAGGTATGGTCGTAGTACGCAAACGGGTCCGTAACAGCCCCGTCACAGGAGAAGCGGGTGCAGTTGGTGTGTTAGCTGCTGTTGCCACGAACCCACACATGAGTACACGGGGCATTGCGAGAGCCGGTGGACTGAGTCAAAGTGGTGTCATGCGCATACTGCATCGTCACCGCTTTCACCCGTTTCATGTGTCGCTACAACAGCAATTACATGGTGATGACTTTAATCATCGAGTGCAATTCTGTCAATGGGCATTAACAGAGAATGCGTTGCAATTCTACCTGTTTACCGATGAAGCGGGTTTCACAAACCACGGGGCAGTGAATCTACGGAACATGCATTACTGGTCCGTGGACAATCCTCGCTGGCTCAGACAGGTAGAGCGACAGCGACCGTGGACTGTAAATGTATGGTGCGGAATCATTGGCGACCACCTCATTGGTCCTCACTTCATTGCAGGGGCCCAAACAGCTGCAACATACATCGCGTTTCTACAGAATGATCTGCCAACGTTGCTCGAAAATGTCCCACTGGAAACGCGTCGACGTATGTGGTATCAGCATGATGGTGCACCTGCACATTCCGCAATTAACACTAGGCTGACCGTTGACAGGATGTTCGACGGGCGTTTCATAGGACGTGGAGGACGCATAAATTGGCCAGCCCGTTCTCCTGATCTTACACCTCTTGACTTCTTTCAGTGGGGTACGTTAAAGGAGAATGTGTACTGTGATGTGCGTACAACCCCAGAGGATATGAAACAACGTATTGTGGCAGCCCGAGGCGACATTACACCAGATGTACTGTGGCGTGTACGACATTCATTACGCCAGAGATTGCAATTGTGTGCAGCAAATGATGGCCACTACATTGAACATCTATTGGCCTGACATGTCGGGGCACACTCTATTCCACTCCGTAATTGAAAACGGAAACCACGTGTACCTCACCCCTCATGGTAATGTACATGTGCGTCAGTGAAAAAGGCCAATAAAAAGGTTTTAGCATGTGGACGTAATGTGCTGTTCCAGTCTCTTCTGTACCTAAGGACCATCACCGTTCCCTTTGGATCCCTACGTAATTCGGTGCTCTCCGATACATACGATCGAACAGCGGAGGAGTGGTACTCAAGCGTCAACTTTAGGTTACAATATCTCCGGATGTAATTAATATTTTACAATGCAACAAACGGCACTGATTACGTATTTGTTTATATGTTCAGATGTGCTAACAAAACTAACAGGGTTCCATTTAAAAGAACGTAGGTTTGTGTTAAAAACATACTTCCGTGCATTTTTTTAATGGTTTTTATTAACCAATTACACTCGCCCCTCTCCTCACGTTCGGTCTGTGGAATCGATTCGTCAGTATTTGATGTGGTTTACGAAATATATCCAGCGGTAATGTTAGGTGACTCACCCTATATGTACTCACAGATTTCTAATCGAAGTGACTCATTACAGTAATTGTTCGGCAATCGTGTTATTGTACAATAACCACCATTTCCACCCACTTCGTCATCTGCCAATCCCTGGCTAAGTATCGATCCTCTGCAGGTGAATCTGCGTTTCACTACAATTTTCACGATGGCAGGTTCGAATCCTGCCTCGGGCATGGGTGTGTGTGATGTCCTTGGGTTAGTTAGGTTTAAGTAGTTCTAAGTTCTTGGGGACTGATGTCCACAGCAGTTAAGTCCCATAGTGCTGAGAGCCATTTGAGCAATTTTGAACCACTACAATTTTCTAGCGTGGATTCCAACCATGTAGAGAAGCATCAGTTATTCATAGTGACACCAACAGGAGAAGTGTCACGGACATAATAGGCCTCACTGTAGATCTAGTGACGGCTTTCGACACTGTTGCTTGTGGTTCTACATGGCAAACTCTTGTTCTTCACACTTTCCAGCTAAAAACCAGTCCACAAAAATTTAGAAACTACCCTATGATGACAGGACAGCTTCAGTTACTCCAAACAGCAGCACTAGGGCTGCTGTGAAACACTCCTGTGTGCTGGCTAACTAGTTAGAGATGGGTTTCCGACAAAATTAAAATTACATATCAATCAGACAGCAAAATTTACCCCTTTAAGACGTTTAAGGCCAGAACCAAACCGTCAGTAAGATTGACCCAGTATGCCGATAAAGTTGTACTTACACAGCTATAGGAAGACCTTTAGACCATTCTAAACGGGGGTGGATCACTTGTACGAAGTAACACTTATACAGAGTGACACCGCCACAGAGCGACACTCCCTCGGATGCTGGGGCTTTTTTCTGCGACAAGTGGCTTTTGGCAGGTACAGGCACGCCAAGGAGTATAGCAGTACAGAACAGCACACCGTAGTCTACGACAAGTCCTCAAACGGAGGGAGGATGAATGGATGTAGTTCCTTTTCATTTGCTTGCGTTTCCACTGCAACTATTTTGTACTCAGCGCCCATCCATACAGATTGTTATGCATAGAATCCTTCAAGTGAAATACCGCGATGATTCTCCAGTCCGTCTTCATTAGCAAATATTTTACGCATTTCAAGAGACATTTAGTGAACTTTATGTTGCTTCCAAGGAAAACCACCAGGAGTTAGTTTCAGTTAGTTCCCAATTGTACTTGTATACAAGATTGCCAATGAATATATGCCGCATTGCACTACCTTTCAATAATTAGAAAATGTCCAATGGCTGTGAAGTTTTCTTCTTCATTGTGATTTCAGTCTGCAAACAACTCTGAAATGATTTTGATTTCAGTTTGGAGTCAATTTGGAGCGTTTGCGGTAGACTCGTCTTTTCTAATTGCTGACATCCTTCTTTTTTCCTCATCAGTATTTAACATCAATAGGTCAAACTGGTAACCGTGGTGCTTTGCGTCTTCTCGAAGATTTTTTGCTAATGAGTAAACATTTGCACGAACTTTTGATATTAACGTATTTAATCTTCGGTCCCATGCTTCAGAGACGTTTTTAGTTCTTCTACTGCGATTCCACATATGTCGTGCCACACTCTCGTTATCGGGCTATTGAGCAAGAAATAGTCGTAAAACTCCTGAAGCTTTAGGATATCAGACTTGCTGTCGCGAATAGACAGCCAACCTTCATCCAGTATTTGCCGGGCGAGTGATGTGGATGTAATTGGCCTCACGCCGGGCCCAAATGAAGTGGCCCTTCCAGATGAGTATATTTGTTTATTTATTTACATTTTTCTCATTTGTGCGGTGCCTAAACACACGTGTGAATCTAATTGTGTGGTCCAATACGCAAAAATAGTTAAATGATTTTTTTACTTGAACTCCATCATTCAAAGAAATTTAAATATACACTTTGATTTTTGACTTTTGAGTTATTTCACTGTTTTAGAACATTATTTCAAAATTGGTTTTACGTTTACGTAACTCACAACTGAGCAATAAAATCATCAAACATAATGGACTGACTTACTTCCAAGAATATTACTCGAGAGTGAAAATATAACACTATTACAATTGGCCTCGGCGTATTTGTACTTTAAGAGAAGGGACTCTAATACTGAAATTGTTGTGGACCCACACAATACTAGAGGAATACTGATCTTACCATCATATTCAAACTGTGGTAGTCGAATCTTGGCTGTCGACGTAAGCTGAAAAGTGAAATCTTAAAGCAAATGTTGCTCTCGGCTGCGGCTCATTGCTGCGAAAAGAAAAAAAAAAGTCAAATATTAAAGCGGGCGATCTCTGCGCTTCCGCTATGATTTCGCTTTTCAGGTCGACGCGTAATGGCGGCCACTAAAATTGTGAAGATGTAAACGTCTTAAGAAAAATTAATTCAATGCAAGGAACATGACAACGGGCTCACTGTTCATCGAAATAACTCACATACAAACTTTAACGTACTATATTAACAAGGCAAACAGTATAAATGCTTACGTTACTTTCGTGTACAAGATGTCTGCTTCACTTTAATAGAAACAGGCGAAGATAGAGAAAGAGAAGAAACATCATGGAGCGTACTTCTCCCTTATTAATAGCATGGAAGTTATTGCGTTTAAAGAGTTTACTCCATGATACTTCACTATAAAACAGGAAATTTTTACGCCGCCTATTTGGTCGCTGAAATACATAATACATAATAATACATTTATGTCGTCGCGAGATACACTTCTCATTCCAAGTTTTTTTTTTCTTTTTTTTTTAATGTCTTAACGACGCAACTGTCGCTGGGACGGCAAAACGCCCCCCCGAAATGTGCGTGGCGCATCAATTTTTTTAAAAATTGTTTGCCACTAACATTTCCTTACATGCGTCCACAGCACTCGCACACTTTGTAAAGTCTTTGCTGTTCACACTTTAGTAATAGTTTCAACATCTCGTCGAGTTTTTAAGTTCTTTGATTTTCATTTTCCCTCGCAGTCATTTAGACAAAACATGAAATTACACAGTAGCTAAATACGATAAACAGTACATACACATTTAGTGATATTACAGTGAATAAATCTTCTGTGGCTTGGTTTTATAAAACGATGTAGCTATATTGCTATACCAAAGTCATATTTTACTTTGGCTGCTTTCAGTTTGGCCATTGCAGCTCAGATTGTGCTCACCACCACTCATATATGAGGTAGCATAAGCAACTCGTCTCCGCCTTGTACATGGAAAAGCATACATACAACATAACATTCTCTTCCCACTATACACTTTATAACTGGTGGTATAAGGACGAATCATTAATTTGGCAGCTAATGAGAAGCTTTCGCTGGTCTTGAAGTCACAAGCCAGCACGTTGTAGCAGAACTCATGACAAGTTTTGTATTGACACGCAGTTCACACGTTATATTATTTTCGTGTACACATCTATCTTTAATTTCTTGAATGACACTTTACTGCAAACGTCGCACTCGCAAGCACATGTTAAGAGTCCAGTGCCGAGTACGCTACTATTTGCCAAGCACTCGTTGCGTCTCTGCTTTCACTGCATTTCTAACAGTCCGCGCGTAGCGGAGCAAATGCATGTTGATAGTCTAAATGAAAGTATGTTCAAAAATGTTCAAATGTGTGTGAAATCTTATGGGACTTAACTGCTAAGGTCATCAGTCTCTAAGCTTACACACTACTTAACCTAAATTATCCTAAGGACAAACACACACACCCATGCCCGAGGGAGGACTCGAACCTCCGCCGGGACCAGCCGCACAGTCCATGACTGCAGCGCCTTAGACCGCTCGGCTAATCCTGCGCGGCAAAATGAAAGTATAGTCTGTCTCGAAGACATTGGCCTTGCGTTCGTTTTGTGTTAAAGTTACCACACTTTTAGAGAACACACACACAGTTTTTCGTGCATGATATTGTCGTCTTTTCACTATATAACGTTCAATATCTGCACTTCACTGCTTACAATACAGAGTTTAACTTTCACAGTTTCACATAGTTCGAGGTTAATTGTTTCGGCTAGCAAATTCAGCACTGACATTTTTAAATTCAAATCAGACTGTTTTTTAGTTCAGTCAGGGTTCTACAGTTCTTTTCTTTACAAATTACAGTTTATAATTATGTTTGCACATATGAAAAATGTCTCCGACAGATTTCAGACCATACTATTCTATTATCGTCCCATCTGTGGTGAGTCCCATGTCATGTCTGCACTTTTTGCTCACTTGTCTCCCAGAGCCACGTTCGACTTAACAGTAACTTTGCCTTTACTGCTACCTATGTATTTTTCATTTATTTTTGACGTTAAGGTGTTCATATAGGCTCAAAGTGCAATCTCCTATGTTTACCGCTGTCTAACGGTTTTTAAATCAATCATAATTATTCAAAGAAAAAATCATAGTATTTTCAATCAAGGTTGCATTTTACAAGGGCCTTCCTTAGACGGAAATGTTAAGTGTGTCATTTCCTACACACACGACACAAGAGGTATCTTTGGTGTCAGCGCACCCTACTCTCATGTTCGTCTTTAAAATCATTGCTCACACATCTCCCATTTTTTTCAACAAATAACCTAAGGGCATAATATCTACATACTTAATCACTAACAAGAAATAACACTTTTTCTAGACACTAACGGAAAATTAAAATTAAAATTCTTTCAGCATTCTGTGCTGTGATTTACGCTGGAATAAGTCTTTAGGATCTACACAAACTTAGGGCATACATCATATTTTTGAACATTTGAAATGATTTAAATAGCAGTAGTGCTTTGTACTTCGTACAATTATTCACATAACTAACTTTAATGCATCGTTTTCTCTACATACAAATATTGAAATATTCTGTCTTCACATTGGAAAAAATATATTACAAGTTAAATAGTTGTTAAATTGAGGTACTGTTCTACTGAACAAACCTTTTTAATCCTCTTTCGTTACTGCCTCCCTTTTGGACCATGGAACCGTGTAGTTAGCATGGCAACACGTGCTACGAGGTGCTACTTCTGTGTTGTACGTATATCCCTTGATAGTACTCGGCCTCTGAGAACACATTCTCATATGGTATTAGCAACTGAGTCAGTTCCTTTTGTTGTGCAGGAGACAAATATTCCTGTTCCAACACTTTACTATTTGTGCCTTCCCTTTTCTCTTCAGTGTTGTCATTTATAAATTCACTGCAATATTCTTTTTGTTAACATAAGCCTACATCTTAATGCATAACCTGTAGACTTTCATATTAAGCGAAAGCTTCGGCAGTACTTGCCGTGATTTTCTCTCGTGCGTGACATTGGCAATACAATTCGCTTACCCATGTTTACAAGACTTAGTTCTCCGCACAAGGTCAATTATTGCGTAGGAACTCTATTCCCAGGATGCAAGCAATCATCAACCCTTTGACTAATAGGAACGAGGTCTTTATGGCTTCATTTCCTATTCTGAACTCAAGTTGCACCTGGTGCCTTATCACTTAAGACTGTTCGCCGATTACCCTTGTCGCTCGACAGTTTTTAACCGGTAATACAGGAATACTGTTATTTCGACTTGTGTGCTTATATAATTCTAGACTCAGGACCTTCGCCGATGCACCTGTACCGAAACGTCGTAGATTTCTTTTTGTAATACGGCCTGCACAACGTCTTTATCAGTTTTGTTAACACTTCTCAGGTACTTTCATTAATTCAACCTCAATATTAACTCCATTATCGTACCTCAGCATTTTTAGATTTGCGTCTTGTGTATGGAATGTGCTCTCACTACACCCTCTCACAGCCAGCAGTGGAGAGCAGATTGTGGTTGGTGTTAGTTTGACGCGTCGGTTATAGTGGGTTGACAGTTGTCGGTCATTCCACTATCCTCACGTTATGATTTTGATTATTATTATGACTGCTGGGTCGGCTGTTTCGCTTTCCCTGTGGTGTAGTTTAATAAGCCGCATTATTTTGATACTGTTGCTGGTTGCTATAACCAGCTGTCATATTCGGAGGATGGTTGGAATTCTGTACCCATTGTGGTGCCATATTTGGTTGCCACTGTGCTGGTTGTTCATTGTATTCGGGCCCTTGGTTACGGTTACTCCGCCACTGCGGGTCATCGTGACCATTGTTTCTGCTGTTCATGCTCTCGTCGTGACGCCTTTTGCTACTTTGATTCGTATACCTATTGCCATTATTCGGCCCCCGATTCACTTGCCTCCATTCGTTACGGCTACCATTATCGTTAGGTGTTTGGTCAATACTGTTGCAGTTGTTTTCAGCTTTTTGCTGACTACAACCTGCATGATTAAGTTTACTTTCACTTTTCATGTCTTCGATAAGTAAATCTACAGAGTCAACAACCTCCATAAACTGTTCAGTGTCATATTCCGGTACATTAATAAAGTATTTTTTATGTCACTAGGTAATTTCATTTTAATTAGCCTTATGATGCCCCGGTCAGACATTAGTTCATCCCAGTATCTGGTCTTATTAATATACTTTTCAGAATACTTCCGGAGGAACTGTACAACTCCTTCCTTAGTCTTTCCTGTATACAATTGGACCAGAACTTTTGTAAAAATGCATACTCAAACTGCTGCATGGTATGGCGTCTCTCGAACGCGTCCGTTGCCGAGAGTGCTGCGTCACCTTACATTAGTGATAAAATGAATTGAATTCTTGGCTTTCGGTCCATCCCGTGGAAAAACATTACGGAAACTGTTAATGAACACCACGATGTGTACGGTACGCTTTTCATTGTTGAACGGTTGAAACTGGCTATGTTTAATGACATTATCCTCTTTATGGTATAGTGAATTACCACTGTCCATTTTCATTCTCATATCCGGCGGTGAACCGTAAGGCGTTCCGCACTGTGAATTGCTGTTGTCAACCGGTGGTGCATGCGCGTAAGGGCTCTGCGTATTGCTTATGTTATTGCTCAAATACCGACCGAGGAACCTGATTGGCTACCGGTCCTCGACTGTCAGCTTGCTTTTCCATTTCGGATAATCTCTGACCGACATCTCTTTGCCAAACGGGTAACTCCACTGGTATACGTGACTCTAGCTGAACTAATTCTGCTTGAATTGCGGCAGCGCTCAGATCCGCTGTCGCTTCTTCAACAGCTGATTTTATGTTTACTTCGATATGTGATGAGATTTTGCGATTCTTTGCAGATAGCTACTCATCAAACTCTTTTTCGACCTTTAGGGATTGGGCGTCTAGATATTTGTCTATGTTCTGACGTGCCACAAGCTCTACATTTTCGACATGACTTTTGAAGTCTTGAACCTCTTATTTAAGGCTAGTGTGAGCTATTTGTAAATTTTGCATCTTAGTAGATAAGTTTTGGACTAGATCCGGTATTTCTTTGCATACACCAAGCATTTCCACAAGTTCGGAATGTATGCTACTCAGCTTTTTCTCTAAAATTTGTTCTCTTTGTTCAAGTTTTCTATCACACTCTTGTTCACTCACATCGAGCACTTTAAATAACCTTCGTTCTCTCTCTCGCTCTTTCATATCGAGTTGACGTAAAAATTCTACGATGGGGTCGGCAGTAGGTGAACACACCCGTGTTCCAGCCATCCTGCCACTTGACTTGTCCCACTGCACATGCAGTGGAGCTATAGGTCTCACATGTTCATTACCCTGTGGTATCCACAGAGACTCGCTCCCCCCCCCCCCCCCCCCCACCCGTTCCGCTTCGGAAAGTATGTTTTCCGATGCGGTGGCATGCGATTCATTTCCATTCTGAACAATGTTTTCAACTTCCATATCGAGCAAATGGTGCTCGTTAGATACAGATGCCTTTGCCTGACCTACTCTAGCCATCATGGATTTAATTTCGCACAATTCAAAGTTCAAACACTAACACATATGTACAAATATCCCTTCCAAAATAAAACACGCAAATGCACTCACTACACTGTTTGAACTCCTTACCGCTTTTACCAAGGACTCCTCATGCGTCTATGGCTTTGATATTTTGCAAAAGTGTTTCCAGGACTCTTGCACTTTAAGTGTTACGTTTTTGTTATGCTGTTTCAATTCCTTTCGTTTCCTTTCTCAAGAATATCTTCTTTCTTTCTTCTCAGGATGTTGGTTGTTGCACATGGAAAAAAAAATTCATAGGCATTAATATCACAAAATGGTTATGTAAGTACATAAATCACATACATATATTTATACACAAATTTTCATGCGCCAAATTTGGACCCCAAATGAAGTGGTTGTTCTTGGCCCCACGTTGGGCGCCAAATGCAGTGGCCATTCGAGAGAATTATATCGGTTTATTTGTATTTTTTCTCATTTGTTTGGTGTCTAAAATAATGCGTGAATGTAACTGTGTGATCCAATATGCAAAGCTATTAAATGCTTTTTACTTGAAATCTGTGATTCAAAGAGATTTAAATATACACTTTGATTTTTGACTTTTGAGTTGTTTAACTGTTTTAGAAAATTATTTCAAAATTGGTTTTACTTTTACGCAACTCACAAAATCATCAAACATAATGGACTGACTTGCTTCCAATAATTGAAATAATTCAAAATATAATAGTATTATAATTAGACAAGTCGTATTTGTACTTTAAGAACATGGACTCAAATACTGAATTTATTGTGGACCCACACAATACTAGAAGAATACCACTCTTACCATCATCTTCAAGCTGTGGTAGTCGAATCCTGGCTCTCGACGTAAGCTAAAAAGAAAATCTTAAAATAAATATTGCTCTCGGCTGCGGCTCATTGGTGTGAAAAAAAGGTTTGTTAAATATTGAATAGGGCGATCTCTGCGCTTCCGCTATGATTTCGCTTTTCAAGTCGACGCGTAATGGTGTCCGTTGAAGCAGCGGCCACTAAAATTGTGGACCTGTAAACGTCTTAAAAAAAATAATTCAATGCAAGGGACATGGCAGAGGGCTCACCTTACATCGACATAACTCACATATAAACTTCAACGTACTGTATTAACAAGGCTAACAGTATAAATGCGTAGTTTACTTTCGTGGTACAAGATGTCTGCCTCATGTTACTAGAAACAAGCGCAGGGAGAGAAAGAGAAGAACAATGTAGGAGCGTTCTTCTCCCTTGTTAATAGCATGGAAGTGATTACATTTAAAGAGTTTATTCCTTGATACTAAGATTAAATTTAATATTTGCTATAAAACAGGAAAATTTTACGCCGCCTATGCGGCCGGTGAAACATGTAAGGTTTGTGTACATTTATGTCGTGGCGAGATTCATTGCTCGTTCCAAGTTTTTTTGTTTTAAATGTCTTTACGACACAAGTGTCGCTGGGATGGCACAAGAGCTACAGCAAAGCTGAACACATTCATAATAATAGTGTATTTAGTCGTTTTTGTTACTTGAGCTAACAAGGTCACAATACTGAACCTATTTCCGCAAACACTGATTAATATGAAAATTACGACACCTACTCGCTGTTTGAGGAAACAAAGTTGTAGCTGATTAGTGATAGCACTTTCGAAGTCCATCATAAGAGAAACAGGGTTTCACTGAAGCACGCTGGTTTTAGCGATTAAATAAAAAAATCATGTGTTCCTCGTTTTTCTTCTGTAGTAAAACGTAGACAGCCGGAATAGCGTTTGTTCCCTCACAAGAATCTGTAACATCGGAGGGAAGTAAAACACTGTCCAAATAATTCGTCGAGTTTTTGAAAGTTCCATGCACAAAGAATGATTCACAGCTTAATAAACACTTTCTTTTTCCTTTTAGCTGGCAGACACCAATATTCTCTTGTCCGGTCCCCTGTTGCCACCTGTAAATAAAAATAGATAATTCATGGTAAGAGCAATATTAAACAACAAGCAGCTCCAGGAATCCTTTCCGAGTTAATCAGTTTCTGATCTAGAAGGTTGTCTGCTTTTCATAACTGCCCCATCTCGAAGTAAGCTAGTATCGTAACTGAGAACCAACACCGTTATAGCAGCATTTAGCATCATGCATTTGAAAGTTTTGTATGGCAGTGTTTATAAACAATATCGGACTGGCACATTTACCTCGAGACAGACAAGAAAGTGTTTGCACTCAGGCTGATCCGCAGATGTTAAGCAGACTGAGAACAACAAGCAGAAGAGCTGTGGTATAGTTGAAGCTCCCAGGTGGGCTTTCAGCGATTCCATGTGAAGCTCTTAAATTTAGAAAGAAAAACCTATGAAACTATAGCAAGGATTAATTGAAATGTGTTTAAGTGCCAAAAAAACTGTGTATTGGCAGGTGAAGAATAGCTACTATAATTGACCAATTACTTCGTAACAAAGGACAGATGAGAAAATGGGTTGTTTGTAAGTTGAAAAAAATGGTTCAAATGGCTCTGAGCACTATGGGACTTAACATCTATGGTCATCAGTCCCCTAGAACTTAGAACTACTTAAACCTAACTAACTTAAGGACAGCACACAACACCCAGCCATCACGAGGCAGAGAAAATCCCTGACCCCGCCGGGAATCGAACCCGGGAACCCGGGCGTGGGAAGCGAGAACGCTACCGCACGACCACGAGATGCGGGCTGTAAGTTGAAACCGGTAATATTTTAATAGAAGAAGCGATCCTAGAATTTAAATAAAATCCTGTATTTGAGATTTTGTGTTGTGTGCTCAGGAAGCAGTCAGATGTCTGCTTCTTATACGAAGATACGACAAAGCTCGACTAAGGTAGCGTCTTGACCATTGTGACTTGACCTAGGAACAGTGAGGAGCGGAACTGTAAACAGGTGTTTTGCGGTTTAGTCAGGACAGTGTTTCTTGCACGGGGCCCTCTGAGACTCTTTCCATGCCTGCCATTACTGTGTGTAGCCACTAGTACGTAAAAGAAAGTGTTCTCGTCTGGGGCGGCGTAGTGTTAGCGCTATGTTCACCACTGTGTGCGTCCCATTATAGTATCCTACTGGCAGCTGTTTGTAGTGATAACATATAGCAAATTTACTCACTTTTTATTCATGGTGTATGTAAAAAAAAATGGTTCAAATGGCTCTGAGCACTATGGGACTCAACATCTTAGGTCATCAGTCCCCTAGAACTTAGAACTACTTAAACCTAACTAACCTAAGGACATCACACACATCCATGCCCGAGGCAGGATACGAACCTGCGACCGTAGCAGTCCCGCGGTTCCGGACTGCAGCGCCTAGAACCACACGGCCACCGCGGCCGGCTCATGGTGTATGTAAATCTGGGTTTCATTTCTTCAATTGTAAGATACGACTGGCTTAGTGGATTAATGCCACAACTTTATGATGCCACATGTCTACAGCAGTCAGTTGTCTGGTATACCTTGTGCGTATAGCGATATGTGACTTGTTATAGTGATGCCAGGTCGGCCTTTAGTGCACACACTCTTACCTTGACTCGCACTTTCTCGTGGACCTAGAAGACATCTGGCACTCTTTCGAGCTTATCAGTAAAGATTGGACACATGTCTACGAATCGCGACGAGAAAAAAAAGTAGAATGTCTGGGCACTGTAACGTTTAATGCTGAATCCCGGGTAATATATCCAACAACTGGGCGGGATATCTTTCAGAAAATATCAAATGTTCCAGCAGGGTGATGGTGTTACATTGTGCAGGAAAACACAGTAGCTTCGTAGCCTAATGCAACATCAGAAAAATAGGATACAGAACATGGTAAATGTAAATAATAACTGTAAGTGACTGTATAGGGTTGCCCAAATAATTCGTGTTAGCAACGACTTCTGGCCGCGTAGAACAGGTACGTGGTCCAAAAACAACGAGAAGGTCCCAGAATGTCTCAGTTGTGTTTTCACTTTCTTTGTGACTAGAATGTAGCTCCTGGTGAGATATGAAACATAATTTCGCAAGTATGTTATGACGACTTTGTTTCACGAGTACGTACTACTTCTAACAACCAGAATAATGGAATTAGATCATAAATAACGGGTGAATTTTCTTTTCACTGATTAAATGCGCTTCTGGGTACAGGGCGATTCTCAACGTTATTCGTGTGGAGCCGGTACACTCACAAGATCAACGAGAGGAGAGAGTAATAGCAGAATAGGGAGCCAGGAGGGCACGATGACTGCGATCGTACAATATTCATTGGTTGTCACATTAACAAATCCATCAGGGACATTGCAACCCTTCTAAAACTGTCCAAGTCTATTGTTCGTGGTTTGATTGTAAAGCGGACAAGCGAAAGAACAACCACATCGAAAACAAGACCAGGCACACCTTATGTACGGAAGGAAGGGAACCGTCGAGCATTTCGGGGGATGGCTGTAAATTATTCCAAGAAATCACTTGCGAGTTCCGAACTGCTGCCGCGCGTGGCAGCCGTGCGGTCTTGGGCGTCCTGCACGGTTCGCGCGGTTCCCACCGTCGGAGATTCGAGTCCTCCCTCGGGCATGGGTGTGTGTGTTGTCCTTAGTGTAAGTCAGTTTAAGGGGGGACGTTGATGAAATTGACCAAAAATGTCAATTTTAGATTTATTTTTTATTTGTTAGTACAACTCATGGACAATGAATTCCCAAAGTTTCAATATTTAAATCGCATCCGAAGTGCCTGAAAATTAAATATATGTGTGACGTGGCATCTCTGCCATGCCCACGTTTTGAAACAGCACTTCAATACCAGCTCAGTGAACAACGATTCTGAGTATTACTTTCAACCAAACGTGTGCGGAATACACCTAGAAGGCCGTGATACATACTCTTTGGTTTTATACATCATCTTTGGCCGATTCCGCACCTCTCATGGCAAAACCCAAAATCCAAATGAGTCTCTAAATTCACTCATATGGAAACGATGCCCTAAAAACACATTTGCATCTGCTACAGTTGTCAGAATTGCAACTTATGATGCAGTTATTGTATTTAACGATGGGAACGTCGGAAGGATGAAGATAGGAAATTTTACTCGAGACACCCTGAGAAAAATAGATTTACAGCACGTCTCTGCAGCTGAAAAGTCAGTTGAAGACCTGGTAAACGAAAGAAGACAGACAACAAGAAGCCAGAAGAGAAGCCTTGACGGGAAAGACGATCCAGAGTACGAATGTGGTGCCTTCTGAAGAAGTGACATAAGGAAAAAAGTTAGGTTGAACTTTAAATTGCGTATCCTGAAAAGTTTGTTTTTTAAAGTTAATGTACCTTTCCCTCAAATTCTATGAATGCTAGAATTATGAAATTTTTTACTCATATTTCTGTAAACCAAATAAACGTTGCCTCTATAGGAAATTTTGAAATTCTGATTGCAAGATGAGATACGGGGCAAAGAGCTTGGAATTTTGCATGAATTTAAAATTGTATTTGTGGAATTATAATTAAAAATTATGAAAATTCTCCTATTTGACCTATTCCAAAAATCTTATGAGAGAAGCTTACAACATATAAAGAGATGAAACACAGAAATTTTTGTAGAAATTTCTTGAATACTTTCAGAAAAAAGGAACATACATTATTTTTGGAAATAAAACTTCAAACTTCATTCCAAAGAAAAGTTGAAGATATATAATCAAAGGATTTGACATGTAAATGTGTTACTTTCATGTAAAGTGTGGTACAAAATTTCATTTCCGTATCTCCAAAACTGTGGTTTTGGTGTATTTTTGAAATAGGGTGTGTTGTTCATCAACATCCCCCTTTAAGGAACAGTAAGTAGTGTGTAAGCTTAGGGACCGATCACCTCAACAGTTACCACAAATTTCCAATTTTTTTCCGAATTCCTACCACCAGTGAACCTAGCACAATGACTGTGCCTATGGAGCTAAACGAATTGGATACAATGGTCGAAAAGCTCCTCAGATGTCACGTTATTCTATAATCGATGCTAAGTGACTCTTCAGGTACAGTAAAGAGGGACGGCACGGGACGGTGGATGACTGGAAACGAATGATTTGAGGTTGTGAATAGCTGCGTGTCGAGTGTCTGGAGGATGGTATGTGCCTTGATGTGTAGTGCCAACAATGGTGGAGGGGTTACTGCAGTATAGTGATGTTTTCCCTGGTTGAGGTGTGGTACCTCTATAACACTCAAGAAAACGCTAAAAGCGGTACAATATGAACGGAAGTACTGAACACTGCCTACAGTAGAGGAATAGTTCGGAGACGATGGTTGTATCTGCGCGGCAATGGAGCCTACCATAGAGCAGAATTTCTAAGGCAATGGTTATGGACGATAACATTCCTGAAATGGACTGATCTACAAGAGTTCCGGCCAGCGTCAAGTAATGCCTTTGGGATGGATTACAATGCTGACTCCATCCCAGAGACTTCGGCGCCCAACATAACTACCTTCAATGGTTTCCGCTCTTGTGGAAGAATTAGTATCCAATTTCCAAATCAGTGAGACACTTCATTGAAAGTGTCTCTAGCAGAACCAAGTAGTCATGCAGGCGAAAAGTGGTAAACCCCATATTAACATTCACTAACAGCTGTTCGAATACTGAGCAGACGCTCTACTCGAAAACGCTATGAGGAAGAAACATCTGTCTATATGTTAAAGTACGGGCCCTGAGTTCTCTTGTCTTCGCCTTCCTTACGCAATATATGTGTAGCTGGAAGTAAGATCGTTATGCAGTATATTCCACATATTTTTTATTTTTCTCTATAGTATTTCTTCAAAAGAACCTCACTATCCCTCCATGAAGCATTTCCGTAATAACCAAGAGTTGACCGAACGTACCGGTAGCAAATGTAGCAGCACGCCACTAATTAGCTACAATGTTTTCCTTTAATCCGACCTCGTCGGCATTCCAAACATACGAGCAATACTGAAGAACGATTTGCACAAGTGTGGTCTCATTTACATGTCAGCTACATTTCCTACAGTTCCCTCAGTTAACCGGCGTTTTTAATATTTGTGTTTAATATCTTTATTTGCATGATCTACAAGAGTTCCGGCCGGCGTCAAGTAACGCCTTTGGGATGGATTACAATGCTGACTCCATCCCAGAGACTTCGGCGCCCAACATCACTACCTTCAATGGTTTCCGCTCTTGTGGAAGAATTAGTATCCAATTTCCAAATCAGTGAGACACTTCATTGAAAGTGTCTCTAGCAGAACCAAGTAGTCATGCAGGCGAAAAGTGGTAAACCCCATATTAACATTCACTAACAGCTGTTCGAATACTGAGCAGACGCTCTACTCGAAAACGCTATGAGGAAGAAACATCTGTCTATATGTTAAAGTACGGGCCCTGAGTTCTCTTGTCTTCGCCTTCCTTACGCAATATATGTGTAGCTGGAAGTAAGATCGTTATGCAGTATATTCCACATATTTTTTATTTTTCTCTATAGTATTTCTTCAAAAGAACCTCACTATCCCTCCATGAAGCATTTCCGTAATAACCAAGAGTTGACCGAACGTACCGGTAGCAAATGTAGCAGCACGCCACTAATTAGCTACAATGTTTTCCTTTAATCCGACCTCGTCGGCATCCCAAACATACGAGCAATACTGAAGAACGATTTGCACAAGTGTGGTCTCATTTACATGTCAGCTACATTTCCTACAGTTCCCTCAGTTAACCGGCGTTTTTAATATTTGTGTTTAATATCTTTATTTGCATGATCTACAAGAGTTCCGGCCGGCGTCAAGTAACGCCTTTGGGATGGATTACAATGCTGACTCCATCCCAGAGACTTCGGCGCCCAACATCACTACCTTCAATGGTTTCCGCTCTTGTGGAAGAATTAGTATCCAATTTCCAAATCAGTGAGACACTTCATTGAAAGTGTCTCTAGCAGAACCAAGTAGTCATGCAGGCGAAAAGTGGTAAACCCCATATTAACATTCACTAACAGCTGTTCGAATACTGAGCAGACGCTCTACTCGAAAACGCTATGAGGAAGAAACATCTGTCTATATGTTAAAGTACGGGCCCTGAGTTCTCTTGTCTTCGCCTTCCTTACGCAATATATGTGTAGCTGGAAGTAAGATCGTTATGCAGTATATTCCACATATTTTTTATTTTTCTCTATAGTATTTCTTCAAAAGAACCTCACTATCCCTCCATGAAGCATTTCCGTAATAACCAAGAGTTGACCGAACGTACCGGTAGCAAATGTAGCAGCACGCCACTAATTAGCTACAATGTTTTCCTTTAATCCGACCTCGTCGGCATCCCAAACATACGAGCAATACTGAAGAACGATTTGCACAAGTGTGGTCTCATTTACATGTCAGCTACATTTCCTACAGTTCCCTCAGTTAACCGGCGTTTTTAATATTTGTGTTTAATATCTTTATTTGCATGATCTACAAGAGTTCCGGCCGGCGTCAAGTAACGCCTTTGGGATGGATTACAATGCTGACTCCATCCCAGAGACTTCGGCGCCCAACATCACTACCTTCAATGGTTTCCGCTCTTGTGGAAGAATTAGTATCCAATTTCCAAATCAGTGAGACACTTCATTGAAAGTGTCTCTAGCAGAACCAAGTAGTCATGTAGGCGAAAAGTGGTAAACCCCATATTAACATTCACTAACAGCTGTTCGAATACTGAGCAGACGCTCTACTCGAAAACGCTATGAGGAAGAAACATCTGTCTATATGTTAAAGTACGGGCCCTGAGTTCTCTTGTCTTCGCCTTCCTTACGCAATATATGTGTAGCTGGAAGTAAGATCGTTATGCAGTATATTCCACATATTTTTTATTTTTCTCTATAGTATTTCTTCAAAAGAACCTCACTATCCCACCATGAAGCATTTCCGTAATAACCAAGAGTTGACCGAACGTACCGGTAACAAATGTAGCAGCACGCCACTAATTAGCTACAATGTTTTCCTTTAATCCGACCACGTCGGCATCCCAAACATACGAGCAATACTGAAGAACGATTTGCACAAGTGTGGTCTCATTTACATGTCAGCTACATTTCCTACTGTTCCCTCAGTAAACCGGCGTTTTTAATGTTTGTATTTAATATCTTTATTTGCATTTATAGTTTTAATATTTCGTAGTAGGCTACATGTTTTACCAAGGTTCTGAGGGTCTTTGCGCACAGTTTCCAAACTGAAACCAAAGTTTTCTGCTCCTTTTTAATAGATCTGAAGATTGTTATTAGTCAAGTCACTAATGGATTGTACTGTGAGCGAGACAAAAACGAGCTCCTCATCCAGGCCTTGAAGGCCCAAGGGATATCGACCGGCCTCCAAGTCATTCACTGCGTTTCAGCGAATGGAGGGGCATGTGATCAGTACACCGCTCTTTCGGCCGTTGCGCCGCCCGTCCAAAACGTGGAGCAGTTACTGCTCATTCAAGTAGCTACTCCATCTGCATCACGAGGCAGAGCGCACTCCGTACCAGACCTCCCGCCAGGGAAGTAGCAGCTTCGATGTGGTGCTGGTAGGAGACATGTTGAATGGACACACTGAGTTTCAGATGTTGACTAGTAATAGAATGAGTCCTGCTGACTCCCAGAGGCTCAGAGATGACCTACTGCGACTTTTCAACGGTGCAACTGGTCATTATTTCCTCTTAATGGACGACGACGCCAGTCCCCAACAACTGTTCTGGGGAATGAAGTTGTACTGGGGAGGCCAACACCACGCGAATCGTCAACTTAGGATTCGGCCACACCACTGCATATCTGTTTGTCGGAAGTGCAATATTTCCTCAGCTTGAGGACATTTATGGCAATTTTTTAACACTCTTCAGATTGTATGGACACTTCGTCGCCTTTTATTGAGGTTTTTCATAACTACTGCCAACTACAGTAAAATTTCTTGACGTTTTCAAGTTACGTTCCTACTACTACTTGTTATTCGTTGTTACGTTAGCGGCAGTCAAGTTCTGGTCTCTGTGGGCTTGCACTGTCATAGACCTTTAATTACGAAGGTAGAGTTCACCAACACGGTGAATCTCAGGATTTTTAGATGGTTTTGGGGATTCTGTCACTCGTGTCGTCCAACAAGAGCATAGCTCCATTTGTGCGACGTCACCAGGCTGGGTACCCAAAACCGTTTCAAAGGCATCATACGGCAGGGAAGCCTAAAACCATTCATCAATATCGGTGTTCGTGTACAGATACACTTCGCAGACGGTGTAGCCTGACAGTAGAGAACTGAGCGGTGCGTTCAGCATATTTCCCCCGTGGATTTAGCAACGTTATTTGCGCTGGAACGGACTCGTGTCTTTGTGTCTTGTTGGTAGCCTACAACATTAGAAGTTATACTGAGACTAATGACTGTGGTATTTTAGATACCTTGTGATTCGAGACTGTAATGTATAGATGTATTGAAACATGACGTAGTGTTTAGAATTTTTAGTAAATAATTATTTCATAATACCTAAATTTTAATCTCTGAATTTATTTATGTTGTCACCTGTTTACAGACAAGGCAGAGCTGCTCTTGAGATCACTGGTATCTGCGTATGGAATTTCAGACGGAAATCCGTTGTCATTTATTGAAGAGTTGAATAAATTTAGCTACTATTCTTTCGGTTACCGAGCTTTGCAACGGTTGCTTCATCAGAACGGCGGTAGTCCGATTACTGACGGACGTTTCGGGACGTGGTGCGCCACAGATCAGGCAGTTTAACAAACAGAGTGCCGTCCTGTCAGACCACTGATACGGCGAACACGTAGTGGTAATCCTTCCGCAGGATGGCGACGAAACATAGAGCTCCTTTTTACGTGCTGGACCTCAGACCCCCAACCAAACTTGTGTTCAATTTTTAGAAGTGACATGTAACTCTAAGCCAGTTGGAGGTATCTTGGTCTAACGCATCCTTGTGGCCAAGTAAACTTCCTTTGATCCTTTCGCGTGTCACGCTAATAATTATCAGAGACAATTGTGCAGAATGATGTGAGATACCATCTAAATCGAGCCAGAAGCGTTACAGCGACACGTTCCGCTATTTCAATCCAAATTACATCGAATTTCAATGTGTTCCTTTTAGGAATCATGCACCAGACTACCTTTATTGTTATTTAACTACATGTCTTCATGAATATATTAACGAATTTTCCTGTTTATCCTTTGTTTATTTGTAAGGTTACTGACCTTAACTTTTTGCGGTAAGTTATAAATCAGGAAGAATCACTCCTGTAGGAGACGTATCGTGATGTCTTAAGTACTAGCACCAAGGTAACAGTTAATTTCTCTACGAAAATCAGACTCTCATTAGGGATAAATCGTCATGTTTAACAGACGCAGGCCCGGAATTAAAACTGGTGCCAGCTGACTAAAGAATGGCCAACATACACGGAGCGCTTTACAAGCCGTCCCACCATGAGACGAACAAGGCAGTAACAGCATCCGTCGACATCATTATTATGAAATCCATTAGATTCCAGCTCCTTTATCCTTATGAACAGTGAACCTTCTCCGATTGTGTATTTGTGGGCCTACAGAAAGATCTCTTGGTCACTCTTCATTCATCGCAGTTGTAGCGTCTAGAATACAGTAGCGCTCTCCGCCGTGCCTTCAGGACCTCCGTCGGGGCCGTGGCAGGAAACACGGGTGTCGAGCGGTGGCAGCGCCGTGGGTCGTTAGGCAGCGCTGCGACACAATGCCGTCGTCTTCGGCATTCATTAGCAGCACGCGCGCCAACAGGCTTATCTCGGTGGCCCTTACGAGTTGCAACACGCCGCGGTGTCGCAGCGTCCAAGTCTCATCACCCTCAACGGCTCCTGTTTCTACATTCCTTCAGTTCCCTAACAAATTCTACAGGACTTGGCTGACTTGCATGGGACACATCATTTCCTACGATCGCTTTCTAGGAGCATAGTACTATTTGACACTAGAGCTGGAACGCGTAAGTGATTTACTACTTGTGCTAATGCTGATTTGATCTCGTCCACTGGCCTACAGGTGAACGGAATTTTAACTTGTGCAAGCCGATAGCCCTGGACTCAATATTTCCTTGATCCGATCGGGCTTTGATCCCATGACCTGTCAGATTCCAGGCACGCGCTTGACACTATAGCACTAGGTCGGCCACTATAATTAGTGATTAGTAGTAAGAGACATCATGAATAAAGAAATCGTTAATCTGGTAACAGAGTGATGAGAGGAGGGAGGGGTGGAGAAGGGTAGTAATCGTAGAGGGATATAGTGAATGAAGATTTCAGTTGATTCGAAGAGATAAAAAGACTTGTACAGGACTCATTGCCGTGGAGGTTGTCTACATATACATCTACATCTACATTTATACTCCGCAAACCACCCAACGGTGCGTGGCGGAGGGCACTTTACGTGCCCTGTCATTACCTCCCTTTCCTGTTCCAGTCGCGTATGGTTCGCCGGAAGAACGAATGCCGGAAAGCCTCCGTGCGCGCTCGAATCTCTCTAATTTTACATTCGTGATCTCCTCGGGAGGTATAAGTAGGGGGAAGCAATATATTCGATACCTCATCCAGAAACGCACCCTCTAGAAACCTGGTGAGCAAGTTGCACCGCGATGCAGAGCGTCTCTCTTGCAGAGTCTGCCACTTGAGTTTGCTAAACATCTCCGTAACGCCATCACGGCTACCAAATAACCCTGTGACGAAACGCGCCGCTGTTCTTTGGATCTTCTCTATCTCCTCCGTCAACCCGATCTGGTACGGATCCCACACTGATGAGCAATACTCAAGTATAGGTCGAACGAGTGTTTTGTAAGCCACCTCCTTTGTTGATGGACTACATTTTCTAAGGACTCTCCCAATGAATCTCAACCTCGTACCCGCCTTACCAACAGTTAATTTTATATGATCATTCCACTTCAAATCGTTCCGCACGCATACTCCCAGGTATTTTACAGAAGTAACTGCTACCAGTGTTTGTTCCGCTATCATATAATCATACAATAAAGGATCCTTCTTTCTATGTATTCACAATACATTACATTTGTCTATGTTAAGGGTCAGTTGCCACTCCCTGCACCAAGTACCTATCCGCTGTAGATCTTCCTGCATTTCGCTACAATTTTCTAATGCTGCAACTTCTCTGTATACTACAGCATCATCCGCGAAAAGCCGCATGGAACTTCCGACACTATCTACTAGGTCGTTTACATATATTTTGACCGCTACGGACGCAGGTTCGAATCTTGCCTCGGGCATGGGTGTGTGTGATGTCCTTAGGTAAGTTAGGTTTAAGTAGTTCTAAGTTCTAGGGGACTGATGACCTCAGAAGTTAAGTCCCATAGTGCTCAGAGCCATTTGAACCATTTTTGATTTTCCAGGCAGAAATTGTTTGCTTAAACTTTACTTTTCTGGGTGAATCTGAATTCCGCCATTCCATGGACTGCTGCTTTGATTCTGGTGTGACGTAGGTCACCCCTGTTCAGAAAAAAAGACGTGGCAAGTTGAGCAAGGGCATCGTTTTGCTGCAAGACAATG
This sequence comes from Schistocerca americana, assembly GCF_021461395.2. NCBI lineage: Eukaryota > Metazoa > Arthropoda > Insecta > Orthoptera > Acrididae > Schistocerca > Schistocerca americana. The sequence continues at coordinate 612,512,664 of NC_060120.1, forward strand.
CCCTTCCGCATATGGCGAATCAGACCAAAGATCTCATCACATCTTTTCGATGGGAAACTCTAGATCATCCTCCGTACAGCCCCAATTTTGCGCCCAGTGACTACCATCTGTTCCTGCACTTGAAGAAACACCTGGGCAGTCAGCGTCTTCAAGACGAAGACGAAGTCGAAAGAGTGGTGATGCAGTGGTTAACAAGCAGGCGGCAGAATTCTATGAGGAGAGTATTCAAAAATTGGTACAACGTTATGACAAGTACCTCAATATTGACGGAAATTATGTAGAAAAGGAGATTAAAGTACAAGCTTTCATGTAAAAGTAAAATTATTGAGTTATGTTAGCACGTCTTCTTTTAATTTCAAAACGGTACTTACTTAAAAAAACGCGCCTCGTATCTCTGCTGTAGACTGTACATTCGTAGGTGGCTCTTGCTACTGCTACGGTCCAGGGATATTTAATGAGCACCTTGCAACGCACAGGTGCAACACCTAGCATTTTCACAGTGTCCGTTTTCTGCCAATTGAAACCTGCCGGTTTTGCTGCAGCGCTCATTCCGCTATGTGCAGCCGACGCTAACCGCGCAGACGTGCCGCCCGGCAGACCCCCGCCCAGTGCCCTGTGTGGCAACTAGCAGAGCGGCTCGCGAGTATCCCGCAAACTGCCTTCACGCATGACCGATGCCGCCAGAGTCTCCACTTAGCCTCGGCTAATGCGGACCATCCAAACTCTCTCCCCTGTTTGTCCGGACAAATGGCCGTCCTCCGTCCGTCGCGAGAGCAAGGGGAGAGAACGACAGAACGAGGGAAAAAAATATATATATAGGCGCGCGTGCAGACAGAAGAGACAGAGGAAATAGCGGCGTTTTGTGGGCGTCATAACTCGGGCCTCGACAATATATATTGCCCTGTTTTGTGGCGGCCGGTGGCGGCGGGCGCCGGCCCGGGCGCTCTCCGGCAAATGAAGTCCATTATCAATCATCTTTGTGTGTTTATCCCCCATCCTCACCCTCCCGCCGCCCTTCAGAAAGTTAGCCGCCGGCGGAGGTATTGTGCGCGCGCGGCCCCGCTGTCGCGAGGGTGGCCTACGTCACAGGCGCGCATTATGCCGCGGCCGGCGCTAAGGGAGCGCCTCGCCGTCTCATGAATACTGGGGGCGCCGGCTACGGGGACGGCTTCGCTATCTCCGGCACTATGAGCTGCAACTATCAGCAGTACTGGCAACGGGGTGTCACTCTGCCGCATCAGCTGCTGCCCGCAATACACGTTTCGCAGGATAAGTGCACCCTTACCCTCTACAGTTACCGTATGACGGCTCCTCACGCCTTCCTGGTGTTGAGAATAAACCATATATTAAAGTTACTTTTTTCAAATTTTTCAAATTTTTCCTTTAACAGTTACCACAATGACACTCTGTCTCGAAATCTGGCAGAAAACCCAAAGAGATTCTGGTCGTATGTAAAGTACCCTAGTGGCTAGACGCAATCAGCATCTTCACTGCGCGATGACAATGGTAATGTTATTGATGACAGTGCCACTAATGCAGAGTTACTAAACACGATTTTTCGAAATACCTTCAAAAATGAAGTTTCCAGAATGAGATTTTCACTCTGCAGCGGAGTGTGCGCTGATATTAAACTTCCTGGCAGATCAAAACTGTGTGCCGGACCGAGACTCGAACGCGGGACCGTTGCCTTTCGCGGGCAACTACCCTTAACATAGACAAATGTAATCTATTACGAATGCAAAGAAAGAAGGATCTTTTATTGTATGATTAAATGACAGCGGTACAAACACTGGTAGCAGTTACTTCTGTAAAATATCTGGGAGTATGCGTATGGAACGATTTAAAGTGGAATGACCATATAAAATTAACTATTGGTAAGGCGGGTGCCAGGTGGAGATTCATTTGGAGAGTCCTTAGAAAATACAGTCCATCAACAAAGGATGTAACTTACAGAACATTCATTCGACCTATACTTGAGTATTGCTCATCAGTGTGGGATCCGTACCAAGTCGGGTTGACAGAGGAGATGGAGAAGATCCAAAGAAGGGCGGCGCGTTTCGTCACAGAGTTATTTGGTAAGCGTGATAGCGTTACGGAGATGTTTAGCAAACTCAAGTGGCAGACTCTGCAAGAGAGGTGCTCTGCATCGCGGTGTAGCTTGCTGTCCAGGGTTCGAGAGGGTGTGTTTCTGGATGAGGTATCGAATATATTGCTTCCCCCTACTTATACCTCCCGAGAAGATCACGAATGTAAAATTAGAGAGATTCGAGCGCGCACGGAGGCTTTCCGGCGTTCGTTCTTCCGGCGAACCATACGCGACTGGAACAGGAAAGGGAGGTAATGACAGGGCACGTAAAGTGCCCTCCGCCACACACCGCTGCACGGCTTGCGGAGTATAAATGTAGATGTAGATTTTGATGTACCGTCTAAGCTACCCAAGCACGACTCACTCCCCATCCTCATAGCTTTACTTCTGCCAGTACCTCGTCTCCTGCCTTCCAAACTTAACAGAAGCTCTCCTGCAAACCTTGCAGATGAAGTTAGTGTTCCAGAATTCGAATCAATAACAACTGCCGGCACGAGTAACATAGAAGTAGATATCCTCGGTTTACCGAACCAGTTTAAAACAAGTAAGCAAGTTTAGACAAGAAGAGAATAGAAGCTTTCGAAATGTGGCGCTACAGAAGAATCCTGCAGATTAGATGGGTAGATCACATAACTAATGAGGAGGTATTGAACAGAATTTGGGAGAAGAGGAGTTTGTGGCACAACTTGACAAGAAGAAGGGACCGGTTGGTAGGACATATTCTGAGGCATCAAGGGATCACAAATTGAGCATTGGAGGGCAGTGTGGAGGGTAAAAATCGTAGAGGGAGACCAAGAGATGAATACACTAAGCAGATTCAGAAGGATGTAGGTTGCAGTAAATACTGGGACATGAAGACGCTTGCACAGGATAGAGTGGCATGGAGAGCTGCATCAAACCAGTCTCTGGACTGAAGACCACAACAACAACAAGGAAATCAAGGCTTTAGATCCAGATCGTATACCACTCACGATTCCTTTCAGACTATGCTGGTACAATAACTCCATACTTCGCAGACATATACAACTGCTAGCTCGTAAAATGATCCGTGCCCAAAGACTGGAAAGTTAAACAAATCACACCAATAGCCAAGGAAGGAGATTGGTGTAATCCACTGTATTACAGACCCATATATTTGCGGTAGAATTTGGGAGCATATACTATGAAGAACATTATGAATCAATTCGAAGAAAACGATTTATTGAGAAATAACCAACACGGATTCAGAACGTATCGTTTTTGTGAATCACAACCAACTCTTAACTCTTATTAAGTAAAGAGTGCTTTCTGCAGGCGACGTCAAATTGAATCCATATTTTTAGATTTCCAGAAGGCTTTCGACACCGTTCCTTACAAGCGACTTTCGTGCCTATAGGTGTATCGTCTCAGCTGTTTAACTGCATTTGTGATTTCCTGTCAGAAAGGTTACAGTTCGTACTAATTGACGGTAAGTATTGAGTAAAACAGAAGTGATATCTGTCGTTCCCCAAGGAAGTGTTATTGGCCCTCTGCAATCTGAAGAAACCTCTTCGATTGTTTGCAGATGGCGCTGTCATTTTCCGCCATGTTAAGTCGTCTGATGACATAAGCAAACTGCAAAATGATTTAGACAAAATATCCGTATGGTGGAAAAAGTGGCAATTGACTCTAAATCGTGAAAAGTGTGAACGCATTCACAAGAGCTCTGAAAAGAATCCGCTAAATTTGGGTTACACGAAAAATCACACAAATCTAGAGACTATAAAGTCAACAAAATACTTACGGATCACAATTAAGAACAATTGAAATTAGAATGCTCACATAGATATTGTTGTGGATAAAGCAAACCAAAGACTGAAATTTACTGGCAGAACACTTAGAAAATGTAACAGAACTATTAAAAAGACTGCGTACACTATGCTTGTCCGTCCTCATCTGCTGTGCGGTGTGGGATCCGCGTCGGATATGATGGGCGGAGGACATTGAAAAAGTTCAAAGGAGGGCAGCTCGTTTTGTATTATCACGAAATAAGGGAAAGAGTGCCACGGATATGATGCACGAATTGGGGCGGTAGTTATTAAAACAAAAGTGTGTTTCGCTGCGGCAGGACCTTCCTAAAAAAATTTAATCACCAACTTTCTCCCCAGAGTATGAAAATATTTTGTTGGCGCCTATCTACGTAGAGAGAAATGGTCATCATAATAAAATTAGAGAAATCAGAGCTCGCACCGGAATGTTTAAATGTTCGTTTTCCACGCGCGCTGGCCGAGAGTGGAGCGGTAGAAAAGTAGCGTAAAGGTGATTCGATGGCCCCTCTTCCAGGCACTGAATTGTGAACTGTAGAATAATCATGTACATGTAGATGTAGATTTTCATCATAGTTGACTATAGTATATTGCAGGCACCTAAAATCAATGTTCTTACTATGCGAAGGACTACAGAGTTAATCTAGCTGCACTTTATTGGTAGCGGCTATTCACACAACACAAATGATTTACTTCGGTATATTCATCTTGTCATCAGATTCATCTGGGAAACCAGTCACATCTGTTTCTATTCATTTATGCTTGGATAGCCGATAACCATTGGTATTCTATCATACCGTTTTGCGAGTGGTCTGGATAAGACTATTATCAGTATCTGCAGTTAAAATACCACTTTGTAAATTACCCCTCTAATTCACGTGTTTCATCTCTCCTTTATTGTGGTTACTTTAGTTTCACTAGCTGTGTAACAATTTTACACCATACTAGCATCGCCTGTGGTCGAAATTCAACCAATTACGTCAATGTCATTGAAATGTAATTGCTTGTGATATGGTGATGTCATTGGTCATGAGGTATGATAAAAAATGTCGTTTATCTTGAAGTGATAAACTTCACGTCAAACTGTGCCTGGAATTTTAGCATCTGAACCGGCCGTAGCGAATGCTGCATTGGAACTAAGAGTATATTGAAAAATTCTTTGATTGTCTGTAATTCTGTCACCTTGAAACATGTCCCTTATGCAGTGCGTTGAAAGAGAAATTTTGTGTTAACGGCGGCAAATTAACATTTCCCTTCTGACAACACAAAGTGAACGCCGTTGAACCATGTAAAGTGACTTCGCATGCGAAATGTTTTGCATTACATAAACTGCACCTGATATTCGTGAAATGGCAGTTATATCTCTAAGTTATATGGAATACATACACATTTAAATCTATTTTCCAAGACACAACATAATTATCGTGATGATTGTCAATATTAGTGCTCTTACGTTGTTTGCGCAAAAATTGTGTCTGTGGTAGCTGCGGTAAATGAACACAAGTTAGTTCCGCTTACTCTTAAACAAAAGTAAGTGAAAAACGACGCCAATAAATGACGTCATGCACAGGCTGTGTTGGCCGTGAAGGCTTCGTTAGTACGATGTTTTGTTTTCCAGCACTCACAACATCAACGACTTGGGAGTTGTGGCACTGCAGATGTCCGGTTTGCGTGCGTTGCTGCAAATGAACCCTCTGCAACAATTGGACATAAACGTAGAGAGAACGCGATTTCATAAAACGTTGTTACTTTCGTGTGTCATTTCTACCACAGTACAAGATCGATACGCGGGGTCAAAGTTGACAGCAATGAGAGAGATAGAGGAAAACTTTTCACATGTATGCATGTCTACTACCTTTTACCTCGCTTCAAGGTTACGTACACACATGATTTTTTTTTTTTTTTTTGTTAAACATGTATTTCCAAATACCTTCCTTCCTTGTATAATTAATATTAAAAATCCGCACTACAATTTTTGATGTTCGCGTTTTAATATTATAGTAATTATTATTGCTCCACGTACCTGTTTAGTCTAATCCGTAATATTTTACCTGTTTGTGGTACTGGACAAGATAACCTTGTTCAGTCACTCCCCGCCCCTCCTCTTCCCCTGGAATATGTCATCAATTTATTACATATTGTTAAAGTTGGCTTTGTTCAAAGGGCCCTTCTTGGGGGGCATCTGAAATTGTAAAAAAGAAGAAACCGCACAACAGTTGCTGAATCAACAATCTTTACGGTTTCGGTACGCTTTAAGTTCCATCATCTGGTGTAAACTGTAATAATGAAAACATTGTGTTATTTTTGTTCTCAGAAAAACAGTTGTAATTCGTCAACCAGTACATTATTTAATGAGTCACATATTTTATCTAAACTAAATACTTTTACATCGTATTTTATTGCAATAATTCTTCTAGCCTTAGTTTCGAATCAAATTTTAACGATTATGATCTGTGGAAACGAACTAACATACCCCGTAAGTCCACATACTTTAAGGAACTGCTGAGGAAACAGAAAACTTGGAAATCACCTAAAACAAACGTAGGAGAATTTCAGATTGATCATGTAGCTACATCTTTTGACAGTCAAAAAGAAATTATGAATGTAAAACTCAGAAAAGGTTTGAATATTGAAACAGATCGCTACCTAACCACAATATAAATTAAATTAATTCCACAAACAAGGATTCCAAGAAAAGGATTCATAAAAACAGATACAGCAATATTCTGATAAAAAAATAAACAAACTTAAGCGGTCAAGATTGCTTCTAGTTTATTTATAATAATTACAGATCGCTGTTTTCCTATATAAGAACTATGTTCTTTAAAATGTTAGATACAGAAACGTTGGAAGTGAAGAAACAAGCATTTCAGGAACGGCTAAATATGACTCCGAAGATTGGAAGCAGATTAAAACAATATTAGTCAAATCAGTCCTTAAAATAGCAGCACTCAAAAGATACAAAGAGAACAGACGGTGACACGAACAACAGCATTACTACTTAGAAAACAAGCCTGACAGAAATGGTATTTCACAAAAAGAAGTGAAGATTTTAGCAGCTTTAAACAACAAAGGTCTCAAACCTCAAAAATGATAAGAGCAGTCACAAGGAAGTTTGAAAGAAACTTGTTGAACAAGACTTTCAAAAGAGCAAAACTAGAAATTTCTATAAAACTTCAGCCTCCAAACGTACCAACCACCTATCTCACGCATCAAGAATGAAGACGAAAAATTAGCCCTAAACTACAAAGAAAACTGTGAAATATTTGCATGCTATTTCAATAAGCTGTTAAATTGTGAGGAACCTAGAGCAAACTTTCCAGAACAAAATCCGTGATACACTACCGCAAACTCAGAATATCATTAAAGATCTGAAGAATGACGAGGTCTCTGGGGAAGTTCAGTAACTGCTGAAATGTGAAAAGCCGCAGGTGCGGGGACAGTCGAGAAGCTACATGGAATCTACAAAAAAATCTGGAAAATAGAAGCTTTACCAGAAGATTGAAAAACAGTATTACTTCACCCAGTCCACAAAAAAGGAGCATAATTGACCCCAACAACTGTAAAAGAATATCCCTCCTTCCAGTGACTTGCAAAATTCTTTCAAAATTATTACAAAACAGGAAGGAAAGCCAAGTTGATCAGCAATTAGGGGAGTACCAAGGAGAGTTTAGAAAACGACGATCCTGTGTGGAACAAATTTTAAATGTGAAATTCATAATCAAGTATAGAAGAATGAGATATAAAAGCACTTACATAGCACTTGTAAACTTCAGAAAACCAAATACACTCCTGGAAATTGAAATAAGAACACCGTGAATTCATTGTCCCACAAAGGGGAAACTTTATTGACACATTCCTGGGGTCAGATACATCACATGATCACACTGACAGAACCACAGGCAGATAGACACAGGCAACAGAGCATGCACAATGTCGGCACTAGTACAGTGTATATCGACCTTTCGCAGCAATGCAGGCTGCTATTCTCCCATGGAGACGATCGTAGAGATGCTGGATGTAGTCCTGTGGAACGGCTTGCCATGCCATTTCCACCTGGCGCCTCAGTTGGACCAGCGTTCGTGCTGGACGTGCAGACCGCGTGAGACGACGCTACATCCAGTCCCAAACATGCTCAATGGGGGACAGATCCGGAGATCTTGCTTGGCAGGGTCGTTGACTTACACCTTCTAGAGCACGTTGGGTGGCACGGGATACATGCGGACGTGCATTGTCCTGTTGGAACAGCAAGTTCCCTTGCCAGTCTAGGAATGGTAGAACGATGGGTTCGATGACGGTTTGGATGTACCGTGCACTATTCAGTGTCCCCTCGACGATCACCAGTGGTGTACGGCCAGTGTAGGAGATCGCTCCCCACACCATGATGCCGGGTGTTGGCCCTGTGTGCCTCGGTCGTATGCAGTCCTGATTGTGGCGCTCACCTGCACGGCGCCAAACACGCATACGACCATCATTGGCACCAAGGCAGAAGCGACTCTCATCGCTGAAGACGACACGTCTCCATTCGTCCCTCCATTCACGCCTGTCGCGACACCACTGGAGGCGGGCTGCACGATGTTGGGGCGTGAGCGGAAGACGGCCTAACGGTGTGCGGGACCGTAGCCCAGCTTCATGGAGACGGTTGCGAATGGTCCTCGCCGATACCCCAGGAGCAACAGTGTCCCTAATTTGCTGGGAAGTGGCGGTGCGGTCCCCTACGGCACTGCGTAGGATCCTACGGTCTTGGCGTGCATCCGTGCGTCGCTGCGGTCCGGTCCCAGGTCGACGGGCACGTGCACCTTCCGCCGACCACTGGCGACAACATCGATGTACTGTGGAGACCTCACGCCCCACGTGTTGAGCAATTCGGCGGTACATCCACCCGGCCTCCCGCATGCCCACTATACGCCCTCGCTCAAAGCCCGTCAACTGCACATACGGTTCACGTCCACGCTGTCGCGGCATGCTACGAGTGTTAAAGACTGCGATGGAGCTCCGTATGCCACGGCAAACTGGCTGACACTGACGGCAGCAGTGCACAAATGCTGCGCAGATAGCGCCATTCGACGGCCAACACCACGGTTCCTGGTGTGTCCGCTGTGCCGTGCGTGTGATCATTGCTTGTACAGCCCTCTCGCAGTGTCCGGAGCAAGTATGGTGGGTCTGACACACCGGTGTCAATGTGTTCTTTTTTCCATTTCCAGGAGTGTAATTCAATTGACACGAAATCATTATTCAACACCTTAAAAGAGTAGGGAACTGACAACAAACCAGTGGCAATCATAAAAGACACACGAAGAAATACATAATGGAAAATTAAAGTTTTAGGCGAAAAATCCGAGTCTTTTTAGATCAAAACTGGCGTAAGGCAAGGAGATGGACTGTTGCTAGTGCCGTTTGATTGTGTGTTAGAAAACCTTATCAGGGAATGGAGAAAAAAGAGAAGAAGAAGGAATTAGAAGAATCGCAATTGGGAGAAAAGGGAATAATATGAGTTTTGATTGTCTGACTTTTGCAGATGATCTTCCCATCTTTACTGAATCTATAATAGAAGCAACAATGGAGGTAAATCTCCTAAAAGAGTCGGCTTCAAAAGCAGACCTACAAATATATTTTCAAAAAAACAGAGTAAATGACAGATGTAAAGGAGACACCGAAATATACGAAAACTGATTATGGTAGAATACAGAGGACTACAAAATTTAAATGTCTGGGTGAAATAGCACAGCTAAGCTACCAAGGTCGAGGAAAGTGGAGGTGGCTTTTCAACCAACCAAAAATCTGTGTGACAAGAAACCTATTTCCATAAATGCGAAACTGTCTTTAAGACAGGGTGCGTTTATGCATCAGAATGCCTTCGTTAAATACAGCCAAACAATCAGGTGTGACAGGAAAGAAGGAAAATAATCAGGAAAATCTTGGGACCAAATTACGAGAATGGGAAATGGAAACTGAAGGGGTTCTCGGAAAAACAGTATCCGTCCATACATCAAGTGTTTGGGGGACTGTACACCGTCATAATGTAGCGATACATATGGAATTTGGTATTGCATAGGTATACGTTTACACTGTAAGAAACATAATGTTGTTGTTGTGGTCTTCAGTCCTGAGACTGGTTTGATGCAGCTCTCAATGCTACTCTATCCTGTGCAAGCTTCTTCATCTCCCAGTACCTACTGCATCCTACATCCTTCTGAATCTGTTTAGTGTATTCATCTCTTGGTCTCCCTCTACGATTTTTACCCTCCATACTGCCCTCCAATACTAAATTGGTGATCCCTTGATGCCTCAACACATGTCCTACCAACCGATCCCTTCTTCTAGTCAAGTTGTGCCACAAACTTCTCTTCTCCCCAATCCTATTCAATACTTCCTCATTAGTTATGTGATCTACCCATCTAATCTTCAGCATTCTTCTGCAGCACCACATTTCGAAAGCTTCTATTCTCAAGAAACATAATATGCACTTGTAAATAAATAAAGTGTTATACTTCACATTTGAGAACAAAAACTACAGTACAAATATTTCATTTATGCTTGAAAAATACAAATATCATAAACACATTTTTTTTTTTTGCTACGATGCATTCATCGTAGCAACAATGTGACAGAAACATACAAAAATGACATTACATTGAGAGTGCTTATTACGTGTAACCGTCAGTGACACAATTGCACAACACACTCTTAATCAAGGAGTCTTTAATACCAATTCGGTGAAATAAATCTGCAACACACGCAGTTTACATTTGTAGAACAGCTGCTGTGAGTTGCTCATTCATCACACCCGGTGCTATTGTCATCACAGTCAAGTCAGCTTCTTCATTGTTGCCTTCAGATGCCATGCAAAGTTTGTTATAAAATGCTATGATGTCCTGCTTCCTCAAATATTGCACCATTTTTGCAGATCCGCAATTTGGCTGTTGCTGTTGGACCTTGCACTGTATACTGGTTTTAATCCAATTTCCTATGAAAATGGAACGCTATTGCAAATGACGCTAGTCCTGCACGGACCTGAATATGTATCCCTGAGTTGTACAGCTGGATGTCTCTGCTCTATCTTGAACATTCTCGCTGTTTTAATTTGCATAGGAGATTTGTGACAATCCAGAAAGTATGGGACCAAAGTCGCTCTCAAATCAATGAAATCACTATATTCCATTTCTTGTACATTAAATGATGATGGATTTTGTCGTGATCTTAATATTACTTCCATACAATCATTAGGAAATTTTGCTGCGTTTAGTTTTCTATTCTGTTTTTCTATGAGGGCAAAATCTTGATCATTTGGGAGGTAGCTGTGTCCCCGCATTGGTAATAAGTACGTTAGGGTACGAAACATTTTCAAGGCATGCCCTAGAAAATGCAAGAAATACACCATTACGTGGGTTTTTTCCTGTGCAGATGCACCATCACTTATTAGAACTAAATGTTCAGAATCGTAATTCAGATGTCTTAGGTAGGTACATACCATTGATGTAACATCACTGGCTTTCTTTTTCCTGTCGGATTCGTGGTAAGTAAACATAGCAACTCGGTCATCAGCTATGGAGTGTACACCAAAAGCATAATATCAGAGCTGCCTGGAACAAAAGACAGCTTTGGATTTAAAGTGTGGCAGCGGAATGTTTTACATACAATCAATGCCAATGCATGTCACCTCGTTAGTTTGGGCTTTTGCCTTGAAAACTGTCGTTTGTTGTCTGAATGCTTCTGCTTTGCGCAAGTGAAGCTCCTTCTCTGTTCTCAACCTCGTTTTGTCTTCGAGGGTGAGCTCTGGATTGTTCAGCGTCTGTTGCAGCGACTCACAAAACGTGCATGCGTCCGACAGCGAAAAGCCGAACTTAATGTTATGGTTGGAGAAGACGTTTCAATACAGTTTGTAATTGACATTCATTTAATACTGTGCCAGAAACATTCTGTGCAACCTTTTCACTGACATATCTTCCGGTAGATATTTCACGTTGGGACTGTGTCGGAGCAAATAATGAGACTGACGGACAGGAAATGATTTGATGTGGAACGTGATACGATCCATCACTACTGATGAGTATGCCTTAGGCTTGATGACATGCTTGCCACGCATATCTTTGGGGGACGTGCCATGAAATAACAAAGACGTTTGAGTTCTGCACAAGCGTGCATGAATTATGCCATTAAGGCTCATAAATGCTTTCAGACAAATTGCCGTATCCTTACCACCAAACCTTACTCTGTACGTATAAGCAGGACAATGCTCTTTGCCACTAAATTGTGCAGCGCGGAATCGTCTTCGAAATATGTGATGCATGTTAATCAGTCCAGAGAAGTGAGAATCATTTTTGTTTCTTTAGTGCATTAAACGTTTGAAGGCTCTGCGCCCTTCGTTCATGTCCTATCTTCTGAAAACAGTGGGCCGGCCGGGGTGGCCGAGCGGTTCCAGGCGCTACAGTCTGGAACCGCGCCACCGCTACGGTCGCAGGTTCGAATCCTGCCTAGGGCATGGATGTGTGTGATGTCCTTAGGTTACTTGGGTTTAAGTAGTTCTAAGTTCTAGGGGACTGATGACCTTAGAAGTTAAATCCCATAGTGCTCAGAGCCATTCGAACCATTTTTTTGAAAACAGTGAAAGCGCCCAAACCTAAAAATGAAATCACATTCAATGGTAGGTTATGTGACACTAATACAGCTGCGGAGCGCAACACACCATACACATTTTACAAATGAGTCAGTATGTAAACAAAAACAATAGGTTTCGTACAGCACGGCCCACATTGTTCTTATGTTCTATCGCAGCCACTTTTTTCTGACGTTTCAGGTCTCTAGTACATATTTTCCTCTTCTTGCGTAGAGGGCAGTCATAATCTTCAGGCTCTTCGACTGCGTTCATGGTCACACGCCCTCTCACAAGCAATGTAACCTCGAAGGGCAGCACGTCTTTACGGAAAACGCAACGTCTTTGTTGACAAGATTACTTTCAGCGCCTGCCACTGTACTGCAGCGCCATTTGCCGCTCCTTCATGCCGAAGCTGTAGCTGTCCATAACTAGTGCTGTTTTTCCCGGAATCACGTTGGACATATGCTGTTTTTCCAGAACGGTTTATATTATAACCCTTGCTTTCACCGAGCGAGGTGGTGCAGTGGTTAGCATGCTGGACTAGCATTCGGGAGGACAACTATTTAAACCCGCGTCCGGACACACTGTTTTAGATTTTCCATGATTTCCCCAAATCGCTTCAGGCACTTGGCGGGATGGCTCTTTTGAAAGGGCACGGCCGACTGCCTTCCCGAATCCAATAGGACCGATGACCTAACTGTTTGATCCTCTTCCGCAAAAACCAACCAACCAATCAACCAACTCTCGTTTTCTGTGGTACTAATGCCCTTTTAGCAGACACAATAATATCTTCAGATGCATTCATATACACAATGCAAGATGGCGGCACTAACTCTATTTACGAAATTTTGGACTATTGCTGTTTTTCCGAGAAGCTCTTTTATGAAGACGCAATGAAGAAGTTTATGAAAAAAATAGAGCTAGATGAAATCAGGATAACAAAAATTTTAACATCTTTGACAGAAACCTCAAAACATATATGACACGGATAAAAGAAGTTAAAGCAGACCTAAGGGAAATGGAAATAATGGAGGGAGAAATAGGAGATACAGAAAGGTTAAGAGCAAAAGTAAAAGATTTCCAGGAGAAAACTATGAAACAGGCAGAAGAAATATGATCATAAGAAAGACGAGAAAACATAGGAAAGGAAGGAAAAATAACTTGGAAAAAAAGAAAGCAAAGGATACGTCAGTTATTTCATACGGTCATTAGAAGGCCAAACCAGTTTAAAAATCCAGTAGAGTATTACACCAGTGGCGTGTGTTTTTTCATTCTCAGTGCATAAAAAATTTCACCAAGGACCAACCAACGGTCAACAGTACAATCAATCAATGCAATGTGCTAGCAGACTCTCTTACGAAGGTACGCTCTCGAAACGTTAACAGTAAACCATACTATGGAGCAAAACGCCTCGCTCGTAAAGTTTGGCACTGTACATGACTCAGAATCTCCGTGGCGCTTTCGCGCTTACTAAATGAAACTGTAACGAAACGCGCTGCTCTATGGATCTTCGCTATCTCCACTATCAATATTCACGTATTGGTCGAATGTGAGTTTTGTGTTACCCCTTTTGTAGGTGGACTTCAACTGTTGAGTTTTGTTGTCGTATCATTCACAATGCTGTTATTACTGTTATCAATCCTTGGTTAGTGCTGATATTCCAAATAGAATTTAGATATACCCGAATCTTGTTTGAAACCATCTTTTCACTTCCTTGTTACTACTTGTATCTGTTATTAACGTTATGTAAGAAATAGGAGAAATAAGGAAGTGTTGTGTGCTACAGGCGTGGCCTGATGTAAGAGTGAACCTGAAGGCCCTAAACTGATCACATTAAATAGATAATGTCTCTTTTATTCGTGATGTAGAATGAGCTGCTTGCATAGGCGATTTATAAAAAAAAATATTTCATATCATAGTAATTGATTTACAATCTCTACCAAGCCCATCGCCAGGCTTTAATATTTACAGCAGATTAAAACGTAAACGACCGGAAAAGCTTCGCTAGAAGTCTCGAGTCCTGCGCTAGAACGTGCTACTGTGGGATAGCGAAGACCTCAGAGCAAGAGTCATTTCTGTTCCGGAACATAAGAAGAGTTCAATATCTACATTCCATCTTTCTTTGAAATGGGTGCACAAACAAACTTTCAGAGTACACTTCCATTTAAACTTGCGTACAACACTTCATTCGAGATTGGTGAGAGAAGAAGTTTGAAGTACAGACAGTTAAATGTAGTTTTCCGTCTTTCAGAACCGCGTGTATACTTTTATGTTCTGCTAAGGAGATTCTGAACGCAGCCAGAAAAGAATTTACGAGATTTCCCGCCAGTGCAATGAATGTTGTACTGATCGCAATTATGGATAGACGTGGTAAACGCCAACTCCATATACACTCCTGCAATCAGAGAAATCAGAAGGGGACAACCCCTGTCTAGCTAGACATAAGCTACGGAAAACACAATCCTCTACAGTACATCCTCAAGACATCGTCATCAGACTGTTCACATGACACACATAATTTGATTTAACAGAGGCATTGAAAAAAGGTCTCAACAAAGCAAGGAGAAGGTGATGAAATCATTTACTTTTTTTATTTACACGTGAAATTCCGTAGAAACAAATTGAGGAGCAAATCTCCAAGATCATGGAACGTGTCAATACATAAAATAACAACATAAAAGTAATAACAGATAAAACAAACTCTTTATGAGTCCAAAAATGTCTGCCATAAGTTTAAGTAAACGAAATCAACAATATAACATAGGAATCAGCTTAATTTTTCAAGAAACTCCTCGATAGAATAGAAGGAGTGACCCATGAGAAAACACTCCAGTTTCGATTTGAAAGTGCGTGGATTAGTGCTAAGATTTTTGAACTCTCGTGGTAGCTTATTGAAAATGGATGCAGCGGTATACTGCACACATCTCTGCACAAGAGTTAAGGAAGTGCGATCCAAATGCAGACTGGATTTCTGCCTAGCATTAATTGAGTGAAAGTTGCCAATTCTTGGGAATAAGCTGATATTATCAACAAGAAACGACAGTAAAGAATATATATATATATATATATATATATATATATATACTTTTTTTTTTTTTTTTTTTTTTTTGAGAGGCCAATGTCAGAATACCCAGACTTGTGAACAGGGGTCGACAAGTGGTTCGCAAACTTACATCAATTATTGCCCGAACTCCAGTTTCTGAGCCAAAAATATCGTTTGAGAATGGGAAAAGTTATCTCAAAATATAATACCATATGACATAAGCGAATAATAATAATCAAAATAGACTAATTTTCGTGTAGAACGATCACTTACATGAGAAACCGTTCCAAAAGTAAAAATGGCAACATTAAGTCTGATCAAGATCCTGAACATGGGCTTTCCAGAACCGTTTACTGTCTATATGAACACCTAGAAATCTAAAGTGTTCACTTTCACTAATCATGTGCCCATTCTTTGAAACTTTCTACAAGCCATGAACTTATGTCATGAACTGCACTTTTTGAAACAGAGCCAATG
This sequence comes from Schistocerca americana, assembly GCF_021461395.2. Taxonomy (NCBI): domain Eukaryota; kingdom Metazoa; phylum Arthropoda; class Insecta; order Orthoptera; family Acrididae; genus Schistocerca; species Schistocerca americana. The sequence goes on from NC_060120.1 coordinate 612,528,650, forward strand.
TTGCACACAACATCCTTTTCTACCAACCTCGTGTCATCAGCAAACAGAAATAATTTTAAATTACCTGCAATACTAGAGGGCATATCACTTATATAAGTAAGGAACACGAGTGGCCCCAACACTGATCATTGGCGCCACTAAGACTCCACAGCCATCTTTAACACTGTGAAAAATGATCTTTTACTGTCTGCTGTTAAAGTAAGAGCTGAATCAATTGTGAGCTACTGCTTGTATTCCATAAAGGTCAAACTTCTGGAGCAATATTTTGTGGTTAACACAATCAAACGCCTTAGTTAAATAAAAAAAATATGCCTAGAGTTCGAAACCTTTTGTTTAATCCATCCAGTACCTCACAGAGAAAAGAAAAATATAGCATTTTCAGTTGTTAAACCACTTCTAAAGCCGAACTGAACATTTGATAGCAAATTATTGGATATAAAATACTTAATTACCCTTATATACACAGCCTTTTCAATAACTTTAGCGAACACTGATGGCATAGAAGTAGGCCGAAAATTTTCTATCCCTTTCTCCCTTTTTATAAAGCGGCTTCACTACTGTGTTCTTTAATCGTTTAGGAAACTGACCATTGTTAAAGGAAAAATTACAAATATGGCCAAGTACAGGGCTAACGTGTGCAGCACAATCCTTTAATATTCTGCTAGGCCCTATATCATATCCATGAGAGTCCTTAGTCTTCAGTAATTTAATTATTGACTCATTCTCCCCCTTTTCAGTATCACACAGGAGTATGCCAGACATCAATTTCGGAAAGGAATTTTCCCCTGTAGAAACTAAGTTTTTATTTAATTCACCAGCAAAGCTCAGAAAATGATTGTTAAATATTGTACGTATATCTCTCTCATCAATAACAGAAATATTTTTAATATGAACTGACTTCATATCGTCGACCTTGTGGTGCTGACCAGACACTTCCTTCATAAGTGATCACATGGTTTTAATGTTATCCTGTGAATTAGCTACTCTATTTGGGTACCACATACCCTTTGCCTTCCCAATAACCTTACAATGGTGTTTAAAATTGGCTGCTGTAGCTTGATTAGGACTACTTATAATATTTTGATATAATTCCCGCTTTTTTGTACATGATATCCATATCACACCAGTCAACCACCCAGGCCACCTTTTACTTCTAGTACCCTGTTTAGTAAGCTCTAATCGAAAGCAACACTCAAAGTGCATGAGAAATGTGCTAAGGAAAGCATTATATTTGTCACCTATGTTATCGGCACTATAAACATGGTGCCACTCTCGTTCCTTAACGAGGTTTCGAATACTCTCTATTGCCACTGGATTACATAGTGTGTAATTACATATGTAACACTTATCTGAGTACAAAAGCCTTTTAGTGTTCAAAATTTGTGCATCATGGTCTGTAAGGCCATTCACCCTTTTACTAACCGAATGCCCATCTACTAATATTTTCTGTGGCTGTGCTATTGTTCACCTGCATCCTAGTTGGAAAAAACACAGTCTGATCAGATCATATGAGTTAAGGAGATCTACCAATATCCTTTTTCTTGCACAATCATAGACAAAATTAATACTGAAGTCACCACGTATAACTATATCATGTCGATATCACAAAAAGGACGCGGATAATAGGCATAGCATAGCGAGCGCAAAAGTTTCACATTCATCTAATTCTAGGAGAAGCTTGCGAGCAGCGGTGAGACAATACTGCCGCTATTCTACAGACCTGAGGAGCAACGGCGTGCCACAATGAAGGGCGCTCTGTTGAAGTCTGTGCTTGCCCTTACACAGCCATTTCCTGACTCTCAAGTCCCACAAAATGAACTGCCAACTTGTTTGGAGACAATGGTGATTCTGTAATGCTCAGCACACCGTGGATATTTGAGGATTAAAGTCGTGGAGATGCCAATACTAGCCGTTGGATGGAGATTTTTTTCCTTGAAATATTTTCACAAAGAATCTGCGAATATTAAAAAGAAGAAACAAAAAATGTAAATAGCATTATACATCACAGTAAATCGAATAAGGAACTATTGCAATCCGCTGATAGTGGACCATAGTCCAATAACTGAAAATAACTTTGACGTTCTAAACCGAAATAAATTTGCCACTCATAACTCGAGTAGTAAATATAAGGGAGCCTTCTGCGTCTCTTTCTATGCTGAAAAATAGATGTTATTTGAATTCTCAATCTGCAAATCAAAATTTGCGAGCTATAACTGCAGATCTGAGCAGAAGACTATTCGCATAATACTTGTGCATCTTATCTTAGGATATTGCTAAAGTGTGTGGATCACATACTACATAGGACTGAAAGGAGATATTGAACATATTCAGAGAAGGGCAACGCGGATGGTCACAGATTATTTGATTCATACGTGAGCGACATGGAAATGCTGAAAAACCTGAGTTGACAGACGCTTGAAGTAGGGTGCCAATTACTCTGCGAAACCCGAACCACAGTGTTTCAGGAAACGGTGTGGGGTGAAGGACCTAGAAATATACCCCAGCACTCGAATTATCGCTTCTGCAGCTCTTGCAAAGTCAAGGTTAAATGGGTTACAGGTGTTAAGAAGTTGATACAGCAAAAAAGCTTACCATGTGGTACAATCTTAAGTACTCTCCACCGTGCGCTTCACATTGGAGTGCTGAGTTTGTATGTAGGTGCGTAGATGGGCAGGGTATGTAAAAGATTAGAATGAGAAAAATCTGCATCCCGATGATTATGAAGATAATGTGATTTTAAAACCATATCCAGATGTTTTAGAGAGTGAAGACAAAAGCCCGTATAAAATATTGTTCAAAACAGGGCTAGTGGCCATGATGGAATTTCAGCAGAGTTGTTCGAAATCATAGAAAAGAATGTGTTGAAGATGTATCATTCTATACATAAGAAATTATGGAGAACATAACAGTGAGCAAAAGACAAAGTTCATTATTTATTACGATTCCGAAGAGGGGAATTTATAAAGACTGTTGAAATCGCCGAAGAATCGTGCTTATATCACGTGATAGGAAAGTTACGCTTAAAATTGTGTACAACACGCTTCACCAGCACATAGACCGAGAGCTACCTGAAGAACAAGCTAGTTTTCGTAAAGGAAGAAGGGGTCAAATTGCCAACGTTTGACAGATTATGGAGAAGGCAAGAGAATTCCAGAAAAATGTGTATCTTTGCTTTACTGATTATGCAAAAGCCTTTGACTGTGTCTATAACAATAGATGATGGCAACTACTCAAAAACGTGAGAGTATCAGATCACCTCATTTACCTTACATGAAATTTATACTCTAACCAAGAAGCCACGGTTAGAACAATACATGGAGCAACTAAATCGGTCAATATTCAGAAAGGAGCATGGCAAATCTTCGTATTTATTCAAACCCTATGCAGAGCACATGACTAGGAATATATGGGATAAGTTTAAATAACGTTAGAGAAGTAGGTGATACCATACTGATAGCAGAGAGTGAAGGAGAGTTAAAGATCCTCTTACACAAGGTGTAAGATGAAAGCGCAAAGGCTGGTCTAATACTGAATATAGAAAAAAAAAACAAAAACTGTGGCAACTACACCTACCTCTTCTTGGCATATAGGAGGAGATACAATGGAGGTAGTCTTTACGTTTAATTATCTAGGCTGCCAAATTTCTGATGATAGTGATTGCAGCCACGAAATGAAAACGCTTGTCAATAGGCAGAAAGACGACGTCCAACCCTGACTGTTTTAGGAAGTAGGCACATTACAATAACAGAGGAGATGCGTATAGTAAGGTTTATGGTCTTCCCGTCATGATGTACGGAAGTGAGACCTGGACCATAAGAAAGACTTAACGGCATAGAGCAGACAGCTTTGGATTTTGGCGCAGGTGGAAATTCCTTAAAGTTCCATTGACCGCAAAGGGTACGAATAGGTCAGTATTCCAACAGATAAAAAGAGAATTCTCCTCGGAAGGTCTGATACTGAAACAAAATGTGACATACTTTGGCACATTATGAGAAGACATGATTCACTGCAAAAGACGTGAATGTTGGGGAAGATGAAGGCACAAGGAGAAGAGGGCGGCAAAGGATGACATCGATGGCATCACAGCAGTAATGGATTCCTGTCTGGAAAGTGTGCGAGAGAAAGTGCACGACGAAAGAAACTGGCGTGCCCTAGTTCGTGGGGGTCACGGATAATCGGAAACGACTAAACGAATAGAGAGATGGGCGTAGACGTAGAACACCAGAACGGGTATACAGTCCTCAATTTTGTAGATCGATCTGGCAAACGCGCAACTCGTTCGCTGTGTCCTACTGTACGTTTAACTGACAATTCTTTTTACTTTACAAGAATAGGATACATATATATCGCATGGCAAATGGTACTAAGGAAATACAAATATCTAAAAAAAACAATATAAATATTCAAATATCACATCATCAGTAACATAATCGTAAGCTAAAATACAAGGCGCAGTGTTTTCAGGCAGTTCACAACATAATTGTTTGGACTGTGTAAATCTTTCATAACTTCTTGAAACCTCTCTTTCGGACATTCTTGGCATATAGCCATGTGCTGAATGGTTTATGGCACACTCTTACAGTCGCAGAACGGGTTTTCAGGTTTTCCCCTCTCGTGAAGCCAAAATTTGCTTCTTCCACGATTTGTTCCAGTTCTGTTCAAACATTCCCATTTCTTTCTTGGTAAACTTAAGCTAGATAGAGCTGTACATGGACTGTTGATTAAACGTAGGCGGTCGGGATTTGACTGAGCCCATTCCTTAATCTTGATCAGGTCAGTGTCGAAATTTGATTTGATGAGTTCCTCACCAACGTTCCGTGATACGTTCCTGGATTTAAATATCTCTGGTCTGTGGGGGCTGCAATCCTGATGTAAGGGCAGTTAATGGTTAATGCGGCCTTTCAGCTGTTCTCTCCGCACTGTCGTGTAGACGACGATGGATGTTGGATATCACTGTCAGCCATCTCACGTGTGTCGATTTAGTGCTGTCAAACATTGTCCTCATTGTATCGTTCTTTAGCAGTATGTACGCTGTAGAGCCGCACAGGGCAGCAGTATTCTGCAACTAAGTAAACCAAGGCAAGGGCTGATGTTCGTAGAACTGTTGCGTTTGCTCTTCATGATTTCCATCGAGTTTGTGCAAGATATTGTACCTTGTTTTATCTTTTCTGTAGTATACACAGATGTGATTTATACAAGAGTGTCCGATCCGTTGTGACGCCCTGATATTTTGGGCAAGAACTTATTTTAGTTGTTGGGCCTTGACTTCCACTTGAAGTGCACGGTTGGCTGTTTGTTTATCCCTATGGAATTACGTTACCTCAGTTTTGTTTAAGCGGGGTTTAAGTCGCCGTGTGCTAAAATATTTGTTCAAGTTGTGATCCTCTGCGAGGACAGTTTCATCAGTTTTGAAGTCAATGAACTGGGCAGTCAGAGCTATGTCATCTGCATGTGTGTATTTTCTGACAGTAGCTTCCCTGAAGTCTGCAGTGCAAATGCTGTACAGTAGGGGTGGAAGAACAAACCTTGAGGGATATATTATTTAGTATTTAAGGTTTGCTCACACAATCGTTTAAATGTACTTCGAACATTATTACACAGCATGCTATCGAGAAGTGTCGCAACAGCCTTACAGTGAATAATCTTGAAGAATTTCAGAATCATTCCTTGCCGTTTTACTGTGTCATTAGCTGATGTCAGGTTCGCAAAAACTGCGATCGTCTTCTTCTTACACTGAAACCCGGTTTCACTGTAGCTGACGAGTGCCGGTACCTGGTCGCAGCAGCTTAGGTTTGGTCGAAATCCAGCTTGTTCTTGTGGTATGTATTGGAAGGCTGTAGCTGAGATTCTGTTTGATGCGTTCCTCCTACTCTCTCTAAAGACTGAGATATTTCGACACAATATGTTTCTCAAGTCACGATATGAAGACAGTATGAACACCAAGAAATTATGCATAAATTGAATAGCGTGACGAGAAAGAGAAAACTCCAATGACGATGAATGAAAGGTAGTCTCTGTCTAGCCAAAATCCTTGTAGTATGAGTCAGCACGCGTTTATGAAACAATTCATGGTCAAAATAAAACTTCAGGGCTTTGGACATCAGACTACTGAGACAATTGACGAGGTCATTTCTCCATGATACATAACTAAGCAGTCTGAGAAAATTCGTACGTAAATACGTACCAGAGAATGTGCAAACGATTGGCCAGTTTGTCTCTGAGTACTTCTACTTTATTATAAAAAATAAATAACGAAAGAACACACAAAATTTTAGGCCGCTATACCATCGAAAAATCCGCCCTCAACCTCTTCCATGTGGCCACTTAAAAAGTAGAGAAGTACATAAAAAATTATATTCATTACAACAGTGAACAAGGAGGATAAATCGGGTTTAAATAAATACAAACTGTATTAAGATTACAATATAATCTGTTTAGAGCCAGCAATAGGAATTGTCATTTACACGTTCACAGTGGTACACCTGACAGATATAAGGTGCATATATTCGGAAGAAAAAATTGAAGATAGCTAGTTTCACTCATGACAAAAATTGGTAGTTTCGCTGATGAATACTCCTATAGGCGTGGCTCAATAATTACACTCTTTAGCCACGATAACTGTAAAATGATTACGATGGTTTTACAAAATAATGTATCGAAATGTACAATCACACACACGTGCACACACTCACACAATAATGTATCGAAATGTACAAATATGTGTGTCTGATTGTACATTTCGATACATTATTTTGTAAAACCATCGTAATAATTTTACAGTTATCGTGGCTAAAGAGTGTAATTGCTTCATATACTATACAGAGTTCCCTACGTAACTCTACCACCTCATATATTTCTGAAACGTAACAAAATGTGAAAACATGCCACTGTCCAGTAAAATATGTAGTTGGCGAGAGGTTCATCTATGTCATGATCCCACACGATGGGAAGGACTCCACAATCCAAAATATAAACTGATATCACTTTCAACTTAAAGTTATGTTTTTTCGAAATGGCTTATGCATGTTTTTTCTATGGAAATGAAAACCAGAGGTACAATTAGTGATGGAAGACTTATTTTCATTGTTCTAAACCTCATACCTTCTGAAATATCTGAAATACGTAGACTTTAAATGTACCATTAAAAAAAAAAAACACGTAACTTCGTGTTGATAGTGATGATTGTTTACATTCATGGATTGTGCATTCCTGCCCATTGTGTGAGCCCCTAATAGAAGTGCGTCCCTGGGCAATTGATTTTTCACAATCTGTTTGATTTCAGAAATATATGGGGTTTCAAAGATAGGTGGGACACCTTATATATACACAAAGATGTTTTTATGTTGAAAATCAATCCTTGGCTTAGTTTGTAGAGCGACTGGATTTAAAATCTTCAGTATTATTTCTGTTTCTTTTTTTTTTCATGCTTTGGGATGGCAACTGTTTTAGAATAGTTACAGTGAATGAAACGAAGGTCACTTGTCCTTGGAATAATCACCAGATTCAAAGGAAATCCTTTAAAAATCTTGAGTCGTAGTTCGTCTTGTTCCATACTGATTTCCAGAGCCGCGGCACTGTTGAAAAAAAGTACCATTAAGTGCAGCGATCGCCTGTTTAAACACCTGTTCTTACTACGCCCAAGATACTCTGCTTTATTTACTGCCTCTCGAGAGTCTTAAAGGTCATAACGAGCCACTATTCTAGTGCTAGTGATGGTATATACATTTAGATGGAATATTTCACTGAAAAATGCACCATAACCTAGAATTTGATTACTTACTTCTAGTGGGAACAGCAAAGACGTGCGAGACGGTTTGAAGTTTCAGTTATTCCACAATACGAATTAATGTGAATTAGGAGAGGCAGATTGATCAGACAGTATGATCGAAGGTTTTACGTCATTTTGTGTACTTCATATCCACGTCGTTATGTCAGTGAATCTGTGAACTGTGGCTGGTCATTTGTTAGTGATGCCCAAATTTTTTCACGTAAGCCCAATTGAAGCTAAAGATAATAATACCTGGAGAAAAAGAAAAGGAAAGATGAAATCGAAAAAGAAACGGTCGTCGGAAGAAAAAGATTCTACATACACAAAACTCAAAAATTACTTGCGGAGAATTTTAGCCCAAAGGTGTCAACATTTAGACTGAAAAGCAAATTTCACTGTTGAATGCAGAGGAGAGAGTGGATGGCTCGATAAAGCACATTGACTGGGGGAGTATCTGACAGTTTGGAGGACAGAAGGGATCCCGTAGTAGACTTGGTGTTTCACAGAATATGGAAGAACTGATATAAAATAAGGCAGAAGGGATTGACACCACTCACCCATATCTACGTATATACTCCACGAGCCGTCTTATGGTGTGTGGCAGAGGGTACTTCGTGTACCTTTCCTGTTGTAGTCGCAGTAGGTCTGGGCGAAGAACGATTGTTGGTAAGCCTCCGTGTGAGCTCGAACCTCTCTCATATTATCATCACGGTCGTTTGGCAAAATATACGTATACGAAATCACATAGTGATACAGAACGCCTCACGCCTCTCTTGTGGCATCTGCCGCAAGAGTTGGCTGGGCTTTTCCGTGTTACGTTGGCGCTTACTAAATGAAAATATAATGAAGCACGGTGCTCATTTTTAGATCATGTCTACTTCGTCTACCATTCCTGTCTGGCATGGATTGCAGACTTCTGAGCTTATTCAAGTATTGGTCGGATGAGGGTTCTGGAAGCTATCTCCTTCGTGGGTGTCCGGACACTTTGCAAAAACTGAAGCCCGCCATCAACTCCAGAAGTTCGGACATTGACGGACAGCATCATTATGTTTCAGGATAATGGCCGACTCCTTTTTGGTGAGGCTGCTTCGACTGCATTGCACAAGTCTTACTGGTAAGCCCTAACAAATCCTCCACACAGTCCCGTCTTCTCCCCACGCAGTTTCCATGTTTTTGGAGCCCTGAAGAAATACATTCATAGCCGTCAATTTGCTTCGGACGAAGAATTGCAAACCTCAGTACAATAATGGATCCGTAGACAACTGCAGACATTTTTCCATGAAGCGTTGGACGACTTGTCTCACAGTGGGATAAATCTATTAACAATGTATTGTGCATTAGGGGATCGAGAAACGACGGAGAGGCTTCGACCCGCCGTAGCCCTGAGTGGTTCACAACCCCACAACAGGCCACAGTAGCCCATCCACCCCACCGACGCCCCACACCGCAGGGTTATTGGGTGGTTCGTGGTTCGGCCCCCAGTGAAACCCCCCCCCCCCCTCCCCCCGGAAACATCTCATACCAGACGAGTGTAACCCCAAATGTTTTGCATGCTAGAGTAATTATGGTGTACGCGTACGTGGAGACAGTGTCTGCGCAGCAATCACCGACTTAGGCTGGTTGGATGGTTGGTTGTTTCGGGGAAGGAGACCAGACAGCGAGGTCATCGGTCTCATCGGATTAGGGAAGGACGGGGAAGGAAGTCGGCCGTGCCCTTTGAAAGGAACCATCCCGGCATTTGCCTGGAGCGATTTAGGGAAATCACGGAAGACCTAAATCAGGATGGCCGGACGCGCGATTGAACCGTCGTCCTCCCGAATGCGAGTCCAGTGTCTAACCACTGCGCCACCTCGCTCGGTAATCACCGACTTAGTGTAACTGAGGCGGAATAAGGGGAACCAGTCCGCATTCGCCGAGGCAGATGGAAAACCGCCTTAAAAACCATCCACAGGCTGGCCGCGCGGATTCGTGCCGGGGTCCAGCACACTTTCTTGCTCAGGAAGCAGCGCGATAGACCGTGCGGCTAGGTGGGCGGGCTCTATTAATAGTTACAACCATTCCTTTTGAAATAAAACAGTTTCCTCACTTTTCTCCATCCGTCTCGTTGTCTGTACGGGAAAGAGTCATGAACTCTTGTATGTCCACCATTACCGCCAACGGTTAGAAAGAAGTAGTAAACTTTTCGCTATCCAGTAGGGTGTCTTCTAAGTGGCACTTATTAATTCCTTCACAATTTATCTTTGACTTTCTTTGGTAGCATTCCATGCAAAAAGAAGCCGTGTGGAATTTGGGCGCAGAATGAAAAGGGAAAGAATTCCCCCTGGGCTCTCAAAATTGGAAAATTTTACAAAAAGAAAATCACCAAGTTCATTAAACTACCTTCTAACTAATAAATGCATTCACCACCTAATGTAGGCCGCTTGTTTATTTCACCTTCATTATCTGAATGTATTCTCATAACATATTAGTATGGTGGCGCACAGGTCAGTGACCAAAGACAGGTAGAGAGGGGCAGCGCAAGTCATGACGTCTGTTTGTACGATCCAACTCCTTCCATTATGGTAGGATTTCATTCTAAGAAAGGTAGTTGTCGAAGTATGTACTGTGTTTTCAGTTTTGACTCGTTTACAGGAGATAATGTACGAGGGTTGACCAAAGTGTAATACACCGCATTTTTTTCTTCAATAATTCTTTACTGAACATAATGAGAATTACACACAAGAAAGAAAGATGTTTTATCTATGCATCCTGTTCTTCCATGTAATCTCTATCTCGTTCTACGGCCTTCCTCCAGCGCGAAACAAGGGCGTGTACACACTGTCGGTACCAATGCTTGTCCTGGTAGCGGAACCAGTGTATCACCTCATCGTCCTCAAAACATCTTCCACGAATGGCATCCTTTAAAGGCCCAAACAATTGGAAGATCGCTGCAACATGTCAGGCGTGAGATCCGTGGATGGTCTCCCCGACCGCTGCAAATCGTGGAGCTCCGCCGAACCGCCTCCTGATGACCTCACCCTTCATGCCCAGCGACTAACTGTACTTCTGTCGACAGCAGATGCTCCATAGACTTTGCACAAGCGTTTGTGAATATTCCCCACAGTTTCTTTCTCTGCAGTTAGAAATTCAATGAAAGCACGTTGCTTGTGACGCACACCACCTACAGACGTCATTTTGAAACTGTCCTGCAGCTACGCTGTCTGTCGGAAGTGACGGAAACTTGGCGCGCTTAGCCAGGAGACTTCAAATAATACATACGTAACACTTCGCATTCTTAGTATTGTTTTCGGCTGAGCAACAGATGCAGTGCATTACTTTCTGGGCAACCCTCGTATTTACTCCGTTTTTAATTCCATGATATAACTAGGAACAAACTGCTGTTTATCATACAAACATTAACAGTTTCCTCTTAAAATTTGGGATTGTGCACATGACTGTGCATCAAAGGACACTCTACCTACGCAAAAAGTGTTGATTTACAGCGAAGAAGCGGACATTCTAACACAAGATCTAAGAAACTACGTATGAAAATTAAAGAATAGATGCACGTGCAATAGCTGGAAGATAGTCAGAAATTCATAACAAGAAAGAAGCAACATTTTTGCTTTAAAAACTTGACAACATAGCACATGTTAATGCTATGAAAATCATCACTATTGAAGAAGGTGTTGTAAGTATATAAGACGGTCAAAAAGCATGACCCTCTTCAACCATAATTATTCTTGTGAATCAAAAATGAAAATGGTCCGAGTATTAAATCATGTGTCAAAACTATGAGGCGAAAATGTTAAACCGATTCATCTAAGAATCGAACAAATACTGAAAGTCATCAACATTATATTTCAGCAGTTTGTTTTTTATGAAGTAGGCGTATTTTTGATAAATTTGATTTGAATGACAAGTTGCTAAGGTATAGAAAATGATTAAAAATGAATGGGAAAAAAAGAAAGCATTTCTCTGACTACAGTAATGACTTTATTTCAGAAATCCACTTCTATGGACTACACAGATGCTGATTCTGGGCTTTAATTATGACATGGAAGATGTGAATGTTTTAAAACGTTTCCTGCCAGACCCATTTCAACGTAGCCCTATCAGTGAAGTTAACTGCGTCTAGTATCCAGTGCCTAAGCTAGTACTCGTATAAGTCCTGCGAAAATGGGAGTACGCAAACCATGTGCTTAACACATCCCAAGGAAAAAAAAAAGTGAGGGGCCACAACATGAAAGGCACATAATGAGACCCAGCACGACCAACCCAGCGCTGAGGGAGACGTTCCTTCAGCTGAAAAAGTACGATCTCACGCCAATGTAGCGGGGCTCCGTTCTGTTGCAAACAGAAGTGGGTTGCCTCTTTTGTTATTGTGCGAGACGGTGCAGTGGTTAGCACACTGGACTCGCATTCGGGAGGACGACGTCTCAACCCGCGTCTGACCACCCTGATTTAGGTTTTCCATGATTTCCCTGAATCACTTCAGGCAAATGCCGGGATGGTTTCTTTGAAAGGACACGGCCGGCTTCCTTCCCCATCTTTCCTTAACCCGTCGGAACCAATGACCTTCCTGCTTGGTCCCATCCCCCATATCTGTCAACCTCTTTTGTCAACTGAGGACACAACCAGAGAGAAAGCTTATAGGCATAGTTTATGCTTCTAACGATGGATTCTGCGAAACAGAAAGGACTAAAAGCTCTGCTGTCGGTTATGGCGCACTAACATTAAGTTTCAGAGAGTCACATTCATGCTCCAGAGAAGCATGCGAGTTTTGTGTACTCAATATTCTGTAATTGTGCTTGTTCAATTTGTCACTTAAATGAAATGTTGCTTAGTCAGAGAAGTACCTCCGTCTGCGGAACCATCCACCACCTACCGTGCTTGAAAATCAACGCACAATTTTCTCCGTTATGGTTTACCGGCTAGTTTTTGCTCCTGCAACATCTGAATTCCGTAAACCTTTAATTACAGACACTTGCGCAACACTCGCTTTACTATTGACTGCTACACATTCGTCTCTCTGCTGGTACGACACGTGAATTTGCTGGTTCCTATGTATTAAAAACTTCTGGTAGGTAACATTTGAAGAAATGGGTTTTGAGCCATACATATACACTTTTATTCCTAACCGATATCAGTTTTAACTAAGGAGGAAAAGCTGTGCATCGATGGACAGCTTTTCCTCGGAGACCATGGCTGCTAAAACTGAAACCTGTGGCTAAAAAAGCTTTTCTTCAAGAAGCTCGTAAGAAGGGTTTCTATCACTTCTTTCTCGACGGATGGCCATCCTACTGTTTTCTTCTGCCATATTTATCCCGTCTACTGGAATTACTTTTGCCTTCTAGTAATGTTATGACGGTGTGGTGCCACTTTACCAAACTTGGGCCGAAAATGCTTTTAAATAATGATTATTGGTGATGTTTCTGCGTTTCTGTGACACAACTTACCTTTTCTGTCGTGGATGCCGCCATTTTGAATAGCAATGCCAGCGACAAACGACGACGGCGCGACGGCGGCTTTCTAATGTTTCATTGTCTCCAACCTAAGCTGTACGAGTTAACCTTTCAGTCTGTATGTGTATTTCTGAAATAAAGTCATTACTGTAGACAGGGGAATACTTCTTTTTTACCCATTCGTTTTGAATCATCCTGTGCTTTCTGCAGTGGAAGTATTTCTTTTACACTTTGTTTACATTCTATGCGTTCCGTGGACTGTTTGACTAATGGCCGATTACAAAGTCATGGACTTCATAGCAAAATAGCAGACGAGCAGATAGGATGCAGACGGAAGCTGGGAACATTTGTGATGGGATTTCCTGTTGCTGCATTTGCCTTCCAACCAAAGAGAACTTTCCGGAAATTTCTGTCGGTGGCAGGATCTGAGAACTACTTTGAATTTAACTCACAAGGGGATGGTCCAATAAGACGACCCTTAAATATTTTACATAGGAAGAAGACAACGAAAGAAATGCACTGTCAAAATTTTAGCTACTAAGAGGCACTACAAGTATTTTAAAAAATGCCTAATTCGTAGCACGCCAGGCGGCAGTACAAATGTACACCCCTATTGGCGCTGTCGCAGCTGAGCATGCGCAACTAGGCACACACACACACACACACACACACACACACACACGCACACACATACACACACAGTCGAGGTTGGCGGTACATTTGTTAACAGGAAACATGATACAACCCGATCGTTCACTGTAAAGGACGTTTAAGGTTACCATTCGTTGACAGCTTCTGTGACACTATGGTACACAGTTACTATTCGCTCGAATTAGCCACTCAGGTGACATCTATTACAAATTGTCGGTCGCTTTTTGCGGTGTTGGTAAGTATTGACTATACAGAGAAAGCTGAATTAATTTTTTTTGTACTTTCGTAAGGCGTGTCTGTTAATAGTACCCTTTTTTTTCTTCCAGTTTCACAGTAATGTGGAATCAAATGAACGTTCTCAATTTAGCAGTGATAAAATATGAATGAAGAACATGGTTTCCAGCCGAAATCACCTACTTCCGCTGAGGACGTGCATATGTGTCATATGTGTTATTTGTTAGTTGATTTCCTTGACATTCATTCGAATGATATCGACATTTCGTTTGAAATTGTGAATACGTTAGAAGAAATAGGAAATAGCTGTGACAATTCCGTGCATTGTGGTTCGGACGACGTCAGCTATGTCATTAACAATTCTGAAGAATAATACCTTGTAAGCCTAAAAAGAAGGAATACTTACTGCAAGAACTTCCAGTGACTAAAAAAAGGCAGTGAAATATTGGTTAAAGGAAGGAAAGGAAGAAACGCTTGAAGTTACGCAGTGTGCAAAGGCATTTTTCTTTCATAAAATCGGAGCGTAAATTGTGCAGATGGAAGAATGAATTACATGAAGTAAGAAATATGCGCCAGGCGGAAACCCGAAACCATGTGAATGAAGAACTGTGCGAAAGATTTAGAAGTGCTCGTGACAGGCCATGCACCGTTACCGATGGATATCTACGAGACTGCGCCGTCAGAATTGTATCTGACATGAACATTGCTAATTTCCAGGCTTCGTCGAAATGACTATGCAGGTTCAAGAAGTCGTACAGAATAGGAAGTTGCAAAATTACTATGTTTACGTCACGTAAACGCGTAATGCAGCTGCCAGTGATAAATAATACTACGGAGAAATTAATAGCTGACGCAAAGACGAAACTTGCTGTTATAACTGCAACTGCTGTTTATGGGTGATCAGTCAGGTTTCGTGAAAGAACTACGTACACACCGCCTTTTATCATTTCGGGTTGAAAAGAAAGACAGAGTCTGTTGACTAATCAATGAATGCAATGACACATTCATATACTGTAATGCCAAAGATAAGTGTGAGTGTATTACTGTTTCCGCAGCGGTGTATCTGTCATCAGAACCGCAAGGAAGATTAGAACAAAAAATAAAAAATGGGACTGTTTAGCTGCAAAAGTTTTGTAATCGACGTATCAAAGTCTGGAAAAATGGGAAAGAATATTTTCCAACATTTCATTCGAAACGTATTGCTACCAGCTGCAGAAACTAATTCACTGCTTTTGTTGGATTCATGGTCCGAACATAACGCCGCCTCTGTTTTTGTGGAGGACGACGAAAAAACTGAAGATGTAATGTGGATTCCGCATTGAAATACTAGTGCGATTCAACCTCTCGATAAAAAATTTGTTCGACCGTGGAAAGCAATTTTCAGGAAATAATCAGACAACATAATTTCCGATACCTCTCTCTCATTTCAGGTTTATCAGCGGAAGGGTATTCTAACGCTCCCGTAATTTTTGGATTACCAGTTTCCTTCGCCAAGCTTCATGAATTTGATCATGTATGCCTGGTATGGAGCGCTATATGCAGAACAACGGCCGGGACCATTTCTGACTCCATCGCAGTTCTGTCTAGATAAAACTAGTGGTTACTGCGAAGTGCCTGACTGCATCAATTTTCCTTTGACCGGTGTGCCTGGCGCAAGAAAAATGCTTGTTTTTGTCATTCAGTAGACACTTTGCATTTTTGTGACGACTACAAGAAATAAACAAAGAACCGTTTCACTGATAGTCAAATGTACACTATTCAAATATTGTTATAAGGAATTGCCTACAGGAATTGTTATAAAATGTAGTACAGCAAGACGCATTTCATTTCAACAAATTACAAGTCATCATTGATGAAAGTCATCTGTGAGATCAAACACTGCCATGATTTTTATCAGAATTATATGTGCAAGAACTGAACTGTCGATATGAAGGTATTCAAAAACTTGATTGTGTAGTTGAAGCCAGGTTTTCGCCGGAGCAGACAAGATAACAAGCACGAGCAAATGAGAATTCTGTATGCTGTGCCCGGTAGGCCTCTTGCAGGTCGTTCAATTGGACGCCACTGCAGCTACTTACGTGTCCCTAACCTTCCCAGTTACCTAATCGGAAAATGGAGTCCTGCAGTTTAACATGGAATCCGAACCATGTGTCTTTCGTGACCACTCCAACATCTGTGAGAAGTGTATGCTCGGTCAAAAATCATAGTGAAAAAGTTGTGGTCTGAACGGGATTGGACCCTGCGCTGTCTTCATCACGAAGCTCGCTATTTGCCACTAGAAACAAAAAAGAACATGACCATTAGACCTTACACGCATAGTGGAATCGCTAGCTGTGTAACCTCTTGAGATGATGCTCAACGTCGGTAACTAGTGTCCTGTTCATAAATTTCCCCTCAATAGTAATGAGAACCCAGGGAAAAATGGCAGCCGACATACAAGGAAAATTTTGGATCAGTGTTAAGAGGAGATGGAGATGCAATTCCGTGTAAAGTGCACGATCTCCACGCACGTCACACTTCCATACAAATTGGGATACTCAAATTCTTTCTTCCCTGTGCCATTTTGCATACTCCATCAACAACAGTGCGATCGCCTTGTAAAATAATCCTCACTGCATGACAAAGTTTCACATTGTTGCTCTAACAAGATAGAGTTGTATCCTGGATGCCGAATATTAGCTCCAAAAACTAAAAACTAATAACACACTGTTTATAGGCAATGTTCGCTACCTCCTGTTTTCTTCCGTTCCCTCTAGTATAAACGAGTCTACCCCTACACAAGCGAATTGTAGTGAATTTTGTGCAAAAGGTCATTCGCGCGTGTTCGCTTCCATTCGCACCATTGGGTGCTTAAAATTGGTGCCTGTGAACTCCGTATAATTCCGCTACGCGGCCCTCCGCTATTACAAGCTGTACTTCTCGCTGCAAAAATGTGTAACTTCAACATTTTTTACAAAATACTTGCAGAGACTCTTAGCAGCTAAAATTTTGGCAGTGCATTTCTTTCGTTGTCTTCTTCCTGCGTAAAACATTTCACGCTAGGTTTAGATAATATGTCTTATTACGCATTTCTTTACGTATATACAGAATAAAGTCGATGACTTATTCAATATGTACAGTTTACCATCGCCAGTGTTGTAATTTCATCAGTTAATCTGAAAGTTATAAACCGGCTGAGAGAGGCGCGAATCTGATGAAGGAGTACAATAAGTAATTTACAAAAAACGACCTATAGAAGCAGAATATGCATCACATTATATGTACTGCCATGTTTCCAGGGTACAAAAAGAGATTATTTCAAAGAACAAAAATTTTGAAAGAGAATACAATTTTCTCGTCGAATTTTTTCACCAACATTATACGTAGTAGCTTTAGGGATTGTATTATTATAGTTAATACAATATCGTTAACAGTCAAGTAGAAAGTAACATTGATTAATCTACTAATTCCGAACAATAGTTTCTGACATAAAAAATTTTATGTGAAAAACTATTATGCGTTTATCTTTTTTTCCAACTTTAGGAGCCGGTAGGCACACTCCCATCTTTTCCTATCGACCCTAAGTCACATATAACACAGTTTTTGTGAAATGGAACTGAACTGGATAATCAGTTTAGCAAAAAATTTAAAACTAAAAAATTAGATACGTCCTAATGTAGAGGAAAGTAGTCCACGGAACATTTGTCTTACGTTGTAGGAAAGTCTGGCACGAAGAAGGTCCTGTAAGCAACGAAGCGCCATATGAGCAACTAACCGCTCTGTGGCACTACTATTACTAGCATAGACCGCGTAGTACAGAGACTTCGGATAACACCACTAAAAAGACAACATCGAAGCAGTTTCTGAAAGAGAAAGAGGTTAATGTTTACCACCCTATCGACGACGATGTCATTGTAGCACAAGCTTGAGAATGAGAAAGGGAAGGATGTGACTCAATCCTTTCTATAGGAAACTTCATGGTATTTGTATCAAGTAATTTAGGAAAATTAGGGAAAAGCTAAATCTAGATAGCCTAATGTGAATTCTGAATGAAGCACTGCGTTATGTCAATCGGAGATTACTTAGGTCTCAGATATAACATCGGATATAAGAGTTGTAACAAGCAGATAGTTTGAATCGAAGCAGAGTATTTAGAACAGTCTGGAAAACAGGCAAAAATTAAAATTGACAAATACTACAGAATTGCTTTAAATCGCATCTTATTGGGATCCAGAGATGTGGGTTGCACTCTATATTCACACCGTCAGCAGTATATGTACATGGTACTTCCGTAAGTATGACACAAACGTTCAGGAATGATGCAGACAGGCAAAAGTGTCAGTCTGATACTGGAGAATCTTGGTCCAATTAAAACTGAGCTGAATGTTAGCAAAGACAAAAAATGTTAATATTTTCCATTTGTCTCTTGACGTGAAAAGTACCGAGGTTGAAACATTTGCGTGATACTTGTATCTCTCTGCGCAACTTATACCAAGTTTTACGTAGAGGCATGCTGTTAAAAATGTAGTCCGCATCTTCTACACAGCAATGCCATTGCGGCGGAAAGATCTTTCATATGTATTCGAACAAACCCATTGTTGTTTGAATAATGTGACAGGTAGCGAGAATTAATATCAGAAAATTGTCTTACGGCTCTGCAGGTGTCTCGTACACATTGACTTTCGCTTGAATCTACAAAACAAATCTGATGAGGTCCAGTCGAGTTGTAACGACTGTCTTTTCGTGCGAAGCCTGATTTTAGCAAGGCAGTTAGAACTACTGCCCCACAAGTACGAGTACTTCGGCTGAACAGCCCAAAAATCATAGTCCGCCAACGTTTCTCTCAGTACCTACTCAAATCCCAAGAGTTCCTCGAGCCATGGATGGTCGCAACGCCTGTACGTTCCTTGTTCTCCTCCGGCTGAATCTTGACAAGCAAATATCAGCACAACTAACAGTTTGTGCTATTAAAGCCTATCTCACTGTTTCGCTTGCTATACAGCCCAAATATTATTAGTTGCCTATAACGACAGAGCTACCTGCCATTCCTCACCACGAGAACATCCCTCTCTAATCACAACGATCGAGTGCCCCTAAGGTGGCCCAGACGACACTTTTCACTGGGGTGAGACCTCGAAGAGAGTTGAGGCAGCTTTATGGAATATATAAAGCTAATAACAACTCATGCGTGAACTCTTGGTACCGTCTTTGACTACTGTTTAAAGCGTTCTGGGTCCGAAGTTCGAACACAATGAATTCTTAAATTTTTGAGTAAAGAGCAATAACGACTGAAGGCTTCGTTTGTAAGGAAGGGGTGCGAAACTGCCCCCAAAACGTGAAATAATCAGAAATTATAAATGGCATGATAATGCAAAAGGTAATGGGAACCACTGAATTAAAGACTCGTAATGTGTATCCATAGAAGATTCCGGATTAGTCCCCCACTCAAATCTCTGTGGTGGAACTGTGAGAAAAAGATGGAATAACCAACAAGAGCAAAACAGGCTTTGGAATTTCAGAGGTTTTTTAACAGGGAAGGGAAGAGAGAAAACTTGAAAATGCAAAGACTCAGCTTGAGATGTGTGAGTGTTAGTGAAGTTCAATGGAAAGAAGATAAGTATTCCTGGTCAGACGAATACAAGGTAATATAAACAACAGCTGAAAATTGTGGAAATGGCGTGGGATTTGTTACGAAAGGGAAAGTAGGGCAGAGAGTGAACAATCCAGTGATAGGATATTATAATCAGAATCTACACGTAACCATAGGTAGGTATACATGCCGACGTCACAAGCAGAAGATGAAGAGAAAAGAAAGTTCAAATGGCTCTGAGCACTATGGGACTTAACATCTGAGGTCATCGGTCCCCTAGAACTTAGAACTACTTAAACCTAACTAAACTAAGGACATCACACACATCCATGCCCGAGGCAGGATTCGAAGCTGCGACCGTAGGCATAGCGCGGTTCCGGACTGAAGCGCCTAGCGCTCGGCCATCATGGCCGGCAAGATGAAGAGACAGAGGAATTTAATGAGGAGTATGAACAGGTAATTCATGATGTAAAAAGAGATGAAATGTAACAGCTAATAATGGGGGACTGGAACACTATAGTAGGGTTGTAGGAGAGTATGGTCTCGCTAACAGGAACGAGAGAAGAGAAATAATGATTAAATTCTGCAAAATTTTCAGTTAGTAACAGCAAACACGCTGTTCAAAAAACACAAGAGTGGGACCTGTACTTAGAAAAGGACTGGAGACAAGGAAAGGTTTCCACTGGATTACATCATGGTGAGAGAGACATTCCGTAATCAGGTACTGAAATGTAAGGAGAACCCAAGAGCAAATAGAGTGCCAGATTACAGATTAGTAATCATAAAGAGTACTATGAAGTCCAAGGAAATCTTCTGGATGAGTAAACGTGGACAGAAGTGGGATGTTGAACTACTGAGAAATGATAATGTACGAGGGTGAATCATTAAATAAGCAGTAAAGTGGGGTAGAGACATCAGTGGCTCGTGCACCAGCCTGAAATTTATTTTCTTTTTCAACTTGTCCCTGGTAAACCTAAATAGATCCCATCGTTCGACAACTTCTTAAATGTCTACAGCATACAACTTGGTGGCAATATTCGCATCTAATGGATGAGTTCTCGGACTGTAACAAATTAATTTGGGGCCTTAAATTGCTGCAACCCGCAAGACCGGTGTGTCCTGGGGGTAGCGAAACACATGTAGACAGGGAAACAATATGCCATCGCTGCATAACCAGAGCAGCTAAGACGCCCCTTGTTTGTAATTTTGTCTCGATTCCTGTATCGAATAGAACACAACTTCGGATGAGATACAGTATTACCGATACACCAGACGAATTTCACTTTGCACGCCCTCTCTGGACAGTCCTTGGCTCACAGAAATCGCTTTGTTCTAGTCAGGTGCACACTTGTAGCACGCCTGCCGTCTTAGTCCGTCTGCAGACCATTAATCGTTGGCAGCGGAATACCGTGTATCGGTTACCTTCCACGCGATATCCTGTGCCATTCTAGATATGTATAGATGTGAAGTTTAAAACTATATGCGATAAACTGCCTATTGGCTTCTGTCTCGGGTTCTTCGGCCGACGTTCATCTAATGATTTTTCTGACGTTTCGCCAGCACGAGTGGCTGGTATTGTCAAAGCTTCACCCTCCATTGCCGGTGGTGAACTGGAGCCAAGCTCGCGGCCGCAGACTATATGTACCTGGCGCGCCAACGTCCGAGGGCTTCTCCGCGGTCATTTCCGGTGCGGTTTTCCTCTTGTTACCTGCAACGGTCGTTCGCTGCAGTACGGGAAGCCAGGAACCGTTTGCCTTAAGGCTTTCCTCTTTCTTGTTGAAACTGTTCGCGTGTTTTTGTATTTCTACAGCTTCTCTAAACAAGCGCGTGCGATAGTGCTTCTCTACTGCCAGAACTTCCGTGTCGGCGAATTTTATTCCGTGGTCGGTCTCATTCAGTGCGTGCTCTGCCACGGCCGATTTCTCCACCTGCCCCAACCTGCAATGTCGCTTATGCTCTTTGATCCTGGTGTTAATGGATCGTCCAGTCATTCCGACATTAACTTTTCCGCATGTGCATGGTATACGGTATATTCCCGACATTGCAAGTGGGTCTCTTTTTTCCTTCGCCGATCTAAGACACTCTTTGATCTTCCTTGTCGGTTTGAAAATCGTCTTTACGCCATGTTTGCGCAATATACGGCCGATTCTGTCCGTCACTCTGGGAATGTATGGCAGAAAGGCCGTACCCGACATTTCTTCTTCTGGTTCCTTACTCCGCCGAGTGTTTGGCTCTGTTACACTTCTAATGTAATTTGTGGAGTACCCATTGCTCCTCAGAACAGTTTCCAGGTGTTGCACTTCTCGTTTGAGGTGTTGCGGCTCACATATTCGTCCTGCTCTCATTACGAGCGTACTAATCATGCCTCTTTTCTGGCTCGGGTGGTGGTTTGACAGTTTGTGCAGGTATCGGTCCGTGTGTGTCTGTTTTCGACACACGCTGTGTCCTAGGTTTTCGCCGTCCCTTGTGACCAGCACATCTAGAAATGGCAGTTTCTTGTTTTTTTCTACTTCCATGGTAAATGTTATGTTGGCATGGAGGCTGTTCAAGTGCCTTAGGAAGTCACCGAGCTGTTCTTCACCATGGCTCCACACCACGAAAGTATCATCGACGTACCCGTACCACACCTTAGGTTTGCAAGTCGCCGAGTCCAGTGCCTGTGCTTCGAATTGTTCCATGAAGAAGTTGGCCACCACTGGACTGAGAGGACTACCCATGGCGACGCCTTCCAGCTGTTCGTAGAAATCACCATTCCACGTGAAATAGCTCGTGGTGAGACATGCATGGAAGAGCTTTTTGATGTCTTGCGGGAACATGGAACCGATGTGCTCCAGAGCATCACTGAGTGACACTTTCGTAAATAACGAAACAACATCAAAGCTGACCAGTATGTCGTTTGGTGCAAGTTTCAGTTCCTTCAGCTTCCCAATGAAATGTCCTGAGTCCTTAATGCATGTGTCGGTCTTCCCCACGTGTGGCTGGAGCAGAGAGCCCAAGTGTTTTGCCAGTTTATACGTTGGTGAGCCAGGAGCGCTAACGATCGGTCTCAGTGGAACGTTGTTCTTATGGATCTTGGAAAATCCATACAGCCGAGTTGGTAGGGCTTCTGTGTTGCGCAGGTTTCTCTGTATGTCCGCTGGCAGAGAAGACGATTCGTATTCCGAGTGATACGCTGCGTCGGATCTGCACTTAGTTTTCGGTACGTCGTCGGATCTAATAGGTCTCGGATCTTTTCCCCATAATCTTCGGTCTTCATTACGACGGTCGCATTCCCCTTATCGGCAGGCAGTACGAATATACTCTTGTCGGCGTTGAGATTCTTAATGGCTTGTACCTCTTCTTTCTTCAGGTTGCAAGCTGTTGGTTTTGCTCGGCGCAGTATCCTGGCTGTTTCAGTGCGTATTTCCTCTGCCCTTTCACAAGGAAGGGTCCGGATGGCTGCTTCGGTGTTGGCAATGATGTCCTCCATAGGTATAGTTCTCGGGACGATAGCGAAATTCCCTCTTTTTTGAAGAACAGACACTTCCTCTTCGGTCAATTGACGTTCAGTGAGGTTGACCACTGTGTGTGACATGTCGGGAATCGCCTTGTAGGTCTGCTTCCGGCATCTTTCAAACTTTTTCTTCTGCCGCTCGGTGCAGCGCTCGAGTTCGTTCTGCATGCTCCTGTGAGTGATGCTGTCGATCTTGTCCCAGTCGTCTCGATACATTCTTCTACTTAGTTGATAGAAAATGTCCAGAAGTTCCTGATCCGTTCTTGCCAAATCTCTCCGTGTTGTATGTATTCGCTCACGAAGAAAAGCTCGTTGCATTCTGTCGTAGATACGATGTGCTTGGGCGGTTGTGAATAGGCGCTTACATCTCAAGAACTTCGGTGTAGCACATTCATCTCGGCATCGTGACAGAAAGGCGAGAGAGGACATCAGTCGCGCTTTCGTCTTCCGTCGTTGCCAGCCACTCGTGCTGGCGAAACGTCAGAAAAATCATTAGATGAACGTCGGCCGAAGAACCCGAGACAGAAGCCAATAGGCAGTTTGTCAACAAGTGGCCACGAAAGCCTTAACAATTTTGTATATGCGATACTCTGGCGTTTGAGACTTATTTATTGACTCATCTTCACACATTTGGAGTTCTCTAAGGCTGGAGATACTGCAATAGTACAGTAAGCAAACATCCTTAAAAAGGGTAGTGACAGAAGTTGGAGAGAAGAATATGGGCACAAGGAAGGCAAGCGAGAAGAAACCCTCGGTAACATAAGAAATACTTCAATTGCTAGACGGAAGCAGGAAGTACAAAAATTCACAGGAAAAGACAGGAATACAGCAATATAGGTTCGAACGAAATGAATAGGCAGTGCGGGGAAACAGTTCCGTAGCTCAGTGGTCAGCTTATCTGGCTGTTAGGGAGAGGCCTCAAGTTCGATTCCCTGTACTGCTACACATTTTTCTGTGTAGAGAGTACTCGAAGGTTGTACAGTCCGTCTCGTGATACCAGTTGAGGACCTATTTCAGCGAGAATGAAAGGCTTCTAAGTCAGAAAAACCGACAACGGCCAGTAGAGCAGTTTGGAGACTCTGTGCCTCTCCATACCGGATCCGAATGACGCCATTGTCAGAGGATGACACGGTGCTCGATCGATCTCTATTGGCCAATCAGGGCCAAAACGGAGAGATTTCTATTACTTAGCTTGCAGTGAAGCTATGGTGACTCGTTTACAGAAAAAAACGTGAAAAAATAGGAAGAAAAATATTCGGCATTACAGATTCAGCATAAAGAATAGTCAAAACTACCTTCGGTGAAATTGAAAGCAAAGGATTCAACATTTAGCGGCTAAGGAAAATTCAATTACTAAACTACGGGAGAGTGAGAGGAAAGAGTACAATGAACACCTCCACGGGGTAGGGAGGAATTGTCTGCTGACCGAAGAATTGGGAGTCCATATGGATGACTCAGCAGGTGATCCAGTATTATAATCACAATTTAACAGAGATTGAGGAGACGTGCTGTTAATACGGCTGGAGGTACGGACAGCATTAATTCGGAATTTGTAATATCATTGGGGCAATTGGCAGTCAAACTACTGTTCAAATTGGCTTGTAAATCTGTGAGTCTGGAGGTAAACTATCAGACTCCCAGTAAAATATCAACCACACAATTCTGAAGACATCAGAGGCAGATAAGTATGATAACACTCGAACAATAATTATAAAAGCTCATGCATCCTAAGCGGTGAAAAGAATAACACACAGAAAAATGGGAAAGAAAACTGAGAATCTGAATGACGAGAGTTTGGCTTTAAAAGGTGCAGGCATTAGAGAGACAGTTAAAACGTTGCGCTTGGTAGTGGAAGCAAGGCTTAAGGAAACACAAGTTAATAGAATTTGTCGACAACGTTAAATCGTGCGACAAGTTCGAAATTTCAGGAAAACAGATGTAAGCTGTATGGAAAGACGGTTATAAGCAGTACGTACAGGAGCCAAGAGGAAACAATAACAATGGAAGACGAAGAACGAAGTGCTCAGATTGAAATGTGTGTGAGACAGGAATTCCGTCTTTTTGCCCATAATGTACAATCTATACTTCGAAGAACTAATGACGAAAGGTTCAATAGTGGGCTTAAAATTCAGGGATATTTATGTCCTACACACAATTAAACATCAGGTTACGAAAGATTGTGCTCTTATCATTGGGTTCTAAAATATAGCCCATGAAGTCAAAAACTCTAAAGAAATCTACCAACAATAATAATTATGGCGTTCATAAAGAAAATAGAACAAAGACACATTTGGCTGCGGATCCTCGTCTCGCATTACAGTCGTCGACATTTATCGGTGACCTTTCCATTTCAAACCGCACTCTACACCAGACCGCGTCCTACAGTCTGCTGTGGGCTCCAAAAGTGTGAAGTTGGCTTGTTGTGAACTGGCATGTCCGCTCAATCACAATGCTGCTCTATGGGGTCGCCAAAGCTGGTGGACGAGCTCTGGCTTAAGGTGTGGTTTGAGACAGGGTGTCCACTGTCAGATGTCGGCGACTGTAATGGGAGGCAAGTACCCACAGTCCAAGGTGTTTTTATTCTACAGTCCTGGAAATTGAAATAAGAACACCGTGAATTCATTGTCCCAGGAAGGGGAAACTTTATTGACACATTCCTGGGGTCAGATACATCACATGATCACACTGACAGAACCACAGGCACATAGACACAGGCAACAGAGCATGCACAATGTCGGCACTAGTACAGTGTATATCCACCTTTCGCAGCAATGCAGGCTGCTATTCTCCCATGGAGACGATCGTAGAGTTGCTGGATGTAGTCCTGTGGAACGGCTTGCCATGCCATTTCCACCTGGCGCCTCAGTTGGACCAGCGTTCGTGCTGGACGTGCAGACCGCGTGAGACGACGCTTCATCCAGTCCCAAACATGCTCAATGGGGGACAGATCCGGAGATCTTGCTGGCCAGGGTAGTTGACTTACACCTTCTAGAGCACGTTGGGTGGCACGGGATACATGCGGACGTGCATTGTCCTGTTGGAACAGCAAGTTCTCTTGCCGGTCTAGGAATGGTAGAACGATGGGTTCGATGACGGTTTGGATGTACCGTGCACTATTCAGTGTCCCCTCGACGATCACCAGTGGTGTACGGCCAGTGTAGGAGATCGCTCCCCACACCATGATGCCGGGTGTTGGCCCTGTGTGCCTCGGTCGTATGCAGTCCTGATTGTGGCGCTCACCTGCACGGCGCCAAACACGCATACGACCATCATTGGCACCAAGGCAGAAGCGACTCTCATCGCTGAAGACGACACGTCTCCATTCGTCCCTCCATTCACGCCTGTCGCGACACCACTGGAGGCGGGCTGCACGATGTTGGGGCGTGAGCGGAAGACGGCCTAACAGTGTGCGGAACCGTAGCCCAGCTTCATGGAGACGGTTGCGAATGGTCCTCGCCGATACCCCAGGAGCAACAGTGTCCCTAATTTGCTGGGAAGTGGCGGTGCGGTCCCCTACGGCACTGCGTAGGATCCTACGGTCTTGGCGTGCATCCGTGCGTCGCTGCGGTCCGGTCCCAGGTCGACGGGGACGTGCACCTTCCGCCGACCACTGGCGACAACATCGATGTACTGTGGAGACCTCACGCCCCACGTGTTGAGCAATTCGGCGGTACGTCCACCCGGCCTCCCGCATGCCCACTATACGCCCTCGCTCAAAGTCCGTCACCTGCACATACGGTTCACGTCCACGCTGTCGCGGCATGCTACCAGTGTTAAAGACTGCGATGGAGCTCCGTATGCCACGGCAAACTGGCTGACACTGACGGCGGCGGTGCACAAATGCTGCGCAGCTAGTGCCATTCGACGGCCAACACCGCGGTTCCTGGTGTGTCCGCTGTGCCGTGCGTGTGATCATTGCTTGTACAGCCCTCTCGCAGTGTCCGGAGCAAGTATGGTGGGTCTGACACACCGGTGTCAATGTGTTCTTTTTCCATTTCCAGGAGTGTATTTTATCTTACGAAAGCCGTAGTTACAACTGTTGGGAGTTTTTTTAGTGTTTTTCACTTCAGGAGGTAAGTTATAGAATCCGATGATGAGAGCATTGTCTCTGGAAACGCATTGTTCAACAGTGTATAGGACAGAATACGGTTGAATGCTACCAATTATTACCGTAAAAATTTAACTACAGAGCGTCCATTCGATACTGCATAAAATTTTAAAAAATCAGGTTGAAGGAAGATCATGATAAGATTCGCTGATCTCGTTGTTACACTCAGAGAGAGTGAGGAAGAATTCCGGGAAATGATCACGGAAATGAGCAAAGTAACACGTGGTCTAGGACTAAAGTCTTTGACTACTAATCAAAATGTCCTCGATCCCGGGTTCGAACACACCCAATCCTTAATTTCGGATAAAAATAATCAGCAGTGGCTGCCAAAGACTTTGGGTATAAGAATTCACCATCATTCTGCTAGCGGCCTTCTCACCATAGAGGACGGAGAAGCGGACGGAAGTTCAGGGCACTCTTTTGCCGATGGGGTGGGAAACTATCGTAAAAGGCGGAAGAGTCAGAAACGATCAAGGGCGTGAGGATGCAGAAGGCAACGGAAACCGCTGCCTTAAAGACACATAACGTGCATCCATAGGACACGTGGCCTGTAATTGAAAAGCTGTCATGATATCTCCATTCGGAAATGATTCCGCACTAGTCCCTCATCCGCAACTGTGGGAGAGGATTTCCAAAGTGAAGGTGACCATGATAACAAGACTTAATAAACAACGAAAGGAATGTCAGAACTTTCAGCATGGTAGGGAAGCTGGAAAGTTTGAAAAGGGAAATGCTAAGGCTCAGTCCAGATATAGAGGGGAGGGGGGCAGTGAAGTGAAATTGAAAAATGATAATGATTTCTGTTCAGACGACTGTATGTAATATCAATAGCAGCAGAAAATACTGTAATGGAAGTAGGATTCTTTATTAATTGTAAGGTAGGACAGACAATGTGAACAGTGAACTGTGAACAGTTCAGCGATACGGCTATTATCACCAGAATCGACGTAGACCAACATCAACAACGTAAGTTCAAGTGTACATGCCGACGTCGCAAGCAGAAGGTGAAGAGACAGAGAAAATATATGAGGATATTGAATGGGTAATTCGGTACGAAAAGGGAGGTGAAAGTCTCATAATCAGGGGAGATTGAAGGGCGGTTGTGGGGGAAGAAGAAAGTGTTACGGGAGAATATGGACTTGGTAGTCGGAATGAGAGAAGAGAAATAAATTTGAGATGGTAATAGCGAATATTCTCTTCAAGAATCACGAAAGGAGGAGGTATTCTTGGAAAAGGAAGGGAGAAACCGGAAGATTTCAGGTAGGTTACATCAGGTCGAGCAGAGATTCCGAAATCTTGGATTGTAACGCGTACCCAGGGGTAGATGTAGACTCAGATTACAATTTGGTAATGATGAAGAAAGGCTGAAGTTTAAGAGATTAGTCAGGAGCAACCAACGCGCAAGGGTGTAGGATACAGAAGGAATGAAGAGATATGCTTGAAATTCTCTGCGATGATGAGCAGCTCTGTAGGCAGTTCAGTTGAGGAGGAAAACCATAGGTGGAAAGAAGATAACTGCAAAGAAGCCATGGGTAACAGAAGAATTACTTCAGCTGATCGATGAAGGAAGTACAAAAATGCTTAGCGAAATTCAGAAACACAGAAATAAAAGTCACTGAGGAATGAAATGAATGGGAAGTGCAGGAAAACAAAGGCGAAATGTCTGCATAATAAATGTAAAGAAATCGAAAAAAATATTATTGTCCGAAAGATTAAACATACAGAAAAGACAAAACAGCATTCGATAGAATTTAAAGCAATGGTGGTAACATTAGCTGTGCAATGGGAATTTCAGTGTTAAATGGAGAGCAGAAGGATGACAGGTGGAAAGATTACACTGTAGGCCACAACGACGGGGAGGACTTATTTGATGAAGTGCTAGAAGAAGAAACAGAAGTCAATTTAGAAGAGATAGAGGATCAAGTACTAGAATCAGAATTTAGAAGAACTTTGAAAGACTTAAAATCAAATAATACAGTAGAAACAGATAACATTCCATCACAATTTCTAAGACCCTTGGGGGAAGTGACAACAAAACGACTATCATGGTGGTGTGTAGATTATATAACATTGGCGAAATACCATCAGACTAAAAACATCGTTCACACAATTCCCAAGACTGCAAGAACCAACAAGTGTGAGAGTTTTCGCACTATCAGCTATCATATGCATCCAAGTTGGAAATTGTAAAAGTTGGTGTAAGGTCTTATGAGGACAAACCGCTTAGGTCATCGATCACTAAGCCTACACACTACTTAATCTAACTTAAACTTACTTACGCTAAGGACAACACACACGCATCCATGCCCAAGAGAGGGCTCGAACCTTCTACGGGGGGAGCCGCGCGGACCATGACAAAGCGCCCTAGACCGCTCGGCTATCCCACACGGCATCCAACTTGCTAACAATAATAATATACAGAAGAATGGAAAGGAAAGATGAGTTTATGTTAGATAATGATCAGTTTAGATTAAGAAAAGGCAAAGGCGCCAGAGAGGCAGTTCTGACGTTGTAGTTGATAATGGAAGGAGGACTGAAGAAAAATGAAGACATGTTCATAGAATTTGTCGGCCTGGAAAAAGCATTTGACAGTATCAAATGGTGCTAGATGTTAGAAATTCTGAGAAAACTGGTGAAAGCTATATGGAAAGATGAGCAACATACAATACGTACAAGAACCAAGAGGAAACAATAAGAGCAGAGGACAAAGAACACAGTGCTCGAATTGTAAAGGGTGTAAAACAATTGATGTAGTCATTCGTCGTGCTGTTCAGTTTATATGTCGATGAAGCAATGCCGCAAATAAAAGAAAGGTTCAAGAGTGGGATTAAAATTCAAGGTGGAAGGATATGAACGTTAAGATTCATTCATGTCATTGCTTCCTCAGTAAAAGAGGAGACCAATTGCAGGATGTTTTGAATGGAATGAACAGTATAATGACTATCGAATATGTACTGAAACTAAATCGAAGAAAGACGAAAGTAAAATTAAAGGGTTAGAAATAAGAACAGCGAGAAACTTAAAATCGTAATTGGTGATCACGAAGTGCATGGTTTTTAGAAATTCTTCTAGCTAGGCTTCAAAATAACCCATGACAGACAGAGCAAGGAGCACATAAAAAGCAGACTAGCTCTGAAAAAAATTTGAGGAAGAAATTTCTGAGAACGTACTTTTGGGGTTCATCACTGTATCTCAGTGAGACATGGACTGTGGGAAAACCGAAACAGAAGAGAACAAAAGCGTTTCAAATATAGTTCTATAGTTGGAAATTAGGTGGACTGGTAAAGTAAGGAACTAGGAGTTCTCCACCAAATGGGCGAGGAAAGGAGTATATAGAAAACATTGACGAGATGAAGGGACAGGGTGATCAGTTAAGACATCAGGGAATAACTTCAATAGCACTAGAAGGAGCTATAAGGGGTGCAAACTGTAGAGGAAGACAGAGATTTGGATACATCCGGCAAATAGTTGAGGACGTAGGTTGCAAGTGCTATTCTGAGATGAAAAGTTTGGCACAGGAGAGGAATTCATGGCTAGCCACTTCAAAGCAGTCAGAAGATTGATAACTCAAGAAAAGGGAAAAGACGAAGAAGAGCACACGCTACAAACTAAGAGTAACCTGAAGAAAGACAAAAGTAATGAGGAGTGGCAGAATTCAAATTAACGGTATAAACTTAACATCAAAATTGGGAACCACGAAGTAGATGAAGTGAAGGGAATCTACTGTCTTGGAGGCAAAATTGCTCATGTTGGAATAAGCAAGGAGGATTTTATATTTGTGACCAAGAGGAGCACTGCGGCAGCCGGGAACAATGATACACTTATAAGTCTAAGTAACAAAACACAACAACACTCTTTTTACGACATGAGTCCACCCTTCTTGGTTTGATTGCAACTCAACACTGACATTCAGTATAATGTTCTTAACTGGAAGCCTATCATAGATGAAATCCAGGGAGACAGTTGAAGACGAGGTTCAGCAGTCCATGGGCTTGATGATAGTGAAGTCCTGTGAGATGTGAGCTTGAAGACAGTAGAGATGAAGTCCATCGGGGCATGGCTGAGACTAGATCCAGCGAAGTGTGGGTTTGAAGACAGCTAAGGTCCAGCAAGACGGCAGCTCAAGAACGGTTCTGAGTGAGTCAAGGGCTCTAGTGTGAACTCTAGCTGCTGGTTTAAACATGGGGCGTGAGTGATAGCTGTGTGTGAAATGCGTCTGATGGCCTGCTAAGTTGGACCAGCGCAGACCTAGAGTGAGTATTAGCTGCAGGGTTGCTGGGTGGTGCCTAAATACCTTCTGTTGCAAGGATACTGTCATGGCGTTCAGCAGGTGCATTATTTTGCAGAAGAGGTGACCCTGATTGCAGTGCAGCTTACTGTGATGTACCCACTAGCTATGTGGTGATGTGGTAACTGCTGGACAACCCATGAGTTTGTATTAATGGCAGACATTTACATTGACCTCCATAGGGTTGTGTAGGTAGTGGACCTCAAATACGGCAACCCACAGTACACTTCTGTATGGCTGGTGGTGTGCTGCAAGCAGCAGCCAGAGGATACCGTATTTCTCCCCCTTTAGGGAACAGGTGGAGGGGTCAGCTCAGAAACAGCAGCCAAGGAGGAGTAGCCCTAGGGTCGCAGAAGTTACCCATGGCAGGGATGTACATGATGGCAGTGCACAGCATCCAGACAGCAGCAGCCGAAGGCAGGTGGCGCAAAGGTGACTGCGACAGAGGAGTTGTGGCACAGACAGAGGCAAACACACCACAGTAGTGCTGGTGTCGAAATTTCCAGGAGCACACAAATGAAAGCCTGAATAGGTCCAGCTGGTGGCCCATGTAGGGCACCTCAAGGAAGTATGCTAGAAGTTCCAATGGTTTGATAGATCTTCATGATTTCAAGTCATGCCTGTAATGTGAGGCATCCAGGAGAGCTAACCAGGCGAGGATGGTGTTGGTTGGGACCCATGTGGAGGCATGACATGTATTACCATGTTGTCCAACTGAAGACAAGGCAAGACCATGAGTTGTATGGCAGATGTGGGAGGAAAACCAGTAGGGTAAAGAGAAGTAGCATGTGTGAAGTTGCAGGACTGTGCAGAAGGGACAGGACACAGATGGGTACCTGAAAGACAGAATCCGAGGGAAGACTGAATGTTGTGAGTACTGCAGTATGAGATGGTGCAGACAGCATCAGCAGGATGTCAGCAGCTGATGGGAGACAAGTTCAATAAACGATGGCTGCCAGAGACGCAAAGGTGCCAGCAGGGCAACAACAGATAATGGGTGAGAAACTTAGAACAGCATGTGTTGTTAGAGACACTACAGTCCGCAGGGCATCTGCAACCTGTTCAAGACAGACTCAACAAATGGCTGCTGCTAATGACGCAAAGGGGCTGACAACACAATGGTAGCTGGTGGGAGGGTTAGTGTGACCAGCAGAAGCTGCCAGTCACATGAGGGCCAAGTGTTGGAAACTACAGGTGCAACCTTAGGACAGAAGAGCCTCCTGTAGTCCGTTGAGGACCCCAGAGCTCTGGCGAGCTTTGCTAAAGATTGACATTTGCACCATCAGGATTGTGAGGTCCTCAAGAAGTGTCTTATGGAGAGGGGCTACAAGCACGAAACGTGTCACACTCGGAGAACGCGAGACTCACAGCTGCAAGGGGAAATTCCCAGAAGAGTGAAAAGGGCACCAGAGATGTTGGCAGGGCCTTGGGTGTGCATAGGAAAGAAGGCACTACCAAGAGCAGTTTGATAGTAGGTGAAAATCCTTGGGGAATTGGCACAGAGATCCATGATGAGCTTCAGCTGTCAGTGGGTGATGAAGAAAAGTCACCATCATCTGGTGGGGAGGGGTCCCCAGAGCATGTGTGTACAGTGGTATAGGAAACATAGGGCCCAAAAACACATAAAACAAATCCTGAGCAGAGGAAAAAGGAGCAGCTCGGCGGTTGCAGATGTTTGAATACGAGGTCCAGTGAGGGGTGGGCTTGAGGATGGCAAAGTGAAATGCACGAAGGTGCGAGCTCAAGGAGGCATGAGCTGGAAGATGGCTGTGACAAGGTCCAGGGATGCATGGGCTTGAGGTTGTACAAGACTAGACTACGTCCAGGAAGGTGTGAGTTCGAGGTGAGGTCCAGTGGGGTGGCAGATCGAGAATGATTGAGACTAAGTCCAACAAGGTGAGTACTCGAGCAAGAACTCTGATTGATGAAGTACTGAATTCAGACAGCACAGCGAGAGTTCGATAGGCTGCTAAGCATGCCCAAAGTAAGCCCATCTTCTGCCTGTTCATCAACCAATTGTAAATATGAAAAGAAATCCTGGAGTTCATAGTAACGTTGGGTTAAAGTTGAATTTAGTTCCATATAAAGTAGCTAGTCGTCTGAATTCCTTAACACCAAAGGGGTCGGGCAGCGGCCTAGATAGCCGTCCAGTGCGAGGATAATGTCACGACGTTGAACAGGTACGTGATGTCGTGGAAGTGCGAAAGTGTCAGCGATTGCTGCGCTGTTAACTGCAATACGTACGCCGCTGTCAGCGAGGCTGGCGCCATACAGTATTTTATCAACTGCTGGAGGTTCAGTTCAAAACAATCTGGAGTATATGTGTTCTTGTCAGAGTGTTACCGTCTATCTCCAGAGTGACGCTTAGCTAGTGGAACTGAGCTGTGGCAACCTGTGGTAGACACCTATGTTGTTGATGGCGTGAGAAAGAGGACAGTAATTGCAGACTAGCCCAAGTAAATGAGGCACTCCTCAGAAAGAGAGGTCCACTAGCATAAAACATCGCATTTGAGGACAGAATATCTGGCACTGAATTTTTGGAACACAGCTATCAATGGAAGAGAATATTGACTGTGGGGAAAACTTAAAATAAAAGAATCGATGAATCTGGAATGTAGTGCTGCAGGAGAATGCTGAAAATTAAATGAACAAATCTTATCTTATAAGAAACTGGAGGGTTGTCCAAAGGAGGAGAGGGAAATACGAGAAAACACGGAGAAGAAGAAAGGACATGATGATGTGACCTATGTTAAGACATCCGAAGATTACTTAAGTGGCAGTAGAGGGTACTGTAAGTAGTAGGGCGATGTGAAGTCAAGCACAGTTTTGATATCAAATTAATGATGGAAATTAATTAATTGATCAATTAACTTTCCCCAACCAACTGATGGAATCATGTGTTTTTCCTGACTGGTACATGTCCCTTTCCCTCACCGCACCTTCCTTTGCCCCTTGTCCCCAGAAAAAAATTGTGAGAAATTCATATTTTAGCTGAAAAATAGGACAACTGTGTTACATCCACTTACCTAACTCTCCCCTCCCTCACACCTATTCACCCACCCTACAGTCTTGGAAATGCCGAGAAAAATCACTGAATCAGTGTTGGAATGTTTCTCTGGAAGGACCTCACGACGGAGGCTGAGGTATCTTCAATCACATTGCATTAAACAATTTAAGGCCTTGGAATATTGTTTAAAACAATTAATATTGTAATAAGCTTTATTGCAAAAGATTTTGAAATTAAATTGTGTTAATAAATATAATTTCAACTGAAAGGGTACAGTACCGCCCAACATTGAAAATAGGTACAACATACTTCATTATTTTTGTCAGAACAACACATTTTTTTGTAAAATAACTCAATTTCAATTAATACAGCGGAGCCGGATACCAGTGTAGGAAAGAATGACAATTTATTTATTTAATTGATCACATGTGCACTCCCACAAAATAAAACCCTACATCCAGTTTGGTGAGATCTGTGAAATGAATGAATGTATGGTCGTCTGCTAACCACAGATAGTGAATGTGAATATATAATCATCTTTGAGACGATCCTTTGGCCACCTTTGGTGGAACCAAAGAGATGAAACTTACCGGAGCTTTGAGCGCCTGAAATGTGGCTGACCAATACGGTAGCATGGTCTTCCCCCACCTCGACAGAGGTGCGAGATGACCTGAAGAACGGCCATGTTTCAGCACTCTGCTGCTGGATCTTGTGCTGTTAAGACCTGTCTTGGGTGTGCTCCGTAAAGACAAAAGAGTGGAGACATGGTATGCATGTGGAATATTTAAGAGTAGTTTGAAATAATAATTTCTCTATTTCAGGAACTTTTGTGGGGAGAATTAAATGTCAGGCAGGTAATATTAATGGGATCGTAGTAATCTTCGGAAGTGACCAACGGTCACAATGAAACCACGTGTAGCAATAAGTTGAAATACTTCCGTGTGCTTAAGTTAAGCTGAATTACTAGCGTGTGTACAATAACTTGAAATATTTAAGAAATAGCGTGTGTACCATAAGTTGAAATATTTAAGAAATGGCGTGTACAGGACTTGAAATTAGAGACGAGTACTTCCACGTGGTGAGTACTGTGTGAGTCTCAATCTGTGTATGAGACAAAGGATAAAGAGAAGTACTCGTCCATGGTATCAGTCGAGCACTAGCGTGTGTGATGAATATATTCTTAATATTACTTTGCGTGATATGATTCCGTGTGACGCTAGATTCAAACTCTGAGAGAGAAGCAAGGTTAGTCGGCCGTCTATCCAGCAACGCCACTTGGCTTGCATTGCACAGGAAGACGTGCATATATCTCCAGAGTTCATAGTAGGAAAGTAGAATTACAAAGTGGGGCAGTGTCGTATGAAACTGGGATAAATACTAATTGAAGTGGGAAAGCTGAAAGTGATAGTGTTGTGACTATTTATTGTATTGTATTCCATGTTGTAGTGTGGTGTATGTCATGTAATTTGGGTATGTGTGGTTTGCATGGGAGAGTAGCAAGGTAGTTTCAAAAGATTAGTGGGTTATGCTTGTTCCTTCGGTACCGCTCGGTCTGGAGGAAAGTTTCGTGATGATGATTGTGAGAGTCGAAGTGTGAGGTATAATAAAAGATCCACCATCCTATCCAGAAAGTGCAGTGTAGCGTTAAATAATTACGAGACCATAAGGTAGAGAATCACCATGTAAAGACATGCCCACTGGGCGGAATTTCTCTTGTGTTATTGTTGTAGGTTATAGAATTTGTGTGTTTAGGTTATAGAATTTATCGGAATAAATAAGATAGTAAAAAGAAAAAGATTGGTGGACTTTTCCTTCGAATTGTATGTCGTCATGATGTCCCTAATTTATAATGTGTGCGCCATTCATATTCAGTGCGGTGGCCACGTGTTGATAAAAGCCGTTAAATAAAAGAAAAAAGAAAATGTGGTATTGCCAGTGCGTAGTGAACAGTCAGAGTTCTGTAAATTACTGATAGATGTGCGTTTCCGTTGCGTATTATTCATACAGGAGGTTGATTAGTGACTTAATTGTGAGTACGAGAGTTCATGTTACTCGATAAATAAGAATGAATCCACTCGCTTGGCAGACCACTCATCTTGCAGGCCTGACTGCTTGATGCCACAGTATGAGCAAGGCACGTGGGTGCCTCTCACAACCACCAAAGCTTAATAGCAGCATTGCCAATCCACTTATGAGATTTTTCCGTTACCATTATTGGTCTTATATTTATTTATGATTCTGGAGTGCAATTCTAGGAGTTAAATTTTACCAACGCCTAAAAGATCATTCTTTTAATTGTGACTTGGGAGGTTAATTTTCGTGGGTAGTATTTATTAAAAAAATCGCTAGACAAGGAAGTATGAAATATTACTCGTTTCAACAATTTGCAAGGATGGATTGCAAGCAGTTTATTTATTTCTAAAGTCACAATACAGCTCAAAATTGACAATGCCTCGAAACTGGTGTTGTCACGCTGGAAGAAAATTCACGCTACCACTCGAAACTATTAATAGGCAGACTTAAACTCTACATAGAGCAGCCCCTTCACCTACAACTCGAAATAAATAAGTAAATATCTTTGTAACTCTAAACTTGGCGCTCACCACTTTTCCAGTTTTAGTTTTCGTTTGTCTAAAGGCAATGTAGGAGAGAAAAATATTTCTGAGTCCTACAGCTCCTGCGGTGTTCATCACATTTCTAAAACGCTCAGTGGCTTTAGTTTATATTTGGTGCTTGAGTCAGTTATATTAAGGCACTTACTTTTCGTTTTCCTCACTTTTCGCAGCACACTGGTGTCTAAGCACAGACGGGAAAATCAGGGCAATTACATATCTAAAACTTCATGACATATTTCGGAACCCACAACAGATCGTGAAATATACACAGACAGAATTCGGCGCACTGTCCAAGAGACGAGAGAAATGTCTGGAATTTTCGGTGAATTTTCTATGTCATGCAATGGGTGGTCTGGAGATGCTCTGAAGTCACAATGGCAGTTGAGAGACAGCATCCCACCTGTCCTAACCAGATGAGGTTGATCTCCCTGGACTTTACTATGAACACTAGAACAAAGAAGAGATCACTTGACTTTCTGACATTACAGCACTTTCTGTAGACGCCTTGTTCTGCTCCTGTCTTGTTCAAAGCGATCTGTAGAGACTCCTATGCCACCCGCAAAGCATGTCTTGCGACTCTCTGACGTCATGGAACTTCCTGTGATCTGAGCATTCTGATTGGTTCTTATTGACCCCAGACTATATTCCGAACCTACAGCCGCTGCATCAACATTCAGATACTGCCCCGCACATTGAGCGAGTGGATTCAACTTCGAACGCTGTCTCGGCCATAACGCATTGTGGATCCACCTCCGAACTGTATTACGCCCATAACGCATGTTGAACCCACTTTCGAGCCCTATCCTGACTGCAATGTATGGTGGATCCACCTACGAGCTCTATCCTGATTCTATTTTGAACCTACCCTGCGCCGTAGGGGCTCCCACTTGAAACTGATCCAGGAACACAAACATACAACAAAATAGCTCAGTTGCGCTATGTCTTGACAAGTGTACTACATTAAAAAGTAATTTTAGAATATGTGGCGAGAAGTGATATCATGAACACATGAGCAAAAGTGACGTAAAACCGGTAAAATTACGAAAAATACGTATAAATTGAGGGAAAATACACCAAAATGTGGGGAAATTGAGGGAGAGTGAGGGAGTACTCGCATGTCTGCTTGGTGCAGGAGAATTCTTGTACATGGGACCGAGCATGTGACGGCAAGAGGAATACGAAAAAACGTTGACATGGAAGAAGCGGGAACCAGAGAAACTGTCATTTTTCGTGGAAAGCGATAAGGCGGCTGGAATAGATTGTTTAACGTGGATGACCACCAAATGTAGAGCAGTAAATTTATATAATGTGGAGCACAAGCCCAGGTGTGACATCGAAGTTGTCAGCAACCATCTTACATAGGGTGAAAAAAAAATTCCCACGCTCTAACATCGCAGCGCGATTCCTCGTATACTGGAAATACAAAAATGTCTCTTACAGAATCTCATCCTGCGCGTATCCCGGGCAACAAATGGACGTTAAAGATTGGGAATCTGGTTATACTGTAATCACGCATACGGTAACTACATCGGGCATGATGTAAGACTATGCAGTTGGTGCTGCGGCTAGCGTTTAGGATTAGCGTGCAGGAGGTCGAGGTTTCGATTCTGGGTAGAGGATTACTTGTATTATCTTCTAAAAGTAGTCTGCGTCGCACGGTATGTGACGTCTCAATCCTCATACAATGATTACAGTGGTTCTTCTACGAAACATTTCCAGTTACATACTACGAACACCGAAATGGAAATTCAATCATTTTTACTATTCAGTTTTTAAAGAAACCTTTTGCTTGTCGTGGACGCGAAATGTTTCACACCACCGCATCTACTAGATTCCAAATTTGTTTGGTGCGTACTCTCCCCTAATGGTCCCATAGATTAATACCACTTATCCTTCTTGCGAAGTTCAGATTCATTACATTTTATCATGCCTTCGTCTCCAGTAGGGCTAGTAACGTGATTTTCACTATTGAATTGACCTTTGGGTGGAGGGTACACAGAAAACAGATTATTTTTAACAAATAAAAACATATAAGCCCCGATCTAGAATCGAAACCGCAGCCAACTGCACAACAGTACAGTGCGCACTGATAGAGATAGTTACCGTACACGTGATTATACTGTTGGACGATTGTCAATCCTTAACGTACATTTACTGCCCGGAATACGCGCAAGACCAAATTTTCTGAGAGACATTCTTCTATTGCTAGTATGTGAGAAATCGCGCTGCGAACACCGAGTGCACGAATTTTTCTTCACCCTTTAGATTGTCTTTAGCCTAATATCATTGTATTACGTTTTTTCTGGCTACAACATACAACTACAGAACGGATTGCATGTTTGACCCTGTGAAACACTGTTTGCGTGTTTTAAAGTCTAATATAAGTATTTACAATGTGCTTCTCAGTATTCACTACCAATCGCAACCTTGCGGTGTCAGCTAACAAATACGTTACAGAACAGTTGCTTGCTGGTTTTTAATAACATTTTGCCGTATATCTGTTGAGGTATTACGTATACATACATGTTGACTACTGCCTTTGATGTTTTTCGGGAAAAGAGAACCTTCTGCCTCTAAACTGACATGTATCTGTATCAAAGGATGATAGAAAGTAGATGGAGTAATCGGTTGAGAGGGGTTGTAACGAGGTCCGATTTACTAGTAAGCTGATGATACACTACTAGCCATTAAAATTGCTACACCACGAAGATGACGTGCTACAGACGCAAATTCAACCGACAGGAAGACGATGCTGTGATATGCATATGATTAGCTTTTCAGAGCATTCAAACAAGGTTGGCGCCTGTGGCGACACCTACAACGTGGTGACATGAGGAAAGTTTCCAACCGATTTCTCATACACAAACAGCAGTTGACCGGCGTTGCCTGGTCATACGTTGTTGTGATGCCTCGTGTAAGGAGGAGAAATGCTTGCCATCACTTTTCCGACTTTGATAAAAGTCGGATTGTAGCCTATCGTGATTGCGGTTTAGCGTATCGCGACATTGCTGCTCGTATTGGTCGAGATCCAATGACTGTTAGCATTATGTGGGATCGGTGGGTTCAGGAGGGTAATACGGAACGCCGTGCTGGATCTCAACGGCCTCGTATCACTAGCAATCGAGATGACAGGCATCTCATCCGCATGGCTGTAACGGATCGTGCAGCCACGTCTCGATCCCTGAGTCAACAGATGGGGACGTTTGCAAGACAACAACCATCTGCACGAACAGTTCGACGACGTTTGCAGCAGCATGTACTATCAGCTCGGAGACCGTGGCTGCGGTTACCCTTGACGCTGCATCACAGACAGAAGCGCCTGCGATGGTGTACTCAACGACGAACCTGGGTGCACGAATGGCAAAACGTAATTTTCTCGGATGAATCCAGGTTCTGTTTACAGCATCATGATGGTCACATCCGTGTTTGGCGACATCGCGGTGAACGCAAATTGGAAGCGTACATTCGTCATCGCCATACTGGCGTATCACCCGGTGTGATGGTATGGGGTGCCATTGGTTACACGTCTCGGTCACCTCTTGTTCGCATTGACGGCACTTTGAACAGTGGACGTTACATTCCAGATTTGTTACGACCCGTGGCTCTACCCTTCA
Source organism: Schistocerca americana (assembly GCF_021461395.2). Classification (NCBI taxonomy): domain Eukaryota; kingdom Metazoa; phylum Arthropoda; class Insecta; order Orthoptera; family Acrididae; genus Schistocerca; species Schistocerca americana. Next base: position 612,569,441 of record NC_060120.1, read on the forward strand.
CACGATCCCTGCTAAACCCTACATTTCAGCAGGATAATGCACGAGCGCATATTGGAGGTCCTGTAAGGGCCTTTTTGGATACAGAAAATGTTCGACTGCTGCCATGGCCAGCACATTTCCAGATATCTCCCCAATTGAAAAGTCTGGTCAGTGGTGGCCGAGCAACTGGCTCGTCGCAATACGCCAGTCGCTTCTCTTGATGAACTGTGCTATCGTGTTGAAGCAGCATGGGCAGCTGTACCTCTAAACGCCATCCAAGCTCCTTTTGACTCAATGCCCAGGCGTACCAAGGCCGTAATTACAGCCAGAGGTGGTTGTTCTGGGTACTGATTCCTCAGGATCTTTGCACCCAAATTGCGTGAAAACGTAATCACATGTCAGTTCTAGTATAATGTATTTGTCCAACGAATACTCGTTTATCGTCTGCATTTCTTCCCGATGTAGCAATTTTAATGGCCAGTAGTGTATTTTCTAGAGAGAGAAAGATGTTGTGGATGGTCATTTAGCACACATTCAACCTTTTTTTCCGTTGTTCTCTCAGGGTGTTTCGGTTGTGGGGCACAATCTATGTTCGATTCGTATACAAATGTTTGTTCTGTGTGTGACTGTTAACAGAAAAAATATGCATGCCGCAGTCAGAAGAGGACGCCCAAAGCATGTGTGTTGAATCTTGTCCACCATACCGAAGGAAAACATATTTCAGCACCCTCATCTAGACGAACGAAGATGTGTGCGAAGTACTCCATTTTCCTGCGAAATCTCGTGCATAAATTGAATCTTAAGTTTCATAACTGCAGTGACAGTGACAGTAGTTTGTGGGTACTGCAATCCCTGCGTATACATTTGCTGCTACAAAGATGGCATATGTGGAAGCGGCTGTGTTCTGATCACGGAGTTAGTGCAACATGGCGTGTAACGTGACATGTCAAACACCGCTGCTGTGCGTTTGTCTTTTTCCACATAAGATGTCGTTATGTCATGTATTCTCCGTTGCTAACTATCATTTTCTGGGAATGATGCGAGCATAGCATAGTTTCCGAACCACAATCGTATGTGAACAGTGGACGCCGTATACCTCCAGAAAGGTATATAGCGCATGGATCTATTCTCCTTTCTTTTGATATAGAAGGTAGTAATTTTATCATCTTAAAGTTTCTCACCGCCTTGAGTGGGTTGGAAATAAAGATTCCTGCATTCGAGTATTAACAGTGTTTTGGCTATGAGCACTATGGGACTTCTGAGGTCATAAGTCCCCTAGAACGTAGAACTACTTAAACCTAACTAACCTAAGGACATCACACACATCCATGCCCGAGGCAGGATTCGAACCTGCGACCGTAGCGGTCGCGCGGTTCCAGACTGTAGCGCCTAGAACCGCTCGGCCACACAGTGTTTTATTCCACATAACTATTACATCAGAAAATCACTGCTTTAACGTTGTAACATGCTTAAGTGCAGAACATTGTGGCCTAGGAGGGCGTGTTTATCATACCTTCCTTCCCAGCACCTTCTTAGTATGAAATTCAAACACTACAATAATTCTACAGAATAGATAGCAAGCGTGATTTACGTAAAATATTTCAAACCCTTTTTACCTGGCGCTCCAGTATGCATAAATAATACGGTTCTTTTTGTTATTAATTGTCTGTTATCGCAATATTCTCATATGTATCAGACAGGTATTTGCTATATGCCAGTAAGGAGGATAAAACTGCTTAGCATTCAAGCATCGAGAGAGATCGTCTGTAATTGGATGGGTGATGTGAGGAAGATTGGTATGGAACAGTCTTCGCAGAAAGGCAGTTACAATACTGGAATGAGAATACTGGTCTCTATCACTAGAGTCAGCAGTAAACGTTTGTGGAACACGTGTTACACTCTTTGCGGAAGCAAAATATCGAAGTGAAACTCAGCTATTTCTGTTCCTTTACAAGTCGTGGAAACTAGCGGGTACAGTTCCCTCCCACGTCTGCTCATTCTCAAAATAAATTGGACACAATAGTGAAGGGAGGGTTGGTTAAAGACAGAGGAAGAGTTATTAGATGCATGGAGAGAGGCCAGCTAGAGTTTCGCTCAAGGTCCTTCAGCCGATAGGATGAATGAAACCGTATCTCGTTTCCAATAGAGTGTCTGACTTTTCCTACAAATATAACAATACTTAGTGACTCCCATTCACATAGAAGGAGAAGGCAAATCATAATAAAATCTTACCAAATTTATGAAGTGTTTCATCTAAGGAACGTAGTTTTTGCACCTCCTCTCTGCCGATGGCTAGTTCCTACATTAAGAAACAGTATTTGTGCCATGTGATGTAGGCAATGTAACAGTGTTCACAATATATCCACATGTATATAACCCTCACAAAGTAATGGAGAGCGTAGTTTAGTAACAATACAGAAATATAGAACTGAGCTTCAGTGTCACAGGCTGATAGTATCACGAGATCGACGCGGTGCGACGTTCTGTTGACATGGCAACTCGTCAAAAGTGGTGGTTTGGACCTCGAATAATTGAATAAAATACGTTGAAATTACTGGAAAATTGGTAAAATTACGAAGATTGATGGAAAATATGTAAAACTGATGAAAATAGACAAAAAATGTGGGCCATACTAAATTCGGTGTTTGAAAATCGTCCACCGGTGGGACTGACAGCTCATGTGATCTATGGGTTTAAGTCCTGCAGAATGCCCCCTTGTTCCACATGCCATTATGCACTGTAACTCATAAAAATGAAAGACACTGGATGACTACCATCTAGGACATCAAAACACTGATCACGTATCTGGATGCAATGTGCGGCACCAGTATGAGCATCAATGCTCTGGGTCTCTTCAAAAACGGAACACAGAGACAGCTGCTACTTCATCACTGTGGAAGATGAGATCAAATGTAGAGGTCATCACCTTTGGATAGCTGTTTGGAAACACTCCGTAATGCTGCAAACTGTGCCAGTTTTTTCCACATTTTTGTCAGTAAGAAACACCACTTCTGTCTTTTATTTCAACTCTTCTGTGCGTTGTAGGAGCAACTTAGCTTTCATCATGCGATGTTCAGCTTTCTGTGAGAGACAGTGGATGGAAATGTGTTAATGTCGGTTTAGTACCTGACACATGTCTCAAAGTAATGGCAGAAAAACAAAATGAACTGATGTGTACACTACTGTAGTCGTACACTGCTTCGATGTGTTACAGCAAACAACGCAACAACCATCTATTGTGATTGATGAATGACCTCTGGGATATTGTCTTACTCCAGCACAGGCGACAAATCTGTACGAAGGTCTGTGGAAGCGACTTCGATCACTGGCTGCCTGCTCCAATAGACCAATATATGTATATTTAATGGAATCACGACATATGGTCGACGTCAACACACATATGGTATTTGCTTCCAGTACATCGAAGAGAAAGATGTGTAAACATCTTACTGAGTTGTCTGACAGGTGACGTTACGAAGTTTTTATAGTATGTAGTTTTACTCTGTTGGATGTTACAAAAATAACGAGGAGAGAGAGAGAGAGAGAGACTGTGCTGTCAAGAAAGACTCTGACATCTTTACAACGTTGTATTTCTAGCATAATAATCATAGGAATATTATAAAAGTGATGTACAAGAGGATATTTATAGACTGTCATTCGGTATAGATGAACTGTAGGTGTTATGCTTCTGAAATTATTTGTGCAGTCCATGTATACACTGCATGGTTGTGAGTTTCTTCTTGTAAGTTAATGTGCTGCTTTTCTCGTTGTGATAGCTCCCTACCAAGTAAGTGATGGATGGATGACTAAACAGTCTTCTAACTATGGAACAGTGCTATCAGAACGTGATGAGATTTCAAAAGAATTAGCAGGACTGCGGGTATCAGTTCTTCCTGCTGTGTCAAATGCCAGTTATCGTGCAAGAACGTTCGTAACGTACACAAAAGATGCGAGGGCATTTTAATTATGATTTACACTCTTCATTCCTCGACAAATACGTGATAACGACGATGTGGTGGGAGGGCTTTGCTACTGTGCAGTGCAAAAGGATACCCAGCTGGTGGGTGTGTGGATACACCATAATTTTTTCGAATGCTTTACGCACCTATAAACGGAAATGTTATGCTGTGGGAACATTTGCTGAAACAGAGTTCATACCATACATTATACACGATGAAACCGAAATCCACCAACAACATTTCGAAGTTTATTCAGGGATATTTTATGAGCAGTTTGGTGAAATTGACGTGTGGTCTGTGGTGGCTCATCACAGAATCCGTGTTGAAATGAATGTGTCAGCAGTATATGGTGTATGCCTTGTTTGGAACCAACAATGTCACGTTCTCTCATGGTACTTGCTCTTGACAACAGTAATTCCCACCTTACTCTTCTTCTCGAGGATACATTCTGTACTGCTTGATTCTGTCGTGCCTTTATTTTTCCTATATCGTTAGTTGTCTGATAACACAGTGATACACACTAGTATGGGTAGATTTATTGATAATGGAGTTGGTCGATATGCAACTACTGCATGGGTACACTTAACGCAATGGAGGAGCAGCACGACGACACTGTCCCAAGCAATTTTCACAGAGACGGCAACCAAATCAAGGGTACATATGCGTCTGTACATATGTGTTTTATGTTTCACATTTTAAGTAATCAATAGTACAGGTTTTTTCATTTATTTCAACGCCTGTTCACAAAAATGGAGGTAACTGGAGAACAAACAACACAATAAATCATAATAACGTTATTAGTAACGATTTTTCGGATACAACTTGACCCATATATCGTAATACTCAGAACAATATCTGATCAAAGGTATCCGGACACCTATAATTATGTGCAAATGGGGGTTATACTGATCCTTCACCTTCATGGAGGCTAGAATTCTACGGAAGACACCCAGTAAGATGTCTGACTGTCCGAGGAGGAATGGCAGCCCTTTCCTATCCAAAAGCCGAAACCAGGCAAGGTAGTGATGTTGGACGTTGATTCTGGATGGAAGTCAACATTATAATTTAACTAAAAGGCGTTTCTTTGGTTCAGGTCGAGACTCTGGGCAGACCAGTCGACTTCAGGAACGTTCACATACTACTGCCTCACAGAAGACGCTTTATGACAGGGTGCATTGTCAGGATGGTAAAAAACTATCATCGTCTCCGAATCATTCCTCGGCTGCATGCCATACACAAAGCTGTAAAATATGTTGATATTCTCCCGCATATCGTAACACCATCTCCTCTGCTCTTCACTGCTGGCAGATAACGTTTTCTAGGCGATCGCCAATCCAAACATTTACATCGGATAGCCACATGGTACTGCGTGATTCAAGACTCCCAATCAATCGTTTCCAATCATACGCCGCCCAGCGCCGTCGTTCTTTACTCTTCCCCAAGCGTCGCTCAGCGTTGACTACAGAATGTGTGGCTTATAGGGAGGAAGAAAGGACGAGGATTAGGGTTTAACGTCCTGTCGATTGCGTACAAGGGGATGCTCGACCAGCGCATACATTCTTTTTCCCTACCTACACACATTGAGCTCGATGGACTGCTGGTAACACCTTGGAACTAGCGAGTGATTTCATGCGGTTCTTTTTACAACCGCCTTCCACAATGACACCACATTATATACACACACACACACACACACACACACACACATACACACACTCACCACATTTACAGTCATCTATACGTATCAGGTACACTTAACACACAAATCTCTCACTTCGCGAAGGAAAGACACAGGTGTGCGTGAAGGTCAGCGAAAACATTTCCAGTAGGCGCCTGACCGTCCCAGGCGTTCGTGTCATACGATTTTTCTTTTACTACACTCATGCTGATACATGGTGAAACAACGCTCCGGTGGGCGGTTTGTGGGTTTAAATCACCTCGGGGTATGGCTGTGCGGTGCATTTGACCTGTGGTCGTCGCACGGTGGCGCTGGCAGCAATCCACATACGCAGAGGTGTGTTCGTGCATACCAGAGTACGGTGCAGCGAGTAAGTTTGCAGACGTTTTCAGACGTGCTAATGGTGACTGTTTGTTGAAAATGGCCCAAAGAACACATATTGATGACGTTATGAGGGTAGAATACTAGGGCGACTGGAGGCTGGTCAAACATTGCAGGTCGTAGCACGGGCCCTCCGTGTGCCACCATCTCAAGATTATGGCAACGATTCCAGCAGACAGGAAACGTGTCCAGGCGCAACAGTACGAGACGTCCACAGTGTACAACACTACAATAAGACCGATATCTCACCACCAGTGCCCGCAGACGGCCTAGCCTTGCTCGGGACCTTACTGCAGCCACTGGAACAGTTGTCTCCAAACACACAGTCTACAGACGACTGTACAGACATGGTTTATTCGCCCGGAGACCTGCAAGGTGCATTCCACTGATCTCTGGTCACAGGAGAGCCCGTTAAGCTGGTGTCAATAACACAGTATATGGTCATTGGAACAGTGGTCCCAGGTTATATTCACGGACAAGCCCAGGTATAGTCTGAACAGTGATTCTCGCCGGGTTTTCATCTGGCGTGAATCAGGAACCAGGTACCAACACCTTAATGTTCTTGAAAGGAACCTGTACGGAGGTCGTGGTTTGATAGTGTGGGGTGGGATTATGATTGGTGCACATACTCCCCTGCATATCTTTGACAGAGGAACTGTAACAGGTCAGTTGTATCGGGACTTTTGCACCTTTTCAGGGGTGCAGTGAGTCTCACCTTACTCCTGATGGATGATAGTGCACGGGCCCACCGAGCTGCCATCTTGGAGGAGTACCTTGAAAAGAATATATCAGGCGAATGGCGTGGCCTGCCTGTTCTGGAGACCTAAACCCCATCGTGCACGTCTGGGATGCTCTCGGTCGACGTATCGCTGCACGTCTTCAAACCCCTAGGACACTTCAGGACCTCCGACAGGCACCGGTGCAAGAATGGGAAGCTATATCCTAGCAGCTGCTCGACGACCTGATCCAGTGTATGCCAACCCGTTGTGCGGCCTGTGTACGTGTGCATCGTGATCATATCCCACACTGATGTCGGGGTACATGCGCAGCAAACAGTCGCGTTTTGTAGCACGTGTGTTTCGGGGCTATTAGCGCGCGTTTTGTGCAGTGCCACATTATGTGGCATCACATTCTGCAATTATCCTTAATTTATGAGCATGAGTTTATGTGGAGTATGCATATGTACGAAGTTGGTGAACAGTAATTTATCAAATAGTCGAAAACTTGTGTTAAGATCTTCGTAATGTTACCGGCATTGCGATTTGTTTACATTTGCTTTTTATTTTACTACTTTAAATCCTTAATGTGAGTGACAGTGAAAGTCATAGGTTTGCGAACGTTATGTAACTTGATGTGGGTTTGTAGTTACCTCGAATTTCTATCTCTAAATTCTGTGTCTTTTGGATATTGTGGCATGGAGCAGCAACCGTTCTTTGCCCTGCATGGATATCACCAGCAACAGATCCAAACACTAATTGATATGAAGACAAACGTAAACAATTCCAGTTCTGAGTGAGCAACAGAAGCATTAGACTAATGCTTCAGAAGAGCAGGGAAGTCAGTAGAGCTCAATACCGACATCGCTGATGCTGTCTGCGCCCACAGTCCCCCTCCTGCTCTCTACATTATGCCGACGCCGTCCAAAACTTGGCTCGCAGAGAATTCCATTACCGATATCTGTTCAATTCAGTCCGGGGGTTCCCCGGCGCTGCCCCGCCCGCCTGTCGCGTCTCCCCGTGTGTGAGACGGCAGTGCGGGTGAGTGTGGGCGTTCGCCTGTTTGTGTCCCCACGGGGGCGCCTTTCAGTGGCTCGAGGGAAAGAAAGGGGAGAAAAAATCATCCCGTAATCAGAGAGGGACGGCACATGTTTTCTGCGAGAGACAGGCGGCCCTCTCTCTCTGTCTCTCTTAGCCTGTCCTTCACGAGCTGCACCACTTTTAACGTTTCTGTTGGGAGGGGGGGGGGGGGGAGATAACGCGAGAGAAAGCGAATAAAAAGGAGGGACCTGTCGGCTTTTCTCACGCCACAGCTTTTCTTTTCTTCTTCTTTTTCTTTTTTTTTTTGCCCTGTCTCTCTTTACCTTCTGCTTTCGTGGCACGCGTTTGAATGCTCGACAATGCTGCAGCACTGAGAAGCTTGCGCTGTTTAAATTTCGTGTGCGTTTGACAGGTATTAAGAAGAAGGGAACCGCCTCGAACACTGATAACAGGCGGCGGCTATGTGGGGCACGAGATGGAGAAGAAGAAGAAGAAGAACAAGAAGATGAAGAAGAAAGGCGCGGCCTGCGGAGGAGGAGGAGAAGACGGAAAAGCGGAGAGAGAGTGAACCGCTGCGGTGTGGTTTTCTGTGTGGCGGGGCGGGGGCGGCGCCAGTGCGGCGTCGACGTGAGCGCGGTGAGGGCAGTGACGCATGCCGCGCACGCACGCTCGCCCACGGCCCCCACCATGGCCCCCACTGCTTTGTTCCAGGCGCGGACGCAGCAGCCAATGACGCGACACCTGCCGCCCGCCGCCTGCGCCTGGGGGATTCCCCTTTCTGCACTCGGCAGGCGGCAGCACTGAGCGACGCGCCGCCGCGAATACGGTCGCATTGTGGCCGAGGTGTGAACTGGGGTACGACGAGCCGAATGCAGCCTGTCCTTAGGGCAGTCGCGTCGCCTTACCTCTGCCAACCCTCTTGTTCTTTCACATTTTAAAACATGCACGCCCAGGAAAAAAAGATATCCTTCCTAATATCAGGCGCGCCGTGAATGTGTTCCATTAGCGCCCTGCAAGCTGTGGGCTGGGGCTTTCTTTGTGAGTAGTCTCGAACATATTTTCCAGTGGTGGCAAAGGTAATTTTTTAGTTCCTGTTCCTTGCACTCGGTCCTGTTCTCTCAAGGGCATGCCATTGTGGGAGTACCTCTACATGGAGTAGCTACTTCGAAGAAAAGAGCAGTCTCGTAGCACTCTAACGAAAGCTGTGTACGAGCACCACTCCTCTGAACTCTGGGTTAGAGCACTAGAGGCAGGTAGATCCCTAGATCCGATTGATCTCTGACGAAAACTACTATCTGCCGGAATAGCCTTCAAATTAGAGGGGAATCATTTCAATCAGCTCAGTTGTATCGCAGATCTACAAGAATAGCCACAAAATACGACGCGCCAGTCCTTGTTTGCACCTGGCTGAAGTTTTTGTATGACGACAAGACAAGCTGGGATTTCCAAAAACACAATAAATCAGCTGTTTATCTTCATACCATTTTTATACTTCAGATGAACAGTTAGTGCCACAGTGACGTATTTCTTGATGATAAAAAACGTTTCTTTAATCAAACTTCTTAAAAGCAATCTTTCATCCATCCTGTATAATACACACGTATCTAAATTTTATTGATGACATTAGCACATGGGATAGAGGCTATATCTATTCCATCGAAATAGACATAGAGAACTACCATATCGCAAGAAGCGGACACAAAATCTCTGCAGTGCGCATCCACGGAAGAATCGTTAAGGCTTTACATATTCCGCAGCGATCGAATCACATGCTCAACCATGCTCATACTTCCTCTAAACCGAGCGAGGTGGCCCAGTGGTTAGCCCACTGGCCTCGCATTGAGGCCAACGACGGTCGACGGTTCGAACCCGTGTCTGGCCGTCCCGATTTAGGTATTTTCTTTGAAAGGGTACGGCCGACTTCCTTCCCCATCCTTCTCTAATCCGATGGGACCGATGACTTCGCTGTTTGATCTCAACGTGTCTACAAGGAGCGATGTAACACTCCTGGTCAGGAAACGACGTCAGAATTGGGGACTACAGACGCTTTTATGGATTAGGTAGCGAAATCGCTTGCAAACCCGACAGGAATTGCCGCAGGCAGCGAATGAATGTCCAGCCCAACCTGTTAGCGAGATAACATTGCGACAGGAACTGCATGCAATGACCATTTGGACTCGGTCACCTCTCATGAGCCCATTGCTCACACACAATAATGGAAAGGCGATAGCACAGTGTGTTTGAGGCTACTTTCGTGTCAATTATGACGATACCAAAATTAGGACAACAGTCACTCAGCGGAGAAAATGTCGGACCCGGTCCCCTTCGGTTATCAATCTGCCGCGTGACTCCGCAGCTACCGAGGCAAACAAACAACAGTGAAGTTCATCTGGACACGTTTTTTAATCCCCCCTACCCCAGCCTATTGCATTTCGATCGGCCTGTAAAATCACCTGACTTGAACCCCATGAAAAATATGTGGGTATGTAGGAACAGTGAGTAAAACTGATAATAAATTTGGTGGAATTGAGCAATCAAATCATCAGCAAATAGCTTAACCTGGATACGACCTACCTGCACGAATTTGTCGACTCAATTCCTAATCGAAAGCAGACGGTTTTCAAGTTCAAAAATGTTCAAATGTGTGTGAAATCTTATGGTACTTAACTGCTAAGGTCATCAGTTCCCAAGCTTACACACTACTTAACCTAAGGACAAACACACACACCGATGCCCGAGGGAGGACTCGAACCTCCGCCGGGACCAGCCGCACAGTCCATGACTGCAGCGCCCAGACCGCTCGGCTAATCCCGCGCCGCGGTTTTCAAGTCCAGAGGCGGAAGTATGCGATATTAAATGATGTTTGTAATGATTTGTCTTGGTGTGCCAAATTTTTTTGCTCGGTGAGCTTATTAAGAACGATTTATAACATGCAGCAGTTGGCAAGTTCACTATGTACAAAAAATATGCCACCTGTGAAAGTGGAACAATCTGCACGCTCGAGTACATGACCTGTGAGTATGCAAAGAGACAAAACGTTAAACCGTTAAATGGCAGTTCAACCACTTATTTACATTGTAAGAAATAAAAGAATGTATACGTTTCGGGTAAAGCTTCCATCCTCAGAATAACCCTACAAGCATCTCTAAGATTGGCAATATAAAATGTAATCAAGAAGCAGAATAATAATAAGATAATGTGGCTACTTCCCTTGCAGCCGTGTCAGCTTAAGATGTACTTCCACATCAGTCGACAGATAAAATAGATCAAAACAGAATTCCACATATTGTCCTGAGCACTGGCAGCGCAACAATAACAGCTATACCTGTACAAGACCTGTCTATCTTCCTGAAAGCCACATCTCTCAGGCGAATACAGCGGGTGAGCACTTCGTGGATGTAAAACAGACTTCCAATGAGAATACCGAACGAACCGAGGTGTATAACTATGCCGGGTAACAGAGAAATTCAAGTCCCATCGTGAACAGAAAGTCACTAAAAATCTTAAAAAGATCTGAAAAGTTTCTGCAAAAGTTTATTGTGTCATCCTTAAGCTGTTTGCTAAATGTGTTTTGATTTCCCACGCTATGTATAGCAATCTGTTCCTGTCCTAGCAGGTCCACTTTCTTGCCTTTATCTTGTATATGCAGGACTGCAATATTCTCATCGATTACCAACGTGGGACTGCCAGTTTCTACAGTCACTACTTCAAATTAATTACGAATAAAATCAAAAAAGTTACAGATTTGAAAAGGAACGCCATCTTGACATACCAGTCTGTAGCACAAAAAGGAATGAGGAAGTGATGCACAAGCTGGATTTACTGAGAGCCTAGCTTACGAACTGCATGACTACATTACTGAGGAACAGACTAAAAGAAGCAACACATCACGTTAACGACGACCTTCCGGAACAAGTAAGGAGATGATCTATGGGGAGGTACAGCAAGGAATTCCAGGGACTGCACTCCCTGCCCTCTTTCCAGTCACCCGCGTAGGACCTCGCGTGGCGTGGCAGCACAGCCCCTGTCAATTCTGAATTAGGCTTTAGTGCGCCAGGGTCTAACAATCCAGACCGAATGAGGATAAAGGTTCTGCTTCCGACACCAAGTACAGTACTGTAGTACAGTGTAGCAGAGTGCAGTATAGTGTACAGCTATAAATTACAAAACCTGTGACGCAGAATTGGTGTACCGAACAGCAGAGCAGTAGAATGTGCCATCTGTATTTCAGATGTGCAAATACCTATGCGCTAGGGCGCCCAACGGTTGTATGTATCTTTTTTCTCTTAACTTATAATCAGTATTTTCTGTTTTTCTCCGTTTCTCCCCATCTCCGTCTCTCTCTCTCTCTCTCTTTCTTTCTCCCTCTCTCTCGACTTGTCTTTTTTTCCAGTTATCTGTACTATCCTTCAATAAGATAATGAATGACAATAACAACTACTCAGCCGAAAAAGCTTTTTCTCCATTAGACCCGTGTTTTTATATCCCATACAGACAGAATATATTTTCTCCAAATGTGCTGTATTGTTCAATAAATTTGCTGGTGACAAAAATGATGTCAATGTTTTAGTGAGTTTTCGCTTCAATGTTTATAAGAAACACTGTTGTAATATGCGCAGAATTCTGTAGTCATACTAGTTTTTGTGGTGCTTTCACTACAACAGTTATTTAATTTTACATTATGCGGAAAGAATGATGAGCAGTTCGTGTAGCTGAATCCTCATAACAGCGAGGCACAGGACAGCTTCATGTTTAAACACTATATGTCTTTCTTCTTCGCTAAAAGCACCTGCATAATACGTGTGAACAATTTTCGAATTGTAACAATGCAAATCACGCATCCGTCAGCTATAATCACTAGTTTAAAGTAATATATTCGTTGAACTCAACTCTTGTGTCTTGTCTGGAATTATGATACCTCATCAGATATGTTACATATAGTTTTTGTTATTTACCATTACACTAAATAGGCGGGAAACAGGATAAGCCTTAAAAAGATATTTTTATTATTATGTTTTACTTTGCACCGAATTAGTTCTTTCACAAACACCTGGTTTCCAGTGTGGAGTGTTTCAGCGCCGCTAAACACTTACTCTGACTCTCTGTCGTGGTGTGGTGTAGTGCTTTTCGTCTGGGCTACTGTCCTATGAACGACAGTATACTTCAAAATAGCCAGTCTTTCGTGTCGTATAATTTCTTCTTCGTTTAATATTTGTTGCAGGCACTTTCATATCTGCTGTTGCCTTCAACATCCCTAATAACTGTTACGCCAACTAAACAGTTCTTAGACACCTTCCCGGACGTGTCAGTGCCAGTTTGTTTCGTATTTAATATGTCGGTTTAATTGCGAACATATGCCTTCTACACCACATTCCAGGTCATTCTTCAGTTTCTTCAAGTACCACGTCCAGTTTCATAGAAAGCAGTGATCTAATAGTAAGATTCATTCTTGTTCTTCCTGAAAGTATCTAAGACTTACAATTGTTGAATGGAACGGTCAACGTAAGTAGCGTGTCATCTGGATTATCGATAAATAGAGATGATCGTGGAGGGGACTAATGGAAAGAAGAGCAGTGAATTGGGAAACCAAAAAACAACAAAAATATGGAAATCTTCCATTTCATATCACACCTGTGCTAGTCCGGTACTTTGTTTCGTTGGTCTTGAGTAATACTTTTTCCACTAATTCCGTCCAGTTTTCTGCATTTTTAAGGTTTCTCTGCCCATTTTGTTTCCCGCTAGTCCTCATCACTGCAGTCTTTGCTTTCGTTATTCGCAGGAAAAGTTACCTGTTAAGAAAGAGTCAATTCAACATTCCGAAATCTTCCGTCTTTTCAGGGGGAAGAACTACACTACTGACCATTAAAATTGCTACACCACGAAGATGACGTGCTAAAGACGGGAAATTTAACCGACAGGAAGAAGATGCTGTGGTATACAAATGATTATCTTTTAAGAGCATTCACACAGGGGTGGCGCCGGTGGCGACACCTACAACGTGCTGACATGAGGAAAGTTTCCAACCGATTTCTCATACACAAGCAGCAGTTGACCGGCGTTGCCTGGTGAAACGTTGTTGTGATACCTCGTGTAAGGAGGAGAAATGCGTACCATCACGTTTCCGACTTTGATAAAGGTCGGATTGTAGCCTATCGCAATTGCGGTTTCTCGTATCACGACATTGCTGCTCGCGTAGGTCGAGATCCAATGACTGTAAGCAGAATATGGAATTGGTGGGTTCAGGAGGGTAATATGGAACGCCGAGTTGGATCCCAACGGCCTCGTATCACTCGCAGTCGAGATGACAGGCATCTTATCCGCATGGCTGTAACGGATCGTGCAGCAACGTCTCGATCCCTGAGTCATCAGATGGGGACGTTTGCAAGACAACAACCATCTGCACGAAAAGTTCGACGACGTTTGCAGCAGCATGGACTTACCCTTTACACTACATCACAGACAGGAGCGCCTGCGGCGGTGTACTCAACGACGAACCTGGGTGCACGAATGGCAAAAATTCATTTTTTCGGATAAATCCAGATTCTTTTTACAGTATCGTGATGGTCGCATCCTTGTTTGGCGACATCGTGGTGAACGCACGTTGGAAGCGTGTATTCGTCATCGCCATACTGGCTTATCAGCCGGCGTGATGGTATGGGGTGCCATTGTTTACACGTCTCGGCCACCTCTTGCTAGCACTGACGGCACTTTTAATAGTGGACGCTACATTTCAGGTGTGTTACGACCCGTGGCTCTACCCTTCATTCGAACCCTGTGAAACTCTACGTTTCAGAAGGGTAATGCACGAGCGCATGTTGGAGGTCCTGTACGGGCCTTTCTGGATTCAGAAAATGTTCAACTGCTGCCTTAACCAGTACATTCTCCAGACCTCTCACCAACTGAAAATGTCTGGTCAACGGTGGCCGAGCAACTGGCTCGTCACGAACGCCAGTCACTACTCTTGATGAACTGTGGTATCGTGTTGAAGCTGCATGGGCAGCTGTACCTGTACACGCCATCCAAGCTCTGTTTGACTCAATGCCCAGGTGTATCAAGGCCGTTATTACAGCCAGAGATGGTTGTCCTGGGTATTGATTTCTCGGGATCTATGCATCCTGTTGTGGACTGGCAAGACAGCCAATCCACTATGACAGGTAGCCGAAAGGCACGCGTTTAAGCTCACGCAGGCTGGCGTGAGGTCTGGAAAATGACAAGGAATTGAGCCTAGCAAAAAAGGTACGTAGTTTCTGGAATACTTAACTTTAATCCATAATTGGTGAACATCGGTCTGACGGTACATGCATCACAAGATAAATAGCAAATGATAATGGCGCCTTGCTAGGTCGTAGCAAATGACGTAGCTGAAGGCTATGCTAACTATCGTCTCGGCAAATGAGAGCGTAATTTGTCAGTGATCCATCGCTAGCAAAGTCGGCTGTACAACTGGGGCGAGTGCTAGGAAGTCTCTCTAGACCTGCCGTGTGGCGGCGCTCGGGCTGCAATCATTGACAGTGGCGACACGCAGGTCCGACGTATACTAACGGACCGCGGCCGATTTAAAGGCTACCACCTAGCAAGTGTGGTGTCTGGCGGTGACACCAAACATCCAAATAGCGTGAAAATGTTATCACATGTCAGTTCTAGTATAATATATTTGTCCAATGAATACCCGATTATCATCTGCATTTCTTCTTGGTGTAGCAATTTTAAAGGGCAGTAGTGTACATCGTAGCAAATGTTTGTACTCAGGTGTGTTACCACTTCCATATTAATTCCCGTGGGAAAAATTTCGCTTAGTCAGTTCTTCGCTTTTCGAACACGAATTTGAAATCAAAAGAATTTGGTTTCATACACCATAAGTAACACTTATTTGCATGTTTTGTACATTCGTTTTTCAGTGTCCTGTCAGATGGAGATCACGTACTCATATGTATGACAGCTTTCTCAAATAAAACAAACTTTATTAACATTCTACCTCTTTATTCTTCATATCTATGCATCTGAAGTCCTCAGCCGTTAGAGGGTTGCGAATTGTAGCAGGTAACATGGCGGTGTCCAACGGAACTATGTCGGTGCATGAGAAACAGCGTGCTGTAATCTGGTTTCCAGTTCGAAGATTTCATCCACACATGGAGCATTCTCTCCTTCAGCATGACAGTGCCGGGTCTGTCGCTGTTACAACTGCAACACTCCGAAGCATCGGTTTCACTATCACCGACCATCTTCTATATGATTACGACTTCGGATCATCTGTTGTTCATTTATTTCCAGAACTTAAGGCACACCTCCGAGGACCTCACTTTGATAGTAATGAAGCGGTACACGCAGAGGTGAGGTTGTGGCGCCGTCGCCGGCCGGTGTGGCCGTGCGGTTAAAGGCGCTTCAGTCTGAAACCGCGTGACCGCTACGGTCGCAGGTTCGAATCCTGCCTCGGGCATGGATGTGTGTGATGTCCTTAGGTTAGTTAGGTTTAATTAGTTCTAAGTTCTAGGCGACTGATGACCTCAGAAGTTAAGTCGCATAGTGCTCAGAGCCATTTTGTGGCGCCGTCAACAAAGCATAATATTCTACAGTGACCGATCAGCAAAGTGGTCTGTCGGTAGAAAAGTGTTCGTCTCCAGTACGAGTATGTTGAGAAATAAATATGCAGTCATGAAGAATTAAGATGTAGAATATTAATAATGTATGTTTTAGTTGAAATTATTTTCCACATAAAAAATTCAGAGTATTACCTTTCAGCATGCCCTCGTACTACACATTGAGGTGACAAAAGTCATGGGATACCTCTTAATATCGTGTCGAATCTCCTTTTGCACTCCACAGAATATTGCTCGGCCACATGTCATCAATTTTGATCCGAGCCAGAAACCGAAGATCAAATTCGGTACGTTGCTGTGGATCATAAGGCTTCAGTTGCTTGTACAGATACCAGTGTAATATAGGCCACTAAACTTCCCGTACTGTTGACCATGGGATGGAAAATTCTCGTCGCACTAGCACTACCGGGGCAAGTTCTGCTTGAACATTTACAGCTGCAGCAACCTCGTGAATAACTTCTGCCGGAACAGGACGCCTTCCACACCAAGCTCACCTGTGTTTTCAGATTTCAGTTCATCTTCATTAAACCATTTAATGACATCGGTTCTCTCCTCAGATCTTTCAGTCAGTAATATTCTCTCACTGCAGCACAGTAATCGCTGCCGTTCGCGTGATACAGCTTTATTAACAGCCGGCGGCCGTCTTCTTGGTAGCCATAACGTTCCGTCACGTTACGGCTTGTCAAATGACAACGTAGATGTCATACCGTTATACAAACAGTGTACAGCGCCAGAATTGCACCTGGTAGCCAAACTTGGAACTAATCTGTTTTCCCGAGTAAATAGATTCCGCACTAATGGACTGGAGTATTTACCACTTGCGGTGCCATATGATAATTGCAGCACACACTGGACCTCCGTGGGTGGTAGAACTTCAATTACAACCATCCAGTAGATCACAATGACAATTTACTAATTATGAAGAGTAGACTAAAGTTTAAGTAAATCGTCCGGAAGAATCATACTGGAGAAAATTGAGATACTGATCTACTCAGAAATGATAAAGGGCATTTGAAGTTCTCTAAGGGTGTAGATACTGATATAACGAATATCACAGTAGGAAGGTCAGTTGAAGACGTGGTACGATTATCATGCTGAAAAACGGAAGCCACAGTTCGGCTGAACATCCGAAATCACACCTTTGAACAGGTTAATTGATCTCTAGAGATCGTATACTTAACTAGTTGAGGGAAATTAGTTTATAGAGAGTTATTCATGAGTGCTTCCGTGGTTTCACAAGACGACTGTGTGGATACTACAAGACATACGGGAAATAGTGCCTAAAGAGAGCATTTCTCCAAGTTTTTAACTCATATTACGGGAGCTCAGCACGGACAACGTTCGCGATGTGGCAACCGTTACTACGTGCGCCCAGTTCATTGAAGTCGTTGACACGAATAGTCCGTAGGAAGGGACATACCCCACTTTAGAAATCAGTTCACCGGGTCGCCTATCTGCAGGGGCGAACTAATTCGATATAACCATATGTGGTTTGTATACGTGTTCTGACATACCTCCCCCAGTACAAATACGATACGGTGCACATTAGGAATCGAAACTTGGGTAGATACTCCATACACAGATACGTGTGATTTTTCTGCAAGTCTATTAATTTTTGTGCATTCGTCTTCTGAAAACCCCACAAGTACTTATGAATGACCCCGGTACACTCTACCCCAAATGCACGATCGCATCTCAACGGCTAACAGAGTCCTGCCCCTGTGCAAGCGATTATGCGTCTTCAAATGGAGCAGTGAAATCGACCGGACGAGTTCAAGTGCGCTCGCCAATCTGCTCGCCGCCGCGCGACCGGGCGGCCGGAGACACCATTACTCACAGAGGAGGCAAGGCGAGGGGCGACTCCCCGGGGACACAAAAAACACGAGTTTTCAAAAACTGCCATTGTCGGCGGCCTCTTTGTGGACCGCCAGGCCCGGCCCGGCCTGTCCCGGCTCCTCCCGCGAGCCTCGGAAAGAACTTCAATTAATCAGGCGGCGCAATTGAGCGAGCATCCGTCCGCCGCGGCGGTGACGCAGCGCGGCCGCCGGTAACGCGTCCCGCCCCCCCCCCCCCCCCCCCCCGCCCCCATGTATACACACAGGGCTGGGAACAGTGTCTCCCACCAGATTAGGACAATCTCTCATTACATACCGGCTGGCTGCTGTCTCCCAATTTATTAAATATACCAGATTACCCGGCGTTTCCCGGTTACTTATTTTGACGTGAACACTCGGCAACCTTTATCCAGTGGGGATGAAATGCCATTGGGAGACTACTGTTACATAGTAGAAATGTATAACGGGCATATGTAAAATTTTCTCTAATTCTTCTCCAGCCAGCACCAAGCCAAGGCAAGCTAGGCCAACACTTAGTGTCGCAATCGGAACGACAGACAAAAAGCCAACACTGCGAATAGCAGAGCGAGCTCTGGAGATATTGCCTCACCTACCGTGAGCGTGTCACCAGATTGACCTGAGTAAGGAGAAGCGGTGAAATCATTCTTTCAGCGCAGCTTGATTTCTAAAAAGAGGCGGAAAGGCAACAAGCTAAAGCCCTGAAAGCCATTCTTGCGAATTAGAGGGATGGTGAAGATCACCTATGTTCCCAGAAAATTTGACCACATTCGGTCATCGCCGGCAAAGCATAACATCATGGCCTCGGACGAACAGTAATAAATACTTATGCATCTGAGCCTTCCTATGATAACAATGCAAAACACGAGCTACGACGCCGAACCTGTGATGTGCTGCTAGCGTCTGCCAAGACGACTCATGTCTTCAGAACTTCTACCTGTCATCTATGTTGTACGTGGCCGTTGTGGGCTGCCAACCGCTCAGCCAACGATGAGAACACTTGGAGATATCTACCTGGGTTTACTGAGCCGAACTAATACTGTTTGGCCCACCGTCAAACTTTCGAGTGTGTGGGACGTACGCTAATCTCCACAGCCCCGACTAGTACCTGTAAGAAGTCATCGACATCCCCGGCCTCCCTTGGTGGAAGGGCTATGTTGTCGTCTATCTACACACTGCACTCCAGAGAGATTACACGAGCACACCCATTCGATGTCTAGGAGACTGCTCTGGTAATACGCAGTCACTGTCCTGGGTAGCAATGCCTGCAGTGCAGACTACGCCGGCCACCAGCGAGACCTGTCACTCCGCCCGACACCATGTTTACCTCAACCGGCCACCACCGCTCTGACGCCCTGTGAAGACTGCTGCCACAGTCTCAGCACGTACCGAGGTCGAGCGCCGCCCCTCCTCTGGCCTATAGGTCGCTCGCTATATGGAAAATCACACGACTGTATAAATCTTAATGTAATAAATTCGTGTTTTGCTAATGTTTTGTCATTAGCGCTTAGTACGCCGACCAGCCTTCTCCACCGCACTCCTGATAGCAGTAGCGTCTCAACAAAGGCCCTGCGCCCTCCCACTACCACCAATCAGCCAACGACCCAGAAACTCTGTGAATATGGCACTAACACGAGTCATTTCCGAAAATACACTGAGGAGCCAAAGTATGGTACACCTACCACGCAAAAGTGCCGCAACGTGTCTAAAGTAGTAGTGGAGGGAGTTGGCACCACGAATCCTGCGGGATTGTCCGTAAACCCGTGGGAGTACGAGGTGGCTGAGATCTCTTCTGAGCAGCACGTTGAAAGGCATCCCAGAGATGCTTAATAATGTTCATGTCTGGGGAGTTTGATAGCCAGCAGAAATTTTTAAACTCAGAAGAGTGTTACTGGAGCCACTCTATAGCGTTTATGGAAGTGTGGGGTGTCGCATTGTCCTGCTGGAATTGCCCAAGTCCGTCGGAATGCACAATGGACAAGAATGGATGCAGGTGATCAGACGTACATTCACCTGTCAGAGGCGTATATATACTTATCAGAGGTACTATGTCACTCCAACTGCACACGCCCCGCACCATTACAGAGCCTTCACCAGCTTGAACAGTCCCCTGCTGACAGGCAGGGTCGATAGACTCACGAGGTTGTCTCCTTAGCCGTACACGTCCATCCGCTCGATACAATTTGCAACGAAGCTCGTCCGACCAAGTGACAGTCCAATATCTATATTCACAGGCTAAGGCGAGGCGTAAAGCTTTGTGTCGCGCAACCGTAAAGGGTACACGAGGGGCCTTTCGGCTCCGAAAGCCCATATCGATGATGTTTCGTTGAATGGTTCGCACGCTTATACTTATTGATGGCCCAGAATTGAAACCTGCTTCAAATTGCAGAAGAGTTGCGCTTCTGTCACGTTGAACGATTCTCTTCAGTCGTAGTTGACCTGTTCTTGCAGAATATTTATCCGGCAACAGCGATGTCGGAGATTTGACGTTTCACTGGATTCCTGATGTTCACCGTACACTCCTGAAATGGTCGTACCGGAAAATCCCCACTTCATCGCTACCTCGGAGATGCTGTGTCACATCACTCGTCCGTCGACTATAACATTACGTTCAAACTCACTTAAATCTTGATATCCTGCCATCGTAGCAGCAGTAACCGATGTAACAACTGCGCCAGACACTTTTTGTGTTATATAGGCGTTGCCGATCGAAGCGCCTATTTATATATCTCTGTATTTGAATATGCAATACTATACCAGTTTCTTTGATACTCCAATGAGCAAAAATTTTACGGAAGATCAGTTACTGAAATGAGATTAACACTCTAGCGAAGTTTATGACTTTTGTTTTATTTCACCAACTGGCTCAAAATTTAAAAAAATGAGGAAACCACCTCGGCCAGTGTTTATTAAAATAGTAAAAGTACGAAGTCCAAAATGGGCAACTGGGCTATTAAAGATGAACACACAATAAAATTTGGCTTGAAATCTTAAATACTGAATAACAGATCTGAAATATCATAGCTGAACATTACAGTGCTTTTTCTTTGAGGCACCTTACAGGAACAAAGACAATACCTCCTTGCGAAATGCACTCAAATTAGAAACTCAGTTCTTGCTATTTAACCATCGGCGCTACAGGCACCACTGAAAGTTACTGGTAAACAGGCATCGCCCATTCCTCCCCGTGAGATCACAAGAAGGGATGTTCACCATTAAATCCAGTTATGTAAGAACTCCTTGGTTTTGGTTCCCACAAAGGTTTCCAAACACAAGCTCAGAAGCTCCGTCCGTGCCGCGGTGATATTGTGGTTCCGACAGCACAGAGCAACACTTTACGAAGCCTCACCCAGCTGGCTGGAATATAGTGTTACCTCCACACCCCGCTCAAGTTCATATGTACACTTGGAGCCATGGCAGAACTCTGCTTTACTGAGAGGAGCACACTGCAACAAGTCCACTGGCATAACTCTTGTATCGTTGGTTAAATCGGGAGTTCTTCTTACAAAGTGAGCTGACAGTCAAAGACCGACTTCCGACGCAGTTCCCGCAACCTCCTACATCCGTGACGGAAGCCAACTGCCACGAGACGGTCTCTTCTACCGCTCTTGAAGGCTTCGCGCAGCCCCTCCCGCCACATAGCGGAGAGTCAGAACGCGCGCGACAGCGGTAACCTCTCTGGAATCAATGGAGACAGTCTCATGCCTAATGCGAAAACAGTATTAGTTTCATTAATAGTAAGCCGTATGTGGCCAGGCTGAAGTTTCAGCTTGCATTCCGCAGTTCTCTTACGTAATAGAGACCTGATAGTTAATCGCATTCCTTCCCATCAACTCAAATGAATCCCACTGATCCTTCCACCGAATTGCGAATTAGTAGGCTACTATTCTTTCATCTCTTTAGGTTCTGCAACACCGTAAGGATTTAAACCTAACGATGTGGTTGATATAGTACACATCAGTAGTAATACATCATCACGTTTATTATACGTAAACGTTTTAACAATTCCTTGCCAGTACAGTATTCGCCTAGAGAAAGATGACGTTCGTAATTTAACTAGTGGTAAAACATAATGTGATTCTGTGTGCAATGCTACTCGTACATATTAGTGCCGCACATTTTAAGATAAAGGCTATGCAGCTTATTTTCTCATATTTTGACAATTCGCTTAGCGATGCCGCGTTCTCTATCTAGAAATATTTTGAACAACACAGTAACGATTTCCATCATCTTTATTGGCTCCCGGAATAAGAAAACATCTCGATGATACACAAGTCAGTCTTGTCGCGTCTTACATGAAATTTTAAGGGCATCTCTGCGACACTCTTGGCATTACTAAAGAAATCCACGACGAAAGGAGCCACTTTTGTCATCTTTCATACGTGTCGTGTTAATTTTACGTGGTAGGATTCTCAAACTGCCAAACGCTGAGCAAGAATCAGTCGTTCTAGACTTTTCTAAATTATCTCTTTCGTGGGTATATTGCATTTCATTATGATATTTGCAATGGATGTTAGTCTGTTTTCTTACAACTAGTTTTCTGTAATCGAAATTATTTTGTGTAGGCTATATAGGACACCTTTTCTGAATGTTCAAAACTGCATTATATCAATGCTAATAAGAACCACCACAACTGTTTATTATTTCAACACTGGTTTCATTAAATCGTCAGGTGACACTGAAAATTTTTCGGTAGTATTCGTAACTTATTCTCACAGAACTATGCCAGCATCATGATTCAAAAAGTCTAGTGAGTGTAGTGTCCACATCATATTATGTCCTGAGCACACACTTTCGGCTGTGCTTCTGCCGGGCAGTCGGCGGAGTGTTTGTAAGCTCGTCTTATTCCAGGACGTCCTTTAAACCTTACGTAAGACCATTAGACTTCTTGGGTCATGGCTTCAGCTCAGTTCTACGAGAATTTGTTACGAAGAGTGTTGGCAAAATTTGTGTCAAATGATGATGTTCATTGAAGCAAACGGGTTGTGAAGTAACAAACGTGTCGCTTACGTATATATTATGTACAGTTGTGGTTGTTCTTATTGACGTTAACATAAATCACCTGTGGGCTATGAAATTATCAAGGTCACTGCGTTGTGCAGTACACGGTTGTAGTAGTTATTTTGTTTCTGATTACCGATTTCGGTCAATTTCAAAGCATAACGTAATCGTTGTACTCTAGACGGATCCGAACGCATAATCGTCACATTGTTACAGATATTTATTTTTCAAGTATACTTACAAGACATGAAAAAAGAGACTTTACGGATATTGTTATTTCCACTGGTTAATTGTCAGCAGTGTAATGAAACGATAATGGCTCTTTGGCTTATGAGGACGCCCTTAACACTGCATCATGCCGAGCACAGTTGTTAGCAGAGTCACCGCTCACCACGATATTTTGAGTCGAGTTCAATTCTGATGGATATTGCACGGAAATGACAATAAAGAATTTATAACTATTGGATTTTTTTAGTTAGCGACTTGATACAGTATTAGAGGCGTGTTCAGTTAATCGTATAATATTCACAGGACTCCTGATCAATCTCGTGTCGCAAGTAAAACTATTTTCGCTGATTTATGCCCAGTATGTCAACTGCGAATCCCTGAACGTTGATTCCCTGTGCGTCTTCAGACATTTCACTGTGATTTTCTGTCGTTGCGACATTTCTACACACAACACCAATCCATATTTACATATATGGTATGTAGCTGGTAACGATTTTTTGTTATTGAATAATTCATTGTGCGAACCATCGTACCTTCAAAGACCAAGCTCACTGAAACTGAGAACAGAATCTTTTCTAGCCTTTTTAGATATTAAGTTCTGCGCAATACTACGACACGTCTTGTGACATGAACATACAGTTCTTCAACTCACTCATTAGAGAAAAATGTTATCCAAAGAGGGCGGCTACTTTTAATAATTGAAAATCTTTTACGTGCAGAAATAAACATATTTCAAATTAAGAGCGCCAACAAATTAAAGAGTCACTCTTTCAAAAACCCCTGACTGTCTCCATTTGCGACGAAGAAATTCGGGCCGGCCGCGGTGGTCTAGCGGTTCTAGGCGCTCAGTCCGGAACCGCGCGACTGCTACGGTCGCAGGTTCGAATCCTGCCTCGGGCATGGATGTGTGTGATGTCCTTAGGTTAGTTAGGTTTAAGTAGTTCTAAGTTCTAGGGGACTGATGACCACAGATGTTAAGTCCCATAGTGCTCAGAGCCATTTGAACCATTTGAAGAAATTTGGTTCAAAGTTACCTACAACCTTGGTCTGTAATGATTGAAAAGCGTAGCGAGCTGCTACACTCCTCGGACTCGGAGACGCGTCAAAGAGCAAGTTGTCGACTCTTGCGAATGAAAGGCCACAGCTCAAACTTTTCGTTTTGAGGTGTATGTTGTGTTAACGATGTCACACTCGCAACAAAGCAAACAAACAAACAAACACCGTCCGAACAGGCCTTGAAGGCCCAACGGTACCGGGCGGCCGCTGTGTCATGCTAAGCCGTTAGGCGTCACCAGAGGCGGATACGGAGGGGCATTTGGTCAGCACACTTCTCTCCCAGTCGTTGTCAACTTTGATGGGCGGTGCCGCTACTTCTCAGTCGAGTAGCTCCTCAATTGGCCTCACAAGGGCTGAGTGCATCCTGTTTCTCATCAGGACTCGGAAGACCCGGATAGTAACCCATCCAAGGGCTAGTCAAGCCCGACAGCGCTTAACTTCGATCTGGCGGGTACCTGTGTTACCACTGCGGCAAGGCCGTTGCCCCACATTCACACGAAATTTCACCAAAATTCTGCTCAGCGTCACAATGGACGTGTTAAACGTGGGGTAGGTCGTCACGTACACCCTCTTATCCACATTTCACCCCTTATTTTGTGCCTCTGCGATGGAGGCCAGAACGGCGACCAAAATGTTGAAATCACGGGGGATTTTGTATGGGTGCCCGAGGGGAACATTTCAGACACACTCAGAATCGAAACGAAAAGACCTCAGAGTAAGGCAAAAGTTCGTCAACGAAACCTCTCCTTCCTTTGGGCCGTTGATTGCCACACATTTCGCAATCGAAAATGACAATTTGAAGTGCAATGAACGACAGGCAGACTTTCTGGACTACCTCTGACGTTGCAGACATTCCCCGCAAGATACGACCTTTTTCTAAAGACCAAGAGAGCCCATACAACAGTTTGTAGGCTGGAGAGCCAAACAGGGGAGGGGGCGAGGAATGTCATTACTATTGAAGACTAATGGCGACTTGTAAGTAGTCATGCAAAAGTTCAAATTCGGCTTCCGTTAAAAACCTGCGGAATAGAGTCTTTTAAATCATTTTCTTCAAACAAAAACACCTAATTACTCTATATTTTTCGCTTTCCCTGAAAGCTAGGGGAGATGGGTGCGCCCCACTTCTTTGCCCTCGGGTATGGGCACCCTTGCTAAGTACATCGTGGGCCGGTAATCACACTGTACGTGATTGCACCCCTTTGGAGTGTAGCGCAACCGCTATTTTTTCTCTGGTGTACAAGGTGAAAACACTAAGAACCGTTCGAAACCACTCGACGGAATATAAACGTGATCCGAAGCAAAGGGTGTTTCTGCTTTTTCAGCCCTCCTGTCTCAAGCGCTCTTGGTGCAGGGGGTGTATCACAAGCCTGAATAAGATGGTAAATGATCCCTCTCAGTTCCTCCAGTTCGGCAACACCCTCGCTGCCACCCGCGCACCTCTGTCGAGGAATCTAAAAATGTTGTTGTACAGAGACAGCCAGGTATCGGTTTGGTTTTCAGGCACCGGTATGACAGGTATCCCTTTCGACAACACTGTGCTGAGAGGTGCTCTGTTGCTGAATTAGCACCTGTTGGCCGCATGCGAAATCTAAGGTGTGTCGAAAGAGATGCCTGCCACGTTGGCACCCTCTTGACTGGCTGTCTGTATAGCTATATTCTTAAAGTGCTCAACAGACCTGCACAAGTAGCAGCAAGGTCGTTTCTCAACGGGGGGAGGCTCTCTTAGAGGGATTAACTTTGTTTTTTTTTAAAGTGTTAATGTGGCACCACACGTAATCATGCGTGGAACAGAAGGGCTGAAAGAGCAGAAACACCTTTTACTGCTTCGGATCACTTTCTACACTCCTGGAAATGGAAAAAAGAACACATTGACACCGGTGTGTCAGACCCACCATACTTGCTCCGGACACTGCGAGAGGGCTGTACAAGCAATGATCACACGCACGGCACAGCGGAAACACCAGGAACCGCGGTGTTGGCCGTCGAATGGCGCTAGCTGCGCAGCATTTGTGCACCGCCGCCGTCAGTGTCAGCCAATTTGCCGTGGCATACGGAGCTCCATCGCAGTCTTTAACACTGGTAGCATGCCGCGACAGCGTGGACGTGAACCGTATGTGCAGTTGACGGACTTTGAGCGAGGGCGTATAGTGGGCATGCGGGACGCCGGGTGGACGTACCGCCGAATTGCTCAACACGTGGGGCGTGAGGTCTCCACAGTACATCGATGTTGTCGCCAGTGGTCGGCGGAAGGTGCACGTGCCCGTCGACCTGGGACCGGACCACAGCGACGCACGGATGCACGCCAAGACCGTAGGATCCTACGCAGTGCCGTAGGGGACCGCACCCCCACTTCCCAGCAAATTAGGGACACTGTTGCTCCTGGGGTATCGGCGAGGACCATTCGCAACCATGAAGCTGGGCTACGGTCCCGCACACCGTTAGGCCGTCTTCCGCTCACGCCCCAACATCGTGCAGCCCGCCTCCAGTGGTGTCGCGACAGGCGTGAATGGAGGGACGAATGGAGACGCGTCGTCTTCAGCGATGAGAGTCGCTTCTGCCTTGGTGCCAATGATGGTCGTATGCGTGTTTGGCGCCGTGCAGGTGAGCGCCACAATCAGGACTGCATACGACCGAGGCACACAGGGCCAACACCCGGCATCATGGTGTGGGGAGCGATCTCCTACACTGGCCGTACACCACTGGTGATCGTCGAGGGGACACTGAATAGTGCACGGTACACCCAAACCGTCATCGAACCCATCGTTCTACCATTCCTAGACCGGCAAGGGAACTTGCTGTTCCAACAGGACAATGCACGTCCGCATGTATCCCGTGCCACCCAACGTGCTCTAGAAGGTGTACGTCAACTACCCTGGCCAGCAAGATCTCCGGATCTGTCCCCCATTGAGCATGTTTGGGACTGGATGAAGCGTCGTCTCACGCGGTCTGTACGTCCAGCACGAACGCTGGTCCAACTGAGGCGCCAGGTGGAAATGGCATGGCAAGCCGTTCCACAGGACTACATCCAGCATCTCTACGATCGTCTCCATGGGAGAATAGCAGCCTGCATTGCTGCGAAAGGTGGATATACACTGTACTAGTGCCGACATTGTGCATGCTCTGTTGCCTGTGTCTATGTGCCTGTGGTTCTGTCAGTGTGATCATGTGATGTATCTGACCCCAGGAATGTGTCAATAAAGTTTCCCCTTCCTGGGACAATGAATTCACGGTGTTCTTATTTCAATTTCCAGGAGTGTATTTTCCATCTAGTGGTTTTCAAAGATCTCTAATTGTCCCCGCTACACATTAGAGAAAAAATTGCGGTCAAGCTATACTCCGAAGTGCTGCTATCACTTTCACTAGTGTTGCAGGCTAACAATGGCGTCAGAGAAGGGGCGAATCGCGCGAGAGGTGTCAGCAGTGTCAAAGATTCTCAAGGACGTTGATACGTTGTTCATCGCACTTCCAGTTGTCGTTTTCAGCAGTGAAATGCGTGGAAATCAAAGTCCCTAGGGCAGGAGATGTTTCATTGACACCCTTTTGCCACCACCTGCAGTCTTTCCGTGTCGATTCTGAGCGGCGGTGGGTCTGAAATGTTTCCCTGGGCCACCCGTGAGACAACAGCGTGATTTCAAGGCGTCGCGGCTCCATTTCAGAGGCGGAAAAAGATGGGATGAAATGTGGATAAGAAGGGCTGTGACGACCTACTCACCGTTTGACACGTCCAATGTAGGGTTGGCCAGAATTGTGGTGAAATTTGGTGCGAACGTGACATCATTAACCCACCCTCTCCCTCAAGCAACTTCTGAGCACTGAACTTTCTTTCGCATGCGTCGACACCTTTCTGTTTGAAGCGTCGCCTAGTCCGAAGGTAATATCGCAGAGCGCCACACTTTTACGTCGTTACAGAAGAAGTTTGCAGGCACCTTTTAGCTAAATTTTAAACTTCTGTGAAGCAAATGAAGACATTTTGGTGATGTAGAAAGAGTGACTATTTAACTGTTTTGGGCGAAGTAGTAACCTATCTAAAGGAGCTGTAAAGGGTGAGGGCTACATTTCTGTAACCTGCAGTTTACCAATATAAACCAAGTCGTCATTGCAGTCTTTGGTAGGGTCTTGACGGAGACAAGTGCTCGTTGTTTGTTGCTCGTGGTCTTGTGGTTATCGTCATTGAACCTCCATCGCGGTCCTGCGTTCCATTCCCGGGCAGGTCAGAGATTTTTTTGTCAGGGACTGGATGTTTATATGAAGATAGTAACTGTTCTCGAAGGAACAGGTACCATTGATGACCATGCAGATTCTCTAGAATAAATGATCGTTAATTGAAACCCTCAGCTGTCAACAGGTGTTGTTGCTATACCTCGATGGCGACGGTTGAAAATGTGTGCCCCAACCGGGCTGCACGGTCATCAGTGGTATCTGTTCCTTCGAGAACAGTTACTATCTTTATATATAGTTAAAGGCTACCCGGCCGTTGACCTTCGTCTGTGCGAATGCGCATAGTCTGCCCGAACTCTTACGGGAATCGTCATCTTAGTGGGCGTTAGTAATGAGTGAAACGTCCCCTTAAAACAATTTATACATGACTGTCCTTAACCTGACGCACAATATTTTTAGCGCAACGCAATCTGACT
Source organism: Schistocerca americana (assembly GCF_021461395.2). Classification (NCBI taxonomy): domain Eukaryota; kingdom Metazoa; phylum Arthropoda; class Insecta; order Orthoptera; family Acrididae; genus Schistocerca; species Schistocerca americana. The sequence goes on from NC_060120.1 coordinate 612,598,564, forward strand.
TTCAAAAATCCCTACCAAAAACATGGCCCTGACTAACATTAACCTATACGTTTCACAAATCACTTACCTCACAAAAATCTTGGTTACTCGAACTACTGCAATACAGCTAGCGCCACTACTGCCAGCTAAATAAAAGATTCAAACTATGGAAGGCACTAACTACTGACAGGGACAGTTAGCAAATGAAAGATTTTAATAGAGAACAAACACTGTATTTACCTTAATATCATCATATATATATATATATATATATATATATATATATATACACACACACACATATATATAGCAGTTCATGACAAATTTCAAAACTCCGTCATCTCTCTCCCCACATCCACCACCGCTGGCGGCTCACCTCCAACTGCGCAACGCTACGCGCTGTTCACATCCAGCTGTCGCTGCCCAACACTACAATGGCAGACAACAATGCAAACTAGCCACAGACTGCACACAGCACAGCCAGTGATTCTCACACAGACCGCTAGGTAACGTTGCCAATAAGAAAACATAAACAGCCTACTTACATAGCCCCCATGCTCCCCACAAAAAAATTTACAAATTGTTTTGGGCAGTGGCAAATAATGATTTGATAAAATTTTTCGTAATTACAATAAGAAAGATATCAAATGCACACACTTATTAATACAATGTTGGTCAAAAGCTAAAATTTTCTCACATTCCATAAAGACAGTCCTGATCATTCATCACAGTAACATTGCAGTGTTTTTCTCAAAGTCTGAGCAGTAAAAGAAAATGCACATGGAAGTACTGGATTTCCATGCAATCTTGAAGAAGTAGTGTTGTCCTTCCAATGGAAAGACAGTCCTGACTCTTGACATGCAGACAGGTATTGGTCCACAACAGAGCAAACCCACAGCAGAGTCAGTCGAAATTTTGAAGAGTATTGGTAGGTCATCACAGAGCAGACCCACTGTAGTCCTGGTAGAGATTACGGTATTGGTGGGCCACCAGAGGCGCAGACCCACTGCAGTCCTTGTAGAAATAATGGTACTGGTGAGTCAGCAAAGACGCAGACCCACTGTAGTCCTTATAGAGACGGCCAGCAGCCATCTGTTTGCAAATGTGCAGGTGCACAATCACCATCGAAGAGTCTTGCGGACAATATAGCAAGTCCATAAACCACCACTTGTGCACTCACAAAGTGTCTGGAATTGTCCTTAGAACCAGCAATGCTATTATCCAGTCCCTTGCTGAATCATTAACACATGTGCAAACACTATTAGTCCCTACTTCTCACATATTGCCCATATACTATGACCAACAGAAACGTGTGCAGTGAAATGTAACTTAATTTGAAGAACTGGTGTCTATACAATTATAAATTTACAATATGAAAATACAATTACAAAGGTACAAAATACATCATTAAAGAACATAACAGTACAGATAGCATTTGTAGTAATATGGGCTTTACAAAAGAATCGAAATAACATATACATCAGTGTTACAGGAATTATGACATAAGTACATACATAAAAGATCAGAATAATTATTGAAACATCAACTTCACACATGAGCATTAAAACAAAACAGAATAAATAATGTCTAAACATCTTTACAAAGAAAATAACATATTATCAGAAAAATTCTACAACATAGCTCTCATCAGCTAAACACATAAAGACAGGAAAAAGACAAATAAACAAGGGTACATAAACACATAGTGGGATAACACAAGGAAAGGACAGGTTTTGTTTTATTGCAGTATTTTACAAACAAAACTTTCTTTGCATTTTGGAGATCTCCCTTCATTCATCATTATTCCCAAAAAGTCCTATCTATACCTCCTTCCTGTATTCTATTCATATTTCTTTCAAAATAATTATTTCTGATTGTACAATACTCATTTTGGTCCAAATCTTTTTCATATAACTTCGCAATGCATTCTTTACCTATTCTCCATAGTCAGTTTCTTATATAGTCTACCCCCTCTTAAGCTAACTTAAATCTACTGAGCTCAGATGCTAAACTAAGGGATGAGGCAATGCAGCAGCACAAAACAATTAACACAAACAGCAATGACAAAAAAATTCAAATTTGCAAAGCAAGCAGCATTATAGAAATTAGCAAAGCAATTGCAATATTACAACTAATATAAGGCAATGTGCAGCAAACAAGAAAAATAAATCTGGCTTAGCAGAGTAACACAAATTAAAATTCAGTGGCACTATGCCTGGCAAACAGCAGCAGAAAATGAAATAACTTATACCTAAACATACATAGCTCAAGCAGAAAAAATAGTACACTAAAGATAACAATGCAGATAAGGGAAATGTATAATCACATCTTAATGTCTAAGTAATTAAAGTGGTGCACCACAAGAAGTTATTCTACCAAAAAAGTTACCAAGTACTCGAAAAGAAAATTATGAATGCAGTTCCTGCGAGGTAAATGTCTTTTTGTGCTCCCTCATTTTTTTGAAAAAAATATTATTTAATCGATCTGTAGACAGAAAATATTTATATTAGTACATCTATCAAATTTTATTTTAACCAATGCTGCAGTGCCGCTAGAAACTAGATATTAAACAAAATGAGCAATCTCTCAACTAGAAAGACAATGGATGTAAAATGTTTCTCATCATTTCATTAGGCATTTTAGTAAATATCATAAATTAAGAGCTCCACAGTGTAATCATATGTTTTCAAGTTCGAGCGTGTCGTATTTGCGATGCTTTCTTGAAAGGAATGTCAATAGCGAGGAAATGGCCTCCTTTTTTTTTTTTTTTTTTTTTTTTTTGCACCTAATGACTTTCTTTTGTCAGATGTCTACCTCTCAGCTGGGCGCCCAAAACGCATTACACCAAGGTCACTTACCTTTCTTGCTGAAATATTTACAACGGCAGTTTCTGCCACAGTGACAGTCTCATATAAAAATATTTCACAGGTCAAGAATTTGGGTTACAAATCTGTAGAAACAAAATCCTATAAATATAACAGCATCCAAAAAATTTTCGCCAGCATTGTGATACATTCACGCATATACACACATTTCATAACTCTTAAAGTACGATTCTTGGTTTCCAACAACCTTTTTCACAAACCAGAGTCCCTAACCACTACTCATTATTCCTTACCTTATTCGTCGACACTTCTTCAATATTTCATCATTACAGATACGTAGCATAATCAAATAACTCATATAGCATCAGCTTACTGATCATAAACATACCACAACAGCATAATACACATAGTCATCGTAATAATAACATCATAACACCTCAGTCAACTCTCAAAATCGTCGTAGCTTCCTCCAATAAATTCAAAACCCAAAAAAATTTTTTCTGCTCATTTCAATAGTCTCATCTACCTCAAACGTACTTTAAAAATCATGATCCCATACCAAACACATCATTCAAAGCTCTCATAGTATCATAATGGTTCCAAAAAAATATGAACAGTTCACAAAGTACAGACAAAATACAATTTCATAAGTGTGAAGCTACCCAACTGTGTAACTGCGTAAACATGTGTCACTGATGTAGTAAAAAAAATGTTTATCTCTCAGTTAAATGATCAGATAGCTGTGTAATTCTGTGTTAGAGAAATATGGTACCGATGTGTGAAGTTGTATAAGCAAATACCATATTAGCTGGGGCTCCTTGTGCTTGCCAAACACATGGTACACAAAGTAAGCGTGTACCGCCCTGAGGATTAATGAATAATACCCTCAGGTGTTACAGATTACAGCAATTGAATGAAATGTGTCACGGAAAACCTTTGTATCATTGTACTTCAAATATCTTTAAAAATAAATGATTTAAGTGCAAAATTAATCACTCAAATACGTGTCCTGTAGCGCTAAATGTGCGTCTTGCTGTAAGATAATCTCTGTGGAAGTGTCGTAGTTATTGTCCTCTGAAAGCTAAGTTCTACAGAAGTCAATGTACTTACCTCATGATAAACAAAAGTGAAATGCTTTGCGTATAGATATCTTAGATATTACGCTTATTGCCATGATGAAGAAAGTACTGTGCTGTAACATATTGTTGTGCTACGGAAAAGGCAGTCTCATTGTAGCTATACCACAAAAGTTACTACTAAAACATGGTTTACTTTCCAGAATAAAACAGAAAACTGTGCAGATATAAAACAGAAACACTGCAAAAGCAACATTGTAAATTGTCACTCATTAGTAGCGTCGTGATAAAATCGTGTAGCTGTCACATAAACTAACCACTGTGTCATCTGGTATCTCTCAGAAAGCACTTTAAATTCAGAATGTATTTTCAAATAAACCAAAATGTTGCATTAAAATCTCATTAGCAGTACTGGTAAATGTTCTAATTATGTGAGCCTTATAGTCGTTACGTAATCGTGCAACTAACAAGCAATTCTATAAACGGTTTTACATGTGAAATGTGGTGTAAACCTTTACTCTTCCTAGTGCACAGAGTTTCAACTTCAAAGCAATTATCATGTTGTATACATCGGTAAAGAATGCTAAAATTTTTCTCAAGGCTAACGTCTGATGTTATTTTTCTCGGAGCCAGCGTGCGCACGCGGCTGCCTGCTGTGCGAGTCATTGGCTGTTCCTTTGTTGGCTCGCGTCGTTATTGGGATTTGGAGGTCTAACTTCTACAAATTCACCTTGCCCAGAGGGCCCAGCCCTGTGTAAATCCCGCCAGTTCTGATGAAATTCAGGTCTGTCGTTATGATCATATCGTCTGTCGTCATGTCGGTAGTTCCTGTAGTTTCTTTCTTGTCGGTTAAGTGGTGGAGAGTTTCTCCCTGAATTATCACTGCACGGTGGACCGTTGCGTCTGAAGTTATTCTGTCTCCCGTGATAATAATAGTTCTGGTTGCCAAATTGTCTGTTTCTATGATTGTCTCTGTCATATTCATTACTACGGAAATGCGATCTTTCTCTGTAACTATTATTGCTCTGCCAGTGGTTGTCATATGGGTGGTGTCTGTTTTGGTCACGATTTGCGTTGTAAGAATAGACTTGTCGTGTCCAGTTATAGTTTCTGTCGTCACGGAATTGTGACGGATGTGACCTGTAGTGATTGTTTTCCTGTTTTCGCATCCGGCGACTGTCTGTGCCAATTTCTAATTCTTGTAGGAGTCCCTGAAAAGCTTCAATGTCGTCTTTGCAACGACCTGCCAAAATAATATTTCTTAAATGTTCAGGCAATTTCATTAAGCAAATGCGGATGAGTTCTGAGGGGCTGTATGGGTTTGACAGGTACTGATTCTCGTGCAACATGTCTTCAAAATATTTCACAAGACTGGAGAATTCAGATTGTTCGAAATGTTTCACATTATGATGCTATGTTTTACTCGGTCTTGTGTAGCTTGAGACCAATATGCTGAGAGGAAGGCATGATAAAATTCTCCTTCATTGCGGCAATCGTGAATGACCAATCGCATTCTTACAGCTGGTTCATTCTCTAAGTAGCCACACATAAATTCTAATCTGTGTTCTAATGACCAGTTGGGAGGAAAACAATGAGAGAATTGATGGAGCCATGCTTGTGGATGAATGTCGTTGCCAGAATTCTTAAATGATTTGAATTTACGTGTAGTAATGAACAGCTTATAGTCAAAATCATTGTGTCGGCGAGTCGCATATCGGTCATTGTTACGTCGTGTCGGCGATTCCATCTCAAAATCCAATGCGCCTTGCCAATTTCTTTCATAATTTCCGAAGTGTCCTGTGTTATTATTTTGTGGTTGTTCCGTATTTCTATGTCCCTCTTCCCGTACTGGAGTGCGAGTGTCCTCTGAAATATGTAATTCTTGTATTACTTGCGTCAACTGATCTTGTACTTTCTGGATTTCTCTTTTGTACTGTGTATTGATTTGATGTTGATTTTGTTTGAATTTTCTAATTTGTTCATACTCTTCTGTGTCAGTGAAGGCTACAGGTCTTGTGTCATTCAGATCATCATCTACCTTTGCAGATAAGTTAGTGACCTGATCCGAAAGTTCGGCTACTTTCTCAGATAGTGAACACGTTTCCTCAGTGTGTTTTTCTGAACCAAGTTTCAGAGTGTCCATTTGTGCTGAAATCGAATCTACTGTGTCCTTCAAGATTTCCTGAGTTTTTGTAAGTTGCGTAACCGAATCGGTAGATGCAACTGAGTCAATTTTAGCCCACAAGGTCTCATGATTTTCATGAACAATGGTTTGCAGTTCTTTTATGGCTGCTTCGTGATTCTGTAATGCATTTTCATTCCGCGAAAAAATAGGTTGAAAATGCTCACAAATTTGTGTTTTTACGTCATTACAGACTTTTTGACATTTCGATTCAATGTTATGTAACTCAGTAGTTAAATCTTCACGTGTTTGTTCAAGTGTGGTGTCTAACTTTTGAAGATTTTGTTCCATTGTGTCTAACTTTTTAATATTTTGTTCCACTGTGTCTAACTTTTTGAGATTTTGTTTCACTGTGTCTAACTTTTTGAGATTTTGTTCCACTGTGTCTAACTGTTGCTGTGTTTGTCTCTGGTGTTGTTCCATTGTGTCTAATTTTTGAAGATTTTGTTCCATTGTGTCTAATTTTTGTAGCCTTTGTCCCATTTGTTGCATTAACTGTAATAACAATGCACTGGTGTCTGAAACATGTTCCTCAGTGCTTTTCGGCAGTGAAGTTGCACCGGCAACATTCATATTTTGACAAGCAGAAAATGTTTCTTGACTCATTTGAGAAAACGGTGAGAACCCAAAACCTCAGTCTACAGTACTTGCAATATTGTGTTCTGTCATTCCCGATTCCTGAGGCGAGTTGTTGCCGACCGATCGATCGATAATGCTTCCCTGTTCCCTACCCGTTTCACTGTCTACACCATTATTTGACGCCCGCTCCATTTCCCTATGCACAGTTACCAAATTACTACTTTGAATGTCTGTTAATTCATTACACAGCGGTGCTGGTAAGCTACACTCGTCACTATTATTTCTCAGTTTACTTGGGAGCCTAGTGTTACGTTTTTCACACGCCATTATTGTCACAATATTTCACACAATAACACAGAAAACCACAATTTGAAGAGCAAAACAAGAAAACACATTCACTTAGCACTGAAAATAATATATCGTTAATTGCAAGCGCAGCTGCGAAATACTTGGTGCAAATCTACATGCATCCCACAACTGTTTTACTGTACAACAATGAAAGACTGCAACTACAAAAGAGATTCTCTCTACAATTACGTGCTAGCAATAAACAATAGCTACACTAATTACACAAACTACAAGAAAAAAATCAGAAGATTCCAGTGAAGTATCCTGGCAGGGTCGCCATATGAAACGTCCCCTTAGAACAATTTATACATGACTGTCCTTAACCGGACACACAATATTTTTAGTGCAATGCAATCTGACTTTCAAAAATACCTACCAAAAAAATGGCCCTGACTAACATTAACCTATACGTTTCACAAATCACTTACCTCACAAAAATCTTGGTTACTCGAACTACTGCAATAGAGCTAGCGCCACTACTGCCAGCTAAATAAAAGATTCTAACTATGGAAGGCACTAACTACTGATAGGGATAGTTAGCACATGAGAGATTTTAATAGAGAACAAACACTGCATTTACCTTAATATATATATATATATATATATATATATATATATATATATATATATATATATATATATATAGCAGTTCATGACAAATTTCAAAACTCCGCCATCTCTCTCCCCACATCCACCACTGCTGGCGGCTCACCTCCAACTGCGCAACGCTACGCGCTGTTCACATCCAGCTGCCGCTGCCCAACACTACAATGGCAGACAACAATGCAAACCAGCCACAGACTGCACACAGCACAGCCAGTGATTCTCACACAGACCGCTACGTAACGTTGCCAATAAGAAAACATAAACAGCCTACTTACATGAGTGGATGGGCAAATATCTACTAGGTACATCACGTATGTAGATTGTGGACAGTTGGGAATTTGGGTCTCACGGGAAGCGTGCAAGGGATAATTCCCTGCAGTCGCGCCATTCTTCTGTGTCCTCGGTGGCGCACATGGATATAGCGTCTGCCATGTAAGCAGGAGATCGCGGGTTCGAGTGCCGATCGGGGCACACATTTTCAACTGTCCCCATCGAGGTATATCAACAACACCTGTCGGCAGCTGAGGGTTTCAATTAATTATCATTTATACTGGATGTTTATGTTGTACAAATCATTTCACCGCATCATCATCATAAAGATGAGCACAAGGAATGAATGTTCGTATTCTAATAATTTCCTCTCATCTTCATAAGAAAGACGCGAAAGTCGCCAAGAGGCATCGTGTAGAATTGTACAAGGTAGCCAAAAAAACCCTAATGGAGTCGCCTGGCCAATGATTCCAAGAGATCGTTGTACTCCTCATCGCATTCTTTTCATGGGACAATGGTATTTCCGATGTTTATCTGCATCGTGAATATGTCAGATGATGGAGTTTTGTGGCTGTGTTGTTGAAAATGAAAAACCTACATGTCAGGGAAGTTAACCAGTACTGGAGTGGACCCGCATGGTGGAATAACAGCTGTAGACTGGCATACCGCCTCCCTGAGTGTGATTTTTAGGAGGTTTCTCGCTGTCTCTTAGACAAATTCTGAGCTGGTACTCGTTCTCTGTATCGCAAAACAGTTCAAAAGCAATACCACACAGAAAAAATTTTACACATTTCACAGAGAGGTGGTGCGCGCGGGTTCCTCTTTAAGTTACCTTGATGACTGTGACAACAAGAAAGTCGTCCAGCGACATTGATTAGGTAAGGAAAAGGAAGAAGGAAAACATTGTTGAGAGTGAGAAAACAATGAAAGAAAGTAAGTCAAACATGACGCCAACGTACCTCGGATGACCGTAAAGTTGTCGCTGAGCGTCGAGTCTTGGAAGAATCACTGCCAAAAGTCTCACGACACAGAGACATTTAGAATTTCAACTACGACAATGACCGCCTCATTTTAGTGGTGAAAATTTATTACTAACAAGATTTCACCGTCAAAGCACAATGTAAAATATTACACAATTGCGAAGCGAAGCGTTGGTTGGCTCGCGGGACGTACACTGACGGGAAAAAATGGAAATACGTTATGTGACATACAAGAAAGTTGATAGGCGCGTTTCTACATCTGAAAGATGATGTCTACTCAAATTTCACGGCAGTCACGTAAGAGTGGCGGGCGCTAGTAGCGCCATTATGAGGATGCAAATCAAATCCGATTTAAATTCACGCTCTAACGGGCTTGAGGGTCAGTTACCTTTGAGATTGGACGACAGGAGATGATGTTAGTCAAAAATGCCTTTAAGGTGACAAAGACGGCCATTCTCAACACCTAACCGAAACTGAACGAGGTAGTGTAATAGGGCTATGAGAAGTTGGATGTTCCTTCTACGATCCTGCAGAAAGACTTGGTAGGAGTGTTGACACTCTACCTGACTGCTGACAGCGGTGGTCACGAGAATGTACGGTCACGAGAAGACCGGGCTCCGGACGGCCGCGAGGCACTACCGAGAAGGAAGTCCTTCGTGTTCACGTGTGGCTCTGGCGCATCGTACTGCATCTGCAGCAGGAGTTTGAGGAGCAGTTGGCACCAAAGCGACACAGTGAACTGTTACACATAGGTTACTGCGTGTTTTTTTTTATGAAATCTGGTTCTGACTCAGCGCCAGTGATGGCCGTGTGTTGGTTAGAACGAGGCTATTTGGCGTTCTGCGACCAACTTGTCTACATGGTCTGGAGTGCGATTTTATACGACAAATGAAGGACTCTCGTGGTTATGACACGCACCCTGACCCCAAATTTGTGCGTCAGTCTGGTGACTCGTCCTGCTGTGCTGCAACTCATGAACAGCTCATGTGACTATATAATGCTCGCACACGAGAGGAATTCGTGGCAGCCGCATCAAACCAGTCGGATGACTGATGACTCAAAAAAAAAATAAAAATAAAAAATAAAATATATATCCTAGCTCACACACCGCTGTTGCCGCTGTTGTAGCCCAATATGCTCTACGGAATGTTGACAGGTTGCCTAGGTCAACTCGAACCCCAGACTCCAGTCGAGCACGAATAGAACATCATTGGACTATAACTCCGGCACTATCCACAAACAGCAGCCGGCTGGGGTGGCCGTGCGGTTCTAGGCGCTGCAGTCTGGAACCGCGTGAACGCTGCGGTCGCAGGTTGGAATCCTGCCTCGGGCATGGATGTGTGTGATGTCCTTAGGTTAGTTAGGTTTAAGTAGTTCTAAGTTCTAGGGGACTGATGGCCTCAGAAGTTAAGTCCCATAGTGCTTAGAGCCATTTGAACCATTTGATGAATCCCAGACAGGAACTCTACTTCCGGTAAGCTTAGACAAAATACCATAAATTCCTCGGGAACGAGCACTCTTCTAGCCTATGATCCTGGTGCTGGGACGAGCCTGTGAGGCCGGGTACTAAGCTGACTAAGCTGTGGCATTGCCTTGACTTTGCGTTCCTGCTGTTGGTGCCAGCACAGCGGCTCACTAACGAGGACCCCCTTGAGTGCGACGACGCAGACCAATGATGTTACGGCGTTCGACGCTCCACATATTGTCTACCATGCAACCACAATACTGTCTGCTAATGGCAACAGGGGGCGGGACTGGTGGTATCTAACAATGAGCACAGCATGAAGCTGCGAAGCGTAGCTGAATTGCTTAGCCAACGAGTAACTGGCAACAGTGCTAGTGTGTTAGCGGTGTTGACACAAAGCAGAGCAATGACAACGATAAACAAAGAAAACATTGTATTATATCTTCAACAGCAGTTGCAGATGTTCAGATTACGTCAAATTGGAACCCAAGAAATTTCGTAGAGTGAGAAAGAAGTAGCGGATGAAATTTAGTGTATCTGGAAGATGAGTCAGTATCGTATACAGTCGACTGTGCAGACAATGTACATGAGGAGCACAATGATGACTATACGTGCTTAACAACTGATAGTGATATCTAAACAGGTATCAGGCCATACAGTTCACCATTGTCATCGGACAGGTAGCCACAAGTCCCGTCTCCAGTGAAACGTAGTAAAGGACAATCGTTGCCCAAAGAGCGGTTGCTAAACATAATTACGTACGTGGAAGATCATGCGCAGCATAGTAAAAAACAATTATGAAGATATTTGAAATAATTGCGCAGCAATATGACTGTGTAGAGTGTAGGAAAAACTACGGATATTCATGGGAAAACAAAACACACTTTTTACAGAAACTGGTGTTTGCGCTCTTCAAGGAGGCTCGATAAATTTACAGGACGTGCACGACACTGATCTACTACGTTACGCATATCAAATTGTTCCCTACATTCGCTGAAGCACCAAAGAAACTGGTATAGACATGCGTATTCAAATACAGAGACATGTAAACAGGCAGAATACGGCGCTGAGGTCGGTAAAGCCTATACACGACAACAAGCGTCTGGCGCAGTTGTCAGATCGGTTACTGCTGCTACAATGGCGGGTTATCAAGATTTAAGTGAGTTTGAACGTGGTGTTATAGTCGGCGTACGAGTGATGGACACAGCATCTCCGAGATAGCGATGAGGTTGGGATTTTCCGGTACGACCATTTCAGCAGTGTACCTTGAATATCAGGAATCCGGTAAAACTTCAAATGGACATCGCTGCGGCCAGAAAAAGATCCTGCAGGAACGGAGTCACCGACTGAACAGAGTCGTTCAACGTGACAGAAGTGCAACCGTTCCGCAACCTGCTGCAGATTTAAATGCTAGACAATCAACAAGTGACAGTGCGCAAATCATTCAATGAAACATCATCGATATGGGCTTTCGGAGCCAGAGCCCCACTTGTGCACTTCTGATGACTGCACGGCGCCTCACCTGGGCCCATTAACACCGACATTGAACTGTTGATGACTGCAAACGGTCGGACGAGACTCGTTTCAAATTTTATTGAGCGGATGGACGTGTACGGGTACGGAGACAGCCTCATGAATCTATGTACCTGGCATGTCAACAGGGGACCGTTCAGGGTGGTGGAGGCTCCGTAATGGTGCGGGGTGCGTGTAGTTGGAGTTATATGGGGCCCTTGACCCCTGATACGTATAGATACGACTCTGACAGATGACATGTACATCTGATCACCTACATCCATTCATGTCCATTGTGCATTCCGACGGACATGGGCAATTCCAGAAGGACACTGTGACACCCCCCACTTCCAGAATTGCTATGGAGTGGCTCCATCAACACTCTTCTGAGTTTAAACATTTCCACTGGCCACCAAACTCCCAAGACATGAACATTATTGAGCATATCTGGGATGCCTTGCAACGTGCTATTCCGAAGAGATCTCCACCCATTCGCACTCTTACGGATTTATGGACAGCCCTGCAAGATTAATGGTATCAGTTCCCTTCAGCACTACGTCAGACATTAGTGGAGTCCATGCGACGCCGTGTTGCGGCTCTTCTGGTTTCTCGCGGAGGCCCTACACGATATGAGGCAGTTGTACCTGTTTCTTTGGCTCTTCAGCGTAGATCAGAGTAATTTTTCAAGAGAAGCAGAGGATAGCTGCATAGCTTCAGTGCTACAGAATTGTAAGACGTAAGATAACGCAATTTCAAACAAAGCGTCAGCTCGACGATGCACAGCGAAACTGTAGAATCTGCCCAAAAATTTATAGATGAGATAAACTAATCCCATCGTTCAGTAAGGTATTTGTATTCAACTCAGACTGCTCGGCTTTTTAAGACGAAATGCATATGAAAGAAAACCTGGAATTTAGAGGAATCAGAAAAATTGTATCAGGATCAGCTAACATCAATGCTTTAACGCATTCATATGCAATTACGCAGACTGTTAATATGGATGGTAAATTGGCTGGAAAGTTCTGTATTGTGATGCGAGAAGCTGGAGGTGCTCTGTCCTCGACGATTCTTTCACGTGTGGGTGACCTTGCAAGGTCAGTAGAGTGGGAAAGCGGGCGTAAGAGACCTCTAACTATTGTAAGAGCAGTGATTTTGGCTAATAGCTGGTCAAAATAGCTTCCTTTTGCTTGAGTACTGATTTGCGCATAATAATCGTACTCCTTTATAGCAAATTATCCCTCCTGAAAGGTGTATGATATTGCACCTGGAACCACTGATCAAGTTTAGCCTCTGTATGTTTGTTTTTTCCGTGTCTGTAACATATATTATCACACTATCTGCAGTTAGGCCATAAAGGATAGCCAGTTTCGCGATAAGCTTCACGACAGACTCATTCGCATTCGGTTGCATGCCATCACATTCCATCAGTTCTCATCACCACGTTACACCAATATGGTTCTACATGCATACCTTGAAAGTTGATACCCAGCTGAATGCCCTGCACTCTTTGTAACGTCCAAGGATTACGCCTTCGATCTTGATGGGGAAAACCTTTCTGACCATGTGACGCGCAATTCTTAATTCGGTGTTCATGGCGTAAGTTAATCGTTTGTTTTGAACATGCCTTGAACGTTGGCGATGTCCATTCATCTTGTGAAGTCCAATACATAATTGCCAGAGACAGTTGGTCTTTGCACCTCCTAGACACTCTTTTTCTGTCGACCTCCTGATGCACATAGTCAGTCATTAGCAGCTCGTGTTTTTCCTCTCATAAATGTTAACATAACACTCTGAAATGAGCCAAATTCAAGTAGTTTCTTGCAAGTACACTTCATCTTGTTTGTTTGGTCCGGCCGTCTTAAGAAAATCAGATAAGACAGTGGGCGAACACTCGAGACTGGGCCGACTCGCAGATTTAGCAGGCCATGGCACGCGACCGCAGCTGTTTACAAATGAACTTTCTTTTAGCAGTCACCTTGCAGTACTGTGAGAAAGGAGGGAACACTACCCCTCATTCGGGTGGCAGTCAGACCGCTTCTTGAAGATTTCCAACGGGACTCCTCATTGGTTAACAGTAATCATTTAGCAGAGGGAAGGAGCCGAGCCGGCCTCGGTGGCCGAGAGGTTCTAGGCGTTCAGTCGGGAACCGCATGACTGCAGGTTCGAATCCTGCCTCGGGCATGGATGTGTGTGATATCCTTAGGTTAGTTAGGTTTAAGAAGTTCTAAGTTCTAGGGGACTGATAACCACAGATGTTAAGTCCCGTAGTGCTCAGAGCCATTTGAGAAAATCCACATGTGAAGCCCAGCACCACACTGGCTGTTGAGAAGGCTCAATTGCAGAGAAGGGTTGTCCGACTACTAGGAACTACGTCATTATATAGGTTAGTATTGCAAACCTGTTTATAACTCGGCGATTTGTTGGTTTTTTTACTACCGCACCATTGGTCAGATTCATTCATGCTGAAGCAGCAACTGTTGAAAAAAAAAAAATGGTTCAAATCGCTCTGAGCACTATGGGACTTAACTTCTGAGGTCATCAGTCCACTAGAACTTAGAACTACTTAAACCTAACTAACCTAAAGACATCACACACATCCATGCAGAGGCAGGATTCGAACTTGCGACCGTAGCGGTCGCGCAGTTCCAGACTGTAGCGGCTAGAACCGCTCGGCCACCCCGGCCGGCAACTGTTGAAAATCTTCGTAGCAAATGATAACAGCCAAACAGTTGCAGAATAAAGATTTATTGAAATCCATGACCACGGTTTCGGTATATCTAAACATACCTTCATCAGAAGCAAAAATACACCTGACCAAGAAGACTCTTTCATTAGCAAAAATCTAAGCAACGTAAATGAGGTAGAAAAAAAAGCTTATAGCTTAAAGTAACTATGAAAATTACCAAAGTATTACAAGCTTAAAAATTTCAGCCACTTACTAAAATCACATCCTACAGTGGAGATGCGTAAAAAAATTGTGCCAAAGGCGCCGACAGTAGTTAAAATTAAAATATCAGCTCCATCTGTAAAACATAATTATGCAGAAATGGTAGATGCGAACACGGCATATTATCAGTACTAAGTCTGTGAACTATCGTGAAGAGGGTGTGAAAGCAACAGGGCAACAGTTTCACAGAAAGAGGGCACTTGTGGTGTGAGCGAGACACTCGCCCACATTAAAACCCAGAGGTACGTACTCATGCGCATCAAAATTTTAAAGGTTGTGCTAATTCAAACCCTCTGTCTTAATAAATAAAACATATCAGAACCATTTAAAACACCTACATACAATAGAAAATATGAACACCAGTTTGCCTGTGTCCTAATGTCAAGCAGGTGAAGCTTGCGCTAAGGAACACATCTAACGAGAGGAGGCAGTAGTGTTATGCGCGAGAATCTCGCGCCAATTAAAGATTAGAATACATACTATCGAAAACGAACAAAATGTTGTAGTAAATCGATACCAACTGTCGTCGGGAATAAAAACATATCAGTATCATTTAAACCACCCATACGCATCAAAAACCGCGAACAACAATCATCAAAAATACATAAAATCCCAACAAGACAGGAAAGGAGCATCTCACCAGCATCAACAGAAAAGAAAACTAGCTTCAGACTATATTACGTTAGAGCGAGAAGAGTTTGAGACTATCGAAAGAATTTTGTTTCTAAGCTGCACCTGTCACTCTTTGTTTCAAGCTATTATTTACGGTAAAGGCAACTCCGTTACCGTATTGCTTCTGTAGAAGTCTCCCTATCTTGTATGACACATTCCACAAAAATGGAATACAAATAAAGTTCTTACCTTCACTCTTTATCACCCTGTTATCTCCTAAGGTTGAACATTTTGCAGCTGTTTTTTCCTAACAAATTGGTCAATTAACTTAGGGTCGTATCCATTGTTAACCGCTATGGTTTTTACTAAAGATATCTCTTTCTCTAAACAATCCTGTTGTAAAGGTGTGTTCACGGCACGATGAACTGCTGAGTGAGAGAATGCAATTTTGTGAGTTTGTGGACGACAAGAATCTGCACGGATAATATCACCAGAAAAAGTACTTTTACGAAAAATGTCGAAGCTAATTGTGATGTCAAACAACTTAAGCTTCAAATGAAGAAAACTGAGTGCTCTCTCATCGTTTTGCATCTCTTTTGTGTAATTCATTTTCTCGTGAAAACTGTTAAAAACATGAAACATTAGTTGCAGATCTTGGTCACTCCCTTGATATATTATGAGTATGTCATCAACGTAACGAGCATATGTTTGAAAAAATTTCCTTCTAAAGCATTGACAAAGATGTCAGCTAAGGCACCATCTAACGGGCAACCTATGGCTAAGCCGAATGTTTGCTCATACTTTTTGCCATTAGACTGAAAGTAATTATAATCCAGTACAATCTGCAATAGTGACATAAGTTCTGACAGTTTTATGTTGTCGAATGTTATTGTCAATAATGTTAAGAGTGATATCTAACGGAACATTAGTGTATAAACTTACAACATCGAGCGAAACCAACCGGGAGGAGGTAGTGAAATCTACCGTTTTTAGCTTGTTTATTAACTCAGCACTATTATTAACGGAGTAATTATTTTCGAAAACGAAGGCTTTTTGAATTTAGTGTGTAAGAAGCTCGCTAATTTATGATGGGGACTCTTTATTCCATTAACGATCGGACGAATTTGGTGTTGACTTTTGTGTACCTTTAATTGACTTCTAAGGGAAGGTGTTCTGGGGTTCATGTTAATTAAAGTTTTCTTTTTAAACTCTTTCATAAGTTGTTTAGTTTTGCCTAAAATATCCCTAATTTGCTTTTGCAATGTACGGGTAGGATCCTGCTCGATTTCAGAGATCCCATTTTCCTCGAAAAAAGCCAAAGTCTTAACAATATATTCGCTTTTATGGGCTACAACGAGCGAATTTCCTTCATCGGATTTCGTGAGCCTCATTGTTTTTTTAATTTACGGTTAATGCTATTGATAATTCTCCGCTCCCTCTGTTGTAAGTCATTATTTTTTACAGAATTGACCTCTCTTTCGAAACTAGCGCTACATTTGAGCAATCCTAGTGTGTTGGGATTTTTCAGTATTTACAGACTCAAGACCAACTTTAAGGTCAACAATAAAACTATCCACCATTTTAGAGTCGTTAAGACTAGGCATAAAATTATATTTAAAACGTCTTGATAGCAAGGCACTTCCTTGGGGAGTAAAGCTTATGGAAGTTTTATTTAGTACTCTATCAAAACATTTGTGTTCACCATCAACAGTTCTTTGTGCATGAACAGCCTTAGATTTAGGCATAGCAATTTCCAGCTTAAGAAATTTAAAATCCTGTCTAAATAAAATTTCACTCCTACGTTTCTGTAACCACTCATTAACACCATACCAAATACCATCCACATGAAAGTTAAAATTTAAAAGTTCTAGTTATCAAGAGGTACAAAGAGTAAGCTTCTTCATTTAGTTTATCTTTCTTCTTATAAAGGTCACTGATTCTGTCCCTCATAATTTGTTGTACCAATTTTGCTTTAGTAGACGGAACCTTGTTGCACTGTTTCACATTGATAAAGGTCTTCACTTAATTCGGTGTCAAATGGCATCTATCACATTGTTTAGTGAAGTCAATAGCCACACCTGTTTTCAGGATTTTAAATGAGATGTCCATGTATTTCGAAACAGCCTTTGAAACCTGGGCAGGTACATATTTCATTACTTGTAACGACTGCCCCAGCTATTACGTGTACAGTCCCACGTCTGCTGAACATCTATTGCTCTTATAGCATACGCCACGTAAACTGGATGACGTAGAATTGCTACACGATGTTAATAAGGGTTACAAACTGGACCTGTTAGAGGAATTAGAAATTTTCAAACATCCATCTCAAAAAGATGGATTTATTCTTAACGAAACAAAAATTTTTTGGATATTTTCAAGCTCCTTCTCGCTCTAATGTAACATAGTCTGACTGACTTGAAGCTAGTTTTCTTTTCTGTTGATGCTGGTGATATGCTCCATTCTTTCCTTGTTGGGATTTTACGTATTTTTGATGATTGTTGTTCGCGGTTTTTGATGCGTATGGGTGGTTTAAATGCTTCTGTTATGTTTTTATTCACGACGACAGTTGGTGTCGATTTACTACAACATTTTGTTGTATTCGCTAGTACGTATCCTAGTCTTTAATTTGCGCGAGATTCTCGCGCATAACACTACTGCCTTCTCTCGTTAGATGTGTTCGTTTGCGCAAGTTTCACCTGCTTGACATTAGAACTAAGGCAAACTGGTGTTCATATTTTCTACTGTCTGTAGGTGTTTTAAATGGTTCTGATATGTTTTATTTATTAAGACAGAGGGTTTGAATTAGCACAACCTTTAAAATTTTGATGCGCATGAGTACGTACCTCCGGGTTTTAATGTGAGCGAGTGTCTCGCTCACACCACAAGTGCCCTCTCTCTGTGAAACTGTTGCCCTGTTGCTTTCACACCCTCTTCACGATAGTTCACAGACTTAGTACTGATAATATGCCGTGTTCGCATCTACCATTTCTGCACAATTATGTTGTACAGATGGAGGTGAGTTTTTAATTTTAACTACTGTCGGCGCCTTTGGCACGATTTTTTTACGCATCTCCACTGTAGGATGTGATTTTAGTAAGTGACTAAAATTTTTAAGCTTGTAATACTTTGGTAATTTTCATAGTTACTTTAAGCTATAAGCGTTTTTTTTTTCTCTCTACCTCAGTTATGTTGCTAAGTTGTTTTCTAATAACGGCGTCTTCTTGTTCAGGTGTATTTTTGCTTCTGATGAAGGTATGTTTAGATATACCGAAACCGTGGTCAAGGATTTCAATAAATCTTTATCCTGCAACTGTTTGGCTGTTGTTATTTACCGTGGAGAATATTGTGAATCCTTCTCACTGGCACTGAAGAAGTTATGCAGGCCTGGAGTGGCACTTAGTCTGGAGAGCGACCGTGTATGACTTCATCTTTGGCAAGAAGCGAGAAAAGATTTCCGCTTCAGAGAGTAGCGAGTAAAGACCTTTTCCTCCGGTGAGTAACATGGAAGGATCTCTTCCCCGCCAGCAGCAATTCGCATTAGATCATATCACACGCAGTCTCTTACTCAATAAGTTGCAGAATTTGATGAGACACTGCAAGCTTATGCAAACTGGTAACGAAACTTATAAATGATTTATAACAGAGATAAGTGAACGAGTAACTGTTGCGAACCTTGCAATTTTGTGGAAACTTTGAGGGCTCATTCATCTTTCATCCAATGATGCAGTATACACGTTGTAGTACACCATTCTTTCAACATAATCACCCAGTCAGCGAGCGGGCACTGCGAGTTTGTACTTTCACCTATTATTTATTAGATGACAACTTTATAAATTCCCATTATCTTCCAATCTTTGGCAAAACATTCGTATCTCTCATGTTAAGTGAGTGTTAATTCTGCGTTCTTGCCACTCTGAACTTCCTTGCATTTTGTGATGAAGTCTATGTTCATGTATTCAAACAGCAGAACTACTATAATAATTTGGTTTGATTTAAAACCTTGTTTCATTTCGTATACAGATGATCTCCCTTTTTTAGAATATGCATTGCAATGTGGCTGATCAATTATCCACGTTTAATCAGGGCTAATCTTTTAGTAATTTTATCCGTTGCTTACAGTTTTAATTAAAGTACGTCCTTTCAGGATTGGTCAATACTTATATTATATGCTAATGGAAAATTTGGATTTTATCTGTTATTTAACTTGTAATTGCAATCTCGTGGATAGTGTCGTAACTATTTACGTAATGTTCGTGTAATTATCAGCACTGTTATGCAGCGGCACATCCTCTTCGCATTTGCCTCCTGAAGCTCGGCTAAATTAATCTTCTGCTGCCCGACGTCTCGCTACTAAGTTCGTCGTAAACTATAGTAGCGAAAGAAACTAGATTACTCGCTATAGAACATTCGGAATTTGTCTATACATTGTCACCTCTCTAGATTGGAATCTGGTACTATTATCCGTCCTAAGAAAACCTCAAAAACCAAGAAAACACTTTTTTGTTGAATAAAAGGTATCCCAGAGAAGTTCAGACGGTGCGCAGGCTCGTGGACCTTCTACCAGAGTCCATCCGTCTGAATGTCTTTTCCGATGTACAACCTGTTGAGATTCATGTACACGATACCACTTGAAATAAAAGCGTACTTACCGTTTCAGATTAAACAGTGACGTATTTTTCCATACTCCGTTTATACATCAGAAATTAACGTTCGTATTTTACATGTTTCCATTTTATCAGGTTACTGACTTTCAGTATTCCAAAATGTCACAAGACCGCTAGCTTCCAACGATACACGTTCAGTTAGTTTCATAACAAATTCAGTACACGTATGTTTAGTCGGACAATTAAGATCAGAGTGAGTTATTTAGTTCATTAATTGCTTATCTGCAAAGTCCAGAAAGAAGCATTGTGCGCCACAGAGAGTATAGCTTCCCCCTCGCAGCTACGAACCAGAGATAGTTTGTTATGTAACATCTTTTGGCTAAAGTTTATTCCCCGCAACATCTCAGGCATTTAATTCATAGCAATGTAAACATTCACAGATGGAAGAAATGTTAAGATACGACGTTACAACCGGGTGCACCAGAGCTAATGTTCTACAAAAGCTCTATGTTGAGATGTGATGTTACAACCAAGTTTGATAGAGCTAATAGTCTTCAAAGCTTTTAGTCCTGACAAGTGTCTATCACAAGAAAAGCAAACTCATGCTGAAATATTACGTGTCACTAACACATACTGAAATCTGGTTTTGCAGGATAGGGCGGATCACGTTATGGTTGTGGAGGGGGCCATAATCGGTTATTTTTAGTTGCACAAAACACACAAACTTTTATTTTCCTAAGAACCACTTAATTACACATTGCCTTGAAAGGATCAAATCAAAACAATACAGCTGAAGGCTAAGTTAAGAAAACTTGCGATACGTCCTGGGCTGAAAGCCCGAAACGACACCATAAACAAGAACTGCTGAAGACCTGAACACAAGTTATAAAGAATTGCTTTAAACAATACATGCGGCTGAAGGCCTTATTTTAAAAAAAATATTTCGCGTAAATACTCGGCTGAAGGCCACACACAAGACATTGAACAACTCAGGACTTAGGGCCTGGATAACAAGAATTTCAGATAGAGCTAACTTTCAAAATTTTAGATATTAAACAAATCAGTTTTCAAATTTTTAATTTAAGTCGGTTGAAGGCCTTATTTAAAATTAAAACAAACTAAACTAATACAAGACTGAAGGCCTCACACAGTACATCAGACAAAAATGAAAACCACAATCTAGAATCAACAGAACAGGGCTGCTCAGAAGCGTTCCGAGGGTCGGCCTGAGGAGGTAACTCTAACGTAAGGTGGTGTGAGACAGGCAGCCAAGAGTAAGGTTAAATAATCGGATGGCAACCTGACCCAGGGACGGCTGAAGGACCGACGAACAACCTAATCAGTTCCCTTTCGCCCGACCAATGGTATGACAACAGAAAATATGAGCCGAGGAAGAAGATACCAACAAAACTACGTCTTCCACATTGGCATCTAAGAACAGCCAAGGCACAATAACCACTCTTAAGAAAAAAATATGAACAAACAACTAAACGGCTGTCGAACTACTTGCCGCGCTAGACAGTATCAACAATGGCGAGGAAAAACACACTGCCGGAAAACTACGCTAACGACCCGGGCAGGTAATTGGGGCGTTAACGGCCACAAGGCAGAAAATACCTCAACTGCACTTCACTGATAAGTAACAAACAATTTAATAGTTAAAGACCATACAAGAAGATGGCTGCAAAATTTCGCCGACTCCAACACACCACACGTTGCTGCTAGCCAGAACGGCCCAGGAAGCAACAACAGCCAATGAACGAAGAGATGTCACAGCAGTTGAGGTTTCGTAAGAGGTTAACGGATCACTCAACTTTAGTGTCCAGCTTCGGTGGGCAACGAACTTCGTAGCTCTCGCAGCTAGCGCCTCACAATCCGACCGCGCGTGCACGCCGCCAGCATTCGGGCCTGACCTCGTGCCGCAGAGACTTCCTCGCTGCTGAGTCCCAACCGACCGACTGCCCCACACACCAACACACAGAAATATAGCGGTCACACCAAAGATCGTACAGCAGTACTGGTATCGATAAGCGCTGCTGCTGCCACTGCCGGAGGCAAGTCAGCAACTCGTTATGGTAGTAACTTAGGCAGAAATAAGACACCACTCTATTGCGACAAAATGTCAAAGAACAAACGGCATCAACGCGAACTGGGTACGGCTCACATATAATACAGGCAATAACTTAAAAGGACGAATAAAAGTAACAAATACAACGATAGTGTTAAGCCCACCTAAAAAGGTATATATGGCAGTCGTGAAAGAACTGACATTCAGTATAAAAGACCGAACTCTCTACCTCTTAATTATATGTACTTCGATGGCCAGACCGTAATCATATACTGGGTAAGACTACTCACAGCATTGACCACAGCAGGGAATACAGTCCACGTAACTGGAATCAAATCAGTCATTTCAGAGCTCTGGGAAAGATGTATCATCAAGAAAAAATGGAGACTGTGCTTCATGAACTTCATAAAACTGCACGCAAAACATTCCTACATGGACCTGTCATAACACAAGATTAAGATGATCCATGGCCCGCCGATTTCGTAGATATGAGTCAATTCGAATAAGGGCTTCAAACACACTATTGGTCTTTGATACATATTCCAAATCCACCTGGGCACTGGTTGTGAAGGTAAAGACAGGGAAGCAAATAGTGCAGGTGTTTCAACACTTGCGCACAGGGCTGAATCGATGTCGTGACAGTCTTTAAATTGGAGGTGAATTCTACAATAGGCATTTCAAGCGGGAAGTGGAAAGATACGGAATAAATGAATGCTCAAATTACTCCCACATTCTGGCGAGTATTATTGAGCTTTTCAATAGGATCATAAAAAAGCGGATGCTGATGAAATTTAACCTTCAAAGATCGTACAAGTAGCTAGATATTCTCCCACAAATGATTGAGCAATACAATCAAAGTAGATAAGGGCAGATTAAGAGGAAACCTATTGATGTACCTGATACTGGAATTCTGACTACAGTGTTCAATCTTATTAAGATGATGGATCTATTCCAGTAAATATGATCTGGTACATACTTCAAAATACAAAGCTGCGATTGACAAGTCTTACTTGCCGAACTGGTCAACAGAAATATTCATAGTTTTCAAAGTACAAAGCCCAAATCTGAGAACTACATCTTAAAGGACGGTAAAGATAAAGATGTTGCCAGAAGTCTTTACACTCAGGAATTACTGAAGAACTCTGATCCACTTGTGTTTCTAATAAAGCTTATTGTAAGACGTCGAGGGAACGAACTATTTAAGCGGCATACAAACAGATCACATAAACCTCAAACCATACAACAGCGTAACATGAGTACTTGGAAGCACATGTTACTCTCAGTAAATTACCATTAGAACTGCATTTCCCTGGATACAACACGTGTTGTTCTGCAATGAAGCTGAAAAAAGTATCCATCATGAAGATAAGGGAATTACTGTATTAGGCAACACCTGCAAGGATCACGGTACTGCTTACACAACAAATAAAGAACATCAGACTGCAGATCGAATATTAGCTGATCAAGCCAGGCAAATACGTTTAAGTCAGAGGCTGAAATCATAGTTGATAAAGAAATATATGCCAAGCTGAAACCATGTACATGGACGATATGTCTATGTTTTAAAGTGTCTGTATGGTTCTATGCAGTGACCTTCAGACATCCATGCGTATCTGGATTATCAGACACTGCTGACAATGTAGGCTAGTGGTGTGCTGGACTAACTTTCGAACCAATTATGAAAGAATCTTATCGTACACTAAAGAAAAAGAAAAGAACTGCCTATAGTCAGTGGCGACAGCGGCTAAAAGTGTTTTGAAGGAGAAAGAAAGGAAAAAATCTTGTTAAAATGTCTAGGAGTCTAACAATACCTAAGACACCTAGTGGAACCTCCAGCATTGACTAGAACATCGGCTGTCGGCTCTCTGGCTGGAGCATCTACTGCTATAGCCCGAACAGCTAAGACTACATCAATTGTAGAGGAGCAACTTCAGAAATCTCAAATGCATGATAGGGTGATGGAGGCCATTGCTGTCGGTAAAGGACTATATTTAGAACTACACAAGAAATGACATGGACTGTTTCTAAAAAGCAGTTCCCTTACTGTACTAACAGGCAGTCAGCTTACAAATATACATTTGCTTAAATTTGTCAAGAAACCCAATCTGTAGCAAGGTGTTTGAACAGAATCTGTTACGAAAGACGTTGTGGCAATTCAAGGAATGAGACATTGTCACTACAGGTGTTGCAAGTTGATAAAAAAAGAAAAAAAAACAAATACAAGAAACCAAATACGATCTACTACTTTGACTGTTATGATTTGACACCAACTGAAGAACTGTGCTGAATCTTTGCCGACAGGAATCAGGTGTTGTACAAATTTCGACACTACCAAAACTTCGATGCATTGGCATTATGTAGACTCTAAAAATATACATTCTGCATCAACTTCAGGCCTGAATGGATTA
This sequence comes from Schistocerca americana, assembly GCF_021461395.2. Lineage (NCBI taxonomy): Eukaryota > Metazoa > Arthropoda > Insecta > Orthoptera > Acrididae > Schistocerca > Schistocerca americana. Next base: position 612,623,025 of record NC_060120.1, read on the forward strand.
GAAAAGTCAGGATGGTTCATAGATGGATCGATAGATGGTCGCTTTAGCGCCTGTCTCTCATTCAGAATGTTAATAAGCTTCTTTGACGATAATAAACATGTCTTTATGAATGCCAAACAGGAGCTGCCTCTAGTTCAAGGTGCCACAGATAATAATTCAAATGTTCAGGGAGCCCAGAAGAAGTGAATAATACTATGCTGGATAAATTGATGTGGAAAGTTTCCGTGTATCAGTGCACCTGACACTTTTGCATGTGTTAAATGCAGGTGCTCAGCTAACACTAACTTTCCGTTCACGAGAGATTTTACGAGTATCTAGTTCTTCCAGTGACATCCAGATAATCATGGATGATCAAGACAGCTGTTCAACTAGAAATGCGTCGTTTTATAATTCTAGCATTGCAAAACAGTAGGAAGGGGAATCCAAAAAAAGATTTGAGCCTATTTGTTGACTGTAAACTAACCACTGCTAAAGTGTACTTAAATGCTAAGTATTTTCCATATGATAGCTTGCAGCTTGACTGGCCCAATAACAATGTTGGTCTACTGTATGGTATGTATGCAAGTTTTCGTTCTTCTTATTAGGAGGGGAATGAATTTGGCTTTGTACTCAGCGGTCAGACGTTTAAAGAAGTAGCGCTCATAAGGTGATGGACTGCTCAAAGCAAAATGAGGCCATCAAAACTGGAACTGTAGAGCATGTATTGAATTTGAATCATCACGAAACTTCCCTACAGGTATCTCAGTCTATGCATTATTGTAACACAACCATACTGTAGGTTACTCACCTCTCACAGGAATCGCAAAACATGCACTATAGTCTTAAAGGTATTACATCACAAGCACCATATCTTACAATGGCTTACTTCATTATGGATATACAGAGGTTTCATGACAAGTCTTAGCAGTTTCTGTTTAAAAATGCATTCACTGTATTTTCTAATTCCGAAGAAGTATAAACGAAGTATTCCACAATCGTCATTTCGCCCAAACCACTTAGTACGCTGTGCTAAGACTCATCACACCACTACATGGCTGACTTGCTATCATCATGGAAAATGGAGGGAGCATTGTATGAAAACATGCCAACACCACTCTGAACCTATTATCATAAAGAGACCATAGTTTATATGAAAGACCATAGAAAAGTGTTGTGGCTGCATATTATCTTCAAAAGAATACTGAAGAAGCAAAAAATGCATGATTTTCAGTGTAATATTCTATATGCTTATTATGCATGACAACTTTCGTTCACATGTGCGACGAAGTGCCAGTGGTAAAATACTAGGTGTTTCTCCCACACCTGTGAAAAAAACTGCATTATCTGTTGATATAGTATTATATTTGCTTATTACACGTGACAGCTTCCACCCAAACGCACAACGTAGAGGTGGTGGCGAAATAGTAAATGTTTTTCAGACACACACTGCTGATATGCACAAGCTGGTAGTTTCACCATTGTCATTACTCTAACGGAAAGTCGGAACAGGCATTGAAATAGTATTATTTGCTTACTACATACGAGGGTCACTCCAAAGGAAATGCACACTATTTTTTTAAAAATCCATCTTTTATTCTACATTTTTGAAAGTTTTACAGTGTGTAGATACATCCATTAGGAACAATATTTTCATTCCTCCACATAATTTCCATCCCTCTTAACTGCCTTACGCCATCTTGGAACCAGCGCCTGTATACCCGCACGGTAAAATTCTGGACCAACCTTTTGGCAGCGTGCACAAGGGAGTCATCATCTTTAAACCTTGTTCCACGAAGAGAATCTTTCAGTTTCCCAAAGAGATGATAGTCACACGGGGCCAGGTCATGACTATAAGGCGGGTGTTTCAGTGTTGTCCATCCGAGCTTTGTGATCGCTTCCATGGATTTTTGACTGACATGTGACCTTGCATTGTCGTGCAACAGCAAAACATCCTGCTTTTGCCGATGTGGTCGAACACGACTGAGTCGAGCTTGAAGTTTCATCAGTGTCATCACATATACATCAGAATTTATAGTGGTTCCACTCGGCATGAAGTCCACAACCAAGAGTCCTTCAGAATCGAAAAACACCGTAGCCATAACTTTTCCAGAAGAAGGTGTGGTTGTGAATTTTTTTTCTTGGGTGAATTTGCATGATGCCATTCCATTGATTGCCTCTTCGTCTCTGGTGAAAAATGATGGAGCCACGTTTCATCACCTGTCACAATTCTTCCAAGAAATTCATCTCCACCATTCTCGTACGGTTCCAAAGGTTCGCTGGAGACCGTTTTTCTTGTTTCTTTGTGAGCCACTGTCAACTTCCTGGGAACCCACCTGGCACAAACCTTTTTTAACAACAAAACACTTTCAGTATTCTGCAAACACTTCCTTCTCCTATCCCAACGTAGCGTGACAATTCGTTCACTGTGATGCATCTGTCAGCAGTCACCAATTCGTTAACTCTCTGCACATTGTCTGGAGCGTGTGCAGTACGAGGCCTGCCGCTGCGAGGACAATTCTCAATATTGCCGTGCCCACTTTCATCACGTAACCTGCTTGCCCACCGACTAACAGTAGTGCGATCGACAGCAGCATCTCCATACACCTTTTTCAACCTCTCAGACATCTTGAAGTCTGGATATTTCCCACTGTCTCGTTTTCACAGCACAGGAATTCTAAGACAGCACGTTGCTTCTGACGAACATCAAGTGTAGCAGCCATGTTGAAGACATGCTGTGACGGGGCCACTCACGGTAACAGGTTGAAATAAGTTTGAAAAAAAGCGGGAAGGATGTATCTATACACTGTAAAACTCTCACACATGCAGAACGAAAACTGTATTTTTACAAAAAAGTGTGCAATTATTTTGGAGTAATCCTCGTACATTTATCTGTCTACCAACGTCCGACCAAAAGACTATCCACAAGCAGGAAGTTGCATCATCAGTGTTATACTACCAGCAAGTTGCAACAGGAAAGCAGGGGCCACCTACAAATAAACCACATTGAGCAGCTCCCGTCTACTTCAGTCTGATGATCACTGATGGCTATTAATATATCAATATGAAGTCTCCGTCTGGGTGCTGTAATGGTGCTCTAATAATGTCTTAATTTATCAAGTGATGACAACATACTGTCTCAACTCTTTGACGATCAAAGTGAAGTGGATGGGTGCCAGGAGGTGCCGTATTAAAATTCGGCCGAGCTTTTCGAATCATTTATTCATTTCCACTAAAGTGCTTCGTTGACCTCGGTCCGCGTCACACGCCCCGCAGTGCTGTGACCACTGCCCCAGCGACCTGTGCAACATAACGCTCTGTTGTGCCGGCCTTGTTCGCCAGCTGTAGAGTCCCGATTACGTCAGGATGGCTGCGATCGCAGCCGACTCAGCGTCCACCATCCACGTTGACGCCGCGCTGCTCCGCCGGGAGCTGTAGGCCGGCCCCGCTGCTGCCTCTTCCTCGGCAGGCGTAGCTAGGAACGCGGCGGCAATGACCGCCCGCGATCCGGCGTTCGAACTTGTGGCCCTCGTCTCGGGAGTCTCCGGCATGTGCCGGGAGCAGAGACGACTGCCCGCAGTAGCGAGCCGAAGAGTGGCCTGCCCTGGCTCTCTGACGACCCTGCTTGGCCTCAGAGGGTCGAACCAGTGACCCGCCGTGGACTGGGGTGCTGGCACCCCATCTGCTGCCGTGTGTCGCCGGTAGTGTGAGACGCCCCGCCATCCAGGAGAGCTGTCACACTTGAATGAATCTCATTAGAAAACAACACCTATTTATACTCGGATGTGCACCTCTGTTTCGCTAACACATTGCTCCAAGTCATGTACGCCCCGTACCCCAGTTGCGCCAGTGTGCCCCCTTTTTCCTGTAACTTGCAACATGCAAACCGCTGCGTTTACGCTTTTCAGTGGTACGATGGCCCCTGAGGCCTCCATTCCACTTCACAACCGCTGTTCAGCGTAACTTACTGCAATCCGGTCTGCACCTGGCTGTAACTTGTGCGCTCCAAAATATTGTACCAAATCTAACTTCCCTATCTTAAACTGTGGTGCCGCTACATTATTCCCCTCTTTGGAAAGACCCAGTCCCTGGGTCGTCCTTTAACTAACTCATAAACTTGTCTGGATTGGCACTTACGACATACTTACTTACCATTAGAAAACTTAAATGTGGTCTCGTGCCCCCTTAAAATCAAGACATAAAGCAAAACGTAAAAATTTCTTACTGGACGACCACTGCTTGATCCACCCCTTACCTACTCGTCTCACGCCCTCGGTATCCAATCCACTGGGACTTGGACTACCCTCGGTTCCCTCTGGGAATTGGTTCTCCGCCTGATCAGAAAGAAAACAACACATGAAAAAGTTAAGGCTGCGATAACACTTGGCACAGAGGTGCTCAAAATAATCGTTATTTGCCTTTGCCTTTCCCTATACTGCACGACATGTTGAACAAGCTGTTCGGCTGATATGCGTCCCTCTTGCTCTAAAACTAACTGGTTTATGGATCTCAACAGACCTGGATCCAGAGTTTGATTTAACAAGGTCAGATTCTGCCTTGGCAAAAACTGTAAAGTGGTTTCTGGCCAGTACAGCTATGGCTGAATAACATTCAATTGCGTGACTCCTGAAATTGACGCTGGCATATGAAAGGTTGGTCCTGTTATGTTACCCTTAGTCCCATTGATTAGAATTCCGCTCCCCTCGAGCTCTACACGTTTCGCTTCCGTAAACACTCCTCGCTCACAACAACTTACTACTACTACCAAATTCTCGTAGGTGGAGAAAATCCAATGCATCCCGACCCCTTGCAAGCTCAATTTTGTCTCCACGATGACCCTTGGACAGTCTATTTTTTTCCCCTGGCTAAAAATAACTACACCGTGCATGTGTCCCATATTTGTAGCTTCACAGATTTTTCTCCAACATTCACTATTTTTGATCCAAACTCAACATCGATTGTGTGACTACTTCCATCCTTAAATTTTCATTATATGAACTGGTGCAATAAACGCGGCTTTTCTGACCCAGCACTGTCGATTTAAACAGGAAATCGTACGACTCTGCCATCGTCCAACACATATTTATTACGGCTTTGCCGCAAAACTTACTCCGACGCATTTATCTCTCCAGAACTGCGTTTGATCTCTCCTCCAATACTGCACATACGTCCGACGCTACACTTCCCTTTTCAGTGACCTGAGGACACTGATCACCATCACCCTTCCCCCCTCTTTAAAAAGACTGCTGCCCCTAGATGGCTCACAATACACGAAAACACATATAAAATACAATGCCTAATTACTCTACACAAACCCAATGATACACATAACAAGAGAATAAAAAACAAAACTACAAATACTCTACTACTTTCTAGATCGTAAAGCATACGGTACTTCATGCTGTACTCTATCTTCCTGGTTTTCTCTATGCTTAGCACCTCACTTCACACTCTCTGCCTTCCTCTTTCCTTTCTGTGACACGCCTGGAATCATATCCGGGCAACCCTTAAATTTCCTTAATCGCCCAACGTGTACTATCGTCATTCTGTTTGGCAGCTGAAGCTTAACATTAACGGGAGATGTGGTTTCAACAACTTGGTATGGCCCTTGATACCTCGTGAGGAACTTCTTCGTTTTAGCTTTTTGCGTATAGGGGCTGGACAGCATTACCCATTGCCCCACCCTATACTGCAGTAAACTTCCTTTCCGCTTTACTGCGTCTTCCTGCCTTTCCAAAGCCTTTGTATTTGCCTTTTGTACTCGTTTACAAACATTCCTAATTGTTCTCTCGAATTGACGTATAAATTCACCGGTTCTTCCTTTCTGTAGCTTCAGTAAATCAAACGGTGACGGCATTTTTCTCCCGTACACTACGTCATATGGAGACAAACCGGTATTTGTATGGACTTTTGCACTGTATGCGCATACAATATGCTTCAAATACTCCTCCCACTGATGATGATGAGAATCCACATAAAAGCTCAGCATCTTCCCGGTTGTTCTACGTACCTATTCTGTCCTTCCGGTGGCCTGTTGATGCAACGCTCTCGTCCTCAACTTATTTACGTTCAACAATTTACACAGTTCCTTCATTAAATCCGACAAGAAGTTGGTCCCTTGCTCAGTAATTATTGTCTCTGGTACACCAAACATCAAAATCCAGTTATGCACTAACGCCTGCGCGACCATTGCTGCCTCTTCATTTGGAATAGCCACCATCTCCACATACCTTGAAAAATGGTCTATCTGTTCCCAGATGGTGTTCGCCTAAAAGGTCCTAAGACATCCATCCCCAGGAAAGAGAATGGACATGTTGCTTTCGGTGATTGTTGTAGCTGTATCTGTTTCCGACTCAAACCTGCTCTCTGCGCACATGGTGTGCAATTCTTGACATACTGATCCACTTCTCCTTTCCTACCTCTCCACCAATACCTCTCCGCCGCTCTCCTATTCGTCGGTCTACGCCCTCCATGACCGGATAACACGTGATCATGTGCTTCCTTTAAAACTTCATCCCTCAACTTCGCTGACACTACTACCCTTTGCAATAACTTCGTTTCCCTGCACAGAAGACCGTCGTACAAATTAAACTGTGGCTGTGTCCGATACAATTTACAATCGTTGTCCGCGTCCTGTAATATTTTCCATACTGCTAGGTCATAACCTGTGGTGTCACCGCCAGACACCACACTTGCTAGGTGGTAGCCTTTAAATCGGCCGCGGTCCTTTAGTATACGTCGAACCCGCGTGTCGCCACTGTCAGTGATTGCAGACTGAGCGCCGCCACACGGCAGGGCTAGAGAGACTTCCTAGCACTCGCCCCAGTTGTACAGCCGACTTTGCTAGCGATGGTTCACTGACAAATTACGCTCTCATTTGCCGAGACGATAGTTAGCATAGCCTTCAGCTACGTCATTTGCTACGACCTAGCAAGGCGCCATTATCATTTGCTATTTATCTTGTGATGCATGTACCGATGTTCACCAATTATGGATTAAAGTTAAGTATTCCACAGCTACGTCCTGTTTTTGCTAGTTCATTTCCGTGTCCTGTTCCAGACCTCACGCCAGCCTGCGTGAGCTTAAACGCGTGCCTTTCGGCTACCAGTCATTGTGGATTGGCTGTCTTGCCAGTCCACAACATAACCTATGACTTCTACTTTCGCCACCTTCCTACTTAGTGCATTCGCATTACCGTGCTTCTTCCCAGGCTTTTGCACCACCTCGTAGTCGAATTCACTAAGCCTCACAGCCCGTCTAGCGAGTCTAGTGGACGGATCCTTGAACCCCAAGAACCACTTCAACGCAGTATGATCTGTCGCTACCCGAAATCTTCTCCCTTATAAATAACATTTAAAATACGTGATTCCATAGATTACGCTGAGCATCTCCCTCTATGTTGTCGAGTAATTCTTCTCTGCTGCATTCAACTGCCTAGACACATAGGCTACAGGATGTTCTTTCCCATCAATTTCCTGACTAAGAACACACCCTAATGCTTGATTCGATGCATCGCATGCTAGTATAAACTCCTTTTCCAAATCTGGAAACACAAGAACCGGACTTGATGTTAACACTTCTTTCAGTTTGCCAAATGCTTTCAAACACTCTTCTGTCCACTCACATTTCACACCGTTCCGTAACAGTCGTGTCAACGGCTGTACTAAATCTGCTAAACCCTTCACGAACTTTCAATAGAAATTGCAAAGTACGATGAATGACTACACTTCCTTAACTGTTTTCGGTTCCCGAAAATCCCTTACAGCCTGTACCGACCTCGGATCTGTTCGCACTCCCTCCTTACTGATAATATGACCCAAATATGTTACTTTTTCTAACGCGAAATGACACTTTTCCAGGCTAAACGTCAAACGAGGTGCTCACCTCATAAAGACTTCCCCTAACCGCTGTCTATGTTGCTCCATACTGCTTGGTTCAAAATGGCTCTGAGCACTATGGGACTTAACATCTGCGGTCATCAGTCCCCTAGAACTTAGAACTACTTAAACCTAACTAACCTAAGGACATCACACACATCCATGCCCGAGGCAGGATTCTAACCTGCGACCGTAGCGGTCACGCGGTTCCAGACTGAAGCGGCTAGAACCGCACGGCCACACTGGCCGGCCATACTACTTGAAAACACTATAACGTCATCCAAATAGACAAGACACTGCCGTGGTTACAAACCGCTCGAGACATTGTCTAGCAACCTCTGAAACGCTGCCGTAGCGTTTTTCAAACCGAATGGCATTCTAATGTACTGGTAATGGCCTCCAGGTGTAGAGAAAGCAGTTTTTGGACGATCCTCTGGAGCCACTGATAATAACCACTTGTCAAATTCATCGTAGAAAAGTACTGGCACTGTCCTGAGTGATCCAATGTCTCCGATGTGTTTGGAATGGGGCATGGTTCAAATGGCTCTGAGCACTATGGGACTTAACTTCTAGGGTCATCAGTCCCCTAGAACTTCCAACTACTTAAATTTAACTAAGCTAAGGACATCACACACATCCATGCCCGAGGCAGGATTCGAACCTGTGACCGTAGCGGTCGCGCAGTTCCAGACTGTAGCGCCTAGAACCTCTCGGGCACTTGGTATCGGTAGTCATAACAGAATCTGAATTTCTTAGTTTTTTTGGCACAGTGAGAATTCCCGCTCCCCAGCAACTATTACTATGCTCTATAATACCGTCAGCAAGCTGCTGATCAATGAAATCTTCCACAATCGGCTGCAAATACCTCGGTATCATGTATGGTTCACGGTAAACCGGTGCTTCATTACCAGTTAGTATGCTATGCTGAACTAATGGAGTTGTTGGTAACGGCCCTTGTCGGAAAAACAAATCCTGAAATTCCCATAATAATTCTTCCATATGCTCTCTTTCTTCTCCTTTCAAATGCTTAGTTTTCTCACGCAATGCAGGTTTATCGGTAGTTAGTGGTTGTTCACTTCGCCTTTGTCTCGAACACCAGTCTTCATCATGTGGCACATCCAAATTTGCTGCTAAAACTTCTTTCGTCAAATTCGCGTCTACAGAGCTAAAATTATTTACGTTCACGGGGACTACTCGCCCGTCGTTGCCCTCCTGTGCGCGTACAACACTACGTTTTACAAAACAGCCCAGTGAACCCAAATCTTCATTATCCTCCAATGGTTCAATAACACATATTGTACCCACAAGTAGATTCTGCTTCACACTTACCCAAAGCGACTTCCCGATGCCACTAGACACACACTCATGCGAACTAACCTAAGTACATCACACAGATCCATGCCCGAGGCAGGATTCGAACCTGCGACCGTAGCGGTCGCGCGGTCCCAGACTTAAGTGCCTAGAACCACTCGGCCACACCGGCCGGCTCATGCGAATTAAGCCTTAATGCTAATGTAGTGGTTAAATTGGTTTTTTCATTACGCTGAACGCCCCTCACGACAGCTCTGCATTGACAACAGTTTCCCCTAGCTGAAGTAACATTCCACCAAGTTCCACAGTTTGTTGCCCAAGGTCAATTTTGGCATGATGTTGATGCAAGAAATCTACTCCTAGGATCATGTTGTAGCCCTCGCTCACCCATGGTACTATCTCCAGGCATGCATTAAATCGGACTTTCCCTATCCGAAAGTCAACTTTCACCAACCCCAAAGGCGTGACCTTATCCGCATTCCACGCAACATATGACGTGGTGGGTCTAACTTCCTTCGTCCCATTATATTCTTAGTAGCCACTGACACTTGCGCCCCTTTTTTCAATAAAGTTCCTACGGATCCTACCACTGAACGTTCCACCTCTGCATGCGTATTCGTAGCATTGAAATTAAACGGGAGCTCCTTTAGGTGGGTCTTGGGCCCCCTCTGTCATTTAACGCTTGTCCACCTGTCCTATCCCTATTTCTCCATCATCCACGCTGCTGATTTCCACCCCTTCCTCTATTCCTTGATGACTGGGTGCATTGCCTCTGCACATGTCCCGTACGATCACACTTACATTTTATGCTCGCTGCAAATACTGTTTGCCTCTCGCGTACTCTTGTAGCCACGTCTATTTCCTCACACTGAATTGCCAGTTGAATGGCCGAATATAAATCTTTCAGCGTCCCTTCACGCACTTTCCGTGACATATGAGCCCGTAACCCTCTCAAAAATACATCAAGTGCCCTTTGCTCGGCCTGCTGCAAAAGAACACTATTCGCTTCATCGCTCTGACCCAACTCGTAAGTGTACTCATTAATTTCCCTTATCCTATTCACAAATTTCTCCACCGTATCCCCCTGTCTCTTTGTCATTGCACTTAACCTCTCCCTAAAGTACCGAGCGCTATTCTGTTTCTTGTACCTTTGTAAAAGCCCTTCCTTTAACTGCTTAAACTGTCCTGCCTTCCTGAAGGCCTCAGAACATCTTACATGTGTTTTCGCTTCACCCGTTAATCTAATCTGGTCTATATGTAACAACTGATCATCAGACCAACCATTCATCACTGCTGAAGTCTCCAAGTCCTCCACAAAAGAACGCACATCCTCAGATGCCTTGCCAGAAAACGGAATAATCAAACTTGCGGCGGCTGGATCAATCCCCTGCACCCTAGGCAACAACAACTGATCAGATGCGGTTTCCCGATCACTTCTAGATGTTAACTCATTTCTCAACTGAGTATTGTCCGCTATCAATTGTGCTACCTTTTCCATCAAATTCCGCACCGTTTCTGGTTCCGACACACCTTGCGTCCTTGAGTCCGCCATTGTGTTGCTTTCGTTCTCAGTTAGTCGTTTTGTTTCAGGACTAAGTACAAAAACAATCTGACTTCCTACAACTCCGTATCATCATACTCAGTAACATCGTATTAAAATTAACACAAAAGTAATTAAATACCACGAAAAACGACGTCTTACTGTCCCAAATACACTAACACTTATTCTGGCAAAATAAATAATAAGTATACGCAAAACATCTAAAATGAGGCTTCGGGCAAGCCATAATCAAAACACCAACAAGACAGAAAACGTCTAACACTCAAAAATTTTAACAGCACTCACCACATGTTGTGACTGTACTGTAGGCGGTGGGATCGAACGTCGTACTGGACAGACGACGTCCGTTATTCTTACACCAAATGTAGTGGATGGGTACCAGGAGGTGCCGTATTAAAACTCGGCTGAGCTTCTCAAATGAATTATTCGTTTCCACTACAATGCTTCACTGACCTCGGTCAGCGTCACAGGCGCTGCAAAGCTGAGGCCACTGCCCCAGCGACATGTGCAACGCACCACTGTGTCATCCCAGCCTTTTTCGCCAGCAGTAGAGTTCCGATTAAATTGGGATGGCTGTGCCAGCAGCCGACTCAGCAGCCACCATCCCCGTTGACTCCGCGCTGCTCCGCTGGGAGCCGTAGGCTGGCCCCACTGCTGCTTCTTCCTCAGCTGGCTTAGCTTGGAATGCGGCAGCAACGACCACCCGCGATCCGGCGCCCGAACTTGCGGCCCTCGTCTCGGGAGTCTCCGGCATGTGCCGGGAGCTGAGACGACTGCCCACGGAAGCGAGCCGAAGAGTGGCCCGCCCTGGCTGGCGGCAGACCCCGTATCGGCCTCAGAGGGTTGAACCAACGACCCGCTGTGGACTAGGACCCTGTCGCCCCATCTGTCACTGCCTGCAGCCCGACAGTGCGACACGCTGCCGTCCAGAAGAGCTGCCACACTTGAACCCCCACATTGGCCTTAGAGGGTCGAACCAGTGACCCACTGTGGACTGGGACGCTGGCGCACCATCTGCTGCCATGTGTTGCCGGTAGTGTGACACGCCCCGCTGTCCAGAAGAGATGTCGCACTTGAACGAATCTTGTTAGAAAACAACACCTGTTTATACTCAGCTGTGCACCTCTGTTTTGCTAACACATCGCTCCAAGTCACGTACACCCCACACCCCGGTTGCGCCAGTAGGCCCCTTCTTCCTGTAACTTGCGTCATGCAAACTGCTGCGTTTGGGCTTTTCAGTAGTTTGATAGCCTCTGTGGCCTCCATTCCACTTCGCAACCGCTGGCCAGCATAACTTACTGCAATCCAGCCCGCACCTGGCAGTAACTTCTGCACTCCAAAATATTGCACCAAATCTAACTTCCCTATCTTAAACAGTGGTACTGCTACAAAAGTGATGCTTTATAATACTTCCATGTTATGAATAATTTATAAAAAAACACTGTAGTAATTGTTTATTGGACGCTTTCCGTTATGGATGATCTGAATGCTCTTACAGACATATTTAAGTATGGCATGGCATCACTACATCTTGGTGATGGAGCTATAGCTTTCCTGCCACTCAGAGTGGCCAGGCGGTTAGAGGCACCATGTCACAGTTTGCGTGGCTCCTCCCACCGGAGGTAGGAGTCCTTCATTGGGCACGGGTGTGTGTTGTTCTTAGCATATGTTAGTGTAAGTAGTGTGTAAGCCTATGGACAATGACCTCAGCAGTTTGGTCCCTTAGGAATTCACACACATTTGAACATTTACAGCTTTCCCGATGTGTGATTTGCTGGAGGGCAAAAACAAGTATGCATTTTATGTGTGTCTTAATTTTTTTATTCATACTTCGATGCAGTACTCACATGTTCTCATGTTTTCTATAGGTGCATCTACATTGAGCTGTCAGGTTGTCAAACATGCTGTGCCCCTTCACCACAGTCTCATATAATGCACAAGGTAGCTGCATCTATACAGGCTGGTACGTCACACCCACATCGGTCGCTGCATATGGAGTGGTGAAACCAAATCGGACCATCGAACTGGCATGGCCCATCAAGTGTAGCAAGTTTGCCATGATCATCGTGTATGACACTGTCACCCAAACCTTGATAGTCACCTTTACTGTGCTCAGTTTGCAGTCGGTCACTACTTACTCCTTGAACTATACAAATTATTTAAGCCAAAACCACAATTTGAACATTTTTATGGCTCTGCCTGACATTAATTAATTCTGTGTTGAAGCTTGTGTGTGTGTATATGTGTGTGTGTGTGTGTGTGTGTGTGTGTGTGTGTGTGTGTGTGTGCGTGCGTGTGTGTTTCGAGTCAATTACACTGTGTTTCACTCATGTTTTATTTTTTTCTCATCTATTTCATTGTGAAGCACTATATATTGAGATGTCACTATTGTTGTTTCACTGTCTACAAGCTGGGAAAACAAAGATGGTGGATAGCAGCACAGTTGAAAGTGTAAAAACAAGATGGCTGACAGTGGAAGAGTTGAAGGTGTTTCTGGTAGTTGTTCTGAAAATGTTAGAGGTGTCTGTGCATTTGGTGTGCATGTGTGTGTGTGTGTGTGTGTGTGTGTGTGTGTGTGTGTGTGGTGGTAGTGGAGGGAGAGCTCTACAGGTTGGTCTTACCTAATAATTCTTTGAGGCCAGAGAATAGGGTTCCACTGCAGAGAGCTTTGTATTCATTTATCACTTGTTTTCCTTCCACTATGACTTTTTGTGTTTTTTGTGGGGGCTGTTGTTGAGTTTGACAATTTTCAAGTTAGTATTGATGTTTGTTGCGTTATGTTTCTTGTCCATAAGGTGTTCAGCAAATGTGGAATGACAACTGTTACTTTTTAATGTTCTTATGTGTTCTGTGTATATGGTATTAAAGTTTCTATTTGTCTGTCCTATATAAACTGATTTGCACTCCTGACACGTTAGTTGATAAATACCAGATTTGTTGTGTTTGTCTGTGCTTGTGTTGGCTATCCTTAGTTTCCCCTGTGTGTAGTTGTCAGTCCTGTAGGCTACTTTTAGCCCTTGTTTTTTTGAGTATGTTACCTATTCTGTGGGCTGCTTTGTTGTTGTAGGTGAGAGTGAACCACTTGTGTGTCGTTGTGGGTGTTTCTTGTTCATGTGTGCTCATATGTGTGTTCTGAGTGTTTGTAAGTTGCTGAGGAGGTTTTTGTTTTTGTGTGTTGGGTGTCCTTTTGAATTTTGTTTTAATTTTGTCGTTCAGTTTATCTACAGTATTTGTGTCATATCCAATTTCTACAGCTATTTGTCTGACTGTCTGTAATTCATTCTTGTAGTTGTTTTCAGTGAGTGGAGTTTTGTTTAGTCTGTGTAGCATATATTGGAATCCGGCTAGTTCGTGTGCAATTGGATGATTAGAATGTTTGTGTATGGTTGTGCTGGTGGTGGTCACTTTGCTGAATATAGAATTGGTGTTGGTTGTTGTGCCTGTATATTGTGAGGCCAAGGAAGTTTAACCTTTTCTCCGTGTTCTGTTTCTCTTGTGAATTTTATTTTTGGGTGTTCTTTGTTTATGTCATTGTGGAGTTGTTGAATGCGACTGGATGTTTCATCTAGAAGACATATGATGTCATCTACATAATGGTACCAAGACATTATCTGGTATTGCTTGGGTCTTACTATTGTTTCAAATATTTTATTTTCAATTTTATTGAGAAAAATGTTGGCTATTAGTCCACTAACTTGTGACCCCATTGGAAGCCCATATTCTTGTGAGTAGAACTGATAGTCAAATGCAAAAGAGTTTTCCTCTGTGCTTAGTTTTATGAAAGGTTTGGGAATTTTTGCTTGTTCTTCTAATTTGTGTTTGATAATGTTGATTTTTCTCTGGTGGGGATATTGGTGCACATAGATGTGACGTCAAATGATGTGAGTGTGGGTGTTGTGGATATGTTGATGTCTTTGATTTGTAGTATGAGCTCTTCGGTGGTGTGTATGATTCTGTTATTTGTGTATATGTAATGTTTCCGTAAGTATGTGTGCATTTCTCTGGCTAAACGGTATGTGGGTACACTTTTGAAATTGACAGTGGTTTGTACCATAATGCCCTCCTTGTGCAGCTTCAGTAGGCTGTTCACTGTGGGAGCCTGGAGGTTCTTTTGTTTCAGATTTGTGAATATCTGTGTGATATTTTTTAGAAGTGTTAGTGTGTTTTTGTGGATCTTTGTGTGGGGTCATTGGTTGGCTTTGTTATGTTGTTATCTTCCATAAATTTTAAGGCTTTATCCTTGATTTCATCTTGTTTTATTATTATCATAGTGCTGCCCTTGTCTGATCTCGTAATGACTGCCTCATTGTTTTTAAGTTTGTCCTTTATTATTTTCGAGGGTTTTTCTTCCTCAGTTTTTGTTACAGTCCATATGTCCTTTATGTTTTCCTTTATGATGCATATTATTTGTTCTCAACTAATTCTCTTGTCAAACCTGCATTGAAGTTTGAGTTACTGTTTCTTTCTTGTTGTTTTATGATGTATTCACTTTCAGTGATAAGATTCTCCACTGTCTTGTGTGTGTTGACATTGTATTTTGGGCTTTTTCTGGAAGACTTTTTTTTTGGTTAGTTAGGTGTATGTCAGTAAGGCTGAACATACGTTTGTAGAATGTGTGGCTTGTTTCCTTTCTATTTTTATGTATAAAGATTTTATTTTGTTTCTAAAGAATGTTTAGTTTTTGGTGTTGTTTATCCGTTTTGTTTTTATTTGTGTTTTGTTTGGATGTTTCATGATATCTTTAAATATTTCAGAGATTTTGTCGTGATATCCATGTTCCAGGTGATTTTCGACTAGTTCAGCATTGGGTTACTGCTTTTTTTGTATGTAGGTATCTAATATCTTGCTTCAGCCACTCGATTTCGGCTTTTTGTTTGACATGTCAGTCAGCAGGTAACACACTGTTTACATTTACATGTATATGTTAAGGTATTGGGTTAAGTGAAAGACAAATTCTATTGAATTTTTTATTTAAAATAGTTTGATGTAACTTCGCTGTGGTGTTCTGGAATTTGTTGCAGAGCTCACTCGAAAATGCATGGCAGGGCATCAAAATACTCATCTTTGGGTTCTAGCTCCTTATCCTGTGTTTGTTTTAACATATGTTATTGGATAGGCTCCACCTTTAACAAAACACAGTTTTGTTTTTTAACCCAAACTTGTTTCACTACAGTTGCATCACCTTCAGGGGACTTTTATTTCTAGGCTGTTAAAGATAAATAATGTTCTTCACTGTTTGTATACATGTAAATATTAGTTTTTAAAACTCGTAATTACAGATATTTGAAGTAAACACGTAAAATTATCGGTTCATACCTTTTAACTACAGGGTGTGGTTTTCTTGATGTATTATGTTTCTAAAGTGACTGTTTTGTTTCACAGTTTACCGTCTCATTCACTTAAACCTTAAAATAGATAAATTATTTAAGCCAAAATCACAATTCGAAAATTGTTATAGTTATGCCTGAAATTAATAAATTGTATGTGGAGGCTTTTGTGTGTGTGTGTATGTGTGTGTGTGTGTGTGTGTGTGTGTGTGTGTGCTTGTGTCTATTTACATTATGTTTCACTTACACTTCCTTTTTTCTCATCTTCTTCCCTTTGAAGCACTGTATATTGGGCTGTCACTGTCGTTATTTCACTATTTACTAGCTGCAAAACAAATATGGCGGACAGTGGCACAGTTGAAGGTGTGAAAACAAGATGGCTGATACTGGAACAATTGACAGTTGAAGGTGTTTCTGGCAGTTGTTCTTAAACTTTCAGAGGTGTCTGTGCATTTTGTGTGTGTGTGTGTGTGTGTGTGTGTGTGTGTGTGTGTGTGTGGTGGGGGGGCGAGAGATCTGTAGGATGGTCTATAAAAATAGACACACACACACACAAACACACACACACACACACACACACACACACACACACACACACACACACAAAATATACACAAATAACAGAATAATACACACCACCAAAGAGCTGATATAACAAATCAAAGATATCAACATACCCACAACAGTCATACTCACATTATTTGACAACACATCCATATACACCAATATCCCCACCATCAACATCATCAAACAACAATTAGAAGAACAAGCAAAAATTCCCTAGCCCCACATAAAAGAAATAGCAAGCATTCTAAAACTAATCACAGACCAAACTATTTCTCTTTTGACAGTCAGTTCTGCTCACAAGAAGACAGGCTACAATTGGGGTCACCAGTTATGGATTCATAGTCAATATTTTTCTCAAATACGTTGAAAATAAAATATTTGAAACAATAGTAAGACCCAAACAATACTGAATAATATATTGGCATCGTTATGCAGATGTCATCATATGAATTCTAGATGAAACACCAAGTCACTTCCAACAGCTCCACAGTGATATAAATAAAATACACCCAAAAATAAAATTCACAAGAGAAACAGAACACAGACAAAAGGTTTAGCTTCCTTGGCCTCCCCCACAAAAAATACAAAAAGTCATAGTGGAAGGAAAACAAGTGATAAATGAATACACAGCTCTCTGCAGTGGAATCCTGTTCTCTGGCCTCAAAGAATTATTAGATAAGACCAATGTGTAGAGCTCTCCCTCCACTGCCACCACACACACACACACACACACACGCACGTACACACTCACACACACAAAATACCTCAAACTTACTCTCTCTCTCTCTCTCTCTCTCTCTCTCTCTCTCCGTCCCTCTCTATCTCTCACACACTCTCTCCCTTTCTACAAAAACAAAAAATGTAATAATAATATTAATAATGAAAAATCCTCAAACATAGTCCCTCTCTCTCTCTCTCTCTCTCCACACACACACACACACACACACACACACAATGCACAGACACCTATGAAAGTTTCAGATCAAGCATCAGAAACACCTTGAACTGTTTCACTGTCAGCCATCTTGTTTTTACACCTTCAACTGTACCACTGTCTGCCATGTTTGTTTTTACAGCTGGTAACTAGTGAAACAACGAAAGTGACAGCTCAATATATAGTGCTTAATAATGAAGTAGATGAGAAAAAAGAAAAACTAGAGTGAAACATAATATAAATAGACACAAACGGACACACACACACACACACACACACACACACACACACACATGCACACAGAATTAATTAATTTCAGGCATAACCATAACCATTTTCACATCGTGATTTTGGCTTAAATGATTTGTCTACTCTAAGGTGTAAGTGGTAGCAGAAGACAATCTGTGGAACCAAACAGTCACTGTAGAAACGTAATACTTCAAGAAAACCTCACCATGTGGTAAAAAGTTATGAATTCATAATTGTAAGTGTTTTCATCAAATATCTATAATTACGATTTTAAAAACCATTATTTAGATATATACAAACAGTGAACAACATTCTTTATCTTTAACAGCCATAATATAAAACCTCACTGAAGATGCTGATTCTGCAGTGGAATGTGTTTGGGTTATAAAACAAAACTGTATTTTGCTAAAAGTGGACCCTATCCAAAAACATACGCATTGTTAAAGCAAACACGAGAAAAAAGATCTTCAACCCCAAGATGATTTTAAGGAAAACTATCTATATGCATTGAGGGTAAAATTTTTTTACAAAAGATACTTCCTCTGCACTACTACTCTCCCTAGGGACTTTAGCTTCACCCACGTCCTGCACCCCATCTAAAATCAAATAATTAAAATATGTGTAGTATACCTATGCCCACTGTTTGTAAAACACTTCATTGCTGGACTCCTTACTTCTAAACTCAAAGAAATTGGAAGATTTTAGTCTGCCAGTACTTTGTGAATGACCATTGCCACAATAATAGTGATTTGTGTAAACTGTCATATGAGCCATTATGTTGTTAGTGTTGTGTGGTCAGTTCCTTCAAGAAAGGACAGTTTAATACCAAAGCTTATGTTCGTTTATTGGCTGACTGGTTTCAGGATTTGCTTATTTTCACAAGCTATCTATTACAGAGAAGAGCATTTGCTACGATTAGATGAGTAAAATGTGGATAGTGAAGACATCAGTGTTAAAATGATTCATATGGTAACTGCTTACGTATCAGTATGTAAGATATGGAACTAACGATGAATCTTTCGCCAATGGGGAGTTCATCATGACGCTTTTTAAATATAACCCACATGTCCTGTGGATACACCATATATTCCATTAATGCAGTGGTTTCAACTGCCTTATGCATCACTGCTGATTCTTCCATCTTTTAGGGACAGTTTCCTACCACAAGAGCAACAAAGTACCCTGAACCTCTGTCCGCTCCCCCCCTCTCTTTGACAAGGCTGTTGTCAGTACGAGAGTGACTTCATATGCCGGAAGTCTTCGGTAGCCATTGTTGATAATTTTTATTCAGGAGGGAAATCGTGTCTAGGGTGGAAACAGGGACCAAAGATGTTTTAATTGATACTCAAAGAAGCTATCCCTAGACCCTGTACTCGTAGATAATACTTCTTGAGCATTTATGTCACAATTGTATCATGCGAGAGAAGTTTATGTAACTGAAACTATTAAAAAAAGGGATTTGCTATTCGATGAATGTAAAACAACTAGCAATAATCTCATTTTATTAACTGAAAGAACAGTTTCAAATCAGATTGTCCTCAACGGCGTTATTGAGAATTTCACTAAAATAAGAGCACAAAATCATCTAGTGCAATAATATCAATAATAAAAGCTATCTCGTATTAAGCTTACTAAACTAACTGATATTACAACCGTACAAGTTTTGTTTCCAGACGTATAACACAATAAGTAACTTTCCTATCCCATTCTTTATTCTTTTTTTGCATTTACCCGATGGTCGCTGTGGTAAATGCTGATTCGTATTCTGACTCATCTGGATCTTGAAGTGTGTATATTACAATTACTAGAGCACATGGCACACACATTATAAATGATTTTTTTTTGTCAGCCATTACATCTATATTACTCATTTTTTAAGAAATGGATACTAGAAATAGATCAATATCCAAGCAGATCGGGGGCCTCATTTACTTTCACCATCCCGGACCTCCGACTGTCGTAGTGTGCCCTTGATAATACTACCCAAGAAATGTGCTGGTCTGCAATATCCTCGACTTCCTTCATTACCTTCGTAGAGCGGTAATCTCCATAACTTTTCTTTCGATTCCGAGTCACATCGGTGTCGCAGACTCGGAAAGGGCGTAACCACAATGGAAACATTGTAGCTTACAGCCCGAGACATTCGCTTACGTCGCAACTCCACAACTTTACGGCATAGGACAGGAAGTAGCAAAATTCTGTACATAACAATAATATCTGAATACCCAAAGAGAGTACTAAAGAACGGCGAAATTCTCTCCAGGCATTCCGAATCAGCAGCTCCTTGAGCGCACTTTGCGACACTTGACTTGCGCAGGATTATCTCGTGCATCAAGACACCTCCCTTTCTTTCTCGTGAGTGTTCTGCGAATATATGACGATAGTTTATGTACTCCAAGAACGCACCATCCTCACAGGCCTACGACGTAAATTAGACGTAACTCCACTTTCGACGCAACAGCTGCAGACCACATTTTACATTTTTTAAGAGAGAGTGGTTGCTCTAAAACAATTGCTCATCACAACTTCTTAGGGAGTGAGCACCATTTCGTGGCACCTTTTCGTGGTACGCAAACTACGATAAGCCGTCACCTTTTCTGCGGTCTGGCACCGATGCGTACTAATACTTTTTATTCATAAGAGCTACACATTTAATTCTCTCAACATACTATACTGTTTTAAGCTTGTCCGCCTATGCAGGGTACCCCAAGACGAATCATCAATATGCAGTGATATCTCAGGAAAGATCTAATAAACATTGGCTCTAAAATGCATGCCTCAAGAGCTGCCAGCACTTTTTCATCTCTGGTACTGTGAAACAAATCTCTTCTATTGCATTCTCCTTGCTATCCATGTTTGAAGAGTTGGTGGTATGAACAAAAGGAAACAAAACCTAGTAAACCTGGCATCCAAAGTGCTGTGAGCACTTGTTCATTTTCGATACTGTGAAATATGCCTTCGACTGAGGAAGTGCAATAGCTCTTTGCGGTGTGCTTTTTAGGGCCCATGTTTACTAGACTTTTTTTCTTGTTTTGGTCCCTACTACCTCTTCCCAAAAGCTGGAAAGTAAAGAGCATGCAGTAGAAGAAATTTCTTTGACAATATCGAAGATGAACGAGTGCTCAACGCTCTGAAAGGCCCATGTTTACTGGACCTTTTGCTTCGGCTGATCGTTCCTGTCACATCCCTGAATATTGACCATTGCTTCAAGGTCTTTCTGTATACGAGGGTGGATGAAAAGGTAATTGAGCCGTGTGTACTTCCATCTTTCCACGGCCCGTTTCCTGAGCGTTGTGTGGAGCCAATATTTTGGGTAATCGACAGTGCTTGGGCACGATCGGGCTCTAACATCTCGTTGCTGTCTTTTATTGCTTCGCTTCTATTTCGTTTTTCCGCGGTTGTTCAGGCTTGGTCTTTTATGAAGCTCTTTTGCTTGAACTCCCACCCGTAGTATGCCCACTATCGATTACGAGTTCTGTCTTTGGTGTACTTAGAAACCGTAGGTTGGTAACACGATCGACTCACGTGTTTACTGCAGCAGACTCTTGGGCCTGTACTATTTATAGGCGAGCGCGGTCACGCTGGAGGAGGTTGTCACGCGGTGGCCTTCGCGTCTGCTTTGGTGACATTCTGCCTTCCGCGTACGGGTGTTGTTATCGAACCCGCACTTCTACCCGTGGAGGAACGCCGGCCTGGTTGGGCCCCTCTCTCCGCTCTTCACTGGTTGTCCGCGGAAGGCGGATGGCAGTCTAATCATCGCCTGCGTCGACGAAGGCAAACAAACAGTAACCATCACGGGGCGGTGGAGCCGCCGTTCGGCGAGGGTTTGAGTCCGGGAGCAATTCGGCTGGGTCGGTGTCTGCCGGGACGGCTCAGAATTGTGCACAACAGTCGCGGATAAACGACGAAGTGCGCCGGGGGAAAGGAGAAAAGAATTTAAGTGTGAATGTTTCAAGTTGATCGTCCTTTGGGATTGAGTTCATCCAGTCGTCTTTCCCGCCTTGTGGCCACCGCTGTGGCAACCCTCTGTTCTGTTCACTGGTGCAATTCTGACAGTGCAGATTCCTCCACGCATCGTTGCTAACCGGTGTAGTGGTGTATTTTGGTAGTTATTTGTGGATGTTTGCACTTCTAGGTTTTGGTAGTTCATCCTCCCGCCCTGTGGTTGCAGAGTTTCGGGTGGGGAGTTAGTTCCTTGTCTCCAAAGATCTAGGGCCGTATTATTAAGGTTAATTCTAGTGCAGTCTAGTGTTCTGTTAATCCCTGGGTATATGTGTCCACCATATTATTTACGCTGTATTTATTCTAAGTGAGTTGCACTGACAGTAGTTGGGGGTTCGAGTCCTTTCACGGAGCTGATAAGGGGTCACATTGGTTTCGGCTTGTTAGTTGGAGGGTGTTGCCTTAGAGATTTGTTAACATTGGCATGTCAGCGTTGTCTAGCGCTACCGGGACCTAAAGAAGAACATTGTGCTGATTAGGGAATGTGGTTACACATTCTTGTCTTCATTTCGATACCTGTATTTGTGAAGGCGACCGCATGAAGTAAGATCTGTTCTGAAGCTATGCTGGATCTTGCGCTCTTGGTATTTTTGGTTTTGTTTTGATCCCGACTATTTGGGTGTCAGGAATATGGAACTGTGTTATTAATGTTTGGCTTGAACAGCGGACACGCGGCTAGTTTAGTACGTGTGTAGTGGCATGGCGTCCTCGTGAAGACGTGCCCGCTAGATTGCTATTGCGTCTCCTCAAAGTGTAATTTCCACCCTACTAAAACCCCCTTGTTAAACAGGAGGAAAAAAAAACTTTAGAAATACCTTCAATTTGCATTAACTATCTTACCTGTCGCTTTAGTAAATATCTGCTCAGTGATTAAGCTAATGGGAGCACCTACCCTAACAGCAACTAGCGCACTTCTGTTATGGTGGCCCTCGTGCCTATTTTGGTCCGAAAGATTGTATAAACAGGCTTACATGGGAGTATCGAACTTCTGATGTTGTTTCTTGAGTGATTGTGGATTATTAATACTGATTATAGTGCAAACGTTGTGTTTTAGCAACCGGACTTATAAGTTATTAATGTGGTTGGCTGGAATGTAATAGGAAAGTTTTAGGACCATAGGTTGTCCAGGTAGAAATTTTGCAGGGATGCTGTGTTGTGAATTCATGTATTTATGTTTTACATTGCAATGAGAATTTAAATGTGGTAAACCTACGCTTTGTGATTAATAATTAAAGATTTAAGAGTGCGTTCACTTAGCGGTTACTTATGTGTTGTGTTATTATTATTTTTAAAATTTATAATAGGCGTTTTAGTTTCTTCAATTAAAGCCTTTCCAATTCGAAAGTGGTGGCCCTCCCATTTTGGGCAATTGTAAGCATCGAAGCAGGATTTACGTAGTTGGTGTTATGTATTGTATGTTATGAATAAATTATTTATGTGATAAATCACGTCTGATATGTCAATTCCTTGGCCCCGTCCACACCTTGGTCGTAGTCTTTCAATATTAAATGATCAGACCACCGTTCCAGTAATATCTTCTTTGTCATAAAAAAATATAATAATGACTGTCTAGAAATAAACAACATAAAAGAATCAGAAATAGCAGGAATAAACCGTTTTAAAAATAAAATACTAAATTTGGAAGGCTTTCAAAGAAGAAGAAATAAAAAAATCGGGAACAACATGGACAGAAGAAAGGAAAAGACTTCATAGGGAGAAAATGAGGGAATACTGGAAAAATAGGAAACAACAACAAAGGAAGAAGAGGAATTGAAGTTATTAACGTCATCCCAGTTGGTTAATACGAATGTAAAAAAAAAAAAAAAAAAAAAAAAAAAAAAAAAAAAAAGTCACAGCCGGACTCAGACCACAGAGTGAACTGTTCTCCACATGCTACTACTTTTCAAAATAGTTACTGTGTATATAGGGTGAAGAAAAAATGCTGCACTTGTAGGTCGGCACGCAATTCTTCATCCAGGTTCAAGATTAAAGTTTATCTAGGAAAATGAAATTGCGTAGCTGTTGAAAACACATGTATGAAAACAAGGATCTGGCAGCAGTCACATCGTGCAGCCTGTCAGAATGTGCAAATGAAAGTGTATCATCCCACACTACCCTACCAGCCGTCGTAGCTCACTGAACCCCCTCCACGTGACAAGCTAGTAGTTTGTCCTAGTTCCACCTTCTCCCTTTTTCCCGTTCAGTGTCGCGTGAGTTATTGTGCGCGTCGCATTGCTGTTGTCTTATAGTGTCTGGTGTTTGTGCAGCGCTTCCTGACGCTATTGATGTCCAAAATGCTCCACGTACAGGTACTGTCAGCTTCAGCTTTGACGAATCCAAACGGCGTGTGCAGAACACATCTTCAGAGATATGCGACTGTTTGGTGGACGAGATTAGGGTCACTATACATCAAGTGCATTCTGCATACTTTGACTCAGAATGATACGTGCTTCTCGTTAAATTTCTCGACCCGCTTCAGGTTGACATAATATTGTTACAACATTGCTATCATGTCCCCTTTAATCATGATTATGGTTCGTCTAGGATGGTTCTTCTTGAGAGTGTAGAAGTTGCCTATACAAATGTTCGGGTTTGTGATCTTCTGCTCAAGGTAGGTGACAGTTTTCTGAGATACATCCTTCTCTCTTAAGGGAATACACGACATATTCGGAAGGAATGCTGGCCCCCTCCACACCGCTTACAGGTCGGTAGGGAAATTCGGTCAGGAGAAATGGTGATTAAAAACGTATTCCCTCTCGCTTACAGGTATGTGTTTCTTGATTTCATATTACTTATACCGGCCAGGAGAGAACCTGCTTTACTTGTAATCAGAGCACCACCTCTGTACCAAATGTCCATATAATATAGTGGTATTAAGATCCGCTTACGAACAGCGTTAAGAATTGACCAGCTGAACTTCTCCCACGGGTTTCTTCATCTGAGCCAACCCCAATTATTGAGGGTCAAAGCGGACATTTGAGGGATAATGCTCGTGATTTTGTCCAGCAGTTGACAAGCCTTTTTCCTTGGCTCACCCTTCGAATAGCTCTCGATTGAAGCGCGCTATTCTCTGCCCTGGGTTGTGGGTGAAGACGCCATGGAAGCTTCTGCACCGGACCACAGTGTTACTGATAAATCACCTGATGATTCTTCTGTTATCGAAGCCAACCCGTCGGTGCCGCCTGTTAAGGGACATGTTTCAGAGCCCCACTTGTCCCCTCCGGCTCTGTAGGATACCTCTCCTGTTGTCTCAACTTCCCAAACTATTTCTGCCCATTCTGTCGCAGCCTCTAGGTCACAACCTCATAATGAACATAACTTGATTGATTCCCTCTCAATCTGAAACGGACTTTCTGTGTCACCCACACACACGACCGCATGAGGTAGGGGCAATTACAAGGAGCCGTAGTAAACAACGTATCCAGCCTGAGAGAATCGCATCACGGAAGAAGGAAAAACAGTTTGAAGTTGGGTAAGATGTTCACACTTCTCCCTCCATTTCGTCCACTGATTTTGCCATGGATACAGGTCCACAGCTCCGTCATATTATGGTTCTGTAATTTTGTAGTTTTTCTTCCGGTTCAATTGTCTATGCAAGCATATACTTTTCTCACTTTAAATGTTAAAAGAAATGATTCTGAAATTCGGCTCGTCGCTTTGCAGTAGTTTATATATGACTCTTGTGCAGATGTTACTTTTTTGTAGGAAGTATTGTTTGACCAGTTTTCAAGTCCTGGTTTCTCAACCTCTTTTAATGACGTTTCTGATCTTGCTACTGGCATTGCCTTCTTTTACAGGGAAAGAATTGCATTACTAGATATCCAAGTCTTCGAAAATGGTAAGGGTATAGGATATACCTTTTGTGCTCTCACTTTACCTCTTCTTTACGTCCCTTCTGGCTCTGGTCCCTTCTATGGAAAGCTCGCGTTTCTATAAAGGGAAAGTAATTTATCTGTCTCTAAATCCCCTACACCGAGCGAGGTGGCGCAGTGGTAGCACACTGGACTCGCATTCTGGAGGTCGACGGTTCAATCCCGCGTCCGGCCATCCTAATTTAGGTTTTCCGTGATTTC
Source organism: Schistocerca americana (assembly GCF_021461395.2). Taxonomy (NCBI): domain Eukaryota; kingdom Metazoa; phylum Arthropoda; class Insecta; order Orthoptera; family Acrididae; genus Schistocerca; species Schistocerca americana. Next base: position 612,648,902 of record NC_060120.1, read on the forward strand.
CCTCAATTGCTCCAGGCAAATGCCGGGATGTTTCCTCTGAAAGGGCATGGCCGACTTCCTTCCCCGTCCTTCCCTAATCCAATGAGACCGATGACATCGCTGTTTGGTCTCATCCCCCAAAACAACCCAACCCAAATCCCCTACAAAATTTTTGTTGGGTGGTGATTTTAACGGTGTTTCCCAGCCGGTGGATCAGACTTTTAGTAAAGAGCTTCCTCACATGGTGTACTCTTTGCACCTACATGAAGCAGTATTCTACACTTGTCCGATACACTTATTTTACTGCCACACCTACTAGTCTACTTGACCACACTTATCTTTCAGAATCTTTATGCGGGGTCAGCTTTTGGTCACTGACGTGACACCCACCATTTTTACTGATCATTGTACCGTAGCCATCACCTTTAAGTAAGTGCAGTAGCCGGTAAGTTGTTCCGTCTTGCCTGGATTATCAATACAGTCTATCTACGAGGCCGTTCTCTTGGTGTTTTTAATTCATGAAGTATGGTTCCCGTTCCCCTGTGCTATACAAAGGCACTCGTCTATTGTGGAATGGTTTACACTGCATTCCAAACCAAAAATTCGAAAAGCTCTCATGCGTTTGTGTGTCCTGAAGGTGGGAGACGTCCGGCAGACACAAGAATTCTATTGTTCTGTATTACGTAAACTTTACGATACCGGTAGCCAAGCTCCTCTATGAATTACGGATGTACTGCGAATTAAAGGCAAATTGCACTTTCAGATGGAGTGACTCCGGACGAGGTGTCAAACGCGTTCCTTTTTATAAGAATTGACTTCGCCATCTTATCCGCATGCGGACGCATAGGCAACGCTTTTGCGCTGCATCCTTCGCTAACGCCGATGGTCGAGTGTCAACATCCCACCGTGACATTTTCAATTTTCTATTTGGCTACTTTACCGTACTGTAAGATGTCTTCATTCCGACAGGAAACTTTCCTGATGAGTTATACCCTTTGCTGAATTGCGTCGTCACCCTGAGTTAATGAAATTTTTGAGTGATTTCCGCAAGGACAATATATATTATGTTACCGGATCTCAATCATGCAAGTCACCTGGATTGGATGGTGTTCCTAAAGGATGTTATTTTCATTTTTGGCCTCTCATGGGTGGAACAATAATGTCGGTGGCAGAGAAGTGATGTTGGGTGTCTCGCTTCCTGCTAAATTCAGGGAAGGTAAAATGGTACTCATCTCGAGAACCACGGGTCGACCTGATCTTGACTCACTTCGTGTGATCACTCTCTTAAACTTCGACTACGAAATTGTTGCTCAAGCTGTAAACACCCTTCTCTGTAAGTCTCTCGACAAAATCATTGCCGTTCACCAAAGTCGTGTGCCTGGACGCACGATATCGACTTCTGTTATCGAACGTCGAGATGTCATTTCGGTGGCTGTGGCCACTAATGTCTCAGGGGACCTGCTTTTCTCGGCTTCCACATCGCATTTGGCCATGTCAGCAACAGTTTTTTTTAATCGTTGTCACTGCTTTGTTCTCGAAACCCGTGCTTCACCATATTGCCATGCAACTACGCAGCTGGATTTTACTGGGGGAACAATTTCGGGGCCGAGTATACGCCGATGATGTTATGGTTTTATTACGAAATGCTGACGACATTTCTCGGCTCATGGATACCTTGGATTCCTTTTGTCGCCTTGCTGCTGGCCACATGGAGGCACTAAACTAGCGAGACATTAAGGATCGTGTGTAAAGAGTGATTTATGAACAAGAACGCTGTTCCCTTAGCCTCCTTCACAAAGTGTGGGTCTTAGACTCCTATATTTTCAGTAAAGTGTATTACATAGCACAGACTTTTCCGCTTCCCGTGATGATGGCCACAGACGCTAACTATCCGATCACTTCTTGTGGCAACGACACATCTTCGGAGTTCACTATGAAGTGGTGGCCAGGCCCTGAAAGGTCGGAGGATTAGGTCTTCCTGATATGGAAGTGAAGGCATCCATCTTGTCTGTACGATGCATTGTCTTAACATGTATACGGGAGCCGTATCCATTACATTTCGTTTACTTTCTTGTCTCTGGCTGGTCAGTCTGTCTCCTCCCCTAGATGTTGAACGGATTAACAGTAAACTGCGACGTATCTGCGAATATTTTATACTTGTCAGTTTCTTAGCTGCTGATACCCTTTCAAAGACGCACCTCACTACTGGACTCTTATTATCCCATTGGAGTAAACCGTCTTGCTTCTCCCCCGTTGAAACAGCTCCACTCTCAACATCCTGGGAAACTATTTGGTCTCATTTTAGTCTCCCTATATTACCGATGGAGATCGCTTCGCCAATGTATAGGAGTGAGACCCTGCCCACTCGTCCAATACAGGGTGCCTAGGAAGTTGTTTCCTCGGATACTTACTAACGGAGTTTATTACAATAAGTTAAATTGACAATACTTCAGTTTGGGTCGCAAGCAAATGACGACATGTAAATAATCAATGTCCATCGATATATACAATGTCCATGCAAGCATGCTACAGAGTTTATACCTCAGCTCATTTTCTGGCTCTTCTAGTGCCCGTTTTCTAGTGCGTCTTCTAGTGCGGCAGAGGCTATCTAGAGCGGCGATTATATTCTATTCGTCTCCTGTCATGGTGCGATTCTACCGTACCATTGGCTGACTTCGTCCCACAGCCTTCTCAGCTGTTACGTTTCAGGCCGACCTGTCGGAGCTTGATGTTATGCCGGAACATTCCTCTCCCCCAAAGCCATGGACCGTCGTCGCGTAGGGAGCGCGACAACGGCGGGGGAGGTTGAAGGTGGACGCTGCGCTGGACCGGAAGCTGTGGCTGCAGGGGACGTCAAGCTTCCGGCCCTACCCCGCCATCCGGCCTTCGCTCTAGCGGAAACGTCCCATGGAAAATGACCAGAAGGGTACGCCTCCACCTTCGGAGGCCAAAACCAGGTGGGGTAAGTGTCGGTTGTTACGGTATGGGCGGGTCCAGCTCCATCCGTAGGACGAGAGGAGGCGGAGGTGGCGAAGGCTCCGTCTCCATGGGGTCGTCCCGCTGTGTCGTGATGACACCCACTGCTGCTGTGGCCGCGCTGTCCTTTGGATCCATTAATCTGGGGGATTAGACGCAGAAATATCATCGGTCACGTGACAGCGTTGAAGGTGACTGTGATGTCGACGCTGCAAGCCATCAGGACCTGAAATAAGATACATGCGAGCACCAACTGACGGACGATCTCGTCTGCTGCCACTAAAAGCCCTGTAAAGGACAATACTATGGGGCGCAAAGTGATACTTGCTGCCTTCCTTCGGCACCTTATGCTGAGGAGGGTGGAGCAGGTGGAGCAGTGTCCGATGGCGGCGGCCGTAAGCAATTCCGCCGGCGAAGGTCCCTCTCGTGGGTGAGAACGATAGGAGGCAAGAAACAGTTGCAATGCTTGATCTCTGGTGTGTGCAGAGCGAAGTTTGGCCATCTTCTGCTTGAAGGTTCTGACAAAACGTTCCGCTTCGCTCTTTGACAGTGGATGGAACGGTGCACTAGTTAGATGTTGTGTGCCATTACGTTCACAGAATGTTTTGAGATTCATTTGACGTGAACTGAAGGCCGTTGTCTGACACTATGACTTCAAACGTTAGAGGCAAAATATAGAGGGCAACACCTGAATGGTTCTACGTGACGTTGTCGGGTTCCTTAGCACAGCGAAAGTAAACTTGCTGCACGAGTCAACCACAACCAACCAACGAGTGTTCCAAAAAGGTTCTGCAACGTCTATGTGCACTCTTTACCATAATGATTGCAAGTTAGGCGAAGCAGAGAATTTTTGTGGCGGAGCGGATTGATTTTCCGCACATGCGTGACACTGTGACGTCATCTGTTCTATTTGGTTGCCCATATCCTGCCAAGTACAGTGTCGACGTGCTAACTGTTTCGTACGAACAATTCCCCAGTATCCTTGGTGAAGAAGCTGCAACACTTCTTTTTGCAAAGCTTTCGGGATCAACACACGTGACTGTCTACTGTCCTTTTGAACAAGAATCACACCTTTCTGTGCAGCGACGCTACGCCGACGGGCAAAATATCGGTGCACCACAAAGTTCTTTATGCTACGCAAGGAACGAGGCCAAGGTGTGCGAATGTATGTTAGCAAAATTTTCAAATCTGAATTAGCTCCCGTGGCCTGAGCACTGTCCCTATAGTTTAACAGAAAAGACTGAAGCGGTTCAGTAGCCTGAGCATCGATGTGACAACAAGATGCAGCCGAAGGGTCAAAATTGGTATCAGGGCCAATCGGAAGACGTGAAACTACGTTCGCATTACCGTGTTGAGCTGTCGGGCGATACACAATTTCGTACTGGTATTAAGACAACAACAAAGTCCATCTTTGATATTTTTGGGCAGTTCGTACAGGAACCGGTTTCGTCGAATGAAACAAGGATTGCAAAGGCTTGCGATTCGTTACTAACGTAAATAGAATTTTCTGCCATACAAATAATGGTGGAATTTGGTGACACCATACACAATAGACAAAGCCTCTTTCTCAATTTATGAATAGTTGCACTGAGCTTCGGACAACACTTTTGATGCGAAAGCAATAGGCCTGTCTTTATCACCTATTCTTTGCGAAAGCACCGCACCGATTCCGTGAGAGGAAGCGTCAACTTGCAATACAACTGGTTTGTCAGGATCAAAGTGTACTAAACATCGATCAATAAGCAATGCATCTTTAAGTTTCTGAAAAGCTACTTGGCACTCATCTGTCCAAACAAAGGGGACATTCTTGTGACACAAGCGATGCAATGGAGCTGCGATTTGTGTAGCACTGGCAAATCTTGTTTGGCTAACAAATGCGACTCAAGATAATGTACATCTTGACTGTTTATGACATGATCAAGATACTGCAGCTCAGGTTTTAAAAAAATCACCCTTGTCCAGTCTACTCTTTAGTCTTGCATTAGGTAACACATGAAATAAAGAAAGCAGATTTGCAATATGTTCTTTAGACAATATCGTCCAAATGGTTTGAACAGTTTGATACTTGCGTAGTCAGTTGTTCCAAATACCATTGGAAAATAGTGGGTGCGGAAGCACTACCAAAAGGAAAACGCAAGTATTTAAACAAGCCCAAATGAATACTTTCTACACACACTTTTTAAGATTCTTCATCGAGCTGCTTTTGAAGATCCACTTTTCGCAAATCAGTTTTTGAAAAGTAGCGATCAGCGCCTGATCTGTCTATGAGATCCTCTGGTCGTAGCAATCGATGGGTATTAATCACAGTTTGTCGGTTGACTGTAAAGTCATCACAGAGGCGAATGAGACCTGAAGCATTGTGGAACAAAGCCCATTGACTAGCTTGTGTGGGAGAAATAGCTCCGCTGTCTTGTAATTCTGTCAACAGCGACTTTGTCCCGTAATGCAGTGGGTTTTGGCTCGGCAAAATTTTGGCTGAGCATTGTCTGTTATTAGAGTAGTAAGGGCAACAAAATTGTTAGCTTTGCCTAAACATTAAGAAAAAAGTTCTGGGAATTCTTTTAGCAACTACACTATATTTTGCATGGAATGCAGACAGTGACAACACATTATCCTGAATGTTAAAGCCAAACAGATCAAGCGAATCAAGACCAAATATGGTCTCACAATCGGTGACTGGTGCACCGTAAAAGTCACTGCTCGCATATGTCAGCTATACATGGCAGGCAAACAACATTTTCCGAGAACGGCAATGTATTGCCCATTATAAGCCGTCAGTTGCATGCTAATGTGAGACAGTCGTGGGGAGCCTAACAGTTCATATGTGTGACGATTTAGCAATGTGACAGGGGCACCCGTCTCCAACTGAAATTTCGCACGTTTCCCACAAAGGAGCAAATGAATAAAAAGTTTGTTGGACTGGCGTATCACTGAAGAAACTGTACGCTTCCTAGTTTTGAGCCGGCCGCGGTAGCCGTGCGGTTCTAGGCGCTCCAGTCCGGAACCGCGTGACTGGTACGGTACGGTCGCAGGTTCGAATCCTGCCTCGGGCATGAGTGTGTGTGATGCCCTTAGGTTAGTTAGGTTTAAGTAGTTCTAAGTTCTAGGGGACTGATGACCTCAGATGTTAAGTCCCATAGTGCTCGGAGCCATTTTGAACCTAGTTTTGATAATGCCTTTCGCAGACTTTGAATATACTGCATTAATGACATGGGCCTTGTGACTACATTTTTATGAGTGGTCCGAATTATTATGTTTATTCCGTTACAAACATATGAATTCTACATGTCCTTTCTTGCCACAAGCGTAACACTTAGTTTCTCAGGAGGAGCAGTCTTGACGCTTGTGACATGAATAACACCGAGGGCAAGACTTAATTCTGTTCATCTGTGTGGATTACGTGGTGTGGAGAGGTGCTTATGCTGTGTGGCGAGTGCAAGCTGTCACTGAATGGGCCAGTCGCAAACAAGGGATTCAACCTGACAAATTGATGGCTGCTCCAATTTATCAGCCGACAGGGCATCTGAATCGTACTGATCTAGTATTTGTATTACTTGCTGAAATGATGGATCGGACTGTTTCAAAACCTGTTCTCTGATTTTGACATCAGGTACCTTGTACATCATCACATCACGCAACATAACATCTGAATATAAAGCACCACAAGCCCAGTTGAATTTTCATTTCCTCGTCATACCCTGCAAATCTGTTGCCCACTCGTGATAAGTTTGTTCTGACCGTTTTTTACAATTAAAGAATTGATACCACATTCACCTGTTGATCATAATCTACAACCTGATCGTACGAAAGTTCACATGGAGTGGAGCTGTTTATGTGTTAGGAGGAACACTGTACTTCCTACTGTTGAGAGGAAATAATGGCTTTCCACAGTACCTGGTACATTGTGAGCGATGAAGTAGACTACAAACTGTTGCAGCCACTCGAACCATTACTCTCCTTGTTCACGAAACTGGCGAAAAGGCGGTATAGCTGTAGGTGTTGCTGTAGGTGGTGCTTGTTCCATCGGACGTGCAGCGTTGGCCAGTAGCCGTTGCACCGTGTTGAGTAGTGCAGATATCTGCTGAGTCTGGAACTGAAACATCTGCACTAGCTGTGTGGCATCTAACACTTGCTGTTGTGGCGCCGGAGCAGGGATAGGATAGGTGGGGTGGGCATGTTGGGAGAGACAAATGCCAGAAGCAGACAAGGCAAGCAAGATAAACAAGTGCAAAAGCAAAGAAAATTTCTGCAATGCCCACCTGAAGACACTGATTAACAAAAGAGACTGCTAAGGCAAGTAAACGCCCAGAAAAGTAAAAAGAAGACATAACTAAGGCACCAACAAAACACAAAAGAAAATTCCGTGGCTGCCAGGCACTGGGTTCTTCTTACAACTTGTCTCCAATGTGGGATCCTGCCCAGCCGTCTAATATAGGGTGCCTAGGAACCTGTTTTCTTGGATAGCTAGACAACATTCAATTGACAGTACTTTGGGTGGCAAGCAAATGGCGAAATGCAAATAATCAGTGTCCTTCGATATATACAATTTTCATGCAAGCAGATCACCCAAGTTCATAAGTCACTGCTATTGAGTTTATATCTCAGCTAGTGTTCTGGTGTGGCTCTACTAGTGCCGCTCTTCTAGTGCGTCTTCTTGTGCGGCCGAGGCTATCTGGGGTGGCGCTTACTGACGTCGTCTCGCAGCCTTCTCGGCTTTCAGGCCGACCTGCCGCTGCTTGATTTTACACCGCAACAATAGGGTCAATCATCGTCTGATGCCGTCTGGGGACCATCTTTTGGGCGTAGACTTTCGCCCAACCGATCACGGTGGCGAATGTCATCATCGTGGTTCCTTACTTCACAGGCTGGTCTTTTGTGAACGGGATCGTTGGCTGGGGATTAGCCGACAGATGACTTTTCTTTCCCAAGGGCCTGAACCCGCTTTTCTGCATTAATTAATTATTCGTCCGGCAGACAAAAAATAATACGATCGTCTGGGTCCTGAGTCACCATGTTCATTTTGTTGTTGAAGGAGGGAACGACTCTGATCCCCATGTCTTTTTTTCGCTCTCTGGAGACCTCGAATTAGATTATTTTGACTATGGTCGTCTGATTGATCATGAAAGTACCAAATCACTATAATTATAATAATAATAATAAAACTGAGTAGACTCATGGGACATCAAGCTAAAACCCACCAAGGAGCTACGGTTCGAGTCTTCGGAATGTTTCTTTTTTACTTTTTAGACGTCCATTCCTCAGGTTCTCGCCGTTTATAAGCAGGACATCAATGACATGACAAAAGCCTACCACATGACAGTGAGACCCATTAAACTGCATGCTTGTGTCTGTTAACGACGCAGTGCATAATCAGAACTGACAGTGTCAAGTTCATGTAGGACGGCTTCCCGATGGAATACACACATACAAATAGTGAATACTTCGATATGCTTTTGGTGCTGGATGCGTCCGATAACGAAACTGCTATTAGTGCTCTTGCCTATGCTGCACGGTACCCTTAAAGGCACCATCTCGGTAAGAATGTTTTTCGTCGTCTGGAGCTACCCCTTCGGAATATGGTAATCTTTGTTCACGAGTAACGGACAGAAGTCGTCCAGGGACTAGACGTACTGCAGAAATAGAGGTAATTCTTAAAACCATTCACCACTCACCTCATCGAAGCATCCAGTTTCAGATAGCTCAAAGACGTTGTTGACGTGTTGCACGATGCAGAACTGCATCCATATCATTCATATCAATTCAACACCAGCTTCCAGAAGACCACATTCGATGAGTATAGTTTTGTGAATGGTTTTTGCAATAAGTGTAAAAATGAGGAACATTTTATAGGTAACGTGTTGTTGACTGACAAATCATTTTCACTTATGCAGGTATTTTCAATCTCCATAGTAGCCAGTATTGGGAGAAACACAGCTGACATGCCACTTGTCATCGTGGCTTTCAGGCATGCTTTGGTATCAACTTGTGGGCTGGAGTGTTTTTGGACCAGTGTTTTTGGACCCTTACCTATTGCCGCACAAGTTTAATGCGTCCCTGTATGGCACGTTCTTTTGCAATACTTCGCCTGACGCATGAGAAAAGTTCCACTTACTCAGCTGTGTTTGCAACATGATTGTGCACCACCACACACTGGAATGAATGTGGATAACTATTTAAACGAAGTGTTTCCAGGGAAACGTATTGTTCATTTATGTCCAATGTTGTAGCCTCCACGTTCCCTGGACCTTAATCTACTACATTTTTACTTGTGGGAACACTCTGAGGAACAAGTTTTTAATGCTCCACCCATGGATGTACACGACCTAATAGCTCGGGTGCATGCCGCTGTGGCAACGTTGGATGCAGGTGAATTGGATAGGGTCCAACCAAGTATGATCCAGCGAGTGGTCACTTTGAACATTTACAAAGCGACCGATGCTTATGTACATACAGTCTCTGTGAAGATAAGCCTGGACATCAAACACAGAGAATGGGATTACTGTGTGTAGCGTATGTGCAATCTAGTGCAGCCTACCTATCGTGTTTTTTGTACCCGTTTCATAGAAACGAGGTTACTGTATCCACTACTGCTTTCTGTTGGCTTTATTTGTGTCATGGACGATACAAAGTGGACGTTTACGTCTGTAAGAAGTTCATCTTTAAATAAACATAACAGTAACAGAAAAAAATACACAAGATACTCCACTGTGAAGTTGTAAATTGGATACAATTTTATGCTGTAACTGAAAAAAAAAACGTTTGGTGCGAACGCGACGCGGATATCGACGAGTTTGCATATTTGTTCCTCACGGCATTGTCTCGTCTCACAGAGATAATGGAACAGCTGCGGCACAGTGCAGACTTCGTGGGACCTGATCTTTGCCAAGCCGCATGCAATTGCAGCGTTGCCAAAGCCTCGTTTCTTAAAATCGTGGCGAAATTAGGTTTTGCTACATACACTTTTGTCTCGAATTCAGGTGAGGAATCGCATGCTGGCCACCAAGTCCGACATTTTTCTGCACCCTGTGTACACACATTTACACCATCGTTGAACCAAATGGTTCAAATGGCTCTGAGCACTATGGGACTGAGGTCATCAGTCCCCTAGAACTCAGAACTACTTAAACGTAACTAACCTAAGGACATCACACACATCCATCGTTGAACCGGTGCATCAAAACCAGTTTGCACGAGTTGGGGGTTTTTGATGTTGAATAATTTTTCTCGAAATAATTTTAAAGCTGTTTATTGTGAATTCCATCCCGTTAGTATGCTCAGTTTAATTCGTTAGCTGTTCCTCGACTGACATCTGTGACAGACGTTGTCGAGCGGCCGCTGCAATGTCCGTTTCTCAGTTACCAAACGTCTTCACACAATGCCGCACCTTGCTGATATCCATTACAGATTCGCCATACTTCCCCCCGCTCTTTTATCATGGATGAGGTTAAAACCGCTGTCAGATCACCGGTCGACGAGCAAAATACTGATCTGTTTTGAACTGGTTTTGACGCATGGGTAAAACGATAGCGGAAATGTTTACAAATACACGTTGACTGTCTTTGATGGCAGCATTGTGTAGAGGAGAGTTCAGGCTTTGATCTGAACTAATTCTGCTGTTGTACGTGCATTGCTATTATCAGGAAGCGTACTTTTTGATCTGCCCTCTTACGCACTGATGTACTTCGTCACAGACAATACGCTGCACCAAGTAGCACCCAACTTCATGCTGAGACACAACACCCTCCACCCCCCCTACCCCTCTTTCCTTTAGATCTTAAGTACTTTCACCGCTACTACTGGGACTATAATTTTTCCTTTTAATACGGCTTGTGAAAGTGAAATACATCAGATGTTAATCAAGACGAAAAGACTATTAACATTATCAACACAATGATTTATTTGTACCCTCTCTTCGAAGAAATCAAGTGGACAGAGAGATTGATAACCACATTGTTAGCTCCCTTTAAAATATAATCGCCTTAATCAACAAAGACAACAACGAGAAAGCTTAACACAAATCAAACTGAAGCATACATAAAACGTTCGGTAAGTTATCATGCAAGTGTTAGCTGATGCTGGCAGTGCCATAGTACTGCGGACCTGATCCCTACTGGTACTTTAGGCAATCACAGTCCAAAACGGTCCCCATCTAAAAGTGCTGCCTTAAAATGTCAGAACAACAGTTCGATGCTGTCGTCAGTATTAAAATTATTCGGACGTTTTCTGTTGTGGTCTTGAGTCCAAAGGCTGGTCTGATACAGCTCTCCGTACTATTCTGTGCAAGCCTCTTCGTCTTCGAATAACCACTGCATTCTACATCCTTCTGAATCCTTCTGAATATCTTACAGGGGTACCCTCCATACTGTAAATCACGGATTTTAATGCGCTTCAAATTTGTTGCAGAGGCACTTACCCTGAGTATCTGGCTGTCCGGTTTTTTAGTGACGGGCCTTGGTTTTTGAGAAAATCGATTTTGAAGTTATTTGCCCACTGTGTATAACCGTAATATTACACATATTCCTAGCAAGTCAGCGTAGCGCAGCGGTAAAGTTTCACTGCTACCACGGTGGTGGTGCCGTGTCGGAATCCTGCTCCCATATGTGTTTTTATGTATACGAGAACCGTCTGGAAAATTTGGTCCTGACGTTCAAAAACGAGTAGACGAATTAACTAGGAAATACAGAAATTTAGTCGTGTCCTGCACGAAATCCGAGAAGTTCACGAAACTGGTGTACGAAGAACTTTTGCGTTCTATAATTCTTCCGTACGTGGGACAGAAATTTTTTTTGTGCATTATCGATTCGTGGAGAGGGCAAACCGATTCAACTGTACACGATCATCTATTCACTGATGAAAGGAATGTGAGTACTTGCACCCTGAAAGTGGTCCCACCAAAGTGTACTCCTTATTGCCAGAAAGACAATAGAGAGATCGCTTCTAGAGAAGATTCGATAAGATTACTTTCGCTAATCTTGCATCAATTCAGGGGACCTAATTTTGAAAGCATGATTACATTACACATATTCCTAGCAAGTCAGCGTAGCGCATCGAAATTAGCGGATGAAAGAGAAATCCCTTTGAATGCAAAAGAATTGTGTTTCCCGGTATCGCTCATAAAGAAATCGCGCGCCTGCAAGACGGTTCCTTTCATAAAATGCGCGTGGTGCTGCGAAAATTTGTGCTGTTGTTGTCTCTATGGTAAGTATCACCCACAATACTGTTCTGGCACATCAAGCAATGTGGACGATGAAAATAAGATTTCCTAGTGTTGTATGACAGAAAAAATTAATAACTGAACATATCTTTATAATTTCACACACCTTACACTGTTTGTTGATATTCTTTGAAATAAAATTGAAAAATTCGGTCGATTTTGAAAAAGAAGTACACGTGCATGATTCGAACACGGTGCCTCCAGATTGGTAGCCGTGAGCCTTAACCGCTGCGCGACGTTTACTTTCTCGGGATATGTGTATTGTTACGGATATACAAAGTACGCAATGAACTTCAAAATCAAAATTCTCAAAAACTAAGGCCCGTCGCTAAAAAAACCGTATAGCCAGGGTAAGCGCTTCTGAAACATATTTGAAGCGCATCAAAATCCATGATTTACAGTATGGAGGGTCCCCTTGTTAGAGTTAGTCTCCCTCCACGGCTTTTACGCCTCACTCTTTCCTACTATATAAAATTGGTGATACGGTTATGTCCCAGAATGTATTCTATCAATAGATCCCTTTTTCTAGTCAAGTAGTGCCACAAATTTCTTGTCTTCCCAGTTTTATTCAGTACCTCTTCACTAGCTGCTCGAGCTATCCATCTAATCTTTAGCATTCTGCTGTAGTATCACATTTCAAAAGCTTCTGTTTTCTTTTTGTCCAGACTGTTTATCGCCCCGTCTCACTCGCAGACACGGTTACACTGCACACAAATACTTTCAGAAAAAAATTATTTCTATATTCGATGTTAACAAGTATTTCTTCTTCAGAAACGTTTTTCTTGTTTTCTTGTCATTGCCAGTCTTCCTTTGATATCATTTCTAGATTGCCCATCATCAGTTATTTTGCTGCTCAAGTAGCAAAAACCTGTCTACTATAATCCCTCTCTGGCCTTTCGTTGCCATTGATACGGCATTATTGAAAAACGCGAACATTGACAAAGTGCTGGCCACTAGTTCCCATTGTTGGTCAGCACCTGAAAGAAGGGCGGGGAGATCCGATAGGAGAGGAACGGTTACGCCGTGGAGGAGTTCACTTGGTAAACAAACCCCGACGTGTGACGGGCAGGTCCCGCGCCACGTGGCAGCGCCGAGAGGACAGTGGCACGGGCGCGGACTATTTATCAGCGCGCGGACAGGTGTCTCCGCCGTGATAGATAACGCACCCGCCGCACAAAGCGCGCGCACCTGTCGCATAGAGCGCGCCGCGCACCGACGCACACCACGAGCGCGAGATTTATTCGCAGCAGGCGCCGGGATTCCTGCGGCCGACAGAGCGCGCTCCAATTGCGGCACGCAGGAGGATCGCTGTCGAAGGAGAGCCGTCTCAAAGAACAGCCGCCACGGGAGCTCTTACCGCGAACAAAGCGCGACTGGGGGCGCGGGCGGGGCACTGCTCCCGGACACTGGGACGTGAGGCATCGTCCCGGTAGGCGCTGAATGCGCGACAGCCCGCATTACTCACCGAGCTCTCACAGAAATCCCGACGTAATCATCAATTCCAATGCAGATCTCCGCTCTCATTCTTCCCTCTCGCTGATAACTTCATAATGCGATCAGATCGCTGCGTCTGTTCCGTACGTACACATTTACGCCCTGCACACGTTGGTTTGTCTGCCTTTGAAAGTACATACAGTATATTGTATGTCCCGCTACGTAGCTTTTTAGGTCTCCATAGTCACTGCCTGGACTTGTTACTGTGCTGCTACACTCAAGGGCGGATGTAACCTCACCACGTAAGTGAAATTAAAATGAAATTGTAATTTTTTTTAATCTGCGCCATAGTTAAGCGTACACATGTAGACCCCAGGTTAGTAGATTTACTTTCATTATATCCATTGTGGGTGACGAACTGTGACTGTGATATAAATTGGCGATTTACCTGGTTATGAATATCCAATCAGTCGCTTTTTAACGATTTATTCAACCAAGAACATGTTTTCGAGCCACTGCAGGCTCATCAACAGATGGAGGTGTCCACGGCTCGTGGTCTTGCGGTAGCGTTCTCGCTTCCCGCGCACGGGGTCCCGGGTTCGATTCCCGGCGGGGTCAGGGATTTTCTCTGCCTCGAGATGACTGCGTGTTGTGTGTCTTTCATCATCATTTCAGCCTCAGTCACTCGCAAGTCGCCGTAGTGACGTTAAAGAACTTGTGGAGCGGCGGCCGAACCGCCCAGCGAGGGGTCTCCCGGCCACAAATGCCATACGCTCATTATTATTAACACATGGAGGTGTTACAAGAACATTACGTTGTGGACCAAGTGTAGCTAGATGCAGTGATGGTGCACAACATGTTCTTGTAACATCTCCATATGATGATGAGGTTCGCCGTTGAATAAATCGTAAAAAAGACTGGATGCATATTTGTTACCAGATAAATCGACAAGTAAATTTATTTACATATTCCCCAACCCATCTTACTTTGGGTGCCTGGGAGAGTGTACTTCTCACCGTACCAGTGTCTCGTGCTCCGCCCCTCCCCTACCCCCCCACCCCCACCCGACCCCCCTTCCATCATTTCGGATTACGAGCTCCAGATATTTAGGGTGCGGAGAAACTATTTGACCAAAATTGTAGGGAAGAAAGACAGGAATAAACGAAGGAATTTGAGTATAGAGACTAGTGGTCGCAGTTGAATATTAACGACACTATGTCAGTGTAAAACGGTGGTCAGTTTGAACACTTGCTACGACATACTTACGTTAATTAAGCGGTGGCAAGTACGAGGGTCACTCCAAAAGAGATGCACACTATTTTTGTAAAAATACAGTTTTCATTCTGCATGTGTGAAAGTTTTACAGTGTGTAGTACATCCTTCCCGCTTGTTTTCAAACTTAGTTGAACCAGTTCCTGTGAGTGGCACCGTCACAGCATGTCTTCAAATTCGCAGCTACACTTGACGTTCGTCAGAAGCAACGTGCTGCCATAGAATTCCTGTGCTGTGAAAACGAGACAGTGGGAAACATCCACAAGAGGTTGAAAAAGGTGTATGGAGATGCTGCTGTCGATCGCAGTACAGTTAGTCGGTGAGCAAGTAGGTTTCGTGATGAAAGCGGGCACGGCAATATTGAGGATTTTCCTCGCAGCGGCAGGCCTCGTACTGCACACACTCCAGACAATGTACAGAGAGTTAACGAATTGGTGACTGCTGACAGACGCATCACAGTGAACGAATTGTCACGCTACGATGGGATAGGGGAACGAAGTGTTTGCAGAATACTGTAAGTGTTGGCGTTAAAAATGGTTTGTACCAGGTGGGTTCCCAGGATGTTAACAGTGGCTCACAAAGAAGCAAGAAAAACGGTATGCAGCGAACTTTTGGAACAGTACGAGAATGGTGGAGATGAATTTCTTGGGAGAATTGTGAAAGGTGATGAAACATGGCTCCATTATTTTTCACCTGAGACGAAGAGGCAATCAATGGAGTAGCATCATGCAAATTCACCCAAGAAAAAGAAAATTCAAAACCACACCTTCTACTGGAAAAGTTATGGCTACGGTGTTTTTCGATTCCGAAGGACTCTTGCTTGTGGACAACATGCCAAGTGGAACCACCATAAATTCTGATGCATATGTGTTGACACTGAAGAAACTTCAAGCTCGACTGAGTCGTGTTCGACCACATCGGCAAAAGCAGGATGTTTTGCTGTTGCACGACAATGCACGGCCACATGTCAGTCAAAAAACCATGGAAGCGATCACAAAACTCTGATGGACAACACATAAACACCCGCCTTACAGTCCTGACCTGGCTCCATGTGACTATCATCTCTTTGGGAAACTGAAAGACTCTCTTCGTGGAACAAAGTTTGAAGATGATGACTCCCTCGTGCACGCTGCCAAACAGTGGCTCCAACAGGTTGGTCCAGAATTTTACCGTGCGGGTACACAGGCGCTGGTTCCAAGATGGCGTAAGGTAGTTGAGAGGGATGGAAATTATGTGGAGGAATGAAAATGTTGTTCCTAAAGGATCTATCTACACACTGTAAAACTTTCAAACATGTAGAATAAAAGATGGATTTTAAAAAAATAGTGTGCATTTCTTTTGGAGTGACCCTCGTATGTGTACAAGAGCACATACTTTTTGCATTTCCTATAACCGTTTTAGGACACAGTGACACGTGAAACGTAGACGTGTGATTGTTTTCATTTCTAAAGAAGCGATTTATGCTATCTAAGTACCGCACACGTTTATGTGATGCTTTTTTAAGTTTTTCTTGTTCTCTTTCGGACGATTGATTAGTCCAAACATTTTGTTTACATTTTCTGTGAATTGCATTTCATTTTGAGTAAAGACATCCGTAAAGACATCCACAGATTAGATTTCAATTACGTTCCTGTAGCGGCGAAAATATGCAACCGCAACCCCTAGTCCCTATATTCAAATTCTTTTGTTTGATTCTGTCTTCCTGCCCCACATTTTTGGCCAAATTGCTCTTACCACACTCTGTATAAGGGCGATCAAAAAGTTCTCGTTAGTGACAGTGCAGACCGGAATCGGTGTACTAATGAGGCAAACTCGCAGTAAGCAGTGAGGCAAGCATCCCATCGGTACACCAGGTTGAAGACACTCTCATGATAGATCAGTGTCCTGCCACGCATATTCTTCCGAATAGAATCGTCGAGTCTCCAACGCTTTTTTTTTTACGGGTCCGAAGGCCTGATAATCGTATGGACAGAGACGAGGACTGTAGGACGGGAACGCGGGTTTCACCCACTTCATTTGGATGTCCTTCCAGATCGATCGGCGTATTGTGTCGAATCGTGGCCAGCACCGATCTTGGCGCACCATTCCATAACGGTGCTTTTCAACAGAGATGCTGCCCTATCAACAACACAGTTTGTGGTGCCGGTGTTTACTTGTTTTATGATTGTTGTGTTGTTTGTGACTAAGACTGAGGTAATAAGGTAATGTCGCTTGGGAGAAGAAGGCTCGAAGAAGTTTTATTCTGAGGCTCCTCCTCCCCAATGACATCCCGCATAGTGTTCAAAATATACTGCACACAAGCAGTAATGTATTGCTCGTCTTTTTGTGTGCAGACAGCAGTATATTCTCTTCTATATTCAAAGCTACAATCAATGAACTTTATTTATCAGAAATGTATTATGTTATTTAAGGAATAATGCATTCAAGTAGCAATGAACTACAGTCTATTCTATTTCCACTAACAAGTTACAAACATAAGTGTATTTCTCATGTAAAGCTAAAATTCATGTATTCCATGTATGAAGTGCTCAATCAGAATTTTATCTGTATAATCTGTGTAAACATACATCAGCACAAACCATTTCAGATGAGAGTACCTCGAGGTTGTACCGAGACCTTCTCATCTGAAATAGGTAGAAATGCGCCGTTGTTAACCAACGTGCTATTTAGACTGTATTACACATCGAAATACAGCATATCACTTCGCTCTACATACTACAAATTATTTTCACCACGCTCATTGTGTTACATATTCTTTTTTTATTTTTCTTTGACATTTGCATTATATAAATTATATTCTCATTAACTAGGTAGTAACAAATTATATGAAACGATTTTAACAATTTTTAAGCATTCAATTCACTGTAACCTCTGAATAATCTTTATATATAATGTTTTTATTATATAAAAAGCATTAACAACTGTATACCAATGAGAATGTAACAACGAGAAGG
The DNA here is from genome assembly GCF_021461395.2 of Schistocerca americana. NCBI lineage: Eukaryota > Metazoa > Arthropoda > Insecta > Orthoptera > Acrididae > Schistocerca > Schistocerca americana. Next base: position 612,666,731 of record NC_060120.1, read on the forward strand.
CTTTGCTACTAGATTCAGAAGCATCCGACCCATATTACATTTCAAGGCGGTGGCTTACTCTGTACTGTTAATGAAATAAATAAATAATAAATTCTTCATTTTCCGATGGATGTCTACTAGTGTTTGTCCTACGGCAGCCTACGCTGGTAGGGTTATCAAATTTCCCGGTTTATCTGGTTTTTAATGCTCTATTTCAGCTCGTGGTTGCAAATTTATAAAACAATAAAAAGCCCTAAATCTTGGACTTTCATGTCAAGTTGTTGTTCAATGATGTCAAATGGCTTCTGGTGGACTGAAATCGAAACTGGCCACATATTGGCAGATATAAAAGCAGGTTGGCAACACTTCAGGCGATCGTCGAATGTCGTGGTATGGCGATTTGATGGTGTGATTTCGTGAACAGTCGTTCTGGAGATGAGTGTTCTCAAGTTGTGAAAATTGTGTAATAAGTTTTTTTAATCCCTGCTCACAATGCAGCTGTGGAAAGGATATTTTCTTATTAAGTATGCATTGAACTGATGAAAGAAATAGGCTTTCTGTACAGTGTGTAAATAATTTGTTAAAGATCTCGCTTGTTCTCGATACTATGATAACATCAGATCCAACAAAGAGGTACTTAAGAATGCCGAAGAAGAGTGACATATCTTTTCGCAAAAAAGTAGTTGTTTTTCACATAAAGGTTGTTTGTAATACCCTCCGCTTTTTTCATTTGGGAATGTGGTAAACCTACATGCTGATGTGTTTTGGACACGAATGCGCCACTAAACCCCTGCCTACATCTCATTTCTTATACACCCATATCGAAGCCGCATCACATTTCAGCAACGCCTACAATCGGAAACTTTGTGATCGTCTCTTATATTAGGACGGTTTCTCGATTTGCCACAGCAGAGAGCGTTTCGCGTCGCCCGTACAGCGGGCACTACCCGCTTTGCCCAATTGTTGCCATTCTGTTATTGTGACACTCTCGCCCAAAATTCATAGCCTATCGAGTTTTCCAGTTTCGTGGGTGATGAAACGATTTTGAAAAATAATACCTTTCTTCTCTGAAAACCAGAGGACAAGACGTAAGGGGATCCTCGTATATTATATGGACCAGATTTATTTTATTTATTTTATTTTTCTGCCTGTTTTACTTCATTTCGGAACTAAGATTAATGAAGTAGCATAATAGCATTATCTGAGAGTGAGATTAAATTATTTGAGCTTATTCACCAGTTCTCGTCCATATTCGACTCTTTTTGACACTGCAGCTGTAATGTTAAATTAGAAAATAGGGAGTGTATCTGCGTCAGTCGCTTTACTTGATAGGCACAAAGTAATTTGAAGGTCATCCATCATCTTCAGGTGGTAAATGGAAGGCACTGATTAATCTAACTAAATTAGTTTTATCTTTTTAGGCAAAGAGAAATGACAATTTATGGGCTGCCGTACTTGTTGATGTAATGAGAACTCTTGAGCAAGTGATAGCTTATCTGTCCTCGATTTTTTACGAATATCTGTATGCACTTGCATCGTTTGGTTAACCTTTCTGTGTCATTTTGTTTATATAGCCGCTATAACAATTTTCTTTCATATCTATGTGTAAATTTTCTGGCACACCTGTGACTGGGTACACGTATTTGCATGTGGCATTTAGGCATGTTATGCCGATGTCACTCTACAATAGAGCGAGTCTCCTTTTACTGGTAACTTCAGATTCTTTAAAGAATCGTAGTCCCAAGTAGAAAACATATAAAACAAGACTTTATAGTTGAGTCAGTTTGTTAAATATTTTACTTAAGCATGTAAGCCAGAAAAGGTTTGAAATTATGCTTCAGGTTTGAAGCTTTCTGGCAAATTAAAACTCTGTGCCAGACCGAGACTCCAAATCGGGACCTTTGCCTTTCGCGGGCAAGTGCTCTACCATCTGAGCTACCCAAGCACGACTCACGACGAAATCTCATTCTGGAAACATCCCCCAGGCTGTGGCTAAGCCATGTCTCCGCAATATCAGCGGATACTCCGCTTCTAAGTGAAAATCTAATTCTGGATGTTTCAGATTTGTTGGAAGTCGCAAAGTGCTCTCATTATGCAACACTGGATGGACATAGTATGGTAATTAGTGGCTCATTTTAAGAATAAACTCGTTTTGCACACATCTAAATGTCTACGACGCCATTTCTTCTGAACAATATGTCGTACTGTGATATAATTTTTTGGAGGTACATGCGGATACTGTCTGTAAACTGTGTTGCGAATAGAGTCGGCAGTAGCGAAATAATAAATGAAAACGTCATATCTGTTGCATGAATAGTGAAAACGTAGTAAGCGATAAACTCCTTTCCTTAAAGTAAAGACTTGAAATTATGCGCAAAGTTTGTTGAAAGTCGCTAAGTCCTTTCAATCTCAAATACAGGATGAATAAAGTCCGGGTATCTGCACACCGTCAGCTACGCCGCCACAAGAGAAACACACATTTCTTAACTGTAATACTTGTCTAATTGCACTAAACTTTTAACACAAGATTATACCACTTACTGAAAAAATTAAATTTTTAAATTCGGTCAGTATTTACGCCGAATGTTGGAAACCAAATTTTGTTGCCCTTGGAAGCCGTTAGACAGGCAACCTGCTACTGGAATTGGGGCCCGGAGTAGTCGCTTTCTAATATTTATCACTTTCATTAAATCTGTTGTTGTTTCATTGCATATACATATTACCAGTTTTACCGCTGGTCTTGAGTAAACAGATTACCCCTATTTTAATTAGAATTCAAAATTTTAAATGAAATTACCTCCTGGTATGTTTTTTATTCTAAAAAAGAAACCTTAAGTAGTCAGATATTTTCTTTAGAGAAAGCGTAATGTTCTCAAAAATTGCAACGAATCGAGCGTATTTTGTTTAACTTCATACACAGGAAAACATTAATTGTGAGTCTTAGTTATTGGTAATGAACTCTGGGGCATTCACGTAGGCCCGTAGCCGTCTGACACGGCAAGCAGCTTGGGCGCGCTAACTGCGATGTCCGGCAAAATGACCTCCCTTGTTTGCACAGGCCACTGTGTGACTTATGACGGAGATACTGATTTGAAGGGGGTACCGATCGAAAGCGGTGTAGGTGCCATTTCCAGTAGGCGCAATGGTTTGGCTAGGTGAACATCGTGCAATTGATGTGGAGTAGGAAAATCGTAATGATGGTTCTGTGAAAACTACCCAGCGAGCATTTCACATTCGGTTCGAACTTGGCTGACATTGTTCTGTTCCTGATGGAAAAACTATTATAGGCTGGGTATGAAACTTAACAGCTTCTAGGTCTGCACTGCAAAGAAAATCGGACTTTACCAACGCCGGAAAATGTGGTGCATGTGAGAGTGTCCGTCCAGCAGTCTCCAAACCGTTCAGCACTTAAACTGAAGCTGCCCTGGGATTGCTTGATAGTAGTGCAAAAAGAGTACTGTGCAGAGATCTTCGCATGCATCCATCAATTATGTGAGAGAGATTTTGAAACTCGCAGAGTTGTGTGGAGGAAATTCTTCAGAACATTCCCCTTGGTGCTCTTTTGATTTCTTCTGATGAGGCTCTCTGCTACTGTAAATAAATAAAACTCCGCTACGTGGAACAGAAAGCCCTCAGGAGCTCAGTTTGGTGTGGTGTTGCTGAAAACGGTTTGTGGCGTTTTTTTTTTTTTTTTGCAGAAGGTGGCGTAACGATAAAGGTTACTTCAAATCACTACTCTCACATGATAGAGACCTTCCTCCAACCTAATTCAAACCAGTTTGTTAGGGACCATAAAGAGGGAGAGGCCTGGTTCCAACAGGATGGAGTCACGGCTCACACTTTTCGACGTTCTCTGGAAACTTTGAGGGAACTGTATTTTGGACGTCTCCTCTCATTATGAGGAGGGAAATATAAACCGATCAGTGTACAAAGATCGCACCACAACCCTGGAGGCACTTAAGCAGGCAGCCACCCACGAAGTGGCTGGCATTCCCCGGAAACGACACGAAGAACTATGAGCAACTCCACGGAACGGTTTTGTCATTCTGTCAACGTTGGAAGACACCATTTACCAGACGTAATATTTGAAACGATCTAACGTAAAATGGTACAGTATTTGCTGTTCACAAGTAAAAGTATATTCTCTGTATCTTTCTTTGTTTGCTTGTAACTATCTTTGGAAATACGGTAGGTCTTTTTGCCGGACCTTGTGTATGTTTGTACGGCGAAAGTATAGACACATAGTGCTACGTATGTTTTCCAGGTTACGGACTAGAAGGACATGCTGTCAGTTCTAAGGCTCCATTGAGCGACGCACCGCAGGTCGAAGTTGATCGTATTAGCACTGCTTCAGCGTCATTACTTACTGATTACGCTTCAGCTCCGAGCATTAACTACGCAAACGACCCTGGTCTACATGCTGGAGCTAAACTTTGAGACAAAGGACTTGACACCATACTTCAAAGTCAGTGGGAACCTCCTGCTGAATACAAAATTTCCACATTCATATAGCAACAAGGAAGGGAAATTTTAAAAGCGATATTCGAAAAGAGAGCACTTAAATACATACAAATCATGGTTAGCTTTGTCATCGTCACACAACGATTAGTTTGGAAAGTATGTCGTTTCTTTCGCGCGTACTCTTGCTCATCACGGAGGAATGAAGCTAAACACACTAGTGATCGTACTCACGACAAAATGCTCTAAGGTCATTAGGAAAGAAGGTGACTTGAAATACCATAGGTTTTGAACGTACTGACAGATTTACGATTTCTTAAAAAAAAAAAAATCAAGTAGACACCCACAGAGTGAAAAGAGCAAAATGAAACCGAAAAGAATTGTAATTTTCTTTGCAAACCGTTATTTTCTTGGGAGGTGGAACATACCTTTTAGAGAGCATCGTGTCGATGACGCTGTTTTCTCAAAATAAATCTAATGAAGGTAAGATAAAGAAACTGATGAAACTGCGTGTCGAAGAATGTGAAAATACGGCATTAGCGACGCAGTATAACAATGATAACAAAGGAGGTATATTACTTAGTAAAACTGCACAAAATGACTTGATTGAACGCCTTGGGGAACAAATTGTTACGCGAATACAACCCTTAGGAAACGGATTCTACAATGTTGGAATTGATGGCGCCAGTACTCACAAAACTCGGCGACAATTTTTCTGGGATATATTTGCCAAGCTATGATCAGAGAAGATTTCATAGGTTTTATCAGTACACGAGAGCCAGAAAGAACTTCGTGTAAACAAACTCCCAAAGTTCACCACAAACGAAAAGTAGGCAAAGGACTTCTAGTGACAGTGATCAACAGGAGTCTGTTGAATATGACAAAGATGGCAATATTTGTGACAAATATAAAACAGACGAAGAACATAAAGGTTCCTGAATGGCTGGAGTAAAACTAGGTAAAGCTGTGTTAATCTTTCTGAGACGTCTTGACCTTAGTAAATGCTTGGTATTGCAACAGATGAATGCTCTGTCATGAGTTACGGGGTTGTGGGAGCAGTCACTATAGCCAGGAAAGAATGTAATAATGCTGAACGAAAACCTTGTTTTTTATCATTCTTTAAACCTTTATATTTTCAAGTGCTCTGACGTGTAGCTTGTGCAAGTATTGCGAAAGTCAGGAGGAGGAGAATAGTGTTCAACGTCCTATCGACAACGAGGTCATCAGAGACGGAGCACAAGCTCGGATTGGGAAAGGATGGGTAAGGAAGCCGGCTGTACCTTTTCAAAGGAAACATCCCGCAATTTGCCTGAAATTATTTAGGGAAAGCACGGAAAACCTAAATCAGGATGGCCGGAGACGGGTTTGAACTGTCGTCCTCCCGAATGCGTGTTCAGTGGCTAACCACTGCACCAGCTCGCTCGGTAATAAACTTAGCTGGGATGATTACAGAGGTTATCCCTTCATTTATGGCTTCGCGAAAAAGAAATGCTGCGCTCATAAAGCATGTAGGGAACCAGCTAGTGAAGCAAGATGAGTAGAAAGGCATCTGCATGTAGACAGCATTGAAAAAATTGGGTCGCGCCTTGAGGAAATTTCGCAATGCTCAAATTTTTAAAGTAACAGCTCAAGCTTAGTACCCTTTATATTCAATCAGCAATCGGAAATTCATCGTAATTTTCGTGTGCCCTGCTGATATGCTCAGCCCAACTTCAACTCTCAACAGGTTATCAAAACAACTGAGATCCCTACAGGCACTTCCTTGGTTTTGAAATCAAAGCGTGAAATTGCGATTGGCGATCTCATCCTGTTGTACGATCAAGCCAAAAACTGACAGCACCACTCAAACACCCAGGATCACACCTCGACAAGTTAAAAGGCCTAACGCTGCTCCATCAAGTACGGAAAGTTATTTTAGAATTAATGTCTTTATCCCTGTTGTTGACATAATAAACATCGATCTAGAAAACAGACTCCCTAAAGATATCCTACAATCTTAACACATTTCTATCAAAATTCTACCCATCTTCAGGAAGGCACATGGAGTCAGTGATTAGCGACGCATAAGCTCTGGGTACAAAGTACTACAACGTAATTTTGGGGGGGTGAACGTGACAGCATTTCGAAACAGAGGGCAGAGATCAAGCTGTGGTTGGTAAAAGATGTAAACAAACACGTCCGCCAGGCTATGCAGTTGAGTCTTTGCAGTTTTGCTTTCCAGAAATTTACCCTTCAATTACATCTTCAATGTCGATCATTTCTTTTCTTCCCATGTCAGCTGCAACAGCAGAAAGTTCTTTCTCTACAGTGAAACTTGTTAAGACTTGGTTGAGAAACTGTTGGGGCAAAACTGCTTAACAAGACTTGCTTTTTTTGTATATCCATGAGACATCACTATTAATAAACAGAAAAAGTACAGATAACATAATACCAGTTGATCTTCCGTGATATAAAAACATATATTAATTAACATTCACACTCTTAAAGTACTCTTTATTTTTTTTAAAAAATAAAGAAAGTGTAAATCATATGGTAATCTGCATGAAACACCTCTAATATATACTCTACGACTAGATAATCAGAGCCAGTCTCAGTGGCCGAGCGGTTCTAGGCGCTTCAGTCTGGAACCGCGCGACCGCTACGGTCGCAGGTTCGAATCCTGCCTCGGCATGGATGTGTGTGACAGATTAGTTAGGTTTAATTAGTTCTAAGTTCTAAGGGACTGATGATCTCAGATGTTATGTCCCATAGTGCTCAGAGCCATTTCAACCATTTTTTAGTTAATCAGAGTGAAAAATATAAACATTATCATTTTTTTTGTAAAAAGATCCTCTATGCCAGATTTTAACGAGACATTGTGTTAAAAACAAAGAGCATCACATTAAAAACTACTGTTTTATGCATCTTCAATTAAGCTTTAAGTTAATGTAACGGTGTAATGTCATTCTCACTGTTTACATTCTCCTTCTTTCGAGATAGTACATTTTTATTTGCACTATGTTTCAAGATGAGTGCATGGGGACAACACAGTAGGCCTCAGACCACGCAAAACGCTAACTTGACTGAACACTACTGAATTTCGGACATAAGCTCTGCCACGAGAACGGGGAGCGAACCTTGTTTTTAACATTAGTCGAGAAACCCAGGATGATCTGAAGACCATGGAAAAACACGTGCTCCGTAAAATGAACAAGAGAACTCATGGATTGCAAACTTGCTCTACAAAAGATTAGGAACTTAATAAGTGAAAGTAAAATGCAAAACATCTGCATCACAGACAATGGAGGGAAACTTTTGTTCATAGGACAAACAAAAGAACGATCATGAACACCGCAGTGCAGTTAGTATATGTTGTTGCACAAGCGGTGCTGGTCCAAGAAGTCCGCTTGTATCGGGAAATTGGAAGATTGCCTTTGTTCCGTGCCCTAGAGCCAGTCCTTCACAGCTAAGGGAGCGTTTGGAGCTAGTGTTATTTGTCAGTGCTGCCAACACCTATACTGAAGCTACGCTGCTTATTAGCGAAAATATGTCGCAAGTTCGGTGCACCAGGATACGAAATGCACTGGCAAGCATACCACGCGTGCGTCAAATTGCGTGAAATGAAAGCTACTGGGCACCAAAATTCATTTGATGTCCTGGGTATTGCGTAGAACATTACTATGCACAAAGGTTCCCCCCGATTGTCTATGACATAGATGTTTTCCATTTTCCTCTTACTTATTAAGTCGCTAATCTTTTGTGGAGCAAGTTTGCAACCCATGAGTTCTCTTGTTCAGTTTACGGAGCACGTCTTTTTCCACGGTCTTCAGATCATCCTGGGTTTTTCGACCAATCTTAAAAACAAGGTTCGGTCCCCATTCTGACGGCAGGGCTTGTAACACCTCCGTTTTTATCCTGACTTCATCAGATCGAATAGCAGCCCAATATTTATTATTAACATGACCGTGAACCTAATGGGGCTGGTAATCGGAATTGACTGCTACGGAAGTTGTTACTTTCCAGTTCGTCCTGTTCAATACTATAATACTGAATGTCTGGTAATAAGGAACACCAACACAGTTTTACTAATTACGAACTTATATTCTTCTCAAAACACAAAAAGAAGACAGCCACTGCCTTGCCATACATATCTAACTACGGCTAATCTCAGCACAGGCTTTCTTCATTTTCCATTATCTTCACACGTTAAATCATCACTGCATCCAACACTGCAATCCAAGGTTAGGCCGGCACGGTAGACGCGAAACCAAATATCGGCACTAGTAACGTCACTGATCACTTTCATAAAGATACTTCATCACTTTCCCGGTATTAATTTATTATTTAGGGGTCTAACCACGGCGATGGTGACACCCTTCTCGGTTAAAGACCCTGTATTTTAACAATGGCCTTCACACACACCATTCCCGCCAACCACACTGGCGCATCTCCACACTCGCTCTCGCAACACGTCACAATCGATTGTTCGCCCTATCGAGCTGTGCCGAGTGCAAAGTTATAGTAAGGGCCTACTGACCCCTTACAAGCTAATGTCCGAAATTCACTACTGTTCGGTCAAGTTGGCGTTTTGCGTGGTCTGAGGTCTACTATGTTGTTCCCGTGCACTCATCTTGAAACATTGTGCGAATAAAAATGTAATATCACGAAAGAAGTACAATGTAAACAGTGAGAATGACATTACACCGTTACATTAACTCAAACACTTAAATCCACTTCATTTAGTGGATATTCATGGAGTGTCCCTAATGGACAAGTTTCAGAGTCATCCAACTGCGTCCGCGTTGTAGGGAACCAACGCCCGGCAATAGGCTGCACCCTCGGCAGCAATGTTGAATTTTTATGCTGATGTGAGGTTAGCGAAACTTTTCACGGTGAGCATGACAGCGTTCAGGACATTAGGTGCAGGCCGCTGTGGCCGAGCTGTTCTAGTCGGTTCAGTCTGGAACCACGCTGCTGCTACGGTCGCAGGTTCGAATCATGCCTCGGGCATGGATGTGTGTGATGTCCTTAGGTTAGTTAGGTTTAAGTAGTTTTTAGTCTAGGGGACTGATGACCTCAGATGTCAAGTCCCATAGTACTGAGAGCCACATTACGTGCTGTCCAGAGTGTCTGCACCTATTTCAGTGATGGTGCTGAGACAACTCTTACCCAGTAAAGGGAACTGAAAACCGGGTCAGTGTAGGAACACCGTCGTGTTTATCCACGGAAACAGTGAGGAGAAGTAGTAACAGTGCCCATTTCAACATTCATCCAACTGCAGCGCTGTAGCGCACTACACGTCTATACGACAGTACCCTGCATCCACAATAATTAAACGCCGATACGTTTTTCTTTTACAACATTTCTTGCACAATTTTACAACATGTTTTCATAGTGTAATGTCTATGAGTCCACGTTTTGTGTGAATAAACCACTGGTTGCTTTAATTCTGATGCTTCACTTCTTCGAAGATGTTGAATGTAGTATGCATTTTGGAAACAGTATCTTCCTTCACGCATACATGACGACTCTCTTATCTTTAGACCTTTTAAAACCAAATCTTGTAAACAGATTTTTTTTTCTCTGCGTTACCTTACTACGAGGAGACTTCGAAATGTAAGATACGCATGTTCCCCCACGCTAAGTGGGAAGACACGTGTGACGCGTTGTCAGAAGAGAGTGTTTCATGCAAACGCAGTTCTGCAATTGCAGATTTTCCCACAACGATGACATTTGCACACCGTTTCTCGAATAGATCAGTGACCAACGATGAGATTTCTGTCGTCGAGAAACTGAACGATTGGTGGAACGCTCCAGTTGTTGTTTACCGAGAATTGGTGATTATATGAAAGGTAGTGTCATGTATGTATGTGTCACTTTAGTGTCTAGTGCAGCATTCAACAGAAGTTACTTGGTCTGCGATAACGATGTGTAGCTTAATTTTAAAGAAACCACGTAACTTTAAAGTCCAGTTCAAGCAAAGTTATTATTTCTTCGTATTGTTGGTAATCGCAGAAATTTCTGCCTAGTAACATAATTGTTCATATCGTTAACGGAATATTTGCACTTTGTGGAACATCTCTTGCAAGTTTCTGAGTTTCATGGCATTTTTTAAACAACGTACCTAGCAGTCAGGAGAGGGGACAGTGGAGATTAGGCCTATTGAGACGCTAGAAACGGAAGTTCATCTATGCCATGTGTGTAGCTCCGAGTAACGGGTTCAAATAATCTAAATTTTAGTTGATTGTGATAAATCTGATCCTCAAAATGGTGTGTAAAGTAAACGTTTAACTGAAATAATGTAGTACGGACTTAATTTGACGCTTTACTTGTACCTCAACATTTTTGTTGTGCGACTGGCACACCGTACAGAAAGTGCGTCATGTGCTTGTCATAGGAATGAGCAAATGAACCTTTGCTCTTTCTTATCATGTGTTGCAACATCGGTGTAACTAATCAATGTGTCAAGATGCTTGAAGACGTTTTCAAGATCCTCTTATTTCTCAAGTACCTACTCAATAGTATCTGTTGTTGGTGGCGGGTTTTTACCGAAGGTCATGCATCTGGGTAAAGAGATTTGCGATTCGGCGCTCACCTATATAAAGCTAACGGCGCGCCCGACCCGTGCAGTCGCCGCAGCCATGAAAACGACGCCTGTTCTCGCGCTCGTGGCAGCTCTTGTCCTGGTGAGTGCCGCGACAGCGAGCCCGTCATGTCTAACTGTTCTGCAGTCGCTGTCTGTTGAGGACGGCAAATGAAGTGTTTAATGCACACTTTCTTTTGTTCTTAATTCATTTCTCCATCTATAAGCTGTAAACAGTCCTCATATATAATGAAGAGTGAAAAAAACTGCTTCACCTGCCTACTATCTTGTAGTGCCCATGCGAGCACGCAGAAGTGCCGCAACACGTCGTGGCATGGACACAACTAATGTCTGAAGTAGTGCCGGAAGGAAATGACACCATGAATCTTGAAGAGCTCTCCACAAATCCGTAAGAGTACGAAGGGGTGGCGAGCTCTTCTGAACAGCACGTTGCAAGGCATCCCAGATAAGCTCAATAATGTTAATGTCTGTGGCGTTTGGTGGCCAGCGGAAGTGTTTAAACTCAGAAGAGCGTTCCTGGAGCTAGTCTGTAGCAATCCAGGACGTGTGGGATGTCGCATTGTCCCCCTGAAATTGTCCAAGTTCGTCGGAATGCACAATGGACATAAATAGATGCAAGTGATCAAACTGGACGCTTACGTACGTGTCACTTGTCAGAGTCATATGTAGACGTATCATGGGTCCCATATCACTCCAAGTACATACGCCCCACACCATTACAGGGCCTCCACCAGCTTGAACAGACCTGCTGACATGCATGGAGTCATGAGGTTGTCTCCACGCCCGTGCAAGTCCATCCGCTCGATACAATTTGAAACGAGACTCGTCCGACCAGGCAAAATGTTTCCAATCATCAACGGTCCAATGGCGGTGTTGACGGACCCAGGTGAGACGTAAAGATTTGAGTCGTGCAGTCATCAAGGTTCAAGTGTGGGACATCGGCTCCGAAAGCCCATATCAGTGATGGTTTGTTGAATAGTTCGCATGCTGACACTTGTTGATGGCCCAGCATTGAAATCTGCAGCAATTTGCGAAAGAGTGGCACTTCTGTCACACTGAACGATTCTCTTCAGTTGTCGTTGGCCACGTTCTTGCAGTATCTTTTTCCGGCCGTAGCGTTGTCCGAGATTTGATGTTTTACGGGATTCCTGATATTCACTATACACTCGTGAAATGGTCGTAAGGAGAAGTGCCCATTTCATCGCTACCTCGGGGATGCTGTGTCCCATCGCTCGTGCGCCGACTATAGCACCATGTTCAAACTCACTTAAATCTTGATAACCCGCCATTTTAGCAGCAGTAACCAATCTAACAACTGCGCCAGGCACTTGTCTTACATTGTCTTTTCGTACTGAACCCACATGAACCAATTACCCGGACATCCAGAACAGGGAAATATGCTCTTTAGTAATTACTTTCAGAAACAAAGATTGTAGTCTGCATGAGAAGCAAAATGTTTTATTCTTAAAACGTAAAAACATCTGCATATGTGAAATAGGAAAAGGCCTGAAAAGTATTTTCCTCACTACAACAACACAAAGGCGAAATTTTAAGCGTACAAATTATATCACTTATTTTTGTTAATCGTCGTTCAGTCCATCAGCCTCAATAAGAATTAGAATCAGAAACTCCGTCTGAGCAGGGCTTGGAAGGTCTAAAGGTACCGACGACTGCCGTGTCATTCTCAGACAACAGGCGTCACAAGATGCGAATATGGGTGGGCGTGTGGTTAGCACACCTCTCTCCCGGCTGTTGTCAGTTTTCGTGACCAGAACCGCTACTTCTCAGCCAAGTAACTCCTCAACTGGCCTCAGAAGGGCTGAGTGCACCAAGCTTGCCAACTAGACCCGGCAGACCCTGACAGTCACCCGTTTAAGTTGTAGCCCAGCCCCACAGCGCTTAGCTTCCATCATCTGATGGGAACTGGTGTCACCACTGCGGCAAGGCCATTGACATAAGGATCAGAGCAACATATTAAAAAGCATTGTCGCCAAACAAAGTGCAGTTATGAGACAGTAGCTATGCACCACGGCGGTAGCCACGGTTATACAGTTACACACACACACACACACACACACACACACATATATATATATATATATATATATATATATATATATATATATATATATATATATATATATATACTGTGAGTATCCCTAGTTCCTTAAATAAGTGCCTGCAAGATGATCTTGGCTGGGTTCCAGCTATTATTCTGATTGCAAGCTTTTATTCAATGAACACTACAGGGTTATTACAAATGATTTAATGGATTTTTTTAGGCATTCACAAATGTTCGATATGTGCCACTTTAGTGATTCGGCAGACATCAAGCCGATAATCAAGTTCCTCCCACACTCGGCGCAGCATGTCCCCATCAATGAGTTCGAAAGCATCGTTGATGCGAGCTCGCAGTTCTGGCACGTTTCTTGGTAGAGGAGGTTTAAACACTGAATCTTACACATAACCCCACAGAAAGAAATCGCATGGGGTTAAGTCGGGAGAGTGTGGAGGCCATGACACGAATTGCTGATCATGATCTTCACCACGACCGATCCATCGGTTTTCCAATCTCCTGTTTAAGAAATGCCGAACATCATGATGGAAGTGCGGTGGAGCACCATCCTGTTGAAAGATGAAGTCGGCGCTGTCGGTCTCCAGTTGTGGCATGAGCCAATTTTCCAGCATGTCCAGATACACGTGTCCTGTAACGTTTTTTTCGCAGAAGAAAAAGGGGCCGTAAACTTTAAACCGTGAGATTGCACAAAACACGTTAACTTTTGGTGAATTGCGAATTTGCTGCACGAATGCGTGAGGATTCTCTAATGCCCAGATTCGCACATTGTGTCTGTTCACTTCACCATTAAGAAAAAATGTTGCTTCATCACTGAAAACAAGTTTCGCACTGAACGCATCCTCTTCCACGAGCTGTTGCAACCGCGCCGAAAATTCAAAGCGTTTGACTTTGTCATCGGGTGTCAGGGCTTGTAGCAATTGTAAACGGTAAGGCTTCTGCTTTAGCCTTTTCCGTATGATTTTCCAAACCGTCGGCTGTGGTATGTTTAGCTCCCTGCTTGCTTCATTCGTCGACTTCCGCGGGCTACGCGTGAAACTTGCCCGCACGCGTTCAACCGTTTCTTCGCTCACTGCAGGCCGACCCGTTGATTTCCCCTTACAGAGGCATCCAGAAGCTTTAAACTGCGCATACCATCGCCGAATGGAGTTAGCAGTTGGTGGATCTTTGTTGAACTTCGTCCTGAAGTGTCGTTGCACTGTTATGACCGACTGATGTGAGTGCATTTCAAGCACGACATACGCTTTCTCGGCTCCTGTCGCCATTTTGTCTCACTGCGCTCTCGAGCGCTCTGGCGGCAGAAACCTGAAGTGCGGCTTCAGCCGAACAAAACTTTATGAGTTTTTCTACGTATCTGTAGTGTGTCGTGACCATATGTCAAAGAATGGAGCTACAGTGAATTTATGAAATCTCTTCAATAATTTGTAATAGGCCTGTATTTTTCCTTACTGATGAATAATCCCAAAATGTGATGCCATGAGAAAGTAGCAAGTGAAAACTGGCATAGTAAACTAATTTACTGATACGTTTAGCACCAAAATTTCCAATAACCCTAACAACGTAAGTAGCTAAACTCAAGTGTTTTATCAGTCTGCTTCTTCCAGTTCAATCTTTCATCAATACACAAATCCAAAAATTTCGGATTGCACTGTGTAACCTACAGACTTCTGTTCTTGCTTTATATTTATTAATGGTGTTATGCCATTTACTTTAAAGAACTACACGTACTGTGTTTCATTAAAATTTAATGAAAGTCAATTTGCAAAGAATCGCTTAATAGTTTTCTGAAATACATTATTTACATTGTCCTTGGCTGATTCTTGTTTTTGAGTGTGATTACTATACTTGTATCATTACCAAAACGAACTAGCTTTCCAGCTTCATGAATGCAGAGCGGCAAGTCATTAATGTATAGTAGTTAGTAGGAAAGGGGTAATAAATTAAAACGACATAAATGATGTGCTAGTTTTTTCACGCGTCTCAGTATTTGGCGTCGTATCTCCTGAAGAATGTGTAGTACAATGACATATTTTTGTAGGTATATTTAGTGGTATATGTGAATACTCTTTGGATAATTTGTCGCTAATACAGTCAGCAGTAAAGAATTGGTAGCTTTAAAGTCAGGCTTCATGCGATAGTTTCACTGTATGAACAGCGCATATTTAGTAAGCGATAAATGTTTTTTTTTTTACTTTCTAACGCGCTTCCGCTCGTTTCTTGTGTCTGTTTTGTTCAAGTGTGGTTTTGAACCTCTCAATGTGGAGTTTGGAGGTAAGCGGGTAGGGAGACCTGTCAGTGCTAATGTGTCCAACGGAGTGACTCATAAAACAATCATCATATCAGGAAAAGAAGGAACAAGGATAAACTATAATGATATATATAAAATTTACTCTATGAAACTAATATTGTAATGTACAATAGCGATCAAAAAGTTTTCGTTCTAAGCCATAATAACACGTTGTCTATATGTCGGTGCTCGTATATCCATATGAGTCACACTGGGTTGCATACCGATTGCAGCGAAGTGCTCAGACGGAAAGTTGTGGCATTAGATCAAGATGGCTATTTAGTTTCTTTTAACCAAGAACACGAATCATTCATACGATCTACACCTACATCCATACTCTCCAAACCACCACCAGATGCATGGTATAGGATACATAACGTTAAACTTGGTAATTCGGTCTCTGCTCGTTCCATTTATGGATGGTGCACGGGAAGAGTGACTTCTGAAATCTCCCTGTCCACTCTATAGTATGTCCTAATTAATGCTGGTCAATGAAATATTTTAAAGGAAGCTTTCTGGGGACAGCTGGCATCTAATCTGAAGCATCTACGAGATCTGGTTTTACAGCGTTTTCATGGCGCTCTCAATCGAGTAAAACAAACTCTTGACTATTCGGCGAAGCGGTGTGGGGTGGAAGGGGGGAGGACTGATTCCCTACAGTTTATGGACCTACACTGTTTCTGCCGTTTTCTCTATGGTGTCCAGCTTGCTGGCATATTGGCCTCTCATTTAGCTCTGCATGAAATTCAAGATAGGAAATTGTATTCGAGGTAGTTAAGTATTGGCAATCACTGAAACTGACTCGCATTTCATGATTCAGTGGAGATTAATTTATTCCGAATAGATCTAATTTTACCTAAGTTTGGAAATAAAGGTCGCTAAACAATATGTGTTATAAAGTACTGAACATATTACTGTCTTAAATTCTTGTGTCCTTACCGAAACTTCCACATTTAGAACCAGTAACTATAATTTGCTAATAACTTTTGTAAATTACAGAAGGAATTGAACCATATCTGCGTCTGATTTGGCGTCAATCTTGAAATCTTTCTCTGTATTATTTCGTCGAATAACTAATATTTCGTCATTTGAATAACTTGGTTTTTGAACAGTTTCCTCTCGCAGTATCACAGTACCAACAGCCACTGTACTTTCAAACTATCTGCTATGTACATATATGGAAAGATTGTTGCCAAGACTCTGCCGGCCGCGGTGGTCTCGCGGTTCTAGGCGCGCAGTCCGGAACCGCGCGACTGCTACGGTCGCAGGTTCGAATCCTGCCTCGGGCATGGATGTGTGTGATGTCCTTAGGTTAGTTAGGTTTAAGTAGTTTTAAGTTCTAGGGGACTGATGACCACAGCTGTTAAGTCCCATAGTGCTCAGAGCCATTTGAACCATTTTGTTTCCAAGATGCTGGTTTGCATGAAGTAATTTCTTGGAACCGAATCGCAGAAACTACCTGTGGTGTGCGTACTGTAAGACCTTCGGTACACACACCATCAGATTATTTGACTTGTCGCTCTAACGAAGTAGGCGAGTGTCAGCAATATGTCTCGTGGTCTTATTGTGGCGTTAGGTCAGACGATAGAAATGCCACTTGCACGCTTAGAGTAACAGATTGACAGTGACCAACTTGAAACAGAACTTGATTAATTTTCACACACATTTATTAAAATAATAAAAAGCATAGACATTACGTAACTTGATTCTGGATGCTATTTACAATTGACAATACGAAGTTCCTTTGGTCTTGGTACGTTAATCTTATTCTCACATATCTCTGATACTTTACAAAGTGTCTATACATTTATCTTCATGGCTATGTACAGGAATATCATAATCTTCTTAGGTGCAGACTGAAACTTGACTATAGACTGGTACAGACTAATGCAGACTGGTACAGACTGGTGCAGACAAATGCAGACTGACTAATCAGAGGTCTGTACATTCGTTATAATACCTTGCGTGTTCAGGTATCACTGCGTGAGTGTGATCCGTGAGGAGAAAAGGTTCTACGATAGCAGCAATCTCATTGGCTGCGTTACATATTAATACACGGATCGGCGGAAGCAGAATTTGCTCTGTCTCTAAGGCAGCGCCATCTCGTAGTGCGGAGATGGACTAGTGCTGCACCTGCGCTGTTGTGCTTAGCGGGGCGCGCTCTAGTGGGAAAGTTGTGTACGCGCTGACTACCCGGAACTATGTACACAACACTACCATTTTCGCCTCAATTGTTCTCCTTTCTTCTGAGCTATTTGCGTTTAATGATGTCTAAGTATATAATGGAAAACAGTGTAGCCTCTCATGAATTCGACCACAATATATTGGAACACTCATAAGTTAGTTACCTGCGAAAGACTCCTAATGGAACAACGTGTTTGCACCTGTTACGAACAGACGAAGATCACATTGCACAGTGAGAGAAAGAAGATTGTTTTTGTGGATTATTTGCACAGCGAGAGAGAGAAGGTTGTTTTTTGTGGATTACCTGCAGTGTCCTGTGCTGACCGACAACTCTTGCGTTGCAGGCCTCCGACGCCAGGAGACTGGAGGCAAATGCACGTCCCAGGAAGCTCCCGTTTTCTGCTGCCAGGAAGGCCCCAGGTAACAAAACACTTTTTCTGCTGCCAGGAAGGCCCCAGGTAACAAAACACTTTTCGCACATAACGTGGTTCACACCTTGTCTCGTGCAGTTATCTCTAGATATCGAGATACGCTGCCTCACAGCTGATAAAAATTATTTCTGCAAGATTTAATCATATACTTGGAGGCATATTTGATTATTTCATCGAAGTCGAGGTTTCTAGAGAAGTGGCGCTCCACCTAAAGTGATTTATGTAAACCACAGAAGCCAAAAATCAGTTACGCCAGACGATGATTCGAATACCGCTTCTACCTGATACGAGTTCGGTTTTCCAACTACTCCTAAATATTTAGATTACAGCACCTATACAATTCAAATGTCTCTCTTTCTTTCTGTGAAAAACCATTTCTTGCTCATTTTTTTCAGGGAACAACGTGAAATTTGCAGTGATGTATTTTCCCTATAATTTCAAGGCGTAATAGTTATTATACAGGGTGGCGCACGAAATGTGTTACCAATTGTTTCTTTCACAGTTTACGACGCGCATTAGCTATCCCGCTGGGATCTACAGCAGTACCAGAAGAGCTTGGAAAAACAAATGAGTTACGAAATGACGTGTAAGTCACGATACTGGCGCTGGGAGACTAGTAAGCAGCAATGTCTGACAATGGAAGACTGACGACACAGCAACGATCGGCAATTGTGTTACTTTTTCATGAAACGAAAAGCATTGTTGTGACTCAGAGACCTTTTCGACAACAGTTTAACACACGATGGGTCCCTTGCAAGAAGACCATCCACAGGTTGTACGATAAATTTGTACAGGAAGGAAAAGTATTGGAAGCGAAGCGACCTCGGCCTAAGCCTGTTTGTTCGCCGGAGAATATTGAAGCGGTACGAGTTGCTGTACAGAGAAGTCCCGGGAAATCGTGTAGAAAGGCAGCAGTGCAACTGAGAATACCCAGACGCTCCGTTCATTCTTAAAAGTGACCTCCATATGTACCCATACAAGATGACCTGTGCACAGAAGCTCACTGAAGAACACAAGCAGCAGAGACTACTGTTTGCTCCGTGAGCGGAGGATAGGGAAGAAACTCTCAACAACGTTTGATTTTCAGACGAGGCGCATTTTCATTTAGACGGTGTGGTTAAAAAACAAAATGTACGCTTTTGGGCGACTGAAATCCCACAAGTGCTTCATGAACGACAACATTATGTTCCGAGGATTACAGTGTGGGCAGCAATTTCCAGTCACGGACTTATTGGACCCTTTTTTTTTTTTTTTTTTTTTTTTGAAGAAACTGTGAACAGCGAGCATTATTTGAGCATGCTTCGCAATAGCTTCATTCCACAGCTTCTTGCTACTGCCTTGCCCCTCAACACGCAGTGGTTCATGCAAGATGGAGCAAGGCCACATATTGCAAACACTGTGTTGGAGTTTTTACACGAGCATTTCGACATGCGGATCATTTCACTCAGGTTTCCAGGTCGCTTCAATGACGGACAAAATTGCCCCCCCGCCTCCCCCCCACCCCTCAATAGTCCAGACATCAACCCATGTGACTTTTTTCTTTGGGGGCACATAAAGGAAAAAAATTTCCCGAAACGTCCACGAGATTTAATGGAGCTCAGAAGACTTATTCGTCAAGCTTGCTGTGAAATTACGAAAGGCATGTGCCGTAGGGTAATCACTAACTTCAGTGTTCCTTTGAAGGAAGTTAGGAAACGAAATGGTGGACATATTGAGCATGTGCTGAGTTAGAACAAATCTCCATGGACGGCTCTTCATTGTAGTATATGTTCCCTTCAGATTGTATTGACAATAAAGTTTATATTTAAAAACAAAATGGTAACACATTTCGTGCGCCACCCTCTGTTATTGTCTCATCATCTAATAGTTCTGGCCGACCTTTGGCCAGCAGTGTATGTATTGTAGTTTCTTATAGGCCTGCCCTTGAACTTTACTAAATAATTTACGTTTAACCAGTTTTTGCGAAACCAATGTATGTATTAAACAGACCATGAATATGCATTATTTCTTCCCAGACTAAAACATAGATTTCACTGCGACCTCGTCGGTAATGACCGACAGTAACTGTTGTCAGGATTATTCAGAATAAACGGGAATTATAAATTACTGAAAACGCGCTGCATTTGATATCTGGAACTAAGAAAGAAAACTGAATGCGAAAGAACCAGTTGGCATGCACGGGAATGCATTAGAAGAAGAGAATAAACGAAAAGACTTAAGGAACGTACGTTCCAGATTAGAAGAACGAATGACGAGAAATGTGGTACAGCGTCACGTACAATAATATAAAGTGTTAACAAATTTTATTTCATTTCACACAATTATAAATAATCATTCTCGATGGTGTTAGAAGTTTTTTATTTATGAGGGCGTACTGGAAAGTCTCTGAATTTCTTATGGGAAAACTCTGTAAAATAATTAAAGAAAACAAATTTTAGAAATGTTCAAATGTTCAAATGTGTGTGAAATCTTATGGGACTTAACTGCTAAGGTCATCAGTCCCTAAGCTTACACACTCCTTAACCTAAATTATCCTAAGGACAAACACACACACCCATGCCCGAGGGAGGACTCGAACCTCCGCCGGGGCCGGCCGCACAGAAACAAATTTTATTAACATTCTACTATGTACTTCATGGCTACGAATTTGTTTCTCAGCGTAGTCACCCTAGCGACTGACACATTTCTCTCAACGAGAGGCCTGTTGACCCCGTCAGTGTAGTGTTGACTTTCATAACGGAACCATAACCTCACGTCTGGTTGCACCACTTCATCACTATCAAAGTGAAGTCCTCTAAGGTGTGCTTTAAGTTTTGCAAACAGAAGAAAATCGGATGAGGTCAAGTCGGATCTGCAAGGAGGACGATCGATAACAGTGACCCCAAGGCGTCGCCTGTTGCAGATGCTACAGGGCACTTGTGCGATCTGGCTTAAGAAGACGGTGCTCCACATGTGGAAGAACAATTCGAATTCGTATTTTCCGTTTTCTGGGTGTCACGTAGTAAAGCACTGACATAGTTACTTTACACACCGCCCTGTTACACTCTACAATCCGGAGCCCTCTATCAGTAGTGGGTTGTATCTTGTCTACGAACCGAGAAAGTTGATCGAGCAATATGCATGACGCGATACCTCAACTGATACTGAGAACACGGCAAAAAATTTTGAGTCATTAGTACTTACCGCACTTACTAATAGTAACAAGCTTTTCGTTACATATTAGCAATGCTCTAGGAAACAAAACAAACAAAGTTATGCTCGCTTAGCATCGAAAATATCTACATGTTTTTTAAGAAAGTTGAACTGACTACTGGAATACCTTCCATGTAGATGAATCTCGTGACATGGAGCACTTAGTAAGGCACTGGATTCGCACTCTCGAAGACCAGTGTTAAGATCTACATACATCGAAAAAAGTTTTGCATTACATCGGTTACGAGAGCTCCGGAACCTGTACAGATATCGACATAAACATCATTTCCGACCTTTTTATTGCTCATGAAAACCACACATTGCATGTTGTACCACCATACAGCGAGACCTTCAGAGGTGGTGGTCCAGATTGCTGTACACACCGATATCTCTAATACCCAGTAACACGTCCTCTTGCATTGATGCATGCCTGTATTCGTCGTGGCATACTATCCACAAGTTCATAAAGGCGCTGTTGGTCCAGATTGTCCTACTCCTCACTCCTCAGAGTGGTTGGTGGGTCACGTCGTCCATAAACAGTCCTCTTCAATCTACCCCTGGCATGTTCGATAGGGTTCATTCTGGAGAACATGCTGGCCACTCTATTCGAGCGATATCGTTATCCTGATGGAAGTGACTCACAAGATGTGCACGATGGGGCGCGAATTGTTGTCCATGAAGACGAATGTCTCGTTAATATGCTGCCGATATGGTTACACTGACGGTCGGAGGATGGCATTCACTTATCGTACAGCCGTTACGGCGGCTTCCATGACCACCAGCGGCGTACATCGGCCCCACATAATGCCACCCCAAAACAGCAGGGAACCTCCATCTTGTTGCATTCACTGGACGGTGTGTCTAAGGCGTTCAGCCTGACCGGGTTGCCTCCAAACACGTCTACGACGATTGTCTGGTTGAAAGCATATGCGACACTCATCGTTGAAGAGAACATGATGCCAATCCTGAGCGGTCCATTCGGTATGTTGTTGGACTGACCTGTACCGCGTTGCATGGTGGCTGCATAGATGGACCTCGCCCTGGACGTTGGGAGTGAAGTTGCGCATCATGCAGACATTGCGCACAGTTTGAGTCGTAACACGACATCCTATGGCTGCACAAAAAGCGTTATTCAAGATGATGGAGTTGCTGTGAAGGTTCCTCCGAGCCATAAACCGTAGGCAGCGGTCATCCACTGCAACAGTAGCCCTTGGGCGGCCTGAGCGAGGGATGTCTTTGGCAGTTTTTGTCTCTCTGTACCTTCTCCATGTCCGAAAAACATCGCTTTGGTTCGCTCAAAGATGCCTGGACACTTACCTTGTTGAAAGCCCTTCCTGACACAAAGTAACAATGTGGACGCTATCGAACCGCGGTGTTGACCATCTAGGCATGGCTGAACTACAGACAACACGTGCCATGTACCTCCTTCCTGGTGGAGTGACTGGAACTGATCGGCTGTCGAATCCCCTGCGTCTAATAGGCGCTGCTCAGGCATGGTTGCTTACATCTTTGGGCGGGTTTAGTGACATCTCTAAACAGTCAAAGGGACTATGTCTGTGATCAGTATCAACAGCCAACGTCTATCTTCACGATTTCTGGGAACCGGGGTGATGAAATATTTTTTTGATGTGTGTATGAATTATTCTACTTGAATTTCCTTATTTCTCTCTACAGTTATGTTCTACCCTTAAAGCCCAATGTGTCTAGTGCAAGTTAAACTCGAACTTTCATTCCATCGTCCGTCCAATAATCAAGATCAACTGGCACTGAGAGATGCTTCCATTGGCGCTGTAGCATCAGATGGGATGAAATGAGCTACCATCAAAGCGTTTGCCCAATTCTAGTAGTCGGTGCCTTAAACTCTAATATTACGATCGCCTTAGTAGCGTGGTGGTCACTACTAAAAAATGAAGAAGCTGTGTTCGGTGCCGTATCGTTGACTAAACCTTCAGTGACGTGTCCGCGAACAAGCGTGACACCTTGTCTACATCTACATCTACATGGATACTCTGCAAATCACATTTAAGTGCCTGGCAGAGGATTCATCGAACAACCTTCACAATTCTCTATTATTCCAATCTCGTATCGCACGCGAAAAGAATGAACACCTATATCTTTCCGTACGAGTTCTGATTTCCCTTATTTTATCGTGGTGATCGTGTCGCCCTATGTAGGTCGGTGTCAACAAAATATTTTCGCATTAGGAGGAGAAAGTTGTGATTGAAATTTCGTGAGAAGATTCCTTCGCAACGAAAAACGCCTTTCTCTTAATGATTTCCAGTCCAAATCCTGTATCATTTCTGTGGCACTCTCTCCCATATTTCGCGATAATACAAAATATTTCTTTGAACTTTTTCGATGTACTCCGTCAGTCCCACCTGGTAAGGATCCCACACCGCTCAGCAGTATTCTAAAACAGGAAGGACAAGTGTATTGTAGGCAGTATACTTAGTAAGTCTGTTACATTTTCTAAGTGTCCTGCCAATAAGTGCAGCCTTTGGTTTGCCTTCCCCACAACATTTTCTATGTGTTCTTTCCATTTTAAGTTGTTCGTAATTGTAATACCTAGGTATTTAAATTTACGGCTTTTTGATTAGACTGACTTATTGTGTAACCGAAGTTTAACAAGTTCCTATAGCACTCTTGTGGATGACCTCACACTTTTGGTTATTTAGGGTCAACTGCCACTTTTCGCATCGTTCAGATATTTTTTCTAAATCGTTTTGCATTTTGTTTTGATCTTCTGATGACAATATTAGTCGATAAACGACAGTGTCATCTGCAAACAACCGAAGACGGCTGCTCAGATTGTCTCCCAAATCGTTTATATACACTACTGGCCATTAAAAGTGCTACACCAAGAAGAAATGCAGATGATAAACGGGTATTCATTGGACAAATATATTATACTAGAACTAACATGTGATTACATTTTCACGCAATTTCGGTTCATAGATCCTGAGAAATCAGTACCCAGAACACCCACCTCTGGCCGTAATAACGGCCTTGATACGCCTGGGCATTGAGTCAAACACAGCTTGGATGGCGTGTACAGGTACAGCTGCCCATGCAGCTTCAACACGATACCACAGTTCATCAAGAGTACTCACTGCTGCATTGTGACGAGCCAGTTGCTCGACCACCATTGACCAGACGCTCTCAATTGGTGAGAGATCTGGAGAATGTGCTGGCCAGGGCAGCAGTCGAACATTTTCTGTATCCAAAAAGGCCCGTACAGGACCTGCAACATGCGGTCGTGCATTATTCTGCTGAAATGTAGGGTTTCGCAGGGATCGAATGAAGGGTAGCGCCACGGGTTGTAACACATCCGAAATGTAACGTCCACTGTTCAAAGTGCCGTCAACGCGAACAAGAGCTGGCCGAGACGTATAACCAATGGCACCCCATATCATCACGCCGGGTGATACGCCAGTATGGCGGTGACGAATACACGCTTCCTATGTGCGTTCACCCCTATATCTCCAAACACGAATGCAACCATCATGATGCTGTAAACAGAACCTGGATTCATCCGAAAAAATGACGTTTTTCCATTCCTGCACCCAGGTTCGTCGTTGAGAACACCATCGCAGGCGCTCCTGTCTGTGATGCAGCGTCAAGGGTAACCGCAGCCATGGTCTCCGAGCTGATAGTCCATGCTCCTGCAAACGTCGTCGAACTGTTCGTGCAGATAGGTGTTGTCTTGCAAACGTCCTCATCTGTTGACTCAGGGATCGAGACGTGGTTGCACGATCCGTTACAGCCATGCGGATGAGATGCCTGTCATCTCGATTGCTAGTGATACGAGGCCGTTGGGATCCAGCACGGCGTTCCGTATTACCCTCCTGAACCCACCGATTCCATATTCTGCTAACAGTCATTGGATCTCGACCAACGCGAGCAGCAATGTCGCGATACGATAAACCGCAATCGCGATAGGCTACAATCCGACCTTTATCAAAGTCGGAAACGTGATGGTACGCATTTCTCCTCCTTACACGAGGCATCACAACAACGTTTCACCAGGCAACGCCGGTCAAGTGCTGTTTGTGTATGAGAAATCGGTTGGAAACTTTCCTCATGTCACCATGTTGTAGGTGTCGCCACCGGCGCCAGCCTTATGTGAATGCTCTAAAAAGCTAATCATTTGCATATCCCAACATCTTCTTCCTGTCGGTTAAATTTGGCGTCTGTAGCACGTCATCTTCGTGGTGTAGCAATTTTAATGGCCAGTAGTGTAGTTAACTAATTGAGGCAAATCAGTAAATTCCCATGCTACCCAATCGTTGACATGGAATCGAGCACATAAATCTCACAAAACCGGAAGATAGCGTAAATGTTGATACGCTTCGTCATCATTGTAGTCATTATAGGCTGTAACTTATCATATTGACAAAACAAGCAGTACGAAATTGCCGTGCCTGTGTCGTGAAGAAGTTCGATGCATTGTTCCTCCGAATGTGTACTGGGTCTAGCCATGAGACGTGGTCGGGTGGCTGAGGTTAAAGCGACCGCGACTGCTCGTGTAAAGCGGGAAATCCGGTTTAGACTCTCGGACCAGTACAATTTTTCACTGTTGTCATTCCGTTATACAGCTGGAAGTGGCTCATACTCGCAACTGCTAGTACATTTCGGATGGGTTACATGGTATTGGTGTGTTCTGCACTGACACTTGCCTTGCCCAGACTGAGACTCGCTCTGCCTGCAGGGGGTCGCATCGTTGGAGGCTCCGACGCTGCGGAGGGCCAGTTCCCCTTCCAGGCGGGCCTCATGATCGACGGCTCCGGCTTCTGCGGCGGCTCCCTCATCTCCACCACCGCCGTCCTCACCGCTGCGCACTGCGTCGACGCGTAAGTACACACATTTTTCTTTATTTTTTTATATTTTCCTCATGAATATTCTCAGAAATTTTATACTCAAAATTAAGGCCTGTGTTTCATACCGGTAGACCTCTCTTGGCCAGGAATGACCACTTTGCTTTGTATATCCTCCTTGCTTCGTCCGTCATGGGTGATTTTGCTTCGAAGGATTCCTTACTTTCATCTACTTCGTGACCAATTTTGATGTAATGTGTTTCGCTATTCTCATTTCCACTGCTTGTCACTACATTCGTCTTCCTCCAGTTTACTCTCAATCCATTTTCCGCATTCATTAGGCTGTTATTTCCATTCCACAGATTCTGTATTTCTTCGTCACTTTCACCAAGGATAGAAATGGCATCAGCGAATCTTATCACTGATATTCTCATCATCATCATCATCATCATTTAAGACTGATTATGCCTTTCAGCGTTGAGTCTGGAGCATAGTACCCCTTATAAAATTCCTCCATGATCCCCTATTCAGTGCTAACATTGGTGCCTCTTCTGATGTTAAGCCTGTTACTTCAAAATCATTCTTAACCGAATCCAGGTACCTTCTCCTTGGTCTACCCCTACTCCTCCTACCCTCTACTGCTGAACCCATGAGTCTCTTGGGTAACCTTGCTTCTCCCATGCGTGTAACATGACCCCACCTTCTAAGCCTATTCGCCCTGACTGCTACATCTATAGAGTTCATTCCCAGTTTTTCTTTGATTTCCTCATTGTGGACACCCTCCTGCCATTGTTCCCATCTACTACTACCTGCAATCATCCTAGCTACTTTCATAACCGTAACCTCAACCTTATTGATAAGGTAACCTGAATCCATCCAGCTTTCGCTCCCATGTAACAAAGTTGGTCGAAAGATTGAACGGTGCACAGGTAACTTAGTCTTCGTACTGACTTCCTTCTTGCAGAAGAGAGTACATCGTAGCTGAGCGCTCACTGCATTAGCTTTGCAACACCTCGCTTCCAGTTCTTTCACTATGTTGCCATCCTGTGAGAATATGCATCCTAAGTACTTGAAACCGTCCACCTGTTCTAACTTTGTTCCTCCTATTTGTGCGAGACTGCTTATTTTGTGTTCACATATCTTCATCTCACCCAGCAAGTCTATTGTTTCCAACATATGATCCATAAATAATATGAACAACAGTGGAGACAGGTTGCAGCCATTTCTTACCCCTAAAACTACTCTGAACAATGAACTCAATTTACCATCAACTCTAACTGCTGCTGATTATTCTTTCATCACGAATTTTAACCGAATTGATGGACCGTTCTTTCATTTCCGTCATTGCTTCATAATTCTATAGATAGAACACTAGTCGCGAAAGGCTTCATCCCTGTCTTACACCCTTTTCAATCTGAGCACTCAGTTCATGGTCATTCAGTCTCATTGTTCCCTCTTGGTTCTCGTACATATTATAAATCACTTATCTTTCCATGCACGTCACTCCTATTTTCTCAAAATTTCGAATATCTCGCACTATTTAACATTGCCTAGTGCTTTTTCTAGATCGGCAAATGCTATGACCGTATCTTGACTTTGTTTCAGTGTTAGTTCCATTATCGAGCGCCAAGTGAAAACTGCCTCTCTGGCTCCTTTATCTTTCTTAAACCCAAACTGATTGTCATCCAACAGAACCTCATTTTCCTTTGCCACTCTTCTGCATATTATTGTTGTCAGCAGCTTGAGTACATGAGATGCTAAGCTGATTGTGCGGTAGTTTTCGCTCCTATCTGCCTTTGCTATCTTTGGAATTGGGTCGGTGTTATTTTTTCGGGAGTCTGATGGTACGTTCCCGGTCTCATAGATTCTACACAAACTTGAATAGTCGTTTGGTTGCTATGTCCATAAATATTTTTAGAAATTCCGATGATACGCTATCTACCCCTTCTTGACTTCAGGTCTTCCAGAGCTATTTTAAATTCCGTCTGTAATATTAGATCCCCTATGTCTTCCTTATCGACTCTAATTTCTTCTAACACGTCATCAGCTTCGCCCACCCCTTATAGAGGCCTCCAATGCACTCTTTCCATCTATCCGCTCTCTCCTTTGCATTTAACAGTGGAATTCTCATTGCACCCTTAATGTTACCACCCATGCTTCTAATCTCATGGAAGGTTGTTTTGACTTTTCTATATGTTAAGTAAGTCCTTCCGACTATCGTTTCCTTTTTTAATTTCTTCTCATTTTTGGTAGCCATTTCGCCTTGGCTGCCCTGCATTTCATTTCTAAATGTTTTATATTGGTGTATCGCTGTCTTTCCCTGAACATTTCTTTACTTCGTCCGTCGTCGATGGACTGAAGTACTTCCTCTGTTACCCAAAGTTTCTTCGGAGTTACCTTTGCTATACCTATGTCTGACTGTCCAAAGTCTGTGAGTGTCCTTTTTAGAGATGTCCACTTCTTTCAACTGGACTGCCTACAGAGATATTAATCATCACAGATCCACGTCATTAGCGAACTTGAAACACATCTCATCATTGCTCTGTACTTTAGTATCCCACTTCATGCCATACTGATCTTCTGTACAATTCTGTATCACTGCAGTCTTGATCATTACTAAGTTGTGATCTGAGTCCATAGCCGAACATGGGTAGGCCTTAAAATTCAATAACTGATTTCGAAATCTCTGTCTGACCACGAGCGCAGGAAACTTCCCGTGTCTCTTGGTCTTTTCCAAGTATACCCCCTACTCTTGTGATCCTTGAACAGAGTTATTCGTTATTAACATCTGAAATTTATTGCACAGTTCAAATAGTTTTTCTCCTCTCTCGTCCCATATTCTCCCTTTAACCTTCCTTCTATTCATTCCCCAACAATGGCGTTCAATTCACACACGAGCACATCATCAGTTGCTCTCTCCCAAACTATTGTGCAAAAGTTCAACAGTGTATACAGTATCAATTGCTGAACGATTTCATCAGGTTACAAAGAAGGGTCTTCGCTTTTCATCGTCCCCTAGAGTTATAGTACACCAATGCTTGTTAAGCTCAGGCAAAATTGGGACATGACATGAGCACCAACAATTTGCCCAAGTTCTAGATCACTTAGCTCCGGCATAATGCACCTACAACAACGCAGATACTGTTCTGACCACGACTGACACTTGCAAAGTGCTGAGAACGTTGCACAGTGTGCTGTTTCTGGTCAAATACAACAGCGCAGCCTGGAGGCTTGGCTATCATCTAAACATGTGTTGAAGCTTGTATTTCCATATTTTTGTCCAACACCGTTTGTACCGCGGGGATAACTTCGAGATGATAGGGGGGGGGGGGGGGCGGGGGGCTGTGCTTCGCTTTTGAAGGATGGAGGCTTTTGAAGGATAGTATCAGGGCACTTGGAGGATCAACAGAAATGGGACTGAAGACAGAGCAATGAAACAGGGCTTCGGCAACAGCATTGACGTTCACTTCAGTATCTCCATATACACTATTCCGTCGAAGACGCAGTTCGTTTCTATATGAGAGTAAAATTGGAGTAATCACAATTTTCTGGGTATCTTTTGCGTTTGCATACTAGTCTTTTCATTGTACACTACACTACTTACCTAGATCCGTGGATGCGGCCAGCCACGAATTCATCTCAGAGTAGCAATCTACGTCCTCAATTATTTTCAATCTCTGTCTTCCTCTACAGTTTTACCCTCTACGGCTCTCGTTGGTACCATGGAAATTATTCCCTGATATCCCAGAAGATGTCTTATCATCTTTCCCTTCTTCTCGTCAATGTTTTTGCCACATATTCCTTTCTTCGCCAATTCCACGGAGATCCTCTTCATTTCTTGCCATATCCGTAGATTTAATTTTCAACATTCGTCTGTAGCACAGTTTACAGTATTAAGTCTAAAAGCCTGAGGAACCGTTTCAACATCTATAATACGAAGTACAACGTGTTGCTTAAAAAGTTCTTTTTTCTCATGTATTACTCGTGCTACACAAAAGCGTGAGGCCTACAGTGTACGATGGATGAGAATATGGACTGGAATAAACTCCGTGTGCCACGATCAAAGTACGTACAAATATTATGCCATGTTGTCCTAAAATTATCCATATCGTTAAATGGCGTTTAACGTGTACATGTCCGTCGCAACAGTACTGCGTTAGGGGTAGCCTAGAGGCAGATGTTAATCCTTAATACCTCATCGCTCTGTAGCGTCGTTAGGCGAAGTTTCTGGACGTGGGTTCATATCCTTAATTTGTTCCTCGGAATATCCCTTGTACTACTCCGATATTTGTCGGTGTCATTTTGTTACACAGTGTACGTTTCGCACGATGGTCATTAAATTACGAGTAGAGAATTTTGGGTTCATACAGATGGATGCGCCGGCCGCCGTGGACGATCGGTTCTAGGTGCTTCAGTCTGGAACCGCGCGACCGCTAAGGTCGCAGGTTCGAATCCTGCCTCGGGCATGGATGTGTGTGATGTCCTTCGGTTAGTTAGGTTTAAGTAGTTCTAAGTTCTAGGGGACTGATGACCTCAGATGTTAAGTCCCATAGTGCTCAGAGTATTTTCCCACATACAATCCATGAATGGAGTGCCGCTAGAGAGCCCAAAACTAAATGACGAAGCCCATTGATAAAAAGAAGTACCGTGCAGGTTTCGACAGCAGAGGAAATGACAGAGATGTGTGTCAGGTCAGTACAGAAGGTCGTAGAAGTCGTACTACGGGCACGGGGTTTCAATGTGTATAACGACTGCAGACATATACAGGCTAACAAACAAGTATTAATTATGTAACAATTTTTTCCAAGTGATAATTCACATTTATGGTTAGTCCTCGTACGTTCTCTCCGTTACGCGTCCTATAATGGCACGTCGAGTAAAGTGGAGCTGTTCCATTACACTATGTAGTTCTGTTTGTCGTTATGAACCTAAGCGTAAACAAATACATAATTAGTGGCTCGTGACCCCGCGGAGAGCAGCATGCGTGTTCTGACGATTCCACCTTGCAGCGGCAGCTACTTCACGGTGCTGCTGGGCTCGACGTACTCGCGCCCCACCTCAGGAGACAACAGCCAGTCGTTCGCGACGTCTGACACCGTCAGGCACAGCGGCTTCTACACGCCGGACGACAACGCCGCCTTCTATGACGTCGGCCTCGTCAGGTGGTCGCAGCCCATCACCATCACGGGTGAGTACACGGACGCACCTGTCGATGATACAACTGCATTATGTGGAATCATCCCAAACTGTTAGTTGCCAAGCCTCGAGGCATTGCCCTAGGACAAACGAAAGTAAAATGTACCTACGAGTGACATTGAGTACTGAAAGTTTGTTTGGCCTTTCTTGTACTGAAATACACTCTATCTATCGCTTGCGCCCTTATCCCGCGGTTGGGCATGGTCGGCGTGCTTAGGTACGGATTTGGCAATACCCCCCCCCCCCCCCCCCCAGAAAGAATGTACCACAGCTGTCTGCGTCGAGTGTAATCCATGGAATAGTGCAAATGTGTTCAGATGTCTGCGAATCGTGTAACTGAGGCGGGACGTGGGGACCAGCCCGTTATTCACCTAGGAGGATGTGGAAAACCACCTAAAAACCACATCCAGGCTGGCCGGCACACTGGCCCACATCGTTAATCCGCTGGGTGGATTCGATCTGGGGCCGGCGCGCCTACACGAGTCCACAAAGCAGCAATTTAGCGCTCTCGGCTAACCTCACACTCTAAGCAAATAGAAAGGATTCACCACGAAGCAATCGCCCGATTGGCACGGAAATCGGAAGAGGTGAAGTACTTGTGCAGACAAACAAATGATTACACCTTCAGAAAAATTGAATGACTTATTCAAGAGGAAGAGCTTCATAAATTGAGCAAGTTAATATTGCATTAGCCCACCTCTGGTCCTCATATAGGCATTTATTCGGCTTGGGATTGATTGACAGAGCTGTTTGAGTCCATCTGAGGGATGTTGTATCAAATTCTGTCCAACGGACTCTTGAGATCGTAAGGTCCCTGAGCTGGTTGGAGGGCGCTGTCCATAATGTACTAAACGTTGTCTATTGTGGAGGTACCCGGCGACCTATCTGGCCAAGTCAGGGTTTCACAACCACGAAGACAAGCAGCAGAAACTCTCGCCGTGTGCGGATGGACATTACCTAGATGTAATGTAAGGCCGGGATGTCTTGTCTTGAAGCGCTACAAAACAGACTTTAGAATATCGTTAGCGTGCAGCTTTATTGTACAGGTGCCGTAGACGTCGACCAATGGTGTCCTGCTATGAAATAAAATCGCACCCCGGACCCTCACACCTGGATGTTGCGCCATATAGCGGGCGATAATCAGCTTGGTATCCCACGGCTGTGTGGGACATCCCCAGGCATGTCTTCGGGCTACATTCCTACTGACTGGAGTAGAACTGCCTTCAGTGACGAATCCCGCTTCGAATTAAGCCCCGACGACCATCGAAGGCAAGACACTTCTTGGCAGATTAAAACTGGATGGAGGACCGAGACTCGAAGCTGGGGCTTTGCCTTTCGCGGGTAAACGCTCTACCATCGAGATACTCAAGCACGACTCACGAGCCGTTCTCACAGCTTTACTTCCACCAGTACCTCGTCTCCTACCTTCCAAACTTCACAGAAGCTGTCTTGCGAAACTTGCAGAACTGGTACTCCTGGAAGAATGGACATTGCGGTGACATGGCTTTGCCACAGACTGGGGGATGTTTCCAGAATGAGATTTTCATTCTGCAGGGGAGTGTGCGCTGATATGAAACTTCCTGGGAGAATAAAACTGTGTGTCAGACCACCCACTCGATAGGCGGTGCACAGCTTTAATTTGCCAAGAAGTTTCATATCAGCGCACACTCCGCTGCAGAGTGTAAATCTCATTCATCCAAGACATGTCTGGAGACGCAACAATCAGCAGTGGGACAGCTGCCTGACTTGGCGCGAAGCCAAGTGTGATGGTCCAAGCTGCGATTTCATTTCATAGCAGGACGCCTTTGGTCGACGTCTACGGCACTTTCACAGTACTGTGGTACGCCGACGATATTCTACAGCCTGTTTTGTTGCTCTTCAGGACAAGCCATCCCAGGCTTACACTTCATCTAGATAATGCCCCCCACACAATGCGAGAGTTTCTACTGTTGCCTGCGTGCTTGCCAAACCCTGCCTTAGCCAGAAAGGTATCCCTAATTGAGAACTTTCGGAACATTACAGGCCAATCCATCCAACCAGCTCTGGATTTTGAAGACATAACGCACCTACTGTACAGAATTTGGCACGATATCCCACAGGAGGACTTCAAAGAATATCAATCAGTGCCAAATTGAATAACTGCTAGCATATGTCCAGAGGTCAACCAGTACGTTAAAGCTTTGCTCAATTAGTGAAACTCTTTCTCTTGAATAAATCGTCCAGTTTTTCTGAATGTGTAATCATGTGATGGCCGCACATGTCCATCACATCTACGGATTTCCGTACCATTCGAATGACTCCTTCGTGGTGTATCATTGTTTTTGCCTCAACGCATATTTCACAAGTGAGCGGGAACTTTCACAGCTTCGGACAGGATGCATACATCTTCATCCACATCCGTAGTCTGAAAATCACTGTGAAGTGCCTGCCAAGGATTTCTTCACGTTCTATCCAAGTAAGGACTTCGGGAAGAATAAATGTTGCAATTATTCTAATCTTTTCCTCACGATACCTACTGCAGCTGTGCATAGGGAGTAGTAGCATATTCCTAGATTCACAACTGAAAGCGCCTTTCTCAAGATATGAGAAATATATTCGCGACTGCGAATATTATCAGACTCCAGCTGCACAATGAACTGATAAAGATGAATGCATACATACATGTCTATCAGACGTTATAGTGTACATCTTAAAAACACATGCACTGTAAGATGGTATTACATGCCACGACAAGGCCACGACAATAATCACATGTTGGTACGTAGTATGTAATTTATAACAGAGAACTATTTATATATAACAGTTTATACGTGGTAAGAGACACAGCAGAAAATAGATCATTATTTTTAATCGGTTATATTATGTAATAAAGGGTTTTCCTAAAGCTAAGTTTCATCAGATGTAGCTCCTTAACTATTGATACTGAAATGTGTCACTTCTCACTGGAAGTAAATTGGTATTCTCATTCCTTATAATTCTGTTAATTCCAATGCTTTATCATTATATTCCATTGGAACTACTGACAGCCGTGGGAGAGCCAGTCCTGACAAAACTCTACCATCTGGTGAGCAAGATGTATGAAACAGGCGAAATACCCTCAGACTTCAAGAAGAATATAATAATTCCAATCCCAAAGAAAGCAGGTGTTGACAGATGTGAAAATTACCGAACTATCAGCTTAATAAGTCACAGCTGCAAAATACTAACACGAATTCTTTACAGACGAATGGAAAAACTAGTAGAAGCCAACCTCGGGGAAGATCAGTTTGGATTCCGTAGAAACACTGGAACACGTGAGGCAATACTGACCTTACGACTTGTCTTAGAAGAAAGATTAAGGAAAGGCAAACCTACGTTTCTAGCATTTGTAGACTTAGAGAAAGCTTTTGACAATGTTGACTGGAATACTCTCTTTCAAATTCTAAAGGTGGCAGGGGTAAAATACAGGGAGCGAAAGGCTATTTACAATTTGTACAGAAACCAGATGGCAGTTATAAGAGTCGAGGGACATGAAAGGGAAGCAGTGGTTGGGAAGGTAGTAAGACAGGGTTGTAGCCTCTCCCCGATGTTGTTCAATCTGTATATTGAGCAAGCAGTAAAGGAAACAAAGGAAAAATTCGGAGTAGGTATTAAAATTCATGGAGAAGAAATAAAAGCTTTGAGGTTCGCCGATGACATTGTAATTCTGTCAGAGACAGCAAAGGACTTGGAAGAGCAGTTGAATGGAATGGACAGTGTCTTGAAAGGAGGATATAAGATGAACATCAACAAAAGCAAAACAAGGATAATGGAATGTAGTCTAATTAAGTCGGGTGATGCTGAGGGAATTAGATTAGGAAATGAGGCACTTAAAGTAGTAAAGGAGTTTTGCTATTTGGGGAGCAAAATAACTGATGATGGTCGAAGTAGAGAGGATATAAAATGTAGGCTGGCAATGGCAAGGAAAGCGTTTTTGAAGAAGAGAAATTTGTTAACATCCAGTATTGATTTAAGTGTCAGGAAGTCATTTCTGAAAGTATTCGTATGGAGTGTAGCCATGTATGGAAGTGAAACATGGACGATAAATAGTTTGGACAAGAAGAGAATAGAAGCTTTCGAAATGTGGTGCTACAGAAGAATGCTGAAGATTAGATGGGTAGATCACATAACTAATGAGGAAGTATTGAATAGGATTGGGGAGAAGAGAAGTTTGTGGCACAACTTGACCAGAAGAAGGGATCGGTTGGTAGGACATGTTCTGAGGCATCAAGGGATCACCAATTTAGTATTGGAGGGAAGCGTGGAGGGTAAAAATCGTAGAGGGAGACCAAGAGATGAATACACTAAGCAGATTCAGAAGGATGTAGGTTGCAGTAGGTACGGGGAGATGAAAAAGCTTGCACAGGATAGAGTAGCATGGAGAGCTGCATCAAACCAGTCTCAGGACTGAAGACCACAACAACAACATCATTATATGTAAAAAAAAAGTGTTCCAAATGTGCACTGAAGTCTAGTATTGTTAAAATTGTTTATATCATATCACATTGTTACATTATCTATAGAATTCTATTGCAGCACTCTCATTTATAGATTAATTGTGTCGAATACTGTTTGTTATACAATAATCAGTCTAAGTTAAGATTCCACCACGAATATGCGTTTACATAACAAAATGACAGCATCTGGTGACATTTAGCAATCACAGGTATCTTATATTTCAATAGGTGAATGGGAGGCAAACATCACTTCAGGAAACTGAAAACAAATTGTTAACATTATAGAAATCCTATCTGTGTGTGGAGTTTGTCTAACATCAGAAATGGTTACAATTGAAGTAACAATTGAGCTGGAAGCACAAGATCATTA
The DNA here is from genome assembly GCF_021461395.2 of Schistocerca americana. NCBI lineage: Eukaryota > Metazoa > Arthropoda > Insecta > Orthoptera > Acrididae > Schistocerca > Schistocerca americana. The sequence continues at coordinate 612,702,774 of NC_060120.1, forward strand.
CTGTTACTATTCCTGTACAAGCCATTAGTATGAGACGTAATGGTTGCTCAGTGCCACGGTCAGGAAAAGTATATTTCATTTAATGAAATTGATAAAAGAAACTTAATGGAAATAAAGGTATGAAATTCTCTTTTTTCTTGTGAATATTGAAGGCCAAAGAATACTGATGTTTTACAGAGAGACAATAAGATTAATACTACATGAGCCATTTGGAATATGAGCCACTACCATACAAAGACCTGCTCTATTGGCTAGCAGTGAAAACTACAAATTGCAGAACGCCTTTGATTAATGAAATACTGACTTTGTGAACTGGATTGCTATCGAAAACAGCATGTAAAGAGAACGTAAACTGCCCCACATTAATCATAATCACATACCACTCCGCAGTTCGTTCTATTTTAGTAACCTTGAAATTTTCCTTTTCAAATTTGGCACACGTAATTCGTAAATTTAGAAAACATTACCTCGTCCTCCAGTACAGACACATAGAGAAATGTTACGTACAAAACTCGGTATTACTTCTAACGTAGTAAAGTTAGGCGGCTTTCATACATCACTCTCCATATTTCTCAGTATAATTCAATGCAGCCCACTCTAATTAGCACACCATATCACTCACAAGCAAATGCACACATTCACTCCAGAACTGAGTCAAAAGGAAAGGAATGAAGGGGGTTGTTTTATTTTGCTTCACACTTGTATTCCATGTGAGCCTTAGCAGTGCTCTCAGTTCCCAGTGGCTGTGTCCGCTCTTGCAGCAAAGGTCTTGACCAAGACAAACTAGTATAGCAGAAGCACCAGTAAGTACACGGAAAACTGATCGGTAAGTGAAGCTATGGTAGCAAGGATTGCTTGCGAGTAGAAGATTATGTAAGTTGACAAATTATAACAACTTTCAAGGTCTCAGCATAATGAAAGCCCAACCAATCCTACATGAATGTTAGTGAATGCCCACGCAAAATATTTCCCTGTCACTACCATTAGTCATAAAAGAAACAAAGAATTTACGTAGTTAGAGAAACAATTAACTTTTTCAGTGCAAAGCAATATTTAATTTTTTTCCTACTTTTGGGAGTCACCGTCATGTGGAATTATCTAAATGATGACTTACTCGCCATTTGACTTGTTTTATTTCCTTTTCGGCAGTATTCCAGCTATTTGTCAAGTGCTTCCTTATTTTCAGTAGGGTACTAATGAAGCACATGAAAAATGGCTGCATAGCCGAAATTTGAATAGTGGCTGAAAGGGAACAAATTATCATTTAGATAACATTTCAGTAAGTCAACTAGCCTCTGGAATAGTGATTGCTGTTACCCTGCCTTAAAATTTTGTTATTGAGATTGATAGTCTAACAAAAGCAACGACTAAGGAACGAAATGATGACTTTGAAGTATTAAACGTTCGGCAATACATGATTATTACAGACACTCTGTTGCATTACCTTTTTGACTACAATCTGTCTGAAAAGTTCGGACCCACACAAAATTACCTAGCATCAGCAAGAACACTCCACTACTTTCTCTTACAAATTTCTTTTGTTGAAAAGGATATGTGCCTATCTAACTGCTCACCCCAAGTGGATGTTTACAAAAATATTGTGACTAATAAAATTTTTCTGACTCTTGCTGTTATAAATGTCTCAGTCTTAGAAGCATTGAATAGGGGTTTTATATTTGATCCACTGCCTGCATGTATACTCACGAGATCAGATACGATACACTACCATCTTATCTTCCCTTTCCTGTCAAATAAAGACACTGAAAATTGTTTCCACCTCTTGAAATGGCTATTGCCTTATCAATGAACACCGTTCTTTCGACAGTTAGCAGTCATCAAGCCGGACTTAGTATCTTATTGATACTGTGATAGGATGAAGTGGCATAACCACAGAGTATCAGTTATATACAATTCGAATTGTAGGTCTCGATTCAAAAGTAGGGCTATAATACTTATAAAAGATTTGTCTCAGCTAGAACGGAATACTACTAATATCACTTACATCCATAACAGCTTGGACTAATACAGTTCATGAAGATTGTATAAGGACAGCGTGAGTGTTGACAGACTTGCCGGGTTTTGCGAGAGGGTTTTTGAGGTAATACTGAAAGGCAGGGACTTGAAGAAGGAAACCGTATACTCGTATATCACGAAAATCTGCTAGGAAAAGCCGCTGGACCTGATGGGATACCAGTTCAATTTTATACAGAGTACGCGAAGGAACTTGCCCCCCTTCTTGCAGCAGTAAACCGTAGGTCTCTAGAAGAGCGTAGCGTTCCAAAAGATTGGAAAAGGGCACAGGTCATCCCCGTTTTCAAGAAGGGACGTCCAACAGATGTGCGGAACTATAGACCTACATCTCTAACGTCGATCAATTGTAGAATTTTTGAACACATGTTATGTTCGAGTATAATGACTTTTCTGGAGACTAGAAATCTACTCTGTAGGAATCAGCATGGGTTTCGAAAAAGATCATGTGAAACCCAGCTCGCGCTATTCGTCCACGAGACTAAGAGGGCCATAGACGCGGGTTCCCAGGTAGATGCCGTGTTTCTTGACTTTCGCAAGTCGTCTGATACAGTTCCCCACAGTCGTTCCATGAACAAAGTAAGAGCATATGGACTATCAGACCAATTATGTGATTGGATTGAAGAGTTCCTAGTTAACAGAACGCAGCATGTCATTTTCAATGGAGAGAAGTCTTCCGAAGTGAGGGTGATTTCAGGTGTGCCGCAGGGGAGTGTCGTAGGACCGTTGCTATTTACAATATATATAAATGACCTTGTGGATAACATCGGAAGTTCATTAAGGCTTTCGCGGATGATGCTGTAGTATATCGAGAGGTTGTAACAATGAAAAATTGTACTGAAATGCTGGAGTATCTGCAACGAATTGACGCATGGTGCAGGGAATGGCAATTGAATCTCAATGTAGACAAGTGTAATGTGCTGCGAATACACAGAAAGAAAGACCCTTTATCATTTAGCTACAAAATAGCAGGTCAGCAACTGGAAGCAGTTAATTCCATAAATTATTTGGGAGTAGGCATTGGAAGTGATTTAAAATAGAATGACCATATAAAATTAATCGTCGGTAAAGCAGATGTCAGACAGAGATTCATTGGAAGAATCCTTAGGAAATGCAGTCCGAAAACAAAGGAAGTAGGTTACAGTACACTTGTTCGCCCACTGCTCACCAGTGTGGAATCCATACCAGATAAGGTTATAGAAGAGATAGAGAAGATCCAATGGAGAGCAGCGCGCTTCGTTACAGGATCATTTAGTAATCGTGAAAGCGTTACGGAGATGATAGATAAACTCCAGTGGAGAACTCTGCAAGAGAGGCGCTCAGACGCACAGTAGCTCGCTACGGGCTTTTGTTGAAGTTTCGAGAACATACCTCCACCGAGGAGTCTAGCAGTATATTGCTCCCTCCTACTTATATCTCGAGAAAAGACCATGGGGATAAAATCAAAGAGGTTAGAGCCCACACAGAGGCATACCAACAATCTTTCTTTCCACGAACAATACGAGACAGGAATAGAAGGCAGAACCGATAGAGGTACTCAAGGTTCCCTCTGCCACACGCCGTCAGGTGGCTTGCGGAGTATGGATGTAGATGTAGATGTAGAGAGGCAGTTTCAGTCCCTGGTATACAATGTTGTCCAGAATCCCTACATATTACTCCCTCGAGAGAGTGAGTAAGGTTAATTATATCTCGCCCAGAGGCATCTATGCAGTTATTTTTCCAACGTTACTTCGATGAATGGACTTTTAACACATAAGTAACTTCTTCCATGCATCACACAGTAAACGTATGTTCAGGTATGATCTGTGTTGCAGTTCGTCTATTGTAGAGGTAGTTATAAGAGAGTGGTATGAGAAGTTGTAAAGTTCACCCACAATAATTAGCGACCCACATAAAAGAGCACGCTGGTCACTTTGGAGCGCTGTGGTGGTGTAGAATTGATACCAGAAGGTCATGTGACCCTTCACCTTGACGTGCCATGGCAGTGAAGCAGTGTGTATGTACCACTCGATTGCATGACATCAGACGAGACGGGGTGGAATCATTGCAAACTTGCAGAAAGGAGATACCGTGATTCTACATGCCATAATCAAACAGTGAACAAAAATTCCCAATCTGTTTATATATCATTGCGAAATTTTTAGCATGTCCTCAAGGGATGGTGCACCAATTGCAGCGATGTAGCATTTCCTAAGATCAGTGGTTATAGAATAATCCTAACTGGCAGGGGACTGGATATTAATGTCAGAAGCAAAAAGTTCCTAGCCCGACTAACATTGTGCTGTCAGTAAGTGCAGGTCCATCTCAAGCAGGTCTTAAGCAAATACTGTGAAGAAACTCCATGCAACAGACATACACTCCTGGAAATTGAAATAAGAACACCGTGAATTCATTGTCCCAGGAACGGGAAACTTTATTGACACATTCCTGGGGTCAGATACATCACATGATCACACTGACAGAACCACAGGCACATAGACACAGGCAACAGAGCATGCACAATGTCGGCACTAGTACAGTGTATATCCACCTTTCGCAGCAATGCAGGCTGCTATTCTCCCATGGAGACGATCGTAGAGATGCTGGATGTAGTCCTGTGGAACGGCTTGCCATGCCATTTCCACCTGGCGCCTCAGTTGGACCAGCGTTCGTGCTGGACGTGCAGACCGCGTGAGACGACGCTTCATCCAGTCCCAAACATGCTCAATGGGGGACAGATCCGGAGATCTTGCTGGCCAGGGTAGTTGACGTACACCTTCTAGAGCACGTTGGGTGTCACGGGATACATGCGGACGTGCATTGTCCTGTTGGAACAGCAAGTTCCCTTGCCGGTCTAGGAATGGTAGAACGATGGGTTCGATGACGGTTTGGATGTACCGTGCACTATTCAGTGCCCCCTCGACGATCACCAGTGGTGTACGGCCATTGTAGGAGATCGCTCCCCACACCATGATGCCGGGTGTAGGCCCTGTGTGCCTCGGTCGTATGCAGTCCTGATTGTGGCGCTCACCTGCACGGCGCCAAACACGCATACGACCATCATTGGCACCAAGGCAGAAGCGACTCTCATCGCTGAAGACGACACGTCTCCATTCGTCCCTCCATTCACGCCTGTCGCGACACCACTGGAGGCGGGCTGCACGATGTTGGGGCGTGAGCGGAAGACGGCCTAACGGTGTGCGGGACCGTAGCCCAGCTTCATGGAGACGGTTGCGAATGGTCCTCGCCGATACCCCAGGAGCAACAGTGTCCCTAATTTGCTGGGAAGTGGCGGTGCGGCCCCCTACGGCACCGCGTAGGATCCTACGGTCTTGGCGTGCATCCGTGCGTCGCTGCGGTCCGGTCCCAGGTCGACGGGCACCTGCACCTTCCGCCGACCACTGGCGACAACATCGATGTACTGTGGAGACCTCACGCCCCACGTGTTGAGCAATTGGGCGGTACGTCCACCCGGCCTCCCGCATGCCCACTATACGCCCTCGCTCAAAGTCCGTCAACTGCACATACGGCTCACGTCCACGCTGTCGCGGCATGCTACCAGTGTTAAAGACTGCGATGGAGCTCCGTATGCCACGGCAAACTGGCTGACACTGACGGCGGCGGTGCACAAATGCTGCGCAGCTAGCGCCATTCGACGGCCAACACCGCGGTTCCTGGTGTGTCCGCTGTGCCGTGCGTGTGATCATTGCTTGTACAGCCCTCTCGCAGTGTCCGGAGCAAGTATGGTGGGTCTGACACACCGGTGTCAATGTGTTCTTTTTTCCATTTCCAGGAGTGTATGAAGCCGGGAACCTCGCAGAAGGAACTATTGCTCACTCTGGTACCTAAAGCTGCATGAATTAAATGGGCTAAACAACCCATAAACTGGACATAGGCCGACTGAACTGTTTGGTCCTATCTAATGAAAGTTAATAATACCAAAAGAATCGCTATTTAGAGTCCTGCAGTGTAATGTCTATATTCCTATTCCAGTTCTGTATTGTGCTAAATTTTGGTGGCAATTATATATGAGGCTGACCAGATTACATGATACACAGTGATGGCAGTGATCAGTGTGAAAGAGAAGTAAGAGATTAACATACGGTCAATTGTTACATGGCACTTTTTCCCCAAAACTCTCACAGAACATATTTGATGATGATATATGCCATCCCCTTTGGTCAATATAGTAGATATCTTGATCCGCATGTAACTGCAGACAGTATTTAGTACTACCAGTGACTGCCGAATCAATTGCTTCTTTCCTTCCTTTCTTTTATTGTGATGAGGTCTTTGTTATTTTTTCTGCAGGCCTGAAAGATGGGGAAACATAGAACTTCACTTAAGGCCGCTGGGAGAAATGTGTTCCCTTGCAGTCAAAAGTGGAATTCGCTATATCTGCCAAAAAGCAGCATTGTTCGAGAAACAGCGAAGAACCCTTATAAGACAGATAAGAATCTAAGCCAAGTGCAGCCCTTCAGAGGTGGTGCAGCATGAGAATCACCATTTGCCTTGGCAGCCATGCCACGGAAGAACGTTCATTTTACATCGTTGTAACAGGCTTTCTGACTGGCTCATAGTGTTTATTTCTGTTGAGTTCACGATTTCTCGTGTGTGTCTTCTTGTATGCCTTTCAATTAATCAGCTTCAGAACTTTGCCATAGGGTGGGAGAGTTTTTCTGGGTTCCCCATCACACCACACCACTGGTTAAAAATAGTAAGGTCAGACCTCGGGAAGTCTGCTGCTAGGCGTCGGCGAAATTCCTATTTTGTCAGAAACAACTAAGTTTCAGAGTGTTAAGTCAGGGAACAATTATAGGCCACTGATCAAAGAGTAATGATTTGCTGCCAGAGGAGACTAGCTGTAGTATAGAAGGATGTAGCATAGTAGTGAGTACACAGAGTGAGCTGGACAGAATTCCCAGTCGTTACTGTCACTGCCTTCCACCGTCGCACTGCATGAGTGTAGTAAGAATGGTCGCCAATACGGTAGGAGCACGATATTAGCTAATTGCCATGAGTGACTGACTGCACAGTTTTAAAATTTCGCAGCCAGTTCGTTGCTTCCATCAAGTACACTGCCGATCTTACTGGTGTTCGTATTTGTCTTTCCGGGTTAATTCTCTAAACCAATAACCGTTCTTTCAATCATTGACCATATCGACGATTTATTCTCATAATCATGTTTTTATCGTACTCATTAACCCGTACCAAAGTTAGATTTCACAGTTACAATCCCATGTCCGTTTTTGAAATGTTCGTTTGCTTATCTCAGTGGGTAATTTATATGTGGATGATTTATGATAATAAAGATGATTCTGTTTCTATTATAGACAGATGATCCCTTCCTCTCTCATTTATATATACATGACATCAAACTCAGAAGTCTAATTGGAATTCGTCAGTCTGCTACATTTTGGTCGGTGCAGCTGAACGTCAAGAGCAATCATCTTCTAAGAGCCTGTCATTGGCCTCGAGTCACGTACCAGTACACGTTTTTTGACTAAGGAAATAATTGGGGGAGGGAGCAAACATTATAATAGTAATAACAATAATAAAGATTTCATGATTCACTGATGTGTCACCACCTGTGAACAATGACGTACACCAGTGGGTCAGACGCAAGCAACTTTCGCATGATGTGTCATTGCCAAATAACATAGCTTGACCAAAAGTGGACAGCGCATAGAAAGAACTGCTACAATATGGCGTGTAAGGTATCTGAAAGAAGTATGCAATGAGACGAACAGAAATTACACTTTCATTCTAAGACAATAGTTTCACTAATCCACCGCGATTCATGATAGTTCCCTGGACATTACAAAAGGCGGGACATGGTTCTTAATAGGGTGTGTGATCACCAATAGCAGAAATGAATGTCTGCAACGTGCTCTCACGCTAGTCGTAAGGTTGGTAACATGTTCTTTTGGCAGGGCGTTACTTTTCCTCAACCACTACGGTTGACAACTGGTCCATGTGGAGGTGCTGCAGTAGATTGTTCCTGCGTGCAATAAATGAGGATACGTTCACCACTGTCGACGATGATCGGTTTGGTGGTGCAGGTGTTAACAGTGTGGAGATGCATAACGTTGCGTGGGGGTACTGACCTCCAAATCTTTCAACACTATACATTCCTCAATTTACTTTATTGTGACCCTGTACCCCATCCCCATGTTCGTATTTTCAGCAGTGCAGTCTGCCTTGAATTCGTTTTTATGGATGGCAACTTGCGACCGCGTCGATCTACGCAGGTTGAGGAGCTCTCAGAACGAGAAGCTACTCGATGACTGGACTGGCCTGACCGTTTCCCTCAAGCGCGTGTGGGATACATAGGGGAGACACTTTGCAGCATGTCCACATGCACGAACGACAATCCAGCCGTTGTCAGTCGCGCAGGTGGAGAAACGGAACGCCCGGTCACGTGATCCCCTTACCAACCTTGTGGCCAGCATGGGAGCACGTTGAGGAGCATGTACTGCTGTCATGTATGATCACACACGCTATTAATGATGATGTTCGGCATTTTTAAATATCCAGGGGTCCGTCAGGAGTCGCGATGACATCAGTGAAAGTATCGTATTGGAATACAAATGTAATATTTGTTCCTCTCATTGCGTATTTCTTTCAGATACTAATAAATGAAAAGCACTAGTTTGCTTTTGTTCTGCAATATTACTTTTATTGTTTTAACCGGTTTTTGGCTTACAAGGCCATCTTCAGACAGTTACTGAGAATTGTCACCAAAGAAGTTACAATGTTTGTAAACAACATTGGAAGAGAAGTTACACGTCTAAATTGAAGCAGAAACATTCAGTAAGTAACATCTTTGACAGTTTGATGGTAATGCAATATAAAAAGTAAAACATTTGAAATGTAAATAAATAAAAATAAAATCGTAGTAGCCAGGTAAAAAACTTTAACACTAAGTAGGAACAATATGCCAACATGACAGTTTCTATCAATAAACAAAACTAATAAAATAAAATTAGTACTTGACAAGCCTACTTCAGGAGGTGTAAAACATGGCGAGTGCTACACAAACCAATTAAAAGAAGAAAGAATTATCAATGTAGCTACAGAATATATAAAGAACTTAAGCAATATCAGTAAGATAAACAGAAACGAACGAATGGAGGAAAATGGAGGAATGTGAGGGAACACACCGTTAATGCAATCTTTGAGAGTAGCAATACACGAATACAAAAGGAGCAAACAGGAAAAACATTAACATTACACTCAAAATTGTGACTATGTAACAGTTTGCATTAAATAAATGAACCAAGTAAAATAAAAAAAGTATTTGATGAGACAACTGCAAAAGGTATTAAACATGGAAAGATTAACAGTTACCATATAGAAGAAAGCCTTAACAATTGAAATGGATGACGTAGACAGTTTCAATAAAATAAAATAACTTAATCAATATTGGAAAATTGGAATATGTAGGAGCAGACAGTGTGGGAAGTAATGAAACACAGAGATGATTGTGTGAAGTTTAGTAGAGGGGAACTGTTGAGCTGTGTCTTATCATTTAGGATTAGATCAGGACTGTGAGCTAGATGTTTGTTAATTTCCAAGGCTTGCGGCGGGTTGAATGTTTGGCCTTTGTTTGCTAAGTGAGGGACGTGGGAGTCTGGCTGGTTGTTGTGACCCTCACTCAGAACATGCTCAGCAAATACGGAGTTAGAATTCTGCAACCTCCTGCTGCGTTTGTATTCAGCCAGGCTAGTTGATATGCCTCTTCCTGACTGGCCAATGTAAAATTTGTCAGAATCAGAACAGGTAATTTTGTATACGCATTCTTGGTTAATAACTGGATCTTATCTTTGCTATTGAAAATACACTTACGTATCTTATTGCAATAGTTCTTTCTACTCATAGTTCACATTTTATCAGGATATGTTACTTGGCATTGGTACATCATACGAAAATGACTTTCGCCCTTGAGTTTTGCTCATCTGTGCACTTGTAGAGTATTTGTATCGAGGGGTGCGAGGTCAGCTCATTGCGTTCCTGGTCCGCAATATTCTCTTCCTCAAGTCGATGCCCCTAGTTCTTCAAATATCTCCTGAATTCTAAAATAAATCTTTCGTTATGCATTGGAGTGCACGTTGTTCTGAAAGTTCATGCCAGATTAAAACTGTATACTGGATCAGAGCTCGAAATTTTGAGGTTTACAGCCACCGTACACACCGCTACAGAGTGAAAGATTTACTCTGGAAATAATATCCTAGGGCGTGGCTACCCTTTTTCTCCGAAATACCCTCTATTTGAAGAGTACTAGTCCATTAGGTTACGCAAGAGCACCTCGTTAAGTTTTAAAAGTAGGTCGCAAATACTGGCGGAAGGGAAGTTGTGGGGGTTGGTCGTGATTCGTGCTTAGATATGTCAGTCCGTATGAGGACTGTCCGCGAAAGGCAAAGTAGTGGGTTCGTGTCCGGGTATGGCACGCAGTTTCAATCTGCCAACAAGGTTCGACTGTGCAGTTGTCTTCGTGACGGTCAGTGCAGCTTCACTTAGTCCATACACTAACCGAAAATCCATCGTACGGGTCGTGCGAATCGAACTCTTGTTTCTTACATGTTATAGTCAAAGACGCTAACTACTCGGCAGGACGTAAATAGGCTAGGTCACGTTAGAAAGGGGACTGTTGAGAAACGTTGACTACGGAATTTCACAAAGAACAATTACCAAATATATTTCGATGTTTATGTCCCTGTAGTTTATACACGAAACTGATGCACTCTGTTTCCCGCAGCAAAGCACACTAGAGTCTAAAGACAACTTCTTTGTTTCTTCTCTGCAGATTACGTGACACCGATCAGGCTACCGTCGAAGGCACAGGCCAGCGAGAGCTTCGCCGGCTGGGACGCAATCGTCTCTGGTTGGGGCCTCACAAGCAACGGTGAGTATGGAGTGCCAGCTGTAACGCCTGGCGCTACGCTACCACTCAACACTTTTCTACGGTTCTTTTAAAAGACATGATTGTCGCCTTCTTTAAAATTACTTATTTATAAAATCCATACTGTAATTACCCACTTTGGCTAAAACACTAAAACTGGACTGTGTTCTACCTGAAATTGGTCAAAGGATGATATTTCAGACGTCGACTTTACAAACAACTAATTTAACAGACGAAGGTAACTATGATATCTTGTAAGTGTTGTGCATTCCTGTGAACATGATTCAGTACCAAATAACCACTTTCCTGACGCTCTAAGCCTAGCTGTATAGTTCTCACGATTTGAAAATGTCATTCAGTGTGTCTCATGATAAAGGTACATTCATAGGAGAAGCTTGGACCAGCACTCTTGTAAATAGCTAAACAAAGAGACGTATGTACAGATTCCTTTCATGTAAATGGTCCAATGCACAGTGAAACGGCAGGAGCTTGCACTCCAAGCTGAGAGCTGATCGCTGCTTGTAGGATGTATTAGGTTCGTGCATAGGTCCGTACAGTTTCCGTTTTGCGTGTTAATACTCCGCTAACTATGTGTTTATTTATAGTGTTTACATATTGTCAATTTTAGATAGTGAATGGAGCTGTAGGTGCTAGAAAATGGAGTGCCAAATGGAGAAATTGGAACATTTCCGACATTCTCTTCTCATTGAGTTCAGTAGAGGGGTGACAACAGTGGCGGCAGCCACAAACATTGGCGCCCTTATGAGGATAAAACCAATAATCTTGTTCATGCACCACAATTTGATGAAGAGTTTCAGTGCCTAACACTCTCACATTACAATGATTAACCTTTGCAGATAAATGGAAGGCATTTCATCATTGAATATGAGCTTGGAGACTAAATGTTCTGCCTCAAGTGCTACCTGCATTGTGATGCAAAACAGAAAGTGCTATTTTAAACTGTTGCATGAGCTGCAGACAGTGCAGTATGAAATGTTACCACCATCAAAGAATCTTCCCCAGAATTTGCTGTGGTATTCGAAGTTCGTGACTTGCATGGGCCGCTGATTTTTTTAGGATTGCGTAAGAGACTTTTCCTCATTCTCTTCATGGTTGCATCTGGAACACTTGGTCAACCAGTAGTTTTTTGTTTACAGAGACAACCAGTGTCCGTAAACTGTTGATACCAATGCACAGTGCTCTGGTTGCATGGCACTTCTTTTCGATAATTCCTTGTGAATGAAAGTTGCATTGTTGTAACACATAAACATCACACATATTCCAACAAAAAACTGTTTTCGTGCTTTGTCGTCATTTTGTCAAGACACCGTTATATCGCCAACAGTGGACACAGTGTAAACTCTGTGATTTTACCATTTTACTCATGAATCAATCATATTTGAACATTTAATATTTTTGAAAATTGTGAACTTTGTAAAAAATGAATAATTTATATTAGCCCTGTACATTACAGATATATGTATTTAAACTGAATGATTACTTTCTCTCTACAGTACCTGTTCAAAATGTCAACAGTCTAGTGATCTCAACAAATTTTATAGCAATTTATCATTAACTGAATCTACCATTACAGGATATTCGCGTAACTCTTTGGCAAATTTTGAGCTCATATCTGTGAACAGATCCTATAGACATGCTAGAGGGGCAATAACTTACTAATTTGAAACGATTTCCTTTATAAACGGTGTTGAAACGTTGGAACGACGTTGGAGCGCAAGAGACTGTCACCATTTGCCAGTGACGGTACAGGTAAAAGGACCAATAGGACTCTTCTCCTCGAAAACATACAGTCCTACGATAAATAACCGCACCACACAGTCGCCTTCGCAGAATGAAGTACTACCGTTTGATGTGTGAGAGGACTTTCCGTTGCTCATATTCTGCAATTCTGCATATTGACATTCCCTTGGAGATGGAAATGGGCTTCGTCTGTCCATGGATATTCATTGTCCACTTCAATGCGTGCAAGGAAGTCCTTAAAGAATGTTTGTATCGCTGCTAGGTCAGCAAAAAGGAACTCTGAACATGGGTAATTTTGTATGAATAGCAGTGCCGAATGTTTCGTTGGATTTTATGTACTGTGCTCCAAGGCATTTCCAACGTTGGGCCATATCCTCGTGCACCACATGTTTGGAAATATACGCTCGACCCCTCCTGCAAAGCTGTGGGCACATATTTGACTGACGTCGGATCAACTGCTTTTTTCCCTCTGCCACATGGACTTGAAAAGAACCTCTCATTTCGAATTTTGTAATCATTTTCTCAAGACCTCAGCAGACATCAGACCAATACCTGTTTTCGTGTCCTTGAGTGTCCGGAACTTCTGCCGCGCAACCACTGACGCACAATCACCGTTTTCGTAAAAGAACTTTACCAGCAGCGAGCGGTGCTTCATGGAGACAACCATGTTGGGCGTCTCGCACGCAAATTGAGCACAAACAGAGGAACGAACTTACAATGAAATCTAGGCCTTCAGCTGCTTACAGGCGTTGATAAATAGCAATAGGGACAGTTGGAATTGTGTGCCACGGCCGCGACTCGAACCAGGGATTTCCTGCTTACATGAGAGACGCTCTATCCGTCTGAGCCACCGAAGACACAGAGGATAGTGCGGCTATAGGGACTTACCTCTGGCACGCTCCGCGTGAGACCCACATTCTCAGCTTATTGTCCAAAACACAACGTTTGTAGTGCCCCTGCCACTATACTCATCAATCACAGCAGTCAATCTTCCGATTCCCGTAAGAGTTCGGGCAATGTGAGTGCATCCGCACTGAAGAAGACCATTGGCCGGAAAGCCTTATCTACACTACTGGCCATTAAAATTACTACACCACGAAGCTGACGTGCTACAGACGCCAAATTTAACCGACAGGAACAACATGCTGTGATATGCAAATGATTAGCTTTTCATAGCATTCACACAAGGTTGGCGCCGGTGGCGACACCTACAACTTGCTGACATGAGGAAAGTTTCCAACCGATTTCTCATACACATACAGCAGTTGAGCGGCGCTGCCTGGTGAAACGTTGTGATGCCTCGTGTAAGGAGGAGAAATGCGCACCATCACGTTTCCGCCTTTGATAAAGGTCGGATTGTAGCCTATCGCGATTGCGGTTTATCGTATCGCGACATTGGTGCTCGCGTTGGTCGAGATCCAATGACTGTTAGCAGAATATGGAATAGGTGAGTTCAGGAGGGTAATACGGAACGCCGTGCTGGATCCCAACGGCCTCGTATCACTAGCGGTCGAAATGACGGCATCTTATCCGCATGGCTGTAACGGATCGTGCAGCCACGTCTCGATCCCTGAGTCAACAGATGAGGACGTTTGCAAGACAACAACCATCTGTACGAACAGTTCGACGACGTTTGCAGCAGCATGGACTATCAGCTCGGAGACCATGGCTGCGGTTACCATTGACGCTGCATCACAGACAGGAGCGCCTGCGATGGTGTACTCAACGACGAACCCGGGTGCACGAATGGCAAAACGTCATTTTCTTGGATGAATCTAGGTCCTGTTTACAGCATCATGGTGGTCGCATCCGTGTTTGGCGACATCGCGGTGAACGCACATAGGAAGCGTGTATTCGTCATCGCCATACTGGCGTAGCACCCGGCGTGATGGTATGGGGTGCCATTGGTTACACGTCTCGGTCACTTGTTGTTCGCACTGATGGCACTTTGAACAGTGGACGTTACATTTCAGATGTGTTATGACCCGTGGCCCTAGCCTTCATTCGCTCCCTGCGAAACCCTACATTTCAGCAGAATAATGCACGACCGCATGTTGCAGGTCCTGTACGGGCCATTCTGGAAACAGAAAATGTTCGAATGCTGCCCTGGCCAGCACATTCTCCAGATCTACCACCAATTGAAAACGTCTGGTCAATGGTGGCCGAGCAATAGGCTCGTCAGAGTACGCCAGTCACTACTCTTGATTAACTGTGGTATCGTCTTGAAGCTGCATGGGCAGCTGTACCTGTACATGCCATTCAAGATCTGTTTGACTCAATGCCCAGGCGTATCAAGGCCGTTATTACGGTCAGTGGTGGTTGTTCTGGGTACTGATTTCTCGCGATCTATGCACCCAAATTGCGTGAAAATGTAATCACATGTGAGTTCTAGTATAATATATTTGTCCAATGAATACCCGTTTATCATCTTCATTTCTTCCTGGTGTAGCAATTTTAATGGCCCGTAGTGTATATGAAAATGGTATCTGTTCTTTCAAACATGTCCGAAAGAACAGATACCATCTTCATATAAACTGAGGAACAGCTGTGTGCCTCGCGTCTATTGGTACACATATTCTGACATTTACAGCCCCGTCTCTTGGTCAAATTTTCGTTAGCTTTTTTCCCCATGATGTTTCCACTGCTCCTACAGTGGCTCTCTTTCTACAGCGTTTTGAAACTGACTCTAAATAATGAAAAGTCTGAGGTCATTGGTATGAGTGCTAAATGGAATCCGTTAAACTTCGGCTGTACGATAAATCAAATCTAAAGGTCGTAAATTCAACCAAATAAGTAGGAATTAAAGTTACGAACAATTTAAATTGGAAAGAACACATAGAAAATATGGTGGCGAAGGCAAACCAAAGACTGCGTTTTATTGGCAGAAAGAAAACGTAACAGATTACCAAAGAGACTACCTGCATTAAGCTGGTCCGTCCTCTTTCGGAGCACTGCTGCGCGTTCAAGGATCCTTACTGAATAGGATTAACGAAGTACATCGAGAAAGTTCAAAGAAGAACAGCACGTTCTGTAGAATGCCGAAATAGAGGAGAGAGTGTCACTGACGTGATACAGGATTTGGGGTGGACATCATTAAAACAAAGACGTTTTTAGTTGCGCCCGGATCTTCTAACGAAATTTCGATCACCACCTTCCCGCACCGAATGCGAAAATATTTTGTTGACACCGACCTACATAGGGAGAAACGATCATCGTCATAAAATAAAGGAAATCGGAGCTCGCAAGGAAAGAGATAGGTGTTCGTTTCTTCCGTGTGCTGTTCGAGATTGGAATAATAGAGAAGGTGGTTCGATGGATCCTCTGCCAGGAACTTAAGTACGATTTGCAGTAGAAATGTAATTATGTAAATCCTGTACATTGATATTTATATGCCGTGTGATTAAAGATTTTTATTCTTTTGATTTTATATCCCATGTGTACAAGAAAACTTCGCGCGAATTTCAGTTGTCGTTAAGGAAAGTAATTCTACAAGTTATCTTGCGGAAATATACCATCACCACTAGGGAAGACGTCAAGCATGAATTGAAGCAGGTGTTCATCAGTTATGTTCACGTACTGCACAGTTGTCACGGTGCCGTCGATTACTACGACGAAGCCAAAGTAAATGTCGCGCACAGCATAATACTGAATCCACTGGCCTACACTTGTGGCACAGTGCTTGGTTCATGCAGCCAAATTTCTGGATGACAGCGTGTCCAAATACCATCATCTACGTCTACATGTACATGGATAATGCGCGAGCCACCGTAAGGCGTGTGGCAGAAGGTAACCTGTACCAGCTCTCGTCATTTCCCGTCCTGTTACACTCACAAATCGAGCGAGCGAAAAACGACTATACGCATCAGCCATAATTCCTCGTATCTTATCTTCGTGGTCCTTAAGCGCGATGTATGTTGGCTGGAACAGAATCGTTCGGCAGCCAGCTTCAAATGCCTGTTCTCTAAATTTTCTTAATAGTGTTGCCCGAAAAAAACGCTGCCTTCCCTGCAGTGATTCCCATTTCAGTTCCCGAAGCGTCTCCGTTACACTTACGTTTTGTTCGAAACTACCGGTAACAAATATAGCAGCCCTCCTCCAAACTGTTTCGATACCTTAATTCAATCCAACCTAGTACGGATCCCAAACACTTGTGCAGTACCCAAGAATAGGTCGCACCAGTGACCTATATGTGATGCTTCCCTACCATGGTTTTCACACGCTCGTTGCACTCACATCGGTTTGCAGCGTTACGCCCAGATATTTAAACGACTTGGCTGTGTCAAGCTGGACACTAGCAGTACAGTATCCGAACACTACAGGTTTGTTCTTCCTACGCATCCGCATTAAGTTACATTTTTCCACATTTAAGACTAGCAGCTATTCCTCACACTAACTGGAAATTTTATCTAAGTCTGCTTGTATCTCAATTTCGACACTATACGCACACCACGACCTGGTATAACAAGAAATGTGATTCATCCAACCAGGTGACAATTTTCTGTTGATCCGCCATCCAATATTGATGATTCAGTACCCACTGCAGCCATTATTGACGATGGCATTGGGTCAATACGGGAAATCGTTAGGGTCGTTTGCTGTAGAGCTGTGGATCCTGTCATGAGATACGCCGCAGAACGCCGCCAATCCTGCTACAGGAGCCGGGAAAGCCTCTGACCCCCATGTTCCATAATGAGAGGTAGACGTCTAATTTACTGTAGCTTATACGTTGTTGAAACCTCCTTCAACCACTTTGCGCAGATGTGCACGACAGTAACGCGCTAAGAATGCACCGGCTTCATCCTTTCCAAGCTACAGGCCCAGTCTGCAGTTTGTCAGAATCACTTACGTCAGTGTATTCCCCATTTACAGCCGTATCGTCCGGCCACAACTGTGTGAAAAGGCTCACAGTACTAGAACAAATGAAATATTAGTTCACTTTAATATATAAATGAATACAAGATTTACTTAACTTTGACACACTTCTTGCAGTAGTAGTACTGGATAATTTACAGATGTCATGGGCTAGCAAAGCATTACTTGAGGCACTAATTAACAAAACTGTTCTCTTTGAGTACAATGTTCAACATTGGTAAAGGTATATGTCCATCTGAAGCTTCATGAGCACTGTCTACTCGGTGTTGTTGATTCCTAAAGCTGAGGTCTCGAACTGTGCCGAGCACGACGCTATATTGACCTCAGTGTGAGTGCGCTGCCGTACTGAGAAGGGAAGCGTGGTCTTGAGGAGCGCCTACCATACGTCGTTGCAGAATGCAGCGAACGATAGCTAAAGTTTGTGGTATCGACGCGCATTGCCAACTTGAGTGTGGCAACACGATCTCTAGACGCTACCAGAATAATGATTAACCTCTAATTTCTGCTCTTCTTATCTGCTTTCCTCATCTAGCCACGCATAGCTGCACCCACCATCAGTAGACAACTTACAACTCAGCCTGAAAGGAGCAAACAGTTTGATGACCACAGGCACCAGTTGTACGGTTACCAAATAAGTCACGAGTAGACTGAAGTGCCGATTAAGCTTTATGCAAATTACAAAACTTTTAGACGAGCCACCTAAAATACGGCGAGAAGATTTATGACGAAACTGTATAAGTAGACGTTAACAAACGCTTGCATCTGTTTATCATCCACCGTTCTCGACATGGAGAGCGCTTAACAACTTGAGAAATGGCGTTACGCGGCGCAATACTAACCTGAGGAAGTAGGGATATAATGAGACAGCTTCCTTTCAGTGTAGTGGAATACAAGATCATCAACATCTAGTGATATGTCAAAAAATTGGCAAAACTTGCAAGGTAGCAGGTATTATCCAAGAAAATGACAAAGCCATCCAAGTGACTAATTATTAGAAATATGCGATATAGTTGATTCCCGTAACAGCACCAGGCGGCATTCAGTCTTGTGGTAGGGTTAGTAGTCGTCATAATGATTTGGCTCATCTGTGTAGTTTTAAGACTGCGCTATTGAAGTTTCTGGATGTCGTTTTCTCGTATAGTAGTTGCATGACAATCTCTATGCTTCATCAGTTGCTTGTCTTTTCAGTATGTAGACGATTCTGTCTTTGTTACAGATGCGTGGACGGTTAGTTCGTACCTGAAGTACATCAATGTGAAGATCTGGACAAACGCTGACTGTCAAAATATCCACGGTAGCGACCTCGTGGACGACAATGCTATATGCGCTATGGGAACACAGGGTCAGCTACCATGCAATGTAAGTCCTACATCGATAGAATTTTGGCCTTTTCGTGGCGTTCCTAGTTAAGACAGTGACGCAACCAGATTCATCGTTGGCTAAATACTATCACATAAAAGCAAGTTCATAAGTAATATTGCATTGTAGTATAGGAATTATTCTGAGTAGTCGACATCAACATTAATTTTTATTTATTCTTTGCCAAACCCATCTTTAGCAAAAGGGTTTGGTAATAAAACGCTGCAGATAGAGTAACAGTTTGGATCAGTGATATGATCGAAACACATACCGAATGTGACAATTGACGGTTTGACAGACCATTTGCTTCAACTGACATTATAAGTGCACTTTTCTGGAGTGTGTTTCGTCTATGAACTATAATGAAAATAAAAATATGTTAGAAAGGGTCAGGTACAACATAAACTATTCTTCCAGTGTTCGTCCTCCAATCTTGAAGTGAGTTAAGGCCTTCGCTGTAGAAGTATATTTTGTAAGTGGGTCGAGCATAGCCTATCGAAATGTTCATCCATTTGTTTTAATTGTGCAAGTCCATCGAGGAAGTATGAGAGCTAACTTCAGTGTATATGACCGAATATTGACTGACCAGCCATCATATTTTTATTAATGGAAATTCTAAAAGATGAGAAGAATTTAATTTTGAATGCATATATTGTTAATTTTAGATTCCTGTTTCAATCCAAGTTACGTGCAGATGAATGTTAGTTTCTATTTTAAGGAATAATAATTGCTTCAATATGTCGGTCAATAAGAAAGGAGCACAAGTTTTCTGTACAGAAAAATACTGACCAATTTTCGTAATACCAGGTCTCCGAAAATATTGCTTCGCAGTTTTGAACAGTTTCAGAACTTCACCATGTTAGTTACAGAAATATCCTTTATGTACTGTCGGTAATTTCTCGAGAGCGCATGTTTTAAGTACCAATTTAGAGAAGTAATGAGAAACGAACCTTTCCCGTCAGAATAAATGACTTGTAACGAACACATGTAAATCACAGCGAGCCACCATTTGTACACACATGTGCTGGCAGGAAGACTAAGGGCGTTACATTACACAGATGATCCACCATAATGTCGAAAACCTTTAGAGGACCTGAAGAACAGCTTTAAATTTGAAAGCAATGAAACTTAAGAATTGCATCCGTCCATGGATGCAATGAGAACTCCAGCAAAGCTTGATAGAGAAGAATAGTGTCACAGGCAGCATCTTTTAACGTCATCAGAGGAGACAGGGCAAATTCCCAGCAGAAAAAAGGCAATCAAGTTATCTGTCCACAGCTGATGCGTTTAGTCATCAACGATCACCTACAGATGCAATAAGCAGGACTGAAGTTCAAATAGTTGTAGGTAAAGAGAGCTGGCTAAAGCCGGAAATAAGTTAAACCGAAATCTTTTCAAACGATCTTACAGTGTTCAGAAACAATAGACTAAATACGATTGTTGGTGGAGTATTTATTGCTGTCAGAGGAAGTTTTCGTTGTAGTGAAATTAAAGTATATAGTTCGTGTGAAATAGTGTGGATAGAGGTTATACCTGACAATCGGACTTAACTGTTAATTGGATCATTTTACCGACTACTGATAGCCTTGGGAGCGGCAGCCTTGACAAAACTCCACCATTTGGTGAGCAAGATGTATGAGACAGGCGAAATACCCTCAGATTTCAAGAAGAGTGTAATAATTCCAATCCCAAAGAAAACAGGTGTTCACAAATGTGAAAATTACCGAACTAACAGTTTAATAAGCCACGGCTGCAAAATACTAACACGAATTCTTTACAGACGAATGAAAAAACTGGTAGAAGCCGACCTCAGGGAAGATCAGTTTGAATTCCGTAGAAATGTTGGAACACGCGAGGCAATACTGACCCTACGACTTACCTTAGAAAATAGATTAAGGAAGGGCCAACCTACGTTTTTAGCATTTGGAGACTTAGGGAAGGATTTTGAAAATGTTGACTGGAATACTCTTTTTCAAATTGTGGCAGGGGTAAAATACAGGGAGCGAAAGGCTATTTACAATTTGTACAGAAACCAGATGGCAGTTATAAGAGTCGAGGGCAATGAAAGGGAAACATTGGTTGGGAAGGGAGTGAGACAGGGTTGCAGCCTATCCCCGATGTCATTCAATCTGTATATTGAGCAAGCAGTAAAGGACACAAAAGAAAATTAAGGAGTAGGAATTAAAATCCATGGAGAAGAAATAAAAACTTTGAGGTTCGCCGATGAAATTGCAATTCCGTCAGAGACAGCAAAGGACATGGAAGAGCAGCTGAACGGAATGGACAGTCCTTGAAAGGAGGACATAAGATGAACACCAATTAAAGCAAAACGAGGATATTGGAATGTAGCCGAATTAAATCGGGTGATGCTGCGGAATTAGATTAGGAAATGAGACGTTTAAAGTAATAAATGAGTTTTGCTATTTGGGGAGCAAAATAAATGATGATGGTCGAAGTAGAGAGGATATAAAATGTAGACTGGCAATGGCAAGGAAAGCGTTTCTGAAGAAGAGAAATTTCTTAACATCGAATATAGATTTAAGTGCCAGGAAGTCTTTTCTGAGAGTATTTGTATGGAGTATAGACATGTATGGAAGTGAAACGTGGTCAATAAATAGTTTAGACAAGAAGAGAATAGAAGCTTTCGAAATGTGGTGCTACAGAAGAATGCTAAAGATTAGATGGGTAGATCACATACCTAATAAGGAGGTATTGAATAGAATTGGAGAGAAGAGAATTTGTGGCATAACTTGACTGGAAGGGATCGGTTGGTAGGGCATATACTGAGGCATCATAGGACCACCAATTTAGTATTGGAGGGCAGCGTGGAGGGTAAAAATCGTAGAGGGAGACCAAGAGATGAATACACTAAACAGATTCAGAAGGATGTATGTTGCAGTGGGTACTGGGAGATGAAGAAGCTTGCACAGGATAGAGTAGCATGGAGATCTGCATCAAACCAGTCTCTGGACTGAAGACCACAACAACATCAACCTACTCCCCAACACAGAAGATATAGTTGCTGAACAGTTCAAAGAAAACTTGAGTCTCATTTCAAATAAGTACCCCGCTCATACAATTATAGTCGGTGGTCCTTTCAATCTACCCTCGATATGCTGGAAAAATTATACGTTTAAAGCCGGCGGCAGACATAAAACGTCATCCGAAATTGTACTGAATGCTTTCTCAGAAAATTATTTTGAACAATTAGTTCATGAGCCCACTCGAAGCGTAAATAGTTACGAAAGCATACCTGACTTTTTAGCGACAAATAATCCTGGACAAATAGTGATTATTGTGACGAATACCGCGATTAGCGACCACAAGGCAGTTGCTGCTAGGCTGAAAACCGCAACTCCTACAAACATAAAAAAGAAACGCAAAGTATATCTATTTAAAAAAAGCTGATAAAAATGCTCTTAACGCCTTTTTAAAAGACCGTCTTCACTCCTTCCGATCTGATCATGTAAGTGTAGAAAAGCTGTGGAATGTTTTCAAAGAGATAGTATCGACAGCAAGTGAGAGATATATACCACATAAATTATTTAGTGATGGTACTGATCCCCCATAGTACACAAAACGGGTAGGATCGCTGTTGCAGAAGCAACAAAAAAAGCATGCCAAATTTAAAAGAGCCCTAAATTATCAAGATTGTCAAAGTTTTGCAGAATTCGAAATATGGCGCGTACTTCAATGCGAGATGCTTTTAATAATTTCCACAACGAAATTCTGTCTCGAAATCTGGCAGAAAATCCAAATAGATTTTGGCCATACGTAAAGCACACTAGTGGCAAGACGGAATCAATACCTTCACTGCGCGATAACAACGGTGAAGTCACTGATGACAGTGCTACTAAGGCAGAGTTATCAAACACGATTTTCCGAAACACCTTCACTAAAGAAGACGAAGTAAATATTCCTGAATTCCAATCAAGGATAACTGCCAAGATGAGAAACATAGACGTAGATATCCTAGGTGTAACGAAGCAGCTTAAGTCACTTAATAAAGGCAAGGCCCCCAGTCCAGATTGTATACCAGTCAGGTTCCTCTAAGGGCATGCTGATAAAATAGCTCCATATTTATCAATTATATACAACCACACGCTCACAGAAAGATCCGTACCTAAAGACTGGAAATTGCTCAAGTCACACCAATACCCAAAAAGGGAAGTAGGAGTCATCCGCTGAATTAGAGGCCAATATCATTAACGTCAGTTTGCAGTTGGGTTTTGGAACATATACTGTATTCGAACATTATGAAGTACCTCGAAGAAAACGGTTTATTGACACATAGTCAGCACGGTTTCCGAAAATATCATCCTTTGAAACACGACTAACTCTTTATGCCCATGAAGTAATAAGTGCTGTCGACAGGGGATGTCAAATTGATTCCATATTTTTAGATTTCCAGAAGGCTTTCGACACCGTTCCTTACAATCGTCTTCTAACCAAACTGCGTGCCTATGGAATATCGCCTCAGTTGTGCAACTGGATTCGTGATTTTCTGTCAGAATGGTCACAGTTCATAGTAATAGACGGAAGGTCATCGAGTAAAACAGAAATAATATAC
Organism: Schistocerca americana; assembly: GCF_021461395.2. Classification (NCBI taxonomy): domain Eukaryota; kingdom Metazoa; phylum Arthropoda; class Insecta; order Orthoptera; family Acrididae; genus Schistocerca; species Schistocerca americana. Next base: position 612,726,245 of record NC_060120.1, read on the forward strand.
GGCGTTCCCCAAGGAAGTGTTATAGGCCCTCTATTGTTCCTGATCTTTATTAACGACAAAGGAGACAATCTGAGTAGCCGTCTTAGATTTTTTGCAGATGATGCTGTTATTTACCGTCTTATAATGTTATCAGATGATCAAAACGACTTGCAAAATGATTTAGATAAGATATCTGTATGGTGCAAAAAGTGGCAATTGACCCTAAACAAGGAAAAGTGAGAAGTTTTTCACATGGGTTCTAAAAGAAATCAGCTAAATTTCGATTACTCGATAAGTCACACAAATCTGAAGACAGTAAATTCAACTAAATACTTAGGGATTACAATTACAAATTACCTAAATTGGAACTATCACGTAGATAATATTGTGGGTAAAGGAAACCAAAGACTGCCATTCATTGGCAGAACACGTAGAAGGTGCAACAGGTCTACTAAAGAGACTGCTTACACCACGCTTGTCCGCCCTATTCTGGAGTATTGCTGTGCGTTGTGGGATCTGCATCAGGTGGGACTGACGGATGACATCGAAAAACTGCAAAGAAGGATGGATCGTTTTATGCTATAGTGAAGTAGGAGAGATAGTGCCACAGACATGATACGTGAATTGGAGTGGAAATCATTAAAACAAAGGCGTTTTTCGTTGCGACGGGATCTTCTCATGAAATTTCAATCACCAGTTTTCTCCTCCGGTGGCGAAAAAATTCTGCTGGCACCCACCTACATAGGGAGAAATGATCATCACGATAAAATAAGAGAAATCACAGCTCGCACAGAAAAATTTAAGTTCTCGTTTTTCCCCGCGCTCCTTTCGAGGGTGAACGGTAGAGAGACAGCTTGAAGGTGGTTCATTGAACCCTCTGCCAGGCACTTTATTGTGAATAGCAGAGTAATCACGTAGATGAAGCAGCGTGCTGTGACGTCTCGTGTATCTGCAGGTCATGCAGGAATTCTGGTTACAGAAGACATTACGGCATGCTGCTTCCTTCTGCGATCAATTAAGGTAGAAATCTGTCAACTGCAATGTGATAACTGTATGTCACCTTTATCCTCCTAAAGGACTACGCGTTTTCGCCTTTACCCCCTCAGAATTGTTCACGATAACTCTTTAGGGGGCGTGCAACGCTTCTATTTCTGGTTGTGTTATAATGTATATTCTCATTAGGCATACAGTTGGCCTTCCCACATGAATCGATAATATAAAGTTAATTACCGGGATATTCCAAGAAGTGCGGTAGGACTATTACGGTTTACAGTGTATATGAATGATCTAGTACAGGGCTTCCCAACCTTTTCAGCTGGCGGGCCCCTTCTTCAGTCGAAAATCCATGGCGGAACCCTAGTCACTCAAGAGCACAGTAACTTTAAATTTCAGAGCGAAACCCATGGGAATTGAAAGTTTCTTAATGCAAGTGCCATGTTCCCAATGCCCCCACTCCCCTCCAACCCCTCCGCCCCCCCCCCCCCCCCGCCCGAAGTATCAATAGTCTTTGGTTTTGAGATGAATGATAACAACTTGAAATTAACGATCCAATTTGAATTCCTACTGTATCCAGACACTTACTACTGGATTTACTCCCTTTGTTCAACACACTATAGTCTGATTAAAATTACTTGCTAATTGGAATTTCACACGATGGAGCTGTCTTCCTCCAAGAGCAATCAACGTCACGTCCAAACTGTTCGCTGCTGATAAGCTACCGCTTATGGTCTGTTCACTTCCACTATTTGGCTACTGTTGTGTAAGGAGCATGCATATTTCGTAACAATCGTGTGTGTGTGTGTGTGTGTGTGGTTTTTCGTGAAATCCGAAGAAAAATGTTCAAATGTATGTAAAGACTTCGTTTGGTCGTCCTCCCTCCTCATTCATTTCAACCGGAAACTTCCCTTGTTGTGAAGGCGATGGAGAAACTGCAGCCTTCTTCAATAATCCTGACTTCAACCACCGATGCATGTTAGAAGTAATAAACTGGTCAAAAATCGACTTATGAAATATGTAGTGCACTGACAAAGCAAGTTTAACATTTAATGATGCCCATACGCGCCAGCGAGCGCTGTGATTGGTTGAGAAAGGTCGCTCCGGCTCACAAACGCCCCCCGTATTGCTGCGAAGCAATCGATCAGAGAAGCTGCATTCTCCGGCACTAAACTGTGTATACGTTCTCACTTAGGAACCGCAAAGGCTGCTTGGGGATACGACCTGTTCACAAGAAAAAAAAATAGTGATGAATTTGATTTTCACATTTTTATTCAATCATTTTACTCATTATTTTACACGATTTGGTGAAAGGTGGCCGCGGACCCCCTAGAAAGAGCCGGCGGACCCCTAAGGGATCCGCGGACCACACGTTGGGAAGCCCTGATCTAGTAGAAAGCGCCGGAAGCTGTTTACCACTGAACGCAGACGAAGCGGTTGTCTATAAGAAAGTAGCTACGCCAGAAGACAGCACCGGTTTTCAGAATGACCTGCAGAGGATTGATGAATGGTGCAGGCAGTCAGACACGTTGACTGCCTAGCTAAGGAGGAGGAGCTTAAGTGGAATGAGCGCGTAAAACAAATAATAGGAAAAGCAGGTCCCACGCTGAGATTCGTACGAAGAATCTTAACGAAATTCATCTCATCCACAAAAGAAGCGGCTTATAAAGTGCTTGTTCGACTGTTTATCTGTATGGGATCCTTACGAGGTAGGATGATAGGAGAGATAAAGACGATCGAACGAAGAACGGCATGTCTCGCCACGGGATCGTTTAGTCAACACGAGAGCCTTACAGGGAAGCTCAACAAACTCCGGAGGCAGACAAGAGAAGCATTGTGCATCACGGAGAAGTTTGTTATTGAAACTTCAAGGAAACACTTTCCGGGAAGAATCGGACAATATATTAATTCCTGCCACACATATCTCGCGAAATGACCACGGCTAGAAAATTCTAGAAATCAGAGCTAATACAGGAGGCTTACCGATAATCACTGTTTCAACGCGCCAGTGGCGAGTGGAACAGGGTAGTAGCCCCCGCCACGCACCGTCAGATGTCTTGAGGAATATGATGTAGATTTAGTGGATGTCGGTATTTTCAATTATATTAGTAAAGCGTTCAACATGTAGTGCTTGTCTAATATCGGCATTCCCTTTACCGTCCAACAACGAATATCCCGCTACAAAGCAGAGGCACTTCTCCGATGATTCGATTAATCGTAATTGATCAGATGTTAGGGTCGAACATTCGCTGCCATACTTTTCAGAATTTAATTAATTATTCTTTCCGAACGGCTCTCTTAAATGTAAGTGGCGTGGTTCCACAGAAATTTCTGGAACTAGGCAATTTTAGCTCTACGTCATCCAAGTTCGGAAATTTAGAATTGCACCCTAAATATTTAAATTCTCTTACTTGTTCAATGATTTGTCCATCTATAACAGTTTTGGCCCTTATGAGTAACAACCCTTGAAATGCCCCACTTTTGTTTTATCTACCAGTACTCCCATTCCGTATTTAGTGGCAGTTTGACTCAACTTTCATCCTGCAATTTGTGGTTCTTCTGTTATAATCTGATCATCAGTAAACAGCATCATGTCTCACTTAACATGATAAACCATTTATGAATGATATCGTCTTGAAACATCGAACAGCATGGGGGACAGTGGACAACTTTATCTAATTCCTTGATTAAAGTCAACAGAGTCTGTCCTATCTCTTACACTGCAGATCCTTATTTTATTATTTTATGAAATATGACTGAATTGCCTTAATCAGGGGTGCTGGAATTCCCATTTCCTTAAGTGAGTCCTACAGCGTTTTCCGCTTTTCCTTCTCAGACGTCTCTTTATAATCGTAAAAGCATCATATGTTCGTGATCTAAATTTTCCTCTTTTCTCACTTACATGTGCAAAGTGAAAAGACAAACAGAACATGATCTACCTCTTCCAAGACCATGTTATACATCTAACATACTTGTTTCCACTATTGGTATTAATTTCTTGTTAATAATTTTAGCAGTGTGTAACAAGGATTTACCAGACTCAGTCCAAGGTAATTTGCACATTATTATTTATCACGTTTCTTGTAAATTCAGCTTCATTTTATTCATGTGGCACACGTCCTCTCAGCCAGCAAGCATTCACAAAAGTTGAAAGTCTATTCTTTACTGGACCAGCTATATAGTTAATCATGTCCATGTTTATATTATCAGTGTTCGGTGGCTTTTTGTTCTCTGTTTCTTGGATTAAATTACCCAGTTCTTATCAGACCTATAGATTCACTAACATTGCTGTTTATTTCAGACATTTCGTTATCAGTTCATAAAAATTTGAATTACTTTAACCATTTCCTTTCGCATATTATATTTAATTGTAAAGGACCTCGTGCTTGCTCATTCAAGTCCTTCATAGCTTTGTATGCTTTGTTTTATCTTATATGACTATCATGGTCTATTTCACATAGCATATCGATCCGAAATTTACCGTTTAATTTTTCGTATTTCTTTATTTCCTAAAGCAGTTTTATTTTTATAATTCTCTCTGTAATTCATGTAATTAGATGACGAAAGGTTATTAGATAAGTCTCCTTTTTGTCTGTTATTAGCTCGCTAATATGGTCGTTCCAAATCGTTAATTCCCTATTAGAATATATCTTTTTTTATTATTCCTAATGCTTCAGCAGGTGTGTGTGATATAATTTCTTTAATAGTACCGGTATTACATTCTCCATTTTATTGTTACTTACCGGTTTCATTTCACATTTCTCATTTTGTTTCTTTCGGTATAACAATTTGATACTATATTCCTGGAGTAGAAGCACTTTATAAATTCTTGCGTCCTAATGGGTGCTTATGGATAGTTCCTGTCGTCTTTTCTTTCTTTTTTTTTTAAGAAAAAAATGTGTCACTTCCTACTAAATAGTGATCTGATAATCCATCCAAGCTTCTGTAGGCTCTTGTGTCTTCTATTCTTAGCCGCACCTTTTATCTGCAAGTACATTATGAAAGGTGTGCTTCGAGATGCCTATGTGAATTTACAGATGTTTAAAGAAGGTGTTTGTTACTCTTCACCCATTACGTATAGCAAATTATGTTACCTTCTTACCATTGTTACTCAGTATATTTTCACCCCTGTACCTGCTATATGCTTAACAGGTTTCTTACCCACTTGGTCTTTTAAGATCTGTTCTCCCGTTCTGCAATAAAATTCAAAACACATTATATCAATCACGGCTTTCTCCCATGCATATATGTCAGTTCCCCCTCCCCCTTCAGACAAAGCAATTTTCAGAATCTATTTTACCAGTACATGCAGGGACACGAGGTGAAGACGGTACAGTAAATAATGACGACTTCAAGACATCTTACTCTGTAGATTCAACTGAAAGTTGCGTGAATTCTGATAGTTTTGTACAGAGTATGGTGTAGATCTAACAGTTTCGCTTTATTTGTAGTGTTCACATGATCAGTAGCGACTTAGTATGGAAAGCTAATCAGCTGCACCTGCTTTCGCTAGTGAGTACAGCGTATGTACACTATGTGATCAAAAGTATCCGGACATCCCCAAAAACATACGTTTTTCATATTAGGTGCATTGTGCTGCTACCTGCTGCCAGGTACTCTACATCAGCGACCTCAGTAGTCATTACACATCGTGAGAGAACAGGATGGGGCCCTCCGTGCAACTCATGGACTTCGAACGTGGTCGGGTGATTGGGTGTCACTTGTGTCATACGTTTGTGCGCGAGATTTCCACACTCCTAAACGTCCCTAGGTCCACTGTTTCCGATGTGATAGTGAAATTGAAACGTGAAGGGACACGTACAGCACAAAAGCGAACAGGCCGCCATCATCTGTTGACTGACAGGGACCGCCGACAGTTGAAGAGGGTCGTAATGTGTAATGGGCAGACATTTACCCAGACCATCACACAGGAAATCCAAACTGAATCAGGATCCACTGCAAGTAATATGACAGTTAGGCAGGAGATGAGAAAACTTGGATTTCATGGTCGAGCGGCTGCTCATAAGCCACACATCACGACGGTAAATGCCAAATGACGCCTCGCTTGGTGTAAGGAGCGTAGACATTGGGCGACTGAACAATGGAAAAACGTTGTGTGGAGTGTCGAATCACGGTACAGGGTGTGGCGATCGGATGGTAGGGTGTGGGTATGGCGAACGCTCGGTGAACGTAATCTATCAGCGTGTGTAGTGCCAACAGTAAAATTCGGGGGCGGTGGTGTTATGGTGTGGTCGTGTTTTTCATGGAGGCGGCTCGCATCCCTTGTTGTTTTGCGTGGCACTATCATAGCAGAGGCCTACATTGATGTTTTAAGCACCTTCTTGCTTCCCACTGTTGAAGAGCAATTCGGGGATGGCGATCGCATCTTTCAAAACCATCGATCATCTGTTCTTAATGCACGGTCTGCGGCGGAGTGGTTACACGACAATAACATCCCTGTAATGGGCTGCCCTGCACAGAGTCCTGACCTGAATCGTATAGAATAGCTTTGGGATGATTTGGAACCCCGACATAGTGCCAGGCCTTATCGAGCGACATCGATACCTCTCCTCAGTGCAGCACTCCGTGAAGAATCGGCTGCCATTCCCCAAGACACCTTCAAGCACCTTATTGAACGTATGCCTGCGAGAGTGGAAGCTGTCATCAAGGCTAAGGGTGGGCCACCACTGTATTGAATTCCAGCATTACCGATGAAGGGCGCCACAAACATGTAAGTAATTTTCATCCAGGTGTCCGGATACTTTTAAATCACGTAATGTACGATGAGTGCGCTGCGGCCGGCATCGCGCAGCAGGGTCCGTCAGTCCCGCACACTCTGCCTTGTTGTTTGGAGAGATGGGTGCCTGGCATATCGATCAGTAGCGTATCGATAACTATCCTACTGAGTATGCGTTTTCCTCTTTTTTGTTATTGTGTGTAGCTTCGGTTGATTCTGGTCCACGGCCTTTAGGGCGGAGATGGTCTTTTCGTTGTATACTGTATTTCTTAAATTGGGTGAGAGTGAATCATCCGGATTAAATGGGTTACTTTTCCAGTACCGAAACCATACAAACGATTCGAAATTACGTTCACATACGGGTGCGTGGAAACGTACTTTGGCACTTGCCTGTTTTTCCCAGCGACTGTTGAGGTTTAGTGAGTATGTGATTCTCGACAGACAGAGATATGGCGTATCAGAGACTGGATGGAGCCTGTAGCTAGCTGGAAGAAACTTGTACAAACACTTATGCTTCTTTATTATTGAAGTTATCCCGCAACGTCTTTCTGTGGAAAACTCACGGTGCCTGGCACTGGATTCGAATACCAGTGGTTCGTTATATCTGTGATGTTCGACTCCTCGATCACATTTCACCATCATGTGCACAGCTATCTTGACTGCGCGCACAAAAACACAGAAATTTCCGTACCTTCTGTCTTCTCTACCGTCTTATCAATGAACAGTGTCCGTATCTCTCACAGACTTCAATCCTTCGAAAAATACGGCAGAAATACCAATTCCCAGAAGACCAAAATCGTTTTTGTCGCTCCATCCTTTAGCCGCCTTGTCAAAGACCTTCTCAGTGGCACGAACCCCTCTCTGGAGCAGCCCCCCGCATTACATTAGAGAACTAAATAACATCTCCAGCTTAAGAAGATCGGGAGAGACACATCTGCTGCAGCAACAATAAGGAATACGCTTGCGCCTGAATGCATTCGTTATCCTTGTATATCCCTCTTTCCAACCTGATCTTCCTTATTTACCACTATTCTTAGCCGATGCAGTCTCCTTAAATTTCCTTTTCCCAGAATTCGCTGTATCAGAAAACATGTATTCTGCACACCTATAAATTCCTCTTATATCTGTCACCGTCCAGCACAATGCAAATCCTTGTTCACGACCTTCGTGCGCAGAGCATGAGACATACGCGACAAGGATAGTCTGCCTCCGAACTGCAGCACTTGAGAGGAAAACCTTTCGCGGGAAAGGCTATCCTGAGACGCAGATAAGACGCGCTTTCCAGCCGAGCAAGAAGAAAAGACTACGCGCTTGGCGGTACTTCCGTACGCTGGGCCGCCCACGCCAAAGATTTACAGGATATTAGAAAAGAGCAATATTGAAACCCTCTATCGCTCATCGGGCAAAATCGCGAATATGCTGGGGGTGAACGATAAAATAAGAATACAGACACCTGAAGCCTACAGTATCATCGGCGATTGTGGCAAACAATAGATCGACAAGACGCAGCGAAGTACACTACTGTCCATTAAAATTGCTACACCAAGAAGAAATGCGGATGATGAACGGGTATTCATTGGACAAATATATTATACTAGAAGTCACATGTGATTACATTTTCACGCAATTTCAGTGCATAGATCCTGAGAAATCAGTACCCGGAACAACCACCTCTGGCCGTAATAACGGCCTTGATAAGCCTGGGCATTGAGTCAAACACAGCTTGGATGGCGTGTACAGGTACAGCTGCCCATGCAGCTTCAACACGATACCACAGTTCATCAAGAGTAGTGAATGGCGTAATGTGACGAGCCAGTTGCTCGGCCACCATTGACCAGAAGTTTTTAATTGGTGAGAGATCTGGAGAATGTGCTGGCCAGGGCAGCAGTCGAACATTTTCTGTTTGCAGAATGGCCCGTACAGGACCTGCAACATGCGGTCGTGCATTATCCTACTGAAATGTAGAGTTTCGCAGGGATCGAATGAGGGCTAGAGCCACGGGTCGTACCACATCTGAAATGTAACGTCCACTGTTCAAAGTGCCGTCAGTGCGAACAACAAGTGACCGAGTCGTGTAACCAATGGCACCCCATACCATCACGCCGGGTGATACGCCAGTATGGCGATGACGAATACACGCTTCCAATGTGCGTTCACCACGATGTCGCCAAACACGGATGCGACCAACATGATGCTGTAAACAAAACCTGGATTCATCCGAAAAAATGACGTTCTGCCATTCGTGCACCCAGGTTCGTCGTTGAGTACACCATCGCAAGCGCCCCTGTCTGTGATGCAACGTCAAGGGTAACCGCAGCCATGGTCTCCGAGCTGATAGTCCATGCTGCTGCAAACGTCGTCGAACTGTTCGTGCAGATGTTCGTTGTCTTGCAAACGTCCCCATCTGTTGACTCAGGGATCGAGACGTGCCTGCACGATCCGTTACAGCCATGCGGATAAGATGCCTGTCATCTCAACTGCTAGTGATACGAGGCCGTTGGGATCCAGCACGGCGTTCCGTATTACCCTCCTGAACCCACCGATTCCATATTCTGCTAACAGTCATTGGATCCCGACCAACCGAGCAGCAATGTCGCGATACGATAAACCGCAATCGCAGTAGGCTTCGATCCGACCTTTATCAAAGTCGGAAACGTGGTGGTACGCATTTCTCCTCCTTACACTAGGAATCACAACGACGTTTCACCAGGCAACGCCTGTCAACTGCTGTTTGTGTGTGAGAAATCGGTTGGAAACTTTCCTCATGTCAGCACGTTGTAGGTGTCGCCAGCAGCGCCAACGTTGTGTGAATGCTCTGAAAAGCTAATCATTTGCATATCACATCATTTTCTTCCTGTCGGTTAAATTTGGCGTCTGTAGCACGTCATCTTCGTGGTGTAGCAATTTTAATGGCCAGTAGTGTATTTCGCAGCACTGCTCAGAATACGCAAGGAGCGATCGCCTACGCCAAAAGGAGAAATCTGCAATGGCGGAAGACAGTCTCAACATAAACTATATGTTTGATTTCGGACAAACAAAGCTGCTGTGCAAGGTTAACGGTTTGTGGGAGTTGATATTTAAAGGGGCTGTGGATATACGGGTCCATGTCAACCCTGTCTACCGAGATAGCGGTTTCCAACTTAGCACCGCGTGCGATGCTGCCATAACAAAAATATGGCAATAACGCTCCGATGCGAAACCGGCGAAGGCAGCGGACTGAAAGGACAGGGCCCACTCGTACGCGACGCCTGCACCGGTCAGGATTGGCGCTGCCGGCGCAGACGAGGCAGAGGACCCTGCGGTCCAGAGACTGTAAAGAACTGGACAGAATACGAACCCAACACTTCGCCTGAAGATGACAAATAGGAAACTGGTTGAAACGTGTCCGAGAAGACTTCAACAACTGTCTTTAGTGTTATTAATGGTACAATTATTGTTAGTACTAATATTATTATTATCGTCATTATCACTATTAGTGGCAGCAGCTGCAGTGGTACAGATAATTCCAGTATCAACATCGTTAGTTCATAGTCAGTATAGTTTATCCACTCTGCCGCTTCCGACTCAGATCGTTGTAATACTATTTGTCACATTAAAATTGTTATTTCTAAGGTAACTATGATGTAATAGTTACTGTATGTGTAAAACCCAGGTCAGATTTAAGAGAGAGCCTGATATCCTGATCAGATCAGGTTAAACAAACAAAATAAATAAATAAAATTAGCGTTCACCGAACGATACCGATTTGGCAAGGTATAATAGTACAAATAAGTTATATTTATTTCCGTGGAAGTATGAGAGATGCGTTTTTGTGTAATTACTTGCTACTGATTGGAGCTGTGTTTCTGTTTGTTATCGTCGTAGTAATTGATGGGAATTGCTAATAGACAACTGGAGGTGGCGAACTGAACTGTTAGCGGTGAAGAAATTCCAGTGCAGCGGCCAGATCTTGGAATCTTAAATGAAAGTAGTTAGATACTTGAAAGTCTATTAACTACTGACACTGATGCTGTAAGTTTAACCACGTCTAGCGAGTAGAAGCGAGGCTGGTGGCGCTGATTTAAACTGACTTTACACGTGTAGACGCGCAGAGAAATATCCCGTGTCCGTCAGTAAACGTTGTTCGTCTAAATCTGCGAAGTAGTACGTCGAGGATTATAGCTGCCGTCGCGGTAGTGATTCCAAGCGACACCACGGAAGATTCGAAGTATGGATGAAAGGAACGTTACACGCACACGGCGATCGGGGCCTTCGAGCAGAGGTCGCTATTTCAGACTTTAGAAAGGTTCATTTGAAAGTGTTCCGTTAGTAATTATGACAGAAAAAATATTAGCAACAAATCACTCACCTTGTGCTCCAGGAGGGAGCCAGAAAATGAGTGTCCAAGAGGTCCATAGATCAACCTTCTATGGGAAGCATGTTTTACACTTTACAAAATGGACATCGTCGACATTCAGGAAATGTTCAAAACAAACCATTACCTTGCACCACGCACACCGAATCAAAAATGGAGCGCTACAGTGCACACAAAGCTTCACAAGATCAAGATACACTCCTGGAAATGGAAAAAAGAACACATTGACACCGGTGTGTCAGACCCACCATACTTGCTCCGGACACTGCGAGAGGGCTGTACAAGCAATGATCACACACACGGCACAGCGGACACACCAGGAACCGCGGTGTTGGCCGTCGAATGGCGCTAGCTGCGCAGCATTTGTGCACCGCCGCCGTCAGTGTCAGCCAGTTTGCCGTGGCATACGGAGCTCCATCGCAGTCTTTAACACTGGTAGCATGCCGCGACAGCGTGGACGTGAACCGTATGTGCAGTTGACGGACTTTGAGCGAGGGCGTATAGTGGGCGTGCGGGAGGCCCGGTGGACGTACCGCCCAATTGCTCAACACGTGGGGCGTGAGGTCTCCACAGTACATCGATGTTGTCGCCAGTGGTCGGCGGAAGGTGCAGGTGCCCGTCGACCTGGGACCGGACCGCAGCGACGCACGGATGCACGCCAAGACCGTAGGATCCTACGCAGTGCCGTAGGGGACCGCACCGCCACTTCCCAGCAAATTAGGGACACTGTTGCTCCTGGGGTATCGGCGAGGACCATTCGCAACCGTCTCCATGAAGCTGGGCTATGGTCCCGCACACCGTTAGGCCGTCTTCCGCTCACGCCCCAGCATCGTGCAGCCCGCCTCCAGTGTTGTCGCGACAGGCGTGAATGGAGGGACGAATGGAGACGTGTCGTCTTCAGCGATGAGAGTCGCTTCTGCCTTGGTGCCAATGATGGTCGTATGCGTGTTTGGCGCCGTGCAGGTGAGCGCCACAATCAGGACTGCATACGACCGAGGCACACAGGGCCAACACCCGACATCATGGTGTGGGGAGCGATCTCCTACACTGGCCGTACACCACTGGTGATCGTCGAGGGGGCACTGAATAGTGCACGGTACATCCAAACCGTCATCGAACCCATCGTTCTACCATTCCTAGACCGGCAAGGGAACTTGCTGTTCCAACAGGACAATGCACGTCCGCATGTATCCCGTGCCACCCAACGTGCTCTAGAAGGTGTTAGTCAACTACCCTGGCCAGCAAGATCTCCGGATCTGTCCCCCATTGAGCATGTTTGGGACTGGATGAAGCGTCGTCTCACGCGGTCTGCACGTCCAGCACGAACGCTGGTCCAACTGAGGCGCCAGGTGGAAATGGCATGGCAAGCCGTTCCAGAGGACTACATCCAGCATCTCTACGATCGTCTCCATGGGAGAATAGCAGCCTGCATTGCTGCGAAAGGTGGATATACACTGTACTAGTGCCGATATTGTGCATGCTCTGTTGCCTGTGTCTATGTGCCTGTGGTTCTGTCAGTGTGATCATGTGATGTATCGGACCCCAGGAATGTGTCAATAAAGTTTCCCCTTCCTGGGACAATGAATTCACGGTGTTCTTATTTCAATTTCCAGGAGTGTAGAAGGCATTACAAATCGCGCAGGACGCTCGACTAAGTATGCGTATAGAATCATATTAGTGTAACGGGGTGATGAGAACTGATGGAATGTGCTGGCACACAAACGAATGGGAAGGAGCCTGTGGTGGAGTTTATCGTGAAACTAGCTATTCTTTCAGGCGTAGCTGCACATAGTGCGATAACACGTTTTACAGACACAGAAAAACAAACATCCGGAGGCTGAATCTGTCTAGTGGTTCCAGGTGGTATGAACTGCAGTGTCACGCACTTTTCAGAAGGGACAGTTTGCTCCAAAGAAGTATGATTTATATACGCAGACCGCGAATCAAGTAAAAGCAAGTTAACTTTGACCAGCTATTGGCTGAAAGCCGTACTCATAGCGTAGTTGTAGTTCTGCTAGTTCGTTTTTCCACTGTTGCTTGCTGTGATAAATATTCACTACTGCCCTTGCTGGGTCGCGCACATGATAGCGAGCACCTCCAACTTCTTGCACAACAATAAATAACTTCCAGAATGAGATTTTCACTCGGCAGAGGAGTGTGCGCTGATATGAAACTTCCTGGCTGATTAAAACTGTGTGCCGGACCGAGACTCGAACTCGGGACCTTTGCCTTTCGCGGGCAACTGCTCCACCAACTTTATTTTATTATTTTTTTTTTAATCTCATTTTGTTCACTATTGTTCGTTGGGTCTGCTCGGGGCGGACGTCGTAAGACATTCATTGAAGTTCGTTGTTGATCGATTGAATCAGTTTTTTATTACAGAGGACACATAACCCTCTGACCGAACACGCTGAGCTACCGTGCCGGCTTGTTTGGTCGTTGCGGACGTCGCAAGACATCCTGTTCAAGCTCGGTGGTTGATCTTTCCACTCAGTTTTTTATTACAGAGACCAACCCGCTCTCTGACCGAACACGGAAACTGTGTGCCGGACCGAGACGCATGAAGCACAATTCACGCCCCATCCTCATAGCTTTACTTCTGCCAGTAACTCGCCTCCTACCTTCCAAACTTTACAGAAATTCTCCTGCGAAAGCTTCTCTAAAGTCTGGAAGGTAGGAGACGAGGTAGTGGCAGAAGTACAGCTGTGAGGACGGGGCGTGAGCCGTGCTTGGGTAGCTCAGTTGGTAGAGCACTTGCCCGCGAAAGCCAAAAGTCCCGAGTTCGAGTCTCGGTCCGGCACACAGTTTTTAATCGGCCAGGAAGTTTCAATAAATAACTTTCCAGCCAATTTTATATCCAGATTAACGATCGGCATACTTGTATACGAATGCGTTAAGGCATTGATGTTAGTTGATCTTGACACAACTCTCTTGGTACCACTAACTTCCAGGTTACCTTTCGCATGCATTTCCTCTTCAAATTCTTGGTCGGAGTTGAAAACAGATTTCTTACTGAATGACGGGATAAACTTTTTATCTCGTCTACAAATTTTCGAGCCGATTCATCAGTCTGCTGTGGCTCGTCAGGTTAACGCTTTGTTTGTAATTTTGTTGCCTTACTTCTACCAAGTTTGCAGTGCAGTTTAATGTTGTGCAGCCGTCCACTGCTTCCCTAGAAATCACTGAAATCTATGTCGCACGCAGTTTTACATGCAAAACGTAGTAGGTTACCATCAACCGCATCCTGTACGCTGTATCGAGCATCCTTGAGACGCACAAACACTAGTTTTTGTGACAAGTGCGTCTTGTCCTCCCTTGAATATCAGTAATTTTTCTTGTGCACTACACGGTCTTTCTCTAAATCCATTCATATATTTTTTTTCTTTTTTACAATACTCTACTATACTTCTTCCATATACATAAGTATGATAAGTACCCGCTCCTACTACGTTTCACTGGAGACGGGATTTGTGACTCCCTGTCCCACAAGGAGGATGAACTACATGACTAGACACCTGTTTCAGTATCACTTTCATTTGTTAAGCACGTATCGTCTTCATTGTACTCCTCATGTACACTGTCCGCACAGTCCAATGTGTATGACACATTTCTCCGGCTCGTCTTGCAGAAAAGCTAATATGTGGGGCATCTGCGACTTCCTTCTCACTCTGCGAAATTATTTGAATTTCCCCTACAGAATACGTGTAGTACACGTCACAAAAAGGACATCGTCGACATTCAAGAAACGTTCAGACCAATTCATTAGCTCGCACCATGACGAAATGTCAACTTCGGCGACCGTTGTTGTAGATACACTGAAGAGCAAAAGAAACTGGTACACCTGCTTAATATCGTCTAGAGCCCCCGCGAGCACGAAGAAATGCGGCAACAAGACGTAACATGGACTCGACTACTGTCTGAAGTAGCGCTGGAGGGAATTGACACCACGAGTCCTGCGGCGATATCCATAAATCCGTAAGAGTACGAAGGGGTGGAGATCGCATCTGAACACCACGTTGCAAGGCATCCCAGATATGGTCAATAATGTTCACGTCTGAGGAGTTTGGCGGCCAGCGTAAGTGTTTAAACTCAGAAGAGTGTTCCTTGAGCCACACTGTAACAATTCTTCTAGTGTGGGGTGTCACATTGTCCTGCTGGAATTGCCCACGTCCGTTGGAATGTTCAATGGACATGAATGGATTCAGGTGATCAAACAGGATACTTACGTACGTGTCACCTGTCAGAGCCGTATCTAGACGTATAGAGGGTCCCGCATCACTCCAACTACACACGCCTCACGCCATTACAGAGCCTCCACCAGCTTGAACAGTCCCCTCCTGACCTGCAGGACCATGGATTCATGAGGTTGTCTCCGTATCCGTACACATCCATCCGCTCGATACAATTTGAAACGAGACTCGTCTAACTAGGTAACATGTATCCAGTCATCAACAGTCCAATGTCGGTGCTGACCTGCCCAGGCGGGGCGTAAGGCTTTGTGTCGTGCGGTCATCAAGGGTACACGAGTGGACCTTCGGCTCTGAAAGCCCTTGTCGACGATGTTTCGTTGAATGGTTCGCAATTGACACTTGATGATGGCCCAGCATCGAAATCTGCATCAGTTTGCGGAAGGGTTGCACTTCTGTCACGTTGAGTGATTCTCTTCAGTCGTGATTGGTCCCGTTCTTGCAGGATCTTTTTCCGGCCGCAGCATGTCGGAGATTTGATGTTTCACCGTATTCATGATATTCACGGTGAAATGGACATACGGGAAAATCCTCTCTTCATCGCTATCTCGGAGACTGTGTCCCATCGCTCGTGCGACGACTTCAACACTATGTTCAAACTCACTAATACGAGATCTTGATAACCTGCCATTTCCGTGGCAGTAACCGATCTGACAACTGCGCCAGACACTTTTCGTCTTACATAGGCGTTGCCGACATAGTGCCGTATTTTAACCGGTTTAAGTGTTTGAATACACAAGCCTATACCAGTTTCTTTGAGCTTCAATATGGACTGAAATTTTTACTTTGTTTATCGTTGCCATTGCAGCGTCAACACTACTAACTTTGTAGCACTGTTGCGAGCAGTTAAACTACGCTGCGTAGCCTCATGCTGCGCTCGCTATTGGGTACCTTCAGTCTACATCTACATCTACATCTACATCTACATCCATAATCTGCAAGCCACCTGACGGTGTGTGGTGGAGGGTACTTTGAGTACCTCTATCGGTTCTCCCTTCTATTCCAGTCTCTTATTGTTCGTGGAAATAAGGTTTGTCGGTATGCCTCTGTGTGGGCTCTAATCTCTCTGATTTTATCCTCATGGTCTCTTCGCGAGATATACGTAGGAGGAAGCAATATACTGCTTGAGTCCTCGGTGAAGGTATGTTCTCGAAACTTCAACAAAAGCCCGTATCGAGCTACTGAGCGTCTCTCCTGCAGAGTCTTCCACTGGAGTCTATCAATCATCTCCGTAACGCTTTCGCGATTACTAAATGATCCTGTAACGAAGCGCGCTGCTCTCCGTTGGATCTTCTCTATCTCTTCTGTCAACCCTATCTGGTACGGATCCCACATTGCTGAGCAGTATTCAAGCAGTGGGCGAACAAGCGTACTGTAACCTACTTCCTTTGTTTTCGGATTGCATTTCCTTAGGATTCTTCCAATGAATCTCAGTCTGGCATCTGCTTTACCGACGATCAACTTTATATGATCATTCCATTTTAAATCACTCCTAACGCGTACTCCCAGATAATTTATGGAATTAACTGCTTCCAGTTGCTGACCTGCTATATTGTAGCTAAATGATCAGGGATCTTTCTTTCTATGTCCTGAGCCCTGTTGCCTTAGCAGCTACTACTGTGGTTACATGGTAGACAAGATGTGGGGCATCGACTACTATAAACATCGTTGGCCTTTTGCGACCTCGCGCTCCACGGGTTTCTTGCCAGTAGTGACTCTGCTGCAGCGCCGCCAGCTGAGCGACGTGTTTGTTGCAGGGCGACAGCGGTGGCCCGCTCAGCGTGCAGGAGTCGGACGGTCAGCGCACAGTGGTCGGAGTCGTGTCGTGGGGCACGGCCAACGACTGCGAGTCCGGCGAGCCGGACGTCTTCATGCGCGTCACCGCCTTCCTCGACTGGATCGGAGAAAACGCCGGCATCACCATCTCGTGAGCTGCTTCAGCCGACATCAGCTACTACGCTCGGCTGTCGCCTTGATTCTGACCGTGCATCTATGTCTGTCCATGTGGCAGAGTCACAAGCAAGAGGAAACTGTACTATAATGTGAATACTGTTGTCAATTACATGCGCCAAAATAAAAATAAAAAATAAAATTAATATAAAACGAAGTAAAAATCAATATAGAGCAATCCTGAGTCAAGAAATGAAAATGTAGCCCTCATGGGTTTGCTGGTCCTAGTAAAATAATTTTAGAGTGTGTAAGTTATAGATCAAGATATGAAATAATTCAAAAGAAAGGAAGAGCCGTCATGTATAGCTAGCTTCCGCCACGATCAGTGGCCTCCTTCCTCTTGACGTGTCAGAGTTTAGTGCTAAGTGCATCTGTTGTCTGTAGATGACTGTGACAGATCTATTGTGATGTCTCAATAGGTTAGAGTCATAACTCACATGCTCCAAAATAATGAAAATTGAGATGCCGACGTATTCTCATATAGCTTTATACAAAGAACATAATTCACGAAACAATTATTCACATTTGGCACAAGATCCTTGAGAAAACCGGTGTTAAACTTCATGGTTAGTTTCAAAAGTCTCATCATCCGCGGGATCTTGTGAGTCTTCTCCCGTACCTCATCTTGACCAGCGATTAGCTCACTCGGCACCATTTTCTTATGTAGTAGTAAATATTGATGCCAGTGGAGTGTGTTTTCTGTTCTGTTCAGTTATTTTGGGGAATATAATTCAATATAGTGGTTGGAATAAAACTGATTTGAAACACAAGTCATGGAAGAAAACGTTTCACCCGTTGAAGAAAGAGGAAGGCCAAGGAAACGTTCACAGCATCGCGAAATATGGAAGCCAAACGAATGAGGTTAGAATATCCTGTTTTCTTCATTGTTTTCAAATTAAACTGATTCTTGTTATTGGCTTGATTTGTTTCTCCACCTAACATATAGGACTCTTTCTTTGGAACTTAACAGTGATGAATCGCAAATTCAATATTTTAGATCCATTTTTGAAAAATAAACAGAACCTCACAGTGTAGTTTGTTCTATCATTATAGGTACAAACCTTCAGTGCTGCCCCAGTATCCGACATGTCAACACCACGGAGGAGCATTTAATTGCTGTTCAGTTTCTATGAACGATATTAAAAACTTTCATGATCTGCATATCGAGTCGCAAGACGATAGTTCCCGTGAAACCAGCATCGTCCAAACAGCTCAGTACCAAAACTCACAATATCCAAAATGGGGATTGTCAAAACTTACATGTTCCATAGCTCATTCACAAAACTCACATGATTCATAATATAACCTTAAATAATTGTAATTTCTCCATAAGCAAACATAATCTGAAATTTACATAATGATTTATAGCCATTCTTCTTGCACATACTGATGTCAACATATGGGACATGCGCACGACGCACGTAAAACACGTTTTTAGTCATTTGTGAAAATTTATGTTTTTGGAGCATGTGAGTTATGCTTCTAACCTACTCTCATGTTTGTGAGATATCAAGATGAGAGGAGGACACGGTGAGATGCCCAATACCGCACACAGACTACGCCTCTCGATTAATACCAAAGTGGCCATCTGACGATGAATCACCAACTCTCACTCCATGAATCACACCAGAGGTGCTTGGAATTTAGTCTAGGCCGTCGATCAGTGATCCAGAACTTTCACCACCAACTCTTCTTCCTCTGTCCACCAAATCTTGGCCATCCAAATTTCTTCCCTCATCAGGATTCGAGCACGGTGCCTCAGAGTTGAGCTCCACTACAAATGCATGCGTTACCAATATGGTTTATGAAGGTGAGTAATTTGATGCAGGAAAGCTAGTGCAAATACTTTGTTTTCCAACATTACTTTGTCATTCCTATGTAATACTCTGCCACTGATTTTTGCCTCCCCCTCAAATAGGTCTTTGGAGAACCGCTTTGACGCAGTGGTAACCTCAGTTCCCACCATATGACTGAAGCTACGCCCTGCGAAGCTATGCTAGCACTTCAATGGGTCACCATCCAGGTCTGCCTGGTGGTGTTGGTCATTGGGCTGCGCTCACGCCTTGCGAGGCCTATTGAAGAGCTATATGAGTGAGAAGTACCTGCCTAGTCGCAAGAACTGCAATGGTGATGAGAGCAGTGAGCTGACCAGTCATTCCCTCCGTACCATATCGCCGTTCAGTGGTACCTATTGGGATTTTGTCTGTTCGTTGAACATTTAAGACTTGGCTGGACAAAAAAAAACTTAAATCTCAGAAAGTCTGAACTTATTCATTTATCTTATGTCATAAAATAAAATATATAATGATAAAAGCTTTTTTCTGTTCACTGCAGTCACACTTGGATTTAAGGACTTTCTTACGTACTAAATACTTATTACTAAAGTCATGATCATAATTTAAGGGTAATTGAGGAATGTGGTGCCACACAACATAGCACTACACAAAACTGGCGCTAATAGCATAGGCACATAGGGAACACATACGACACATATCTGTGTCTACGGTATGCTCACGTAGGCATGCCGTACAACAGGTTGGCATACTCCGGATGAGGTGATCGAGCAGCTGCTTGGGTATAGCCTCCCATTCTTGCACCAGTGTCTGTCGGAGCTCCTGAAGTGTCATAGGGGTTTGAAGACGTGCAGCAATACGTCAACCAAGAGTATGCCAGATTTGCTCGATGCGGTTTAGGTCTGGAAGACAGGCAGGCCACTCCATTCGCCTGATATCTTCTGTTTCAAGGTACTCCTCCACGATGGCAGCTCGATGGGGACGTGCGTTATCATCCATCAGAAGGAAGGTGGGACTCACTGCACCCCTGAAAAGGCGGACATGCTGGTGTAAAATGACGTCCCGATACACCTGACCTGTTACAGTTCCTCTGTCAAAGACATGCACGGGTGTACGTGTGCACCAATCATAATCCCACCCCACAAACCACGACCTCCATACAGGTCCCTTTCAAGGACATTAAGGGGTTGGTATCTGGTTCCTGGTTCACGCCAAATGAAAACCCGGCGAGAATCACTGTTCAGACTACACCTGGACTCGTCCATGAACGTAACCTGGGACTACTGTTCCCATGACCGAGTACTGTGTTCTTGACACCAGGATTTACAGGCTCTCCTGTGACCAAGGGTCTGTGGAATGCAGCTTGCAGGTCTCTGGGCGAATAAACTATGTGCGTTCAGTCGTCTGTAGACTGTGCGTCTGGAGACAACTGTTCCAGTGGCTGCGGTAAGGTCCCGAGCGAGGCTACGTGCAGTACTCCGTGGACGTTTGCGGGCACTGATGGTGAGACGCTGTGGACGTCCCGTACTGTAGCGCTTGGACACGTTTCCTGTCTGCAGGAATCATTGCCATAATCTTGAGATCACACTTTGTAGCACACGGAGGGACTGTGCTACGACCTGCTGTGTTTGACCAGCCTCCAGTCGCCCTAGTTTTCTACCCCTCATAACATCATCTATATGTGTTGTGTTCTTTGAGCCATTTACAACACACAGTCACCATTAGCACGTCTGAAAAAGTCTGCACACTTACTCGCTGCACTGTACTCTGACATTCACCAACACACCTCTGCATATGTGGACTTTGCCAGCGCCACCGTGCGACGGCCGCAGGCCAAATGCACCACATGGCCATACCCGAGGTGATTTACACCCGCAAACCGCCCACCAGAGCGTTGTTTCACCATGTATCAGCATTATCCTTAATTTATGAGCATGAACGTAGATGTGCGAGTCTTTCAAATGTAAACACATAAAACCGAAATGCAAATTAACATAGTAAACGCTGATCCCTAATAACGTTCTCTGCGAGAACTTTAAAATACCATGTTCCATTTCAGAAGAGTCGCTTTCCTAGATTTATTAATTTATGCCGCAAGTGTGTAGGTCACGTCTGGCACCCACACCAAGCTGCCCCACTGCTAGTCAACACCTGCAACTACGCTGTAGCTCTTTTGCCTGTTTGTTTCCATCTCCATTGGGTCCTCAATGACCGAATGCATGTTTCTGCTGAGGTGACATGCATTTCAAGTGGAATGGCACTTTCGGCAGACTGCCACACTTCGCGTGCCCACACCACGGCCCAGCAACAAGCAAATGCTGGGTGGAAAGTAGGTTTGCCATAATTTATGGCCTCTCCGGTTCGTTTGACGAACACGTTTCGGGTGATATCTGTGGCTGACGATGTCTCTGAGCCGGATGCAGTGGTCCACCCTGTTCCAGAGGGAGCTTCTCGGCCAGCAAGCTCTGGGAGTTCAGAAAGGGTGGGTTCGATGGTAGCTGGGAGCTCCGACGTTAGGCGCTGGATGGGGCCCCTTAGGAACACGGCTGCCAAGGAGGGAACGGAAGCCAGTATGCACTCCGTGCGCATACCGGGGGGGGGGGGGGGGGGGGGGGGGGGGGGAGTCATTCCGGATGTGGAAAGGCTGCTTCCGGATGCCATGAAGAGTACAGGGTGCAGCCAACTGCAGGTAGTGACTCATGTCGGTACTAATTATGTATGTCGGTTTGGATCGGAGGAGATTCTCTTTGGTTTTTGGCGGCTAGCGTGAATGGTAAAGACTGCCATTCTTGTTTGCGAGATAAAGGCAGAGCTCATCATCTGCAGAATCGTCGATAGAACCGACTGTAGTCATTTGGTGCAGAGTCGAGTGGAGGGTCTGAATCAGAGGCTCAGGCGGTTCTGTGACCGTGTATGCTGCAGATTCCTTGACTTGAGGTGGGTTTCCGGGTTCCGCTTCATAGGTCCGGAGCCCACTACACACAGGAAGCGGGTACACGGGTGGCGTGGGCTGTGTGGAAGGGACTGGGCGGTTTTTTGGGAGAGGGCGTCAGGGAACCACAGAAAGGGCGTCCGTCTAAAAGGGGGCAGGTAAAACACAGAAAGTTAGTTGTAGAAACTATCGGTATTGTAGTTGTAAATTGTCGTAGTTATGTTGGGTAAGAACCAGAGCTCCAAGCCCTAATAGAAAGCACTGAAGCTGAAATAGTTATAGGTACAGAACGCTGGCTAAAGCCGGAAATAAACACAGCAGATATTTTTTCTTACGATCGAACAGTATTCAGAAAGGATAGATTAAATACAATTGGTGGTGGAGTGTTTATTGCTGTCAGAAATAGGTTGCCTTGGTAGTGAAATTGAAGTAGATAGTTCCTGCGGAATAGTATGGGTAGAGGTTATACTTGACAATCGGAATAAGCTATTAATTGGGTCGTTTCAGTTGCTGAACAGCTCAAAGAAAACTTGAGTCTCATTTCAAATAGGTACCCCACTCATACAATTATAGTCGGTGGTGACTTTGAAATACCCTCGATATGCTGGAAAAATTATACGTTTAAAGCCGGCGGCAGGCATAAAAAGTCATTTCCTCAGAAAATTATTTTGAACAATTAGTTCATGAGTCCACTCGAAGCGTTAATAGTTGCGAAAGCATACTTGACCTCTTAGCAACAAATAATCCTGAACAAACAGTGAGTATCGTGACGAATACAGGGATTAGCGACAACAAAGCATTTGCTGCTAGCCTGAATACCGCAACTCCTATAACCATCAAAAAGAAACGCACAGTATATTTATTCAAAAAAGCTGATAAAAATGTCCTTAACGCCGTTTTAAGAGACAGTCTGAACTCCTTCCGATATGATCATGTAAGCGTAGAAAAGTTGTGGAATGATTTCAAAGAGATTGTACCGACAGCAATTAAGTGATGGTACTGATCCCCCATGGTACACAAAACGGGTCAGATCATTGTTGCAGAAGCAGCGAGAAAAGCATGCCAAATTTAAAGGAAGGCAAAATGCCCAAGACTGGCAAAGTTTTGCACAAGTTCGAAATATATTGCCTACTTCAATGCTTTCAATAATTTCCACAACGAAACTCTGTCTCGAAATCTGACAGAAAACCCAAAGAGATTCTGGACATACATAAAGCACGCCAGTAGCAAGACGAAATCAATACTTTCACTGCGCGATAACAACGGTGAAGTCACTCATGACAGTGCCACTAAAGCAGAGTTATTAAACACCATTTTCCGAAACTCCTTCACCAAAGAAGACGAAGTAAACATTCCTGAATTCCAATCAAGACCAACTGCCAAGATGAGAAACACAGAAAGAGATATCTTCGGTGTCGCAAAGCAGCTTTAATCACCTTACTAAAAGCAAGGCTTCCGGTCCAGATTGTATATCAGTCAGGTTCCTCTCAGAGTATGCTGATACAATAGCTCCATATTTAGCAATTATATACAACCTCTCGCTCACAGAAAGATCCGTACCTAAGGACTGGAAAATTGCTCAAGTCACACCAATACCCAAAAAGGGAAGTAGGGGTAATCAGTTGAATTACAGGCCCGTATCACTAACGTCGATTTGCAGTAGGGTTGTGGAACATACACTGTATTCGAACATTATGAAGTATCTCGAAGAAGAAGATTTATAGACACGTACTCAGCACAGATACATAAAATATCGTTATTGCGAAACACAACTAGCTCTTTACCTCATAAAGTAATCAGTGCTATCGACCAGGGAATGTCAAACTAATTCCATGTTTTTAGATTTCCATTAGGCTTTCGACACCGTTCCTCACAAGCGTCTGCTAACCAAATTGCACTTGGTCAACTGTCTCTAGTTAACTTACGTAGCTTTTCTATAGCTGTCACACATGTACTAATAAGGTGTAGTCATTCTGTCTGCAACGCAAAGGTGAGTAAACAAAATATCACAAACAACGCATGCATACCGAAAGCAGTCTGTTTCACTTCTTTCAGAATCCAGCTAATTCCTCTCATTATCTGCATACAAATTTAATAAAGTTGTGACCTTATTGTTACCTTACTTTCTCCGTTTCTCTCTCTGAGCTACATTAAGGTACATCAGTATTGTCTGTGATTATGCTAAGATATCTGACTGAATGGAATCTAATCTGTACAAAATGGTCAATGTTTATCTTTATGTTCTGGATCTAAAATACTTCAGTAAATACATTGCCAAGAAATGCTGTGCGATGAGAACTGCGTAAAACACAACGCTATTGGCAAGAGCTGTTACTGTCGAACCGTTTGAAAACTGTGTCAATATAAATTCGAGATATCAGTCAAGCGAGTTGTATTACCAGTCGGTGAAAACAAGTAATGTATTCTCTATACCACGGAAATTCTGAAATTTATACCTTTACCCAACTGTGAAACATGATGGATGTTCTGTGATACTCATGTCTGTGATACTCATTTTGGGATGCCAATCATGGTCTCCACTACGACTTCTGATCACTGTGAAGGAAACTGTATGTTTCTGGCACATGAAACTAATTGAGATGATCACATTCATTCGGGGAGATGTGTAATGAATTTTTCAACAAAATAGTGCCTCAAATGAGCTGGGAATGCCAAGATTGATTTGATGGATGGACGTATGAATGAAACAAGCTGCTTTCCTTTAAGCGACAGTAAAATGCAGTAAAATGAAAACGAAGACAGACGAAAAAAGTGAACTCTTTTTAATTCAGAAGTAATCGCCATAAAGGTTATTACATTTATGCCACTGTGAGACAAGACGGTCAGTGCCTTCATGGAAATACGTTTTCGGTCGCGTATGGGACCATGATTCTACCAAGGCGTGCACCTCTTCGTCTGAAGCAAATCAAATGTTCTTCTTCACGTCTCCAAAAATATAGAAATCGTATAGCGAGAAACTGTGACTGTATAGCAGATGTCTAAGGGCTTAACAACGAAACTACTTCAGCATACTCGAAAAAACAAGCACACCTGCTCCGGGAAAGTCATAATGATATTTTTCTTTGAATGCAAGGGTTCACTGCTGATTGACTTTCTGGAACACAGTGCTACAATTAACGCATAACGGTATGTGGATACTCTGCAAAAATTGAAGCGCATCATCAGATCCCAACCCCGAGGAATGTTGGTGGATGGGATCATGCTGTTGCAGGAAGCCCGCCCATGTGTTGGCAAGGTTGTTATTCTCCATACAGCGCCAATCTCTCCTCAGGTGATTTTATGTTTTTGGAGCCATGAAGCAATACGTTCGTGGTCGTCGATTTTCTTTGGACGAGGAGATGCAAGCATGAGTTCTGAAAGCAACAGAAAACATTTTCCCATGAAGGCACTGACCACCTTGTCTCACAGTGGGACAAGTGTATTAACAGCTATGGCGATTACTTTTGAAATAATAAACAGTTGACTTACTTTATTTCATCTGTCTCGTTTTCATTTGACTGCGCGTTATACTTTCCTTGATAGGTGGATTATTCGTCTGTATTTGAAGAGACAAAATCTAATCCCTTCGTCTGACTTCGTTCAAAAACAGAACAAAATCGTCGCGAGATATAGCATGCAACTTCACTGACTAACGTTCATGATTCATATTATTGCCAAGAGGACTCAGACTTTTCTTGCCCCTTATTAGGTAGATGTTCCCCGTATTTTATAGAAGTCCTTCCTTTGGTAAAATAATGTTTGTACATTAGACAGTATCCATGTTCGAAAGGAGTATGGGAAATATGTGACATGTGTTCTGTCCATATGTGATGAATTCAACATGCAAGGTACTGAATAGCCGCAGAGAATTTCGGAAGAACAGTTTCCCATTCACAAATCTGACATTAAAAACGTAAATTATAAGAAAATAAAGAGCATAGATTCTGAAGAGCTCATTTAGAGACCTCAGAAAGGTGTAATCTGTACACATAATAGATTGACATCCGTCAGTTAAGGAGTTTCTGACAACCAGAAAACATTGTCCATGGTGAGACCATTTGGATTGAGCTATGGCCGACTAAAGATTGACGTGGCTCG
This sequence comes from Schistocerca americana, assembly GCF_021461395.2. Classification (NCBI taxonomy): domain Eukaryota; kingdom Metazoa; phylum Arthropoda; class Insecta; order Orthoptera; family Acrididae; genus Schistocerca; species Schistocerca americana. The sequence goes on from NC_060120.1 coordinate 612,752,328, forward strand.
CTAGTACACATCTACAGCTACCAGTTAGTTCAAATGGCTCTGAGCACTATGGGACTTAACATCTATGGTCATCAGTCCCCTAGAACTTAGAACTACTTAAACCTAACTAACCTAAGGACATTACACAACACCCAGTCATCACGAGGCAGAGAAAATCTCTGACCCCGCCGGGAATCGAACCCGGGAACCCGGCCGTGGGAAGCGAGAACGCTACCGCACGACCATGAGCTGCGGACTACCAGTTAGTTCTATCGACATAAATTTCATGGACATAAATCAGACTGAATATGCTTCGAATGCACTAGGCCGAAAGGGGCCACTTATGTCGTCCACAGAATACTTATCTAGAAATGGAAGGCATTACCACATTGCTCCACAGTGCAGTTGTCAGCAGGTCCGGTAAGGGCAACTATTGTGTGTGTTGTGCCAGAAATGCATCAGTGGTCTAGAGGCAGATGGCCTTTGGCTGTGGTGAAGCGCGCACGCCTTGTTTGTGTCTCGCCTGTTGTGTTGCTTGCGAGCGAGCGCGCGTTTGTTTACTTCCGCGTAGCGGCTTGTCTCAGAGTCCGACTTCATCGACCATCATGTCGTTTTCTTATCGCCAAGCCGCAACTAAAGTAACTTTTCCCTTAGATCACAAACGACCAAAGGCGTTTGAAGTAGAACGTTTTATGCGGGATAAAATGCGTCTCCCGCCACAAGATGTTCTCGGAATTCATTTTTCGATCCTCAGTACTACTATATGGAGAAAGCTGGCGATTGACGAGCTGTGCTCTGTCATCGTGCAGTGTCACGCTAACGATCTCGAGTTCCGATACTCAAAAATGGCTCTGAGCACTATGGGACTCAACTGTTGAGGTCATTAGTCCCCTAGAACTTAGAACTAATTAAACCTAACTAACCTAAGGAAATCACAAACATCCATGCCCGAGGCAGGATTCGAACCTGCGACCGTAGCGGTCATGCGGTTCCAGACTGCAGCGCCTTTAACCGCACGGCCACTTCGGCCGGCTTCCGATACTCTGACGAACATAATAGCAACTTTCGTGGTTGATCACGCTGGTTTTGGCCTCCCCACGTTGCAGGTTTTCGAAGTCGGGAACCGTCGGATGTTATTGTGGTCGCCTTTAAACCTTCTATAACGCCGTCAGTCACTGGCTCAAACGTGGAATACGTTCGAAACATACCGTATCCTCAATGGTGTCCTCAGGTAAAAAACTGAATTACGGAAATCCGTGCTTTGCTACTGCTTGTTGCCCACTGCGGGGCAGTCGTCATGTACGATGGCCAGCCGGGTACCTGTTCCGGTTGTGGTCGGGACGACCATGTCCTTTCTGAATGTCTCGGACGTAGACTGGTTCAGATACCGATTACCTACCTCCGCTGTTCTGCCATTTGGCCACATGTCGGTCGATAGCCGTCCGCCATCCGACACGGAACAGCGTGTTAGGAAGCAACGGTCGCCGAGGAAACGGAAGAGACAAGGCCATACACCTTCCGATCACTGCCTCCATCAGATGTCCGCACACAATAACGACCCTGCTATTGATGGAGTGCTGTCCTCAGACGCCCTGACACTTGACAGCGCGACTTCCTGCCCTGCCTGCATCTCAAGTCAGCTTCCACCTGCGTCTAATGCGGTTGCCACTCTTTCTGTGCCTGATGCTATCTGTCGGCGCTTCCCTGACAGTGATCCACTGAACTGGCCCCGTGAGACGTCTGTCTTCTGGGCGGACGACGTCCATGCTGAAGATAGACACTCTGGAGCTGTACGGAGCGATGGGCCCACTTGATGGCGTCGGCTCCCTCTCCGTCACAGCGATGTGCCCGTCCACTGGGGCCTAACGGGGAGTTCTCTGTGCTTCCCCGGTGTTTTAATTGCCTGTCCCCTGGGTATGGCAGCTTTCCGGACTTATCACATACTCACGGTCAATATCAACACCGTTCGAGTACGCCGCAAACTGGCTTTACTTCACGACATGCTGTGTGCCGCAGACGCTGTCCAAGATGCTACCCCAGGAGGGTGTACAAATAAATGATAAAAGCTAAAATAAAGATTTCACGCTGTCTGACTACCCCCTGAAGCAGATCTTAGAACCTCTTAATCGACTTTAACATATGAATTACAGCCTAAACATAAATGAATGATTAAGGCAATACTACTAAATGATAAACGTTGTTCCTGCTTGTATATTTATTGTAGATTAAAAAAAAACCTTTATTATGAGGTTTATATTTCCTAAGTAAAATTACTAATCAATTGCCCAACTCTGTCCCTTATTATGACTGCGCGATCTAATATCAATAACGTGAAATGACTGACATCATCCACGTACCACTAGAAGACACTACTTTCAAAGATGATCTATGGTGGTATGGAACCTCAGTGGAAATAAACTAACGTGATCACAGCTGTTTAGCTTTTATACCCCTAATAAGCAGAAGCAATTTGCGATATCACGGTATGTACTGCGTCCGGTGCGTTGAAGTGATGGTTCTCGTACTCGTCTGCGACGATGGAAGAACTCCAGCCACAAATAAACTCTTTCAAACACTAGGACGGCAGAAGGTGGTCCTGTGACTAATATACTCTAATACCGTCTTCTCCTCTCTGTGTTCTACAGACGAGAAACGCGAACTCCTAGCCACAAGGATGGAGTTCAGATAACGTCTCAACGCAAGTATAAGGAGAGGAAGTGCTCTCAATTACTGAACGCTGCGTACTCAACGACGACTTCCAACACGGAGGTGAAGTCCAGAATCGTCTAGGTTCGCAACAGTACAGTGCCTAACTGTTCTCACTATAAACTCTCCTGAGAGCAAAGACAGCAAGTCCATCTGTACCAACAAAGCTGATATGGAGCGACCGTCACATACGGGCTCTCACAACGGAAGACCACGTCTCTCCACCGTTGGCTGCCAAGCAAGGCTCAACTGCCCACCATCGTAATTCCAAAAACGAATCATACTCCCGAAACAACGGAATATTCTCCCTCTCTACAGATTCTTCCGAACGCCGACCAACCATATTTTGTATATGAAGATAGTAACTGTTCTCGAAAGAACAGATACCATTGATGACCGTGCAGATTCTCTAGAATAAATAATAATTAATTGAAACCTTCAGCTGCCGACAAGTATTGTTGACATACTTTGATGGGGACAGCTGAAAATGTGTGTCCCAACCGGGACTCGAAACTGGGATCTCCTGCTTACATAGCAGACGCTCTATCCATCTGAGCTACCGAGGACACAGATGAATAGCGCGACTGCAGGGACTTATCCCATTGCACTTTTCCCGTGAGACCCACATTCCCAACTGTCCGCAATCTACATACGTAGTGTTCCTAATAGTTACTTTGCCCGTCAGACGTATGGCTCTTACATTTAGTGGCGTCAGGATCGTCAATGTCTATGTGCCATCTGGTTCGGATGAGCACCGTGAACGTTCCATCTTCTTCTCAAATACAGTAACGCCTCTCTTCCTGGGTCGGCAGGATACATTGATCATTGCAGTCGATTTCACCTGCACCCAGTCACCTAAAGACAATTACCACGTCACTCTCCGTGCGCGGCGCTAGCGATAGTTCTCCAGCACCTCAGCCTAGTGGATTCTTGGAAGCATGTTCATGGCGATCGTCGAGGGTTCAGGCGTTTCACTAGCCATTCTTCCAGCCGACTCGATCGTGTTTACATCTCCCGCTATATTGTCAGTGGGGTGTAGGATGCTGAAGTCCGACCCCTCGCTTTCTATGACCATGACGCATATATCTGCGCCAACACGAAGGTGTGGCGTGGTCGTGGACATGGGAACAGAACACAATCCACCATACTTCACCCCACAGCCAGCAGTTCATCGAGACCACGTGGACAGCTTGTCGTCGACGCCGTGATGCATATCAGTGTGCCCTGTCTTGGTGGGTGCTGTGTGCAAAGCCTGCCCTCCGCAAGGTCTTGACTGGTTACGGAAGGGAGGTTGCGGCGTAGCGGCGGCGGTTTCACCATTCTCCTGGAATGTACTATGATGCCGTATTCGTCAGAGCGCCAGGCGATGGTGAATCGTGCTAAGGCACAGCTCACATCCCACTCTCGCCGCCCCCTTGAAGGAATTGTGGTCAGGGCGCAAACACGATGGGTTAGTGCCAAAGCGTCCATCTACGTATCAGGTCATAGTGGAACGATGCCACCATCGAGAACTTTCCCGATGATGGGCAGTATCAAAGAGCTGATACCCAACGGGATATCGGGTCTGCCCTGCATGCATATTATGTTATGCTGTACTCTGAACAATGTACCACCCTGCCACCATTAAGGGTGTCTCCAGACTCTCCTTTCGCACGGTCCTGTGTATGCGACGATGGATCTGCTTGTTAACGTCACAGAGGACGAAGTTGATGATGCTATCCAGGTGGGTTCTTCGAACAGGTCGTCTGGCCTTGACGGCCTCTGGTGCCAATGTAGACGGAAATTTGTCAGGTCCTTATCTCACGTTTCGTGCCAATTCCAGACGGCTTCCTGGATGCCTTCCTCATTCCCATCCTCAAGCGTCTGGGTACCTCACACATATCCGATTACCGCCCATTGACGTTACTCAACTGCGATACCAAGATCTTTACCTGGCTGTTGGCTGTGCAGCTTAGCTGAACAGCTCGGTTCGTGGTTTCCCTGAACAAACTTCCTTGTGAGGTTCCAATGACATTTGCACTGCCTTCTGTCGCTAACTGGACATAACAGCTCACATATGCTTGGACTTTGGTAGCTCATGACTTCAGCCAGGCATTAGATATGGTCGACGACGATTACCTGGAAGGGGTTCTCCGCAAATATGGGCTACCCTGATACTATCATCGACGTCGTAATGTGTCTCCCACATGAAGCTGTGTCTCGTGTACTCTTCTGCGGCCGTCTCACTCCTCCTATCTCGATCAGTGATCAGTGCGTCTACGTTGCCCGCTCTCTGCACTGTTGTATCCTTTCGCCATGGAAGCGTTGCTCTACGCCCTTCGTGAACGCCTCTCTGGGGTTTCTCTCGGTGACCACGTATTCAGCTGCACTGCTTATGCAGACGATTCCGTCATCGTTCTTCGCAGTGGTGCTGAGTTCAGAGAGTCACTGGCATGGGTTACCACTTACGGCGAAGTTTCTTGTAGCTGCCTTAACGTCCGCAAATCGGTCGCCAAGGCTATAGGTGCGGGTCACGGACAGCACTGCCCCTTTGCTTGTAGCTGATACTATTCTTTGCTTAACACTCGATTTTGCAAGTGATCTGTGGCGTACAATTGCGCTCAACTTCAGACGCCTACTAGATTATCGTTTACGAGCACTCGACCTTCTGCAACAGACACAATGGGTAAATGTGTACTTAGCGTGACGTATCCTCCACGAGGCACGGACACTTCCTATTCCGCCGCGCGGGATTAGCCGTGCGGTCTAGGCGCGGCAGTCATGGACTGTGCGGCTGGTCCCGGCGGAGGTTCGAGTCCTCCCTCGGGCATGGGTGTGTGTGTTTGTCCTTAGAATAATTTAGGTTAAGTAGTGTGTAAGCTTAGGGACTGATGACCTTAGAAGTTAAGTCCCACAAGATTTCACACACACACACTTCCTATTCCGCCATCCATGGCCTTCCGAATTTTAGCGGACTGGGTTCATTTGTCTGCGTCGGCTATCTGATCAAGGTAAGGTACGAAACCCTTACCCTCCCGCGCTGCAGGGGAGATTTAGATCTGTATCATGTGGCTGATAGAGCGGTAACCCTTTTCATTGATTCTCACATGGCTATGTGGCATCGTTGTCCTACGTGCCGTACCAGCCTATTGATGGAGGCCCTTACACCACATTCTCTCTCAGCGCCTATCCAGCTTTCGGAAGTCCCTCCGCCCTTCTTTCACTTTCGCCACATTTTCCTCTAACTGAGCTACGTCCGTATTGTCATACTTCCGGCGCATTTGACATCCATGAAGGCTACCTATGGTTTCCTTCAGCAGCGCAGGCCACCGAATGTGGTTGAGGGGAAGCCTCACCACGTCGACTGGCGTGCCGTTTGGCGATTGGTGTGCGCTCCTTATCTTGGCACTGACTTCCAGTCTGCATGGTACCTTACTGTCAATCTGAAGCCAGTATGTCGGCCACGCCTTCACAGGTCTCACCTCCCGGACACCCAACTGTGTGTCGCCTGTCATGTTTTGGACACAGACGAGCACCTCCTGGTGCGCAGATCGGCGACAGGTTCAAAAAATGGTTCAAATGGCTCTGAGCACTATGCGACTTAACTTCTGAGGTCATCAGTCCCCTCGAACTTAGAACTAATTAAACCTAACTAACCTAAGGACATGACACACATCCATGCCCGAGGCAGGATTCGAACCTGCGACCGTAGCGGTCGCTCGATTCTACACTGTAGCACCTAGAACCGCTCGGCCACTCTGGCCGGCTCGGCGACAGGTGTCTAGTTCTTGGTGCGACAGATGTTGTCCCCAATTACCCGTACGACTCCTCATCAGACACCTACTCAATTGCTCCTCTTTGTGGACGCTGGATACTTCTCGCTAGGCGAAGACGAACTCTGTGAAGTGGATTTGTGGACACGCAGTTCACTAGATGTTTGCTGATGGCGAAAAAAGTATCCTTGATTTTTGGCAGTTCCTTGATGAATGCCATTGTGTAGTCGTCCGCAGTCGAAAACACAGACAGTTTTTCTTCAGTTTCCTTTGCAGTGTCTTCCTTAAGCCTCCCAGAGCTGGGGTGTTACGGCCACGAAGAGTCGATCCCCGCCATCCACGCTTAGAACCGATATATTCTCTGGTCATCAGAATGTTCTTCTCGGGAAAAGTTCACTTCGATAACTAAGGGGGGTAGCGTCTTTGTTAACTTATCAGAACCCGCCACTGCTTGAATTTTGATTGATAGTCAGGACTGGAGGTCAAAGACTCCCAACTTAAGGACCCACCCTCATTCTGCCAACGGGAGTCGGATTTGTTATGAATAGAAGAGTAGGGCAAGGTAAGTATCACTGTGAACAATTCAGTGGTAGGGTTATTCTTATCAGAATCGACAGCAAACCAACACCAACAACGACATTTCAGGTATACATGCCGACGTCGCAAACTGAATATGAAGAGGAAGATGGGAATTTTTCATGGGAAACTGGAATGCAGTAGCAGGGGAAGTAGTAGAAGAAAAGGTTACAGGAGAATATGGGCTTGTGACAAGGAATGAGAGAGGAGAAAGGCTAATTGAGTTCTGCAATAAATGTTACCTCGTAATAGCGAATACTCTCTTCGAGAATCACAAAATACGGGAAGATTTCAGTTAGATTACTCTTACTCCATAGTCGGACAGAGATTTCGAAATCAGAGTCTGGATTGTAGTCTCTGTTCACAGTTTAGTAGTGATGAAGAGTAGGCTGAAGTTTAAGAGGCTAGTCAGGAAGAAACAATGCACAAAGAAGTGGGGTACGGAAGTACTAAGCAGTGACGAGATACACTTGAAGTTCTCTAAGGCTACAGATACGGCGATAAGGAATAGCTCACTACACACTACTGTTCAAGAGGAATGGACGTCTTTAAAAAGGGTAATCACAGAAACGGGAAAGGAAAACATAGGTACAATGAATGTAACTACGAAGAAAGCTTGGGTAGCAGATGAAATACTTCAGCTGATCGGTGGAAGATGGAAGAATAAAAATGTTCAGGGAAATTCAGGAATGCAGAATTAGAAGTCGCTGAGGAATGACATAAATAGTAAGTGCAGGGAAGCTAAAACGAAATGTCTGCATGGAAAATGTAAAGAAATAGAAAAAGAAACGATTGTCGGAAGGATTGACTCAGCATATAGGAAAGTCAAAACAATCTTTGGTGAAATTAAAAGCAAGGGTGGTAACATTATGAGTGCAACGGTAGTTCCACTTCAAATGCATAGGAGAAAGCGGATAGATGGAAAGAGTACACTGAAAGCCGCTATGAGGGGGAAGATCTGTCCGATTAGATATAAGAAGAAATAGGAGTCGATTTCGAAGAGATTGGGGCTCCAGTATCAGAATCAGAATTTAAGAGAGCTTTGGAGGACTTAAAGATCAAATTAGGCAGAAGGGATAGATAACATTCCATCGGAGTTTCTAAAATCATTGAAGAAAGTAGCAACAAACAAGTATTCACGTTGGTGTGTAGGATGTATGAGTCTGGCGACATACCATCTGACTTTCGGAAAAATATTGTTCACACAATTCCGAAGACTGCTAGAGCTGACAAATGCGAGAATTATCGCACAATCAGCTTTGCAACTCATGTATCAAATTACGTACAAGAATAATATACAGAAAACGGAAGAGAAAATTGAGGATGTGTTAGATGATCAGTTTGGCTTTAGGAATGGTAAAGGCACGAGAGCCGAAACTCTGACGTTGCGGTTGATAATGGAAGCAAGAATAAAGAAAAATCAAGACACGTTCATAGGATTTGTCGACCTGGAGTACAATCTGTGCATCTAAGAAGCAATGATGGAGATAAAAGAGAAGTCCAGGACTGGAATTAAAATTTAAGGTGAAAGTATATCAATGATTCGATTCGCTGATGATATTGCTACTCTGAGTGAAAGTGAAGATGACTTACATGATCTGCTGAATGGAATGACCAGTCTGTAGACTGCAGAATATGGATTGAGAGTAAATCGAAGAAAGAAGAAAGTAATGAGGAGTAGCAGAAACGAGAACAGCGAGAAACTTAACATCAGGACTGATGGTCACGAAGTAGATGAAGTTAAGAAATTCTGCCACTTAGGCAGCGAAATAACCAATGACGGACGGAGCAAGGAGGGCATCAAAAGCAGACTGTCAATGGCACAACGGGCATTCCTGGGCAAGAGTAGTCTACTAGTATCAAACATAGGTCTTGATTTGAGGAAGAAATTTCAGAGAATGGACGTTTGGAATACAGCATTGTATGGTTGTGAAATATCTACTGTGAGAAAACCGTAACAGAAGAGAATTGAAGCATTTGAGATATGGTGCTACAGACGAATATTGAAAATTAGGTGGAGTGATGAGGTAAGGAAGGCGGAGGTTCTGCGCAGAATCGAAGAGGAAAGGAATATGTGGAAAACACTGACAAGAGGAAGTGACAGGATGATAGCACATCTTTTAAGACATCAGGCTGTGACTTCTATGGTACTAGAGGGAGCTGTAGAGGATAAAAACTGTAGAGGAGGACAGAGATTGGAATACAGCCATCAAATAATTGAGGACGTAGATCGCAGGTGCTACTCTGAGATGAAGAGTTTGGCGCAGGAGAACAATTCGTGGCGGGCCGCATATAACCAGTCAGAAGACTGATGACTTAAATAACGAAAAAAATGCCAGGGAATCAAACCTTATAATCACGTTCTACACGGCATCAGCAGAGGTACACCATACACGGTATGGAATTATTCGTGGATCATGAATTACGAATGATTTCTGGCGAAACTAGTGTGTGCATCATTGTCACGATGTTTCGAGACCAGCCATCCCATCGTTTGCGCCATACCTCAAGCTGTTTCAGGAATGTCAAACATCCCTCACCTTTCAATTACGAATATGCGTGTGCACGTGTCAAGTAGTTTTTTCCACACTACGCAGGGGCCCCACACGTCTTTATATCAGTATGTAATTGGATAAACTTGAAGATGACGTCTTTAGAGATGAGGCGCAGACCTTGCTCCAACTGTTCTACTGGGCTACGGATAATTGGAACTCTACCCATTCTGTAACTGCTACAGCATATGGAGAGCTGTGCCTAGAGCCCGTGAGTTAGGCCAGCTATTTTCAACACTACCAACATTTTCTTTTAGATGAAGAACACGCCTGTCGGCAGCGTGAAGCATTCTTATACAATTTCTGTGCTAATTATTTATAAAGATTTTCTGCCGCAACCGTCATGTGTTTGACTAGACTGATTAGGGTTTAGCCTTCTGCTGGTGACGAGGTCACCAGAAATGCACCTGTCTCCGATTGAGCTAGGATAGCGAATGAAATCGGTCTTTTTTGTTATGAACCATCGCGGCCTTTGCCTTAAGCTTAGTCCGGAAATCATAAACCACCTCGCTTGGTTCAAGCTGTGTGATTATTTTGACGATCTCATTCAAGCTTCATGTATTTGACCGTAATATTGTCACGCAATTATTTGGGTAAAGCATCGAATGTTTCCGTTAAGACTGAAACAAGTATTTCATCATATGTTGCCTTCAACCGTCCAAGTGAAAAGAATGAAATCTGTGATGTAATATAGTTACAACAGAATCGTTTTTTGGGTACATAGTAATACTTAGGTATCAAAAACTTCCAATGTAAATCTAAAGGATTTCTTGTATTATTATAAATTTGACTAATCAGAGGTCTACTTCACTCAAAGGTTTGCAAACGGCCATTTTCGAGGTACTTTTCTGGCATGTACTCATTTTAACGCGTGCCTCCTATCTTAACTGTCCGCAAGGCCGTCCTTCATTCAACCTCCATGGCGTCTATGCCATCCCCTCCCCCCTCGCCCCCCCCCCCCTCGATTCTTTACAGAATCTAGTCATAACACATATTGAGTGGATAACTTTCCTCTCTCTAGAGTATATACGTTTTTTGCATCGACTATAAAATTTAGTTTTTATGGTATGACACGTCTCGAAATTTATGAAATTTTGTTATTTTAGCTTCTTCTCTTCCTTCTCCCCTCCCCCCTCCCTCTCCCTCCCGCTAAGGACGTGCATGCCCTGTATGGACATTATTTCCTCGGTATTGCGTACTATATCAGTACTCTCAATATGTAGTTGCAGCAACACACTCATAACGCAGGAACATATAAACATCACCATCGAACAGAAGTAGGATGTTTATTAATGTTAATACAGTTGCAAGATCTATCTGTGTTGTTGAAACTCAACAATCATTAAGATTCTACATAAAAATGAATTTCATGTCTTAACTAGCAAGTATGAACGTCTAAAATTAATTAAAGACCTACTCTTTATTGAAAACTTGCTCTAATGGATTTCATGAATATCCCACACTTTACCGAAATCTTGCTTCGATGGACTTCATGAATTTTAACAAAACATATTTTTATTTCTGAGAGTCAGTTTCTCCATTCGCAAGACACTAAGATTTACGAACAGAGTACGAAAAAGAACCTACCGCAGGGAGCATTAAATGGGCAGTTAAGGGTACACATTTGATATATCAGATTTTGTCGACGTGATTGATTAGTGGTGTGTTTTCGAGTGTACAACCGAGCTGTTCTTTCTACTTTTATGCAAAATGTTTACACGAAATATTGTGCATTAAATGTAATCAATAATCGGTTGTGCACTCGAAAACACACCATTAATAGGATACACGTAACTGAAATTACACAGCCGGCCGGAGTGGCCGTGCCGTTCTAGGCGCTAGAGTCTGGAACCGAGCGACCGCTACGGTCGCAGGTTCGAATCCTGCCTCGGGCATGGATGTGTGTGATGTCCTAAGGTTAGTTAGGTTTAAGTAGTTCTAAGTTCTAGGGGACTGATGACCTAAGGTGTTAAGTCCCATAGTGCTCAGAGCCATTTTTTGAAATTACACATTTAAGATAATTAATCCTTAATGCCGTATACTGATCCATTTATTTATATTTGCAAATTTTACTGTACCTGGAGGCGATGCGATGCTGTATCGAAGCAGCAGTTATGGTACACACCGTTCACACAGACTTTATCCGCAAGTGGCTCACACACATAGCATCAGTCTCTGATTTTGAAACAGCTTTCCAGTTTAACGTGTCGATCATCTAAGACCTTTGATAAACAGTTTACTACCATCCGAATCTAATTCATCAAGTTGCTTGCACATTTCTGGTTTGTGTTCATACATCATACTTTCACACCAACCTCTTTTCCGACTGAATTAGTGCCCAGTAAACTGGAAACTTTCACCTTTTGAATATTCATTTACAACATTTATTCATAAAAATTGAAATAAGCATAGGTATTTAGTATATAGATAGCACAAAAAATGTAAATGTCGTGTGACTAGGGCCTCCCGTCGGGTAGACCGTTCGCCGGGTGCAAGACTTTCGATTTGATGCCACTTCGGCGACTTGCGCGTCGATGGCGATGAAAAAATGGCTCAGATGGCTCTAAGCACTATGGGACTCGACATCGGAGGTCATCAATCCCCTAGAACTTAGCACTACTTAAACCTAACTAACCTAAAGACATCACACACATCTATGCCCGAGGCAAGATTCGAACTTGCGACCGTAGCAGCAGCGCGGTTCCGGACGGAAGCGCCTAGAACCTCTCCGGCCACAGAGGCCGGCTGATGGCGATGAAATGACGATGATTAGGACAACACAACACCCAGTCCCTGAGCGGAGAAAATCTACGACCCTGCCGGGAATCGATCTCGGGCCGTTAGGATTGACATTCTGTCACGCTGACCACTCAGCTACCAGGAGCACAGAGTTACATTGTTTAAACCGGAAGCGACGATATGCAGTTAACTCGGTTAACTGAATTACACTGAGGTGACAAAAGTCATGGGATACCTCCTAATATCCTGTCGGACCTTCTTTTCCCCGGCGTAGTGCAGCAGCTCGACTAGGGATCCATTCAACAAGTCGTTGGAAGTCCCCTGCAGTAATATTGAGCGACGCTGCCTCAATAGCCATCCATAACTGCAAAATCGTTGTCGGTGCAGAGTTTTGCCCACGAACTGTCCTCTACATTATATCCATAAATTTTCAATGGCATTATTTTGGGAGATCTGGGTGCTCAAATAATTCACTCGAATTGTGCAGAATCTTCTTCAAAATAATCTGTCATCTGCAGCAATACCCCTTAGCGCCAAACAAGGCCTATTGTCATCCAAAAAATTCCATGTTTCTTAGGAAAATTAAGCCCTTGAATGGCTGCATACGGTCTCCAAGTAGCCGAACACATCCATTTTCAGTCAACGATCGGCTCAATTGGAGCAGAGAACCCAGCCTATTCCACGCAACCACAGCCCGCACCAATACGGACCCGCCACCAGCTTGCTCAGTGTGCCGTTGACAACTTGGATCCACCGCTTCGTGGGGTTTGCGCCATTGAGGAATCCTACCATCAGCTCTCACCAACACAAATCGGGACTCATCTGACTAGGCTAACGTTTTCCAGTGGTCTAGGGTCCAGCCGTTACGGTCGCGAGCCCAAGAGAAACGCTGCAGGCAAAGGCACTCGCCATATACCATTAACGCCAAAATCCACCGTACTGACCTAACGGATACGTTCGTCGTACAACCCACATTAAGTTTTGCCTGTATTTCATGCAGTGTTCTTTGTCTGTTAGCACTGACAACTCTGTGCAAACGCCGCAGGTCTCGGTCATTAAGTGAAGGCCATCGTCCACTGCGTTGTCCGTCGTGAAAGATACATCCTGAAATTTGGTATTATCGCCACACTCTTGGCACTGCGTATCTTGGAATATTGAATTCCCTAACAATTCCCCAAATGGAATGTGGTATGCATCTAGGTCCAACTATTGGATCGCTTCCAAAGTCTGTTGATTCCCACCGTGCAGCCGTAATCACCTGAACACAAATGACAACTTCGTCCGTGCACTGCTCTTTTATACCTTGTGTACACGACACTACTGCCATCTTTATATGTGCATATCGCTATGACTTTTGTCAACGTCAGTATTACGTATTGTCTCACCTGTGTATTTTCCCCACAGACACGAACATGCGCTGTGGCACAGAATCAGAGCGCCTCCGAATGCCATTGTGTGGTGTTTCTTGTCGTGGCTGAAACACACGCTACGTCATTTCGTGGACCAGGCAGGCCAATCAAAGATCCGTAAATTCCTCAAGGCTTTTGTGGCGTGGACTGTGGTTTGAGGGTATCGCAATATCTTGTTTCAATATGCTAGTTAGTGCCATGACCACGAAAGCTTCCACTGAGCGATTACTATATCATCCTAGCGTCTGATACAATGCCTCTGCATGTTAAATTCCAGGAGCTGGGGAGGTATCTGTCTCGAGAACCACTGCGCCCCGTGATCTTTCAGTCGACAGACACTTCTGCGTCGTCCTGACCATCGCAAATGAAACTGATGCACCTCGCTGAACACCGCAGCATACCAATCTCTGCATCACCAAAGTCTGTAACGTCTGTGTGTTGTGACAACAGCGATGCACGATGAAAGCCATCTCGAGAACTCAATCCAGTTCGCAGTACTCTGTTACCTATAGCTCGTGCTGGCACTTTTCCTGTAAACTCTGCTCGTATTTCAGCTGTTGTCATTCGTCTATTCGTCAGAGCTATCCGAGCAATTATAATATCATCTCGTGATGATTTCCTTCTAGAAAGAACCCCAGCCTACTCTCTTTGCAGTACTGCTGCTCTGTATTCACTTCGTCGCTAAGAGTTCTGCTAGTTTTGCACTACAATCAACTCCCTGTATGATATGCTGATATGGTGCTCCCTTGTCCCTCATGCTAATGATTCGAACTTTATCGCGGTCCGAAATATGGCGATCAACTGCACGTGCACGTCATCTGCCCATACTGTGTTGCGATTTCCACGTGTAACGTGGAGTGACGTTGTACACACCCAGTAGCCATCATATCCTAGCCCATTCTTCATCCACAAGAACATATTCTTTTTGAAGTTTGCCAAAAGAAGAAATTTTAAACAACAGATCCCAGGTGGCTGTAAATTAGACAGTCTTTATTTAAACTGTGTGATTAGGTAATATCGGCGACTAGTCATTTTCAGGCACCTGTAAAACCAACGTGGAGAATATCACATTGTCTGCGTACATCTCCGTACATCACCAACTTATTAGTAAGGCGTTGCAAACCTCAAATTAACATACCATTCTGCTGTGGAAATTTCCTACTTAATGTGTAATATTATGTATTACATGTCGCAATTGTCAAATTATTTTTCACTACTTGTAAGAAATATGCATTTTATTCCATCCTTACGTTGTGAATGAATCCAAATTAACGTGACAACTTTAAACATCATATTTTGAACTTTGCTCTAAGTACTACGGCTTGAAAACTAGCAGCAGCTGACATTTTGTTGTCAAAAATACACATGCATCTAAGCATTGTAAAACTATAGAGAGCAAAAGTCAGAGGCACATTACATATATTGCTGGCGCACCAGACTCAATTGATGTGTTGTGTATCACACAATCAGCGACAAAAACAGCTGAACGGTATACAAGCAGTCATAATAAAATACTTTAGGCAGTACATTAACGATAACACACGGAATAACTACAGATTTCACAAAATATTGAAAATATACAATCCTGTAATTGCTGCCGAGTCAGACTTAAGGAATGCCGTATATCGTAGGTCATCAGTGTCTCAATGCTATGTGTAGACACACAGAAGCCAAATTATTGACATTTCTTACAGGGGAGTAATACTGTTTTATGTTTTTTTTAAATATATTATTACTGATAAGCTTCACGGTAAATGATAACAGCCAAACAGTTGCAAGACTGTTTTATGTATCTCCAGTGCAGAATGTGATTTTAGAGTATTTTACTTCTTATGAAGGTATGTTTAATATACCGAAACCGTGGTCAAGAATTTTAATAAAGCTTTATGCTGTAACTGTTTGGCTGTTATCATTTACCGTGAAGAATTTCAACAGTTGCTGTTTCAGCCATGTTTAAAATCTTGAAATTACTGGTAAGCCAGCAGAATCCTCAATTTACTATCCATCTACGTATGTTTGTATGTTTGCTTTGTATTTCGTTAAAATGGGTGAATAGTGATAGTAAGTAATAAAATCGCATAAGATAGCGAGTGTAAACGGCGTTCATTTCTGGCTACACCTTATTGGGCACATGCCAAATTGATACTCTCAAAAACATGTATATCATCTTACCTTAAGCAAATACATAGTGACCCATCATTTTATTTGTGAGAAATGTATAGAATCAAGTATTGTAATTGAGGAATCCTATGTATAAATTATTCCATGATGTACAACGAGTAAAAAATGTGAGCTGTTATGGATTCCTTAATGAGAGAAACTACGTCCTAAAGTGACATTTACTAACATTTTATGGAAAATACATAGCGGGCGTCAAAAGAACAGAAAACATTTCAACATCTATCAACTAATATAAAATGCGAGAATGGACGGCAACCAAATGGCACCTGTAATAAAAGTGTAAGAACCAATATCTGGTACACCATATGGTCTATGGGATGCGATACTGTTATAATATTAAAAAAATAAAACGTAAATGTAAAATAACGTGGGAAGATAGCGGTGAAAAATTTAAATGAATGTCTCTGAACCAGAAGGGTTTACACAAACAGTACGAGGCCACATTGAAGAGAGAATAGCATCGACATCAAATCGTACAAAAATTAACACTATGCTCCTAAAAAAGAAATGCTTGCGTTGATATGTACTCATGATTCACTACAGCGTACATTATTGGAGACATAAGGATGCAAAAACTTTGTTCTCAGATTCATGTATACGTATCTGATGTTGAGCAAAATACATGATATGACTTTGTTTGAGGAAAGATATACAGTAATCAAACAGCAAGATTAAGAAAGGTACAGACAAAAGTTATTGCACGAAGTACGTCGAGTAAAGGTATAAGCTAGTACAAACTACTTATTAAGAGGAAACATGGGGTCAACAGGTATAAAATGCAGGGAGGGGCAGCAAACAAACAACACTTGCAATAAAAAGTGTAGGAACCACTACTGGGTACAGCATTTAGTGACGACATACAAGGTATTCTGTTGTCATGATTGAATAGTTTATAGAAGATGAAATAACTATAAAAACCTTTGGGGACGGTTCAGTATAAGTCCAAATTGCCAAAGACAGGTGACACTGAAAAATGAAAACGAACAAATACTGTAGTGCCGCATGCAGGTAGGAAGAACATCGAAATACAATATACGAAGACTAACATAATACTTTTTTTAAAATTTTGCAAGAAAATTTCTACTTTTCAAATCTTTTTGTGCATTTAGGAGAAACTCTGGATATTTGTTAAAAGTGGCATAAATTTCCATTTCTTAACGGATATACATCGATCTACTCTTATTAGTAATATGTGAAACATCTAGCGCGACCGCTTGCGTAAAGCGGGAAATCCGGTTTGCAGTCCCGGTCCGCCACTAACTTTCATCCTCGTTGCTGATGGTTGCTGGTTTTTCGCAAATGCTAATGCGTTTCATGTATTTCACAACAGTTGTAGCCACAACAGTGCCTGTTCTTTTAGAAATGCATGTATGTCCGAAGGAATATTGCGTAGTTCTTCTGAACAACACAGGCATTTCAAAAGCGTATTTATCCACCAACACCCGACAAGCGACTTGTAGTTAAAATGTCTCCACAGTACGGCAGTATACACAATGGATGTACGATTGCAGGTTGTAGACACATGGCTGAAGACTTATCAAAGTTTGGGTCTGGCAGTGAGCGTCCACGGATAGCATAATGGTAAGGCGACCGCTCCCGATCAGCGGAAAATCGGTGTTCGACTCTCTGTCAGACACAGTTTTTCATTGTCGTCATTCCATTATAAATCTGATGGTTGTCCATATTCGCAACTACGAAAACATTTCATGCATTACATAACGGCTGTAGTCGCCGCAGCATGCAAGCACGTCCGAAGGTACAGTGTATCATTCTTCTTAACAACACCGTACTGTATGGAAGAATTACTACACAGCAGTGCGGCCAAAGGCACTGACGAACTCAGGAAATTAGGGTGCACTGGTTCGTATCTGATGAAGGATAACGTCATCGGCATAGCCTGACAAAACAAATAATGAAGAAAGGACATTACTAATGTTTAACACCAAAATTACTATTTATTTACTCGCTGATTAGTTTCGGGTTTTGCCTACTTACACACGCCACCTACACTCAGGAGCCAAAGAAACTGATACACCTGCATAATATCGTATAGGGAACCCCCCCCCCCCCCCCGCCCCTGAGTACGCAGAAATGCCGCAAGATGACGTGGCATGGACTCGACTAATGTCTGAAGACGTGTGTATGGAACTGACACCATTAAAGCTGCAGGCTGTCCATAAATCCGTAAGAGTACGAGGGGATGGAGATCTCTTCTGAACAGTACGTTGCAAGGCATCCCAGATATACTAGAAAACCTTCATATCTGGGGAGTTTGGTGGCCAGAGGAAGTGTTTAAAGTCAAAAGAGTTTTCCTGGAGCCACTCTGTAGCAGTTCTGGACGCAGGGGGATACGCATTGTCCTGGTGGGTTTGCTCAAGTCTGTCGGAATGTACAATGGAAATGAATAGATGCAGGTGATCAGACAGGACGCTTACGTACGTGTCATCTGTCAGAGTCGTATTTAGACGTATCAGGGGTCTGACATCACTGCAACTGCAGACGCCCTACTCCATTACAGAGTCTCCACCAGCTTGAACACTCCAGTTCCCTGCTGACATGCAGGGTCCATGGATTCATGAGGTTGTCTCCATACCAGTACACCACCATCAGCTCGATATAATTTGAAACGAGACTCGTCCAACTAGGTAACATGTTTCCAGTCATCAAGAAGTCCAATGTCGGTGTTGACAGGCCCAGGCGAAGCGTGAAGCTTTGTGTCGTCAGTCATCAAGGGAACACGAGTGGGCCTTCGGCTTCGAAAGACCATGTCGATGATGTTTCGTTGAATGGTCCGCTCGCTTGTAACGCTACCATCGACCACCTTAAACGGCAATCGACGCTAACGTTATACGTCTGCGAGGAATTTTTGAACAGTTAACCGTGAGATAACCTAATGGAAACAGAACAGTCAAACTGAGATTCGTTACGGAAACACTCCAGGAGAGTAAACAAGTGGTTCAGGAACAGCACAAAAGGACGCCAGCCTAATTAGGCATTCTTTTGTCTAGTTAAATAATAAAGCAGAAGGCAATGCTAAGGCTAACCTAACTTTCTTTGACACACACACACACACACATTAAACTCTTTCCTTACATCTGCTCCTACTACAACACAGTACCTAACCTTGCAGATAAATGTGGCAGTAAAAACAAATAGCCAATGAGATAGAAAACAGCAGCATATGCCTCTCGACAACACGTACCGTAAATGAACTACGTGCAACAGTTTATAAAACCAATTACCAGCACACATGAAACTAGTAGCAATACTGAACAGGGAAAAGCTCGAAATGATTCTGAATTTAAATCAGAGGGTCTGCTAATGATCATACTTTGTTATTTCATTGCTCACTACAGGGTCTCCATGCCTGTGCATTAACCAGCTTGCTTTAGAATTGCTAACACAGTAAATAGTTCTTTCTTAAACTCGGATTGAAGCAACTAACCAGAAAGCTCATCTAACTACATTGGCTCTGAAGAAGCCGTGGTATTGCTCCATTAACAAACCAGCCTAGTACTTGAGGACGCTTAAACTTTCATGCTTTGAAGAAACATGCTCATTAACAAAAGTACACTAACATGTATGAGAAATGGTAAGTATTCTTATCATTAATTATTAGATAGATGCAGTCATGACAATACTGTTGACTTCGCCCTGTTACATATCTTCTTGGCGTCGGAATTATATTTATAGTCCCGAATACCATGCCACGATAATGGTATTATAATAATCCGAGGCCATAAATACTGCCCTTAAGCTCTTGTGGCCTCAAAACTCCAGAAATATGAGCCACGATGATCCGTTACTGCTAGCGAGGTGTTAACCACAGCCCTGCTCAGCCCAGACTTCTGACCCATAACAAAGGACAAGTTGCCACTTGAGCGGCAACTACATCTTTTCCACTTTGCCAGGCTACTTCCGTAGCTGCGGGGCTTCCCCACATCTTTTACATATAACCCTACGTTACCTAGTGTTGGACCAAGTCATTTATAGTACATTACATAACAATCATTTCAGTAGTTATTTAAATTCAGTAGCTCAATTTAAACAACATTGTTCAAAAAATCCCATAACTGAAACATGTATACAGAGTCAAAGAATTTCCATGATAGATACAACATCATACATAAGCAATACTACAAACTGACACAGAAATGTCGATACAGATACAAAATAGGTCAAAATAGGTATTACTAGCTGACACTTGTTGATGGCCCAGCACTGAAATCTGCAGCAATTTGCGGAAGGAGGAATATGATAATGTTTAGTTTGTGGAGCGCTCAGCTGCGCGTTCGTCAGCTTCCCTTCCAAAGTCCCATTTTTACACAGTCCAATTGTTTTTACCCAATCCAATCTAGCCACTGTCACAAATGATGATGACGACAGAATGATGAGGACATCAGAAACACCCAGTCCCCTGGCAGAGAAAATTTGCGGAGAGGTTGCATTTCTGTCACACTGAACGATTGGTCCCATTCTTGTACGCTCTTTTTCAGGCAGCAGCGATGTCGGAGATTTGTTGTTTTACCGGATTCGTGACATTCACGGTACACTCGTGAAATGGTCGAACAGGAAAATCCCCTCTTCATCGCTACTTCGGAGATGTTGTGTCCCATAGCTCGTGCGTCGACTATAACGCCACGCTGAAACTCACTTAAACCTTAATAACCTGTCATTGAAGCAGCAGTAACCGATCTAACAAATACGCAACAAGAATGCGTTCTGGCTACTCATCGGATTTTTCCATATGGCAAACTTAACTACGTAGTTACCGCCGATTCCCACTGTGCCACTACGCTGGCGCTGGCAGTCGAAAGTTCGTGACAGAAACATATTCTGTTGGGTTTAGTGCGATAATTTATGTGATAAGTTTAAAAATTTTCATAGTTGGAAAATTTCGATCAATTTATGCAGTAAGTTACTCTGCAGTAACTCTGTATTTTCGATTTCGCGATCTCTGGTAGGGAGGTTGCCAACGTGACCTGAACCTCCTCGCTTCTCCTGTACTGGGTTTGTTCTTTTTCTTAAATACAGACTATAAAGGATGTAATTTGTGGTTGCATTCAGTTCAGGGACACTTAACTCGTCAGTTTAGATACGTCTGCTCCTGGCAGTTAGAGATGTACATAGATTAAAATTCAAAAATTTTGGCGCCAAATCGAGTAAGGAGAACAATTAGATACGTAACATCTATGGAGTACAACTATCGAAGTACCGCGTTCCACGCCTTATCCAACCCTCCCCAAGCAATACGTATTGTTTCTTTGAGTGTTCTATGGTTCAGACATCTACATTTTGTCCTATGCGACCAACAATACTGGATACAGGCGTCGTCTTTTAAGGCACTAAAAGCCGTCAGCCTATAGTTGGGCAGATACTTTTCAATTTTTTGTACAGATTTCTGGTAATGTGTGTATTTTTGAGCCTATTTTCAGTTGTTTAGTGGTACCTAGGCACTTATAATGAATCTAAGATTGAGCCACTAACATCCGTCTCATTTCATTTTCTTACCTAACGGTCTAGTTGCTTGTTTCCTTAATAAGTGGATCCTCAGACGACGTGAACGAACGATGGAACAAGCAGACAGAGGGGCCTTTTTCGGGCAGCAGTCTTGTCCCTAGGGATGAAACGAGTTCTGCAGTGAAGGCAGGCCACACCAAGAGGGGCCAATGTCTTGATCACTTAGCCGGATGTATTCTCTGTCAGCGTCGCCGCATTGTTTCTGTAGTATAAGCACTCGCATAGGGCTTCAGGTCTTTTTTAGAAAGCTTAGTTTAATAACGATGCAGCGTGCCCGACTAGTGCAAACTAAATTCACTTACAAGCCATTGTCCCAGTTAAAAAGAAGTTTTTGGTGGACCATTTCGCTGGCAGGCCATCCGAGGAAACTCGAGGAAGCTGGCCTAGCAAAGGATAGCGCTCACACCATTTAGCGAGCTAACCTATGTAGCAGTTATTCTTTCGCCCTTTTTCTGGGGGAGGAATGGTTTCATCCAGGGGAAAAACCACGCAAGCAACAAATTTCTCTCTCGCGACATGGGAAAGGGCCTATTGGATGGACGAAAGGAATATCTAACGGGTGTGTGGGGTCTTGCCCACCATCTTGTATAGGGTGCCTTAAGGATGCTGAGTTTTCGGAATGCTGTACAACAATTCAAACAAATTCACATAAATAGTTTTTATTACAAACAAGAAGACTGACAATACTTAACTTGTATTTACATCCTGTTGTCGCAAGAGATCGGTGACATACAAAATAAATCAGAGTCCTTTGCTATATATAATATTCATGCAAATCTGACACACGTTTGTGGATCACTAATAACTGTTATCGTAGCGTTCTCTGCTAGGCCTGTCCGTTTTTCTTTATTTTTTTTTCTTTATTGAACTTCAGTTCCCCATCTGGAGCGGGCTGGCATCAGCATAGGCGCTGCTCTTTAGCCGAGAGACAGTGAGTACAGAGCATGGGAACATTTAAAACAACATAAAGGAGAAAATATGGTGAAAAAAGTGGGGAACATAATGGAAGATAAACATACAAAAGGGGGTGAATGTAAAATAGAGATAAAAATCTAAAAAAGGTTGTGGACACAAAAACCACCCATTGTGACGATCAAAAGAACACACTGCAAAGTACAGCTGGAGCATAAAAGTTCCGATGGGTGGAGTATCACAGAACAATCACGGTCAGCAACATTATGTACAAGTCAGGCACATGATTAAAATCACAGCACTTAACACCACTGTAGAATAGCACCAGACACAATACTGACATAGCACACTGACAATGAAGAACAAACTGGGAGGATCTGCCAGGGGTGGAATACTAAGGCGAAGGGTAGAAAGGGGGAAGTTGGTGGTGCTACAGGGGGGAGGGAAGGGGAGACAGAGCAGGGGGCGCGCCGGAGGGTGTCAGGGAGGGAAGGATAGGAGTGGGAAATATCTGAGGAGGGGGTGTAGAGACTCGGGGGAGGAGGAATGATCGCTCTGGGTGAAGGAGGGTTCAAAAATGGTTCAAATGGCTCTGAGCACTATGGGACTTAACTTCTGAGGTCATCGGTCCCCTAGAACTTAGAACTACTTAAACCTAACTAACCTAAGGACATTACACACATCCATGCCCAAGGCAGGATTCGAACCTGCGACCATAGGAAAAGGATGGCCCTGGGGAGGGGGGGGGGACAAGGCCAGGCTACAGTCAGTAGGAAGAGTAGACGTCATGGCAAAGTTTATCATCTGGGAGGGGGAGGTGCTGCAAATTGCTCTGATGAAGAAGAAAGAGGGTGTGGACATGGAGAGAGGGACAGATACAGCAATAGAGCCGTGGCAATGGGTGGGGGGTGGGGGTGGAGAGGTAGGAGGACTCCAAGGGGTGGGGGATCAAGCCTGCAGACTGTGTAAAGGATGTGGATATGTTGGAGGAAAAGGAGGAAGTGGGGAAAGGGATGATGTCACACAGGAGTTGTGTGGGGGATGGATGGTAGATACAGAAGGCACGGCATTCTAGGATTTGGAGAGCCCTATAAAAGTGAAAGGGATTGGGGTGGAGTTCCAGGCATCACTGGCATGGATAGGATGGATGAGGGATTTGTAGGTGTGGAAGATTGTGGAAGAAGGCATGACATTCTAGGATTTGGAGAGCCTTATAAAAGTGGACAGGAGTTTAAGGAGGTGCAGGCATGTATGGACTTTCTGCTAGATGGTCAGGAGATGAGGGGTCCAGTTGAGGTGACCATCAAGGGTAGGGCCAAGGTATCTCAGGGTGGGGTTGAGCTGGATGCGATGACCATAAATGGTTAGGTAGAAATCATGGATACAGAAGGATCAGGTGGTTCAGCCTATGATGATTGCCTGGGTGCTGAAGGGGTCAGTACAAAGGAACCACTCGCACCAAGTGGTGAACTAGTCAAGGTGGGTTTGGAATGGCGTTAGGACCATTGAAGTGTAGGATAGAGAGCCAGGAAGGTGGTGTCATCAGCATATCGGAGCATATGTACAGATGGGTGTGGTTTCGGCATATCGGCAGAGCATAGGAGAAAGGGGAGAGGGGAGAGGACAGAGCCTTGTGGGACGCTGGCAGTGGGATAAAAGGTTTGGGAGTTGATATCGTGGATGGTGACATAGGAAAGACAGTGTGAGAGGAATAAAGCAACTAAATGGACAAAACTGATAGGCAGGGTGTATGTTTGGAGTTTAAAGTGAAGACTAGGATGCAATACAAAATCGTAAACATTCTGGAGGTCGAGGGAAACAAAAATTGCCAAGTGGTAGAAGTTGGAGGGAGAGAAGGTGGATAAGATTAAGGAGTTGGTCTTCAGCAGAGAGGGAAGGTCAGAAGCTACACTGAGTAAGGGGAAGAGGTGGTGATGGATATGATGGGAGAAGAAGACCTTTCTGAAGATGGAGGTGAGACAGATGGGACGATAGGAAGAGGCAACAGAGGGGTGTTTGTTGGAGCTGAGGAACAAAAGGACATGGGAAGACTTCCGCAGGTCGAGGCAGAAGCTGATGGAGAGGATGACATTGTACAAATCAGCAAGTACAGTCAAGTAGAAGACAGGTCATTCTCTTAGTTGGTGGTAGGTGACACAGTCATGACCAGGGGCTGTGTTGCTTTTTGACCAGGGAATAAGTTTAATGTCTTGTGCTGTGACTGGAGTGTTGATGCTGGAGGGAGGTAACTGCTCCAAGTACTGGAGACTGGGAGCGAGTGGGGTGCCCAGGGTATCAGTGCATTCCATGATGGTGGGGAAAAGGGAATAATCAAACTGGGGATCATCAGAGATGCAGAAGATCTCAGAAAGTTAGGAAGTGAAGCAGTTGGCCTTATGAGGTTGCCACGAAGGGAGTGGTTGTTATGGAGAAGGGGGAATGGGGTGCATAATGGGAACCAGTAAGGCAATGGAAGGCTGACCAGTACTTCAAGGAGTTTATAGGGAGGGTGGCATTGAGTTGTGTGCAGGTCTGGCGCCAGTCTCAGCGTTTCTTTCCTGTAATGAGGTTCTAAATGTGTCGCTGTATTTGCCAGTAGTTGTGGAGTGTGTCCCTGTCACAGGTGCACAGGAATGAATGATAGAGGCAGTGGGATACACGGAGGAGAAGGAGGACAGCCCATGGAGGGAGAGTGGGATGGTGGGGTTGGATGGTTTTAGTAAGAACATGGGCCTCTAACGCGTCAGTAAGGAAGGAAAAGGGGTGGATGATGTCGTTGGGATGGTCATAGATAAGAGATTAGCTTTTAACCTGGGTGGCGATGGTTTCCTGATAGCCATCCCAGTTGGCATGATGGTTGTCATAGACTACCTTGGGAAGGGGTTCAGGGTGGGGAGCCAGAGGCAGGTGGTGAGCAGACATTATGGTGAGAAGGACAGGGAGGTGTTCACTACCTGTGGGAGCAAGGATATCGATGGCGATATGCCCAAGGAATTTGGCAGAGGCTAGGACAACATCAGGGGTGATATTGCTTTTGGAATGGTGTTCTGGGCAAGAGGAACAAGGCACTGTGGATTGTGGGGAGCAACTGATGCCCTGATGCTACTGCCAAAGGGCAGCGACTATCGATGTCAGTGGCAGTCACATAGGTGGAGAAGGTGCACTCAGTGTGGGAGATGAAGTCATAGAGAACAGGAACAGTGGAGCAGACACAGTTGAAGGTACAGGTGATGGTGAGGGAGGGGAAAAACACGCTGAGGATAATGTGTTCAGTGGGGACATTGATGAGGAGTTGTGGCTGGACTAAGGTGGCCAACGGACCCTGAGTCAGGGATCAGGAGCATCGGTTCAGTGGAGGATATAGGGAGAGGTGCAGACAGTATGGCGAGGCTGGAGAAAGGTTTCATTCATGAGGAAGGTGTCGACCCAGTGTTGGGATAGAGTGTTTTTGAGGAGGTATCTGTTGATGGGGAAGGAGCGGATGTTCTGGAAGATGATGCAACACCTGTGCCGTGCCATGACAGAAAGAGAGGGAAGTGATGGAGGGGTGAGAAGAGGCTTAAACTAGGGTGTTGAGGTCGGTGGGCTTGGATGTGGGAGTAAGTGGCGAAGGTGTTGAAGTGAAAGTCAGAATGGGTGGTGAGGGAGCTCTGTTGGAGGGTATGGGTACACTGGAAAGGGTCAATGTTTTACAAGGCTATGATTAAGAAACTGATGATGTCTCCAGTTGTGGGGGTGGATGGAAGGAATTGTTGGGGTGGATACGGGGTGCATGGGACAGATGGGGGCAGTAAGCTCAGGGGTGGCAGGACAGGGTTTGCCTTGCATTTGTGAGAGTAACTGGGATGGGGTCCATTGTAGGTGTTGCAAGAAGTATGGGGGGGGGGGGGGGGGAGCAAGGTTGGGGCAGCTTTTGAGAAAGTGGGAGGCCTTGCAATGGGGATAGGTGGGGGGGGGGGGGTTACATTTGGGAGTCAGGTGATCATTATACATGAGGCACGCTGGTATAGTAGGATTGGGGAGGGGATTTGGAGGATTCAACTGGGTGGCAGTGGTGAAAAATCAGGGCACCTTGGGTGAGGAGGTGGTCAATGGAAGGGACAGATTCCAAAAAGACCTGCATGAGATAAGTGGAACTGGATGCATTGTGGATATGGCAGACAGAGCAGATTTCAAGGTCAGTGTGAGAGTTTAGTTCAGCCAGGACCTCATCCCCCATGGTGATCATGACAGTGTAGGTTGGGGGGGGGGGGTGACAGGGAGGCTGGTGCTGGTGAGGAGAGGAAGAGGAGAGGAACAGTGTCAGGGATGTTTTGGGGACAGGAGTTTATAGAGGAGGTCTGCATGAAAGGAGGGGGAGGGGGACTTGATGAGGACTTAGTCCCTGTGGGAAATCAGTTGAGAGATGGGAGCACCTGGGAGATACTTTCGTATCTCCATGGTGAGTGTACAGCCATCAAAGGACTTGGGGTCTGGGATGGACAGGATAAAAGTGTGTAGGCATAGTGGAGTTGTGTAGGTGCAGTGGAGGTGATGGGAGGTGCTTTTGCTTCTGTGGTGGCAATCGTGGTCAGGCATGACATGATGCAGGTGGGAGAGGCAGATGATGAAGTGACAGGGGGAGGGATAGAGGGGAAGCTGACCTTCTGGGGAGTAACAGCGAAGGCGACAGTGGAGGAATATGTGAGGGCAGTGGAAGCAGTGGTAGCCATTGCAGGTGTGGAGCCTGGGGGAAAGGAGTAGAGGTGCAGGGTAGGGGATGGGGGAATGGGTGAATGGGGGATGGCAGGAGAGGTAGTAAGGTGCCAGGCCAAGGGCGGCACTCCAGGAAGTGATAGTGGAAGTGGGGGAGTGGGAGGTGTAGATGACAGTGGAGGTGGGAGAGCACATGGCAGGCAGTGACAGACAGATGGTGACAGATGGACAGATGGATGGACTGACTGACAGCAGGCGGTGGCAAGCACCAGTCGGCGAGTCGGCGGTAACGGCGAGCACCGGTCGACGGCGGCGAGGACAGGTCGGTCGCAACAAGCACCGGTCGGGGGCAGCAATCACTGGTCGGCGGCGGCGAGCGCCTGTCGGCGGCGGCCAGCACCAGTCGGGGGCGGCGGGCAGCGGTCGGAGGCGGTGGCGGGAGCGGATAGACGGCAGCGACGGGGGGCTCTTCCAAAAGCGTCAATTGCACCCTGAGTGTAGCCCAGGCAGCGTAATCTTCCGAATCGGAAGTGGTCTACCTGTATGCTGTTCGAATACTGAACCGATACTAAGCAGCCGAGGCTGGCAGAAGCGGCGCTTGTATTCTCCTCGTGTAGAGGCCTCTTCTGTCGTGATGCGGTCCTCATCCATGCACCATTGGCCGACGTCGTTTCATTGCCTTGTCCTCTCTTGTGTTCTTCATATTCATTGCAGCGCTTGTGGTTACACTAGAACAAGGTGGTAATTTGGAGCTCAATTTCTTTGAACGAACGTTTTGGAGGAAGATTGGCATGAACTTTTTGCGAAGTCCCTGCGCTGTGAGAAAATGCAAAATTTTTAATCAGTTAGAAGTCAGAGCTAAAGTTATAAGTGGTCAGAGTTGAAGCGGGAATTACAGAGGCACATGCATATTTCGAGAATTAGTATGTTACTCCATGACTCATAGCTCGATGCTGCTAGCTGGCCTGGTGCTGAACCATCGATTCTGGTGAGAATAGCATGCAGTGTGGGTTGCCATGGGGTGAGACTGGTTAGATGTTTCTGATCCGTTTCTTTTAAACTTGGTCAATAATCGAGATGATATTTTGTCCTGCAACTGTCGGTTCATCCATGACTGAGTGCATTTATATTTTCATACAGAATCTATGCCATGTTTCTTGGTACGATCGGAACAGTTATTACATACCCGGCATGGCTTATGCATTTCAAGGAGGGAACCAATTGAAATGGTGGTCACTTTTGCTTATCCATTCCCTGTGGTAATGTCTGTAATACTGAATCGAAATGTGTTAATTGTATTTGTGGTGTCACCGCCAGACACCACACTTGCTAGGTGGTAGCCTTTAAATCGGCCGCGGTCCATTAGTATACGTCGGACCCGCGTGTCGCCACTGTCAGTGATAGCAGACCGAGCGCCACCACACGGCAGGTCTAGAGAGACGTACTAGCACTCGCCCCAGTTGTACAGTCGACTTTGCTAGCGACGCTTCACTGACAAATACGCTCTCATTTGCCGAGACGATAGTTAGCATAGCCTTCAGCTACATTTGCTACGACCTAGCAAGGCGCCGTATTCAATTGATATTTATTATATGAAGCATGTACCGTAACGAGAGATGTTCTACAATTGTGGATTAAAGTTAAGTATTACATCATCTACGTACTTTATTTACAGTTCTCAAGATATTGTCCTGTTCCAGATCTCACGCCAGTCAGCGTGTAATTAAACGCGTGCATTTCGGCCTCCTCTAGAAAAACAGTGTTGGCTCTTCTGCCAACACTACAGTACTATCTTTTGTTTTTCTTGTATATACTTCCTTTTTTTAGAGTGTGTGCTCGCAAAGATTTTAAAAAAATTTGATTAGAGAATAACTATTCTGTAGATAGATAAAATTTTTTCAGCGTATACCAATCAGTAATCATTACTGATTTCGAAAGAAGTAACACCCATAACTGACTTACAAGCAATAACCTTTTTTTTATTATTTGATCCGCTTCATGACGAATTCCATTACGTTTCTGAGTTTATGAGGAACAATCTGTCTCTCGGTGAATCCAACAAGAACAGATCACATAAACGACCTAGAGGTTCGTTAGCTAGAGTCGGCGTCTTGCTACCCGATTCTGAGTACAACACCACGATTGACATACCGATATTTCGAAGTTCTGAAGAGAATGAACGTTGCCAGATCATCTTGTGGGCCCGGCCTCTGGCGTGACGCTGTGGGATCGCGTTGGATGTACAAGGATCACCTCTGGTTCGCATAGCCGGTAATATGAGAAAGTGCCGTCACATTAGATGGCCACACATGAGCGGATTTCCGAGACTGGCCAGAACAGCTGGCCATTTCGGCTGATATCTCTGAACGATCTGGTATGCCAATATCAGGAGCATCGTTTCCCACTAACGTTCAACCCCTGAACGTCAAATCTAGTCTCTCCTGTCTGCAGGGTGCGACCTTTCGTGGGGGCAAATCGGTGGATTTTCGTGGTTTATTTGCGGATACACGACTGCCGTGCACGCTCGACAGATTAGAGGACATGGGCAGCGGATTTCAGGAATTGCGACTATGACTCAATACAAGTACGTCGTACAGGACGGTGTTTTATAGGCAATTTATTATTTGTAGTACATTTTCTCACGTTGAAAGTAGTTTATATCTTCGAGAGACGATGAGATACGGAGGAGATATTCAACGTAAATTCAGTATTTGTAGGAAAATGAAAAAAAGATAAAGAGAAAGACAAGTGCTGCAGTAAAGTTCAGATGGAATTAGCTAGTACATATACGTACCTGGAAAAGTCCTGGAGACAAGAGAAGACTCCATTTGTGTTACACTGTGATTGCACCACGGAGACATAAATCAAGTGCTGGATCGTAAGGCGTACCCGGCAGCAAATATAGACTCTTATACAATTTCGCC
This sequence comes from Schistocerca americana, assembly GCF_021461395.2. Lineage (NCBI taxonomy): Eukaryota > Metazoa > Arthropoda > Insecta > Orthoptera > Acrididae > Schistocerca > Schistocerca americana. The sequence continues at coordinate 612,782,273 of NC_060120.1, forward strand.
GCGCGTGGTTAGCCGAGCGGTCTCAGGCGCTGCAGTCATGGACTGTGCGGCTGGTCCCGGCGGAGGTTCAAGTCCTCCCTTGGGCATGGGTGTATGTGTTTGTCCTTAGGATAATTTAGGTTAAGTAATGTGTAAGCTTAGGGACTAATGACCTTAGCAGTAAAGTCCCATAGAATTTCACACACATTTGAACATTTTTTTAACATCACAAATTCGAAAGGATGAATAATAGACTAAAATTTAAAAGAATCACAGAAACAATCAATGAGGGATGAAGTGTGATACTCAACTACTGAGACATGGAGATTTTCTAAGGCTGCAAATACTGCGATTGTGACTAACACAACAGGAAGGTCAGTTGAAGAGTAATCCTATCCCCAGAAAGGGTAATGGGATAAGTCGGACAGGTAAATATTAGCACACGAAAGGTCGCTACAAAGACGCCTTAGATAATAGAAGAAATATCTACATACATACTCCGCAATCCACCATAAGGTGCGTGGCGGAGGGTACCTCGTACCACAACTAGCACCTTCTCTCCCTGTTCCACTCCAAAACAGCACGAGGGAAAAATGCCTGCCTAATATACCTCTGTACGAGCCCTAATCTCTCTTATCTTTGTGGTCTTTCCGCGAAATGTAAGTTGGCGGCAGTAAAATTGTACTGCAGTCAGCCTCAAATGCTGGTTCTCTAAATTTCCTCAGTAGCGATTCACGAAAAGAACGCCTCCTTTCCTCTAGAGACTCCCACCCAAGTTCCTGAAGCACTCGCGTGATGATCAAACCCACCAGTAATAAATGTAGCAGCCCGTCTCTGAATTGCTTCTATGTCCTCCCTCAATCCGACCTGATAGGAATCCCAAAAGCTCGAGCAGTACTCAAGAATAGGTCGTATTAGTGTTTTATAAGCGGTCTCCCTTACAGATGAACCACATCTTCCAAGAATTCTACCAATGAACCTAAGACGACTATCCACCTTCCCCACAACTGCCATTACATGCTTGTCCCACTTCATATCACTCTGCAATGTTACGCCCAAATATTTAATTGACGTGACTGTGTCAAGCGCTGCACTGCTAATGGAGTATTCAAACATTACTGGATTCTTTTTTCCTATTCATCTGCGTTATTTTACATTTATCTATATTTAGAGTTAGCTGCCATTCTTTACACCAATCACAAATCCTGTCCAAGTCATCTTGTATCGTCCTATAGTCACTCAACGACGACACCTTCCCGTACACCACAGCATCAGCAAACAGCCGCACATTGCTATCCACCCTATCCAATAGATCATTTATGTAGATAGAAAACAACAGCGGACCTACCACACTTCCCTGGGGCACTCCAGATGATACCCTCACCTCCGATGAACACTCACGAACGAGGACAACGTACTGGCTTCTATTACTTAAGAAGTCTTCGAGCCACTCACATACTTGTGAACCAATCCCATATGCTCGTACCTTAGTTAGGAGTCTGCAGTGGGGCACCGAGTCAAACGCTTTCCGGAAGTCAAGGAATATGGCATCCGTCTGATACCCTTCATCCATGGTTCGCAAAATACCATGTGAAAAAAGTGCGAGTTGCGTTTCGCAGGAGCGATGCTTTCTAAAGCCGTGCTGATGCATGGACAGAAACTTCTCTGTCTCAAGGAGGTTCATTATATTCGAGCTGAGAATATGTTCGAGAATCCTGCAACAAACCGATGTTGAGGATATTGGTCTGTAATTTCGAGGATCCGTCCTTCTACCTTTCTTATATACAGGTGTCACCTGCGCTTTTTTCCAGTCGCTCGAGTCTTCACGTTGGACAAGACATTCGAGATAAATGCAAGCTAAATAAGGAGCCAATGCAGTAGAGTACTCTCTGTAAAACCGAATTGGAATCCCATCAGGACCTGGCGATTTATTTATTTTCAACCCATTGAGCTGCTTCACAACCCCAGGGATGTCTATCACTATGTCCTCCATACGGGAATCTGTACGAGACTCAAACGGCAGTATGTTTGTACGATCCTCCTGCGTGAAAGTTTTCTCAAATGCTGAATTTAAAATTTCAGGTTTCGTTTTGCTGTCTTCCGCTGCCAGGCCAGACTGATCAGTGAGTGACTGGATGGAAGCCTTCCACCCGCTTACCGATTTTATGTAAGACCAGAATTTCCTTGTGTTTTCAGCAAGATCTTTTGCTAAGGTATGACGGTGGTAGTGGTTGAATGCTTCGCGCATCGCTCTTTTTCCTGCAGTACGAATCTCTACTAACTTTTGCCTGTCCTCATTCTCCCGATCTTTTCTGTACCGCGAGTGCAAATGCCTTTGCTTCCTGAGCATTCTCCGAACTGCGCTGTTAAACCACGGTGGGTCTTTTCCGTCCGTAACCCACTTTTTCGGCACATACTTGTCCAATGCGTGATTTACAATGTGTTTGAAATTTGCCCATAATTCTTCCACATCCATCGTACCGGAAGTATATGAAGTCGATTCATTTATTAAGTGGGATGCTAACAACCGCTTATCTGCTCTTTCTAGTAAGAATACTCTCCTAGCCTTCTTGACCGACTTTTTAACTTTCGTAGCCATAGTCGTAATGACAACATCATAACCACTAATCCCTGTCTCAACACTGACACCGTCGATGAGGTCTGGTCTCTTCGTGGCTACCAGATCTAAAATATTTCCATTACGCGTTGGCTGTCGATTTAGCTGCTCATGACAGTTTTCGGATAATGTGTGCAAAAGTAATTCACGCGAAGGCTTGTCTGTACCACCTGTAATGAATCCATAGACATCCCAGTCTATACTATGTAGGTTGAAGTCGCCTCCGACTAATATAGCATGATCCGGGTACTTCTGCGATACAAAATGTAGACTCCCTTTGAATGATTCTGGAACTGTCACGTTGGAACCTGGTGGCCGGTAATAACACCCCACAATTAACTTTATTTCCCCTATCCCTGTTAAACGTGTCCAAATAACTTCACAATCACACTTTACTTCGACCTCAGTAGAGGCAATATTTTTGCCAACTGCAATGGAGACACCACCTCCTTCGGTGTCTAATCTGTCTTTCCGATATACGTTCCAACCCTCACTAAATATTTCAGAACTTCCTATCTCGGGGTTCAGCCAGGTCTTAGTCACGAGAGGGCAATAAATTCAGGAACTTTACTCCGAACACTCTGAAAATTTACTCCTAATATCTAGATAGCTGAAGTGTCTTTACACTGAGAGCGTCCTGATTTCCCTGCCTGCACGTCGACTGGTGAGTCGCACTACTGCCTCTCCTAAAAAAAAAAACCATGTGCACGCCACAAGTTGGTAGCCGAGTAGCCGCTTCGTTTGTGTAGTGCACCCCTGACCTATCTAGGGGCGTCCTACAATGCCCCACTCTATAGCGCAAGTCTAGAAATCTGCAGTCAAGTCCGTCACAGAGTCGACGAAGCCTCTGGTGGAGACCCTCCACTCGGCCCCAAACCAAAGGACCCCGATGCACTCTGGGAACGATGCTGCAATGATATTTCAATTCATCGAAGAAAGAAGGAAGACTGAGTATTACAGGCCTTCCGAAGACTTTTTATGAAACAATCCAGAAGACATAAACAACATTCTTTCGCAGTTTCTAAAATCATTGTGGAAAAATGGCAACCAAGTGACTGTGCTGGTTGGTTTGCAGGAACTACGAACTCGAATATATGCAGATAAGTGCGAGAAATATCACACAATAAGCTTACTATCTCGTGCGTCGAAGTTGCTCAGAATAATAACACTCGTATACAAAAGAAACGAAACGGAGATTGTGTATCTGTCGGATGACAATCGGATTTGTTTTAGAGAAGGTGAGCGGTATTTTGATGTTGCAAAAATGGTTCAAATGGCTCTGAGCACTATGGGACTCAACTGCTGAGGTCATTAGTCCCCTAGAACTTCGAACTAGTTAAACCTAACTAACCTAAGGACATCACAAACATCCATGCCCGAGGCAGGATTCGAACCTGCGACCGTAGCGGTCTTGCGGTTCCAGACTGCAGCGCCTTTAACCGCACGGCCACTTCGGCCGGCTTTGATGTTGCACTTTATAATGGAAATACCAATGGAAATATCAAGGTACGTTCACAGGATCCACCTACCTAGAAAACGCTCCTATAGCGTAAAACGGCGGAAGCTGTTCGAAATTCTCAGAAAAATAAGTGTAAGCTGTAGGAAAGATGAGTAATACACAACATGGCAACATGTGGAGCAACCAAGAGGGAGCAATAAAAATGAAAGAAGACTAAGAACAAAGTGCTCGGATCAAAATGGGTTTAGTACATGGATGTAGTCTTTCGCAACTGCTATTCGACCTGTACACCGACGAAGCAGGAACGAAAATTAGAATGTCTTTGAGGAGTGGGATTATAGCTCAAGGCGAAAGGATATCAGTGGTGACATTCTCTGAAGACACTGCTGTCGGCCGGCCGGAGTGACCAAGCGGTTCTAGGCGCTACAGTCTGGAACCGCGCGATCGCTACGGTCGCAGATTCGAATCCTGCCTCGGGCATGGATGTGTGTGATGCCCTTAGGTTAGTTAGGTTTAAGTAGTTCTAAGTTCTAGGGGACTAATGACCTCAGAAGTTAAGGCCCACAGTGCTCAGAGCCATTTGAAACATTTGAACCATTGCTGTCGCTCAGGGAAAGTGAAAATGGTTTGGATTAGTGATAAACCAAAGAAAGATGAAAGTAATTACGACCGGCAGAAAAAGATTTGCTATAAACTTCATATTAAAACTGGGGGTTACAGAGTAGGCGAATTGAGCGAACTCTACCTTGTTACACGTGACGGACGAAGCAACAGTATAGTAAACTTTTTGTAAACCAGGAAACTGACTTCGTTCAACCGTTAATAGGACGTCATCAACCGCCACCAACTATAATGGTGGAAAAAAGTCGCAATACCAAAAAAGAGTTGTGTGACCTAAATGAAAGTTGGTAGTCGTGTTTTTACATCTGAAAAATGATGTCTACTCAACTTTCTCGCTAGAAGCGCCACTATGAGGAAGCAAATCAGGTTTCTTTTTAATATACGCTGTAACGGTCACGGCCGTTAGTTACTTTTGGGATTGTAAGTGATGCGCTGATGTAGTCCAGAATGCCTTTAAGACGACAAACACGCCATTACGAACACCTCCCTAAGTTTGAACGAGGTCGTGTAATAGGGCTATGAGAAGCTGTATTTTCCTTCTCCGATACTGCACAAAGAAGTGCCAGGAATGTAGCCACTGTGCGTGATTGCTGACAGCGGTGTCATGAGAACGTACCTTCACAAGAAGGCCGGGCTCCGTGCGGCCACGTACCACTACCGAGATGGAAGACCGTCGAGATCGCAGTATGGCTCTGGCGCATCGTACAGCGTCTGCATCAATAATTAAGCAGCAGTTTACACCACAGGGAGATAATGAACCGTTAAAAATCGGTTACTTCACGAACAGCTCCGAGCCAGATGCCCCGGACCGTGCATTCCACTGACCCAAAATCAACGCTACTTGCAGCTTCATTTGTGTGAGGCTAGATCTCATTGGAAGATAGGTTGGAGGTCTATCGTGTTTCCTCATGGAAGCTGGTTCTACCTCGGTGCTAGTGATGGCCGCTTACAATCAACCTGTGTTGGGTAATATGTTTTCTTTCAATGCTCGTTACGTTGATGACATACTCATAATATTTCAAGGGAGTGACCAAGAT